>NC_134098.1:69160201-70504915 GCF_000715075.1 Nicotiana tabacum
AAAGTGTCAAATGGTCGTGTAGAGCATACTGACCAAGGTTGGTCGGTAATTTCCGACCAACTTTGGTTGGTATTCCTTTCCGACCTCTAAAATACCGTTCACACGTAAATGGTCGCGTTTTGGACGGTTATTGGCCATTACCAACCAAAGTTGGTCGGTTTTTTTGGTCGATTTTTATCCGATTTCTAGTAGTGAATGTAACGGTAAACATAAATGCCCAACTCTTTATAATGAGTCGTTACTCTTTAAAGCTGCGGAATATTATTCATTAAATATCACCGGGCGCAGGATGCTTATGGCCTTTACGAACTTGCCTTTCTCGGTGACATATGGGGTAGCTATGCCCGATTTTCCGTCCTCCCGGCTTTGGTTTCACGTGTCCCCTTCTTTGATGACCACGTGACGTAACATATTTTACCCAATACAGAGATGGGGTTAGGGATTCTTTAATTATGTGGCAAGGAAGTCTTAATATGATGCTGGTTTTTGCACTTCCTACTGTTATTCTTAGTTCTACTGTATAAGTGATTGTGATTCCAGTACACAATACTTCTATTCTATTTCATGCCTTATATCACTCTACTATTTTTCTTGCATGTAATGAATGTGACTTCATTTTCATTTCCTCTAACATTTCTTTAATTAGCTTTGAAATTCTTCATCTGTTACATTATGGCCTTTTAATTCTTCATACGAACTTATTGATGGGTCCATCTTATTCAAAAACCAAACTAATAGGCATGTGCCTAAGGAAAATATTTGGTTGAGAATTTCTTTGCTTTGGTAGCCAACTTTGTTGAATTTTTTTGGTTTGGTAGCCAACTTTGATGAATTGCCAACATTGAAGAAAAAGAAGGAAAAGTATGTGCAAATTGTCAAATATAGTAGGCTTTAGAGAGTGAGGCTTCAGCTCTAAAAGGAGAGCTTCGGTTCTCATTTCTACACACCAACAAAGAGAGAAAAAAAGAGCGAGGTTTCACAGACAAGGTATAAGAAAATAGTCTGTAAGAAAAATAAAGAGTGAGTGATACTGTAGTAAGGTGGGAATATCAAAAGAGGGTTATTTCTTTTGAGTGTTGTAGTGGTTTTTAGAGTATTTTACTCGGACCTACAAAGTGTAAAATTCCTTGCTATAGTGATATCAGTTGCTCGTCTCGAAGCCGTGGTTTTTCCCTTATTCAAAAGGGTTTTCCACGTAAAAATCTTGGTGTCGTTGTCACTCTTTTATTCTTGTTAATTACCGTATCTCGATGCTACGTTATTATTCCGTTTTTATTACCGTGAATATTATTTCTGCGCTAGGTTTATTCCCAACACTTGTGTGTTCTCGTGCCTTGGGTTAGTCTTTTCGAAATCAAGGATCTTAACTGCTCCAACTGAGTCAGTTACTGTTGTCATTCTTATTTTCTGAAACATGTGGCTTTATTTGTACTTATGCCCGTGTGTGCACAATTTGTTTTTTCGTGGCCAGCCCTGTAGTTCCTGATGTGAGCAATAGCCCTCGTATTTCCTCAAATGTATTTGTGGATGTTTTCTTTCTTTTTAATTTGCTTTTTGATCTTAATTTGTGTTGCATGCACTTGTCATTCTTCATATGTTCTCATGTATATTTTGTGCCTCGTCTTAGTTGTTTAATTTGGATACAGGCTTCAACTGTCAGTTGCTATTTGAGTTTCAAATGCACACTCTTATTCTAACTATATATTTTTCAGCCTTACCACTCTTCTCTCCTTGCTTACTGAGTTTAGTATTCCCTTGACTTTATAGAAAAAGTTGGAGATGTATAATATCAATGAAGTTTTTATGCTTAAATCTCAATAGCCACCCTAAGACTCTGACAACTACTACTGTCACCTGTGAAGATAGTCAAAATTCGATATAATTAATTTCCTTGTTTTTTCTAAGTTTTTATATTTATGAAAATTTCTTGTTCTGTTCATTCCAGGGCTGCGATGCATCTGTTCTGCTTGCTGACAGCAGTAAGAATAGGACTGTTGAACGTGAGGCGATCCCAAATCGGAGTTTCGGACACTGAAAGGGTTCAATTTCATCGACATGATAAAGGATGAAATTGAGGAGGCATGCTCTGGGGTGGTCTCTTGTTCTGATATCCTTGTCCTTGCAACAAGAGATGGCGTCGTTCTGGTATGAGTCTAGCCTAATTCTTTGTTTCCTATAGTAACCACCTGAAGTTTCTCAAATGAATATCGTTAGATGATCTTGTTGTGCATATTCAGATGTTGCTAATACATAACAAAAACTTCTGATACCTTCTAGTGGTATTATTTGTTAACAGTGCAGTTCTGATAATGATAATACCAATAATTTAAAAACTATTCATCATGGGAAGTTTCTGCTAGCTTTGTCAACCAATTTGGCTATTATCAGTGTCTAAATGTAATTAACATGTAGAGCTGTTTGAAGCTTAAGATGGACCAAGCCACACAAACGCTAGTCTCACTCAAACAGATTTTTTTCTAGGAAGAATGCTACTTCAATTATCTTATCTTAATTAGAATATCTAATTACCTTATCATATATTCTTTGTTTTCAAATACATACCTACACTAGTCATTGGATGGCCAATTCAATCATTACCTTCATTGAGGAACCCTTTACGAACAAAATTCTATCCCAGAAGCTTATAGCAATTTCCTAAAGCTATATAATTTTAAGAAGATATGATAAGTGCCGCTAATTCTTCCTAAATGACCATTGACAAATATGTGTTGTGTGTATAGTAAAAAATGAAGCTGCATTTACAGCCGTCAGCCCCCATACTGTAACAAAGATTAAAGATGCTGCCAAAGTAGCCCTCGTATTTCATCCGAAAAAACTATTTCTTATTTTCTTTGCTTTTGTTCTTTTTAATCCAAGAATTCTCAAGTTGCAACTATCCTAGAAAATTTTATTGTTTTGAACAAAATTTGCTTTAAAAGTACCTCTTTAATTTTTATTTTACTTATTGTTATTTCAGAATATTGTCTAAACGACACCATAGAAAATATGTAGACTGTTTCCTCTGTGTGTGTTTTTTTTTTTTTTGACAAGTGTTTCTCTCGTTATTGAATTTGTTTTTCCTTCACCTTTTAATCTCTGACTCTTTTTATTTTATTTTTATATTTTTTTTTCTGGGAACTGTGGGAACGGTGACTCTAATGCTATGCTACTCTGAACTGTCTATTTTACTGAATTTCTCACAAGAATGTATTGATATTATTTAGACAATTACTATAACCCACTCTACCACCTCCCAGAAAAGATAAAACAATCTCATACAAAATAGTATATTGAAGTGATCACTTACTAGCTAGAGAAGTACTTCCCATTCTTCTTTTCACTTTATGAATTGCATAGTTTTTCCAGTTGCAATCTTAACAAGGCGCTGCTCAGACTGATAAGGGTGTAGGACGTTCGTGGAAGACAGTTATGACGATTCAGATGATCCAGTGACCGTGAGTGGGAGAAAGTGAATTCATAGTGGAGCCATTTCTATTGGAAGAAAGTCTATTTAGGATCTTATTGAGGTGGTGTGGAACAAGTCGTTAGAAGAAAGTCCATGCTAGAAATTCAAAAGGTGATTTCGCAAGTGTGTGAGTTGGTCGCGATGAATTGATCAGTTACGAGTTTTTATAACTTTAAGCTAGTTCATTTAATATAGCCCAAGAATTGATACACTGAAACTATATTAGTTCGAGGTGAGAGCTTAAGCACAATATGAGTTACATAAGTTCCCATATAGCAGTAGATACTCTTGGATATTTTAAGAATGAGACGGTTGAACTATCAGTTTGATAAAAACATAAAGAGAAGACAGCATCGACATCAAATGCTTAAGCATTTTAGATCGGAACTGCTTTTATGCGCTGGAAATTAAAATATCTGACTTTCAGAGTCACTGGCCATAAATTTAGACAGAGCCAATAAGTTTAAAACCTACACCAGGAAACTAAACACAGTTCGCCTCAAAACTGACTGTTAGTTTGTACAAGTTCAACACTGGAAAGATTCATTGAAGCATGAAACCGAAACCAAAAATTGCTAAGTCTAAACAAGGTCATCAAAAGACAGAAAGGCTCATCAAATTCTCTTTTAAGATAGAAATTTGATTATTGATGTTTCAAGCTTGAGTTTGATAGAGAGAATAACAGCACCATCAACAATATGTTCAATGAACGAATAGCTAGGAGTCTGAGTGAGTCTGCTATGTCATACTCTCAGGGACTATCCGCATTTTCCTCAATCGGAGCTTCATTTGATAATCACTATTACAAGACTTTGATTAGAGGAAGAGGGCTACTATTTGCTGATCAAAAGTTGATGGCTAATGAAAAGACGGCAGAAGTGGTGATTGATTATGCTTTGGATGACGGGACTATGTTCCGAACAGAGTTTGCTCATGCCATGGCTAAATTGTTAGATTTTGTTGTTCTTACTGGATCCCAAGGAGAGGTTCAGCGTAGCTGCTCCCATCTGAATTCTAAACCAGTAAGAGCTACTGATCGGAACATTTACGTACAATATGGTATAGACCAGTTACACTTACTTCTTTTGTGTTGAAGTAGTGATACTTAAAAGGAATTTAATCTTGTTGGATTAACAAATAGTACTTATCTCTTCTAACCATCACCATAAAGAAACAAGTGCTAAATTGCAAAAGCATTTACGGTCATATCCCATGTCAACATCTTCTTTTGCTGCTTCATATTTCAAACACACAATTGAAGAAAAAGTATGAAACCTAGATTTGATTAGAATGACCCAGAATGCTAAAATAAATATCCTGGATCTATTCTTTAACTCATTATGATGGCCCTTATTTCTACAATAATTAGACCAAGAGTTGATGTCGGTATTTGTCATAAATTCATGGTACGAGTAAACATCATAAACAAAGTATTTTGTAAAATCTTAAACTACGAATATCATAATCAAGATTTGTGTTGTTTTATCGGATGTCCCCGAAGGGACTAAGTTTTACATATACCCTAATATTTTTTTCCTACTAGGCTTAAAATAATTATTGAAAAAAGAACATAAAAACATACATGTAACGTTGTTAACAGCGATGGATCAATAGGGAATAATCATTGAGTGGGGTGCCAGATTCATATATAGATGATCATCCGTCCAGAATCTGCCACGCCGCTCAGATATAGCTTCAATGTATGAAAGTTTCTTCATCTCCCGCCAAGACTTAATTGTTCAAGGGCTAGGCTATATGGCTATATATAACAAACGCACCGCCGCTTCTTTTTTTCTTTTTTGGTAACTAATGAGTTATTCGTAAAACTTACGTTGAAATTTCAAAATATATGTCTCTTTCTCTGGGGTTAGTTTTCCTTTCAAAAATGCCTATTCAGCAGCAGCACATCCTAACCCTAATGTAACTTCTTCTTTTTTGGAAACATTTATAGTTTGCATTATATACAAGGCATTCGTAGTTCATACATATTTTTTTATTCTGTTGGTGCTAAAGTCGTTGCCCTTTTTTTTTTTTTTTTTTTTTTTACAAAATAATCAAAATTAAGAATTATATTATGTTATTAACAAATTGTGACTATTATATCTTCTTCTTCTTCTTCTTTTGGCTAAACAGACTATTATATCTTCTCGCTAAAGAAAAATATACCATATCAACTATAGAAAATCTTTTAATTTCTTCCGTTTATAAATAATTCCGAAACTATAGTTTTGTAATAGAAAGTAAGAAATATTTCCAAAAAATGTGTTGATGTTTTCAAAGACTTTATCATTAATTCTAACACTATTGTTCTCTATAGAATTGTTTGAGTTATCTCTGGAATTATATTTTTCAAGTACAATAGAGGAAAATGTCGTTTCAAGTATGATTAATTCTACAATTGCATTTGCATTCTTAGAGGCATTACCAAAGGTAAGCAGCTCTTTCTTACTGGTAATGTTATCAACTCTTGCCATAAATATGTGGTTTAATTTAGTGGCCTGGGGCATATATAGAAGCAAGCTGATGCTGTTTCGTAACTAATGTATCTATGGTTACCAAAGCCAGGCAGCTCCTATTTCTCACTGAAAATGTTATGAACTCTTTGTCATATGTGGGCATATATAAAATCTAGTGTTGTTACCTCTTATGTTTAGAAAACTACAGTTTCAAAATATTTCATCGTAAATTTTTGTCATGTATATTAAAAGTAAACTGAAGAAATTAAAAGAATAGCTGATATGGTACATTTTACTTGGGCCAAAAAAATATTATATGTCATAAATAGTCATAATTTATTACTATATATAATTCTTAATTTTGATTATTTTGTGTGAATAAAAGGGCAACAACCTTAGCAGAATATAAAGTACGTATGCCTTTTATGTAATTAACTTGTAAGCCCTCAATCACAATTAGTTAATAATGCCATAGGGCTACGTCTTTAAAATAAAACTTACGAAAATCAATTAGGCGGTGCATATTCATTAGGCGGTACAGCTGTTGGTGTATTGGGGAACTAGGGATATTGGATACTAATTAATAACCCTAGAGAGAAAAATTATTTTGGGAAGGAGAGATGAAAATCAACGCAGTTCATTTTCTGAATTCATATCTGAAGGGAAATTGTGTTACTCCCTTCAGATGTGATTTCAATCATACGAATCAAACATATTGGTTGCTCTCACAATTAATGTAATATGTAGGTTTAGTCTAAGTTTCGTTTATTTCTTTGCCAGATTATGTTTAGAGCAATATGTAGGTCTAGTTTAACATTTTCTATTTGTTTGCTAGATTATGTAAATAGTTTTCATGTGTCTTGGTGATGCAAACTCAGCAGCGCACTTAATAGAAATCAAGAAAACACAAATCTTGCGAATTTCATGTTATTGCCATCAGTTCTTGATGTATGCTGACAGGCTCACTTATTGCCTTCAACTCACTAAATTCAGACCAATCATCACAAAGAAACAATTATTGGGCCAACGGTAACTAATTAACTTAAAATTTTGATCCGTCTCTATTCAACATGACATGATAGTATTCTTGAATGCGTCATAACATAATGTATACCTAAGCTGGGAGACATCCCCAAAGTGTTTTTCAAATTAAAAGGTAGAATAGCAACTTTAGTCAAATAACAAAAAGCACGAAACCCCTTAGCGAAATGTCGTTCGCCTTTTTTATCCTTTAAAAATAGATTTCACGTTGGATAAAATAATCATTTAATTAATTTCCTAATATTTAGAACTTTAAAATTGACTAAAATTTTGATTATTAAATCTTTCCTTATTTGAGTTAGGTAAGAAGTTCTAAATTTTAGGGCTTTAAATCAATTGGTATTTTACCATACATAAATTCTTTCCTTGTTTAAACTCTATAAAATACTTATAAATCTTTCATATTACTTTTAGTGGATGCAGATTCTATGGGGGAAAAAAGTAAAGTAATGTGTGTGTTTTAACGATATTAAAGTAATTAATAGATCATACAACTTTTATGCCTAATATCTAAAAGGTCGCATATTTAGGACTTTAAATAAGTAATATAATTTTTTCATGTTTAGTTCTTGTAGAAGTTGAAAAATATCAACCACGAAAGATGAGTAAAAGTACTATTTTTGCAAATTTTGTTCTTGTAAAAGATAAAAATATCAACCACGAGATCTTGAAATATATAACCAGAAAACTTTATCATGGATAAAAGGTGCAAATTTATGTGTAAAATAATGGTTAATACTTTAGAAGTTATCCCTTTCTTGCACCTAATTTTTTGTTAAATCTTTATATTGGACTTTAAAACCGATTAATATTTTTTTATTATCTTACAGAAATTATTTTTTTATTGGAATAATGTAATATAATCATAATTCTTTTCATGTTATTATATGTGAACTATAATAATTCATATTATATTTGAACTACTTTTCTCTCCAAAAAATATTTTTCTATTTAGTAAATTTTTATGTATAATATCTTTAAAATTATACTCAATAATTAAAACAAATGACATATAATATTTTAAAAATATAGAAGATAAACAGAGAGGGGCGGGAGAGAGAGAGACTAGAAAAGTAGTATTTGGTAAGACTTATGATTCTGCAAACACAAATATCCAAAAATAAAAAGAAACAAAATAATCCTTATTGAGATGATAAGCCAATATCAAGAATTTGAATCAATAAAAAATAAATCATTTCCTTTAACAAAAATTTAAGTTTTTGAATTAACTAATTAAAAAAATAATGCCAGCCAATTCTTTTCTAAATAGAAAAAATCAAGTTGAAACTCTTAGAGTACATAAAGTTGGCTTAGAAAAAAGAGCAATTTGTGGTTAAAGCAATCAAAAAGTAATAAAACAAAATGATGATGTAGTACTAAGAGCCAAATTAAAAATTCAATAATTTGTGTTTCTTATATATTCTATCTGTGTCAAATTATATGTTGTGTTTCTCTTATATTCATCTCTTAAGAAACATTAATTAGGAGGGGGTTGGAGTATTTTTACCCTTATTTATGTCTTAAAATATAGTCTCTCTTCATGGAATATTTATTTTATTTATGTGTTATCTCCATTGTCAAGAATATTTATTATTATTAAGGGTAAAATGGAAAAAATATAATTTATTTTATCTTGAACTTCTAAAATGACAAATAATTTGAGACAACTATTCTTAGAAAGCACGACAAATAATTTGATACGGAGGTAGTATATTTTTTATTGATTAGCGCGAGTCACACGTGCAACACGTACACAAAAACTAGTATATACCTAACACTTCGCCAAACGTGTTTTTCAAATTTAAAAGATAGAATAGCAACTTTAGTCAAATAACATATGATAGAAACAATAACTAAAGAGAAAGATTAAGATCTAGACCCTGTGTATCATCACGATTTTGATCGCTTGAGATTAAGCCCTGATGCTTATCACTCACATAATTAACACCAAAGGTTGTTCCCTTGCTTCCTAGCAATTCATTGTTGTGATGTTCAGTACAGCTGGTAGTTGCCACGGCAGTCTCCTTTTCCTTATCAGTTTTCTTCTTCTTTTTCTTCTTGTGCTCGATTTTTTCTGCTAATTGTTGGTTTGCCGTTTCAGAGTTTTTGGTCATGGTGTTACTATTAAAGACCAAGTCATGGCGAGCATCTCTAAAGCTTCTGATGAGTTCATAAAACTTGTCCATCTTCTCTTCTTCATCATCATCGTCATCGCCACCATCTATTTCTGGGCAGTCCTTCCTCTTCTTGCTCTTAGAAATTTGGGCTGATGAAATTTCCATATTAAATCTTTTGTGGTACCAATGGCAAAAGGCAATGTCACAATGACTAAATAGTAAATATCCATGTACCAGTACAGGAGAAAAAAAAAAGGGGTTCATTTTTTGTGCAACTTCCGGGTTGGTTCCGCGCTGCTGCCCAACGTACATAACGTGCCAAAGTGCCAGTACACTAGGTACGGCATATCACCGCTCCAAGTCTTGGTCTTCTGGTCCTTAATTTTCCTTTTCTTTTTTGAAAAGTCAATTTAATTAACCGCTGCTTAATTAAATCTCTTCTTGTTAAACACTACCTCCGGGCTCCGGCTGATATTTTTTGTCTTTTGAAGTCCGGCACACTCCTTAATAGAGACATTTAATAGTCTTAAATCATATATAAGAATATTTGCTAAACTGGGCTTTATCTCTTCTTAAAAGTGTCTCGCTCAATCAGCACTTCACTAGTTCGAGCACTAAGAGTATGTTTGAAAGAAAAGAAAAGAGTACTGCATGTAATCCTTATTTTTCTAAAATTTTAAAATCATAACAAGTTTAGTATGTCAAAAACACGAATGAGACCGGAGGTAGGATATTTGAAACTTTCCTGGTGAATTACAAATTCCCTTGTGTTTTTGAAAAATATAATCAAGAGTAAATGCTCCGAAATAAACCAGTAACATGCAGGGTCATTGGTCAATACCTACTTAATATTACCTTTTCTTATTGTTACTTGGCATTTGAACTATTTTGGGTCCAAATAATTTCTGTATAGTATAAAATATGTTATATTAAATTATCACACGAGTAAGTGACACGTGGAGCCGAAGACAGAAGATAGCTGAAGCCGAAAGCAATGATCCCGTCTGTTACAGAAGAGAATGATACTCATAAAGATAGAATAAATATTTGTCATCCGATAACATTTAATAAAGAATATTCTACAACATTAAGTATACTGCCCGTTACAAGAAATATGTCATTCACTGTCCGCCGTTTCACATTCTTCAATGGCCCTCATAAATCATAATTGACATTAAAGAGGGGCTTGATCCTAGGACCTTGTTCCCCAGGTGCAGCTATAAATAGTGAGCTCTGTTATCATTGTAAAGGACACGAATTTTCTGGCAAACATACGCTGCACTCTATTCAAAGCTTAATATAATTTTATCTTCTTACTCTTTGATATCATTGTTGTTGTGCCCAGAAGCCCTGCTCCCGGAATTATTATTTCTGTTATTTCTTCTCCATCTCAAGATTAAGTATTATATTTTTATCTAATTCGTCGATTATTTCAAAATCAAATTAATTCACTTATCTAGAAACCACATATAAATTCAATTGTACTATTTTACGGATAAATAGTTTGGCACCCATCGTGGGGCCTAGACAGATGTGTAATTAAGTTGGACCTTGCCTATTTTACTAACGTGTTTGCTTATTTGTTCTTAGCAAAAATTCATAGAAAATGGCAGATAATGGTATTAACAACACACACAACCTTGAGGCCCAAGGAAACTAGCCTCACCACAAGGATTCAATCAGTGGTACCCGCAGTGAGGGGAACGGAACCACACCGATCCACAGCAGGCGGTACCCGCGACATGTTCGGGAGGCGACACCTGATGATGCTGAAGAGGAGCACGTCGTTGAAGCGGTAAGGATCCTGCAGGAGCAACAAGATATTATTCTAGGTCATCTCACACGGCATGATAAGGTTATGACAGAGCTAAAGCAGGCGTTATCGATTGCTTCCAATAATGCGAGGTCGGCTTCAATGGGGCCGGGGGGAGCGGATCCGGTCACAATAACGAGAGCGATCCCTTCAAAAATAAACACATACGGTTTATGAGGGAAGTGAACACCCGCATAGACCAAATCCTGGGAGCACCATCGGTGCTGAAAGGTTCGGACTCAAAGAAGTAGACTCAATTTCCATACCAGCCAAGCGCGAAACCAGAATTGATCCCGAAGTGGTATAAAATGCCCGACGTGCCGAAATATGATGGGACTTCTGACCCTCAGGAGCATATCACCACTTATATAACGGCGGTGAAGGGAAACGATTTAGCTCCCCACGAGATCAAATCAGTTTTGTTGAAAACTTTCGAAGAGACTCTCACGAGGGGAGCCCCGAAGTGGTATTCGTTGTTGCCCGAGCATTCCATAGACTACTTCAAGATGCTTGCAGATTCTTTCATTGAGGCCCATGCCAGAGCTAGAAATGTGCAGGCCCGGAAGACCGATATATTTAGGATTACACAAGGAGAGCCCGAGTTGCTACGAGAATTTATAACCCGGTTCCAGGAGAAAAGGATGTTGCTCCCGGCCGTTCCGGATGAATGGGCAGCTGAAGCATTCACCAAGGGTTTGAATCTGAGAAGTTTCGATGCTTCCCGAAAATTGAAAGAAAGCTTGCTCGAGTTCCAAGCGACGACTTGGGCAGATGTTCACAACTGATACGAGTCAAAGATAAGGACTGAGAATGATCAGCTCGGCTTCCCAGCGTCGGTTAAAGGTCGAGAGAAGAGTAAAGAGAAATCAAATGACGATTTCGACACAGATAGACGGTCTTCGAGGAACCAATTTTTGCCCAATGAACAGGCCAAAGGACGTGGCAGAGGCTTCCAGTCAGTAGACAGGTTCATTACCAATAGAAGAGCTGATCGCGGCCGGAACAAGAGGTCATTACAAGATAAGGAAACATCAGGTTCTTGAGATTCTTCCTACCCCAGACTTTCGGAGTATAACTTCAACGTCAGTGTAGTAGAGTTGGTGTCGGCTATGAGAAATATTAAAGAAGCACGGTTCCCGAAGCAGATAAGATTTGATACCAGCTAGAGCTATCCTAATTTATGGTATGAATATCACGGAACGAACGGTCACCGAACTGGGGACTGCCGGCATCTACGCGAAGAGCTGGCGACACTGTTGGAAAATGGCCATCTCAGGGAATTCTTAAATGACTGGGCCAAAAATGATTACGGTCAAAATCGTGACAACACAGAGCCCTCAAAAGCAGGAGAAAATCCCCCGCGCCTCACGATCAACATGATTTTTGGGGGCAACGAGATTAACGGGGTTACCTTCTCGGCGGCAAAAAAGATGAAGGTATCAGTAACCCACAGTAAGAGACTCCGGGAAGTCGCTGAAGGCGACATCACTTTCACGGAGGGAAGACGTAGATGGATTGTTGTTGTCGCACAACAACGCATTAGTAATTTCTTTGACTGTATTAGATTTTAAAATCAAATGTGTTCTGATGGATCTAGGCAGTTCGGCCAATATTATACAACGGAGGTTATTGGAACAATCCAAACATACCAGAAGCATCGTTCCGACCACAAAACTCCTCGTCGGGTTCAACCTAGCAAACGTGACAACCCGAGGAGAGATTCTGCTGCCCACAAACACCGAGGAAGTGATGAAGAAGACCCTTTTCGAGGTGGTGGATGGTGATATGGGCTACAATATTATCCTGGGAAGACCATGGTTATACGAGATGAAAGTTGTACCATCAACGTATCACCAATTGTTGAAATTCCAAACTCCGGGGCTGGGGGGAATTAAACAGATAAAATGTGATCAACCAGTGGCAAGGGAGATGAATGTGATTTCTGTATCCAGTAGCAAAGGGAAGGAGCATACTGCATAGCAATTTCAGGAGCTGGCACCTTCTCCTGAATCAAGTGAAGTCAACTAGGGGGAAGAGGCGTCGGAATATTATCAGGTACCAAGATATTTCCAGGTACCAGAAGAGACGGACGCAACAAATTCCACAATGGAAGAGCTTGAGCAAGTCGCATTGTTCGAAAAGTTCTTGGAGAGGAAATTCCACTTAGGGATAGGATTGCACCCCTAGCTTAGGTCTGGGTTTATTGAATTTCTTAAAGTTAACGTCGATTGTTTTGCGTGGTCGCATGCGGATATGACAGGTATCCCGACGGAAGTGGTCGTACACAAGCTAAGCTTAGATCCTAGCATCCCCCCGGTAAGACAAAAAAAATATCCTATTGCCGAGGCCAGAAATAAAGTCGTCAAAGAAGAGGTAGCCCGCCTACTTGATATCGGTTCGATCTGAGAGGTAAAGTATCCGGACTGGCTAGATAACGTAGTAGTAGTTCCTAAGAAGAACAATAAGTTTCGCATGTGCATAGTCTATAAGGACTTGAATAAGGCATGCCCAAAAGACTCGTTTCCATTGCCAAACATCAATCAAATGATTGATGCAACGATCAGGCATGAGTTAATGAGTTTCCTCGATGCTTACTCCGGGTACAACCAAATTAAGATGAACCCGAAGGATCAGGAAAAAACTTCATTCATAATAAATTTTGGCACATACTGCTATAATGTGATGCCCTTCGGGCTAAAAAACGATAGAGCTACTTATCAGCGGATCATAAATAAGATGTTTGAAAAACAGATAGGGAAAACCATGGAAGTTTATATAGACAATATACGTGTTAAGTCTTTGAATGTAGGTGATCATCTTAAACACTTGCAAGAAATGTTTGACATCCTAGGAAGCATAACATGAAGCTTAACCCCGAGAAGTGTGCTTTCAGGGTCAGCTCCGGCAAGTTCCTGGGATTTTGGGTGTCACAAAAGGGGATTGAGTTTACCCCAATAAAATCAAAGCCATCGAAGACATCCCGAGCCAGCTATCAAGCATAAAAGAGGTTCAAAGGCTCATAGGGAGATTGGCCGCTTTGAGCAGATTCATTTCCCGGTCTTTAGAGAAATGCCACTATTTCTTCGCGTTGCTTAAAAAGAAGAAGAAATTCGAATGGACCCCGGATTTAAGGGATTTAAAAAGGTACTTGTCAAGTCCTCCGTTACTTTCGAAGCCGGAGGAGGGCGAAAAATTGTTAATCAACATAGCAGTATCGAAGGTAGCGGTAAGCACCGTATTAGTCCGTGAGGACGAAGGTACGCAATCTCTCATTTATTACGTTAGTAGAATTTTAACGGGCGCAGAAACTCGCTACCCGCATTTGGAAAAGCTGATCTTCGCTCTCGTAGTCGCCGCTCGGAAGCTAAGGCCGTATTTCCAATGTTACACGATAGATGTGGTGACCACCTTTCCCCTGCGTAATATCCTTCATAAACCCGAACTCTCGGGTAAGCTGGCCAAATGGGCCGTCGAAATTAGTGAATTTGACGTAGAATATAAACCTAGGACTACGATTAAGTCATAAGTTTTTGCCCACTTTGTGGCCAGTTTCAGTCCGGGGTTGCTACCTCTAGCAACCAAAGAAGTAGTAATGGTATCAGAATCGACATCAGGAGTTTGGACCCTATTTACGGACAGAGCTTCCAACGTAAGAACAGTCCCTTTGACTAACAATGAAGTGGAGTATGAAACTTTGATTACAGGACTCAAATTGGACCGGGGACTAGATTCTGAGGTCATAGAAATCAACTACGACTCTCAGCTGGTGGTAAATCAGGTCTACGGGACCTTCGAAGCCAAAGATGAGCGCATGCAACAATACGTAGTAAAGGTTCAGGCTCTACTTGCTTGATTCCGGGAGTGGTCAATTATGCATATCCCGAGGGAAGAAAACACGAAAGCAGACACATTAGCTAACCTTGGCTCATCAACGGAAAGGAAGGGATCAGATTCCGGTTAGGTAGTACAGCTTATGCACTGGTTCTAGACGCAGATAACTACTACGAGGTAAACACGACCAATATGGTCTAGGACTGGAGGAATGAAATCATTGATTATCTTGAGCACATGAAGTTGCCTGAAGACCCCAAGTCATCCCGGGCGCTCGCACTAAAGCAGTACGATATAGCTTCAAAGGAGACTAATTGTACATGAAATCTTTCCAAGGCACGCTGGCCCGATGCTTGGGATCCTCCGAAGCTAATTATGTTATGCGAGAAGTCCACGAATGGATATATGGAAATCATTCGGGTGCAGATTCCTTAGTATTAAAGTTGGCAAGGGCAGGATACTATTGGCACCGAATAGAACAAAACGCCAAAGCTTTCGTACAAAAATGCGATAAGTGTCAACTCTACGCACCGTTGGTACATCAACTAGCAGAACCATTGCACTCAGTTTTGTCTCTATGGCCGTTCATAAAGTGGGGAATGGATATCGTGGGACCACTGTCGCCGGCCCCTGGTAAGGTAAGGTTTCTTTTTATTTTAACTGACTATTTTCTAAGTGGATTAAAGCAGGTCCTTATCAGAAGATTGATGAACTTGAAGTGGTGGTTTTCTTGTGGGAGAACATAATTTGCAGAATTGGAATACCAAAATAGATAGCCTGCGATAACGGGCCACAGTTTATAAACGCAAAGGTCACAAAGTTCCTTGAAGACTTGAAAATCAAAAGGATTACATCTTCTCCCTATCATCCGAACACAAATGGTCAAGCAGAATCAACGAACAAAGTAATTATACAAAATCTCAAAAAGAGATTGGAAGCAGTTAAAGGTAAATGGCCAGAGGAACTGCTTGGAGTACTATGGGCGTACCGAACAACGGCCAAATTGAGCCCATGAGAGACTCTCTTCTCCCTTGTGTACGGAGCAAAAGCCTTGATCCTGGTAGAAGTAGGAGAGCCTACCTTGAGATACTTCCAGGAAAATGAAGAAGCAAACAACGAAGCAATGTTAGTCAATTTGGAGCTGCTCGATGAGCACAGGGACTTGGCGCATATAAGGATGGCAGCTCAAAAGCATAGAATAGAAAGATATTATAATCGAAGAGCCAACCTCCATTATTTCAAAGTGGGAGATTTGGTTCTAAGAAAAGTAACTCAAAATACCCGAAAACTCAACGTAGGGAAGCTAGGTCCAATATGGGAAGGCCCCTACCGAGTTTCAGATGTCACCGGGAAAGGTTCATACGAGTTGGAGAATCGAGATGGAGAAAAGTTGCCAAGCAACTAGAACGTGGCACACTTCAAGAGATACAATTGCTGATGAACATCACTTGTATTGAAAGTATGTGCTGCACTATTTTTCCTTTCCTCCAGTTTTTTTCCCAATTCGATTTTTCTGGCAAGGTTTTTAATGAGGCAATAATGGAAAGCATACTACGAAGAAGGTTTCAACAGTAGCAATAAGACCTTTTAATAACAAGGTACACAAGCGAAGAACCACTCCGGAGCGATTAGATAATTTTTTGCTCGGTAGCAAATTTCCCACCAGAAAGTTAAGTTTGCTACCGAACAAAGGTTACCCAACCGTTCACAAGTGCAAGCCACTTGGGGATTGTTAGGTAGCCTTTGATCGTTACCATCGTCCATGTTGGATAGCAGTGCATGGTGGCCTCGCTTGCTAAAGTTAATCATTCCCCCACGGAAGATTTTGGGGTAATAAAGGTTCATCACTCAAGCTAAGGATAGCTCTTCTCCCATCTCTTGGCGCAGGCGCCGAAGACAAGCGATTGTCCTCCACACGGAAGGGCTTACCTGTGCCAAACACACTTGATAACAGAGGCAGAACTCTACAATGACGGAGTCAAGCTCTCCGCTTAAAAAAATACTCCCAAAGTAAAGGGATACGTGTAACAATATGTATAACTCTTTTTAGGTAAAGTTATCCGCTCCGCCATGTCGGGAGCGATAATGTTCAAATATTGACAATGGCAGTCTTCCTTCACAGAGAGGATACTGGAAGGAAGGATAGAAGAAGGCACTACAAAAAAACTGTCTTATTACGACGGTTATTTTTGCTTACGACGGCGGTTTCGAACCGCCATAATCTGCATTTACGGCGGCTTTGGGAAACGCCACAATCCCGTGCGTCAAAAATTTATTACGGCGGTTTTAGCATAACCGCCCTAACATGTAGCTAAAAACTGCCACAATTACATTCTTTACCTATGGCGTTGTTATGTTGTTTAATATGGCAGTTCTTAACCGCCATGATTGCATATCTAAAACTGAATTTCTATTAAATAATATTATGACCATTAATTCCAATCACTAGTAATATAACAATTTTTCCATTCCACAGTTACATCCCTACGGCACTCCATACCCTAAAATTTTCATAACATATCATATTGAATTTAACATAAAATATAAAGGATTAAACAAGAAAATTATTTATTAAACAATTAAACAAATAAAATATAGTTACTCCAAAATTACATTATCCAATGTATTTTTATTTCAAAGAGTAAATCAATACAACAATATCCAAGAGATTCATACCTAATCCTAAACATAATTACTAATTTTTACATGCTTAATCGGTATTGTTACTTGTCTATAGATATTTTTGACCCAATTGATGACGGAGTGCCACTTCATAAATTTGATGCCTGCTAAACAAAACCAAAAAAAAGAGACAGTAATACAGGGAAAACCACAATAACTAAAAAATTGACATCAACAAGAATAGGAACATAAAAGTCAAATAGCTTCACTGACAGTAATTTATTTATTCAACTGCATTCCAGAAAACTAACTTCAGAAAGTCAATGATAAACATATAGTCCACCTCATGATCTACCAAAAATAGAATGACAGTTTCTGAAAGAGAGAGAGGCACCTTTCCTGTTGTGACTTCCACACCTCCTTTTAGGGGATAAGGGAGTTTTTTCAATTAAAGTAACATTATTAAAAATGTGATTATTTATTTATTCAGAGTCGCTACTTGGAATAATTTATGGTATCCCAAGTCACCGGTTTATTTTCAAATTCCAAATCGAGAAAATTGACACTTATTTATGGTTTGTGAACATAGAAGACTAGGTAAGGATTTCTATTAACCCGGGATAAGGTGTTAGGCATTTCCGGATTTCGTAGTTTTAGCACGATCGCTTAATAATTAACACTTGGCCTAATTATCTGATTTATTACCTGTTTTAAATCTATTGTGCATTTTATCTTTGACCGCTTTTGATATTCAATTAACCGCTTTTAGTATTTATGAATTTTATTTTAATAAGTCGCAATGTCGCACAATTATTGTTTTTGTACACATTGCTAATCGCGTCACGTGAAATGCACCCATGATTTGTAACATGTTTATTTGATTATTATTTAATTTGAAGTTGTAAGGTCGAGTCGCATAAAATGCGCACTTGACTTGGGGTTACGTATCATGAATATGCCACAGGAACCGTACCCATAGTTACAATGATTTATTTATGAATCGCGCCTAAAGCAAGCTACGACGTTCATGATTTATTATTTCCTAATATTGCTTTGAGATGTATTGCAAGGTCATATGAATTATGGAGAAAAATCGTGGATAGAATGTATAAAGATTGAGATAAATCTAAGGTCAATTGACATGAGTATCAATTGGTTCAAACGTCAATTAATTAGTCCACTTGAGACTCATAAACTTGGGAGGCGGCTATTTGAAGAATCTTGACAAGTTTAACTTAATACTTCTGGAAATTCTTATTAGCATACATGCCTCTTCTCTTTTACATTGTAGTTAGATTTGCTCAACAATTCCAAGACACAAGGCTATGGGCTGGAGTTGGCTAGGTGAGGATGAGAATGGTCCTTTAACAGATTGAATATAAATATAATTGGGCTTTGACGTCGAGCCCACAACGCCACACAACAACAAAATTTTCTCATCACATATTACTGCCAAAACTTCTTATCTAAACACAAGCTTGTAATTGTATTTTTAATCAGATTCATATTTAACTATCATGACATACAAATCAGTAATAACAGTCAATGAAACATTAACAAAGAAAATACCAATCAGTTCTAACTCATCACTTGATACAAATATGAGGTGAGGTGTTTAAGAATAACATGTATGAGATGAGATGCTTAAGGATTTATTAATCAAAACAGGAAATACTATTACTGGAGAATTCGTATATGATAGTAGGCAAACCAACGAACAAACAATCTAAGCTAATAATGAGACATTTAGGCAAACAACTTTCATTCATTAATTCAAAAAAATAATAATTACAGATTACTCAACGTACCTAAACTGAAGATAGCAGCAACAGTACCAAATAAGGCTGAAATGAAGATGAAGCTCAGCTACTCAACAATCTACAACAGCAGCAACAAACAACCCCTTAAGAACTCGATTTGACCTTGAAAACACAACTAGATTTGTCCAGCAAATTGGCAGAGTGATATTTTTTTAAAATCCTTGGTTCTTCAACTCTTTTTCTTTGTTTGTGAAGCTCGTTTGAGGAGGCAGGCGGAAATGGGTAGCTGCTCGAGGGAGAAGGAGTCTGTTTGGAGATGATGGAGAGAAAAGAAGAAGAAGAAGCTTAGCATTTTCTTTTCAAGGGGAAGGTCTGTCCCGTTCTCTCTTGAGAGCATCAGGTGGCGGCTAGGTTTTTAGTTTAAGGGGAAGTATCATCCGTTTTTTTTCTAGATGATTTTAGGGAGATAGGTTATTTTAATAAGCGAAGAGAGGGATGATGGGCCAGGCGGGTCGGATAAATGGGAATGGGCTGGGCGAAATTGGAGCAAGATTTGGGTCGCTGATCACTGGCCCAGTTTAAAAATAAAGTAAATAGCCTCTTTTTTTCATAGTCTAAAATTTTCTAAATTGACCAATCTAATTCTAATTAAAGCTAACTTTGCAAAATAAACCTAATTATCTATTTTCTAATAATTAACTAATTATTTAACTAATAATGCATGTAAAGTGCCTAATGTATTTTTGGTATTTTAATATTTTACAAATGCAATTAATTATGCAAATAAAATCTAAAAATATAAAGATTAAAATATTTTTGTTATTTTTTAAGATTTAAAATGCACCAAACACAAATACGCACAAAACAAATCAATTAAAATATAGAAAAATTCCTAAAACTCTATAAAATAATTAAAAGCTATTTTTTGAGATTTTTTTAGGAGTAATTTCATATATTTGGCAAAACTTATGTGCTCACACTGACTATAATATACTGCTTGATCTTTCCCCTCACCCACCCCCTCTCTCTGCCACCCACCCATGATCGTACCATGCAAGAAAGGGAGGAAGAGGAACATAATGGTTCAGCTCCTTTATCAAGTATATGCCATGCAACTTCTAAAAGTATACCTGATCAGTTAACCCATACACTATCAGATCCTTCAATATTAGTTTTTCTTAACAGACATACAAATAACTAGTAGCGTCAAGAGTGTATATATTTCAAGCCCCAACAGAAAAGCAAACAAGAAAAGATGAGTATTATACCTGTGGAGGAGTAGGAAATAAGCCAGCTAACTACTCGGGGATATCTCCTAAGACCAAGTCGTATAGAACTTTGCTCGAACACTAGAGTCAAAACTGCACCCAAGTCTAACCTCGAACATGACCGACGTATTTTGTATCCTTCATATTTCTCCTAAACGAAAGATAAAAGAATACTTAAATCTTATACAAATAGTCTATTATTATATGATAAATATCACAACTAAAAAATTCAAGCAATCAACCTACTATTTAGCACAATTTCTCTAGCCTCTTCATTCATATAACTCTCATCTAGCCGCTTATGAGTTCCAATCCAATATTCGCCTCGATCAATATCTTTTTCCGGTGTCTAACTTCTGAAATTTTCAAGATGTAAAACATTAGTACCTAATTAAGGATGTATTTTATCTTTAGAATTGATCGTTAAGCACATCGTATTACACTACCATATTAGTCCTTCTAGCCAAACTCATAACACCACCAGACGACGAATAGCTTGTTTTCATCGAACCAATTGAGTCCTCTTGCAAAGCTCCTGGTCCTGCAAGTTCAAATAGGTGAATTTCTTTAACATAAGAGCAAAATATTTATAAATATCTAAAGAATGTACATTTAGTAAGTACCTTTGTGGAATATTTCAAGTGATAATTAACATACATGCCTATTAATCTATGGAAATACCTCTGTTCTCTGTGAATTAAATTAGCAATAAACTTCCTTAGGCTTGCCAATGCCTTTCCTATAACAGTCAGTAATCTTCATATAACCTTATCAATATGAACAAAGTGTTACAAAGGTTATCAGTTACTAAATCTGAAGTGTTTGTGCTATCCAACTATTTGCAAGTACCTTTACAGGTCATGAGTTAGCTTTCAAACAGACTATTTTATAACTGAACTATTTTAGCCTTCATCAGTTTTTTGTGCTCAACATTCAGCCTATTGCAAAGATGTGAAGCAAGATTTAGCACACAAACATCACCTTTCATTCTGGAATTGCATGATGAACATGTGTAGAGGAATGCAATTGCCAAAGCACAAAGACAGGTATCTAAAAGGAATTAATTTCTTCAAAATATCGTCATAAATGTACCATCACATAATGAAGTTCATTGGCCACCTAGTCATAGATATTATATGTAGCAGAATTAATTTTAGAGTAAAACATGGTCAATACTAGACCATGTCATCAAATTGCTTAAGCAGAAAATAGCCAAGCATACTTGCATCAGAAACTTAATCATCAAACAATTTTAAACTAACTTAAGGCAGTCACTTAGGATTTTTATCAAACAGTTCATGTGCACATCGTCAACTGTTGCTGCAATTTACACAATCTATAATCAACAATGCTCAAAAATGAGCAACACAGCAAAATCCACATGAATCACACATACTTAACTAAGAGACGAAAATTCCAACATATGTTTCACAAACGAACAAACAAACCAACGTAATACATAATACTGTTCACAAACGCAAAAAGGGATTTTTAAGTGTCCCATGCATAGGATAATCTCTACCATATTAAGGAATATATAACACTTACAGATCTAGGAAATAAGAAGATAAGTATTGATGTACCTATTTGCAATCTGCGGCAAATCTATGTTTTCTCCAACCGTAAGATGAGGTGAGGAGGAGCTTGAAACCTAGGGTTTCGCCAAATCGTGAGAGAAGGAGAAGAGAGAGAGAGAGAGAGAGAGAGAGAGAGTCCGTCTAATTTATGGGAAGGGAGAGGGAATTGTAATTTGGGGGAGGGAATTCTGATTTGCTGAAAAATAGTCAAAAAGCTCATAGGAACGAAATTTGTACCGCCGTTTTAAAATAACTTACTGTGGCGATTAACCGACGTAATATATCGTGCATTGTGGCGGTTATTAGAAACCGCATTAATAAAAACGCCACAATATCTCCTTTTTTCTTGTAGCGAGGGTATACGCTATCAACCCACGTACGAGGGTGAGCAGAAAGGTACTTCTCTTCAAAATATTTGGTGGTAATCAGGTTCTTTAGGATGATGGTACTCACCGTAGAGGGAGCAACATCATCAACTTTGCCTTTGTTCTTTGAAGAACTAGGTTTTCTTTAAAAAGAGGTCATTTTTTTATCAAAGTGAGGATTTTTCTCTCAACGAAGGAAGCTAAAGAAAGGTTAAAGTCAAAGTATGAGTTGAGTAAATATGGTCTTAGAAAATTCAGAGTATTATGAAGTGAGAATGAATGAGATTGATGCGTATAAGTAAAAGTTTAGGCGGCTAAACTTGTGGCCATAATTACCTCGATAGCCAGCAAAAGTTATAGTGAATCATAGGATGACGCGTGTATGGAGCATTATATGCGGAGAGACGTTCGTCTAATCAACCGTCAGAAACGCATTAGAGGAGTCAGTAAATTTCCCGCCAAAAAAAGAATATTTCTACCAACTTTCCGGTGACACAAAGGTATGCCACCGGAAAGTACGGGGACTATATGTATAGGATAAAATATGTTATATTAAATGCTCGCATGAGAAAGTGACACATGGAGCCAAAGACAAAAGATAATTGAAGTCGAAGGCAACGATCTCGTTTGTTACCGGAGAGAATGATAACCATAAATATGGAACATTCACTGCCTACCGTTACACATTCTTTAATTGCCCTCATAATTGGCATTAAAGAGGGGCTTGACCCTAGGACCTTATTCCCTAGATGCAACTATAAATAGTGAACTTTATTATCATTGTAAAGGATACGAATTTTCTGGCAAATATACGCTACACTCTATTCAAAGCTTAATATAATTTTATCTTCTTGCTCTTTGATATCATTGATGTTGTGTCTGGAAGCCCTGCTCCCGGAATTACTATTTCTGTTATTTCGTCTCCATCTCAAGGCTAAGTATTATATGTGTTATCTAATTCGTCGATTATTTTAGGATCAAATTAATTCATTTATCTAGAAATCACATATAAATTTAACTGTAGCATTTTACGGGTAAACAACTTTGACGATACGTATATAAGTTGCACCAAGCAACAAGGATAATCAGCTAGCTCCAAAGAGTCTAATCAATTATTTGGGCTACTTTGTCGAGGTATTATCACTTCTAGCCATTCGGAAAAAACTAATGACAATCGATAGCCAAAAATTACAATATACATTTTATACCCCAAAAGTAATCTAGAGGCTAGCCACCCCACCGAAATTGACAAATCGGTGTTTACCGGAATGGATAGTTGTCCATCGACATTGACAAACAGAAGATTTAACTATGCCCTTACTCTTTCCCCTGTTTTCTCATCAATTGGAGTAAGGAAAATTTACAAGAAAAAACATATTTTTCTTCTACAAATTTTCTATTTTTTCTCAAGATTTCAAATACCCCACAAAATAAGAACGATCAATAAAATGATCGGAGCAGAAGGGAGTGGAAGACGTAGTTTTATTTGATGAATTATGGCAAGAACTTATAATTAACTTAAAAATAATACAAAATCAAAAGGGACTGACAGTGGGGATGGTGGCAGATTCAGCGGACATGAAGATGGAGGGGATCATAAAAAAGTCTTGTCGGGGTCTGTAGATATTTCACAAACAAACTCCAGTTGTCCACCGATAATTATATACAATAGACTGTCACTATATAAAATGCATACAAAATAGACTGTCACTATACAAAAATTTTACTAAACAGACTGTCACTATACAAAATAGATTGTCATTATACAAAAAATATATTAAATAGACTGTCACTATACAAAATATATACAAAAAAGGCTGCCACTATATAAAAATATACTAAATAGACCGTCACTATACAATTTATATATAATAGAGTGTCATTATACAAAATATATATAAAATACACTGTCACAATACAAAAATTATATAAAATAGACTGCTATTGTACAATTTATATACAATAGACTGTCACTATACAAAATATATACAAAATAGACTGTCACTATATAAAAAATATATAAAATAAATATTTCGGGCTATTAGATATAATATGTTTGGGTCGGAGGGACATTTCGGATCAATAGATAAAAATATGAGCTATTAAAATTTTGAGGGGGTATAGAGGGTCATTTTCTCACTTTTGTCTCTACATTTTCTTGGGCTTGTACTTTCAGGACTATGGAGCTAAGTCAAAATGATCAGAAAAGAAATTTTCGCACAGCTATGGGTGAAAAATAATCTCAAATATTAACACACTTTCCACACAATTACAAGCTTCTTTTATAATGCAATAAATCTTTTGAATCTTGACCAACTCAAACTTCGGCGAAAACTTCATTGGCAAACAAAGGTAATTGATTGACGGTTTTTGGTAGGTGTCTGTAATCCAATAAGATTTCACAATCGAAAAATAATGCCGGAAATACCTCTAGAGTACCACAAGCTCCTAAGTATGTCATTGTTTATGTTTCTGCATTGACTGCCTTATATTAATGTAGCTAAAGAAGTGAAAAGTAACCACTTGATTTAAATAACATGAGATAATAATAAGCTTTATGTAATGAAGGAAATATGAATCAAAAATGAAGGGCAAGAGAAAATTCTTAACTTTAATTTGTCTTAACAAGAATCTTTTGTTTTCTATTATTCCTATGTCCCAATTTATGTGTCATACTTTCCTTATAGCATATCTCATATTCTTCCTTATTAAGAAATAATTTAAATTAAATTTTATATTTTACCTTTAATAAAATGATTTATAGTCATACAAATATTTATGATATGTTTTAGAGACAAATTTCTACCATCTTTTTTTTTTTTTTAACTTTGTGTCCAACCAAGTGAATTGGGACAACAACAACAACAACAACATACTACAAGTGAGATTTAAGGAAGATAGTGTGTATATCTTGTACAGATAAAAAAAAATTATTTTCGATAAATTCTGAGATAAAGACTAGCATAAAAGCCAAGTAAATTGGGACGATGGAGACTGGAGAGTATTATTTTCTCTCAATCCTAATTGACACCGAAATTGGAAAGAGGAAGATAATGGTTGTGGCTTTAAGGTACGGTATTCAGAGTAGTCCACTTCAATTCCTTGGTCGTGGTTGGCCTTGTGCAGTGTTTGCCTTCTGTCTTTTCCTCACTTTCTGAGCAAGCAAACGAACAAACATTTGATCCTTTTTCTTGGCAGTAACTGAGTGTGACCTTTTTACTCTTGCACAGCGTGCAATTTTTTTTTGCATATAACGGTGTGGGGCTATTGTCACACAATTCGATTTGTAAGCGAGTTATTTTGAGTTTAGGTATGTGATAATCGTAAAGTCGTAACTGTTATACCAAATTGTATATATGCATAATTATTTACCTAGAAGAATTTTGCGAAGCAGCGTGGAATAACACTTAATATAAGAACTGAATAGAAACCTCATTTTATAATCAACGCTTAGTAGACCAATCAAACCAAAAAAGTGCGTTGTATACGTAATGCTATAGCCTTTACATCATGAATTGCTAATTCTTTCTAGCCCAAATCACGAACACAATAGAGAATGGAACAAGAAAAACAAAATAAAAAAACATAACGTAGTTGAGTGGAAATGGTTAAGACTTAAGAGGATGGGGAAGATAGAAAAGCTGAAATAAGGCTGCTACCCTTGCTTGGGTTCAAAGTAGGCTCTACAACATTAATCATAAGAGGGGTGGGGGACTTTTTTTTATTGGTTAACTATCTGGTATAAAAAATTATTGATCCGAATAATCTAGATTTGTGTCGTGTATAATCTAATTAATAAAAAAGCGCTCTCTAAAATAGATTTTATTTTATTTTCAGAACTCGAACCCAAACTATCTGACTAAGATCGAAGAAAACTCATTTATCCCAACATAACCTTGCACGATCCTATTGATTTTTCACGAATGGGTTTGATTTTCTTCCAATGTAACAGTATAGGACGTACTGAAGTGCCTATAAAGTTTAATAAATACTCTCCCTACATGCTATAGTTTAAAAGGTGCAGTTTATAAGTAAAGTACAACAGCAGAGAGAGGAGGCAATATATGCGACTCTACTTTACAAAATGAAAAGCAAAAGGGAAGAATCAGAACTCAGAAGTGGGCACTGGGCAGGGGAAAAAAGCAGAGTTTTGTGGGGGTGGTGGTTGGATTTTAGCAGCTAGTCCTCGATTAAGTTAATAGTATGGTGCACCGACTGGAAATTGGAATCACCTCTTTTTTCCCCATAAGACAGAATAAGTATAAGCCACAATAATAATACTATTATATAGGCATATATAGAATCTAAGCAGTACTCCCATTATTGCTTTTTTCAATTTATGGAGACACGACTAACTTCCCTTTTGTTCCTGAAAGATAAAAACTCAATTGCCTTTACTATAATGGGACCCTTACATTTTTTTGCGCATGCGCCTCCCTCTATTGCTTTGTTCTCTAAGGACCTACCATATTACTTTTTGTTCTTCAAATGTTTCTCCACAAGTTTCTTTCCCTTTTGCAATTGTCTTATGTAGTTATGTGTATTTTTTTTTGATTGGGAGCATTCATTCTTTTAATGGACCTATTCCTATTCAATGCCATTACTTAGGATGAATTTTGAATGCCGAATGATTAAAGAAAACAAATGTGTATTATCCTATCTTTTTTTTCCGTCTTCTTTATTTTATTATTTTGCAAAAAAAATCTATTTTATATATTAATTAGTTGTTATAATGTGTCATTTTTTCCTTAAGTGTCTGCCTGATTTTAAGGATCATTAACATAATAGTCATATATAAGCGGAGAAGTACTACATATAGTAGGCCAATAGTATCAATGCTACTAGTCTACTACAAGTCTACAACCATACTTAGACAAAATATTGGTCACAATACTGACTTATCTGAAAATGTGTTGTACAGGTAGTCCTCCAATTATCATCACATAAAGACCTACATTTAGAAAGGATATGTGAGAATTTGTTATTACTGGTTTATTACTTTGCATAAATTATAAGCATCGTTGGTGTAATCGTTTTGAAAAAATATATTTTAATTCATAAACATGCTGATTGAATGAATTATTAATTTGGATAATTTTGGTTGAACACATCAAAAGTGTTTTTGTTAAATCCAGACCTTGATGTGTAACCTTCCTTTTGCGTATTGCTTATTTAATTCTTTTTTCTTAATATAAACTTGCGTGAAATTTCACCAACAAAAAGTAGAGACGTTAGAATTTAAATATTGCGCCTCTTATCCCTTTCCTTTTATTTTTCCCTTTCTTTATTAGCCACAGAAGTGGATTGGATCTAAAGAAGGTCGGAAAGTCGATACCGAGCAATTACATGATTTTAGGTTACATCAGCACCTTTTAAACTAGTCATTTTTATGAGTTATCGTGTGCTTGAAATCATTAAGTAGAAATATTCTTAATGCGTAATGGAAGTGTGACATTCAGCTCTTTTGTCGTCTCATGCTTAATTAGTACTATGAAAATTCACAATGTTTGTTCAAACCTATATGAGAAATCAGAAATCACAAAGGACTAAGGACAAAATAATTTTGCATTCTGATAATTAAGTTTATTGTTCTTCCCTTAATTAATTTCAATAAGATGATGGCCCCAATTACCTAACAAATTCATGATGTTGAGCTTCAAGCAAACGTTTTGGCTCAATGTTAGGTCGTGTGAAGTATGGGATCATAAATATACAATCTAGAGCCTTTAAGATGCAACTTTCTAATTTTGGAAATCCCTATGATTCTCCTCATTTTTCCATTCGAGTTTAACTTCTGTACGGGCTTGTGTTAGTTTGAGTGCCTGTATGGATTACTAAACAACTTGGTTTTTTACCGTGTTCCTTAAACGTAAAGTAAATAAGCAATACAATGAATTTTACGTGGAAAATCACCCGGCTCAAAAGGCGCAAAAATCACGACACCTACCACGTAAGATTTTCAACTCCAACTCCACTAGAACAATGATCCAAAATGTATCAATTACAATACTGTAATTCAATACTCTCCAGTACTCCTACTACTCATATTTGATTCACAAGTTACTCTAACTTGTAAAGTAAAATATTCACTCCAACTCACTAATTGTTTATGACGTTTGATTACAACTCAATTTCCTAAAATACATTCACTAGACTGACTCGGAAGAATATAAAGCAAGTACTCAACACAAGTAAAAATAACTTATGACACTTTAGTTGATGTGTAAAAGAATAATTCAGAAGTCCAAAGCCAATCCTATTTAAACATGACTTGAGATCTTCTAGGTGTTCTATTCATAGTGAGCTTCCTCTTTGATAGGACTCCTATTGTTCCAAGGATTCTACTAGCTTTGGGACTTGTCTCTGACTGAATTATCCGTATCTTCTTGAACAACGATCCTTATCACTTATAGCAGCCATCTTCCACCATACTCGGACCTGGGTAACTTTGAAATAAAATTACTGTTTTGTACATACGTACAAGTATCAATCATGAGGAGTTGATCCTTTAATTAACCTAAGGAGCTGGTTCTTCACAACAGTTAAGCAGCTACATTGAGGACCTGGTTCTTTGAGCAGTTAGTCACACTTTGTTAATCATCAAAACTTCAATACTCAACAGCTCGGAGGTTCTTAAGAAAATGCATAAGTGTGGAATCGGATTCGAGTCCCGGATATGAAGTCGCCTCTATTAGAAAGCGTTTTACTCTCGATATAGGACTTTCGGGAGCGAATCCAAATTTAGTCGGCTCTAATACATATACCGAACATCGGGTGAGAAACCAAAACATCCAAAAGTGTGCAACCAGTTAGTACGAGCGAAGATATTGCTAACCGAACTATAAGTCAATACCAAAGCATTTGAAGTTTATCTAATTAACATATACTCTAAAAGATGCAGCCACTTTCCATCTTTTTTAAGACCATGGAATGTTTCATATATATTCCTAAAAATGATTTGAATAATTTGTAAGGATTTTGGAGATGTCTCATGCAAGGAAATCTGGAATTTACCTTTTCCGCTACAATGTCGGTCATAATTCCTAAATAACGTGTATCCCAAAAAAAACGTGTGTCTATATATATATATATATATATATATATATATATATATATATATATATATATATATATATATCTGACATTATAGAGTTTGCAGACGAATTTCCACTAGCAGAAGGGCATTGATGTTTTCATCCGATAAAAACTGTGAAATAATACTCATGAACATCATGTTGAAGCACAGTTTAGCTTCTTAAGGACATACAAATTATCAGAGAAGAAGTCAGAATTAATATTTTATGGGTTCTTAAATATAAGACATTGACCTCATGTGTTTTGAATTTAATATTTGTACATCAAAAAAATTCTTAATACATAAACAATATTTGGAACCCATATATCTACCAGTGCAAATTTTATGTACCTGATGGTATTTTTATCTGCTTTTGGCATTGTACTATGCGAGAACGGAAACATTTAAAAGCAGCATGTTATATAATTAGGATATCATGGTTTTAATAGTTACTCTTTCTGTCGATAATATATGGACATAATTTTCATTTTTAGTCGGTTTCAAAAAAATTGTAGCTACTTAACCTATCATCTTATATTTCAATCTTGATAAAATCACTTGTTAGTAGGGTGGATCCAGCCCTTTGGTACTATTGGCGTTGAGCATAAATATATGTAAAAATTCAGTAAAACTATAACAAATAGTCGATGGAACTCATAACTTTAAAATATAATGAGTTCAAAATTAAAACATTAAAAATTAAACTAATAGAGTTTAAATTCTGTATCCGTCTCTGCTTGTTGGTTAGGACCATTTGATACAAACCTTCTATAAGGAGATCAATGCTACCAATCCTGTAGAGTTCTCTTCAATTTTCATTTAATTATTAATTAATAGCAAGGGCGATTTTGGTACTATATATATATATATATATATATATATATATAATCTTAGTTTATGTGAAATTAACGAGTAAATGATCAAAATGGTCTTTAATGTATAAGGGTTGTACTATTTTGGTCCTTGATATGGAAATAGTCCTTAATATATTAAAAAAACGATGATTTTGATCTTGGACCCTAAAACTAATGGGAAAAACAAAAAACTCAGTTAAACTTAACCCGATTTCTCAAAAGCCAAGCCTAGATTGACAACCTCAGAAGAAAAGGATCTGACTTCTTCCAAACTTAAAAAGGAACTCAAACTTCTAATCCGAAGGAGCTCTCTTCAACCCAAATTTGATGTGCAATAAATCTTGGCCAGAAGAAGCGCATGATTAATGGTGAAGATTTGGGTACTAAAAGAAAGTGACATACTGACATTCATGTGGAGAAGATGTGCAGACAAAATCAAGATTTTGTAAATTGCTTCCATAGCTTTGTACAGTCCTGAATCTCCGCTTAGCAATATCAAAGAGGTCGAATTTTTAATTTTGCACGAACCAATATAACCCATAAACTATTTTTAATTTTCCATTCTATTCCTCCAAAATAATAGTATGAGCCCAATCGTTAAATTATATTCTCATTCTTCCAGTATTTTGTTGGTAAAATTGTTGACCTTTAGATGATCCTTATATTTGTGGAATTTGCATAGTTTTTACAAATGAGTTCTTCCACTATTAGAAATTCGCTAAAAATCGACCAAAAAAATCGACCAACGTTGGTCGGTTATGACCAATTACCGACCAAAACGCGATCATTACGGTGTGGACGGTGTTTTGATGGTCGGAATGGCTTACCGACCAAAGTTGGTTGGAAATTACCGACCAACTTTGGTCGGTAGCTTAAAACGACCATCTGACAAGTTTAATTAGTTACCGACCAACTTTGGTCGGAAACACATTTTATTAATTTAATTTTACCGACCAAAGTTGGTAGGTTTAACTAAATTATATTTTTTTTTATTAATTATTAAAATTAAAAAAAATCGACCAACTTTGGTCGGTAATTGAAAATATATTTTTTTTTAAAATAATTAAAATTAAACATTACCGACCAACTATGGTCGGTAATCTCAACAGTGCAGGCAAATACCGACTAAAGTTGGTCGGTAATGTTGAATTCTGGGAATTCAATGTTCATTAACTGACCAACTTTGGTCGGTATTTTGGAATAATTTATTTTTTTTATTAAAAATCGACCAACTTTAGTCGGTTTTTCTGGGTTTAATTTTGACATAAAATGCCTTTTTTGGCAGCTACACCACCTACCAGCATACCAATACACCTAATAACGACAACAACAACACAACAACAACAACAACAACAACAACAACAACAACAACAACAACAACACAACAACAATAACAACACAACAACAACAACCAAAATATTCAATAAATACTTTAAAACTAACAAATTAAAGTTCAATTGAACATAAAAATTCAAAACCAAGTTAAAACTAATTACAACTAGTTCAAAACTGGTTCTATTTGTCTAGTTCAAAGTATATAAAAGTCAAGGGGTATTTTCTACAACATCATCATCACCGTCTGATGAACTTTCATTTACAAGACGATATAGAGAACGGTATTGTGGAGGACGGAAAGCACGATCACGGGGAGGACGGGAGGAACGATCACGTGGAGGTCGACCCTCTGGAGATGACTCACGAAATCGGGGCAACGGAAAAGCTCCACTAGATAGGAGAGTTCTGATCTGAGCTTGCATGCCAAGGAATTGAGCATCTCTAAGCCTTTCTCTTTCCTTGGCCGCTTCTAGCTCTGATGTGAGCTTTGTCAATGTCTCCCGCATAGCGGAGAGGCTCTCCCTATTAAGTTGCTCGCCTTGCGAGGAAGTCCCTATTCCCCGCATTCCACACTTATAGCAATGGAAGTTTTTAGTAGGAAGCACGTATACCTTCCCCCATTTTGGACCGCCAACAGACTCCAACCATATTCTTTCAGCATCCTCGTCCGAAGGTTGGGTTGGCTCACCAGATTCACCAGCTAGATGACTACGGATGAATTCCTCCACGTTACTTTGGTAGCGACCCTATATTATTTTAAATTAAATCAGTATTTCAAAATTTTTATAAAAGTAAATTTTAATACTTAAAGAAAATTGAAAGCTTACATATGCAGTCGAGGCCCGGTCCTCGACCCACCTATCTTGATCCCCCTCTTTCTTCTTCTTCACAATATGTGTCTCCTTGAATAGCTCATCATGACTCATTGGACGCCCATACTTCTTTTCCTGAAAACAAATTAATTTAGTTAATAAACAGAATAGATATACTTAGAAAAGTAAAATAATTTAAGCAATTACATACCAATCTTCTTTTTATTGTCCCTAGGCTGATCACACCTCCGGTGTGCAAGGAGCCTCCCTTCTCGGATGCGCGAGCTTTCTTTCCTCTTTTGCTCCTCTCTATGAACTCTGCGGTAAGCCATTGCCTTTGCAAATCATTCCACATATTCTCAAGTAACCAGCCAGGCCTCTTGTTCTTCTTTCTAGCATCCGAGAAAGCATCCGCCAATCTCTTGCGAGCTTTATGATGAAAATTTGTAGCTACTTCCGCGCTATAGCGGTCTTCCCATACACACTTGCTCTGTATTTCAAAAGTTAAATATTAGATGGAAATATCATAAATATAAATTATTAAACTGTTTAAAAGAACATTTATACCTTAAATTGATTGAAAATTTGCTCCTTCAGTGAGAATGGGCAATCAGTCCAAGTCGCATAAGGGCCATCATAAAGCTTTCTGATGGCATTGGTGATTATCCTCGTAGTCTTATTACCCAGCCTGAACCTGAAATTTAACAATAAAAATATATTAATATCTTAGTAAAAATGTTACAAATCAATAGACGCAAAAATAATGAATAACACTTACCCATCACCCTCAGGGACTATGATGATCCTGCCATATCGATCATAATGCACTACCTCGTCATCACCATCCGAAGCATGTGTATCAGAGGCATGTGAAGATTTTGTAGGCGGGTCAGAGCTACTGCCTCGCAGGCGAAGGCCTGCAATAGATGGAGTCGACGATGAAGATGGTTGCGATCCCTATGACTGCGACATAGCTGAATGCGACCCAAGTGGATGTGATACCGATGGCTGTGACCCGAGTGGCTGTGACCCGAGTGGCTGTGACATGGATGGATGCGATCCATGTGGCTGTGATATGTAGGGATGTGATCCATGTGGATGTGATGCAGATGGCTGTGAGGCAGCTGGACTGTATGTCGGACGTATAGTCCTATGGCCCTGTGATGGAAGACTGGGTGTCTGAATGAAGGTGTACGGCTCGTGATGCTGTGGCAGCTCAGTATAGCCGTGTGGTGGAGGATAAGACATAGGCATCTCTGAAAAAGGTGGACAAGAGGGAGTATTATTTTCTACCCTCCTCTTTCCCTTCCTACCCTTTTCTCGACCCTGAGAACTAGTAGGGTCATTGTTACCTTGACCCTTGCCTGTCATCTGCATAATATAATACACATTTAGATTGAAACATATAAGAAACTAGCGATAAAACGAGAGTACTTTTAAAAACCCAACTTTTTAATCCTCATCGACGTATTGTTCCTCGTCCGAGAATTCTTCGTCCTCACTTCTTTGAGCTTCATCAGTTGATTCTTCGTCCTCATTTTCTATAATTGTTACTTCATTTATATCAACTTATTCTAATATGCGTTCAGGATGTTCCAAATTATTTTCTAACTGATCGTCCACTATTTGGTGAACATTGGAGATATCGTTTTGATATGCAACATCTAACACATTCTCGACTTCCACCCTACCTACAGGCTTAGTTTTTATTACAACCCACCAATCGGACTTATTCCGCCGCAATGGATAAGGAGCATAATACACTTGCCTAATGTTATGTGCAATTATGAAAGGATCATAGCGATCATACTCCCTCGTATGATTAACCTCAATTATGTTGTATTGGTTGTGTACTCTTGTACCTCTTGTTGGATTTGGGTCAAACCACTTGCATCTAAAGAGTATCAATTTCTTATATGGCCAACCTGTATATTCTAGTTGTAATATTTCTTTGACCATACCATAATAATCAATATCTCCAACTTGGTTGCCATCACCACCTTGAACCCACACCCCGTTGTTGTTGCTATTTTTATTTTTAGAGCAATCCTCTGTATGAAACTTATAACCATTCACTACGTACTTAGACATTGTTGTGACCTGAAGCCCAGGTCCCCAAGATATATCTTTCAAAAATTGATTTACACCATTATTTGGATTATTTACCTACATAGAGTTAAAAAAAGTCATAAGTTAGCACAACTTATGAATCAATTTTTATACATTCAATATATATACAGCATCATAGCCAAATTGACCCACGAAGTGACTGTGACATATCAAATATTTTTAGTAGTTGCATCAATATATAGTCACAGTAAATTTTATATTTTGATAACTAATAAATCAATACTTACTTGAGAAATGGTACAACTTCGGGACAATTTAGCAACACATGCCAAATTGACCCACGAAGTGACTGTGACATATCAAATATTTTTAGTAGTTGCATTAATATATAGTCACAGTAAATTTTACATTTTGATAACTAATAAATCAATACTTACCTGAGAAATGGTACAACTTCGGGATAATTTAGCAACACATGAAGTGTAGCTGACTTGTACTCCATATCACTCAAACTTCTCTTTCTAACATCCTTAGAACATCGGCCTGGTTGATTGAATATGGACATTGGTGGATATAATGGATCATTCACACATTCGACCGTGTGCCTATTGGGCCTATTCCTAGAACATGGCACGTTACTCTCAAAATAATAAGAACAAAAATGTGCAGTTTCCTTTGCAAGATAGGCTTCGCATATAGATCCTTCAATCTTATTCATCTGCTTAACAAATTGTTTGCATTTGCCAATTGTCCTACATAATCTCATGTTAGCTAAGAACATTCAAATAAAATAGAATATTACATCAAACTTATAATATAACCTCTCAAAGGGATACATCCATCTGCATTGAACAGGCCCTCCAAGTCGTGCCTCGTGTACAAGGTGTATTGGAAGGTGTTCCATCACATCAAAGAAACCACATGGGAATATTTTTTCCATCTTACTAGAAATTACACGGATGTTCTGGTCCATCCGAAGTAGGTTTTCTTCCCTTAATGTGGTAGAACACAAGTCTTTGAAAAACAAACTAATCTCTGTGATGGGTTTCCAGATTCTTTCAGGCAAACCACAAAATGCAATAGGCACTAAGGTCTCCATGAAAACATGGCAGTCATGACTTTTCAAATGGCTCAACTTCCCTACCTCCATATTTATTTTGTTTCCAAGATTCGACGCATAACCCTCAGGCATATTCAATTGTTGCAAATATACATCAATCAAACTTTTCGGATTACGTGGACCGGGGATAATACAATTTAAGAATATATATGGACTAGTCATACACAACTCAGGTGGTAGATTATAAGGTGTAAGAAAGACAGGCCAACATGAATATGGTGTCGCAGATATAGAAAAAGGCGTGAAGCCATCCGCACACAGACCTAACCGAATGTTCCTTGGTTCACTAGCAAAATCTGGATATGTCCTATCAAAGTGCTTCCAAGCTTCTCCATCTGAAGGATGACACATAACACCAGGTGGTCTTCTATTTTCAAAGTGCCATCTCATATGAGAGGCAGAAATCATCGACGCATATAACCTCTTTAACCTAGGTATAAGAGGTAAATAATGTATCACCTTGATAACGAACGTATTCCCACTGGAAAGCCTCTTGAAACGAGGCTTTTCGCAAAATTTACAACTGTCTAAAGTTGCATCATCTTTATAATATAACATGCAACCATCTTCACAACAATCAATTCTCATTGACGAAAGTCCTAACTTAGAAACCAATCTCTTTGCCTTATAGAAATCACCAGGTAAGTTGATATTAGGGTCAACTAGGTCACTCATAAGGTCAATGAAAGAGTCCATGACTGCTTGAGAAATATTCCAATTAGATTTGATACTTAGTAATCTAACTGCAACAGACAGCTCAGAGTGCGGACTTTCTTCACGTAGTGGACGACTAGCTTCCTCTAACTGTTCATAAAAATGTTTTGAGTCATCATTAGGAGTTTGTTCAATATTTTCATTGGGCTCACCCCCGAAGTGCATCCCAAAAGCATCCGCAATCATATCCTGAATTCTAGAATCAAGATTTGTATTCTCCACCGACCTACTACTTTCACCAACAACCATGTTATGAAATATCTCACGGCTACCATCGATCTCTCCATGATTAGTCCACATAAAGTAATTCTCTATAAACCCCTTCCTATAAAGATGAAGCTTAACTTCCTCCGATTTTTTAAACTTCATACAATCGCACCTAACACAAGGGCACCTAATTACTCCTTCACTTTGGTATGGTGGAAGTGACATTGCATGTCTAATAAAGTCATCAACCCCTTCTACAAAATTCTCCCGCAATCCCCGCCGATTAGGATAATTTCTATTGTACATCCAAGTACGATATTCCATCTATACAAATAAAACAAGAACAAATTAATTTATTCTACAATTATAAATTAATTATATCTTTTTTAGTTAATTCAAGATAATTATTTTTTCCTAATTACACCAATTTATATCCTAAAAGTTCAATTCATATCCAAAAGGTCCAATTCATATCTTAAAAGTTCAATTCATATCCTAAAAGCTAAATTCACAAGAACAAATCCTAAAAACTAAAATTTCAATTCATATCCTACGAGTTTAAACATAAACTAACTAAACTAAAGAAATTCAACCCATACCCTAAAAGTTCGATTTACAAGAATAAATTAATTTATTCTATAATTATAAATTAATTATATCTTTTTTAGTTAATTCAAGATAATTATTTTTTCCTAATTACACCAATTTATATCCTAAAAGTTCAATTCATATCCAAAAGGTCCAATTCATATCTTAAAAGTTCAATTCATATCCTAAAAGTTCAATTCACAAGAACAAATCCTAAAAACTAAAATTTTAATTCATATCATACGAGTTTAAACATAAACTAACTAAACTAAAGAAATTCAACCCATACCCTAAATGTTCGATTCACAAGAATAAATTAATTTATTCTACAATTATAAATTAATTATATCTTTTTAGTTAATTCAAGATAATTATTTTTTTCTAATTACATCAATTTATATCCTAAAAGTTCAATTCATATCCAAAAGGTCCAATTCATATCTTAAAAGTTCAATTCATATCCTAAAAGTTAAATTCACAAGAACAAATCCTAAAAACTAAAATTTCAATTCATATCCTACGAGTTTAAACATAAACTAACTAAACTAAAGAAATTCAACCCATACCCTAAACTAAAATAATTCATAACTAATTGACTAATTAACAAAACTAATTAGTTAATAAAACTAATTAACAAAATTAATTAACAAAATTAATTAAAATAAGACCTAAACCCTAATCCTCAATAAAATGCAATGTTCAAATAATTGAAACACTAATAAATTGAAACTAATTCATAACTAATTAACAAAATCTAGAAATAATAAATAAATGGGTTGTAATTCAAACCTAGAATTTTTAGGAGATGGAGAAGGAGAGGGGCAGCAGCGGCAGCGGCGACGGCGACGGCGCGGTGACGGCGAGGGCTGGGCGGTGGCAACGTGGGGTGGGGAATGAGATTTATGTGAGGTAAATAGAGAAGGAGATGGGAAGGTTTTGAGTGAGGGAAATAAAGAAGAGAGGGGAAAATAAGAGAGAAATGGGGGTTTCCCCCGTCTTTCAATTCTCTGATTTCAGAATTACCAATCAAAGTTGGTCGGTAATTTTGGTCGGTACAGTAAGTGTTGACCGTTTAACCAAAAACCGACCAACTTTGGTCGGTTTTTTTTTTTTTAAAAATTAAATTCTTTTTTTTTGTGTGTTTTTTTCTTAAAATATTATTAACTATAAAAAAAATATTATAAACTACAAGCATTTATTTTATTTAACTATGTAATTATTATAAATAATTATAAACTATAAGCATAATCTTTATAAATAATTATATTAACTATTTAATTTAGTAAATTATAATAGCATCTATCTAAGTAAATTTTCTAAGTTATAATTAAGTATGTGAGTAATTTCTCACACACACACACATACACTATATTGTAATTGATGCTAATAACTTTTTTTTTCATTCGTTCATCACTAATAATGCATGACATAGATTAATCGATATATAGGTCGAGACGTTTTGATGAATCATCGATTAATATTCATCGATACATCTAAGTAAGTTATAAGTCGATGAATCAATTTACAAATAGATATATTTGATGATAAAGTATATATACTAATTAGTATCTTCCCAAGTCTATCCCTAAAAGAACCCGACCCTGTGGTCCTAGCGCTTCGTGTTCTTATATATATATATATACACACACAAACATACTTTACTGTAATACTTTAACTATATATATATATAGCTTGTTATAGTATATGTTAGTGTGTATATATATAGCTTGTTAAAGTTTGACCATGTTTGACCTATTAATTTAACTCGTTTACTTAATACTAATAGCTTCTTTCGTTTATTTAATTTGTGATCCATATATATATATATATATATATATGTCAAAGATGTTTAGTATTAATTCTTTTATTTTTCATTCATTCATCACTAATAATGCATGGCATAGCTAGATTAATCGATATAAGTCGAGACGTTTTGTTTTTACTATTAGTCGATATAGGTCAAACGTTTTGTTTTTAATATTCATCGATGCATCTAAGTAAGTTATAAGTCGATGAATCAATTTACAAATAGCATGTTATATATAGTATATGTTAGTGTATTCATTATTTGTATTACAAAAGTGTTAACGAATTACATTTATATTATTTAGATAGTAAATATAAAAGTAATTCGAAAGTTTGATCAATGTTGACGTAATAACCGACCAACTTTGGTCGGTTATTTTGCAGAAAATAACAATTACCGACCAAAGTTGGTCGGTAAATACTTTCCCTACATTAACCGACCAACGTTGGTCGGTAATTTTAAATATAAATTCTTAAATATTATAAAATATTTTAAATAATAAAATATTTATTAAAATTTAAAAAATTGGATCCAGATTACCGACCAACGTTGGTTGGTAATCCAAAATTTTCTTGTCTGACCAGCTGGGTCAATTCGTTGACCAATTTACCGACCAACGTTGAGTTTTAAAAAAATATAATTTTTTTTCCCCAGTTTACGTCCAACCTGGACGGTTTTTGATCGTTTTTTTTGACCGACCAACGTTGGTCGGAAATAGTTGGTCGGTTTTTAGCAGATTTTTAGTAGTGTTCTCACATTTCTCGGGCATTTTTGGTATAAAGTTTTGGGTAGTGATAAGTAGAAAAATCAATCAATATTGATTTAATTAAGGAAGGAGACTTCATTATCCGGGATTGGAGCGCATTTGTGATAGAGTAATTATCAGTTGAAGAGAGCTCATTCGAGTTCTCATAGGGATTACAAATGGGATTCTGTTTTAGAATTTGGAAGAGGGTCAAATTTCTTTAGATTTTTTTCTTCTGAAGTTGTCAATGGTGAAAGAGAGAAGATGAAGGAGAGGGGTCTGCTAGGCTTTGTTTTTGAGAATTCAGGTTTAGTTTAAGTGAGCTTTTTGTTTTTACTGTTGAGTTGTAGGGTGCAGGACCAAAATTATCCACTTTTTGTATACATTAAGGACTATTTCTGTTAAGGGATATATATCCAGGACCAAAATAGACTAACCCCTATACATTAAGGACCATTTTGATCATTTACTCTGAAATTAACTCATAAAAGACCTTCACATAAAATAATGTAATGGATAGAGTAGCATGTACAATAGCGACTACTCAGGGCTTACATATAGGTAACTTTGGGATATATATTTACTTATGACAACTTGGTGACTGGATTTTGACTTTGAAAATGCTTTCCTACATACAGGCCTTGGGCACCTACTGAAGGAAATTAACTAGCTACTGAACCCTAACTCCACGGAGGTTTTTTTAAAAAAAAAGAACTTCAGGAAGTTTTTGATCACTACGAGGGCCTTGTCTCCTTTTGTCGTGATTAGAGTCGTTCTTCGCGAAATTATGTTAGGATGGACCTTTTTAGGACTTCTGCTCTAATTTTGACCTCAGAAAAATACTAAGAAAACAGTCGCTGTTCTGAATTTTGGGCTCCTAGTGATCTGTCAGGAATTTTCTTTAAAATATAGTTTAGCAATTGTCAAGATTTTCAGCCATTATAATTGAAAAATCCTAGCAATCTGTTAGGTTTTGTGGCAAATCCTGCTTATCACCATATGAAAATTCGCACGATTGCCAGGTTTTGTGGCAAATCACCATATGAAAACTTCTGAAGAATGCTAGTAGCACTTCCCAAAATTCTGACGGAGTGCTATTTTCCTATAATTTTTTTAACAGTCAAAATTTTAACAGCGGCACCAAATGATCCTATTCGTGCAAATCGCTTGTCGTTTTTAATTCTTACAGCTAATTTCTACAAATAGGCATAGATCCTCGCAGAAAAGTTGACAATTTATAATGAAAATAAATGAGATCCGATATTTAAGTAACATTTAGAGTATGCCTCTTAAATTATTTCACCTCAGTACCTTATTGTTTATCTCACTCTCATTTATATAAAAACATTCATGCATGTAATGGCTATGTGAATTAGAATGCATTATAATTCAGCACTAGCAAGTGCAACCGAAAGTACTGAAAGAGACAAAAAAAATTGGCAACAATGTTCTCTCTTTTATTTTTATTTTTATTTTTTGTTGTTTTCCTTTTTAAAAAAAATTCCAACTAACCTATCGCGAACCAGCTTGTCTTGAAGTTGTTCCATTAAAACAGTTTTTTTGAAAGGAGATGATCGAAATGGAAGTAAAATATTTGAGGACCACAAGAATTCACGCCTTCTGTCATCAATGATTACTTTACTAATCAGGAAACTTACAGCAATTAACTTAGTAGTAGTAGTAGTGACCTATATACTAAAATCAGATTTGACTCGAGCACATTGTTTTGTCCTTTTGAATTTGTGAAAGATGAAATGGTTTAGTCGAAAGGGATTAGCATATACGAATCTGAGCTCTGAGGAGAATCTTACTTTCTTAGTCAGTAATTAATTATCTGAACTTTTTAAAATAGTACTCAACGTGGAAACTAAAGTTGCTGGCGGTACCAACGTTTATCAGACGTATCAATATGAAATTAAATGTTTATAATAAAGTAGGGTTGCAAGTAGTATTATCTTAAATGCAAGGGAGAGAAAAAGTATAACTGTTTTGCAGGGGATTGAAAAATAAGTAAAAAAATTGGGACCCGAAAAGAAAAGGTGATGAAAGTTATGGGGAAGAACATGGGGGTAGCCGAAGGGCTAGGGAGAGGGGGAATGGCTTTTTTTTCAAGTTAATGGCCATTCATTCACCCACCAACTCACGCACTCAAAAGCAAAGGCAAAGGATTCTGGTTATTCCGTTTTTACCTTTTTTTCCAGGGGCAGAGTCATTGCATGCGCGGCCTCCACCTTCTCTAAAAAGCCAATGTCTCCTATCAAAATGGCCAGTTTCCTGCACTAGATTACTAGTATTTGGTTTACCTATATTTGCATTTTTGTATCAATTCTAACTACTGTAACTTCAGATAGGAAATTAAATGTCTCCTATCAAAATGGCCTGTTTCCATCCGACACTGATTTTCCGAAATAACAACAACAACAATAAACCCAGTAGTTTCTCACAAGTGGGGTCTGGGGAGGGTAAGATGTACGCAATCTTACCTCTACCCCGGAAGGGCAGAGAGGTTGTTGCCGAAATTTTTAATTAATTGTTTTACATAATAATTGTCTTATAGTATATTAGATAATATATACATTATACACACATCCACAAGACTAGATTATTTGAAAAAATAATATAATGTAAAGTACATATTAACTTCAGATTGGAATAACTGAGTTATGACAATAGACCAACCAATGCTTATCTAAAATAATTGTAGGTCTGTATCTAGTCATCTGTATACGGCATATTGTACCAAGACTCCACGGCAAAGATAGATTATAACCTAAAAAAAATTAGTACTAATGTAAGTGTATAGAATTCAAATCCCTCTAGATGTAGCGGAAGTTCAGGCTCAGATCCCTTCAATCAAAGTGTATTTTTGCCCATGTGATAATAAAATCGTGACTTTGATTATATATAAAAAAATACTCAAATTCTTCTAATTAAAACTTTCATTGCTGCTTCTTCTTGTAAATAAAGTTATAGTGTGTAGGTCAGTATTAGTCATCTATATATACCAAGAGTCCAGGGCAAAGATATATAAATGAACTCAGCCTTTCGGCTTCTGTATGCAGTAGTGCTGAAACACAAACATTCACACACACGCTCCATTTCTTTTTATTTGTTTATGTGCAAGTTGAGACATTTGCCAGGAATTGCCTCCCATAAAAACTCTTCTAAGTTCCTTTCCACTTTCTGAACAACACAGTCTTTTCCTTGATTCGTGAATTTCCTCAACCCTCACCCAATTGAAAGGAACTTTTACTACCACTAGTCATTTTCGGTCTGTTCATTCGATACTTGAGATGGCATCGCTATCAACCCGTGTGCCAGTACTGCTTGTCATTTTCTATATGACAGTAGTTGCATTATTCATGGTGTTATTATGCAGCCATAATGTTACAGCTAGATATCATCACCACGGCCACCGCGGCCATCACAATAAGAATAAACACAAACATTCCCACATATCATATCCGCCTTCTATTCCACCTGAACCTTCTAATTCACCCGCTGACGAAGGTGTTTATGATGTGAGGTCGTTTGGAGCAGTAGGAGATGGCATTGTAGATGACACTGAAGCTTTCAAAGCAGCGTGGGATGCCGCTTGTCAAGTTGAGTCAGTGGTCATCTTCGTTCCCTCTGGTTATTCTTTCATGATCCAATCCACTATTTTTACTGGTCCCTGTCAAAGTGGTTTGGTCTTTCAGGTACCTAGTTAAGATACTTACTAGTAGTATTTGTTTTCTTTCAATGTCCTCCCTCCATTTCATTTTATACGGCAATGTTTGAGCTAACACGGAGTTTATAAATAAATAAAAAAGGATTAATGATAGTCAATGCAGACCAAAAGTACTAGAATTTGTACTGTTAAACATGCTCATATATGGCTGATATCCTGAGGGTAATTTTTTTTTTTTAATTTAAAAAAAGGCAGTCCGATGCATAAAGTATTCTGCATTCACGCAGGGTCCGGGGAAAGGCCACACCTTAGTGAGTATAATGTAGGTAGCCTACTCTGGTGCAAGCATCTCCACGACTCGAACTCGTGATCACACCAAAAGTAAAATGAGAAGTTTAAAGTTAAAACATTTCAGATATCATTCTTACTCGAACGTTAAATTGTGCTATATATATAAAATGAAACATTGGGAGTATACCCTATTTTCTATTGTAATTTAGATGTACTAAAAATTTCTATTATTATGTAATGTGGTACATATGTTGTAGTAATAGTATTATCTTTCGAAGCAAAAAAAAAAATGGAAGAGTGAGGGATTTTTGTTTATGTAACTGAAATTGTGTGCCAATATGGGAAGCTGGAAGGAACAATAATGCCGCCAGATGGACCAGAGTCGTGGCCGGGCAACAACAGCAGGCGGCAGTGGCTAGTTTTCTATAGAGTTGATGAGTTGTCACTGCAAGGCGGAGGCGTCATAGATGGAAGGGGAGAACAGTGGTGGAATCTGCCCTGCAAACCACATAAGGTATGCACTATAAACTTACTACGTGCCAACTTTATTCCTTTTCTTTTTACTATATAATATAAAGGATAGTGGTTAATTTCATTAATCTTTTTACACGTACGAATGAACGTATTATCTAATCCTCAGTACAACAACAGGGACCTAATGGAAGTACACTGCCTGGACCATGTGACAGCCCAATTGTGAGTGAAACAATAAACTTTTACCACTAAGCATCCCTTTAATTTGTACATAAATAGCAGATTTTGTGAAATTTGGTACGTGTATACTTGCAGGCCATTAGATTTTTCATGAGCTCAAATCTAACGGTGGAAGGAATTAGGATGGAGAATAGTCCACAATTTAATTTTAGATTCGATAACTGCAAGAATGTGCATATAGAATCCCTACACATTACAGCCCCAGCCTGGAGTCCCAACACTGATGGTATTCACATAGAGCAGACCACCAATGTTGAAATATACGATTCACTCATCTCTAATGGTACGTAATTCTACTTAATAATTATTAATATACCTCCTTATAACGTTCAACTGCCATTGGTTTAATTTGTATACTATATTATAGGTGATGATTGTGTATCAATAGGAGCAGGATGTCACGATGTGGATATTAGGAATCTCACTTGTGGACCTGGAGGACATGGAATCAGGTGGAATATAGTAATAATACTCTAGCTACTTGCTTAATGGGGTGACTATATAATACTATCTTCAGAACTGGATGTACAAAATGTTTGTTTATATAACTAGTACAAGTAATATGCTTTCATCTGTAAAAGCAAAATTGTAAAGGAATATAAGAACGAGTCTAACTTCCATACACTTTGATATTGTTAAAAAAAATTATACGGCCAGTATAATGCGATTTAGTCCTTACTTGGGCAGTTTAGTAAAATGCGATAATCTTTTAGATGAACTGATAGGTTGTTTGGTCATTGTAGCATTGGAAGTTTAGGCAACCACAACTCGCGAGCATGCGTATCAAACATTACAGTGAGGGACTCAGTGATAAAGGAATCAGATAATGGAGTAAGGATCAAGACATGGCAAGGTGGATTTGGAGCAGTATCTGGAATTTCCTTCCTTAATATTCACATGGACAACGTAAGGAATCCCATAATAATAGACCAATTCTACTGCCTCTCAAAAGAATGCAGCAATCGCACCTCAGCAGTGTCCGTTTCAGACATTGAGTACTCTAGCATAAAAGGAACCTATGATATCAGAAGTCCGCCAATGCATTTTGCTTGTAGTGACACTATCCCCTGCACTAACATAACACTTTCGGACATAGAACTTCTGCCTGCTCAAGGCGACTTAGTGTTGGATCCGTTTTGCTGGAACGTATATGGTGGACAAGAGACACTAACTATTCCGCCTATTTTCTGCTTGTTAGAGGGAAATCCTCCAGCAGTGTTTGAAAATAATGACTTGGCTTATTGCTCGTGATAATGATATTTGCACAGCTAGCCATTATGTTGCCTGATTGTGCGATCCCTTTTTGTTTCTGTACATATCAGGTTATAGATTGATGGATCTTGAGATGGAAATCCAGTAAATCGCTGTAATGTAATTTAGAGAAAGGGGAGCTTATTCTTTACATGTTTCCCTTGAGATTTTAACTTTAGGTTTTCCTCTTCAGTACTTGATGTAATATTTTTGTGCTTCCGTTGCTTCTATCAGTAATATAATTCTCTATTTCGTACATGCAAGAAGTAATGGCCAGTCTTTCATGCATATTATATTGGCCTCCAGTAATATATATATTTGCAAATGCTAGCACCTAGCATGGACACTTATGACTCATTCATAGCAGGGGCGGAGCTAGAGCACGGCTTACGGGTTCGGCCGAACCCATTAGCTTTTGTCCAAACTATGTATTTGTCTTAAGAAATTTATCGAATATAAATAATTTATTAATTAAGAACCCAGTAACTTAAACAGATTAGATTCCTGAACCCATAATTTCAAATCCTGACTCTGACTCTGATTCATAGCCATATTTTAGTTTATTTTGTATAATCCTAGTTTAAATCAAGTAATGAACGTCCTATCATGGGGAAAATTCCTTTTGGTCCCTGGAATATCGACATATTCTTATTCTGATATTTGTGATATATGATTAAGCATATTTTAATTCTTCAATTAATTAGAATATTGGAGTTTAAGTAAAATGAAAGTTGGAAAAAGTTTCACATGTCGTTTTCTTTATTTATAAATGTGAATTCTTATATCAAGTGAGTCCTAACAAGTTGTTGTTAGTGCTAGTTGACAACGTTTTTTTTTTTTTAATCTTTTCTTTAGTCGAGGGTCTGCCGAAAACAACCTCTCTAACCTCAGAGTTAAGGTAAGGTGTGCATGCACACTACCCTTTCCAACTCTACTTATAGGAATACACTGGGTTGTTATTGTTTAATCCTAACAAGTCATATAATTAAAGATAAAGTATAGTAGGTGATAAGATTAAACAGTTTTCAAATATAAAAATATAATGATTTTTTTGGAACAAATAAAAGTGTGTCACATAACTGAAACGAGTGATTATTAAGACCATATATCCTAACATGCTGCTTTTAAGTGTTTCTGTACTTGCATGGATCAATACCAAAAGCGGATAAAATTACCATCAGGTACATAAAATTTGGCCTAAAATTTGTTTGTATGTCCTTAAGAAGCTAATTAAAGTGTGGCTCAACTTGATGTTCACGAGTGAGACACAATACCTAGTGAAAGTAACTAAGTAAGTCCCTCAATTATTACCCTTTTGTTAGAGGAGATTCGTCTCCAAATTCTATAATGTTAAAGAAAATATACGAAAGTTGACAAAATTGCTTTGACAATGAAATAAGGATCATTTAAAATTTAATCTAGAGTAACTCAATATATAAGTTTCTATACATTGGATTCGTTGTACTTTTAAAATATAAAATTCAAAATTTAATACTATTCGACAAAATATTAGTGAAATAGGATGACTAGTGATCTGTTGAACCGTTGAACCTGTACAATCCCAAGGTCAATTAACGAGGAAGAGTGGACATCACTTCACTCATAAATACACAAAAGTGACAAATTGTTTGGACCAAGTCAAATTAAGGTGGATTGGGGAGAGGCTCAACAAGTCAAACAAGGCCGGAGAAGGAACAGTCAAATGTCCAGCATGCGAAGCTTCTTTTTTGAAAATGGGGACAAGAATGAGTAACATTGTAAATTATTTGACATACAATGTTACTAGTAATTAGATACACGGATTAACAATAACAACAAATTCAGTGTAACTTATTTGTATAACCCAAAATTTAGATCTATATTTTTATACAATTAGATTTATAGAAAAAAAAAAGTGTTAATCCAAATCAATATTAATATCCAAGTAGCAGATCTAGTGTTTTTATGAAGAGTATTAGACGTGTGGTGCTAGATAAGAATGTTTTAGAGAAATAATGGCTTAAGAACGTGAAAGATAGCAATAAATGTCATTTAAGTAATAAACGGAACAAGGTTCACCCGACAAGGGTGAGATTTTTCACTGAGCTTTCTGACAATGATGGATGATAAGCATTTGAATATTTCGATTATTCTTGGATCGGGAGAGAAAGATAGAGGAAAAGGAGTATAAAGGTAAACTTTGTATATATTCAATAAAGAGAGAATCTTCACAGAGAATGTCAATGTTGTTCTTCACAAAAATGTTCGATCCCCTTCTAGAACTACATCTCTTCCTATTTATAAGGGTACATGGGCCACAAAACTCTAGATAATATAACAGAAAGGAATATTCGCTAGAATATTCTCTAGGGAACCTAAATCTTTAAACTAGTCATTATCGCGTGTCGAGGTCGGATGCTCATCCTCGTCTTTTATTAGGCTACCTCGACATCGACGACAATTTGCCTTCTTCTTATGACCTCGACCTTTTGGGGTCAGATTGATACATCATAATGTCGACGCGTCACAGCCTCCAAAGGATTTATCTTTATTGACCAGGTCAAATGCGTGACATGAAGTTTTTCGCCCATACAGTTAGTCCCTCCGCTTGTCTAGGTCGTCCTCGTGGATGGGCTCAATAAACGGATAATAATAGTCGTGGTCGTCATAAGAGGCGGACGATGTGGCGCTTTGAAAGTCACATATTTCGAACTCTTAATCTTCCCGAGTAACCTCTGGAGAAAGTCTGACATGGATGGGATGTGACGTCATGACATTATTCGTCGTGATAATGCATATTCCCAATACATCGCATTAGGACACACACGACTTTTGGATTGGTTCTGCCGTTTCGATTTCGGCTGCCATTATGATGAGCCGCTTTAATTTCGAGGTCCTCTTCTATAAAGAGGGGATGATCACCTTCATTTGGATCTTTCTTTCACTTTCATTGCTTAAATTCTTTCTTCTTCTTTTTCTTCTTCTTCTTCTTAGGCTTTCTTCCTTCGCTCATTGTTTTAGAGATTCCTTTTGTTTTCCTAACCCTTTGTTGTTATCCTATTGGTTGCGATAATCATGGGGTCGAGTGGTCGTGGGTCGTACAGTATTTTATTCGGATTGGTTGAATGTCCGTCCTTTTAGTTAACGCGAGGCCTGAGGCCTAGGAGTTTTGTTTAAGCTAGTCGAGCGTGTCTCTTAGTTGAGATATGGCCAAGGGTCGAATAGTTTGTTTCGAGTTGATCGAACGTATCTTTTAGTTGTATCATGGTCGAGGACCGATAGGTGTTGTTCGCGCTGGTCGAACGTACCTTTTCGTTGAGTCATGGCCAAGGGCCAATAGCCGTTGTTCGAGCTTGATGAACATGCCTTTTAGTTGTATTGTGGTCGATGGCCGATAGGTGTTGTTCGAGCTGGTCGAACTTACCTTTTCGTTGAGTCATGGCCAAGGGCCAATAGGTGTTATTTGAGCTGGTCAAGCATACCTTTTAGTTGGGAGACTTATGAGAACAATTTCAATGAACGGGTATCTCATTTATTTCAACATCATTGCATCGATTACATCATTTTGCCCTTAGGCGTTTTTAGAGAAAATTACAAGTTTTGAGTGTCGGCTGGCGTTCCAGTCCCAGTATATATAGTCCCTTCATTGTTCGACTTGGATATTTTTGAGGAGTCAGGCAATGAAAATGTGTTTGTTCTCGCATACTCCAGCTTGAAGTGTCCCGTCCGTCGTCTCGTTAAAAACCTCCTTGAGAAAACTATGTTGGGACAAAACTCAAGTGAAGGAAAAAGAGTGCGACTTACAAGGCACTCCTTGTTTCTCAGAAGTTGAAGTATTTGAGGTGGCTGATGTTCCAATTGTTTGGTAAGAGCCCTCCTTCCAATATCTCTAGTTGGAATGAACCCTTATCTGCCTTGCCTGTGATTTTGTACGGTCCGTCCCAATTGGCTCCTAATTTGCCTTCTTGGGGATCTCTTCTTGCTTGGGTCTTGGCTTTGAGCACGTAGTTCCCGATCTTGAGTAATCGTACCTCAGCCATTTTGTTGTAGAAGCATTTTGCTTGCAGCTTTTGTGCGGCCATTCTTATATACGCCACATCTCTATGCTCCTCGATCTCGTCAAGGTCTTGTCTTCTGTTCTCGTCATTGTCGTTGCCGCTCTCATTGGTGTACGTTAGGTTGGGTTCTCCGACCTCAACTAGTATGACCGCTTCAGTTCCGTAGACTAGGGAGTACGGTGTTTCTCCTGCGCTTGTTTTTGGGCATGTGCACCCATAACACTCGTGGGAGTATTTCTGGCCACAGTCCCTTGGCCTCTTCGAGTCTCTTCTTCATAATGTTCAAGATTGACTTGTTAGAGAACTCTGGTTGCCCATTGTCGGCTGGGTGGTAAGGGGTTGAGAGTATCCTTTTAATATGCCATTTTTCGAAAAGCACGATGGTTTTTTTCCTGTGAACATGGGTCTGTTGTCACAACTTATTTCTTTAGGTAGGCCAAATCGGCAAATGATGTTTTTCCATATGAAGGTGATTACCTCTTGCTCGCGAACTTAGGAGAATGCGCCTGCTTCCACCCATTTAGAGAAATAGTCAGTCAAAACTAAAAGAAATTTAACATTACCTCGTCTTGGCGGAAGCGGTCCCATGATGTCCATTCCCACTAAATAAATGGCCATGGAGAGGTGACAGAATGGAGGTGTTCGCCTGCTTGGTGGATTATCGAGGCGTATTTCTGGCACTGTTTGCATTTCTTTACGAATTCTAGGGCATTTTCTTCATGGTGGGCCAATAGTATCCCGCCCGTATGAGACATCTGACCAGTGCTCGATCGCCGGAATGACTGCCGCAATGGCCTTCGTGGACTTTCTCTAGAACACGTTGGGTTTTATTTGGTCCCAAATATTTTGTTAAGGGGCCGCCATACGTTCTCTTATAATAATCATTGTGAAAGAGGTTGTACCTAGCGGCCTGTATTCTCAGCTTCCTGCTTCTTTTTTGTCGTTTGGGAGGGTACCATCCTACAAATAGTTTATACTACAATTGCGCCAGTCCCAGGTTAGGTTTGCGGATTTTACCCCGATGTGTTCTAGTGCCGAGCTAAGGAGATACACCACGCTCCTATCCCCCGGAGTTATGCTTTTTGTTGTGGCGGCTAATTTGGCAAGGTCGTCCGCCTCGACGTTGTGAGTTTGTGAAATATGGTCGAGCTGGCATTCGTCGAATACGGGTAGTAGTTTGCATATCTCGGTCTGGTATTTCTGCAATCTTTGCTCTTTGATCTGGAAAGTCCCAGTAACTTGGTTGATGACGAGCTGAGAGTCGCAGCGTAGCTTTAGACTCTTGCCCCATATTCGAGTGTTAGTCTCAGTCCTGCAATTACGGCCTCATACTCATCCTCATTGTTAGTCATATCTGGGCACCTTATATATTGGCAAATGACTTGGCTAATGGGGACTTCGAGCACAAGTCCTAGTCCGGATCCGCATGTATTGGATGCACTGTCAGTTTGCAGGACCCAAAGGTCCTACGTCAAGTGAGGAGCACTCGTCTTCAGCCTCGAGCATTACCTTGGCACTGAAGTCCGCAACAAATTCGGCAAGCACTTGTGATTTTATCATTGTACAAGGCTAATAAAAGATGTCGTGCTCACTTAATTCAATCGCCCACTTGGCCAGCCTTCCCGACAGCTCGGGTTTGTACAATATGCTTCTTAAAGAAAACGTGGTAAGGGCCGAGATTGGGTAGCACTGGAAGTATGGCCTGATCTTTCTTGAAGCTACGACAAGGGACATGGCCAGTTTTTTGAGGTGAGGATACCTCGTCTCGGCGTCGATAAGTGTTTTACTGATATAATAAATTGTAGATTGTGTACCTTTGTCTTCTCGAACTAGGACTGCACTTACCATTGATAAGTGAATCGAAGAAAATGAGTTTCGTTGAAGGTTGTCGATTTGGGATAAAATACGGTCCGAGCTACAATACCCGGTATTTATAAATTAGTATCATACAAGGTACCACATGACCATGATAGTAGGGTACATAAAGTATGTCAAGTGAGTAGTTTTTCAAGTAATTTGAGATAATTTTTAATTATGTGGGTAATTAGTTAATTATTAGTTAATGGGACATTAACTATTTAATTAAGGAATGGTTGGATAAGACTAACCCTCCCCCCACGTGGCATCACCTCTCCATCCCCATGTATGTGTCTTAAGTCATTAATATATGTGGCAAGATTAGAGATGTGAAAAGTGGGCAAGTCTTATAACATGAGTCATATATCATTTTAGAAAAAGCAGAACCATTATATGTCTTAAAGACATGAGAATCACATCTCCATTCTTAAAAACATGAGATTTCAAGGCTCTTCAGGAATTCAAAGTATGATATTCCATAGCGTCTTCAACACTTCAAAAACCCGAGATTTCAGAGCACCTTAATTAACGTGAGATTTTGCAATATTGAGGGAATACGGTATAGTCTTTCTCAAGAGAATCGACTCAGGTATGTTAAGGTTATCCCTTCTTTCTTTTGGCATGGTCCAAATGATACAAATGAAACGAGCAAAATACGCAACTTTCATACTATGACTTTATTCATAGAAATACTAGAGGTGACTATATTCTTGATTCCCCATGTGAATTATTATTATATTTTCTGTTTATGGGTCTTAGAAAAATACGTATTTGATAAAGTTTATCCGTTAGGCATGTTATTTTTATGGCATTCCGAGAAATCTTATTAACGTAATTCTTATGCATTTCATGCATTTATACATGTACATTGACCCATGACCAGATGACGTTATATACCCGTATATATGTATATATATGTATGTGGGATATGGGAAAAGGTTACAGCGTTATATACGCACCATTATACATTGATGATTTTGCCCACAGTGGCCGAGATAATATGATGGGATGCCCTCATAGGCTTGATGATGTTATAAACACATATACCTATGCACGACATGACATTCATATGCATATGCATGACACTATAAATGTTTCATGATTTACAGAGTTATCCAGACTTACATGTCGAGTCTTTTACTCCATGTTTCTCTCATGTATATTATTTACTAATTTTCATTCCTTACATACTCGGTACATTATTTGTACTGACGTCCCTTTTTGCCTGGGGATGCTGCATTCATGCTTGCAGGTATAGACAATCAGTTTGACAAGCCCTCATAGTAGACAAGGTTAGCATTCAGCGAAGGAACGGTAAGACTCCACCTCATTCGGAGTGCAGCCGAGTCTATTAGTCATCGTGTCAGAATTTTGCTACAGACTTATGGGTAGGTCGGTACCCTGTCCCATTTGATGTCAAATACTCTTAGAGGCTTTGTAGACAGTGGTTCATATTGTACAATATGTCAGAGGCCTTGACGGCCCGTATATATTCATATTATAAGAAAGATGGTTCATTGATACAGTACTTTCCCACTTATAGTTATACGTTACAAGGTGTGGCCATGTTGGCCCAGTTACCAACGACAGTACGATAAGAAAGATATGCTACGTTGGTATTCAGTTGAGTAAGGCACCGGGTGCCTGTCGCGGCCCATCGTTTTGGGTCGTGACAAAAGTGGTATCATAGCAGTTCTGTCCTAGGGATTCTACAAGCCGTATCTAGTAGAGTCTTGTTTATGGGTGTGTTGTGCACCACACTTATAAGCAGGAGGCTACAGGGAATTTAGGACTGTCACTCTTTCTTCTTACTGTAGATCGTGTGGTAGAGCTCATTTGTAAGAACTCAATTTTCTAAACTCTATCTTATTGATAATACGATGATGCCTCCATCCAAAAAGACGGTTGGTAAGAGATATAGATGTGGAAGAGTTGAGTCAGAGGAACTCGATTTTGCATCATGCTTATGATGAATAAACGTGAAGTTTTCAGCAGAACATGTGTGTAAGCTTCTTGATAAGGAGCCTTAAGGTAAGAATATCTACCCATATGGTGAAAAGCAATGAGAAATTCATAAGGTAGATATAAGTTTCAACAAGTAAAAGAAGCAAGGTGAAAAGGGATACAAGGTACCCAGCTAATGAAGATTATCAGTATTTACAATTCAGGCAGAGGAATATAAGCCTTTTGAGTTACCTTCAACAATAACAGAGGTATATATAATTGGCCATTCCCATCTCATTTATGCCCTATGAAAGCAAACAGAAGTAGTATAAGAGATGGACGAATATTAGGATCCGACTGGGGTTAGAGTGACCCAACATGGTGGATGGCTTGTTTGCGTTGGTCGACATGTCCGAAGGATATTGCAAATGTGTTAATAGATCTCCTTGTGAGACACCCAAATGGTTCACTCTAAAATAGTACGGCTAGATATGAGTAATACAAAGATAGGCACTAGAAGCCTTGAAGGGATAAATATTATCTTAGTGTGCCACCCGTCCCTAGTGGAGAGAGAATGTTAGGCAACCCGAAGAGCCAGTGGATAGAGCAAGGGGAGATAAAAGCAAAAGAATGTCTTATTGAAGCTCTCAGAATAAAGTGATAGACAGAAATATTAGCAGGGAAATAAGAAGAGTTAATGAAGCTTTATGAGTAAGATGTAATACATAGATGACAACGGTAGATCAAAAAGATGACAGTATTACAGAGTCTATAGTCAATTGAAGGAAAAGACGAGAGGTGACAGGCCTTGAGACAACAAAAGAGTATAGGCCATAAAGTCATATCCTCATTTCAAGAAATAAGTTATTCACTCCAACGTGACTACCGGAAGGAAAAGTTAGACCCAGAACAGTAGAAATCAGTATGGGCTGGTGAACAAGATAAACTAAACATGAATTAGGGACTAAGTGATTGGATAATAGTCGACATCATGAGAATTTCAGATTTCGTTACGACGATAATAGAGTGGATAACAAAAGAAGATTCATGAAGAATTCAGAGAATGGTCATCCAGGAAAGACGCTTCCCTAAAGCAAGCAATGTGAGCAAAGTTAAGCTTAAGGGACTATATATGCCAGTTATAGTAAGTGTCACCCTCGCGAATAAGGAATGTTGTTATCCTTGGTACAGAAGGATTGCCGCAAGGCGAGTAAGGGTCATCGATGATGTAAAAAGATGCCAAAGACGAAGAGGTAAAACATCTATAGGTAGCTCGTCGTAATACTAAATCTTATAACTCCCTTAAAGGGATGAATATGGAGTGATGTGACATTAAGTCAGAATAAAGTGGTTCTAGTAACTATGGAATAATAAAGGAAGAATGCGATAAGAATGAGAAAGGGATAAGATTGCACTTATTCAAATCCTACAAATATGCTACGATTCCAGAACGTTATGCAAACACGATGTCAAAGAGAGGAAGTAAGGGTTCCTACCCAAGATGCTATTGATAGATAAGGAACTAGTGTGGGACGTAAGTTAAGATAAAGGAAATAACCCAAAAAATATTACGCGGAATATTGATATGAGAATGGGCCAATGAGTAGTTAGTAGTTGATTCAGGAAGAGCCTAGTTATGGCTAGACAAGAGGATACAAACAAATCAACAGATCGTGCAAGATAAACATAGTCAACCCCACCATGGGGAATTCAGTCTCGCAGATATGACATTGTAATACTTGAGAAATATTCAGATCGGAGTCGAGGTAATTAAAGGTACTGTATGAATGTTATGGAAATAAAAGATAGTCTCACTGGGAAGACAGTCAAAACTTCAGATCAGGAGCAACCCTACAAGCACAAGGGCGTGAAAATAAGTAACTACGGATACTTGTAGGCAAGGAAGAACATCAAAAATTCCGTCAAGTATACGATGTATTAAGCTCGCAACTTCACAAGAGTCAGAAGGTCTTCCCTAAGTAATACAACGAAATACTAGCTGAGGAAATAAGGAAAAGGCTTCAACCTAAGCACAATGACCTAATGAGGAAATTGTCATGTAAAAACAGTCTCACTACAATATTGTATGCGCTCCATGAGAAAGTGGAACCTACCGTCATTAAGGAACGAGAAGAAAAATCTATAGTAATATTCGAGACCATGTGAGTTGCACAAAAATTCCAACATGCGTGGGAACTAAGATAAGCTAAGTATACACACAACAGATGGGCAGAAAGACCAAGAAAAGTAATAGCTTACGTTTAAAGGAAGCTTAGAGGGAACAAAAGGGATTATGCACTTAAGACTTTAGAGTGATATCCATGCACCATATATGTTGACATTCATACAGCCGTATAAGACTCCGATATAAGTTAAAAGAAAGAATTGAGCCTAGGTCATAGACAAAGGATTGAATTATCAGAAGATTGTATCATGGATATTCCATAGCGCCCATAAAAGGCTAAAGTAATAACTAATACCATGAGCCATAGATCAGAAGATAGCTTAAGCCTACATAAAGGCTGATCAGAAGGAAGAGGAAACTAAAGAGTTACATCAACCAAGTAAATCAGAAGTCTGATTATTGGACCCAGAAAATTATAGACATCATGATTGAGAACATTTCATAATCACTCTTAATATCAAAGGTACAAGAGAGATAGTACAGTAGCCATATTTTATAATGGCTCTACGATAAAGCATGTTAGAAGAGTACCAGCCTCATAAGAAGTCAGTATGAAGCTCCCACCGGATTGTGTATGCATCAGAAGTGCAAGTATTATAATGGAGTTTCAAGTTGTGGATGTGAATTATACCTATGTGGAAGGGAGTTTATGAAAGAAATAAAAGATGTGATGCGAGATTTTAAGGCAAGTAAGGTAAAGGTGAATAACGTACGAGATACTCAAGTGCAAAAGATCGTGAATAGTCCATATTTGAGACAGAAGGCTAGAAACGCTGGGATTCAGTATCTAGGAATGATAGCAGCATCGTCAGTGGCATGTCTTCCAGCCTATGGTTTCTAGGTATCGAGAAGCCTGATTAAGAGAGTAAAGAAGATTTAGAGACGATGTGATGTCTCGCTTGATGTTCCAGTATAATGTAAATAAATCTATGATGCTAGCAAGTTGAAAGGTTGCGAGTAATATAAATAGATATGTGTAGGTTAGGTCGCAAGCTATTGTATGGTAAAACGACAGGGTTTTAGGAAGACAAGAGTAAGGATAAGAAAGGGCGAGTGGGAAGGTGATGAGAATGGATAATTCCTCAGGATTAAGCCCATGAAAACAAGAGAGTTGATGGTTTCTCTAAGTTATAGAAAGCTCAGTATAGTCTGAATGAACTCAAATGAGTCTAAGACTAGTATCATTAGAAGAGATGGAATGTTGTCCTGGTAGTATAATGAAGGTATAATTGTGATAGATGAAGGATGACGTGCGAGCCTTCGATTGTCCACGTAAGGTAAATCACATTGGGATGCTATGAAATAAGATTATGGAAATATAGCATTGTATCGCGCCCCTAGGTGGATCAGGAAAATCACTTCAAATGATCCTCAATACAACGTGAGCCCTAGTGATTACGTAAGAGATTTCAAGTTATCAGTGGTAGAGTGTAGATCAATATTGAGGTGAATCAACAATGGATGGATAAGGGTTACAAAATATGAGATGAGAGTAGGTTGCCATTCTTAAGATAAACAGTAATGAAGAAGCATTAAAGGACTTAGATTTATACATACATGATAAGCAGCGAGAGAGTAACCTGGAGTTTGGTAGCAGACCTCAGTAACGATAAATCGAAGTAAGAGTTATGGTATAGTATGACCTACCTAGATGCAGTAAAGGCATACAAATGGATAACCGGATCTATAAAATAAGATATAACAATATTCGTAAGTTCAACAAAGTATCGAATGAAGAACTCCATTGTACCTATAGATGCCCAGATGGACATCTTATTAAGCTTTGTATATGTTCGCAAAATTAGGCCTAGGGATTGGCTAAAAGCTGGAGGAAAAAGGAAAGAAGAGTCGCATAGGCGTACGTACAAAGTCAGAGTCGTACAAGCTGCATGATAAAAGATAGCAACAGTTACAAGATTGGAATGATTCCGACCACGAGTCGTGGTGTGAGAAAGAGGCCTAAGGGGGGGAATGCCCTGGCGTTTAGGATTCAATCACAGAACAGTTGCCTAGATGACAAGAGGAGTACTAAAGTATTCGCAAGAGCTATGGGTTATGAGAATGATAGGTGCATCAGTCAACATTCGAGGACAAATGTTCCAAAGAGGGGAATGACGTTACACCCCATATTTTCGTACGTGAAAGTACGCCATAAATAAATTGATAAAAGCTCGGAAATGAGATGTTACATCCCGTATTTTTGTACGTTAAAATTTCATCGTAAGTTAATCGACGTAAGTTCGGGAATGAGATTATTTTGGGATTATAAGTATTGTACTACTTCAAACAAGTGATAAGTAAATTCGTGAAGGTGAGAGGGTAAGTGAGTCGAAGAAAATGATTTTCATTGAAGGTTATCGATTTGGGATAAAATGCGATCCGAGCTACAATATCCGGTATTTATAAATTAGTGCCATACAAGGTATCACATGATCATGATAGTAGGGTACATAAAGTGTGTCAAGTGAGTAGTATTTGAAGTAATTTAAGATAATTCTTAATTATATGAGTAATTGGTTAATGGAAAGTTAACTATTTAATTAAGGAATGGTTGGATAAGACTAACCCTCCCCCCACGTGGCAGCACCCCTCCATCCCCATGTATGACTCTTAAGTCATTAATATTTGTGGCAAGATTAGAGATGTGAAAAGTGGGCGAGTATTATAACGTGAGTCATATATCATTTTAGAAAAAGAAGAACCATTATATGTCTTAAAGACATGAGAATCACATCTCCATTCTTAAAAACGTGAGATTTCAAGGCTCTTTAGGAATTCAAAGTATGATATTCCATAGCGTCTTCAACACTTCAAAAATCCGAGATTTTAGAGCACCTTAATTAACGTGAGATTTTGCAGTATTAAGGAAATACGGTGTAATCTTTCTCAAGAGAATTGACTCAGGTATGTTAAGGCTATCCCTTCTTTCTTTTGGCATGGTCCAAATGATACAAATAAAACGAGCAAAATACGCAACTTCCATAAATGACTCTATTCATAAAAATATTAGGGGTGTCTATATTCTTGATTCACCATATGAATTATTATTATATCTTCTGTTCATGGGTCTCAGAAAAATACGTATTTGATAAAGTTTATCCGACAGGCATATTATTTTTATGACATTCCGAGAAATCTTATTAATGTAATTCTTATGCATTTCATGCATTTATACATGTACATTGACCCATGACCAGATGGTGTTATATACGCGTATATATGTATATGGGATATGTGATATGGGAAAAGGTTATGGCATTATATACGCACCACCACCTAATCAGCTGGTATACGTTGATGATTTTGCCCACAGTGGCCGAGATAATATGATGGGATGCCCTCAGAGGCTTGATGATGTTATGAACGCATGTACCTATGCACGACATGACATTAATACGCATATGCATGACACTATAAGTGTTTCATGATTTACAGAGTTATCCAGACTTACATGTCGAGTCTTTTACTCCATGTTTCTCTCATGTCTATTATTTACTGATTTTCATTTCTTACATACTCGGTACATTATTTGTACTGACGTCCTTGTTTGCCTGGGGATGCTGCATTCATGCCTGCAGGTATAGACAATCAGTTTGACGAGCCCTCATAGTAGACGAGGTTAGCATTCAGTGAAGGAACGGTAAGAATCCACCTCATTCGGAGTGTAGCCGAGTCTATGAGTCATCGTATCCGAATTTTGCTACAGACTTATGGGTAGGCCGGTACCCTGTCCCATTTGATCTCAAATACTCTTAGAGGCTTTGTAGATAATAGTTCATATTGTACAGTATGTCAGAGGCCTTGAAGGCCTATATGTATTCATGTTTTAAGAAAGATGGTTCATTGATACAGTGCTTTCCCACTTATAGTTATACGTTACGAGTTGTGGCCATATTGGCCCAGTTACCAACGACAGTACGATAAGAAAGATATGCTACATTGGTACTCGGTTGAGTAAGGCACCGGGTGCCCGTCGCGGCCTTTCGTTTTGGGTCGTGACATGAGCATCCTCGTGACCAGCCTTTGATAGGTAGCTCCCGTATTCTTCAACCCAAATGACATGACTCTGTAGCAGTACATTCCCCTATGAGTGATGAATGTGGTTTTCTCTTGGTCGTCTTCTTCCATGAGTATCTGATTGTAGCTTGAGTAAGAGTCTAGAAAACTTAGCAGCTCATGTCCTGATGTTGCGTCGATGAGCTGGTCGATGTGTAGCAATGAGAATGAATCTTTTGGGCAGGCTTTGTTCAGATCGATGAAGTCTACGCACATCCTCTAGTTCTCGTTCCTCGTTTTGACCATTACCATGTTGGCAATCCACTTGGGGCACTTCGGCTCCCTTATAGAGTCATTAGCCAATAGTTTCTCTACTTCCTCGTGAACTGCCTCGTTGATGGTGGGGTTGAACTTTCGTCAGACCTGCCTTATTAAGGGTAGTAAGGGTCGGCGTTTATCTTGTGTGTGGCTATCTCTTTGGGGATGCCGGGCATATCTACATTGCTAAGGGCAAACAAATCTGCGTTAGCTATTAGGAATTGACTAAATTTACCCGGGTCTTGGAGTTTGCAGCCAATGTAAGCCTTTTAGCTGAGGTCGTTGTGATCTAGTCGGATGGGATCGAGGTCCTTTAGGGTCGATCCTATAGCTTCGACCATTTTTGGGTCCTTAATGGTGTCCCTGGCTTCGACCTGCAAGGGCCTCGACCTTGCTGATTACTATGCTTCTTTTTATTTTTCTTTCTTTTGTTGGATTGTCGTATCATCTAAGGCAATCTGATATCATTCCCGGGATGTACGGTTCCCCTCGTATGGTGAATATTCCTAGGGTGTCGGGAACTTGATCACTTGTTATAGGCTAGAGGGGACTGCTCTCATGGGTGTATCCATGGTTATCGTACAATGGCATTTTATGTTGTGTTCTAATCCATTATGTGGAACGTGGTCTCCAACGTCACCCCACCGGTGAGGACGGGGAGTGTGATCTCACCCGAAGTTCATTCAACTGCATTGTTAAAATCGGTTAGTGTAATGCAGCACGACACTATCTTATCCTCAAGTCGCATCTATACGATGATTCAAGGATGAATGATGCATGCTCCGCTTCTATCGTCTGCCATAATTATCCTAACATCAGTATCAAGAATTCCTATAGTAATGACAAGTACATCGTTATGAGGGAAAGTCAAACTGTCAGCATCTGACTCATCGAAGATGATACTTTTTTGATCTCTTGAGTTTGTGAGTGGCGGTGAACTTGATGTCGTTGATGGAGGCGTCGTCACTGCCACCAATAATCATATTGATAGTGCGAGCGAGCGAAGGTGACTTTGGTGGGCCTGGGCATTCTTAACCCCTTGCTAAAGTGTTCTTGCCTTTGTCGCTGAGTAAATCTTTGAGGTGTCCTTGTTGTAGCAAGTTTGCCATCTCTAATCTTAGAGCGTGGCAGTCTTTCATTTTGTGTCCACGGTCTTGGTGGAGCTCATAGAAGGCGTCAGACTTTCTGGTGCTTGAGTCGGACCTCATCTTTGGTGGCCACTTCACCTTTGTTCCGAGCTTCTCAAGTGCGTAGACCGCCTCTGTAGGTGACATACAAAATTTATGTATAGAAAGTAGTAGGGGCACACCTCGATCGTTTCTGAGGATATCTGATCTCGGCCTAGAAGGGATGTCTTTGCGGCGGAAGTTGGGGAATGAGTGCCCTGATATAAGGCTGATGCCAATATCTATTTGATCGCGGTATCGTAGGGTATTTCCTTGCGTTGTCCCTGCATTCCCTCCTAGGTTCGGATTGTACTGAGTTAAGTCATCAGGTTGGCCCATTGAGGTCTTCAACGTCTGCCTTGACCTTGACACTGTAGGCATTATGGATCTCGTCCTAGGTAGCCGATGGGTACTTCATCAATTGACTCGGCAGCTTTCTGGTCTCCTTTGAGTCTTCTTTGTTCAGCCCATTTTAGAAGGTTGCCATGGCCATTCCTTTTGAGACATTTGGTAAGGTCATCCTTACCTTGTTGAATCGGGCTAAAAAATCCCTCAGTCTTTCCCCTGGGGATTGTCTGATGGCGAAGATATCATTCACCCTTGTTTCTGCTTTCTTAGCCCCGACATGCACCGTCACAAACTTGTTCGCCATCTCATCGTATGTTTCTATGGAGTAGATTGGCAACTGCGAATACCATATCAATGCCCCCTTCCCCCTGTGAGGGTTTCGCTAAATTTTTTTCAATAAGATGGAGGACACCTACTTTTTAGTAAGGTCGTCGTCTTTCACGGCGGTGACATAGTAGGTCACATGGTCCTCGAGATTAGTTGTTCTGTCGCATTCGGAGGTACGAGGGCATCTTGAAAGTTTTCGGTATGGCATGAGCAGCCACTTCTTCCCTGTATGGCTGTTCTACGAACTTATCGGCGTCTCTCTTTGGCAACAATTTGGGGACACCTGATATCTTGTCTACCCGTTCTTGGTGCTCCTTTATTTGTTACTTGAGATCCTTGTTCTTGTTTTTTATTTCCTTCATTCTCTTTAACATGGAGGCGAGGACGTTGTCACCTGCAATGTCAACAATTATATGAGTGTTACCTGAAGTAAGAGGGTTTGGTTTAGTCGTCTCGTTCGTTCCTACGCTGTGTTGCGTGGATCCTTGTGGTTTTCACGGTTGTGCATGTGGCTTGCTTGCTTATTATGCTGACCAAAGTGTCGGTTAGCCAAACTTCGAGGAGATTTTCATGGCGGATGGTGCTTCATCTCCCGCAGACGTGGAAGCCTCTTTCCATTTGATTTGGTTGTGATACAGAAGGGTGCTGGCAACTTCCCTAACCTGGGGGATGTCGTAGGGAATACCTCCTCATCTTGAGTTTCATATCCTTCATCGATGACACCCATAGTTAAGCGGGACGTTGTCCGTTGCCCTTGTCACCTTTTCTTAGTTACCTACCATGGAATCCTTGTTTGTACAGAGAAAAAGGATACTCTACAGCAGATTAGGTTAGTAAGTCACGAAAATTGTAGATCTTAATAAAAAATAATAGTTTGACTAAGAAGTCTCCACAGACAGCGCCACATTGTATAACCCAAAATTTAGATCTAGGTTTTTATACAATTAGATTTACAGAGAAAAAGAGTTAATCCAAGTCAATATTAATATCCAAGTAGCAGATCTAGTATTTATATGAAGAGTATTAGATGTGTGCTGCTATATAAGAATGTCTTAGAGCAATAATGGCCTAAGAACGTCAAAGATAGCAATAAATGACATTTAAGTAATAAATAGAACAAGGTTCACTAACAAGGGTGAGATTTTCCACTGAGCTTTCTGACAATGATGATAAGCAATTGAATATTCTAATTCTTCTTGGACCGGGAGAGAAAGATAGAGGAAAATGAGTATAAAGGTAAACTTTGTATATATTCAATAAAGAGAGAATCTTCACAAAGAATGTCAATGTTGTTCTTTACAAAATGTTCGATCCCCTTCTAGAACTACATCTCTTCCTATTCATAAGGGTACATGGGCAACAAAACCCTAGATAGTACAACAGAAAGTAATATTCGCTAGAATATTTTCTAAGGAATCTAAATCTTTATACTAGTTGTTACCGCGTGCCGAGGTCAGATGCTCATCCTCACCCTCATCTTTTATTAGGCTACCTCGACATCAACGATAATTTTCTTTCTTATTATGACCTCGGCATTTTGGGGTGAGATTGATACGTCATAGTGTCGACGCGTCACAGCCTCCAAAGGCCTTTATCTTCATTGACCATGTTAAATGCGTGACATGAAGTTTTTCGCCCATACAATACTCCCTCCATCTTAAATTTTTTGATATTTTTCGTTCCTCCGGAGTTAATTTCACTAATTTTTAAAGTTAAGTTGAATTAAAATTAAAGTTCAAATTTTCTAAAGTTAAAAGGAAAATAAGATAACTTTTTTTACCTAATGACAAAAAAATTACAATGTTAAATCAAATTTCATGTAACATAGATGTGGTGTCATATAAATCGGTGTTCAAATGGTTTTGTGAATTATTACAAATTTATTTTTAGTTATATGATCCTATTTCTCTTTTTACACAAGTAAACATATCCATCTTTTACATAAAAAAATCTAAAAAATATATTTTCTTAATTTTAACATTGTAAATGATTAGAAAGTCATTAACCCTACTTGAGAAAACCATTTGGCTGCAACAGTACACGCGTCCACCTTCCCTACGACGATTTAGTTTTTACAGCTAACAGCTGGTTCCCACACGGAGGATTTTACATTTTTTTTTATATACAACAGTTGAAGTCCAGCTTATCAGAGTTTTGGTTTTGCTTGCTCCACAACTGAATTCTAAAGAAAGTCCTAGAGTCTTTTGAAACAAAAAGAAAAATCTTTAGACACCTGCAAAATTATTCAACGCATTTTCTGCTAATTATTCACAACAGGATCAACGCAATCTAGAGTCTCTTTTGTTATTGTCTGCTAATTAAACATGGGAGCTGAAGCTGAGGTTATGGTTCCAGTTCAACACACCATCCCTGTGTTGGATATCTCCTGCTGTTCTGATTTGGTCAGTTTTTTCTTTTCTTTTCCTTTCTTTTTTTGTTTAGTTGCCTTCTTAGAATAAAATGAGCTAAATTAAGCGGAATAGATTTCATATACCAGAAATTAATTACTTTGGGATTTTGACATAGTTGATTGATTGAATTGTTTTCTGCTGTTGTGTGTGTTTTATGGATCTTCATATTTTGTTTTAGTATCTTTAGGTTCCTCATCCTTGGAAAATTAGGGCAACGCCAGATATGTCCAATTGCGTGCCATAGATCTTGATTTAATCTTTGAGCTGAGAAAAGAAAAAGATACAATAACCTTTGTCACCGATAAAAACTTTGGTATATTTCCTCATTTATTATGTTACATCGTTTTGCCACAATTGCGAGGAACTAATCAAACAAACATATGACTTTTAGCGTTTCTTAACTTATCTACTTATTTGCTGTGTCACAATGGATTGATGTTCTAGGCATGAACGCTGTGATAGTCATATTTTAGGGTGTTGGCTTTATCCAGTTTAGAGTTTTGTCAATTATAATTAGCTATGGGAACTCATATATTGAACGAGTATCATTAAAAGTGTAGAAAATGTTTTACGGTATATTTGAATAGAGAATCCTAATCAGAAGAAGGAAATTTTCTGCAAAGTTCTTATTGTTTATGTTGAGAGTTTTATGGTTGCCAGAGTAGGTGCAATGATCAGTGGCGATCTGAGGGAAAAAGTTTAAGGTATGCTTGAGGGAGCCACTAGTCAGGTGGAGTCATTCTGCAAAGTGCTTATTGTTGAGCTTGAGGGCTTTATAGTTATCGGCTATTGCTAAGTATAGTTAATTAAGTAACATTGTAACGGTGATGCTCAGCAAAAATAATAAACATAAAACTCTGGAGTGTCCCACTTATATGGACAGCATATAATATCTCTTAGTGGTTGGAGAAGATGCATCCTTTTTTTACATTTACGACCAATCTCTAGGTGCGTGTTTACCCAGCCACATTGTGAGCGCTTACTATATGTTCGAAATAGAGCATTGACCAATGTAGACTAGACATACAGAGCATAATTTGCTTTTGCGTAGTACTCATTAAAGCATTTAGTTGCTAGGGCAGTCTGAATAGTTGAGAACTAGTTGAGTCCTCCCAACCAAATAGACTGAGTTTCTTGTCTGATGTGGGTTGTGGTAAAGTGGTGGTTCTAAATTTGGCAGGGAAATCCAAAATTTTTCCGGTTTCACGAACCAAAATGTGATCCAGGATTAGCTCATTCACTTAGTGGCAACCAGAGCTGCTGGTTTTGAAGAAGTTGGAAAACTTAATGAAAATTGAGGCTTTTTCTCCTAATTTTGTGATTCTTTTCTGTTCCTTTTCAACATTTGGTTAATGCTCATGCCAAGACATTTTAATCTTCTATCTAGGTTGACAAACACTTTGAAAAGTTTGAGATTTCAGGTGTTTGGGACCAATGATTGATTTTCAAAAGCACAAGTATCATAAAGTTTTTCATTTTCTTCTTTTGATAAGGTAAAGATAACTTTTATTTAACTAGTACCAAGAAGGTACTGCAAGACAGTACAAAAGAGAACATCATAAACTGTTATCATTAAAAATATTTAACCAATCATGCTACATAATTGTTCAGTCACCTCTCACTTGCAAGAAAAGACAATGTTTACCAGTTAAGTATCTTTTATCATAAGTTATTAACTTTATGATAATACAACAATTCATGTGCAAAACCCCTCCATTTTTGGGGCTCTTTTTAATCCAAATTGGATACGGTCAGCTGATGTGCCTTTTGTTCAATGTTCAACATCATTTCCTGCCAAAATATATACAATTGGTGTCAGGTTTTCTTTTTCTTGGTGGTGTCTGAGATTTAGTCTAACAGACCTTTCTTTCAGGATGTTAAATCCCCAGAGACAACAATATTGCAATTCGTTCCTAGCATTCGCTCAGGTAGCTTTTCTGATACTGGCCCTCGTAGGTTCATGGAAGACGAGCATATAAGGATAGACGATCTATCTGCACATCTTGGGTCACTCATGGGGTTTCCGAAGCCCAGTGCTTTCTATGGGGTAACTGTTAGATTTTTGCATGTCTTTTTTCCCTATACATTTTCAAGGCAACGCATTTCTAATATCTAGTTTTATAGGTATTTGATGGCCATGGAGGACCGGAAGCTGCAGCTTATGTAAGAAAAAATGTACTCAGATTATTCTTCAAAGACACCAACTTCCCACAAACTTCAGAAGTTGATGATGCATTTCTAGAAGGGGTGGAGAGCTCTCTTAGGAAAGGGTTTCTTCTGGCTGACCTTGCTTTAGCTGACGCGTGCAATGTTAGCAGTTCTACTGGAACCACTGCACTGACAGCACTTGTATTGGGAAGGTAAGGTCATGACTCATTGAGATGCACCTATTTGCGAGCTTTCCTTCCAGTAGAAAAATGGTTATGGCGTACTCACACGTGCAGCTATGAATATGATGCTTTTTGTCTCTCCTTCTGAGCCTTGTGCTCAACTTTATGTTTGACACTCCTTGCAAAGCTAATGGTATTAAATTGTCCAGCTATCCAAGTAGAAGTCATGAGTTACTGACTCCTTACCTAAGGAGGCCGATTGATGAATGAGAGAGGGAAAAATGTTCAGTGTATCTGCAAAACTTTGCTTCACCAAGTTTTGAACCGTAAATGTTGATTATACAGCAACTTGGTTGCTGGAGAGTGTAAGGGAGCGGACATTATAGTTGACTTGATCGTTCGATGAAAAGTTTGCAGAGCTTTATGCATGTATTTGTATACTTGTTTTCTAAATGATACTTTTTGCATTTTAGGCTTTTAATGGTGGCAAATGCAGGAGACTGCCGTGCAGTCCTTTGCCGTAAGGGGGAGGCAATTGACATGTCTCAAGACCATAGACCAAGTTATGCAGCAGAGAGGAAGCGTGTTGAAGAGTTGGGTGGATTTATTGATGATGGCTATCTGAATGGTATACTATCAGTGACCAGGGCCTTGGGGGACTGGGACATGAAGCTGCCTAGTGGCTCTGCCTCTCCTCTGATTGCAGAGCCAGAATTTCGACAAATTGTTCTGACAGAAGATGATGAATTCCTTATAATTGGTTGTGACGGGATATGGGATTTCATGTCTAGTCAACAAGCAGTTAGTATAGTGCGTAGAGGGTTAAGACGGCACGATGATCCTGAACAGTGCGCTAAGGACCTTGTCACGGAGGCCCTGCGGCTCAATACATTTGACAATCTTACTGTAGTTATTGTTTGCTTTACTTCCCCTGATCATCCAGATGTATCACCTATGCGTCAAAGAACATTAAGGAGCTGCAGCTTCTCTGCAGAAGCCTTGTATGCCTTACAAAGCTGGTTAGACAACAACGGGAGCCGTTGATGGCGGTGCAGGCTGTTTGCAGCTGCCTCATTTGGGCAGAATAAAAGCAGCCAAAGTTTTGGTAGGGGTCTTCTCTTTTCTTCCTGTTGTATTCGGTGGGTATGTGTGTACATAGAATTGGTTGGTTACTAGGGAGCTATGTTGATTTTTAGTTTATTATGGCCATTGTTAACGTATGGCCCTCTTTATGTAACTCATTCTATTGGTTGTACATAGTAACGCTTGTACTATTTACTCGTTATAGTAACTAGAGTGCAACAAACCTCTCCTGAATGGATGGTGCTGGCACAAATTGATTAAAAGTAGGACGCGGAGCAGATAACACCTTCATTTTGCAGCTCTTGTTAATCAACAAACTGATATTATTCCTACTCTACCTTCTCTTCGCAATTCTCATTGAAGAACTAATTGTGTTCCTCCTCCATGATTTCAAAAAAAATATAAATAAAGGAACTAATTGTGTTGCTTCTCCTGATATATAATAAGTTGGCAACGACATACTCTCCAAGTTATGAAGCCTTTCAACTGGGCACACCCAATGGGTCTTGACTCTAGGCATGCCAGTACAGCAGTACTTGAACCAGCTGAAATAGGTGCAGCATTTACGTAAAGGGCATATTTCTCAAAAATACAGTTAATTTCACAATGGTTGTATATTCAAATATGTAAGAATATAGAATTCATCTTTTGTACATTTAAATCCCGCATGATTGTATAATTCTTTTTTAATTCCCATGTGCTTCTTCCCCCAACATAAAAAGTGAGGGACGAAAAGCCATTACTGGTCGTGAATTCAGTTTACACATCATTTAGGCGTGTCAGCTGAGTAGCTCTTAGCAAACGTTGCAAAGCGTTCCAACCCTCGTCCCAGCAGGTTTTCAAGAAATGGTTGCAATGCCTGGATAATAGGAGAAGTGCAGCAGTAAGATCTGGTGAAACTTCGAAATCGTACTTTCAATCATAATAAATCAGCAGGGTCATTATTCTTGAAAATTTTGTATACACTCGGCAATAACTGCCCAAGCAAGGTTGAAACGATTGCATACTATTAGGAAAAAACTAATGTGAAGTACAACTTCAAAGATAGGAGTTAAGAGTGCTTACTGATGCCACTGGAACCAACAGTTGAGGCACTTCATATGAAACTGTTAGCTGAAAAAAGGAGAAGCACAAGTCAATTTTCAGCAGCCAAAGACCAAAAGGATCTAGAAATTTCTGTCGCCACATTCTCAAATTTATATGGTTGCCTACAAAAATCTAGGAGACAAAAAGTTGCAAAACGTTTTCTGCCCCTTTCTGCATATGAATCTTCCAAAAATATCGTGCAAGTATTTGTTCTAGAAATTAATGTTTTTTAAAGATAAGTTGAGGTCTAAAGGAAAAGGACAAGGATGTTATGTTTAAGTAAAATGCTCACTTCTATGACGCAAGCCGATGGGCCTTTGGGGAAAAATCGCACAGCTCCCCTGCATTTTGAATAAGGAATTCATCATAAAACTGATGACTATTTTGAATATACTGAGAATGAATAATCTTTTGTTCATAGTATTGATCAGAAAACATTATGCTGCCTCACTCAGATTTCAGACCAGAAATATTCTGCCACCACTACAGAAGCAACCTTACATGGATTTATCTATGGTTTATTGGTCTGATAGAAGCAAATAAATCTTTATTACTTTGAGTATAACGATACATTTCCTAGTTACATGTGTTGTTTATTTATCAACCAAAAGAAACTAGGATACATTCTGACTACCTGTTAGGAAGGCCCTCCAGAGATCTCCGATGGATCTTCTGGTTTGGGGTAGGCTGTAAAGCAGAATAAAAATGATGAGTAGCAATACCATATTCTGCATGAAAGCTGAGGTTTAGAATCAAAGGAACATAATCAGGGAAGTGCTTACTGAAGGGGGATTTTACCTGCATATTTCGAGCAAGCCACGAATACTCGATATCCTGCCCAAAAGCTTTATACTTCAGCGACCATCTTGATAAGTCAGGCTTATCCTCCAAAATCTGGCAAGAGAATCTAACATCAAATTCCCTTAGAATGATATTCAGAAGGTGAGATGAGCTGTGCAGTGGATGTCTCAAACGATCAAGAACTAGAATGTAGACGCCCTAAATTGTCAATACATCTTACTCCAATTTTTTTTGGTGAATGATTTTTACATACCCAAAGTGCAGACCAAAAATCCGCTAATGAATACTCATTATTCATTAAGTGAAGCATGCAGTGAGAGACAGATGACGAGATAGACGACAACGAGAAGTAATTCAGGGCACAGGGCACCAGTACACTACCCAGCAATATGAGCAAAATACTTAATAACATCGTGGGAAGAAATTATAAGAGAGAAGGTTATGTTTCTTCCATTCAATGTATGTCACTCTTTCCATTTTAGAAGTCTTCCAAATGTTTAACATCATTCCCCTAATAATATTCAGAATTTTAATTCACTTAATTTTAGACTTCGAATAATGTTTTCTCTAGCAGACTAATTTCTAACTATATTACTTTAGCACTTTTAAATCATTACTTTTAACATTTTCTTCCACAATTACTAGTCCGCCAATGGTACTTAAATTCTACAAGGGGTCATATAAATAAAATGAGCAGAGAGTATTATTGTAATAATATATCATATGCGAAACCAACCAGAAAAGACTACACTTAAAGCAAACATTCGTGCAGTCTTAGCGAATGAATTGCAGAGACAAGGTAATATAATTGATATCATTTTAATGGCTGTGGCTTTATAAGCAGCTCAATTGCCCAATAGATAAGATAACAGGGCATCGGCGTACCTTTACAGATGAAATAAAAGGCATCCACTGAGGAATGGCCTGACGGTCAGAATAGCACTTATAAGCAACTGAAATGGGCACATCTACTTCCATTTTGACTCTGCATTCATCAAAAAATCAAAGTTAACTAAAGCATAAAATTCTCACAATTGGATTGCAAATAGACCAAATAACACTGCACAACCACATAATTAGCAAGCAAATCACAAATCGAGCCAACAGCAATAAGTATTTGGATACGAAATAAGACGTTTAGTTACGTGCAATCTTGCCATTCCATGACAGGAGAAAGAGGTCTAATTCTGATGGGAGAAGGATTAAAGATCTTCCGGAAGGATCCAGAAATGTTGCAATCGAATGGGTATCTGCTGATGAAAGAGGAAGATGATGCACTAATTGACTTTCTTTTGACATTAAGAGAAACAATGAGCTGATTGTGATTGAGATTGAGTTTATGGGCGGCGGAAGCAGAAGTTGCAGCAGCGGACATGGATATTGTAGTTGAAGAAGTAGGTACGGCGGCGGTTGCAGACATTTGGCGGAGAGTTGAGGACGAAAAGATAGGACGCCACTTGATTTGTGATTTGGACCACCACGGATCCTGCACAGAGTGAATATCATTTTTCGTAATTATTTATTTTTATAACCAATCAGATATTACTTCGAGGAAAAAGAAAAGGATATAATGTGACGCCTTTTTTGATTTGGCAGTATTATGCTTACCTTTTAACTTGTGCCTTTCTTATCACATATTTGAATCACTGTTTTAAAAGGCAAAATGTGACTCGTCTCGGGCTCGCCCGGGGGCGGATCACTAGTAAAATGATCCAAGCTTACGTGTGAGGTTTAGTTCTGTGGACTTACGTCTTGATCGTCGAGTTTATGTCTTGAACACGCCCAACGGCCAGCGTATTTGGTTCGTCTAATAAAACTTTTTGCAATTGTGTGTAACTAACATTATAAATTCTCAAATTTTCTTAATAAATCATTGACTATTCAAAATTACTTTTTTCTTAATCATAAATCATTAAGTTGAGAGTATTTTATGTCATAATTAAAATAAAAATTATTGCACGTTATTCACTAGGACTGCTATGATAGTAAATTTTAAATAAATCTTTCACTTAAAAGTATTTATTTTATTAACTTTTGTTATGTCTTTATTATATAATAGTCCATAATTTTATTTATAATTATTTTCCTAAATATTATTTTTTTCACGTTTACGAGATACAATACTTATTAATTTAATAGCTCAGTATTAGCTAGTAACTATTTATAAATAATTAGTTATCATGGTATAGTATGGTGAATGATGTGTCACTTTATTAACTTGTTGAAATTTAAAAACAAATGATGCTAGAGAGTCATATTTAAATCGTGAATTATGTTTTATATAAATTCTCTTTCAAATAGAAAACATATTAAATAAAAGGAGTATTTTAAAAAAAATATCAAATTATAATATCGAAATTCTTTCAAGATTCATTAGATACATATAAGATTTCGCATCGAATACATTACTTTTGATGTTTGAGTTGTAACGCCGTTGCAGCTAATTTACATATTATGATATATGTCATACTTTTCGTATTATTCATAGTTGAATTATAATTTATAAATATTTTAAATAAATTATTTGTTATAATTTTGTGATTCTAATATAAATTTTATAATTATTTTTTATTTTATACTATCTTTAAAATTCTTGAAATTAGTAAATTTAAAGATCCGTGGGACTTATATCCCATGTCTCAGGGCTTATATACGCCTCGCCTCGTCAGAGGTAAAACGCCTCGCCTCCTGCCCCGCCTTTTAAAACATTGATTTGAATCCAAAAAGGTATGAAAATTTTGCTCATTCGAAGAGTAGAATTAATATCAGTGAACGTTTGCGAAGTTGGAGCTTCAAATGGTATATAACTGATTTTCGTCAAAAGAAAATTCGTCTAATAACTATTTATATTAAATATTGTCAATTAATCTTGTTAAATGCCTAAAGAAATCAAATTAATGTACCATAGTACATATCAGTTTTACATCACTTTGATTTGATTTTCTCTACGCTATTTGATTATTTTTTTTAAAAACAAAAACTCAATAGTCCTCACAGTAGCCATTAAGTTGAGTGCAGAACCCATCTGTGGTTCTTTTGGACAAGTGTGACGGAAATGTGTGTTTAAAAAAAAGAGTGACATTTTTATATATAACGCTCTTTAAAAGAGTGTTATATATATATATATATATATAATGCCACTGTAAACTGCGCTATATATATATATAGAACGCTCTTTTAAACCGCGCTATACCTGTTTTGTGGGCCTACCAATAAGTCTCCTGCGTTTAACTGACATAACAATAATTCAAATGGGTATAGCGCTCTTTAAAAGAGCGCTACACCTAAAACAATTCAGCCCACCGAGCTAGGCATTGCCTTATTTAAAGGCGTTAGGATTTTACAAAAATTCATTCAAAAATATTCCTAACTCTCATTCAAATTTTTCTTCTTGTTAAATTCTCAAGCATTTTTTCATAATGTCTAAAGAGCGAAAAGTAAGGGTTTCATTATATTGGGAGGGTGAGGTTGTGGTGGCGAATAACTCTGTGAGCTATAGTTTATCTCCACAGTGTCATGTTAAGTTGTCACTTACAATGGAGTACGATAGATTGATATCGTTGTTATGTAATAAAATGAGTGTGAGAAAACGTTCGGTGAACCTTAAAGTAACCGGAAGATATCCGTATTCCGTCACTCCGCAAGAGGTTGCTTGTTACGCTGAGTTTAACATCGACGATGATGAAACTTTGAGGGATTTTTTGTGGACTCCGGATGAATACCGGGAATTTCTTGTGATAAAAATATTGGAAATGTACGTCAAGGTCGAAGACGTTCGCAATAATGAGGTTGCGCATAGTAGGGATAACCCTCAGTCATCGGGTGGTTATTCTGGAGCAGTTTTTGCCGGACAGGTTCCGGATGAAAGAGTTTGCCCTGATTTAAACTTATCACCACTGGCGAATGAGGAGAGAGGAAATAATTTCTCTCCTGCTTTACATAATCTACAAGACGAGTGGTAAACTTCAATTTTTCTTAGTGTTACGATGTATATTTTTGTTGTATTGAATTTGTATTAATACTCATATATTCCACAAGGGGGACCGGCCAGATATGACTTTTACAAGTTATGAACCCACGTCCAGCTGGAATATGCGTAGTTCTGGTGTGTTGGATCATGGTGATCCAACCGGGAGTCATCACCAACAGGATAATGTCCATCAAGGAATGTCAACACGTTACGACTTGTAAGTAAAGTGATACAACTATATGGAAAGTATTTATTAATTTCAGTAGCTTATTTTTTTGTTGTTTGTGCAGTGAAAATGAGCAAGTTGATCCACCTGTCCTCACTCAATTGCCCGAAGACGACATATTAAATCGGGATCTGGCAGATGCACAGAGTGAGGAAGAGAACAGTGATTATGACAACAATGCCGATGATTCCGGAGACGACACACCCTTCCCTCGTGAGGATGGTGATGAGGAGGAAGAGAATGAAAAACCTGATTTGACGAGGGAGTATGTTCCACCCCCCGTTAGACCAAGAGTGTACGAGTCCCAAGTGTCATTTCATTCAAGGAAGATTCCCTACCTTGATAACTTGCCAAGTATGCCGGATGTGGATGCTCTCACAAGGGATTTTGATAAAATTCGGACAGCAATGTGGGATGATTCTAGACCAACGGTGCTGGCAAATGGCATATTTTTTCCTGATAAAGCGCGCCTAAGCAGGGAGGCAAAAATGCACAACGTAAAAGAGTATCGTGAGATGACGGTATGGGAGTCAACTCCGGTTTGCCGCAGATGGTTTAGGGGTTGTCATTGGATGTTGCGTGCGAGCAAGAAGAAAACAAGTTTGTGGCAAGTGGGTAAATACATTCCCACCCACAGATGTGAAATGGACACATTCAATGAGAATCACTACAACTTGGATATTGACTTGATTTCTCTTGTCCTTATTCCACATCTTGAAGCGTCTATAAGGTATAAAATCAAAGAGTGCATTACATCAGTCCACCAGGAATATGGCCATACCATTACCAAAAGAAAGGCATTTCTCAGGCACAAACGTGCGTTTGAAATTGTTTATGGTAACTGGGATAAGTCATTTGCAACTCTAGCCACACTGCAACACTTTAACCCCGAGACGGTTGTTGAATGGAAGCTCGATATTTGAGACCCAGTAGCACCAAGCTATCCTGAATTCTTATATGTGTCAATTTTAATATTTTCATAATTTTGTATGTTTGTTTTGTAAATTAAATAATTAATTTTTATCATATTTAATTGGACAGAGTATATACCTATGGGTTTCAGGCTCGATATTTGAGACCCAGTAGCACCAAGCTATCCTGAATTCTTATGTGTGTCAATTTTAATATTTTCATAATTTTGTATGTTTATTTTGTAAATTAAATAATTAATTTTTATCATATTTAATTGGACATAGTATATACCTATGAGTTCCAGGCTCGATATTTGAGGCCCAGTAGCACCAAGCTATCCTGAATTATTATGTGTGTCAATTTTAATATTTTCAAATTTTTGTATGTTTGTTTTGTAAATTAAATAATTAATTTTTGTAAATTGGACAGAGTTTATGTTTGATCTATCAGTATAAAAGATACTTAAACTGCAAGGATTCTACGCTAAAATGCTCTACATTTTACTACGCTAAAAGGGCACTAGTCTTTAGGCAAATAAATAATTTAAACTAGATAAAAATAACAAATACATTTTAATCACAAAACAAACACAAAACACTAATATCTTAGTCTGGATAAAAATAACATAGTAGTTTAATCGCAAAAAAAAATAAATACAAAACAACATGGAAACACATTCAAAATAACTAATATGCATTATTATACGAGTTTCGACATAAATTAAATCAGAATATCTCGATTTATGTTTTTTGAAAAGTCGATGAATTGAAAATTTGAGCCCGAAACGAGGAAACCACAATAATAGAAGGCTTGACTAGGATGTGGGACCTACAATCTTATCTTTTTGTGTGACGGGTGGGGCCCACTACAATTTTTTAGAAGAAAATTTGGGGGGGGGGGGGTGTCGTCTGGTTCGAATGTGGAGAAGAAGGAGGGAGACCGTTTATTTATCTATGTATAGCGCGGTATATAACTGCGTTATGCATATATAGCGCGGTTATATAGCGCGCTATGCATAGCTGTCTTATCAGCCCTGTATAGTGCGGTTTATAGTGACGTTGCGTTATATATATATAGCGCTCGTTTAAAGAGCGCTATACTTTAACGGCCAAAACTTCGTTAAAGTATAGTGCTCTTTAAAAGAGCGCTATATATAGAAATGTCACTTTTTTTTTAAACACACTCCGTTAAAGTATAACGCTCTTTAAAAGAGCGCTATATATAGAAATGTCACTCATTTTTTTAAACACATATTTTCGTCATACTTGTCCAAAAGAATCATAAATGGTTCTAAACTCCCATTAAGTTTAGTACACAAGGAACAAAAATTCCATACGGAGAGTCGGATATGTGAAAAGTTTTCCACGAAAGATATAGTGACATGGTACTGATGCAGTATGTGGCCAACTCATTTGATTTCTTATACTATGCATTAGGACGTTATTTCTTAATTATATTTTAGATAAAATTCCTGACAAAGGTTTGATACAAAATTCCAACTAATCAAATTTTCAGTGTGTAATTAAACTTTATTAATATTCATATAAGACTCAGTATCTATAACTTCCTAAGTAGGGGTTAGTTTTAAACAAATTGGAAAAAGGATACAATGGGAGGGGGTATATGTCAAAATGCAAATTAAGAGTAAATGACGATATATTGTTATAAAATCAGTAGGAGTATCCCCCAAGCAAAAGAATTTTCAAAATATTCCGAATTTGCCCCTTAAAACACCTATAAATACCCCTACTTGATAGCTGTTGATACTACAGTCACACACCGTACTCACACTCTTCTCGATTGCTCCCACTATCCTTCTCTTTTTCTGTACGTTTTTCCTTTCAGAGCAAGTTTTATCCCAAAATGCCTCTGGAAATCTCTGTGATTGACATGAAGAAGGAAGACAAAATGACGAACAACGAGTACCACGACCTTGAGTGGGACTACGATCCTTACACTGTCTACGTCGGTGAGCACAGAATCCTCACTCTCTTCTCTGAGTGCTACCAAACCACCACCAAATGGTTCCAGGACCTCCAGAAGTCCACTGCTAACAACAAGCACGGTTGCCTTCTCGTCGGAGTCTGCGCCGACCGCAATCCGGATCTCACGCACTGGGACATCGACACTCGTCGTTATCCGAATCCCGAGAAAACTCCTTACCACCTCCTCCAGCTTTGCATCGGTTCTCACTGCTTCCTTTACCGCCTCCCGCACCCTCACTACGAGCATATCCCTAAGGCTCTTATAGCTTTCTTCGCTAACCCTAGGGTTATTGCTGTTGGAATGAACATGCGCGCTGTTATGAAGAGGCTTGAGGATGACCACGACATCAAGTTTGCTAACCCTGTGGACCTCAATGTTTTAGCCGTGAAAGGTATGAAGAGAGATGATTTGGATCTAGGCCGTTATGACCTAGATCGTCTAGCTAAGACCGTTCTCGGGAAACACTGGGACGTGATCAGGCCTGATGAAAGGGTTCAATGGTTCTCCCGCTGGAGAAGTCACTGGTGGAATGATACGCTTGATCTGAAGAAGGTGGAATACGCTACTGTGGATCCCTATCTGTGTTTCATGATTGGTTCTGAACTTTTGGATATGTTGGATGATAAGTGGTATCCGAAGGAGTTTAAGAAGTACCTGCTGAAGAATAAGAAACAGAAGAAGAGGGGTAAGACGAAGAAGAAATTCTGATTGCGTTGCAGAGATATGTGACTGTATTTCCAGGAGGTTATCTTAGAACTTGCTGCTACCTACTTACTACTATATATAGTTACTGCTTACTTCATTTGCTATGTCTGCTTATTCTGTTGTTCGTACAGACTCAAAATAACTGAGAAGTCGTTTTCTAGTGCTAAGAGATACTCAGTGTAGTAGTGTTATTTTCTGTTGTTTCTGCTGTTCCACTTGTCTGTGAGTTTCTTTTGCCTTTTCTGTTAATAATAAGATTTGAGTTGATTAGTAGTAATTCGCTTTGTTAATTTTCACTTTGGTTGGATTCCTGCATGTAGTCGACTCAGTATGAAATCATGAGTTGATTAGTGCTATTAAGTTTGGTGGTTTTGGTGAAATTAACCTTTAAATCGTAGCATGTCATATTGATTAACTCGCTGCAATAAATGTTACGGAGTAAAGGTTAAATTCACATGCTACTATACATCATATATGATACTCCAAATTCGGATGCAATAAATGTTGAAGTTAATAATGCAGCTATATATTGATGTGATTAATAATGTTAAATTAAATAAAAAATGTCGTAATTAGAAAATAATCACAGGCTTTCGCTGCCTTTGTTTTCCTTAACCTATCTCCTGTTTAGTTATTTAACCTAGCTCCTGTTTAATTATGTAATATAATTACGTGTTACTAAAAAAAAAGTTACTCGACACATTAATTCATTCCGTAGAGAATGAAAGTGGGAAGAAGAGGTTGACGTCCGCCATTGTTAGCGCGGGAGAGTGGGAATTTGTTATTTAACGTGAACGTAGTGGCACGTGAGCGGGGAGCATTTTGAGAGTGGTACGCGATAGGATTGCAGGACGTGAGAGTGGTTCCATATGCTTCAGTTTGTTACGATTCTTTACTGGCAGGCTGCAGATGAGATAATAATGGCACGTGTCAGTTTGCCATCATTTTACCTTTTTTCGCTATCTTTTGCCCAAAAATGACTTACTACCATTTACCATTCACCCTTAATAACATTAGCCGGTAAATGGGGAGTCGATCAGGGTTTGAAAAGGCGTTTTCGGGGCCGAATCCTAGAGCGAGGCGCATCGAAAATGTCCCGAGGCGATGGTGTGAAGCGAAAGCCTCAAGAGGCGTACGCCCAGCAATTCAGGGCGTATGCTCTGACATTTGGGGAGAGTTTTTGTAGTGAGTCGTAAGCCTTAAAGACTTTTTCAAATTAAAATATAATTTATTGAATAAATCATTCATATAATACCTAAATTCTCAAAAGTCGGCTTATAATTACTCAAAAGTGTTAAAAAGGAACTGAAATATTAAATTTAAAAGTCAAGATATTTTTTATTGATAGAAGCCCTAATTTATGGTCTTTCCCAATTCTTTATCTTGTCCGCTAGTCTGCTACTATCCCCAAAAGCAATGAATAGTCTTTTTTTTTTTGTAAATACAAATAGAACTCCTTTCTCCTTCGTATCAGCAAGTTCAAAGTTCAAATTGCAGGTTAGTCACCCTTTTTGTTCCAAAATTTTACCTATTTATAAATATTTACTGTAATTATATTAAAACATTAAAAATTAAATACCTGTGGGGCTTACGACACGTGCCTCGGGGCTTACGCCTCATTGAGGCATATGTAAAACGTCTCACCTTACGCCCACACCTTTTAAAACACTGGAGTGCACTGCGTCTTCAGTCTTCTTTTTTGTTTGACCACTTCGGCGTAGAAAATAATCCGAACTATCGGCATTTGCACAAATTTATACTCCATCCGTTTCAATTTATGTGAACCTATTTCCTTTTTAGTCCGTGCCAAAAAGAATGACTTCTCTCCCTATTTGAAAATAATTTACCTTTATGCAATGATTTATAACCACACAAAATATATGTGCCTCATTTTACACCACAAGTTCAAAAGTCTTCTCTCTTTTCTTAAACTCCGTGCCCAGTCAAATGGGTTCACATAAATTGAAACGGAGGGAGTCTCAATTTTTAAATTTTATATCCGTTAATTCGGTGGTTACATTTGAATGCTAAAAGAAGAATATGATCAAACTATTTTTAAAGGCGAAAGTTAATCAATTGAATTGTTTAAAGACTAGTCTCTGTCGTACGATACCAGCTATACATCTATACCATGCCAAAACTATTTTTTTGTATAGGTTTAGGAATTGTAAGCCTTTCAGCTCTGAAATTGGGAGTAGAGGCCTGACAACGTTCAAAATGAAGAAGATTTCTGAAATCTAGAGTTCAAAATCTGCAGGATAGGGATGTTAATACGAAATTTTTTCACATATCTACAGTTCATCGATGACGAAAGAATTGAATTTTAGGACTTCATGACACTGGTGACAATTGAACTTTAGACCACAACATCATTCATTCATTTGTCAAATTATTCTTAATCATTTTCGAAGCTTATAAAACACTGAACTGTTACCAAGTCTACACCAACGTCCTGTTCTTCTCACCCTTCAAGATTCAACCACTGCGGATAATCACCTTATTGCGGCTGAAATTTTTAGAGCAGTCCACTCCTTCCGGCCCATTAAAGCACCGGGATCTGATGGCTTTTTAAAAATATTGGTCGGACACAGAATTAGCTATAAGCAATGTTTATTTTGACGCTTTCTTCAATGGACTTCTTCCCCTGAGAAATTAATTAAATGTATCTAACCTTAATTCCAAAAGTCAAGCACCCGGAGCGAATCACTCAATATTGTCCTATTGGCTTTGTAACATGATCTACAAAATTATCACTAAAATCATCATCCACCGTATCCGTCCTTATCTTGGCACTCTCGATCAAAGCAACCTCTCTCTGCCAGAAGAACCGTAGATAATGTGATTGTTGTGCAAGAAGCTATTCATTCATTCAAATAAAAAAAAGAATAATGGGATATATGATGCTAAAAATAGATCTTGAAAATTTTTTTGATCGGTTAAAATGGTCCTTCGTCCATAACTTACTATCTAGTCTCAACTTTCGCCCAGCCTTAATTACTCTAATTATGAATTACATCACCACATCTTCTATCTTCGTCCTTATTAACGATATACATACTCTCTTTTTCTCTCCAATTATTTATTGTGCATATTTGACATCTTATCCCCGTGAATTTTTATTAATTATTTACATGGATATTCTCACTAGGATCATCAACCTCTCTGTTACATAACAACATTGGGATCTGATTAAACTATCTAGAAATGGTCCAAAATTGTTGTATCTTCTTTTTATAGTTGATCTTATTCTTTTGCTAAATCTGGCATAAAAAATGTCTCTACTATCAATACTGTCCTTCAACATTTTGTTACTCTGGCCAGTTAAAAAATTAATAACTCTAAATCGAAAATTATTTTTCCCCAAACACTCCTCAACTAACGTAAGATGTTATATCAAACATCTTGAATATGCGTACCTCCCTCAAAGTTAGAAACTATTTAGGCTTTCCCATTAGTAAATTGCTACCTGCTAACTATCAATATATTCTTGATTGTTAGATCTATGTTTTAATGATGAAAAATAACTTACTTCTATGGGAGAAAATCAGAAATCCAAAGGAGGAGTTCAAGAAAGAAGAAGGAAGCAATCAAGGATCAAAAGATGAAAAGTTAAAGAGAAAAGAGGAAAGCGAAAATCTGTTGAAGATCCAGAAGAAAAGATTAAGGAATCAATCACGTTCATAATTACGAGCATCAAGAAGGATAAATATTTGGTCTTCTTTATTCACGGAAGTTAAGGGAAATCATATCAGTAAATCTGTATGGAAGATTTGCTGAGAATATTCAATTATGACATGTAAGGAAGCAACAACCATCACGCCACATTCCAAGGTTCAAGTATGGAAAGTTCCTCCCTTATTCTTGGAATGAATCAATTTAAGATTCATTCTGAAGATCAACTCCCTTGGGTTACCCATCTCCTAGAGATCTGCACTCATCAAAGAAGACTCACTCTCAAGTCATATAAATGCAGTAAAAGGCTCAACAGAAGGAACATACTTTGATCGAACCATTACCAATTTTTTTGTATTACTCCAAACGAGCATTGTAGTCTATTCTAGATTTACTGTGTAACTAGTAGAGAGAAGAAAGAGAGAAAAGAATCACTGGTGAGGCATTGTATTAAAACTAAGAGAAGTACTTACACTGTGAAGAAGTTGTTGGTGTATGTTCAACAATATCAACACACTTGTACCAAAGATTTCAAGAAACTTAAAAGAGAACTCTCTTGCAACCTAAGGGGACTGGAGTAGGATTCACATTGAATCTGAATCAGTATAAAATATCTGGTGTTATTTTCTTTCTGTAATTTATTTTCTGCATTTACGTTACATCTATCTCGCATTAAAGATTTAGTCGACTAACGGTAAAATCAGTTAACCACCTCGCTAAAGAAAAGAACGGATAATAATTCACCCCTCCCTCTTGTACTTTCAATTGGTACCAGAGCAGGTCACATATTTACCTTTTTGCTCAACAGATAGTGAGAAAATATCATGTCAAACCAAGTAATTATTGGGGCACTATTTCAAGAAGGAACATCTCAGGTAAGGCCGCCATATTTCAATGGACAACACTTCTCCCATTGAAAAGTTCGCATAAAAATATATGCGAAGTCCTATGATGTTAAGGTATGTCGCATAATCAAAAAGGAATATTATCCACTTCTAACAGCAAAGTCTGACAAGAAAGCTAAAGGACAATCATCCAGTGATCCAGAATATATAGATGACTACTTTGATGAGCAAATAGCAGTAATCTAAGTTAATGCCAAGGCACGAAATCTGTATAATGCCATCAATGGAGAAGAATATGAGAAAATTTCAAGCTGCAATACAACCAAAGAAATGTGGGACAAACTGGAAATTACCTATGAAGAAACAAGCAAAGTGAAAGAAACGATCGAGGATAAATCTGTTGGTTCATGACTATGAACTCTTTCATATGAAAGAGGGTGAATCCATTGAAGAAATATTTGCACGATTCAGCAAAATTATTGGAGATCTGAAAGCTTTTGGCAGACCGTACTCCAGTGGTAAAGTAGTTGCACTTGACTATCAAGACCTGGACAAACTGTCATATGATGAACTGCGTGGAGACCTTATAACTTTTGAGAAAATACATCTGAAAAAATATGGCCAGGAAGAAAAGAAGAAAATCGTTGCTTTCAAAACCACGATTGAAGAATCTGAGAATGACAATGATGATGGTGCAGAAGCACTGGAAGAAGAAATTAGCATGGTCTCGAGAAAATATGAATGGATTGATGAGAATATGTAGAAACACAAAAAGGGGAAAAATGTCATCCAGAAGAACCAGACAATACAATGAACAAGACAAAAATAATGAAAAATATTTTGAATGTGGAAGGTATGGCTATGTTCAAGCTGAATGCCCGGATCTCAAAAGAAAAGTCTCTAGAGGTTTCAACAAAAATAAATTCTTCGGAAGCTGGAGCGATAAAGACAGCTCAGAACATGAAAAAATAACAAAGTTGTGTTTCATGACTATTTTGGAAAATGATATGAACAAATACTCGGGTTGCTCGACCGATGAAGATGTATCAGACGATGACAACAAAGAAGAAACTGAAAATTGCTTCATGGCACACGGTGAAACAAGTGAGGTAAGACCTTATAACTGTGAAAGATGTAATAAATTATAGGATATTTATAATCTTACCCTAAAAGAGTCTCAAAAAATGCTAAATTAATTAAAGAGAATCAATAGAGAAAATAAAGACTAGGAACTTAAAGTCTATAAAATTAAAAGAGATGTTCTTCAAGAAGAAGTTCAGGAATTGCAATTGCAACTTAATGGCATGCATAAATCCACCAGTCACAGTTCCGTCAGGTCTAACCAAGCGACTTGTAAGTCAACTGGAAAAAGGCCAGTTGGAAATAAAACTACTAGCAAATACACCACTAGTAGATCCAGTGAAAAATCCATCATTGTTTGTCATTATTGCAATAAAATTGGTCATAAGTATTCCATTTGTAGATTTCGTAACTCAAATGTTGTCGGATGGATCTGGAAGCCTAAAAATGGCCTTGATATTAATAGAACTAACCAAAAAGGACCCAAGAAATTTTGGGTACCTAAAATAAGGTAATAATATTTCTTTGCAGGAACATCACAGGAAAAGTCAAAAAGGAAAGTAGTACCTCGACAGTGCGTGTTCCAGTCACATGACGACCGATAGAAATCTATTCAAAGAAGTCACCAAAATCAATTGAGGAAATGTTAAGTTTGGTGATGACTCAAAAGGAAAAATTATTGGTACCGGAACAACTCCATTTAATAATAATTGTGACATTACTGAAGTTTATCTTGTAAACGGACTGAATTACAGTCTGCTAAGCATCAGTCAACTATGTGACTCTAGATATGAAGTGAAATTTAAGAAAACTGGCTGTGCTATTGAAGATAAATCATGCAAAATCATTTTTCTGGGAAAAAGGTATGGAAATGTCTACTTCTTATATTGCATCGATAATCTGGATAGCCATATATGTCTTGCATCCATATATAATGATCCTTGGCTTTGGCACAAAAGGCTCGGTCATACTAGAATGCATTTGATTGAAAAACATTCCAGACATGAACTAGTTATTTGTCTTCCTAAGCTTAACTATTCTAGAAATCATGCGTGTGATGCATGTCAACTTGGTAAGCAAACCGAAACAACTTTCAAACCCAAAGATGTTGTTTCCACAACCAAACCTCTTCAACTTTTGCATATGGATTTATTCGGACCTACTAGAATTGCTAGTATAGGGGGAAAAAGATATGCATTTGTTATTGTTGATGACTACTCACATTTTACATGGGTACTATTTTTGACTCACAGAGATGAGACTCTAAAGAACTTTGAGATCTTCTATAAAAAGATAGAAAGAGAAAAGGGGTACCTTATCTTAAACATTTAGAGCGATCATGGAGGAGAATTTGAAAGCAGATCATTTGAAGAACTCTGCAATGAACGAGGATATACTCATAATTTCTCAGCACCTAGATCACCCTAACAAAATGGGGTAGTGGAATGCAAAAATTAAACTCTGCAAGACCTGGCTAGAACCATGATACTAGAGCATTCTCTACCAAATTATTTCTGGGCAGAAGCAGTCAACACAACCTATCATATACTAAATAGATGTTTGATTCGACCAATTCTAAAAAAAAAAGGCTCCATATGAACTAAAAAAAGTTAAGAGACCAAACATTGGCTACTTTCATCCTTTGGAAGCAAATGCTTTGTCCACAATAATGATAAAGGTATATTTCTCGATTATTCTAATAACAACAAATCCTTTAGAGTCTATAATAAACGTACCTTGTGTGTAGAGGAATCAGTTCATGTTATTTTTGATGATAATAACTCTATGGCCGAGAAAGGAGTCCTGGCATGTGATGAAGATATCAACCAAAATCAATCCAAGATCAGGGAACTACTTGATCCAAAAGAATCGAATGACAACAACAATGAAACCTCTAAGTCGACTAATGAAGCTACCGATAAGAATGCTGAATCTCAAAACAGAGTCGACTATCCAACATGTTGAGACAATATCAAATGAATGGAAAAGCGAACCTAAATATCCATAGAAGTTTATCATAAGAAATCCAAACAACGAAATAAAAACCAGAGGAGCTTTAAAGAAAAAGGTCAACATTGCACTCATATCTCAAATAGAGCCAAATAAAGTTGACGAAGCTTTGAAAAACTCCAGTTGGATACAAGCCATACAAGAAGAACTTGATCAGTTTGACAAAAATCAAGTTTAGACATTGGTACCCAGGCTAGCAAATGCAGTAATAATTGGAACCAAATGGGTATTCAGAAATAAACTGAATGAAGAAGGCAAAGTCATTCGAAACAAATCAAGGCTAGTCGTACAAGGCTACTCTCAACAGGAAGGAGTCGACTATGACAAAACCTTTACTCCAGTAGCTCGGTTAGAATCAATTCATATTCTTCTTGCATATGCTTCTTTTAAAGGTTTTAAATTATTTCAAATGGATGTTAAAAGTATATTTTTAAATGGTTTTATTGATGAGGAGGTCTACGTTAAACAACCTCCTGGATTTGAAAACTCACAGTTTTCTTATCATGTATTTAAGTTGACTAAGGCTCTCTATGGACTAAAACAAGTACCTAGAGCTTGGTATGAAAGACTGAGTTCATTTCTTATTAGTCACGGTTTCTCAAGAGGTAAGATCGACATAACTCTTTTCATCAAAAGGTCATCATCAGGTAATCTCATTATTCAAGTCTATGTTGACGATATTATTATTGGAAGTGCTAACCCTGTTCTGTGCAAGAAATTCTCACATCTCATGCAAAGCGAGTTTGAAATGAGCATGATGGGAGAACTAACATTCTTTCTTGGACTTCAAGTTCATCAATCAGATGAAGGTATACAAAAATTTAGAATGCGCAATGCAAAGGCTCTTGGAACTCCTATGAGTCCATCCACCTCCCTTGACAAAGATGAGGAAGAAAAACCTATGGATGGATTGTGTAATGATCGGATCTTTACTTTAATTCACTGCTTGTTGATTTGACATCATGTTTAACGTGTGTAAACGTGCCAAGTTCCAATCAGCTCCTAAAGAGTCCTATTTAACTGCGGTTAAACGAATTATTAGATATCTCATTGGAACTACATCTTATGGGTTATGGTACCCACGTCCTAACAATTTTAAGCTTGAAGGTTTTTCAGATGCAGATCTTGCAGGAGATAAAGATGAAGGAAAAGTACATGTGGAACATGCCAATTGCTAGAAAAATCACTCATCTCCTGGAACAAGAAACAATGGACAGTTGCATTATCTATAACTAAGGTTGAATACATTGCCATTGGACAATTTTGTGCTCAACTACTCTGGATGATTCACCAACTAAGTGATTATGACTTTTCCTTAAAAACTGTTCAAATTGTCTGTGATAATTCTAGTGTTATTTGCCTGTCAAAAATTTCTTTGCATCACTCTAGAGCAAATCATATAGATATCAAGTATCATTCTATTAGAGATCATGTTCTTAGGGGTGACATTGAAATATAGTTTGTTAGTACTGATAATCAATTAACCGATATTTTCACTAAGTCTCTCTTAGAAGATAGATTTCAAAACCTTAGGGACTTACTTGGCATTATTGCTTTTTCTAAATAGGCTTTCGAAATTTCTGTATTTTCTAAAGGTACTTGGAATCTGTAGCCACACACAAAATTATGCGGACCGCAGATGAGATGCTCATTAGGTAACAGAGTGCGGACCGCACTCACTCTTCTTTCCCTTAGTAAGCAAAAAGTATAAATAGAGGAATAAGGGGATTTGGCACGGTTTTCACTCTCTAAGCATAAAAATATTCCTCTGTTAAAAATTTCTTGGTGATTTTATCTGTCCACACACATAACATTTGTGATTAGTCACTCATTACACTCATTCATCTGGTATGCTTCAATTTCTTATTAATCTTTTTCTTTTAATTTGTAGATTTTTAGTCCTTTTTAGGCCATTTGTCATTAGAATTCAATTGTGTATCCATGTGGGGGTAAATCTTTAATGAGTTAACTAATACATACTCTATGAGGACTGGGTTAACATATTTTCATGCTTCTATGATGTTGCCATGTCAAATGAGTGAAAACGGTCGTTGGAAGAATAGTACCCAACAAGAGCCGGGGTCAATTTTCATAGGGAGCTACTAGGGGTGTTAGGAGTATACTCTTGACAAAAGCGAAAGGAATAGATAAATTGCACTTCCACAACAGGTTTTGATTTCTAATTCTAATTTTACTCTAGCAATTATAAGCTAAGAAAAGAAACTAGAAGTGAATCAATGTTTTTGGTGTTTTTCAAAATAATTAAAGGCCTAGGGCTGTGACCATAACCTAGGTGTTTGCATAATGGGATAAAGACGTTAACACTTGTTTTGTTGATTGGGGTGTATTATAGCTCTCAACTCTACGTTACCCACTCAATACCTCTCGGTGAGAGAGTGATTTTGCCCAATTTGGCTGTCTCAAGTCCAAATGGGTCTCAACCAAAACAGTTGATAAGAGCTCAAGTCGGGTTCTTACTATCTCTAGTTTGAACTCTTTAATTAGGTTAATCAATCTCTCAATTAACCAAATTCCTTGTTAGCCAAGTTATCCTAGACTATGTCTCTCTTTCTCAAGTAGATACTAAGTCAAATAGGTATGAATCAATATTTGCAACCATTAATTCAAGAATTGAAGCATGAACTAAGCTAAATAATCAACACCTAATCATAAATAAGCATTAAATTAATCACCCATAAGATTTACATACTAAGGTTGGGTCACAACCCTAGTGAAAATCTAGCCACTCATAATGGGTATTGAAGAGAATAAAGAAGAAAAGCTAATTAAGCCCATAATGAAAGATTAAAATGATAAAATCTAATGTTAATACACCAAAATAATATAAAACTTCCTAAAGTAGTAAAAAGAAACGGCTACAACAACTTTTAATGTTCAAACTTGACCTAACTTTGTGAAACTCGTCTATTTATACAGGGCCAAAAATTGCGAACAAAAATGCCCATCGGGAGGTTTTGCGACCACACAATTCCATGTGCGGTCCGCAGATTTCTTCAATTGGCAGGAAGAAGGTTTCTACGGTTGCACATTTTTGGACTGCGGCTGCGAGGAAAACTTCTACGGCCACACAATTCTTATGCGGTTCGCGCTTCACAAAGGCTTCAGGACTTGGTCTTCTTGCATATTCTCTGAACTTTGCATCTTTGTCAGTAAAAGCCTGGTTCTGCGGCCGCACAATTCATGTACGGTTCGCATATTGCTAAAAGTTCTATTGTATTTTGCTTCTTGGTTTATGGCCGCAGATGTAATTTTGCGGTCTGCAATTTCTTTTGCGGCCGCAGAATTCCTTCTGCGGACCACATATTTGTGCTTCTGCGCCCTTTATTGCCTTGTGCTTCGGAACACTCCTTTTTGAGTCAGATTTCATCTTGATATACCAAACTTCCAACATTCCTGCAATTTACACAATTTCATTAGTTTCGGGGATACAATTCAATACTTTCGGACTAAAAAAAAAGCTAAAAGGTGCTAATAAGCAGTCAAATTCTCCACTTATCAACTCCCCAAAACTTAAATTTTTGCTTGTTCTCAAGCAAATAAATTAGTTCCCACCTCCAAAAGTTAAGGGTTATTTTATCAAGTCAAATGTGAGCCATCCACACATCAGTTGGGACCAACAATTACCCACACTACTCGTATATTATCAACAAGGCGACAAGTTAAACATTCATGCACATATAGTTCTAATGTGACATTTGAGCTTCAAGCATTGACTTTACTCATCAAGGACTCTTGCTCTATCATGTAGGTGATGGTGGAGTGGAAAGTATTCCTCCTCTACTTTCCATTTGCTTAGCTCACTTAAGAAATTTCCACTCCACCATCCAAAGATTTATGAAATGTTTACTCATCTCTCTCAAGAGAATGTCACAAGTACGGCTTCAAGTACCATAGGCTTGCCCCTCATTTAGATCGCCACTAATGTAAGCTCACTCTGGTTCAAATCAAGTAGGACTTCTTTCGAAATGTAATGAAGGTTTTTGGGTTAGGGTAGGATACCATATGAGTAAGTGGTTACACCTTTCCTTAAGCACTCCATCTTTCGTTTCTCGACTCACACTTTGCCAGTTCTTAGAGGCACTTACTTTTCCTTCGGGACTAGAGAGAGTTAGCATCACTCTTTCTTGATCATTTTATTCTTTTTGTCCCTTTTTGATTTCTCTATGTTTGGGATCATTACCTCTTTTTGAATCCATTTGACCCTTCCACTTATTCACTTTTTGCATATTTCCTTTTGTTCTTTTCTTGCCTTCTCTTCTCATAGAGATCATTTCTTTTCTCTTATTATGCCTTGATACCTTTTTCATGTTCTTCATCTCTCCCCCAAACTTAAATTTTAAGCCATTTGTTTCACAAGAGTGTTAAGGAAAGCTCGGGTGCCAAGAGAGGGTCACGATAAAATGGGTAAAGGCTTGTAACATGGTTATCAAATGGGAAAGGCTAGAGGCTCAAAGGGGTTGACTAGGGATAATGACATTGGTTGACAATAGAAAACCCAAACGGCCAAGGAGAGCCTACAATCACTTCTCAACCAAAGCAAAACTTAGGATTTCGCCTTGAAACATATTCAGGGCAAGTTCTAGACCCTTCGCAAGGATACTTGAACTAGCAATAATTCATCTCACCCCTCACGCAACCGGATTGTAAAAGAGAACATAGTCGAGGGCCCACAATGACCACATTCAAGTTTAAAGATCGCTATGGTCCAATTAAATCACTCGATGATTGCCAAAGTCAACACAAGAGTCACAAAGTCACTAACTAGAGCTATTTCTTTCAAAAATCTTGTTTCTAACCATAAGCACGTAGTTAACTGTGTTGGTGCCAATTGAAGCATGGTTGACTCTTCGAGCATGACTTCAATTGGTCTTTTTATTCATTACTACAACTATTATTACCTAAACACAAAAAGGGACTCATTCCCTTAAGAAGGTTGTCACGCCATCTATCATTGGGACAAGTCACGTGGTTCACACTAAAACTACATTTGGAAAGAATTGTGGCATTAAGAAAACCAAAGGCTTATTATCTACTAAAACAAAAAAATAATCTACTAAGCAAAACAAAAGCTAACACACTACTAAAATATAAAAAGAAGCTAATAAGCAAAAACAAAGATAACGAAGCTAATGAACAAAACTACTAAGAATAAAATAAATCTACATAGTAAGAGAGAGAGAGAGAGAGAGAGAGAGAGAGAGAGAGAGAGAGAAGATATATACATATAAATAAGAAAAGAGAGAATATCATTAAATTATTACATGCCAAATGTATCAAAGTACCAAATGTATCAAATAAACTCCACCCCCCGAATAAAAGTAAACATTGTCCCTAATGCATAGCAAAATAAGAGTAAAAGAGGGAAGAGTGAAGAAAACTCCCTATGGCTCCTTGGATATCTCTATGTCCCCAGTGTCATCGCCCTCGGGATCAACCAACTAAATCTCATCATCCTCAAGTCTAGGTGTGGCTGGGTTGGCGAGCATCTGACGCACGACCTAAGCAGTGTCGGCAGCAAGGTCTGGCACTTCAGACTGGCCAGCTGGTGCCACCGATGCATATGATGTTGTAGGATCTGGGACTGAATGGTGTGGGTCAAGCAGCATGTCAAAGGGGAGATCTCCGGCTGTAGCAAGCCTGGTCACCTGTCTCTGGAGCTTGTCCACTGACTTCTTGCTGGCCTAGGATTTTCTCATCTTCTTGACTTCCTTTCCCAGCTCTTCAATAAGTGACCCATACTGTACCAATGTGTCCATAATAGTCTTCTGGTTCTCCAGAATTTTCTTCAATGTCTCCTCAAGGTTAGAAGGAACATGTGATGCCTATGATGTGGACTATGCTGCAACAGTACTGGACAAGTCAGACAGCTTTATAGTGGTTGTCTGCATCCTGTTGTTGAGACTCGCCAATGTTTGGGAGACTCGCAGTGTAGATAAAGGATGAGGAGGCACACACATTGGCTTCAAAGCCAAGGTGGGAGTTGTGGTACGAGCTGCAGTAGGGGTTGTGGAGGAGGGTGGGGGCATAGCTACGACACTGGAGGAAGGCTCGACTGAAGTAGATGGAACATCAACTGCCTCAGCTACCATAGCTGGCTCATCAGACTGGCCCGCGGTGGTAGGAGTCAGAAATTTCTTCTTCGGATTTTTCGCATCCATCAGTGAATACAGAGTAAAAGGCTTCTTTGGCCTCACCTTTGTGTCATAATCCCTCAGCTCTACCCTTGCATCTGTGAGATATTTTGTAATAGTGTTGAGATATGGGTAGGACGAGTCATCTTGCCGAGCAATCACTGAGATGTTAGCCGACATCACGGTACCCACATTGATAGGGTACCCGGCCATAATAGAAGCAACCAAAACTGCTTGAGGAATCAGAAAGTGAGTCTCATTTTGGCTTGGGTCCAGTCTGATGCTGACAAAGGTTTGCAACCCCTTCACCTCGAAACGCAGAGTGCTCGGTTGGATAAAAACTCCAGCGGCAATCCATGGTGGTGGTGGCCCTGGTGCTGCTAGAATCTCCGCTAACCAAGGTCAGACTCCGTCTCCCAGTGCACACTTCTCCAAATACTCCTTCGGCTCAATATCTTCGAAGCTCAAGTATGTGTTAAGTGTATGCTGATCAAACCTCAATTTGAGCTTACGCACTTTGGTCACCTTTGTCCCTTTTTTGATATGCGCTACATTGGCGTAGAATTCCCGAACAAGGTACTCTTTGGCATCTACTACACTCTGAGTGAACCATATCCACCCCTTGTGTTCCCTGAACTGCCTCAAAATGGCTGGATTGTACCTCTCTAAATATTTCAACAGAAACTGTCGCTCAAGTGTTAGCGACCTCACTAGCCACCATGTATGAAAGCTGGTGAAGGAAGCCAAGCTAACAAATCGGTCCTCCCAAACCTCTTTCTTCTTCAATCTTTCAAGACTGACAACTGTAGCATCTCCCCCTCTGCCATCATCGGGTATATCATGAACCGGAACATCATACGCCTTAGGGACAGGTGTAGCCGATGGATCAGAAGCCTGACTAGCACTTTCCAAATCCTCGGAAGTGCTATGAGATGAGGACGGCTCGTCCCTGAGTTGGTATCTCCCTTGCGGCCTTGACTGTACGACCGGATGCTCCTAAATAGAGGCTGAGTTTCCCTATGATGCTTCCCTAGACGAGACATATGAGCTCGTCTCCGAGAGATCTGCACCTCTCCCTCTGCCGACTGTAGCTTTCTTTGTAATTGTCTTTTGTTGGCCAAGGGGTAAGGCACTCTTGCCTCGACCCCGAGAAGGTTCACCTATCCCTTTAGATGTGTCGTCGCGTCCTCTAGATCGAACCATTGTCTATATCAAGCAAAAGCGATTGTTAGTTATAATTCAATATTCAGACATACACAGGAGATATGAAAGTAAGCTATAAACCAGAAGACACAATGAGGGTACACATTTAAAACATGCTTGTAGGGAAATGATCTACGGTCCGCACAATTTTTCTCACGGTCGTAGATGAGGACTTGCGGACCGCACAATTTTGTTGTACGACCGCAATAGTGAAGTGCGGTCCGCACAATTTCACTTGCGGCCGCACCTCTAAAACCCAAAATATGTCAACTCTCTGATGACAAAGAAATGGCTGATGTGCGGTCGCAACATGATTTTTGTGACCCGCACAATTAGACATGCGGCCACACATTGGAGTCAAAAAGTATAGACTCTCTAATGACAATAAACATGCTATTTTGCGGCCGCGATTGGAATTCAACGGCCCACATATTTTATCTCGTGGACACAGAAGGAGTTCTTCACTAAGTTGCCCTAAATTCCACATCTGCGGACCGCACAAATTCAAGTGCGGCCACAGAATTCAAAAGTTACGTACAAGTCAATTTTTTTCTATCGAGGTCTTGTAATTTTGTGCACAATTTGAATGGAAACATCATAAAATCATGAAAATATGTTAACCCAATCCCCATAGAGCATGTATTAGTTAACCCATTATAGATTTATCCCCACATGGATACGTAATTGAATTCTAATGACAAAAGGCCTAAAAAGGACTAAAAATCTACAAACTAAAAGAAAAAGATTAACAAGAAATTTAAGCATAACAGATGAATGAGTGTAATGAGTGACTGATCACAGATTTTGTGTGTGTGGACAGATGAAATCACCAAGAAATGTTTAACAGAGGAATATTTTTATGCTCAGAGAGTGAAAAACGTACCAAATGCCCCTATTTCTCTATTTATACTTTTTGTTTACTAAGGGAAAGAAGATGGAGTGCAGCCGCACATTTTTATGTACGGTCCGCCCTCTGTTACCTGATGAGCATCTCATCTGCGGTCTGTTCAATTTTGTGTGCGGCCGCAGATTCCAAGTTGCGACCTCAGATTTCATGTGCGGTCGTACATTGACCTTTTCTCTGATAGGATATACTTCAGAGAGTTTGTATTTTCACCCTCTTATTTATGCGGTTCACAAGCTAATCGCACGACCGCAATGTTCTTTTGCTGCAACAACCAAAAATGTGCGGTCCGCACAAATCATTTGCGGTCCACAATTCCTGTAAGTCACACTCACCTCTATAGCACACTTCAAATCAAGTTAGAATAAAAAAAACATCTAACTATAAAAGGAAAATGAAAAGAAATAAGGGTCTCTTCCCAAGAAATGCCTGATTTAACGTCTCGACATAACGCAGAATACGATCAATTGAAATGAATGACCGCCACGTCGTGGCTATCTCTAACTTTTCCCAAGTAGTGCTTCACCCCGTGACCATTGACTCGGAATACTTCATTATTTTTGTTCTTCAAGTCCAATGCACCAAAAGGTGTCACACCCATAATTTCAAAAGGATCACTCCATTTAGATTTTAGCTTCCCGGGAAACATCCTCAACCTAGAGTTAAACAATAATACAAGATCGCCCACCTTGAACTCTTTGTTCTAAATGTATTTGTCATGAAGATATTTCATCTTTTCTTTGTACAAGGATGAACTTGCATAAACATGGTACCGGAACTCATCCAACTCATTTAAATGTGCAACCCTCAAGTGAGACTACATCCCAATCAAGATTCAACTTCTTTATAGCCCACATGGACTTGTGCTCTAGTTCTACAGGAAGATGACAAGCTTTTACGAACACCAACCGGTATGGCGACATTTCGATAGGTGTTTTGTAAGCCGTCCGATAAGCCCATAACGCATCATCAAGCTTCTTGGACCAATCCGTCCGATTTGCATTCACTGTTTTGGACAAGATACTCTTTATCTCCAAATTGGAGACTTCCACTTGCCCACTAGCTTGTGGGTGATAAGGAGTCGTGACTTTGTGAGTTACACCATACTTGCTAAGCAAAGTGTCGAAAGCCTTGTTGCAAAAATGTGACCCCCCATCGCTTATAATAGCATGTAGAGTGCCAAACCTTATGAAAACATTCCTCTTCAAGAAAGCCACCACACTTCTCACCTCATTATTGGGTAAAGCAACGGCCTCAACCCATTTGGACATGTAATCAACCGCAACCAAGATGTAGGTGTTTCCACAAGAACTCACAAAAGGTCCCATGAAGTCAATACCCCACACATAAAAAATGTCAATCTCCAAAATGGTTGTGAGAGGCATTTCATTATTCTTTGAGTTTCCACCGGCCCGTTGACATTCATCACATCTTTTCACTAGCTCACTTGCATCCTTCTAAAAGTGGGCCAATAGAGGCCACAACTAAGCACTTTGGTTGCCGTTCTTGCGCCACCATGATGACCACCATATGGCGAAGAATGACAATCCCCAAGAATTTTACCTTGCTCTTCTTCCGGTACACATATTCTAATCATCCCATCCGTACAAATCTGAAAAGGGTATGGTTCATCCCAATAATAATCTTGACAATCCCGTTTGAGTTTCTTCTTTTGGTTTGAAGAGAACTCATCCAGAATGATTCCGCACATAAGAAAATTTGCTAGATTCGTGAACCATGGCACCTCTTTCATTGAAATAGCCAAGAGTTGCACATCGGGGAGGGAGTCATTGATTTCAAGGCCATCATGCGCCACTTGGTTTTCACTCCCTTTTCTATCTTGGATGTCTATTTAAAACTCTTGCAACTAAAGCACCCATCTCATCAACCGAGCTTTGGAGTCCTTTTTGCTCATAAGATACCGAAGAGTCGCATGATCCGTTTGGACATTGACTTTTGCACCCATCAAGTACGGGCGAATCTTCTCAATTGCAATCACAATGGCAATGAGCTCTTTCTCCGTAACGGTATAGTTGACTTGGGCACTATTGATGGTCTTACTAGCATAGTAGACCAGATGAATTTTTTTTTTGATGCGTTGCCCCAAAATGGCCCTAACCGCTACATCACTTGCATCACACATGAATTCAAAAGGGACACTATAATTTGGAGCGGTGATGATGGGAGTAGTTGTCAACTTGAACTTCAACAATTCAAAATCCCTCATGCAATCATCATTGAAGTTGAACTTATCATCTTTTTTAAGAAGCTTGCACAATGGGTTCACCACCTTAGAGAGGTTTTTGATGAAGCACCTGTAAAAACCCGTGTGGCCTAAGAAACTCCATACACCCTTCATCGAAGTTGGGGGTGGAAGCTCAGAAATCACCTCAATCTTTTCCTTGTCAACTTCAATTCCATTCCTTGAGATTTTGTGGCCAAGGACAATACCTTCCTCGATCATGAAATGGCATTTCTCTTAATTAAGCACCAAATTTGTTTCTTCACATCTAGCCAACACTTTATCCAAATTTTCAAGACAATTATCAAAAGAATCTCCAACTACCGAGAAGTCATCCCTGAAAACTTCAAGGTAGTCTTCCACCATATCCGTGAAGATAGCCATCATACACCTTTGAAAAGTCATCGGTGCATTACACAAACCAAATGGCATCCGCTTGAAGGTGAAAGATTCATAGGGACATGTAAAGGTTGTTTTCTCTTGATCTTCCGGAGCAATAAGAATTTGGTTGTAGCCCGAATACCCATCAAGAAAGCAATAGAAAGCACGGCCAGCCAATCTATCGAGCATTTGATCTAAGAAATGAAGTGGAAAGTGATCCTTCCTTGTGACTTTGTTGAGCTTGCAATAGTCCATACACACCCTCCATTCGGTCACCGTTCTTGTAGGAGTCAACTCATTATTGTCATTGGTGACCACCGTCATGCCCCCTTTTGTTTGGGATACATTGAATCGGAGAAGTCCACGAACTACCGGAGATGGGGTAGACCATCCCGACATCTAACCACTTGATAATCTCCTTCTTGACAACTTCTTGCATAGCCTTATTGAGTCTCCTTTGATGTTCAATAGATGGTTTGGGGCCATCCTACAACTTGATATTATGCATGCAAAAGGCGGGGCTTATCCTCCGAATATCCGTTAATGTCCCAATAGACTTCTTTCTCTTGTGTAGCACTGCCAATGTGGAATCTACCTGCACGTTAGTCAAACAAGAGGAAAGAATAACCGGTAAAGTAGAACAAGGGCCAAGAAATTCATACCAAAGATGTGGAGGCAATGGATTCAACTCCAAGGTGGGAGGCTCTTCAATAGAAGGCTTTATTGGAAGAGTTGTCCTATTTTCAAGATCCAAAGATAATTTTCGGGGTGCATAGTTGTACGACCCCATTCCTTGCAAGGAGTTTACACATTCCATGAAGCCATCCATCTCGTCATCATAAAGGATGAGCAAGACGGCCTCCAACATATCACCAATATTGATTGTAGCACTTGTATCATCAATAATAACATCGGTCACCAAGTCCACAAACGAACGCACCTCATTGGTATTTGGTTTCCGTATGGACTTGCAGACATGGAATACCACTTTTCATCACCAACCCGGAATGTAAGCGCTTCAACATCACAAAGAGCCTTTCCCATAGCAAGGAAAGATCTCCCAAGATTAATCGACACTTCATAGTCAACCTCACAATCTAGAATGACAAAATCCGCCGAAAGAATGAATTTATCAATACGAACCAAGACATCTTCAATTACTCCCAAAGGACACTTCATAGTACGATCAACCATTTGCAATCTCATATAGGTGGGTCTTGGTTTCCCTATCCCCAAAGTTTTGAAAACCAAATAGGGCATCAAATTGATACTTGCCCCAAGATCACAAAGAGCTTTAGCAAACTCGACACTTCCAATTGTACAAGGAGTCATGAAAGCACCGGGATCCTCCAACTTAGGAGCCATTGAATGCACAATTGCACTCACTTGATGAGTGACTTTGATAGTTTCAAAATTCATTGACCGCTTCTTTGTCACGTGATCCTTCATAAACTTGGCATAGTCGGGCATTTGTTCCAAAGCTTCAACTAATGGCACATTGATTGAGAGACTCTTCATCATTTGAATGAACTTCTTGAATTGATTCTCACCATTTTTCTTGGCAAGTCTTTGAGGGTATGGAGGCGGAGGCTTAGATAATGGTGACTTAGCCTTTTGCACTACTGGCTCCGCTTTGTCAATAATGTGATCCCTAGACGGGTTTACCTCCTCTTGAGTCTCTTCCACACTATCAACAATATCAATCCAAACTTCATCATTAGTTTGCACCACATTTTCTGGGATCTTTTCTTCTTGTACCACTTGCTCATCATCCACAAGTTCCCTTTGACTTGAGGTGGGTGCATTCCCACCTCTTCCACTTCTTGTAGTAATGGCCATGGCGTGCCCCGTGTTGTTTCCACCCTTTGGGTTTACTACCGTGTCACTTGGAAGTGCCCTCTTAGGACGAGAATTTAGAGCTTGAGAGATTTTCCCCATTTAAACTTCTAGGTTGCGGATTGATGTGTTGTGTGAAGCAAGTTTGGCATCCGAATCGGCATTCTTATCCATTATTTGCTTGAACATGTCACGACCCAAAATCCGCATGTCGTGATGGCGCCTATATCAATACTAGGCAAGACGATAACCTCAATAAATCGCTATAATCTTTTAGGTTTGAAAACATAATATTTAGATTTAATAGAAAATTCCACAAATATTGATACAAATACACTCCCAAAAACCCGGTGTCCTGAGTACATGAGCATCTAAATGATAACATAGTCTGACTGATAAAACACTGTCTGGAAATATAGAACAGTACAAACAATTGAAAGGAAAGAGAGACAAGGTCTGTGGATGCCAAGCAGCTACCTCGATAGTCTCCAACAGATAAAACTCTAAAATCTGGCAATCGCCATATCCGGAAATACCTGGATCTGCACACGAAGTGCAGAGTGTAGTATGAGTACAACCAACCCCACGCACTCAATAAATAACAAGACTAACCTTTGGGGTGAAAGTAGTGACGAGCTCAACAGGTACAATCCAGTATAGAAATAATAGTACAAAAATGTAGGCATGCTTTTAAGTTCAACAGTTAAACTCAGTACAAGTAAATAGATCAATTCTGAATGATATGAGGAATATGACATCTCTATATCTACATGCCAATGTCTATGCTGTATGTGATGCACCTCAGTGGAAACCTCGTGTACTCATACTCTCAAATACTCAATCACTCAGTACTATATATGGCCAATCCAGCCCAGGGAAGATCCATCCCAAATATAATATCAACTGACAGTCAGTCGCTCAGTACTGTATAAGGCTAATCCAGCCCAGGGAAGATCCATCCCCAAATATATATAATTAGGCAAGATCCATGCCAGGGAAAATCCATCACAAAAATATAAATTCTTCGGGCAAGATCCATGCCTAGGGAAGATCCATCCCTCAATATAAATACTTCGGGAAAAATCCATGCACAGGGAAGATCCATCCCTCAATATAAAATCAACTGCGCTCACTGTGGGGGGTGCATACTCCGGAGGGGATCCTTCATCCCAAGCGCTATAATAGCCAGATCCAGGCATAAATAAATAATACATGTTGCGGTGTGTAGCCCGATCCCATAAATATCACTCAAAATTTCTAGTCTCTCGGGCTCTCAATGACATAAAAATTAACCCGACATGATGATATGATGTATCAATGAATGACAACAGAGACTGAGATATGATATGCAAATGATAGATGTGACTGAGTACAAAATTATAAATTTAAAAAAGTAATTCAATGGCAATAAGACCTCTATGGGTCCCAAAAATATCGGCACGTAGCCTAAACATGATCTTTAACTTGAGTCTCGGCTCAATTTCCTCTAACACGTGGATGATATATGGATAATGACATGATTATTTGATTATGCAACTCCACGGAATCAATTAAGTCACAATTTCTATGGTGCACGCCCACATGCTCGTCGCCTAGTATGTGTGTCACCTCCAAACAATTCATATAAGACGAAATTCAGGGATTCATATCCTCGGAACCAAGTTTAGAAGTGTTACTTACCTCAAATCGTGCAATTCTTTATTCCAATACGCCTTTGCCTCGCGAATTGGCTTCTGAATGCCTCGTATCTAGTCACAATTAATTCGATACAGTCAACACAACTTATAGGAATCAATTCCATACGAAAATACTAAATTTTCCAACAAAATCTGCAATTGAACTCAAAAATCATCAGTGGGGTCCACATTTTGGAATCCGATAAAAGTTACAAAATATGAACGCCCATTCAACCACAATTCCAACCATACCAAAATTAGTCAAATCTGATCATAACTCGACCTTCAAATCCTCAAATTATAGTTTATGAAAATTCTATAATATTTCGAAATTTTCATCTCAAAATACTAATTAAATGATGAAAATAATGCTATATTCATGTATTTTAACCAAATCCGAGTTAGAATCACTTACTCCGATGAATTTCTTGAAAAACCCACAAAACATCGCCACAAATCGAGCTCCCAAAGTCCAAATGTGAAAACTGAGATGGAACCCTCATTTTATATGGTACCAATATGATCTCCCAATGTGCTGACCGCACATATTTTGTGCGGTCTGCACATTCCAGGTTCCGTGGCTGCAATCCAAATTGTGCGGTCGCACTTCAGCAGTGACTGCACTACTAGGCTTCAGTAAATTATCCATAACTTTCAGTACAAATATCCAAATAACTAATGGTTTACCTTTATGAAAATTAGACTTAAAGAGCTACAACTTTTGTTTTTGGATCATCTCCAAATTCCTTGTAGATTAAAAGATATAAGCTTCCGAAGTGAGACCATCAAACCTGCAGATTCTCTTTTCTGCGGCCGCAAGAGGATTTCTGCGGTCCGCACATTTCCTCTATGGTCCGCACAATAGGCTTTGCCTCAGCACTCCAAAATGTGCCCCCGCACTCCAACTATTTCCAGAACATCATGAGAGTGCCGAAATGCCCGAACTCGTTCAAAACTCACCCTGAAACACACCCGAGCCACTCGGGACCCCATCTGAATATACCAACAAGTCCCGTGACATATCACGCACCTACTCGGGGCCTCAAATCACATCAAACAACTCTAAAACCATGAATCGCACCCCAATTCAAGCCTAATGAAAATGAACAAATTCCAACTTCTACATTCGATGCCGAAACCTGACAAATCAAGTCCGATTGACCTCAAATTTTGCACACAAGTCATAAATGACATAACAGAACTATAAATATTTTCAGAACTTGATTCCAACCCCAATATCAAAAAGTGAACTCGCGGTCAAACTTTCAATTTTTCTATTTTCGCCATTTCAAGCCTAATTTAATTACAGACTTCCAAATAATTTTTTGGACACACTCATAAGTCCAAAATCACCATACGAAGCTATTGGAATCATCAAAACTCAATTCCGGAGTCGTTTATACATAAGTCAACATCCGATCAACTATTTCAACTTAAGCTTTAAATCTTGGAACTAAGTATTCCAATTCATTCCGAAACTTCCCCGACAAATCACATAATCACAATTGAATATAAAATATTAAGTAAATGGGGAAACAAAACTGTAATACTCAAAACGACCAGCCAGGTCATTACAAAACATATGTTCAATACGCCTCATCTTGTTGTTTGAAGAACTTGAACCATGGGAAGGATAATGAGGTAGGTTGCTCGGTTGTTGATACATCGGGGGCCTTTGAAAACCCAACCTCTGGTTGCCTTGATTTTTGTTCCATCCATCTTGATTGTTACCCCTCCCCCCTCTAATTGTTTTGATTATTTCCACTCAAATTTCCTTGATTGTTGTTGTTATGCCAATTTCCTTGATTGTTGTTTCCGCTCTAATTGCCTTGATTGTTAGAATTCCAATTTCCTTGATTGTTTTGAGGTCGTCATTGTTGTTGGTTTGGCCCTTGGAAGTTGTTTCTTTGCCCTTGTAAATTGTTCACATATTGCACTTACTCCTCTTGTTCATTGTAGGAATTATCTTGCTCAAAACAACTATCTTCTTTCACATAATTCTCCACTTGATTTTGCACTTGTGGACCCTGGGTCCTCCTCTTTTTCACCATCATGTTCACTCCCTCCATGGAATTGACTTGCTTGGGATTTTGCACTTGATTTAGTTGAGGCTTTGCTAGTTGCGTCATGGTGATTGTCAACTCGGCAATGACTTGCCCATGGTCTTGTAACTCTTTGTGAAGGTAGATCATGTTTGGGTCACCTTGTGGAACATTGGCCTGAGATTGCCAAGCCGATGGCGTTTCCGCCATCTCATCCAAAATCTCACACACCTCCGCATAAGGCGTAGTCATGAAGTTCCCACCAGCAAGTTGATTCACTACACATTGGTTGGTTGTGTTAATCCCACGATAGAAAGTTTGTTGAATCATGTTCTTCGTCATATCGTTGTTGGGACATTCCTTAATCATTGTTCTATAACGTTCCCATATCTCGTGTAGTGGTTCATTCGACTCTTACTTGAATGCCAAAATCTCATCCCGAAGTGTAGCCATGTACCCCGGAGAGAAGAACTTAGAAATAAACTTTACCGCCAACTCATCCCAAGTGTGAATGGAATGGTTCGGCAATCGTTCCAACCAATCTAAAGCTTTTCCCCGTAAAGAGAAGGGAAAAAGCCTTAGCCTCAATGCATCCTTGGAGACATTTGTTTGTTTTCTCCCCCACCAAGTATCCACAAACCCCTTCAAATGTTTGTACGCATTTTGAGTTGGAGCACCGATGAAGAACCCCCGCTGCTCCAACAAAGTGAGCATCGTATTGGTGATTTGAAAGTTGCCCGCCCTAATACGAGGAGGGACTATTGCACTTGCATATCCTTAATTGGGTAATATCCGATGTGGAGCCTCTCGTGGAAGAGGTGGGGATGGAGCGGAGACATTGTCATGAGGCACTCGGCCTCTTCTATTGGCTTGAGGTTCAAGAGGAACTTCATCAATTTGATCATCCTCGACGTCCACATCCCCCAAAGGCAAATTTCTGAGCTCATTGTTTGCCATGGCTATACCTACGATTTCTCACACAAGTTAGTAATACGGAAGAAAAAGAAGGTATTTCAAAAACACACCCAAATATATAGCTAACACCATTTTAACTCCCCGGCAACAGCGCCAAAAATTGATCCACGTCTAATCTGCACTCAATAGTGAGTGGAAACGGTTGTTGGAAGAATAATACCCATCAAGAGTCGGGGTCGATTTCCACAGGGAGTTACTAGGGGTGTTAGGAGTATACACTTGGCGAAAGCGAAAGGAATAGCTAAATTGTACTTCCATAACAGGTTTTGATTTCTAATTCTAATTTTACTCTAGCAATTATAAGATAAGAAAAGAAACTAGAAGCGAATCCGTGCTTTTGGTATGTTTTTCCAGTTGGATTAAAGGCCTAGAGCTATGACAAAAACCTAGGTGTTTGCCTAATAGGATGAAGACATTTATACTTGTTTTGTTGATTAGGGTGTATTATAGCTCTCAACTCTATGTTACCCACTCAATACCTCTCGGTCAGAGAGTGATTTTGCCCAATTTGGCTTTCTCAAGTCTAAATAGGTCTAAACCAAAATAGTTGATAAGAGCTCAAGTCGGGTTCTTACTATCTCTAGTTTGAACCCATTAATTAGGTTAATCAATCTCTCAATTAACCTAATTTCTTGTTAGCCAAGTTATCCTAGACTAAATCTCTCTTTCTCAAGTAGAGACTAAGTCAAATAGGCATGGATCAATGTTTGCAACCATTAATTCTAGAATTGAAGCATGAACTAAGCTAAATAATCAACATCCAATCATAAACAAACAATAAATTAATCACCCGTAAGGTTCACACACTAGGATTGGGTAACAACCCTAGTGAAACTCTAGCTACTCATAATGGGTATTGAAGAGAATAAAGAAGAAAATCTAATTAAACCCATAATGAAAGATTAAAATAATGAAATCTAATGTTAATACACCAAAATAATGTAAAACTTTCTAAAGTAGTAAAAAGAGACGGCTACAACAGTTTTTAATGTTCAAACTTGACCTAATTTTGTGAAACTTGTCTATTTATACAGAGCCAAAAATCGGGGCAAAAATGCCCCTCGGGAGGTTCTGCGGCCGCACAATTCCATGTGCGATCCGTAAATTTCTTCAGTTGGCAGGAAGGAGGTTTCTACGGCTACACATTTCTAGACTGTGGCCGCAAGGCAAACATCTGCGGTTGCACAATTCTTGTGCGGTCCGCACTTCACAAAGGCTTCAGGACTTGGTCCTCTTGCATATTCTCTGAACTTTGCATCTTTTTTAGTAAAAGCCTGGTTCTGCGGCCGCGCAATTCATGTGCGATCCGCACATTGCTGAAAGTTCTGTTGCATTTTGCTTCTTGGTTTGCGGCTGCAGATTGAATTCTGCGGTCCGCACATTTGTGCTTCTGTGCCCTTTATTGCCTTGTGCTTCGGAATAATCTTTTTTGAGTCAGATTTCATCTTGATATACCAAACTTCCAGCATTCCTGTAATTTGCACAATTTTATTAGTTTCGGGGACACAATTCAATACTTTCGGACTAAAATAAAAGCTAAAAGGTGCTAATAAGCAGTCAAAATCCCCACTTATCAGTTTGATATCCTAGTAATTTTGGTAGAGAATCTTTTCGTACTGTCGTATCTCATCATTATCTTCCTCATGCCAGTAGCATTAATGAGACGCCTCCGTTTTAGTCCTTCTTCCCACTTTTTTCGTATCTCGAGATGGAAACTGAATCAATCACCTGTGCATTTTCCCTTTCTCTGCACCCATCAGTTAATCGTTTCTATCACGCCTCTTCACATTTCCCTCTCTCTCTATATATAAGACCTCTTCTCCTTCAACCCTCACATTGTAATCTTCACCCACTCTACAATGGCTAAAGCTTCAAAGAACCGTCCTGCCTCCACTCGCAAAAGCACTCGCTCCAAAGAGAAGCTTTCCTCTCAACCATTAGAACCCGTCACAATTAATTCTGATTACTCAGAGGACTTCTTGCACCCTTACTAAAAAAGACTTACTAAATTTGTAATCATCACCCACTCTGATAATCTTCACCCACTCTGATGATGCTTGCAGCCTTACTAAAAAAGACCTAGGAAAGCGTCCTATGGAAGAAGGAGTTGAAGCCTATACCCCAAAGAAAGTGAAGATAGACTTAGACAGCGTGCTGGAATCAGAAGTGAACTACTGGGATACGCCTAACAGAGATAAATTTGTTGCTTTCAAGGGAAAATCGATCACTAATGGAAGAATTGTTAACTTGGAAGATATGGATGCCCTAAATTGCAAGGTAAAAGATTTCTTTGACTTTCAGGGATAGGTAAATTTTCTTTGTTCTAACCCCTCGAAAAGTTTATAAAGATCTTGTTCGTACGTTCTATGCAAACCTTCGCTCCCCAAAATCTGATAAGATTGAGTCCCTAGTGTTAGATAAACATATTATTCTAGACTGTTCTACCTTTGATTCTCTGTTTCAATGTAAAAGTTCTGGTTACTGTGCTATGTTCAAAAATTCTTGGTTTGAAGATTTTGAAGTGTCGTTTAAACAAGCCAAAATATGCCTTGCTGAATCCCTGTCTGACTCCTTATCAAATCAATTAGGGCCCAATGACATTAACTTTGAGACTCGTATTATTGCTCACATTGTTGCCACCACCATACTTCCTAGAACAGGATCCTACACCACTCTATCTCAAAGAGACACATTCTTGGTCTATTGTCTTCTTACAAAGCACAAAGTGAAGTTATGCTCCCGGGTAATCATTTTTTTTGATTAGATGCTCTGAAAAATCATCGAGTCTTCCCTATGGCATGGTTATCACTAACCTCCTTGAAACCTTCAATATTCCTCTCTCAAGCTACCCATATGTGTCAGTCTCCAAGTGTTACAATACTAGAGCGTTTGCTAGCATGGGTTATGGTATTTTGGATGGTGCTTCGGTAAAGAAGCAGGAAACTAAAGCCAAAATGGTTCCCTCTAGCTCCAAGGTGAAAGCTGATAATCCTCACGTTGTTGTAAACAATCCAGAATTACTTGAGAAGATTGATGCACACAAGATGACTGCCATCAAGGATCTTCTCCTGATCACTCAATATTCAGATGGAAAAATCTACGAAATCTCCAAAGAGACAGATTCTGATGTGTCCAAGTTGAGAGTCATGGTCTAGAAAACTGCAGAAAAGGCAATGAAAGCCTTCAGGGAAGTTCATGATCTTGTTGATGGAATCTCAGTCACAATGAACGCAAGTTTTGATCGCCTCAAGGAAGCCATCTGCAATACCCTTACCTACTTTCTTCGTTATTGATCTATGTTTGTTATTTTAAAATTTTTTTGCTTATGTCCTTGATGTATTTTTTGGATGATTACATGTTTTAGTTGTTTTGAACATTTTGGATGTTCTGGATGACTATAATTGTTAAACTTTTATCTACTAGTAATGCAATCAACTTAGCTCCCTTTTTGTGTGATGCCTAAGGGGGGAAAAGGGACCAACTCTTTTGCAGTAGAAATTCGAGTTCAAGTCAACTAGCTGGGAAGGAGTCAGCCAACTCTCATGGGAAGACAATAAGTTGAGGCGGAGCCGACTCATAAGTCAGGATATAGAACATAAAGACCTGACATCAAGTTGAGGGGGAGCCAACTGAAGATTAAATAAACAGGGAAGTAAAAAATGAATTAAGTTATTTTGTCCTCATCAAAAAAGGGAAAATGGTTATATCTATGTTTTAATGATGAACAATAACTTACTTCTATTGCAGGAAATCGGAAATCCAAAGAAGAAGGTCAAGAAAGAAGAAGAAAGAAATCAGGGAGCAAAAGAAAGCTACAGAGAAAAGAGGAAAGTAAGAATATGTTGAAGATCTAGAAGCAAAGATTAAGGAACAATCACGTTCATAATTACGAGCATGAAGGAGGATAAATATTCGGTCCTGTTTATTTACTGAAGTTAAGGTAAATCATATGAGTAAATATGTATGGAAGATTTGCTGAGAATATTCAATTACGACATGTAAGGAAGAAATAGTTATCACGCCATATTCCAAGGTCCAAGTATGGAAAGTTCCTCCTTATTCTTGGAAGGAATCAATTTAAGATTCATTTTAAGGACAGTAAAAGGCTTAATAGAAGGAACATACTTTGATCGAACCATTACCAATCTTTTTGTTCTACTCCAAACAAGCATCATAGTCTACTCTAGATTTACTATGTAACTAGTGGAGAGAAGAAAGAGAGAAAAGAATCACTGGTGAGGCATTGTACCAAAATTGAGAGGAGTACTTACACTTTGAAGAAGCTGTTGGTATATGTTCAACAACATCAACACTGTCACACTTCCTTTTTCCCGAGGGATATGGAGTTTTTCCAATTAAAGTGACATTATTCTAAATAAGATTATTTGTGTAATTCAGAGTTTCCACTTGGAATATTTATGGTGTCCCAAGTCACTAGTTTATTTTAAAATCCCAAATTGAGGAAATTGACTCTGTTATAAAGTCTGCGAAAACCAGAAGACCGGGTAAAATCCCAAATTAAGGAATCAGAAGTGAACTACTGGGATATGCCTAACAGAGATAAATTTGTTGCTTTCAAGGTAAAATCGATCACTCATGGAAGAATCGTTAACTTGGAAGATATGGATGCCCTAAATTGCAAGGTAAAAGATTTCTTTGACTTTCAGGGATAGGTAAATTTTCTTTGTTCTAACCCCTCGAAAAGTTTATGAAGATCTTGTTCGTACGTTCTATGCAAACCTTCGCTCCCCAAAATCCGATAAGATTGAGTCCCTAGTGTTAGATCAACATATTATTCTAGACTGTTCTACCTTTGATTCTCTGTTTCAATGTAAAAGTTCTGGTTACTGTGCTATGTTCAAAAATTCTTGGTTTGAAGATTTTGAAGTGTCGTTTGAACAAGCCAAAATATGCCTTGCTGAATCCCTGTCTGACTCCTTACCAAATCAATTAGGGCCCAATGTCATTAACTTTGAGACTCGTGTTATTGCTCACATTGTTGCCACCACCATACTTCCTAGAACAGGATCCTACACCACTCTATCTCAAAGAGACACATTCTTGGTCTATTGTCTTCTTACAAAGCACAAAGTGAAGTTATCCTCCCGGGTAATCATTTTTTTTGATTAGATGCTCTGAAAAATCATCGAGTCTTCCCTATGGCATGGTTATCACTAACCTCCTTGAAACCTTCAATATTCCTCTCTCAAGCTACCCATATGTGTCAGTCTCTAAGTGTTACAATACTAGAGCATTTGCTAGCATGGGTTATGGTATTTTGGATGGTGCTTCGGTAAAGAAGCAGGAAACTGAAGCCAAAATGGTTCCCTCTAGCTCCAAGGTGAAAGCTGATAATCCTCACGTTGTTGTAAACAATCCAGAATTACTTGAGAAGATTGATGCACACAAGATGACTACCATCAAGGATCTTCTCCTGATCACTCAATATTCAGATGGAAAAATCTACGAAATCTCCAAAGATACAGATTCTGATGTGTCCAAGTTGAGAGTCATGGTCTAGAAAACTGCAGAAAAGGCAATGAAAGCCTTCAAGGAAGTTCATGATCTTGTTGATGGAATCTCAGTCACAATGAACGCAAGTTTTGATCGCCTCAAGGAAGCCATCTGCAATACCCTTACCTACTTTCATCGTCATTGATCTATGTTGGTTGTTTTAAAAATTTTTTGCTTATGTCCTTGATGTATTTTTTGGATGATTACATGTTTTAGTTGTTTTGAACATTTTGGATGTTCTGGATGACTATAATTGTTAAACTTTTATCTACTAGTAATGCAATCAACTTAGCTCCCTTTTTGTGTGATGCCTAAGGGGGAAAAAGGGACCAACTCTTTTGCAGTAGAAATTCGAGTTCAAGTCAACTAGCTGGGAAGGAGTCAACCAACTCTCATGGGAAGACAATAAGTTGAGGCGGAGCCGACTCATAAGTCAGGATATAGAACATAAAGACCTGACATCAAGTTGAGGGGGAGCCAACTGAAGATTAAATAAACAGGGAAGTAAAAAATGAATTAAGTTATTTTATCCTCATCAAAAAAGGGAAAATGGTTATATCTATGTTTTAATGATGAACAATAACTTACTTCTATTGCAGGAAATCGGAAATCCAAAGAAGAAGGTCAAGAAAGAAGAAGAAAGAAATCAGGGAGCAAAAGAAAGCTACAGAGAAAAGAGGAAAGTAAGAATATGTTGAAGATCTAGAAGCAAAGATTAAGGAACAATCACGTTCATAATTACGAGCATGAAGGAGGAAAAATATTCGGTCCTGTTTATTTACTGAAGTTAAGGTAAATCATATGAGTAAATATGTATGGAAGATTTGCTGAGAATATTCAATTATGACATGTAAGGAAGAAATAGTTATCACGCCATATTCCAAGGTCCAAGTATGGAAAGTTCCTCCTTATTCTTGGAAGGAATCAATTTAAGATTCATTTTAAGGACAGTAAAAGGCTTAATAGAAGGAACATACTTTGATCTAACCATTACCAATCTTTTTGTTCTACTCCAAACAAGCATCATAGTCTACTCTAGATGTACTATGTAACTAGTGGAGAGAAGAAAGAGAGAAAAGAATCACTGGTGAGGCATTGTACCAAAATTGAGAGGAGTACTTACACTTTGTAGAAGCTGTTGGTATATGTTCAACAACATCAACACTGTCACACTTCCTGTTTCCTGAGGGATATGAAGTTTTTCCAATTAAAGTGACATTATTCAAAATAAGATTATTTGTTTAATTCAGAGTTTCCACTTGGAATATTTATGGTGTCCCAAGTCACTAGTTTATTTTAAAATCCCAAATTTAGGAAATTGATTCTGTTATAAAGTCTGTGAAAACCAGAAGACCGGGTAAAATTCCAAATTGAGGAATCAGAAGTGAACTACTGGGATATGCCTAACAGAGATAAATTTGTTGCTTTCAAGGTAAAATCGATCACTCATGGAAGAATCGTTAACTTGGAAGATATGGATGCCCTAAATTGCAAGGTAAAAGATTTCTTTGACTTTCAGGGATAGGTAAATTTTCTTTGTTCTAACCCCTCGAAAAGTTTATGAAGATCTTGTTCGTACGTTCTATGCAAACCTTCGCTCCCCAAAATCCGATAAGATTGAGTCCCTAGTGTTAGATCAACATATTATTCTAGACTGTTCTACCTTTGATTCTCTGTTTCAATGTAAAAGTTCTGGTTACTGTGCTATGTTCAAAAATTCTTGGTTTGAAGATTTTGAAGTGTCGTTTGAACAAGCCAAAATATGCCTTGCTGAATCCCTGTCTGACTCCTTACCAAATCAATTAAGGCCCAATGACATTAACTTTGAGACTCGTGTTATTGCTCACATTGTTGCCACCACCATACTTTCTAGATAGGATCTTACACCACTCTATCTCAAAGAGACACATTCTTGGTCTATTGTCTTCTTACAAAGCACAAAGTGAAGTTATCCTCCCGGGTAATCATTTTTTTTGATTAGATGCTCTGAAAAATCATCGAGTCTTCCCTATGGCATGGTTATCACTAACCTCCTTGAAACCTTCAATATTCCTCTCTCAAGCTACCCATATGTGTCAGTCTCCAAGTGTTACAATACTAGAGCGTTTGCTAGCATGGGTTATGGTATTTTGGATGGTGCTTCGGTAAAGAAGCAGGAAACTGAAGCCAAAATGGTTCCCCCTAGCTCCAAGGTGAAAGCTGATAATCCTCACGTTGTTGTAAACAATCCAGAATTACTTGAGAAGATTGATGCACACAAGATGACTGCCATCAAGGATCTTCTCCTGATCACTCAATATTCAGATGGAAAAATCTACGAAATCTCCAAAGAGACAGATTCTGATGTGTCCAAGTTGAGAGTCATGGTCTAGAAAACTGCAGAAAAGGCAATGAAAGCCTTCAGGGAAGTTCATGATCTTGTTGATGGAATCTCAGTCACAATGAATGCAAGTTTTGATCGCCTCAAGGAAGCCATCTGCAATACCCCTACCTACTTTCTTCGTCATTGATCTATGTTGGTTGTTTTAATTTTTTTTTTGCTTATGTCCTTGATGTTTTTTTTGGATGATTACATGTTTTAGTTGTTTTGAACATTTTGAATGTTCTGGATGACTATAATTGTTAAACTTTTATCTACTAGTAATGCAATCAACTTAGCTCCCTTTTTGTGTGATGCCTAAGGGGGAAAAAGGGACCAACTCTTTTGCAGTAGAAATTCGAGTTCAAGTCAACTAGCTGGGAAGGAGTCAACCAACTCTCATGGGAAGACAATAAGTTGAGGCGGAGCCGACTCATAAGTCAGGATATAGAACATAAAGACCTGACATCAAGTTGAGGGGGAGCCAACTGAAGATTAAATAAACAGGGAAGTAAAAAATGAATTAAGTTATTTTATCCTCATCAAAAAAGGGAAAATGGTTATATCTATATTTTAATGATGAACAATAACTTACTTCTATTGCAGGAAATCGGAAATCCAAAGAAGAAGGTCAAGAAAGAAGAAGAAAGAAATCAGGGAGCAAAAGAAAGCTACAGAGAAAAGAGGAAAGTAAGAATATGTTGAAGATCTAGAACCAAAGATTAAGGAACAATCACGTTCATAATTACGAGCATGAAGGAGGAAAAATATTCGGTCCTGTTTATTTACTGAAGTTAAGGTAAATCATATGAGTAAATATGTATGGAAGATTTGCTGAGAATATTCAATTACGACATGTAAGGAAGAAATAGTTATCACGCCATATTCCAAGGTCCAAGTATGGAAAGTTCCTCCTTATTCTTGGAAGGAATCAATTTAAGATTCATTTTAAGGACAGTAAAAGGCTTAATAGAAGGAACATACTTTGATCGAACCATTACCAATCTTTTTGTTCTACTCCAAACAAGCATCATAGTCTACTCTAGATTTACTATGTAACTAGTGGAGAGAAGAAAGAGAGCAAAGAATCACTTGTGAGGCATTGTACCAAAATTGAGAGGAGTACTTACACTGTGAGGAAGCTGTTGGTATATGTTCAACAACATCAACACTGTCACACTTCCTTTTTTCCGAGGGATATGGAGTTTTTCCACTTAAAGTGACATTATTCTAAATAGGATTATTTGTTTAATTCAGAGTTTCCACTTGGAATTTTTATGGTGTCCCAAGTCACTAGTTTATTTTAAAATCCCAAATTGAGCAAATTGACTCTGTTATAAAGTCTGCGAAAACCAGAAGACCGGGTAAAATCCCAAATTGAGGAATCAGAAGTGAACTACTGGGATACGCCTAACAGAGATAAATTTGTTGCTTTCAAGGGAAAATCGATCACTCATGGAAGAATTGTTAACTTGGAAGATATGGATGCCCTAAATTGCAAGGTAAAAGATTTCTTTAACTTTCAGGGATAGGTAAATTTTCTTTGTTCTAACCCCTTGAAAAGTTTCTGAAGATCTTGTTCGTACGTTCTATGCAAACCTTCGCTCCCCAAAATCCGATAAGATTGAGTCCCTAGTGTTAGATCAACATATTATTCTATACTGTTCTACCTTTGATTCTCTGTTTCAATGTAAAAGTTCTGGTTACTGTGCTATGTTCAAAAATTCTTGGTTTGAAGATTTTGAAGTTTCGTTTGAACAAGCCAAAATATGCCTTGTTGAATCCCTGTCTGACTCCTTACCAAATCAATTAGGGCCCAATGACATTAACTTTGAGACTCGTGTTATTGCTCACATTGTTGCCACCACCATACTTCCTAGAACAGGATCCTACACCACTCTATCTCAAAGAGACACATTCTTGGTCTATTGTCTTCTTACAAAGCACAAAGTAAAGTTATCCTCCCGGGTAATCATTTTTTTGATTGGATGCTCTGAAAAATCATCGAGTCTTCCCTATGGCATGGTTATCACTAACCTCCTTGAAACCTTCAATATTCCTCTCTCAAGCTACCCATATGTGTCAGTCTCCAAGTGTTACAATACTAGAGCGTTTGCTAGCATGGGTTATGGTATTTTGGATGGTGCTTCGGTAAAGAAGCAGGAAACTGAAGCCAAAATGGTTCCCTCTAGCTCCAAGGTGAAAGCTGATAATCCTCACATTGTTGTAAACAATCCATAATTACTTGAGAAGATTGATGCACACAAGATGACTGCCATCAAGGATCTTCTCCTGATCACTCAATATTCAGATGAAAAAATCTACGAAATCTCCAAAGAGACAGATTCTGATGTGTCAAAGTTGAGAGTCATGGTCCAAAAAACTGCAGAAAAGGCAATGAAAGCCTTCAGGGAAGTTCATGATCTTGTTGATGGAATCTCAGTCACAATGAACGCAAGTTTTGATCGCCTCAAGGAAGCCATCTGCAATACCCTTACCTACTTTCTTCGTTATTGATCTATGTTGGTTATTTTAAAAATTTTTTGCTTATGTCCTTGATGTATTTTTTGGATGATTACATGTTTTAGTTGTTTTGAACATTTTGGATGTTCTGGATGACTATAATTGTTAAACTTTTATCTACTAGTAATGCAATCAACTTAGCTCCCTTTTTGTGTGATGCCTAAGGGGGGAAAAGGGACCAACTCTTTTGCAGTAGAAATTCGAGTTCAAGTCAACTAGCTAGGAAGGAGTCAACCAACTCTCATGGGAAGACAATAAGTTGAGGCGGAGCCGACTCATAAGTCAGGATATAGAACATAAAGACCTGACATCAAGTTGAGGGGGAGCCAACTGAAGATTAAATAAACAGGGAAGTAAAAAATGAATTAAGTTATTTTGTCCTCATCAAAAAAGGGAAAATGGTTATATCTATGTTTTAATGATGAACAATAACTTACTTCTATTGCAGGAAATCGGAAATCCAAAGAAGAAGGTCAAGAAAGAAGAAGAAAGAAATCAGGGAGCAAAAGAAAGCTACAGAGAAAAGAGGAAAGTAAGAATATGTTGAAGATCTAGAAGCAAAGATTAAGGAACAATCACGTTCATAATTACGAGCAAGAAGGAGGATAAATATTCGGTCCTGTTTATTTACTGAAGTTAAGGTAAATCATATGAGTAAATATGTATGGAAGATTTGCTGAGAATATTCAATTACGACATGTAAGGAAGAAATAGTCATCACGCCATATTCCAAGGTCCAAGTATGGAAAGTTCCTCCTTATTCTTGGAAGGAATCAATTTAAGATTCATTTTAAGGACAGTAAAAGGCTTAATAGAAGGAATGTACTTTGATCGAACAATTACCAATCTTTTTGTTCTACTCCAAACAAGTATCATAGTCTACTCTAGATTTACTATGTAACTAGTGGAGAGAAGAAAGAGAGAAAAGAATCACTGGTGAGGCATTATACCAAAATTGAGAGGAGTACTTACACTGTGAAGAAGCTGTTGGTATATGTTCAACAACATCAACACTGTCACACTTCCTTTTTCCCGAGAGGTATGGAGTTTTTCCAATTAAAGTGATATTATTCGAAATGGGATTATTTGCTTAATTCAGAGTTTCCGCTTGGAATATTTATGGTGTCCCAAGTCATTAGTTTATTTTAAAATCCCAAATTGAGGAAATTGACTCTGTTATAAAGTCTGCGAAAACCATAAGACCGGGTAAGAAATTCTGTTAATCCGGGAGAAGGTATGAGGTACTCCCGGATTCCGTGATTTTAGCACGGTTGCTCAACTGTTAATAATTGGCCTAATTATCTGATTTATTACATGTTTTAGAACCCTTTATGTGTTAATGATTCTATACTGGATTTAATTATTTTAAACAATTATTAAATTTATTTAAACAAGTCGCGATGTCGCACACTTGCTTATTTTGTACATATTGTGAATCGCATCACATGAAACTCACCCACGATCTACAATATGTTAATTTTTATTATTTGAAGTTGGGGTCAAGTCGCGTGAAATGCGAACTTGAATTTGGAGTTACGTATCGTGACTATGCCACGGGAACCGTACCCATAATCACGATGATTTATTAATCGCCCTGAAGCAAGCTACAGATATTTATAAGATTGTTTACTCAAACTATTTTGAAATTGTTGTAAGGTCATGAATTATGAAATTATTTGTGAAAGAATTAAATTTATTATATATAGAAAAGTGAGCTAGCTTATAGAAAGATGGGCCAACTATGTTATATATTACTTTAGGCCTTATGAGACTAAATCTTTTGGCCAAAAATATTTTCTTCTCTAACAGCCCAAAAACCAATTTACTTAGAAACAAATCGTGGCCCAAGCAAATTATCCAACCCAATATTCTATATTCTGTACATTTCTTAAATAAAACTAATGACACAACAATCTCATGAACAAAATTAGTAAACAAGCCAAATTACAGTGATTCAATATACTCTTTATCCGGTTAAATCGACTCAAAACAAAACTTTACAAGTCTAAAATTAACATCATGGTCCAATAAGCATATGAACAAGGAAACAATCAGATTCAAATGATCCAAATATCAATAGAGTGAACTACTACTTCATGCTACCCAATAATCACACCAACAAACAAGAAGGTAAATGGACAAAATAATCAATGAATAAAGGGAAACAACGGACCTTTGATATAAATTAACAGAGTTGAAATCACAAGAGCGCTAAACAATTCGACGAGTGTTGACTGGAGCTTTCACCAGCCTTGGAAACTCGAACGAAAAATTGCGACTTGCAACCCCGATCAACCTTGCAAAATTGGTGATTTAGTGGCTTGTTTTTGCTGGGTTTAAAGTTGTTTTGCTAGGTTTAAAGTTGTTTTTGGGGAGTGGTTTAAAGAAAGACGAAGAAAGAATGACACGAGTAGAAATTCTCTAATCCTAGAAGAAGAAAATAAATTTCTCTCAATTTCCTCCTCCTTATTTTTTTATTTTTTTTATCTCACTTTCTCTCCTCACATTTCTCTTCTATTTATAGAAAAAATTCGGAATTTTCAGAATTTTATTTTTTATTTATTTATTTATTTTTAATTAAAAAGAATTTTCACTTCCCATTTTTCTTATTTTTTAAAAAATAATAATTCCCCACTTTTCTTTACTTTTATTTTTTAATTTCTCACTTTTTTTATTTTATTATATTTAAATTCCCACTTTTTTACTTTTTTTATTTTTTAATTTTTCACTTATTTTACTTTTCTTTTTTTTAATTTCCACTTTTTTTTTCCTTTTTTTTAAAAACAAAATTTCAGTTACATTTACTTTTATTTTTTAATTCCAACTTTCTTTAATTTTTCATTTTTTAAATTTCCAAATTCTTTTACTTTTATTTTTTTTTAATTTTGCACTTTCTTTTACTTTTTTATTAAATAATTTCCACCTACTTTTACTTTTACTTTTTAATTCCATACTTCTACTTTTCCTATTTTTTTTATTCCCATCCGAAAATTAAAAAAAAAAAAAAATTCGGTGTTTTAATTTATTTTATTTTAAAATAATGACAAAAAATAATAATAATAGTAATAATTGACGTTTTAAATTATTTTTAATTTCTACCCTTTATAAAAAAATATAACAAAGCTAAGAAATATATATTAAATTTCTAAAAATATTTACACAACAGAAGGTGATAAAAATTCAAATATAGTCAAAAATTAGTTGTTCACAGCTGCTCCTCTTTACTTGGAAACATGAAGAGTTTTCAGGTAAAGACTAGGTGAGCCATGTGACTATCTTTTTACCAAACCATTATTCAAAAGGAAAAGAAATAAAAGATAGTGTGCAACCGAGTCCCGGTGTCACGACCCAATTTTTCTTCCATATGACGTCGTGACGGCACCTAGTCTCTACGACTAGGTAAGCCTAACATTTGCGGAATAATGAAATAAAAACATAAATTTAACAACTAACTGTAGCAATAGCAATATAACTAGGTACTATGCCGCTTGGCATGTACAATAACCAACTATTCAAAAATACACAGAAAATCCCAAAACCCGAAACATCATGAATCACAAACTACCAAAAGGAAAAATCTAGTGTCTCAATACATCAGAGTCTATCAAAAGAAAAATACAAAAGATAATGGACAAGGGGAAGAGTAGAAGGGGTCTCTTAGGTCTGTGGACGCGGCAAAAATAGCTTGAAGTCTCCAAAGCTGTTCCGGCTCACTGATAGTGCGGCTGATAAGGAGTACCTGGATCTCGAACCAAGCTCAATAAATCGGTCACAATGCCTTTCCCATGAATATCCGGCTCCGAATGGCCCAAATCCCAAAGCTCTCTCTGAAAATCCCTCGAAAAATCGCCAATTCCCGAGCTCCCAAGTCCAAAAATGAAGAAATGAATCAAACCCTCGATTTGGCCCCTTTTCTGCCAGTCAAACCGCATATGCGGCGCCGCACCTGCGAAAAATCCATTGCAGGTGCAGAAATGACTTAAAACTCAGAGTCCGCTTCTGCGATCAAGGGGTCGCACCTGCGGACTTTTGTACGCTTCTGCTATCCTTTTCCGCTTCTGCGGGTCCTGGAGCGCTTCTGCGGCATCGCAAATGCGGAACCTTCTTCGCACATGCGACCTCAGGCAGCTCCTCTCCTTTCCGCTTATGCGCCTCCTCTTCCGCATTTGCGAGTCCGCACCTACGGTCTCCCCCCCACAGGTACAAAAATATCAGGAACTAGCAACTCAGTAATTGGCCTAAGTCCAAATTTCAATCTGTTGAGCATCCGAAACACCCCCAAGGCCCCCGGAACCTCAACCAAATATACCAACCAATCCTAAAACTCCATACAAACTTAATCGATCCCTCAAACGACCCCAAACAACTCTAAATCATGAATCATCCTCCGATTCAAACTTAAAGAACTTAGAATTTTCCAAATTCGACAACCGATGTCGAAACCTATCAAACCACGTCCGATTGACCCCAAATTTTGCACACAAGTCATATTTAACATTACGGACCTACTCCAACTTCCGTAATCAGAATACGACCCCGATATCAGAAATTTCCTACCAGTCAAAATCTCCAAAAATTTGACTTTTTCCATTTCAAGCCTAAATGAGCTACAAACCTCCAAAACAAAATCCGGACACGCTCCTAAGTCCAAAATCACCCAACGAAGCTAACGGAACTGACGAAACTCCATTTCGGAGTCCTCTTCACACAGTTCCAACTACGGTCAAAATTATAAGACTTAAGCTTCCATTTTAGGGACTAAGTGTCCCAAAACACTCTGAAACCAAAACAAAACCTCCCGGAAAGTCACTTAAGCAGAAAAAGATACGGGGAAAACAGTAAATAGGAGATCGAGGCTATTTCTCTCAAAACGACCGACCGGGTTGTTACATCCTCCTCCTCTTAAAACGATCGTTCGTCCTCTAACGAGTATAGAGACATAACTGAAGTGGTGAAAAGATGAGGATAACGACGGCGCATATCCTGCTCGGTCTCCCAAGTCGCCTCCTCGACCGACTGTCCCCTCCACTGAACCTTCACGAAAGCAATGTTCTTTGACCTTAGCTTTCTAACCTGCCTGTATACAATAGCCACTGGCTCCTCAACGTAAGATAGATCCTTGTCCAATTGGACAGAGCTGAAATCCAACACATGAGACGGATCTCTGTGATACTTTCGGAGCATCGAAACATGAAATATCGGATGAACTCCTGCTAGACTGGGAGATAAGGCAAGCTCATAAGTACCCTCCCCAACTCGCCGCAACACCTCAAAGGGACCAATAAACCTTGGGCTTATCTTGCCCTTCTTTCCGAACTTCATAATGCCCTTCATAGGCGAAACCCGAAGCAAGACCCACTCTCCAACCATGAATTCAACATCGCAAACCTTTCGGTCCGCGTAACTCTTCTGTCTGGACTGGGCTGTGCGAAGTCTATCCTGAATCACCTTAACCTTCTCCAAGGCATCCTGAACCAAGTCCGTACCCAATAATCTGGCCTCTCCCGGCTCAAACCAACCCACTGGGGACCGACACCGCCTACCATACAAAGCCTCATATGGTGCCATCTGAATGCTGGACTGATAACTGTTGTTGTAGGCAAACTCCGCAAGTGGCAAGAACTGGTCCCAAGCACCCCCAAAATCTATAACACAAGCGCGGAGAATATCCTCCAGTATCTGAATAGTTCGCTCGGACTGTCCGTCCGTCTGAGGGTGAAATATTGTGCTCAGCTCCACTCTAGTACCCAACTCCTATTGTACGGCTCATCAGAATCGTGATGTAAATTGCGTACCCCGGTTAGAGATGATAGATACTGATATGCCATGAAACCTGACAATCTCGCGGATATAAATTCGAGCCAACTGCTCGAAAGTATAGGTAGTCATCACATGAATGAAATAAGCCGACTTGGTCAGCCTATCCAGAATCACCCAAACTGCATCAAACTTCCGCTGAGTCCGTGGGAGTCCAACAACGAAATCCATAGTGATCTGCTCCCATTTCCATTCCGGAATCTCTAACTTCTGAAGCAATCCACCTGGCCATTGATGCTCATACTTTACCTGCTGGCAATTCAGACACCGAGCTACATATTCTACTATGTCCTTTTTCATTCTCCTCCACCAATAATGTTGTATCAAGTCCTGATACATCTTTGCGGCACCCGGATAAATAGAGTACCGCGACCTGTGAGCCTCCTGAAGAATTTGCAACTCACGCAAACCATCTACATTGGGCACACATAGACTGCCATGCATCCTCAATGCACCATCATCCCCAATAGTGACCTGCTTAGCATCACTGTGCTGGACCGTGTCCTTAAGGACAAGCAGATGGGGATCATCATACTGACGCTCCCTGATACGATCATAAAGAGAAGACCGAGAAACCACACGAGCCAATACTCGACTCAGCTCAGAAATATCCAATCTTACAAACTGGCTTGCTAAGGCCTGAACATCCAACGCCAATGGCCTCTCTGCTGCTGGTAGATATGATAAACTCCCCAAATTCTCTGTCCGGCGACTCAAAGCATCGGCCACCACATTGGCCTTCCCCGGATGGTACAAAATAGTGATATCATAGTCCTTAAGTAGCTCCAACCACCTCCGCTGATGCAGGTTAAGATCTTTTTGCTTGAACAGATGCTACAAACTCTGATGATCGATGTAAATCTCATAAGGAACACCGTATAAATAATGCCACCAAATCTTCAAGGCATGAACAATAGCTGTTAACTCAAGTTCGTGGACCGGATAGTTCTTTTCATGCACCTTCAGCAGTCTGGACGCGTAGGAAATCACCCTACCATCCTGCATCAACACCGCGCCGAGACCAATCTGCGATGCATCACAATATACAGTATAAGACCCCGAATCTGTAGGCAATACCAATACTGGGCTATAGTCAAAGCTGTCTTGAGCTTCTGAAAGCTCTCCTCACATTCCTCTGTCCACCTGAACGGAGCACCCTTCCGGGTCAGCCTGGTCATAGGCGCTGCAATAGATAAAAATCCCTCAACAAACCGATGGTAATACCCTGCCAAACCAAGGAGGCTCCGGATCTCCGTAACTGAGGACAGTCTGGGCCAACTCTGCACTACTTCCACCTTCTTCGGATCCACCTTGATCCCCTCACTCGACAAAATATGACCCAAGAATGCCACAGAATATAACTAGAACTCACATTTTGAGAACTTTGCATATAACTTCTTTTCTCTAAAAGTATGAAGCACTGTCGTCAGGTGTTTCTCATGATCCTCCCGGGTCCAGGAATACACTAGAATGTCGTCAATGAATACGATGACGAAAGAATCAATATATGGCCGGAACACACTGTGCATCAAGTGCATAAAGGTTGCTGGAGCATTGGTCAACCCAAATGATAGAACTCGTAATGGCCATACCGAGTCCTGAAAGCAGTTTTCAGGATATCTGACTCCCGAATCTTCAACTGATGATAGCCTGAACGTAAGTCAATCTTGGATAACACTCTGGCACCCTGTAACTGATCAAATGAGTCATCAATACGAGGCAATGGATACATGTTCTTCACTGTGACTTTGTTCAACTGGCGGAAATCGATACACATACGCATAGAACCATCCTTCTTCTCCACAAATAAGACAGAAGCACCCCAAGGTGACACAATGGGCCGAATGAAGCCCTTATCAAGCAATTTCTATAACTGCTCCTTCAAATTCTTTAACTCAAGAGGAGCCATACGATATGGAGAAATAGAGATGGGCTCAGTGCACGGCAACAAATCAATGCCAAAATCAATATCTCTGTCGGGTGGCATGCCTGGAAGATCAGCTGGAAACACATCTAGAAAATCCCTCACTACTGAGACTGACTCAACTATAGGGGTATCAATACTGACATCTCGCACATAAGCTAGATACGTGTCACACCTCTTCTCAACCATTCGTTGAGCTTTAAGAAATGAAATAACTCTGCTGGGAGTATACTCTAAGGTACCTCTCCATTCTAATCGCGAAAATCCTGGTATAGCCAATGTCACGGTCTTAGCGTGACAAGCAAGAATAGCATAATGGGGAGACAACCAGTCTATGCCCAAAATAATATCAAAGTCCACCATGCTGAGCAATAATAAATCAGCTCTGGTCTCAAAACCACTAAGAGCAATCAAACACGATCGATACACGCGGTCCATAACAAGAGAATCTCCCACGGGAGTAGACACATAAACAGGGGAACTCAAAGAATCCCGAGACACGCCCAAATACGGGGCAAAATAAGAGGACACATAAGAATATGTAGATCCTGAGTCAAATAATACGGACGCATCTCTATGACAGACAGGACAATACTTGTAATGACAGAATCAGAAGCGACTGCCTCTGTACAAGTAGGAAGGGCATAATATCTGGCCTGGCCTCCCCCTCTAGGGCGACCTCTACCTCCCCGACCTCTACCTCGAGCTAGCTGAGTAGGTGGGGTAGCAGCTGGTGCTGGAATCATGGCTTGAGGACCGGGTGGGGCACGCGGTGCCTGAGAAGTCTGTGGAGGTGCACCCCTCCTAAGTCTGGGGCAAATCCTCACCACATGGCGAGTGTCGCCACACTGAAAAAAACCTCGCTGCTGACGTCGCTGTGGGAACTGTGTGGTACGGGTACCCTGAGACCCATGAACACCTGAAACACTGTGCGAAGCCTGAAACACAAACTGAACTGGCTGACCCACAAAACTTCTACCATGTCGTACCGTGCCTCCAAAATAAGGACTAGTGGATCTCCCCGGTCTACGAGGTCTCCTCGCCTCCCTGTACTCTCTCTCCTGACCTCGCATATCCTCTCTCTCCTGGACCCACCTGTCCTCTACCCGGCGAGCGATCCCTACCACCTGCTGAAATGGGACTATTGATACTCAATTTTGCCCTCATATTTTTCAAATACTTATAAACTTTTAAAATAGCATATTTGCATCATTATTTAGTTTATAAACCTATACAAGCATTTTCTATAATTTTTTCATCATTTTTAGAGCTTTAAATTAATTTTTCTTATATTCTTATTATAGATAAAAACCTTTAAATTATTTTGGTGATGACTTAGTTGCCTAAAATAATTGTTTTGCACCTATAATATATGTTTTAAACATTTTATTTCATTCCATATAATTATATTAGCATTTGTTTAAGCTATTTATCTAATTCTGCAATAATGACCTATATTCTACAAATAATTGTGTTTATTATATTATTTATGCCAAAGTATCATTTTATATTTTTATAAGGTTGAGTTATTATTTTTAAAATATTTTTATAGCATAAATATTATTTTTACCATTTATTAGAAGTTTTAATAATTTATTTTTAATTAATATTCAAGGGTTTCAAGAGCTAGCCCAAAACAGGCTAAATTTCAGACCAAATTTGGCCCAAACCATTAGCCCAACACCCCAATTACCCCAAGCCCAACACCAGTGACCCAATACCCTATACTCGTCCATTAACCCGGCCCAGCTCTTTTAAAATTCTGGTCGTTTATCTCTAAGATCAACGGCCCATAATCAATCCCCCCTTTTTATTATCCTAACCACTAACCCTAATCCCCATTCCCTCTTGAACCGCCGTGCTAAAATCCTCTCCCCTCTTTTCCATCGAAACCCTAACCGCTCTTTCAATCTTCTCCGAATCCATCTCAATCATGGATTCCTTCCATAATTCTATTGCCTTTTATGTGTTACCTCAGTATTATTTGCAAGACTATGGTGTTACATAGTACTTGCCCCAATTTTGGCAAGTACGAGTCCTCAAATCGGATTTCACCGCCTTCAACCTTTGAGATTTAGACGATATTTCGTCTATATGCACTCACTATCAGGCTATATGGTTCGATTCAGTAAGACTTTCAACCATCTGTGCTTTTCTTTTGAACTAGAATTCGAGATTTTCCTTTATTCTTTATTGATTTTCGATTGATACTCTTCCCTTTCTCGTGTTTGACCGATATTTTTCTTATTTCTGTTTAACCCACCGTATTACCCTATTTTTACTTTATTTGCCCTAAGACTGACTTTAATTGATTTCCGTATGATATTTTCCTTATTCTCTGTTCAATCTATTGTATTCCCTTATTTTAAGTGTTATTTTCATGTTATTTTTTCTTATTCTCTTTTTAATTTACTGAACTTCCTATTCTATGTATTATTTGCCCTAAATTGATTCTAATTGATTCTGGCATATTTCTTTATTTTGTGTTTGATGTTAGTCTGTGTTAATTAAACGCATGAAATAACCTATTGTTTGTGTTATGCTTCTCTATGATTTGCCCTCTGTGATCTCTTGTCTTCTGAGATAGGTTATGTACCTTGTAGCATCTTAACATGTTTAGTTTTGGACTTCAATAGCAATCCACTTCAACATGAGCTTCACTATTGTGATTGTATGTTGTTAAGTTACCAATTTCTGCATATTGTGTTTAGATATTACCCTAACTCTATGGAAATCTCCCCTTTACTTGTATGAACCTTTTGGTACTGAGTTCTGTGTATATTGGAATGCTCTTTGTGTATTAGCCCTAACTCTACGGAATGTTGCCCTAAAATCTGCTCTAAACTTGTTTCATGCTATCCTGATTTTTTTGTAAAAGACAAACACTCTATTTTTTATTGACTAGGACTTTACTCATACGCTAATACTTTTCTAGTATGCCTTGGTTCATTTGCTATTCTATCCTTTCTGTGATTATCAATGTGTGTATCCCTCCATCATGGCTAAGTATTGATTAATATGGCATTAGGTTAGACTTAACTTAATTTAGACCCTTAGGTTTCAACCAGTTCAACTTCATGCAACCTATGTATGTCTGCAAACCTGTTTCTTCTCCTAATTCCTAGGATGGTTGTCTATGTGGTACTTTGGCTATGTGAACCTTGCTGAATTTCATGGGCTACTTGACCAGTTGTGCTGTATGCTCAGTCTGGTGATTTCTGTCCACTCTCCTTACTTGTTACTCTGATATTCTAAATTCCTATTCTTAGCCGGCTGAAAGCCAAGGCTACCTAGGTTCTATTATTGGCCTCCCTAATGTGAGCACTGCTCGGGGTCCAATTGAGGCCCTTGTGAACTCTGACACACTAGGGATTGGTCCTACAAAACTATCCCTAATACTCTACTTCCCTATCATGTATTGTGTTCTATATTGGTTGTTCCAAGTGGTGCAACACATGGTGTTGTGGCTCATTGAAAGGGGTCTGAAGTACCCTATGGATCTGTGATCGTATGGTTCAATATTGAAGGCCTAAAGTATGTTATGCCAGAAGTAATGAAGTCCCAGTAAGGCTGGGTATCTAGTTATTTTATTTGGGCCTACTATAGGCATGTCTACTGTTATGTAATATTGTTACTTTATTCATTATTGGGCCTGTAATAATATCCTTTGTATAAATAATTGGGGTTGTTAGTAAAAGGGAATGGGGTAGATTTTAATATTTACATGAGATGGGTAGATAACATGCCTATAGGACTTAATAATGTGTTTGCTATATGTGTCGTTCACTCTCTATGTACACTATAGAGATCATGCTATTAGGAGAAGCACACACTCACACTACTTGCCTACTAGCAATGCATGAGCCCAAATGCTTTAATTATCCTTGTTGCTACATGTTATTAGAAAACATGCCCATAGGAAATAAATATCGTTGAACATTTCTTCAATTTGCATTGCTAGAAATCATGCCTATATGATTTGGATAATTTTATTTGCTACTATATCGCACTGTTCACTAGAAACCATGCCTATAGGACTAAGTATAATAATAAAATCAGTTCCAAGTACTAATCGTTAAAGATCCTACCTATAGGATACCACAATTTGCCTGAACAACTGTTAATGATGCCTCTCTCAACATTGTTTATTGTTCACTTAGACCACTATCAAAAGTGTGAGTAATTATGGGTTTCTCCCGATAGATTCCAATGTCTTTACTACATAAATCACTTAGACGCAACATCTATAGGATTAATAACTGGAAATCTGCAATTTTAACAATCAATATGCGACAACTGTACCATCATGTCTATGGGCGACGCTTGGTTTCTGAAACTGCTTGCATGCCTTAACGCCTCGTCATATAGAAATCATGTCTATAGGGATCTAAGTTCTTGATTCTGAACTGCTCAACATACAATTTGTCTTGCGTGCATTTGTTGCTTAAGTGTGGAGGCAAACTTGAGCCTTGACTGCCTATATGTGAAGCCCAATATGTTTTGTATGTCGCCTAGTTTTGACATTTCTGAGCAGCCTAAGCGAGGTCTAGAACCATCCAATGTAAAGGTCCAATACCTCCTGGACCATAGGTATGGGACGGGTAGTGCACGCATAGGGTACGACCTATAATTGAATTAGAACGCTTTTAGGTAACAACTTTAACATAGTAATTGGGTAGCAGGAGATGATAGTCTGTGCCCGCTGAATAATATGAGTAACACCCCATCTTGAGGGAGTTACGAAGTATTATTTATATTGCACGGGGTGATCCTTTAGGCTAAAAAACTTAGGACCCCTCTCCTCTTTATATCTTGTTATTAGATCTAAATAGTTGTATCTGTCATGACCCAAACCTATAGGCCGCAACGAGCACCTGGTACCTTACTTAACCGAGTACCAACATAACATATCTTTCTTATTGTACTTTTATTGGCAGATGGGCCAAACGGGCCGTCATGGGCTAACCAAAATAAACATAGAGGAATACTCAATATAGGACGAACCCAACCTGATATAAAAACTTATACATGTGTTATACGGGCCTATAAGGCCAACATGATCATTTGTAAACTCAAAACATAGGACGACAAGGCCATACAAGAATTCGTATACATGACATATGTCTACAAGCGTCTAAGAGTACATACTTATCACAAAGGTCGGAGCAGGGCCCCGCCATACCAAACAATACACGTCTAAATCATACTGACCAAACAAGAAACTCCGGAGCAAATGGAGTGCACCAACATCTTCCGCTGATCTGATGGCCTACTTGGAGGACTCTCGACCTATCTTTCGGAACCTGCGGGCATGAAACGCAGCGTCCCTAGGCAAAAGGAATGTCAGTACGAATAATGTACCAAGTATGTAAGGCACATAAATAAGTACATAACAGACATGGAAGAAATATAGAGTAAATGACTCAACCTGTAAGTCTGGATAACTCTGTATATCATGAAATAATTATAGTGTCATGCATATGTGTATGAATGTCATATCATGCATAGGTACATGTTTCATAACATCATCGGCCTCTGAGGGCATCTGTCACGACCCAATTTCACCTATAGGTCATGATGGCGCCCAACACTACAGCTAGGCAAGCCAACTAATAAGTCAATCGTACATTGGTTAAATTTTTATTCCAAGAAAATAATAAAATACCAACTTCTACCAATGTGTGTGCCAAGATCTGATGTCACAAGTGCATGAGCATCTAGTAGATTATACAAAACTCCAAATACTGCCTGAAATGAAATAAACAGAATATAAATATAAGAAGAGACACTGGTAGCTGCAGAACGACTCAGAAAGGCAGCTCACCACTATGCCTCGGGATGACGTGGGTATGTGATGATAGGTCCTCCACTAGTACCTGTCTCAAATCCTGCACAAAAAGTGCAGCAAGTGTAGTATGAGTACGTAAACAACGTGTACCCAGTAAGTATCAAGCCTAATCTCAAAGTGGTAGAGATGAGATGACCGACTTTGACACTCACTATAGGTCAATAATAATTGAAATAAAACTAGGATATTTAAATCAACATGATTTACAGAATTTACAATAATTTATTTAATCAGCGAAAATAATCAAATTCCTTCAAATGTAACAATTCTCAATATATTAATTAAATTTCTTCAATTCAAATAAATTTCAATTTATCAATTAAATCTCATTTACAGGAGTAACAATTAATTCCTAAACAAGCAAGAATAACAATTCATTAAATTCCAAGGATTTTTCAATTTATTAATTAGCTTCACAAGCTGAAATAAATTATTAAAGTATCGTGTAATTATTATTATTATTAAGCACGATTTCTGCCGAGGACGTACGACCCGATCCAGAGTGTCGTGTACACTACCGAGGGACGTGCAGCGCGATACATAGATGCATCTATCCTGCCGAGGCATTCGGCCCGCTCCACAAGAAAGGAGGACATTTTCTTATGTGCCTCCGGAAGGAGAGTATATTTATTATAAGATGAATTTGGGAGGAGAACAATTTCTTTTAACAATTAATTGATTTAAACAGACAATCAAGCCTATGAGATTTCCATCCTTTAATATCTTTATCTAACAATTCACAATATATTCATATAGATATCAATTAATATAAATAAATCAAAGAATACAATTTACACAAGTAAGACATGCTTTGAGTCCTAAACTACCCGGAATTTAGTATTAATAGTAGCTACGCACAGACTCTCATCACCCCGTGCATACGTAGCCCCCCATAATTAGCAACAATTATTTAATTTTAATCACCTATGAGGTAATTTCCCCCTCACAAGATTAGACAAGAGACTTACCTCGTCTTGCTCCAATTTAATCCACAATTTTGCCTTTTCCACAATTATCCAACTCTTTCTGGCTCGAATCTAGCCAAAATAATTCGATACAATCACTAAAAATTATAGGAAATAAATTCTATAAGGAAATACTACATTTTTAATAAAAATCCCAAAATTAATTAAAAATTCGCCCGCTGGGCCCACATCTTGAAATCCGACAACCCATTCAATTACGAGTCCAACCATACCAGTTTCACTCAAATCCGACTCTGAATCGATACCGAAATCCCAAAATTTCGTTTCTATGAGATTTCTAAATTTTTCCAAATTTCAATCTCAAAACACTAATTTATGGTGAAAACAATGATATACTTGTATATCTAGACCAAATCCGAGTTAGAATCACTTACCCCAATATTTTTCCCTTGAAAATCTGCCAAAAGTCGTCTCTGCTCAAGCTCAAGTTCGTCAAAAATGGTAAATGAGACGAATGCCCTCTTTTTATAAAACTTCCCAGTAGCCTTCGGAACTGGTCCTCGAACTGGGCCTCGATCGGGGCTTCGATCACAGGCTCGATCCTGGACCTCAGTCATGGCCTCGATCAGGGCATCGAGGTTGGGCCTTCGATCATAGCCTCAATCATGGCATCGAGCTTGAGCCTTCGATCAGGGCATCGAGCATGGGTCTCGATCCTAGCTCTCGAGCCTTACCTTCGATCATGCCCTCGAGCCTTGCCTTCGATCGAGGCTTCGATATTGAGCCTCGTCCCTAGCTTCGAATCAGGCCTCGATCGTGGGCTCGATATCTGGGTTCGATCTGGAGCTCGATCACATCCCAGAATATACAGCAGAAGAGAAAATTGCAGCAGCTTTTTAAGTCCAACTTTTGATCCGTTAACCATCCGAAACTCACCCGAGGCCCTCGGGACCTCAACCAAATATACCAACAAGTCCTAAAATATCATACGAACTTAGTCGAACCTCTAAATCACATCAAACAGTGCTAAAACCATGAATCATACCCCAACTCAAGCTTAATGAAACTAAGAGTTTTCAACTTCTACATTCGATATCGGAACCTATCAAATCAACTCCGATTGACCTCAAATTTTACACACAAGTCATAAATTACATAACGGAGCTATGATTAGCTATTTCATGCCTAATTTAACTACGGACTTCCAAATAAAATTTCGAACACGCTCCTAAGTCCAAAATCACCATACGGAGCTGTTGGAATCATCAAAATTTTATTCTGGTGTCGTTTTCACAAAATGTTGACCGAAGTCAAACTTAACACTTTAAGGCCAACTTAAGGAACCAAGTGTTCTAGTTTTACCCCAAACACTCCCAAATCCTGAACCAACCATCCCCGAAAATCATAAATCATTACAAACACCTACATGAAGTTTTATTTTAGGGAACGGGGTTCTAAAAGTTAAAATGACCGGTTGGGTCATTACATTCTCCACCTCTTAAACAAACGTTCGTCCTCAAACAGGTTTAGAATTGTACCTGGAGTGCTGAATAAGTGTGGATATCTGCTCCGCATGTCTTCCTCGACCTCCTAAGTCGCTTCCTCGACTGGTTGGCCCCTCAATTGGACTTTTACTGCAGAAATCCTTTTGGATCTCAACTAGCGAACCTGTTTATCAACAATGGAATTTGGCTCCTCTTCATAACCCAAGCTATTATCTAGCTGAACTGTGCTGAAGTCTAACACATGTGATAGGTCGGCATGATATTTCCGGAGTAGAGATACATGAAAAACCGGATGAATTTCCGATAGGCTGGGAGGCAATGCAAGCTCATAAGCAACCTCCCCAACTCGTTTCAACACCTCAAATGGGCTTATAAACCTTGGGCTAAACTTGTCCTTCTTCCCGAATCTCAAAATTCCCTTCATCGGCGAAACCTTCAAGAGAACTTTTTCACCTACCATAAATGATATATCACGCGCTTTTTGATTCGCGTAACTCTTTTGTCTGGACTGTGTTGTACGAAGTCGCTCCTGAATCAACTTTACCTTTTCCAAGGCATCCCTTACCAAATCAGTACCATATAACTTAGCCTCACCTGGCTCAAACCATCTGATAGGTGAACGACATCGCCGACCATATAAAGACTCAAATACCGTCTCGATGCTGGATTGGTAATTGTTATTTTAAGCAAACTCGGCCAAAGGCAGGAAACGATCCCACTGACCTTCAAAGTCAATCACACATGTCCTGAGCATATCCTCCAAAATCTGAATTGTCCTCTCTGACTGTCCATCGGTCTGCGGATGAAAGGCTGTGCTGAGCTCTACACGGGTCCCCAACTCACTCTGTACTGCTCTCCAGAAATGTGAAGTAAACTGAGGACCTCTATCTGATATGATGGAAATTGGCACACCGTGCAACCGAACTATCTCTTGAATATAAATCTGAGCCAACCTCTCTGAAGTATACGTAGTCACAATAGGAATAGAATGTGCCGACTTAGTCAACCTGTCAACAATCACCCAAACTGCATCAAACTTCCTCAAGGTCCGCGACAATCCAACTACAAAATCCATAGTAATTCGTTCTTATTTCCACTCTGGTATGGTCATCTGCTGAAGTAGGCCACCTGGCCTCTGGTACTCATATTTAACTTGCTGGCAATTTAGACACCGAGCTACATACTCAACTATGTCCTTTTTCATTCGTCGCCACCAATAATGCTGCCTCAAGTCACGATACATCTTCGTAGCACCTGGATGAATAGAATATCGAGAACTGTGTGCCTCCTCCGGGATCTTTTTCCTCAGTTCATCCACATTAGGAACACACAGACAATCCTTGAGTCGTAGAACACCATCTGCAGCAATAGTGACTCCCTTGGCACCACCTTGTAGTATCGTTTCACGAAGAATCACCAGGTGTGGGTCATCATACTGGCGAGCCTTGATCTGCTCAAATAGTGAAGATTGGGACACAACACATGCAAGAACTCGGCTGGGCTCTGAAATATCCAGCCTCACAAGTCTGTTAGCCAAGGATTGAATATCTGAGGCTAATGGCCTTTCCTCTGCTGAAATGAAAGCCAAACTACCCATACTCTCTGCCTTTCTGCTCAAGGCATCTGCAACCACATTTGCTTTACCCGGATGATACAGGATAGTAATATCATAATCTTTTAGTAACTCCAGCCATCTGCGCTGCCTCAAATTTAGATCCCTCTGCTTGAACAAATGCTGCAAACTGCGATGATCAGTGTAAACTTCACAAGACACCCCATAAAGATAATGCCTCCAAATCTTAAGAGTGTGAACAATCGCAGCTAACTCCAAATCATGTACCGGATAATTCTTTTCGTGGGACTTCAGCTGACGTGAAGCATATGCAATAACTTGCCCTTCCTGTATCAATACACAACCCAAGCCAACGCGCGAAGCATCGCAATACACTGTATACATTCCCGAACTGGAAGGCAACACTAACATTGATGTTGTAGTCAATGATGTCTTGAGCTTCTGAAAGCTCACATCACAATCATCGGACCATCAGAATGGAGCACCCTTCTGGGTTAATTTGGTCAAAGGTGCTGCAATAGATGAAAAACCTTCCACGAACCGACGATAATAACCTGCCAAACCCAGAAAACTCCTGATCTCCGTCGCCGAATTGGGACGATGCCAATTTTGAACTGCCTCAATCTTTTTGGGATTAACTTTAATACCTTCGCCCGATACGATATGTCCCAAAAATGCTACAGACTCTAGCCAAAACTCACATTTAGAGAACTTAGCATATAGCTTTTGTTCCCGCAATGTCTGAAGCACTACTCTCATATGCTGCTCATGCTCCTCCTTACTACGTGAGTAGATCAAAATGTCATCAATGAAGACAATGACAAATGAGTCAATATATGGCCTGAATACCCTGTTCATCAGATCCATAAACGCTGCCGGGGCATTAGTTAAACCAAAAGACATTACCAGAAACTCATAATGACCATATCTAGTACGGAAAGCAGTCTTCGGAACATCCGAATCCCGAATCTTCAACTGATGGTACCCCGACCTCAAGTCGATCTTAGAGAATACCCTAGCACCCTGCAACTGGTCAAATAGATCATCAATACGCGGCAACGGGTACTTGTTCTTAATAGTGACTTTGTTCAATTGGCGATAATCAATACACATCCGCATTGTTCCATCCTTCTTTTTCACAAATAATACTGGTGCACCCCAAGGCGATACACTCAGTCTGATAAACCCTTTGGCTAGTAACTCTTCAAGCTGTTCATTCAATTCTTTCGGAGCCATGCGATACGGTGGGATAGATATAGGCTGGGTATCTGAAACCAAGTCAATACAGAAATCAATATCACGCTCAGGTGGCATATCTGGAAGATCTGACGGAAATACATCGGGGAACTCCCGAACTATAGGCACTGAATCAATAGCCAGAGTCTCTGTAGTAGTATACCGAACATAGGCTAGATAAGCCAAACAACCCTTCTCAACCATGTGTTGAGCCTTTATAAAAGAAATAACTCGATTAAATAAACTAACAGGCGAACCCTTCCACTCCAGCTTAGGCAATACTGGAATAGCCAAGGTAACAGTCTTGGCATGACAATCTAGAATAGCATGATATGGAGATAACCAGTCCATACCCAGAATAATTTCAAAATCGGTCATCTCAAGCAATAGGAGATTTGCTCTAGTTTCATAACCACATAATGTAATAATACAGGACCGGTAGATCCGGTTCATAACAACAGAATCGCCGACATCAAACAACGCTAAAACCATGAATCATACCCCAATTCAAGCTTAATGAAACTAAGAGTTTTCAACTTCTACATTCGATGTCGGAACCTATCAAATCAACTCTGATTGACCTCAAATTTTACACACAAGTCATAAATTACATAACGGAGCTATGAAAATTTTCGGAACTGGATTCTGACTCTGGAATCAAAAAGTGAACTCATCGGTCAAACTTCCAAACTTAAGTTCTTATTTTTAGCCATTTCATGCCTAATTTAACTACGGACTTCTAAATAAAATTTCGAACACGTTCCTAAGTCCAAAATCACCATACGGAGCTGTTGGAATCATCAATATTTTATTCTGGTGTCATTTTCACAAAATATTGACCGAAATCAAACTTAGCACTTTAAGGCCAACTTAAGGAACCAAGTGTTCTGTTTTCACCCCAAACACTTCCAAATCCCGAACCAACCATCCCCGAAAGTCATAAATCATTACAAGCACCAACAGGAAGTTTTATTTTAGGGAACGGAGTTCTAAAAGTTAAAATGACCGATTGGGTCATTACAGCATCCCATCATATCATCTCGACCATTGTGGGCAAAATCATCAACGTATACCAGCTGATCAGGTGGTGGTGCGTATATAACGCCATAACCTTTCTCATACCCCATATAAATAAATATATATATATATATATATATATATATATATATATATATATATATATATATATAACGTCATCTGGTCATGGGTCAATGTGCATGTATAAATGCATGAAATGCATATGAAATACGTTAATAAAATCTCTCAGTACGTCATAAGATCATTATATCTCTGATTAATATCATGAAATAAGCTTTACCAACTTACGTATTTTTGAGACCCATGAATAGATGATAAAATAATATGACACGTGGGGAATCAAGAACATAAGCATCTCTAATATTTTTATGAATAGAGTCATATATGGAAATTGTGCATTTTCTCGTTTCGTTTGTGTCATATGGATCATGCCAAAAGAAATAAGGGATAGCCTTAACATACCTGAGCCAATTCTCTTGACAATTCCTCAAACACACGTTAATTGCGATAAAATATGAAACACGTCGTATGAAAAGCTCAACGCAATCACGTTGCTCAAAGAAGATCTTGGTCGAAACCTTTCCATCCCCAAAATGACGTTTCTTATGTGATTTGGATAAGAAACTCTTGGATAACGTTTCCATCCAAGAAAATCTTGGTTGAAAGTGATTTTGACAATGTTTCTTATGTGCTTGGTTGAAATTCTTTTGTGATTTTGGATAGTAATGTTTCTAAGAGATTAGAATTAGAAAGTGAATCTTGGACTAGGAATGGTATATTAAATTTTTAGGTGGCCCCACTTTGAAGACTTTGCCACCAAAATTCATACAATTTGGCCACCTTGCATTATGATTTAAGAGTCACCAATTTGCATTGATGTGCTGCCACATTTTTTGATGTAATTGTTATCCAAATATTTAATTATTTATCCACTAATCACTTGATTAACTAGTTAATTCTTCCATTATCCAATAATTCACATAATTAATGATTATGTCAAATTACTTAAAATACTACTCACTTTTAACACACTTTATACACCTTACTACCATGGTCATATGGTACCTTGTATGGCACTAGTCCATAAATACCGGGTATTTTAGCTCGGGCTGTATTTTATCCCAACATGACAAACTTCAACGAAAATTCATTTTTTTCCGATTTGCTTACCCTCTAACCTTCACAAATTTGCTCATCACTTGTTTGAAATAGCATAAGGCTTATAATCTCAAAATAATCTCATTCCCAAACTTAAGTCGATTAACTTACGACAAAATTTTAACGTACGAAAATATGGGGTGTAACAGTATCCCTATATTCGCACTAAGATCTGTATTAATCATGCTGTAATAAAGTTTTTTGACTTCTAAATTCCCTTTGTTTACTTGATCACCTAGCTTAATCGTAATCCACATAATCTTAAGTCCGGTCGGGACCCACAGTTGTGGACCTCGAGGAGTGCCTAACACCTTCTCTTTGAGGTAACTTGAGCCCTTACCCGATCTTTAATGGCGTTGACTAGAAAAATAGAGTTATCTGCATAATAGGTGCCCTAACGCACCTTAAAAATCGTCAGGTGGCGACTCTTCTCCTTTAGCACTCTATCTCCCATTCTAAAAAGAGTTGTCACATGTTGAAGCCCGCTTTTCACAAGAAAAACTGGGCGCGACAGCATGGCAATTCCGCTGGGGATTTACACTTAGGCTCTTGCCATAATGAACTTGGCTTATGTGGATTAGTTTTCTTTGTTATAAAACACACATTCATTTTCCATCTTTATTTGTTAGATTTGCTATTACATGCACATCCCTTTCCCGTTCACCTTTACTTATTTAAATCCGTTATAACATGCACATCCCTTCTCTTCTCCACCTTTATTTGCTTAAAGTTATAACATGCATATCTCTTTCCCTATTCGTCCTTAGTTGCTTAACTACTATTTATTAGCTATATCATGTCTCTCTCACCCCTACTCCCTTGCTTACTTTATTATATTCCCTATATTCCACGAACTAACTTCTTCTGTTGTCTTTCTTTTTACGTCCTTTATGTTTTATCTTAATACTGTGTTTATTGCTTACACATATTTATCATGCAAATACTTCACAACGTGTTATTATTGCCGCATAAAGCATGCTCCACATCATATTCCACTCGTGACCAACTAATACCATAGCGGCACTTGATGAGTGTTCGCGCTCTTCCAAAATTACCATTTAAATTGGAAAGGCTTATTTGCGGTAAACTAGTCGATCAGCGGTGCAGTCGATGGTTCCGTGCCTTTCCCTTTCCAGTTGTCCACTTGAGAGTACCAGTCTAGACCCTTCTAGAAACCTCGCTCCAATATCAACTGTGCTTGCATCATGTCAAACCTAGTATGGGTTAGAATGTTGTCCGCGTGACAATCCACTAAGATAAGCCTTGTCCAGAGCCCGATGGGATTTCCATAATCCCAATGGACACCATCATGTTATGTGCATTACTTGGAGAAAACATGCCGGTATGTTGATCATTAATGTGTAAATAGTCAGACCCGGAGGGGGAAAGGGCTAACTCTATTTGTTTTACAGAAAATAAGGCACGAAGTCCCCAGGTTCGGCATGGTTCAAAGCATCCCACATTTACTGCTTGATTGGTGGAAGAAACTCTCACCTAGTGACAAAAATCATGTGAAAAGGGTACTCGGAAATTTACCTTCCTTATTGGACATTCGGCCAAATAACGCATTGATTGAGGCCGCTACTATGTTTTGGGATGAGAAAAGAGCTGTCTTTCGCTTTGGTGATGTAGAAATGACCCCTCTCTTAGAGGAAATAGGAGGCTTCGCTAGGCTGCCATGGGATAGTCCGGGTTTATTAGTACCAGAAAATCGCACTCCCCGCAGTTTTTTGAAAATGATGGGTTTCAAGAAAAATGATGAGTTACTCTGTCTGAAGGAGTCATACATACCATTCGAATTCCTTTATGAATGTTATGGGCATAGCAAGTCATATCGCCTTCACCGTGATGAACTTGCCGTTACTTCTTTGGGTTGGACACACCACCGAGTTTTTATGTTCATTGTCTGTTTCTTGGGGTTGCTGATATTTCCAATGAAAGGGGGAAAGATCCACACTCGCTTAGCCATGGTCGCTAGGACTCTAATGGAAGGAATTGAGGGACAAACTTACACTATCATCCCCATGATCTTGGCCGAAATGTACCGAGCTCTAGATCGATGCAAGCAGGGGTATGGGCACTTCGAGGGCTGTAATCTGTTGCTGCAGGTTTGGTTATTAGAACATTTCCAGAGAGGTGAATATTGTCAGGAGCTTCTGCGATGACCATTGAATGACTACATAGCCTACCATCATCCAAAAAGAATGACATGTATTCCAGACAAGTTCACGCAACCTGGAAGTGATGTGAGCTGGGTGCGTTTCTTCAGCAATTTGACTAACGAAAAGGTACATTGGATATTCTAATGGTTCCCTAGCAGCGAATTCATCATCAGGTCAAGAGAAACCACTCATTTAGTGTTGATCGGGTTAAGAGGAATCTATCTTTATGCTCCTATAAGGGCAATGAGGCAAGCGGTAAGAAATCAGGTTATATATCAGATTTCCAACATGGTCCAGTACAAAGCAGACTTTAAAGGGAACATCATTCCATTCAAGTTCGAGGCACAACATATGTGGAATCAAAAGGTCATTGTACAGAAAGATACTATCGAGCCAGACAGGTACCATGCCGGCCACGTATACTTCTACCCATCATGGTTGGTAGATGATATAGCGGGAGATGTCAAGCCAGGGATTAATCTGAAAAATAGGGTTATAGATGACGCTGCTGAAGCACAAGTCAAGTATAGGATACTGCGCAAGAGGGTTTTCGAGTCTGAAGCTAGGAATTTGGAACAGCACAAAGTGGATATGGAAGCAATCAATGAATGGAAAGAAATCACTACTGAATCAACAGAAAGATTGGAATATTTGGAGCAAGGGTTAATGGAACTTAAGGGGAAGATGAGGAAGAGGCTTTCGGATTATCAGAATACGGAAGGCAATGAGGGAGGGCATCTAGCAAAGGCTTGCCTACTATTGGACATGTGCGACCTGGGGAACTTGATTGATGGATCCAAGAAGGCCAAGCATGGAGAAGGTCCCTTTGGGGCCAAGTAGATTAGGAAATGATGTTCTTTACTACTTTTTACCTTAGTTTTAGATTTTGATTGTAATAAGGCAAATGCCATTAGTAATTTTTCTTATTATTGTCATTTTAGTAAGGATCCGATTCATTTTCGCATTAATGAAATGACAAAATTATTGGCATCAATTTTCTCCAAGTCTATGTGTCACTTAGGCCTACCTCGGGCACAACGAGGTCCCCCAAATTAGGACGCGAATCTGCTACCTGATTTTGCAAAGCATGTTCAATATTGCAAGCATTCTTTCAATATCCCTTACTGACTTGGTTACCTTTTTATTTTTTTTTCTTTTGTTTATTCCCATTCTCCAAAGGTTAGTTCGCGCATACTGGCATTATCCGTATATCATACTAGATCCAGAGATCCTCCACCTCCTCCTCCACCAAGTGATCCTAAAGGCAGAAGCAAAGGGAAAGGAAATATGGACGATTTAAGTGGTATCAAAAAGGACAATGCAGAGAACGTTGAAACTTCAGACGATCGAAATACTCCAGCACAGAATGAATTGGTCCTACGTCTGGAACAGAAAATATTGGAGCTACAAGGGGAACTTGAGCAGGTCCGGAACTTGGCAAACCTTTCCCTCACCCTAAACGTCCCCGACATTAACCAACAAAATACAAATGCCCAAAACCCGGCACCTCCCCAAAACACACAAAATCAAAATCCGCAAAATCCTCTTGCACCACATCAATACGCCACACCTCCTCAGAAAACCACAACCCTCCACTGGTACCTACTCCTCAACAACACCATCACCACCCAACTCAATACCCACAAACAACCACATACCACACCCCTCAGAATGCACCACAGCCTACTCCTGACTCGCAAAACTCAACCAATGACCACCATTACGCCTAGATTCCCGGAGTTCACTAAAGCAATCCCATAAATGTGGAAACTTTACCCCACACCCCACAACAGACCCTATACATACCCAAATCCACCGAGAAGGACATGCTCATCAAGAACATGGCGAAAGAACTCAAGAAACTTACTGGAAGAGTACAAAGTGTCGAAGGGGGCAAATGCATTGAGGGTTTGAATTATGAAGATTTGTGTATTCAGCCAGATGTAGAATTGCCAGAAGGTTACAAACCTCCTAAGTTCGAAATGTTCGATGGGACTGGTGATCCGAAGGTGCACTTGAGAAAGTATTTTGACAAGATTGTGGGAGTTGGCAAGGATAAAATAATCTGCATGAAGCTGTTCATGAGGAGCCTCATCGGAGATGCCCTGTCTTGGTACATCAGTCAAAACCTAAAGAAATGGGTTAATTGGGTGAGCATGGCATCAGATTTCATGGATCGGTTCAGGTTTAACATAGAAAATGCACCAGACATTTTCTACATTCAGAATCTCAAGAAGAAGCCAACGGAAACTTTTGCCGAGTATGCTACTCGGTGGAGGTATGAAGATGCAAAAGTAAGGCCAGCACTAGAAGAAGAACAGATTAATAAGTTCTTCGTCAAAGCTCAGGATCCGCAATACTACGAAAGACTGATGGTTATTGAAAATCATAGATTTTCTGACATCATCAAATTGGGAGAAAGAATAGAAGAAGGGATAAAAAATGGAATGGTGACAAATTTTGAAGCACTCCAAGCCACAAATAAAGCCTTATAGTCGGGAGGTATCTCCAAGAAGAAAGAAGTAGGTGCGATGACGGTAGCCCAAGGTCCAAAGTCTCCCCTTACATACCAAACACCCCCACCCATATATCAGCCTTCACCTCCCAGATACCAACAACCTGCCACCACTTACCATACTTATAACACCCAACCAGCATACTACCACTCATCACCAGCCCGTCAAAACTACCAAAAACCTAGACCGAATTTCGACCGCAGACCACCCAGACAATACACCCCAATTGCTGAACCCATAGACCAACTGTACGAGAGACTGAAGGCTGCCGGTTATGTCACTCCCATTCCCGTTGTTGCTATGGAAAACTCCTCCCAGTGGATTAATCCAAATAAGATATGTGCCTATCACTCAGGCATGAAGGGTCAAATTATTGATGAGTTCGTACTTTGAAGGATAAGATTCAAACATTAATTGACACCAAAGTCATACAGGCAGAGGAGGATGCACCCAATATCCGTAATAATCCTCTCTCGGATCACAGGGGTGAAGGGGTAAACGTGATAGAGACCGATGAACAATGGGACTCAGAGGGGTCAATTGGACTCATTCGAGAAGGAGATAACCCTGAAACATCTATAGTCACTCTCACACCTACCGTGGTACAAACTCAGATGCCGATTGAAGTTGAGGTAGCCGCACCAACTTCATTTGAGGTTGAGCTAACAATACCCTTCACTGTGATGGTGGCACCCACGTCGTCTTTTAAGTCTAATGCTATACCTTGGGATTATGTTGGGGAAGCAAGAAGGAAAGAAAAGTCAAAAATGGAAGAAACATGTGCAGCGCAAGGCATGACCAGAACCGGTAGGGTTTATACACCCGAGCATTTGGGAGGAACAAGCAAAGAAGCCGCCTCTAAGCCGCCTGTCATTGAGACTGGCCCAGATGATCTTTGGAGAAAGGTGCAGGCGAGAGAGTACTCTGTGGTTGATCATCTGAACAAAACCCCTGTCCAAATATCCATTTTATCACTGCTGCAAAACTCCGAGGCACATAGGAATACCTTGATGAAGGTGTTGAATGAAGCTTATGTACCAAATAACATCACCAGTGGAGAGATGGCCAACATGGTAGGGCAAGTGTTAGAAAGCCACAAGATCACTTTTCATGAAGACGAGTTGCCACAGGAAGGAATAAGTCACAACAGGGCACTACATATCACAGTGCAGTTTGAGGACAAATTCATTGCAGGGTCCTGATAGATGGGGGTTCGAGTCTCAACATCTGTCCACTAACTACTTTGAAGAGGTTGGGTAAAGGTCTGCACGAGATACGAGCAGGGAGTATGAATGTGAAAGAATTTAATGGGTCTCAAAGGGCCACAATGGGGGATACCAACCTCAACCTACAGATAGGCCTGACCTGGTTCAATATTCAGTTTCAAGTATTGGATATATCTGCTACATATAATCTATTGTTGGGGAGACCGTGGATACATGTCACTGGGGCCATGGCTTCTACTCTACATCAGGTCGTGAAGTTTAGGTGGAACCATCAGGAAGTGATCATCCATGTGGACGGAAGTAATCCCATTTACACCAATCAAACTATTCCGGTCTTCGAGAATAGAAGGAAGTTGGGTGGAGAAACATACCATCACGTCGAGCGCGTCAACGTAATTGAAAAATACAAATGGTGGAGTAGTAAGATAGAAGGCATATTGGCATGGACAGGGTATGAACATGGCAATGGTCTTGGTAAGAATCTCCAGGGGATCACCAAACCAATACAGCTAAAGCGTCATGGCACAACCTTTGGGCTTGGGTATGAATATACCTGGCACGAGTATCAGAATTGGTCGCCACCGTGGCGTGGTCCTTACTACCCTCTAGAGCAGCCAGTACCACATTTGAGCCAGTCATTTCACCAAGCTGACATGATGTGGGGGTCTGAAGAAGATTAAGCTTTAGCTGGCATAAGGAAGCTATTTCTGGATGACAAAGACATGGACTGCAGTGTGATAGTTGAGGAGGAGGAGGAGGAGGAAGACCTTATTATTCAGACAATGGAGAAGGGAGTTATTCTCAGGAATTGGACTGATGCGCCATCAACGGCCCGTCGAGTTCTTGGGTAGCCTAGCAGTTAGCATCAATTATTTTTAAAAGCAATTTTATGAGCATCTAAGACATTTTCAATATTTTGTTCTGAACGTATTTTGTTTTGAAATAATTGCTCGAGTCATCGAGCCGTACTTGTTTGACGTTTTCACGATTTATTTAATGCATTGTTATTTTTAGTATTTATTATTATTCTTTATATTTGTTTCTCTAAAGCATTATTATTACCTATCCTGATGAACCTACGACTGTGACATGTAACGAGACAACGCAACATAAGGATAGTGATTCAGAGGATCTGGAAGAGGATATAATACCCGAGGAAATTGTAAGAGAAGTGGAAAATTTTGAAAACAAGTCTAAGTCCAATTTGGATGAGACTGAAACCGTTAATTTTGGAGACTCCGAAACAGTCAAGGAAACTCATGTAAGCATTCACCTATCACCGTCAGAGAAAGAAGAATACATACGGTTCTTGAAAGAGTATGAGGATATTTTTGCATGGTCCTATGATGAAATGACCGGTTTGAGCACGTACATAGTGGCTCATAAACTACCTACCAACCCTATGTGTCCGCCTGTAAAGTAGAAGCTCAGAAAGTTCAAACCAGATATGAGACTGAAAATAAAGGAGGAAGTCACCAAGCAGATCAAAGCCAAGGTTCTCAGAGAGGTTGAATATCCGACCTGGTTGGCTAACATTGTGCCAATTCCAAAGAAGGATGGGAAGGTCAGAGTGTGTGTCGACTATCGCGATTTAAACAGAGAAAGTCCCAAAGATGATTTCCCTTTGCCCAATATACACATACTGATTGACAACTGTGCCAAGCATGAACTTCAATCCTTTGTGGATTGCTTCGCAGGATATCATCAGATCTGGATGGATGAAGAGGATGCCGAAAAGACATCCTTTATTACACCATGGGGAGTATATTGTTACAAAATGATGTCGTTTGGCCTAAAGAATGCTGGAGCCACCTATATGAGGGACATAACAACTATTTTCCACGACATGATACACAAGGAGATAGAGGTGTACGTGGATGATGTCATCATCAAATCCAAGAGAAGCACAGATCATATAGCAGATTTGAGGAAATTCTTTGATTGACTTCAAAGGTACAACCTGAAACTGAATCCCGCAAAATGTTCCTTCAGAGTCCCTGCTGGAAAGCTGTTAGGGTTCATCGTCAGCCACCGAGGAATTGAGCTAGACCCATCAAAGGTCAAGGCTATCCAAGATTTGCCACCTCCGAAGAATAAAAAAAATGTGATGAGTTTCTTAGGGTGTCTCAATTACATCAGCCGTTTCATAGCACAATCAACTATGATCTATGAACCGATTTTCAAAATGTTGAAGAAGGACACTGCAACAAGTTGGACTGAAGAATGTCAGAAAGCCTATGATAAGATCAAAGAATATTTATCCAAACCACTTGTTCTGGTCTTACCGGAACCTGGGAGACCTCTGCTACTCTATTTATCTGTACTAGATGAGGCTTTTGGCTGTGTATTGGGACAACACGATGAGACGGGAAGAAAGGAACATGCCATATACTATCTGAGCAAGAAGTTCACACCCTACGAAGCATGATATTCTTTGTTGGAACGCACCTGCTGATCTTTGACATGGATAGCGTAAAAGTTGAGGCACTACTTCTGTGCCTACACCACATATCTCATATCAAGGATGGATCCGTTAAAATACATCTTCCAGAAACCCATACCCACGGGGAAGTTAGCAAAATGGCAGATATTACTAAGTGAGTTCGACATCATCTATGTAACTCAGAAGGTTGACAAGGGGCAAGCGTTGGCGGATCATTTGGCAGAAAATCCTGTAGATGGAGAGTATGAACCACTGAAAATGTATTTTCCCGATGAAGAGATATCATTCGTAGGAGAAGATATCACCAAAACTTATGATGGTTGGAGAATGTTCTTCGATGGAGCTACAAATTTCAAAGGAGTGGATATTAGAGCAGTTTAGTATCATAGACAGGTCAACACTATCCAGTATCCGCAAAGCTCAGGTTTCCATGTACCAACAATATGGCAGAATATGAGGCTTGCATCTTGGGACTCAAGTTGGCCATTGACATGAACGTTCAAGAATTGCTAGTAATTGGTGACTCAGACCTTTTGGTACATCAGGTTCGAGGAGATTAGGCTACAAAGAATACCAAAATACTGTCGTATTTGTACTATGTACAAGAATTGAAGAAGAGATTCACAAAGATAGAGTTCAAACATGTTCCGAAAATCCAGAATGAGTTCGCAGATGCATTGTCCACTCTATCTTCCATGATACAACACCCAGACAAGAATTTCATCTACCCTATCCCGGTAGGGATTCATAACCAGCCAGCTTATTATGCTCACGTTAAAGAAGAAATTAATGGAAATCTACGGTTCCATGACATCAAAGAATATTTGGCAAAAGGAGAATACCCGGAGCACACAAATCATACTCAGAAATGAACACTCTGAAGATTATCTAACCATTTCTTCCAAAGCGGAGGGATTCTGTACAGAAGGACTCCAGATCTTGGGTTATTACGGTTTGTCAACGCCAACGAAGCATCCAAATTTCTCGAAGAAATATATGCCGGAACTTGCGGACCACACATGAATGACTTTGTTTTAGCCAAGAAGATATTAAGGGCAGGATATTTTTGGATGACCATGGAAACGGACTGCATCAGGTATGTCCAAAGGTGTCACCAATGCCAAGTACATGCGGATATGATACGAGTGCCACCCAATGAACTCAAAGCAACAAGTGCACCTTGGCATTTCTCCACTTGGGGGATGGATGTCATCGGTCCAATCGAACCCGCCGCTTCAAATGGGCACAGGTTCATTCTAGTGGCCATAGACTATTTCACAAAATGGGTTGAAGCCACATCTTACAAGGCTGTAACTAAGAAGGTCATCGCATATTTCGTCAGGGATCATATTGTCTGTCAATTCGGGGTACCGGAATCAATCATCACCACCAACGCCGCCAACCTTAACTGTGGTTTAATGAGATCCATGTGTGAAACCTTCAAGATTAAGCATAAAAATTTCACAGCATACAGGCCACAAATGAATGGAACTGTGGAAGCCGCCAACAAGAACATCAAGAAGATATTGAGGAAGATGGTAGATAATCACAAACAATGGCACGAGAAGTTACCAATTTCTCTACTTGGATATCGTACCACAGTTCGTACATCAACCGGGGCAACTCCCTATTTGTTGGTCTATGGTACTAAAGCTGTTATTCCCGCCGAAGTAGAAATTCCTTCTTTGAGAATCATACAAGAGGCTGAACTTAGTGATGCAGAATGTATACGAAGTCGCTATGAACAACTGGCTCTCATCGACGGCAAAAGAATGAATGCAGTATGCCATGGTCAACTTTACCAGAACATAATGTCCAGAGCTTTCAACAAAAGGGTCAGGCCTAGACAATTCACACCGGGGAAGCTGGTGCTGAAGCGGATCTTCCCGCATCAGGATGAAGCCAAAGGGAAATTTTCACCCAATTGGCAAGGACCTTACATGGTTCACAGAGTACTAACAGGAGGAGCACTCATACTTGCAGAAATGGATGGAGAAGTTTGGCCAAAAACCTATCAACTCAGACGCAGTCAAAAAATATTATGTTTAGATCGTTTACATTTCCTCATCTGATGTAACTGAACTACGCTTGACCTGATTCCCATTTAAGAGGTGATACGTAGGCAGCTCTGTGGGTTCAGTCACATCTCAATAAAATCTTCATTTTTGCCATGGTCAGAAACCGGGGCAGAATTTTGAGGAGGACCCTCAAAATTCTGAAGCAAGTTCAGTCAATTTCATCATATGCAGGACAGTTAGAAAATTGCTTTTAAACTGGGGCAGAATTTTGAGGAGGACCCTCAAAATTCTAAAGCAAAGAAGTCATGATGCCTCTAAAATATGTCATGGTCATTGGTTCATCTAGCTTACTTGATATAGCATACCACTATATTTTTAAAATAGCTACATTCATTAGATGCACGCATATTTTCTCGAAAACTTTATTTTTATAAACCGCCAGATGTTACCCAGGATAATGCATAATAGGATCTCAAGACAGGAGCACAGGCAAAGTAGAAGACAAAAGCGCGAATCAACCTTTCCCCACAAAACTCACAATTATTCTTTGGATACAGGCATAATAAGACAATGATATCTGCAGACACATCGAGTCACTACCTTCAAGATAGCAAATTATCTATCACAAGCACCTCCAGCTAAGAAATACTCTACTATCACTCATCGTTTTCTTTGCATGAGGCAAAGACATGCCTTATAAATTGCTTAACGCTAAGCTCTGCCTTTCCTTGCATCGAGACTAAGCACTGCCTCCTCTTCTTGCATGAGGCTAAGCATTGCCTCCCTAATAGCATAAGGCTAAGCATTGCCTTTCCTTGCATCAAGACTAAGCATTGTCTCCTTTTCTTGCATGAGGCTAAGCAATGCCTCCCTAATTGCATAAGGCTAAGCTCTGCCTCCCCTTATATCGAGACTAAGCACTGTCTCCTTTTAATGCATGAGGCAAAGCGTTGCCTCCCTAATTGCATAAGGCTAAGCTCTGCCTTTCGTTATATCGAGACTAAGCACAGTCTCTTTTTCTTGCATGAGGCTAAGCATTGCCTCCCCAATTGCATAAGGCTAAGCTCTGCCTTCCCTTACATCGAGACTAAGCACTGTCTCCTTTTCTTGCATGAGGCTAAGCATTACCTCCCTAATTGCATAAGGCTAAGCTCTGCCTCCTCTTACATCGAGACTAAGCATTGTCTCCTTTTCTTGCATGAGGCTAAGCGTTGCCTCCCTAATTGCATAAGGCTAAGCTCTGCCTTTCCATGCATCGAGACTAACCATTGTCTCCTTTTCTTGCATGAGGCTAAGCATTTCCTCCCCAATTGCATAAGGCTAAGCTCTGCCTTCCCTTACATCGAGACTAAGCACTGTCTCCTTTTCTTGCATGAGGCTAAGCATTGCCTCCCTAATTGCATAAGGCTAAGCTCTGCCTTCCCTTACATCGAGACGAAGCACTGTCTCCTTTTCTTGAATGAGTGTAAGCATTGCCTCCCTAATTGCATAAGCTAAGCTTTGCCTTTCCTTGCATTGAGACTAAGCACTGTCTCATTTTCTTACATGAGTCTAAGCATTGCCTCCCCAATTGCATAAGGCTAAGCTCTGCCTTCCCTTACATCGAGACTAAGCATTGTTCCCTCTTCTTGCATGAGGCTAAGCATTGCCTCCCTAATTGCATAAGCTTAAGCTCGGCCTTTCCTTGCATCGAGACTAAGAGATGTCTCTTCTTCTTGCATGAGGCTAAGCACTGCCTCCTTAATCGCCAAAGGCTAAGCAATACCTTGTCCTTGCATAATACCAAATGCTATCCCCACGCTATTTAAAACCTAGCACTATTTTCTATTCACCCGGGGCTAAGCACTGCTCCAATATTACACAAGACTAAGATCTGTCTTGTTTTACTTCTCATACGACCGAGCATCATATCTCTACATCTCATGGGCTGAAACATCGCCATTTGTCTTAAGGCGTCATAGTCTGAAGGTATCATCCTCATAGCCGGAAGACCCCATGCCATGGCCTGAGGATTTCTCAATATTGCACATGATTATTCAAAGGCGTCATGGTTCAGAGGCACCATTTTCATGGCCCGAGGACATCATTTCATGGCCTACGAATCTCTTATCACATGATTCATGGCCCAGGACGTCATGGTCTAAGGACATCATCCTCACCATCCAAAGACAACTTTCATGGTCCAAAGGAAATTTGCATCATGTTTAAGTTCTGACAATAACCCATATATACTTGCATGCATTGTGTTTTAAGTTTTGCAGGTAATCCAGAAAGTAACCGTTCTCCTAACGGGAGCAATCTTTGCTCCAGTTTCGGTTCAACATTCGAATCCTGCAATTATTTCAAACGCAGCCAACCACCATTAATTACCCACTTTTACTTGATAACCGTTCAGATACTCATTTTGAGAAACATCCATAACTTTTTAGATTCATATTTATGATTTTGCGTAAAGTCATGTGATATTGTTCTACCCAAAAGAACCCTTTCCGAAACATACGACCATTCCTATAACAATTCCATCGGTTCAATTCACCGATGGATCCAGAACTACATACGGCCTGATTCCCGTAATACCAGGGATATGTAGGCAACTCAGGAACCAGGGTTCGGCCCCCATTTTTCAAATCATATTATCCCTCGTTCAATTCGGTCAAAATCGGTTATCATTTTCTTTACCTGACAACTCTTTCATCATTCTCGGGTAAAGAGGAGCAGCTGTTAATACCCAATTTTACCCTCATATTTTTTAAATACATATATACTTTCAAAATAGCATATTTGCATCATTATTTAGTTTATAAACCTATACAAGCATTTGCTATATTTCTTTTATAATTTTTAGAGCTTTAATTAATTTTTCTTATATTCTAATTATTGATAAAATCCTTTAAATTATTTTTGTGATGGCTTAGTTACCTAAAATAATTGTTTTTAACTTATAATATATGTTTCAAAGATTTTATTTCATTTCATATAATTACATTAGTATTTTTTAAGCTATTTATCTAATTTTGCAATAATGGCCTATATTCTACAAATAATTGTGTTTATTATATTATTTATGCAAAAGTATCATTTTATATTTTTATAAGGTTGAGTTATTATTTTTAAAATAGTTTTAGAGCATAAATATTATTTTTACCATTTATTAGAAGTTTTAATAGTTTATTTTTAATTAATTTTCAAGGTTTTGAAGAGCTGGCCCAAAACAGGCTAATTTTCGGACCATATTTTGGCCCAAACCATTAGCCCAACACCCCAATTACCCCAAGCCCAACACCAGCGACCCAATACCCTATACAAGTCCATTAACCCGACCCAACTCTTTTAAAATCCTGGTCGTTGTTCTCTAAGATCAACGGCCCACAATCAATCCCCTCTTTTTATTATCCTAACCCCTAACCCTAATCCTCATTCCCTCTTGAACTGCCGCCATAAAATCCTCTCCCCTCTCTCCCACCGAAACCCTAGCCGTCCTTTCAATCTTCTCCTAATCCATCTCAATCATGGATTCCTTCCATGATTCTCTTGCATTTTATTTGTTACCTAAGTACTATTTGCAAGACTATGGTGTTACATAGTACTTGACCCAATTTTGGCAAGTACCAGTCCTCAAATCGGATTCCACCGTATTCAACCTTTGAGATTTAGATGATATTTCATCTATATGCACTCACTATCAGGCTATATGGTCCAATTTAGTGAGACTTTCGACCATCTGTGATTTTCTTTTGAACTAGGGTTCGAGATTTTCCTTTATTCTTTACTGATTTTTGATTGATACTCTTCCCTTTCTCGTGTTTGACTGATATTTTCCTTAGTTCTGTTTAACCCACCGTATTTCCCTATTTTTATTTTTATTTGCCCTAAGACTGACTTTAATTGATTTTCGTATGATATTTTCCTTATTCTTTGTTCAATCTATTGTATTCCCTTATTTTAAGTGTTATTTGCATGTTATTTTTCCTTGTTCTCTGTTTAATTTACTGAACTTCATATTATATGTATTATTTGCCCTAAATTGATTCTAATTAATTCTGGAATATTTCCTTATTTTGTATTTAATTTTACCATGTTTCCTATTTTATGTGTGAAATATGCTACTATATAAACCCCTCCCCTAAAATCCCTTAGGGGGATATTTGAATCCTGATCCCTGCTACTCTTTTCACTACTCTCTTCTCTCACTCACTCACTTACTGTTACACTCAAACACTCTCTAAATTATTGAACAACCTCCTCCGGTGCAAGCACTGCCCGGAGCCCATTCTCGAGGCTCTTGTGAACTCTGAAGCATCAGGAATTTGGGGGTTTTGCTATTACACTCTTCATTCTTTGATTCTGCTACTGGTTAGTATCTAAACTCTTGCAATGTTCAATTTCCCTCCTTCTTTTGCAATATGTATTTGAACTTGCATGAGCATAATTCAACTATGATAATGTTCAACATTTTGATGTCAGTCTGTGTTAATTAAACGTATGAGATAACCTACTGTTTATGTTATGCTTCTTTATGATTTGCACTTTGTGATCTCTTGTCTTCTAAGATGGGTTCTGTACCCTGTAGCATCTTAACATGTTTAGTTTTGGACTTCAATAGCAGTCCACTTCAACATGAGCTTGACTATTGTGATTGTATGCTGTTAAGTTACCAATTTCTGCATATTGTGTTTAGATACCCTAACTCTATGGAAATCCCCCCTTTACTTGCATGAACCTTTTAGTACTGAGTTTTGTGTATATTGGAATGCTCTTTGTGTATTAGCCCTAACTCTATGGAATGTTGCCCTAAAATCTGCTCTAAACTTGTTTCATGCTATCCTGATTTTCTAAAAGACAAACACTCTATTTTCTATTGACCTGGACTTTACTCATATGCAAATTGTTTTCCAGTATGCCTTGGTTCATTTGTTATTCTATCCTTTTTGAGATTATCAATGTGTGTATCCCTCCATCATGGCTAAGTATTGATAAATATGGAATTAGGTTAGACTTAACTTAATATAGACCCTTAGGTTTCAACCAGTTCAACTTCATGCAGCCTACGTATGTCTGCAAACCTGTTTCTTCTCCTAATTCCTATGATGGTTGTCTATGTGGTACTTTGGCTATGTGAACCTTGCTGAATTTCTTGGGCTACTTGACCAGTTATGTTGTATGCTCAGTCTGGTGATTTCTGTCCACTCTCCTTACTTGTTACTCTGATATTCTATATTCCTATTCTTAGCCGGCTGAAAGCCAAGGCTACCTAGGTTCTATTGTTGGCCTCCCTAGTGTGAGCACTGCTCGGGGTGCAATTGAGGCCCTTGTGAACTCTGACACACTAGGGATTGGTCCTAGTCATTCCTTTAACCTCCAAAACTATCCCTAATACTCTACTTTCCTATCATGTATTGTGTTCTATATTGGTTGTTCCAAGTGGTGCAACACTTGGTGTTGTGGCTCATTGAAAGGGGTATGAACTCCCCTATGGATTAGTGATCTTATGGTTCATTATTGAAGGCCTAAAGTATGCTATGCCAGAAGTAATGAAGTCCCAGTAAGGCTGGGTATCTAGTTATTTTATTTGGGCCTACTATAGGTATGTCTACTGTTATGTAATATTGTTACTTTATTCATTATTGGGCCTGTAATAATATCCTTTTGTATAAACAATTGGGTTGTTAGTAAAAGGGAATGGGGTAGATTTTAATATTTACATGCGATGGTTAGATAACATGCCTATAGGACTTAATAATGTGTTTGCTATATGTGTCGTTCACTCTCTATGTACACTATAGAGATCATACTATTAGGAGAAGCACACACTCACCCTACTTGTCTACTAGAAAAGCATGATCTCAAATGCTTCAATTATCCTTGTTGCTACATGTTATTAGAAAACATGCCCATAGGAAATAAATATCGTTGAACATTCCTTCAATTTGCATTGCTAGAAATCATGCCTATAGGATTTGGATCATTTCATTTGCTACTCTATCGCACTGTTCATTAGAAACCATGCCTATAGGACTAAGTATAATAATAAAATCAGTTTCAAGTACTAATCGTTAAAGATCCTACCTATAGGATACCACAATTTGCCTTAATAACTGTTAATGATGCCCCTCTCAACATTGTTTATTGTTCACTTAGACCACTATCAAAAGCGTGAGTAATTATGGGTTTCTCCCGATAGATTCCACTGTCTTTAATACATAAATCACTTAGACGCAACATCTATAGGATTAATAACTGGAAATCTGCAATTTCAACAATCAATATGTGACAACTGTACCATCCTGTCTATGGGCGACGCTTGGTTTCTGAAACTGCTTGCATGCCTTAACGCCTTGTCACATAGAAATCATGTCTATAGGGATCTAAGTTCTTGATTCTGAACTGCTCAACATACAATTTGTCTTGCGTGCATTTGTTGCTTAAGTGTGGAGGCAAACTTGAGCCTTGACTGCCTATATGTGAAGTCCAATATGTTTTGTATGTCGCCTACTTTTGACATTTTTGAGCAGCCTAAGCGAGGTCTAGAACCATCCAAAGTAAAGGTCCAATACCTCCTGGACCATAGGTATGGGACGAGTAGTGCACGCATAGGGTACCACCTATAATTGAATTAGAATGCACTTAGGTAACAACTTTAACATAGTAATCGGGTAGGAGGAGATGATAGTTTGTGCCCGCTGAATAATATGAGTAACACCCCATCTTGAGGGAGTTACGAATTATTATTTATGTTGCACGGGGTGATCTTTTAGGCTAAAAAACTTTTGGCCCCCCCTCCCCTCCCCACCCCCTCCTATTTATATGTTGTTATTAGATCTAAATAGTTATATCCCTATATTCGCACTAAGATCTGTATTAATCATGTTGTAATAAAGTTCTTTGACTTCTGAATTCCCTTTGTTTACTTGATCACCTAGCTTAATCGTAATCCACATAATCTTAAGTTCGGTCGGATCCCACAGTTGTGGACCTCGAGGAGTGCCTAACACCTTCTCTTTAGGGTAACTTGATCCCTTACCCGATCTTTGGTGGCGTTGACTAGTCAAACAGAGTTATTTGCATAATAGGTTCCCTAACGCACCTTAAAAATTGTTAGGTGGCGACTCTTCTCCTTTAGCATTATATCTCCCATTCTAAAAGGAATTGTCACGTGTCAAAGCCCGCTTTTCGTGAGAAAAACGGGGCGCGACAGGGACTACAGGCCGTGTCTCCATGACACCTGGAACCTGACCAACGTGAACCCGCTGCTCTGGAGTGTGGGCGGTGGGAGTCTGGGTCCCTTCCCTTGTCTGTGAAGTAGCTGGTACAATCGGAATCAACCCCGCCTGAAGCAATGTACCAAACATGCTCAAGTCTATCGAAAGGAAAAATCTAGTGTCTCTATACATCAGAGTCTATCAAAAGAAAAATACAAAAGATAATGGACATGGGGAAGAGTATAAGGGGACTCTTAAGTCTGCGGACGCGGCAAAAATACCTTGAAGTCTCCAAAGTTGTCCCGGCTCACTGATAGTGCGGCTTAGAAAGAGCACCTAGATCTTAAACCAAGCTCAATCAATCGGTCACAATACCTTTCCCACGAATATTCGGCTCCGAATGGCCCAAATCCAGCCAAAATCCCTCAAAGAATCGCCAATTTCCGAGATCCCAAGTCCAAAAATGAAGAAATGAATCAAACCCTCGATTTGGCCCCTTTTCTACCAGTCAAACCGCATATGCAGACCTTTCTTCGCATCTGCGGTGTCGCACCTACGGAAAATCCATCGCAGGTGCGGAAATGAATTAAAACTCAGAGTCCGATTTTGCGATCAAGGGGTTGCACCTGCATGTGCGCACCTGCAGACTTTTGTATGCTTTTGCGATCCTTTTTCGCTTTTGCGGGTCCTGGAGCGCTTCTGCGGCATCGCAGATGCGGAACCTTCTTCGCACCTGTGACCCTAAGCAGTTCATCTCCTTTCCGCTTCTGAGCCTCCTCTTCCGCACTTGCGAGTCCGCACCTACGGTCTCCCCTCCGCAAGTGCGAAAACATCAGGAACCAGAAACTCAGCAATTGGCCTAAGTCCAAATTTCAATCTGTTGAACATCCGAAACACACCCGAGGCCCTCGGGACCTAAACCAAACATTCCAACCAATCCTAAAACACCATAAGAACTTAATCGAGCCCTCAAATGACCCCAAATAATGCTAAAATCATGAATCATCATCCGATTCAAACTTAAAGAACTTAGAATTTTCCAAATTCGATAAACGATGCTGAAACCTATCAAACCACGTCCTATTGACCCCAAATTTTGCACACAAGTCATATTTAACATTACGGACCTATTCCAACTTCCAGAATCGGAATCTGACCAAGATATAGAAATTCCCTGCCAGTCAAAATCTCCAAAATTTTGACTTTCGCCATTTCAAGCCTAAATGAGCTACAGGCCTCCAAAACAAAATCCGGACACGCTTCTAAGTCCAAAATCACCCAAAGGAGCAAACGGAACCAACGAAACTCCATTCCGGAGTCGTCTTCACACAATTCTGACTACGATCAAAATCATAAGACTTAAGCTTCCGTTTTAGGGACTAAGTATCCCAAAACACTCCGAAACGAAAACAAAATCTCCCGGAAAGTCACTTAAGCAAAAAACGATATGGGGAAAATAGTAAATAGGGGATCGGGGCTATTTCTCTCAGAACGACCGGCTGGGTCGTTACACCTGGTTTTGGACAGCCTACAGATCCCGAGTTGTAGAGGAATCATGTCGCATGTAGTTCAAGGAGAATAGTGGAATGGTGAGTTGAGGAGTCGAGTGAGGTTCCGTCGAGGCTCCGTTCTGCAATCCTGCTATTATATCAAAAATAAAAAAGAAACTAAATAGGTCTATCAGCTATGAGTTACAAGATTTCTATCTATGAGTCTTCTGCACTTGATCTTGAATCTTGACTGGTTCTTCATGAAGACTCTAATCTAAACCTTGATGCTCGCTAGTTTTAGGTGCTAGTTCATTGTTCTATATCATCTTCTAATCAAAATGGGACTCCAATGCTCGTGGCTTTAGTCATGTCTTAAGCATTTCACATCTTTTTGCATTTTGGATTCACTTTTTTTTCTTTTCTTTTATTCTGAATTGAGACTTCTTCTTTTGGTCATCTCAAACCCTGTGTCTCGAGGTAAAACCTACTCAGACAACAAAACAATCAAACGAACAAAATTCTTCTGCCCCAGTTTACACTAGGAAAGTTTCGTGAGTTATTGTAACAAAACCTCTATACTACTTCATTATTAAAAGAGATAAAAAGGTTGGGAACGGTGTACCAGGAGAAAACATGATTCTTTGGGAATGGTGTACCCTTATTGTCAAAATGGTACCCCAACTAGGGATTGGAAACTCTATGTTGGAAAAGGAGACTAAGGAGTGAAGACCCTATATCTAAAATAAAATCAACTAAGGAGTGGAGACCCTATGATAGAAAAACGACTAGGGAGTGGAGACCCTGTGTCTAAAATAAAATCAACTAGGGAGTTGGAGACCCGATGTTGGAAAAGAGACTAGGGAGTGGAGACCCTATGTCTAAAATAACGTCAACTAGGAAGTGGAGACCCTATGTTGGAAAAGAGACTAGGGAGTGGAGACCCTATGTCTAAAATAAAAATCAACTAGGGAGTGGAGACCCTATATTGGAAAAGAGGCTAGAGAGTGGAGACCCTATGTCTAAAATAAAATTATCAACTAGGGAATGGAGACCCTATGTCCAAAATAACATCAACTAGAGAGTGGAGACCCTATGTTGGGAAAGAGACCAGGGAGTGCAGACCCTATGTCTGAAATAAAATCAACTAGGGAGTAGAGACCCTATGTTGGAAAATAGACTAGGGAGTGGAGACCCTATGTCTAAAATAAAACCAACCAAGGAGTGGAGACCCTATGTTGGAAAAAAGACTAGGGAGTGGAGACCCTATGTCTAAAATAATTTCAACCAGGAAGTGGAGACCCTTTGTTAGAAAAGAAACTAGGGAGTGGAGACCCTATGTCTAAAATAACATCAACCAGGAAGTGAAGACCCAATGTTAGAAAGGACTAGGGAGTGGAGACCCTATGTCTAAAATAATATCAACTAGGGAGTGGAGACCCTATGTTGGAAAAGAGACTAGGGAATGGAGACCCTATGTCTAAAAATATCAACTAGGGAGTGGAGACCCTATGTTGGAAAAGAGACTAGGGAGTGGAGACCCTATGTCTAAAATAAAATCAACTAGGGAGTGGAGACCCTATGTTGGAAAAACAGACTAGGGAATGGAGACCCTATGTCTAAAATAACATTAACTAGGGAGTGGAGACCCTATGTTGGAAAAGAGACTAGGGAATGGAGACCCTATGTCTAAAATAACATCAACTAGGGAGTGGAGACCCTATGTTGGAAAAGGAGACTAGTGAGTAGAGACCCTATGTCTAAAATAAAAATCAACTTGGGAGTGAAGAACCTATGTTGGAAAGGAGACTAGGGAGTGGAGCCCCTATGTCTGAAATAAAATAAACTAGGGAGTGGAGACTCTATGTTGGAAAAGAGACTAGGGAGTGGAGACCCTATGTCTAAAATAAAATAAACTAGGGAGTGGAGACCCTATGTTGGAAAAGAGACTAGGGAGTGGAGACCATATGTCTAAAATAACATCAACTAGGGAGTGGAGACTCTATGTTGGAAAAGGAGACTATGGAGTGGAGACCCTATGTCTAAAAATAAAATCAATTAGGGAGTGGAGACCCTATGTTGGAAAGGCGACTAGGGAGTGGAGACCCTATGTCTAAAATAAAATTAACTAGGGAGTGGAGACCCTATGTCTAAAATAAAATCAACTAGGGAGTGGAGACCCTATGTTGGAAAACGCAGCTAGAGATTGGAGACCATATACTACCATGATTTGGAACTTTCTTTCTTTTCTTTCTTTTTCATCATTTTAATTTATTTATTTTTCATTTCAATTTTTTTTTTAAATTATTTTTTAGAGAATGAGTAAATGCGGGAAAGAATTTGAAGAAAACTTCCATTTTGGAAAACATGCGGACTTCAATGAACATGGCATGCCTTTTGGACCGGATGCCTGATCTGTGTCAACTGTCCAACTCTCAAAAATTTATCACAGCCATAGGACTGGATGCCAATGGCTGTGAGGATCCTCTTTTCGATCATTAGTGTCCTTTGCGGGTTTTCACCAGCTGACCTCTCTCATTTATCTTCTCACCATCGCCTTATAGTGCTCTTTGTCAATTTTCACTAACAAGACTCTCTTATTTTGGTTTCTTTACTCACCGCCGCCTTACGGTGCCCGTGAAGGTTTTCACCAATAAGACTCTCTCATTTTATTTCTCTCATTTTATTATATCAGATCCAAGTGACTGTATCCTCCAATTCTTAAACATTCTCATTGATTGATTGAAAACATTTGAAAAGGATTTGGATTGAATTACAACTTTGGAACATTTCAGGCGAAACCGTCGCCGAACCATTGTAACATCTGCTCCAGTTTCAAATTTTGGGGGAATGTGAATTTTTATTTTGGTGTGATTGAACCCCAAAGAGAGGCTGCCTACGTATCCTTTCGGAATCAAGTCAAACATAGTTCAAGGAACTTTGTTTTTTATTTTGTCTTTCTTTACCCTTGTTTCTTTTTCTTTTTCATTTTTTTTTCAATTTTTATTTTCCTTTTTCCTTTTTCCTTTTTATTTTTAATTTTTTATATAACACTTTCAGGTTCCAAAGAGGGTAATCAAAGAAAGGGAACTGGCTCAAAGGGTTTGCAAAGGATTGGTAGTGTTTGGATAGTGAGAAAGAAAGTTTTTGTCATCCCAATCTGAGCATCTTAAAGCTGTGAAAGTAGTCAAACGTAATACCTTTTGACTGCATCTGCATTGACAGCTATATCATGATCATTTCCTTCGATGTCTCCCAAATACAGTGCTCCCTTCGACAATACTCTTCTTTTAATGTATGGACCTTTCCAATTAAGAGCAAATTTTCCTTTGGCTTCTTCATGATGCGGGAGAATACGTCTCAGAACGAGTTGTCCCACTTCAAATTTTCTAGGCCGCACTTTCTTGTTGTAGGCACGGGTCATTCTTTGTTGGTACAACTGTCCATGGCAAACTGCAGTCAATCGTTTTTTGTTAATCAGTGTCAATTATTCTAATCGGTTCTGGACCCAATCTTTATCCTCAATCTCGACTTCAACAATGATCCGAAGAGAGGGAATCTCAACTTCGTTCCAATTTCTATTTATTTTCTTACAAGCCTTGTCTTCAAAATATTCTGTTTCTTGATTCATTATTTCGGGGTCTGACAGCGCCTTAGGATCTGGGCATGAAGTTCGCAAGCATGTCATGTCATTAAAATCTTCATTAACAGAACTGAAAATAGAATAAGAAAAGTGACAAGATTAAGAAAAGAGACATTCGTGGACAATGAAATATTGATTTCATTTGATTTTTATTTTTTAATTTTGATTTTTATTTTTTAAAGATAGAAGGGTTTACATCAGAAAGTAAGACAATAAAAGTAAAATACCTCGATTAAACCCTGAAATAATCCGGACGCAGAAAAGATAGCAAGACTGGCTACCGAGACTCCCATATGACAGGGAACTTTCAGGTTTGGCGCTCATTTTTAGGTTTCTCTTCTGTCGCTGCAATGGGTACTATGGCTTTTAGTGCCGGATCAAATTCCCCATCATCACAGATCATTCCAACGACCGGCCCATTGTTGTGAGTAGGCAAAGGATTGTTCGTCACATTGGGAGCCTCTTCATCCCTAAGAATGATTCTTTTTGCTTCTATCAGGTCTTCAACTGCCCTCTTGAGGGTCCAATAGTCTTCAGTATCATGTCCCACTACTCCAGAGTGGCATTCACATCTAGCATTAGCCCGGTGCGAGAGGGACTCAGGGTTTGGCCAGTTCGGGGTTACTGGCTGCAGCAGACCTAGCCTGACTAGCTTTTGGAATAAGCTCGAATATGATTCACCAATAGGGGTGAATTGATTCCTTATGAGGGGCTAACTTGGGCGAGGATTGTATTAGGGAACATTTGATTGGGAATTATATGGAGCTTAGTAGGGACGGGCATTTCTGGGAGGTGGAGCTCGATTTTGTATATAATGTTGTGGTCGCGTGTAAGGTTGCGTGTTCATCACCACATTGGGAGGCAGTGCCATGGCATAAACATCATCTTGATGGGGATAATAGTGTTGTGGGCCTTAGGAAGCATATATGATTGGTTGAATGACCTACGGGCCCCCTCGAGCTCGAAACAATCATGGCTCCCTCTTCCCACCTGTTTCTGTTCATCAAACCCCCCGAACCATTCTGAACGGTCTGTGATGTGGCCTTAAGGGCAGCATGACTCAAGATTCAGCCTATTTTTAAACCATTTTTTACCATCTCCCTAATTTTGATAGCCTCACCGAACGGCTTACCCATAGCGGCCATCATGTTCTAAAAGTAGTCCGCCTCTTGGCTTGTAGGATGACCGTAACCATTTCTGCTTCGTCCATTGGAGGCTTTACCCTAGTGGCTTCCTCGCATCATTTGACAGCATATTCACAGAAACTTTCCGCGGTTTATTTTTTCAAATTAGACAAAGAGTTCTCTTTTTTGGATTTTTTCACTCATGCTTTCTTTTCTTTCTTTTTTTCGCTCTTTGTTTTCTTTATTATTTTTTGTCACTCTTTTTCTTTCTTTTTCTTTCTTCTATTTTTTTTTACTCAGTTTATTTGATGACAATGATCGAATCCGATGGGGATTGCCTACATATCATGACGCTGCATGAATCAGTTTCTTTTTTCTTTTTTCTTTTTTTTTAGAAAGACTTTTAAATATATATATTTTTGGAGTGTTTTCTTTTTATGGAATTTTGAATTTTTTTTAAAAAAAAAGGAATTCTAAAGAAGGAAGAAAATATTTTGAATTTTGATTTGAAATTTTTTTTTCTTTTTTTTTTATCAATGAAAAACTTCGGAAAAGAAGGAAAATATTTTTGGATTTAGTTTTTTTTTCTTTTTTTTTGGATTTTCTAAGGAAAGAATTCTAAAGAGGGAATTAGGAAAGAGAAATTTATTTTTGAATTTTTTTGAAAATTGGGGCCGGAATCGATGAGGTTTGCCTACGTATCTCACATCCGGTGAGAATCAGACCTGCGTAGTTCGGTTAGTTTTGACACAACAGAAAAATATGGCTTTTGAAAATATTGGCTTATTTTGAAATGACTTTTCTTTTTCAAAATTTTGGCAGAGTTTTTTTCAAATACCTGAATTTTTAGAAACAGGGTAAATTTCTCTCACTTGCCTCACTCTTGGTTTTTCTTGATTTTCTTTCCCTATTCTAGAAGCCGGTCAACATGCAGGCCAAAATAAATAAATGCACAAGTAGCACAAAAAAATGCATCATGATGGTCTTTTGATTTGGGTACACCTGTCCTAGACGGACTTAACCCCTGTGTTGAGTCCCCAAAATCAAATGCACGTGATGCAAACAAATGTACCTACTAGGGATCTGGCATGAGGTTATGTCATTCTAAGTTTAAATCCTAGGTGTATTGTTCTAGACCTGGCTTACCCGAGCGGACAACTCAAGCCGAAGGGGGGCAGCATACCGGAAATACAGAAGTTTCACCGGCTTTGCAACTTATCTGATCCTCGTTCTAAAATTAGAGTATGACTCTAACAGAAAAGAAGCCACACGAAGCTCACGCTTCCCAAAAGATTTAGAAGACTCAGAAAGAAGAAGGTTTTCGTAACAGTTTATATACAATTCACATAATATCAAAGCAGTAAAAACGACATTTAGTACATTAGGCTCAAACACGTAAAAAAAATCAGATAATAAACAAAAGCCAAATATAACAGTTATTCTAAGCTCGAATTCTGAACCCTGAACTAGAGATTCTGTGTTCGATTCCCAGCAGAGTCGCCAGAGCTGTCACACTTTCTTTTTTCCGGTGGATAGGGAGTTTTTCCAATTAAAGTGACATTATTCGAAATGGAATTATTTGTTTAATTCAAAGTCACCACTTGGAATATTTATGGTGTCCTAAGTCACCAGTTTATTTTAAAATCCCAAATCGAGGAAATTGACTCTGTTTTAAAGTCTGCAAAAACTAGAAGACCAGGTAAGAATTCTGTTAACCCAGGAGATAGTGTGAGGCACTCCCGGATTCCGAGATTTTAGCATGGTCACTTAACTATTAATAATTGGCCTAATTGTCTGATTTATTACATGTTTTAGAACCCTTTATGTGTTAATGCTTCTATACCACTTTTAATTATTTTAAACAATTATGAAATTTATTTAAACAAGTCGCGCACTCGCTTATTTTGTACATATTGCGAATCGCGTCACATGAAACGCACTTGCAATCTACAACATATTGATTTTTATTATTTGGAGTTAGGGTCAAGTCGTATGAAGCGCGCACTTGAATTTGGAGTTACGTATCGTGACTATGCCACGGAAACCGTACCCATAATCATAATGATTTATTAATCGCGCCTGAAGTAAGCTATGAATGTTTATAAGATTGTTTACTCAAACTATTTTGAAATTGTTGTAAGGTCATGAATTATAAAATTATTTGTAGAAGAATTGAATTTATTATTTATAAAAAAGTGGGCTAGCTTAGAGAAAGATGGGTTAGCTATGTTATTTATTACTTTAGGCCTGATGAGACTAAATCTTTTGGACCACAATTGTTTCTTCTCCAACAGCCCAAAAACCAATTTCTTTAGAAACAAATCGTGGCCCAAGCAAATTATCCAACCTAATATCCTATATTTTGTACATTTCTTAAACAAAACTAATGACACCACAATCTCATGAACAAAATTAGTAAACAAGCCAAATTACAGTGATTCAATAGACTCTTTATCCGGTTAAATAGACTCAGAACAAAATTTTGCAACTCTAAAATTAACATCATGGTACAATAAGCATATGAACAAGGAAACAATCAGATTCAAATGATCCAAATATCAATAGAGCGAACAACTATTTCATGCTACCCAATAATCACACCATCAGACAAGAAGGTAAATGGACAAAATAATCAGTGAAAAAAGGGAAACAACGGACCTTTGATATAAATTAACAGAGTTAAAATTACAAGAGCGCTAAACAATTCGACGAGTGTTGACTGGAGCTTTTACTGACCCCGGAACCTCGAACGAAAAATCGCGACTTGCAACCCCGATCGACCTTGAAAAACCGGTGATTTAGTGACTTATTTTTGTTGGGTTTAAGGCTGTTTTGGGGGGGTGATTTTGGTGGATTTTTCGAAAGAAAGATGAAGAAAGAATGACACGAGAAGAAATTTTCTTATCCTAGAAGAAAAAAATAAATTTCTCTCAATTCCCTCCTCCTTATTTTTTTTTTTCCTCTCTTTTTCTCTCCTCACATTTCTCTTCTATTTATAGAAAAAAATTCGGAATTTATCAGATTTTTTTAATTATTTTATTATTTTATTACTTTTTTAATAATAATTCTCACTTCCCGTTTTTTTTCTTTTTAAAAAAAAATAATTTCCCACTTTCTTTATTTTTATGTTTTAATATCTCACTTTTTTACTTTTATTATATTTAAATTCTCACTTTTTTACTTTTCTTTTTTTTTAATTTCCTCTTTCTTTTACTTTTTTTTAAAAAACAAAATCAGCTACATGTACTTTTATTTTTTAATTACAACTTTCTTTTACTTTTCATTTTTTAAATTTCACATTCTTTTACTTTTATTTTTTTAATTTTCCACTTTCTTTTACTTTTTTATTAAACAATTTTCACCTACTTTTACTTTTAATTTTTAATTCCTTACATTCACTTTTTCTATTTTTTATTCCCATCCAAAAATTTTAAAAAAATATATTTAATATTTTTCGGTTTTTTAATTTATTTTATTTTAAAATAAAGATAAAAATAAAAATAATATTAATAGTAATAATTGACCTTTTAAATTATTTTTAATTTTTACCCTATATGAAAAAATATAACAAAGCTAAAAAATATATATTAAATTTCTAAAAATATTTACACAGTAGAAAGTGATAAAAATTCAAATATAGTAAAAAATTAGGTGTTCACAAACACACTTGTACCAAAGATTTCAAGGAACATAAAAGAGGACTCCCTTGCAACCCAAGGGGACTGGAGTAGGATTCACATTGAATCCGAAGTTTCGAACCAGTATAAAATATTTGATGTCATTTACTTTTTGCAATTTATTTTCTGCATTTACGTTACATCTATCTCATATCAAAGATTTAGTCGACTAATGGGAAAATTAGTCAACTACCTCGCTAAAGAAAAGAACGAATAACAATTCATCATCCCACCCACCCACCCACCCCCCACCCCCCCATACTTTCATTGATCACATTAACGGTCATCTTCAAGATTGGAAAATCAAATACCTTAATCTATCATGATGCACCACCTCGCTAAAATTTGTCCTTACAGCTATTCCTATCTATGCTCGTTGACGAGTGTAGACTCGAAAAGATTAAATGATGAATGGTAGGTTCAAGCCGTGAACTAAATAAGTTATATTTTACAATTGCGAAATATTTATTATTTGATTGTTTGTGTAGAGAAAATGATCAACAAAATGATCATGTTTTAACACAATTGAAAGAATATTTCACTAAAAATATCGTAAATGTACAGAGTGAAGAAGATGATAGAGACTATGGCGCTGATGAGAGACGATGAATTATCCTTTACAGATGTCGAAGATGATGGATCATGAAGAAGTACAAATTAAAGGTGTGCCTTGTCTTGTCATAAAGAAAAAAGTAAATTACGATGTTGTACTACTAAAATTCTCTTAGGGGCGTCAAAAAATATACAAATCAGAGGCACGCCTTGTCTTGTATTACCAAACTAAAAATGTAACTATGTATTTATACTTTATACACTATGTTCACAGTAAGTACGATTTAGAAAAAATATGGGTAGTATAAAGATTGTTTGTCCATAGTTCCAATAAACGTCGCAATCCATTAGCTATGTCAGAGTGAAACTAGTTCTTTCAGTTAAACCGAAAAGCTTCATTATATCCTGGAGACATCTTTAGAGCAATGGGTAGGACTTGTGCATTGGAAGAAGAGTTCGAATACTCGATAACCCAAATGAGGTTACAATCAAAGTTATAACAACCAAATAATATGTAAGTAGCAATGGTGTGTTAATGAGGTTACGGAGGACCGGAACCAAAATGTGATTCTTTTGGACTCAAATAACTAAAATGTGTGGGAAAAAAATTTGGTGATCATTTTATATATAACGTCATTTTAAAGGGCGCTATACCTTAACGGTTTTTTGCCCAGTTAAGTATAGCGCCCTTTTAAAAGGCGTTATATTTGGTATAGCGCCCTTTATTAAGACGCTATAGTATAGCGTCTTAATAAAGGGTACTATACCTATTTAAATCGAGGTATTCCGACTTACTTTTTGTTAAAACTCGTATAAAAATGCATATTAGTTATTTTTAATGTGCTCCATGTTATTTTGTGATTGTTTTGCGATTTAACTAATTTTTTTATTTTTTTATCCGGACTATAGTATTAGTGTGCTAAAAAAATAGTAAAATAGAGAAATTATTATTAGTTGTTAAAAAAAATATTAATTAGTTACTTTTTACTATAGTATATATATTTTTGTGATTGTTTTGTGATTAAATTTATTATTATTTTCATCCGGTTTAGATTATTTATTTGCTAAAAGACCGGCAAAATAGATAAACTGTTACTTTAGTTCCCTGTAGTGGTATCTTGTGGCCTAATATAGTGCTCGTATTTGTAATGTAGTACCCTTTTAGTATAGTAAAATGTAGTGCCCTTTAGCGTAGTATCCTTGTAGTTATTGAAATTAATCATTTAAGTATCTCTTATACCCAAAAATACGTCAAAAAAGTTGATAGTTCAAACACAAACTCTCTCCAATTCTAGTCAACAAACGTAAGAAAATAACATGAGAAAACAACAATATTTGTCAAACTACGTATTGTTATATGAATATTTAATAATTAAATCATGTATAGTTATGAAAATTAATTATTTAATTTTATTATAGTCAAAAATAAGTGAGTAACAAACAAACATATAAAATAATAAAACTAACATATAAAATAATAAAACTAACATATACAATAATAAACTAACATAAAAATAACAGACCTGTTGAGTGATAAATCAAAAATATTTTCTCATCATGAACACAAGAATTCAGGATACCTTGGTGCTACTGGGCCTCAAATATCGAGTCCGGAACCAAAATGTGAATATTTAATAATTAAATCATGTATAGTTATGAAAATTAATTATCTAATTTTAATGTAGTCAAAAATAGGTGAGTAACAAACAAACATATAAAATAATAAAACTAACATATAAAATAATAAAACTAACATATTAAAGTAACATATAAAATATAAAATTATAATATTGAAAATGTATCAACCGAATTAACAATATAGTAACAATATCGAATAAAATTTAATATTAAAGGTATTGCAATATATTTAAGCAATGAAAAAGAAAAATTGTTACATACCGTGCTTTTCTACAGAGGATTTGTGATCGTAAAACTCCGTAAGTTTAACAACATTGATATCGTTAGATATTATGTTAATGTGGTATTTTCTTTTAAGTGGAGTATTTTAGTAAAAGTTTTATAAGTATAATTTTGGATAGTTACCATTATTACTATTTTCGAATATGGTAAATTATACACGTAATATAAGAAAGTTTATGAGATTTTTTTTATTTTAAAGATAGAAATTATTTTCTCACTATCTTTTTACCATTTTAAGAATTAAGCGTACGAGAATTTGTACTCTTTATATGAGATTAGGAAAATTAGAAGTTGAGAAAATATATGCATTTTTACATGGATGTTTTAATAAAATAATAATGTATGTATTGATTTTATATGGTTCCATAAATTATTAAAATTTTAATATTTTACTAGTAGTATTTTATGTAAGTCGAGATAATTTTTAATTATGTGGATAATTAGTTAATTATTGAATTAGTGGGAAATAAACTAGTTAAATTAAAAAAATGGGTGGATAATTTTTGGATAAGCTAAAGTGTGGAAGGGCTCAAAGCCCAATTATGTGACTCTTGAATCATTTTAAAAGGTGGCTCATTTAGGACCTCTACCACGTATCTATCTTTCTTAGGACTTTTGACTTCACTAATAAGTTATCCTTGTATAAGTCTCAGACGGCATTATAGCTCTAACGGAACAAAAATGAAGAATATCATTATCTAGGGAATATTCAGTTATAGTTTATATACTCTCTTTTCAACTTATGTAGTGATGCTAATTCCGTATAGAATTAAGAGAGATGGATAAGAATTCACCAAAGTAACGATCTTAAGCAAAAATTTCATATGAAATTATACTACATAATAGCAACGGGATTTTGTGTTTCTAAGGGAGTACGGTGCAATCTTTCTCAAGAGCATCATACGGATTTTTCCATACTCCAGGTATGTTATGGTTATCCCTTCTTTCTTTTTGCATGATCCAAGTAACGATACGTAAACGTAATGCTATTACATAAGTGGTTCTACTCTTAGCAGTTAAGGATGTCTATGTTATTCATTTCGGTAAAGTGATATTCAAGCATGTCTAAGTATGTATCTAGTTCCCTATTGAGGTATATGATAGAGATGTTAATGTTTATAATATGGTAATACATGCATCTTCATGCATATTCATTTACCACTGTGCTACGGACGGTCGGGTAGTTACCACCAGTTGGGCAGTTATGTATTATTATTTACCATCGGTTGGGCAGACATGCATATTCATTTATCACCGGTTGGGCAGACATGCATATTCATTTACCACCGGTTGGGTAGTTATGCATTTACCACCGAACTACAACCAATCGGGCAATTACCACTTATCAGTTGGGCAGTCATGCATCATACGATATGGATAAAAGTCTCAAAGAGAAGCATTGTATATATGTAAGTATAATAAGTATGCATATACGGTGGCACTTCAGAGATTCGGGTTGATTCTTTTATGTCTTTAATTAATGTTGAGTTATTGTTATGTTTCAGTTATGCCTTACATACTCAGAACATTATTCGTACTGACGTCCTTTTGTTGGGGACGTTGGATTCATGCCTGCAGGTATAGATAAACAGTTTGACGAGCCCTCATAGTAGATGAGATTGGCTTCAGCGAAGGATCGGTAAGACTCCACCTCATTCGGAGTGCAGCCGAGTCTATGAGTCATCGTGACAGAATTTTTCTACAGACTTATGGGCAGGCCGGTACCCTATCCCATTTGATGTCAAATAATCTTATAGACTTTGTAGACAGAGGTTCATTTTGTACAGTATTTCAGAGGCCTTGACGGCCCATATGTATTCATGTTTTAAGAACGATAGTTTATTGATACAGAGTTCGCCCACTTACAGTTGTACATTATGAGTTGTATCCATGTTGGCCCATGATAGCTACGAAAGGAATGAGCTCAGCCAACTCGACCTATGTATGTTGTAGTTTTGGTCGAACGATCATGGGTTACAGAGTGGTTGGCTCGGGCCAGTGCGGCGACGGGTGCCAGCCACGCCTCCCCAGGTTTGGGTCGTGATAAATTGGTATCAGAGCGGGTCGTGTCCTAAGAAGTCTACAAAGTCGTGCCTAGTAGAGTCTCACTTATGGGTGTGTTGCGCGCCACATTTATAATTGAGAGGCTATAGGGCATTTAGGAAATATTACCCTTCTTTTGTTTCCAGATCGTGCCATAGAGCTGAGTCGTAAGAAGTCAGTATGAAACTTTCGCCAGATTTTGTATGCACCAGAGGTGCAGGTACTACAGTAGAGCTTTAAGGAGTAATATGGAAGGGAGGTTATGAAAGAAATAGAATATACGATGCGAGATTGAAAGGTAAGTAAGTTAAAGGTGAAGAAGATACGAGATACTCAAGTACAAAAGGTTGTGAATAGTCCAGAGCTCAGATAGAGGTTGGGTTTTAGTTTAGTTTACAGAGGAGACCCTAAAGAAAATTTTTGTACATCTCAAAGAGCTAACATTCGAGGACGAATGTTTTAAAGGAGGGAAGGATGTTACATCCCGTACTTTTCTAGAGAATTTGTGACATTAAGACTCCGTAAGTTTAACAATATTGATACCGTTAGATATTATGTTAATGTGGTATTTTTTTTTAAGTAGAGTATTTTAGTAAATATTTTATAAGTATAATTTTGGATAGTTACCATTATTAATATTTTCGAATACGGTAAATTATACACATAATATAAGAAAGTTTATGATATTTTCTTTATTTTAAAGATAGAAATTATTTTCTCACAAAAAAAGAAGGTTATCTTTTTACCATTTTAAGAATTAAGCGTACGAGAATTTGTACTCTTTATATGAGATTAGAAAAATTAAAAGTTGAGAAATTATATGCATTTTTACATAGATGTTTTAATAAAATAATAATGTATGTATTGATTTTATATGGTTCCATAAATTATTAAGATTTTAATATTTTACTAGTAATATTTTATGTAAGTCGAAATAATTCTTAATTATGTGGATAATTGATTAATTTTTAAATTAGTGGGAGATTAACTAGTTAATTAAGGAAATGGGTGAATAATTTTGGGATAAGCTAATCCCCCCCCCCCCCCAAAAAAAACGTGGCGGCAAGTGTGAAAAGGCTCAAAGCCCAATTATGTGACTCTTGAATCATTTTAAAAGGTGGCATATTTAAGACCTCTACCACGTATCTATCTTTCTTAGGACTTTTGACTTCACTAATAAGTTATCCTTGTACAAGTCTCAGACGGCATTATAGCTCTAACGGAACAAAAATGAAGAATATCATTATCTATGGAATATTCAGTTATAGTTTATATATTCTCTTTTCAACTTATATAGTGAGGCTGATTCCGTATAGAATTAAGAGATATGGATAAGAATTCAGCAAAGTAACGATCTTAAGCAAAAATTTCATACGAAATTATACTGCATAATAGTAACGGGATTTTGCGATTCTAAGGGAGTACGGTGCAATCTTTCTCAAGAGTATCATCAAAAGAGTGAATTGAGGTATGTGAAGGCTATCCCTTCTTTTCTTTTGGCATGATCCAAGTAACGATACGTAAACGTAATGTTATTCCATAAGTGGTTCTACTCTTAGCAGTTAAGGATGTCTATGTTATTCATTCCGGTAAAGTGATATTCAAGCATGTCTAAGTATGTATCTAGTTCCCTATTGAGGTATATGATAGAGATGTTAATGTTTATAATATGGTAATACATGCATCTTCGTGCATATTCATTTACCACCGTGCTACGGACGGTCGGGCAGTTACCACCAGTTGGGCAGTTATGTATTATTACTTACCACCGGTTGGGCAGACATGCATATTCATTTACCGCCGGTTGGGCAGTTATGCATATTCATTTACCACCGGTTGGGCAGTTATGCATTTACCACCGAGCTACAACCGGTCGGGCAGTTACCACTTATCAGTTGAGCAGTCATGCATCATACGATATGGATAAAAGTCTCAAAGAGAAGCATTATATATATATATATATGTAAGTATAATAAGTATGCATATACGGTGGCACTTCAGAGATTCGGGTTGATTCTTATATGTCTTTAATTAATGTTGACTTATTGTTATGTTTCAGTTCTGCCTTACATACTCAGTACATTATTCGTACTGACGTCCTTTTGTTGGGGACGCTGCATTCATGCCTGCAGGTATAGATAAACAGTTTGACGAGCCCTCATAGTAGATGAGATTGGCTTCAGCGAAGGATCGGTAAGACTCCACCTCATTCGGAGTGCAGCCGAGTCTATGAGTCATCGTGTCAGAATTTTTCTACAGACTTATGGGCAGGCCGGTACCCTGTCCCATTTGATGTCAAATAATCTTAGAGGCTTTATAGATAGAGGTTCATTTTGTATAGTATTTTAGAGGCCTTGACGGCCCATATGTATTCATGTTTTAAGAACGATAGTTTATTGATACAGTGTTCGTCCACTTACAGTTGTACATTATGAGTTGTGGTCATGTTGGCCCATGATAGTTACAAAAGGAATGAACTCAGCCAACTCGGCCTATGTATGTTCTAGTTTTGGTCGAATGATCATGAGTTACAGAGTGGTTCGCTCGGGCCAGTGTGGCGCCGGGTTCTAGCGAAGCCTCCCCAGGTTTGGGCCGTGACAAAGTGGTATCATAGTGGGTCGTATCCTATGAAGTCTACAAAGCCGTTCCTAGTAGAGTCTCACTTATGGGTGTGTTGCGCGCCACATTTATAATTTAGAGGCTATAGGGCATTTAGGAAATGTTACCCTTCTTTTGTTTTCAGATCGTGCCATAGAGCTTAGTCGTAAGAAGTCAGTATGAAGCTTTCGCCAGATTGTGTATGCACCAGAGGTGCAGGTACTACAGTAGAGCTTTAAGGAGTAATATGGAAGGGAGGTTATGAAAGAAATAGAATATACGATGCGAGATTGAAAGGTAAGTAAGTTAAAGGTGAAGAAGATACGAGATACTCAAGTACAAAAGGTTGTGAATAGTCCAGAGCTCAGATAGAGGTTGGGTTTTAGTTTAGTTTACAGAGGAGACCCTAAAGAAAATTTTTGTACATCTCAAAGAGCTAACATTCGAGGACGAATGTTTTAAAGGGGGGAAGAATGTTACATCCCGTACTTTTCTAGAGGATTTGTGACCGTAAGACTCCGTAAGTTTAACCATATTGATACCGTTAGATATTATGTTAATGTGGTATTTTCTTTTAAGTGGAGTATTTTAGTAAAAGTTTTATAAGTATAATTTTGGATAGTTACCATTATTACTATTTTCGAATATGGTAAATTATACACATAATATAAAAAAGTTTATAAGATTTTCTTTATTTTTAAGATAAAAATTATTTTCTCACAAGAAAAGAAGGTTATCTTTTTACCATTTTAAAATTTAAGCGTACGAGAATTTGTACTCTTTATATGAGATTAGAAAAATTAGAAATTGAGAAAATATATGCATTTTTACATGGATGTTTTAATAAAATAATAATATATGTATTGATTTTATATGGTTCCATAAATTATTAAGATTTTAATATTTTACTAGTAATATTTTATGTAAGTCGAGATAATTCTTAATTATGTGGATAATTGGTTAATTATTGAATTAGTGAGGGATTAACTAGTTAATTCAGGAAATGGGTGGATAATTTTTGGATAAGCTAATCCCCCCCCCCCCCAAACGTGGCAGCAAGTGTGGAAGGGCTCAAAGCCCAATTATGTGACTCTTGAATCATTTTAAAAGGTGGCACATTTAAGACCTCTACCACGTATCTATCTTTCTTAGGACTTTTGACTTCACTAATAAGTTATCCTTGTACAAGTCTCAGACGGCATTATAGCTCTAACGGAACAAAAATGAAGAATATCATTATCTAGGGAATATTCAGTTATAGTTTATATATTCTCTTTTCAATTTATGTAGTGATGTTGATTCCGTATAGAATTAAGAGAGATAGATAAGAATTCAGCAAAGTAACGATCTTAAGCAAAAATTTCATACGAAATTATACTGCATAATAGCAATGGGATTTTGCGATTCTAAGGGAGTACGGTGCAATCTTTCTCAAGAGCATCATACAGATTTTTCCCTACTCCAAGTATGTTAAGGCTAATCCTTCATTTTGGCATGATCCAAGTAATGATACATAAACGTAATGCTATTCCATAAGTGGTTATACTCTTAGCAGTTAAGGATGTCTATATTATTCATTTCGGTAAGTGATATTCAAGCTTTACCACCGTGCTACGGACGGTCGGGCAGTTACCACCAATTGGGCAGTTATGTATTTTTATTCACCACCGGTTGGGCAGACATGCATATTCCTTTACACCAGTTGGACAGTTATGCATTTACCACCGAGCTACGGCCGGTCGGGCAGTTACCACTTATTAGTTGGGCAGTCATACATCATACGATATGGATAATAGTCTCAAAGAGAAGTATTGTATATATATAAGTATAATAAGTATGCATATACGGTGACACTTCAGAGATTCAGGTTGATTCTTATATGTCTTTAATTAATGTTGACTTATTGTTATATTTCATTTCTGCCTTACATACTCAGTACATTGTTCGTACTAACGTCCTTTTGTTGGGGACGCTGCATTCATGCCTGCAGGTATAGATAAACAGTTTGACGAGGCCTCATAGTAGACGAGATTGGCTTCAGCGAAGGATCGGTAAGACTCCACCTCATTCAAAGTGCAGCCGAGTCTATGAGTCATCGTGTCAGAGTTTTGCTACAGACTTATGGGTAGGCCGGTACCCTGTCCCATTTGATGTCAAATAATCTTAGAGGCTTTGTAGACAGAGATTCATTTTGTTCAGTATTTCAGAGGCCTTGACGGCCCATATGTATTCATGTTTTAAGAACAATAGTTTATTGATACAGTGTTTGCCCACTTACAGTTGTACATTATGATTTGTGGCCATGTTGGCCCATGATAGTTACAAAAGGAATGAGCTCGGCCAACTCGACCTACGTATGTTCTAGTTTTGGTCGAATGATCATGAGTTACAGAGTGGTTCGCTCGGGCCAGTGCGGCGGCGGGTGCCAGCCACGCCTCCCCAGGTTTGGGGAGTGACAAAAATAATGTTATTAATATTGTATAATTTACAATAGTCGTCATGGAGGTTCCGTCTTTGCATCACGGACCTGCCTCGCTAGAGCTACTGTTGCTACAGGTCGAACATAGGTCTTCCTACATATGGGAGGGATAGTTATCGACCTAGACGTTCCGCGCCAGGAGAGTAGATGATATGTGGGACTTTCTTAGGGCCCACCATCTCCATCCCTGTATAGTCAGACGCCTCCAGGATATGAGTTTTTATAGGATTATTGAGATCGGCTGGCTGCAGCTGGATTGGTCATTGATCACGGCTCTGATAGAGCGGTGGCGACCGGAGAAGCACACATTCCATTTTCCCATTGGCGAGGCCACTATCACGCTGCAGGAGGTAGAGGCCCTATATGGGCTACCGGTTAATGGACATCCTGTTGCTTTGCCGCATGCCATCAGAGAATATACGGGTTTGCAGTACTTGGAGATGTTGCAGCGGCTCATCGGTTTCCAGCCAGCGGATGAGGCTGCATTGATTGGGGCTACTCATCTGCAGTTGACGCCTGTCCGGTTGCATCTGGAGGCGATGCATGCTGACATCACAGATGATACACCGGAGCTTCATAGTAACCGGTACACAAGGTTGTTGTTGCTGCTTATGTTTAGAGGGGTTTTGTTCCCGAACACTTCGGGAAACCTAGTCAGCTTGAGATTTCTTCATCATCTTGAGCGGCGAGATGATTTACATAATTACAGCTGGGGTGCTGCTGTTCTCGGTTGTTTGTACAGGTAGATGTGCCAGGCGAGCATGGACACCCAGCGAGACATTGCCAGATTTTTGCCGTTGATGCAGGTGAAAACATAGTCGAATGCTCTCTTCATTATAACATACCTAGAAAAAATTTACCTTAAATTTTACGTCCACATTATATATTAGGTTTGGGCCTGGGAGCGGTTCCTGCAGATGCAACCACCTCTACCACCCTTCGCTCCGGATGCACCACTTCCGTTTCTCTCTTTAGCTAGGAGGTGGGTTGATAGGCGAGGATATGGACGGGAGTACGAGGCTCAACATAATCTCCCCTATTGCAAGGATTTGTTGGATTTGCTGGAGGGCGCACAGGTAAATGTATACTTAAGTTTACTTGGCCTGGCTTTATATGTGTTGCGTATACTCACGGTTCTTATTTTTACTTAATAGTTCGTTTGGAGGCCATATAGCGACGAGCTAATGGCTGGTTTGCCCGATTATTGCTCGACCGGCCAAATTATGTGGAGCTCTTCCATCCCGTTGATGTGTCTCGATATTGTCGAGCATCATGCCACCGAGCGAGTCCTTCGCTAGTTTGGTCGATCGTAGCTTGTACCTCCATCGCCCGCTTGGCATATGACTCATTACCAACGGGATGATCGTTCCAGGGTGGACCAGACATGTGTCGCATGGCTAGAGGTGCAGATCGATACTTGGGACCAGCGACATGACCTGATTCCGCCCCCTCCCTCCTCCCACCACCACCACCTGACCGGACGGATGGTGAGCATGACTATATGGGCTGGTAACGCAGCATTACCCGACTTTTCATCGGGAATCCCGTTCATCGCGCTGGCGGTCGGTACGTTCCATACGCCGGGAGGCACGAGGCACTGGTATGTTATTTGGTATACTTACTTATAACGTTAACCTAGCGTTCCGTAATTTATATTTTACATGTTGTGCAGGTTATTGGCCTACATATGTTCCACCAGTTAGGGCTGCAGATGCAGCAGCATACCGGCGAGGGAGAAGCCGCTTTGCACGAGTATGGCCGGAAGGTTACAAGTCTGGCTTCCTAGACATTGAGGCGAGCCCGAGATGATGAGCGCTTAGGATACGAGGCTGATTATGTGGTGCCAGAGCAGTACCATCGTGGGCCAGCAGTGGAGCCTGAACGTGGTCGATGTGGCAGGCGTGCCCAGAGAGGTAGGGGTATCCCACGAGGTCCTGGGGGGTCGGTGAGGAGGTGGTCCCCAGCAAGGGGTCGTTGAGGCACCTGTTGAGGATGTTGGAGTTGATCAGCCAGGTGACCACCATGAGTCAAACCATGCTCCTAGTGATATGTTGTCATTCAAGCCTTCAGCTTACTCCAGGGACTTTGCAGGTGACCCCGTCAGCTCCATTGTTGATCGCGGGCACGGCCATTACGCGACAGGAGTGGGATCAGTATTTTCCTGGTCCTCCAGAGCCATCGACGGTTGCTGATGATCGTATGACACGAGATGTGGATAGTGGGCACCGATTGAGTTATGGCTCATCATCGAGGGATGCTGAGGATCTTTCACAGGCACAGGTTTGTATGTATTACTATTATTTATATTTGTTTTTATCTCATTGATTAGTCATAAATATCTAAAGCCTTTTTTAAGGCATAATCCTCGCCCGTCACGGAGGCCACTTTGTGCGATACTGACATGGCTGAGACGGATGATTATATTCAGGAGCCCGCCGAGACCATGGTAAGATAATTTAAATTTTGGTGACTTAAAACGTACATTACTAATATATATTTTATATACTAAAATATCTTATTATCCTGTAAGTTACTGCTGGACCGACGACCCCTTCTACCGAGCATGTCAGCCCCACTGACGATCATGATGCAGCGCATCCTCCGATAAAGAGGCGACGTGATGAGGATGATCCTGATAGTGTAGTCGGGCGGGGTGGGATGCGCCTCAGGGCAACGGCTGCTTTAAAGCATACAGGATGTGGTACACATTGACTTTTTTTTATTTTATGTACATATGACATTCATTAAATAATAGCAACAATTTTTATTGTTCACATTATATGCGTATTATGTTTTTATTTCTCGGGTTCTTCGTTATTTTAATACTACAACACAAACACAAACATAGCAACTTAACATAATTTAAATTCGGTATAACTAATAAAAATACATGACACGAAAAACATAAAGATAAAGTACTACACTCAACACATATATGTGTTTGTTTAGTCACTTTCGCCCATTATTCTCTGCTTCAACCACTTAAATTTCTCTTCCAACCTATTTTTTTCTTCTTCCGCTTATTTTAGTTTCTCCTGCACTGCCGCAATTTGTTGTTGCATTTTAAAGATCTGGAGTTCGTATTCACCGGTCATATTCCAAACATACTGCAAACATGATTTGTAGTATTCCTCGTTAATGGGTTCATCATACCATTCTTCAAATCTACATTGATTTTCGTCCTACCAATGGGGATTATAACACAACACTATTAGTTAACATTTTATATAAAAAAATATTAACAAATATTTTTTTCAAAACAATAACTTACAAGTTGACGTATCCAGTGTTTGCGCCCAACATTACTATTTGACCATCGCCATCACAACCTCACCTCCCCAATATAATGAAACCCTAATTCTTGCTCTTCAGACATTATGACAAAATGCAATACAACTTAATATATTTCACAAGACTTGAGAATATTTATGAATTGATTTTTACAAAATCCTTAACGTCTTTAAATAAGCGAAAATCAATCAGGGGGTAGTATTTTTTGAGTTATAGCGCTTTAAATAAGTGCGCTATACCCAGTTGAATTATTGTTATGTCATTTAAGCACAGAAGAACTATTGGTGGGTCCACATAATATGTATAGCGCGATAATCTATACTTAAGTGGGCAAACAGCCGTTAAGGTATAGCGCCCTTTAAAAGGGCGTTATATATAAAATGGTCACCAGTTTTTTTCCTTATGCATTCTTTGAATCCAAAAGAATCACATTTTGGTTCCGGACTCACAGGAGTAGAACAAGAGTTGCGGGTATTTGGGCTTAAACGGGTCGTGCTAGATCAATACCGCATAGTACAACTCAATAATTTGATTTTGCGTTGAACCAGATTTTCGAGGAAAACACTCGTATGAAAATGAGTTGCATCTGAACTGAAAACAGCAATGGTGATTATGTCGACACGTCTTATTGGGGTATTAGCTGCGAGATGTCATGAAGGTACGTTTTAATAACCATATTAAACGCATTAATTATACGTTTTAGTGATGTTATGCATTACATACTAGTATTTGATTCTATTATTTTGCACTATATAAAGATGATTTCATTCCCAAAATTTTACAGACAAGTAAAACATCGCCACCCATGTCAAGCGGGAAAAATAATAATTGGTCAATATTCTTCTCCAAGGACCAGAATGCTAGTGATAAAGACAGCTATAATTAAAGAAGCTATTTTACTGATTCCCCACGTAATAACTCACAAATCGAGTTCGACACAATAAGCCTCACCTTCTGACTGAATGGAATGACGATTTCCGTCAACTAAAATATTCAGACCCACGTAAGTATTATTGTGGACTCCAATGCAAGCGGGTACATAGGCACGCCGAATCACAATGTCTTCTTCGAGATTAGGAAATGCTCGCAGCTCCTATCCCGACAAAATTCTAAACAACTATGCCTCGAAGTGATCGAGAATCATGCGAGTTACAGTAAACACCACCGGAAAATGGCAGATTTCCGACCGCCAAAATCGTCGGAATTCGAACGGAAATCACAAATTTCCGACTATTTTTCGATCGAAATTGGTTGGTCGGAAAATAATTTTCGATCGAATCCGTCGATGATTTCCGACTAAAATGATCGCAAAGTTCAAAAGGTCAGACGATCAAATATTTCACATTTCCGATCAAAGTGGTCGAAATCTACCGAACGAATCAGTCGTAATAATACAAATAAAATAATTATTTATTTAAAATTAAATAATATAAATATATCATTTCGGACCGAATCGGTCGGAAATTAATAATTAAAAAATAAATTTTATTTAATTTCCGACGGAATCCGTCGAAAACTATTGAATATTAATTTATTTTTTTTAAAATTCCGACCGAATCGATCGAAAATATGGGAATTTATGGTTAAATCCGGGCAGTCCGACTCCTCCCGTCGGAATTCGGTCGGAATTTTTTATAAATCTGGAATTTTGAGCTACACCACCTGTCAAACTATTACAATACAATAATACCAACCAACAATACATTAACACAATCTAAACCAACAATACATTAACAAAACATAAACCAACAATACCAACCATTAAACCTAACAATTTTGGGCATAAAAACATCCAAATAGTAGGCCACATTCAAGTTTAAAAACAATACATAAAGTTGTCTCTCACAATCAAATTTACCGATCAACCAAAACATCACAACTAAACTACTACACATCACATTCAGTTTGTTCATCCTCATCATCAGATAAATCATGCCCATATTTCCTCATGAATTTCTGCATCTTAACAAATATTCTGTATTAGGAGTCCAATTGTTGCTTCAAATCACGAATTTCGTGTCTCATATCTTCCATCTGTTCTTGATTTTGAGAAGAAGAAGAATTAGCTAAGAGTGGGTTTGGATGACCTGTAGGTCGACGCACTCCTAGTCCGTAGACTGTGCCTTTGTTTACTCCACTTATTGCCTCTGTCCACAATGAAGCCATATCATCAAGTGTTGGTTGAGTTGAAGGAGGTTGAGTTTGTTGACATTCTTCCACCCTTTTATGATAATCTTCCTGAAATGAAAACATAACTATTATGTAAACAAACCAATATTAATAAACCATAAATAATTATGAAGTTAGAATTTTACATATGTGTCTGACGCACACGTCTCCACCCAGTGTTCTCTTGTACCATCCTTCTTCTTTTTCTTATGCATCTCCTCGAACACCTCAGCGTGACTCATATCTCGCCCTCTTTCATTTTCCTTCATAACAAAAAGTATGAGTTAGACATTACAAACGTAAAATTCTATATGTAAAACTAAGCAAAATTTTATAAGTAATTACCAATCTTAGTTTATGGGCCGCAAAAGTAATCGAACCTCCTGTGTGCAACGAGCCACCTTTACTAGAGGCACGGTTTGCTTTTGCTTGTTCACTCTTCGCCTTCCATTCTGCGGTATTCCATTTCTCAAGAAGTTTATCCCAAACATCTTTTTTTAACCAGTCTGGCATTTTACCGGTATTCCGAGCAGCGAACATAGTATCTTTAATCCGTTGAGCAGCCTTCTTCTCGAAAATACTATTTATTGCATTTTGATGTTGAGGGTGCATACAACCTCTTTAACCTAGGTATAAGAGGTAAGTAATGCATCGCTTTAACTGGAACTTTCTTTTTTCTATTGGCATTTGTGACTTCCTTAAAACGAGGTTGATTACAAAATTTACAGTTCTCTAGAGATGCGTCATCCTTATAGAATAACATGCAACCTTTTTTACAACAATCAATTCTCTCTAATGAAAGACCCAACTTAGAAACCAATTTTTTAGCAGTGTAGAAATCTTTTGGTAAGTCAATGTTACTCGAATTAAGTTCATTCATAAGTCCAATAATAAAATCCATGCCCGCTTGGGAAATAAAACTATCCGATTTAATACTTAGCAATCTAACCACAACAGACAACTTGGAATGCACCGAGCCTTCATATAATGGACGACTAGCTTCCACTAACTGTTCATAGAAACGCTTAGCCTCATCATTTGGTTCGGATTGAACCCTAGGAAACGTCCCAAAAGTATTTCATTCTTAAATGTTCATATAATCCAAATTAATTAATGATTTCTCAAACAAAAGAAATAGTTGTAACTAACAATTATTTAAACTATTTCAACATATAAAAATTAAAGAATTCAAATAGAATAAAACAAATTAACGCATTTAATTTAAAGAGCATAATTGTCATAAGTCATAGACTAATCTACAACAACAATTTAATAATTTAATGGATGAAAATGATAATAGATTTCAATTAAACTTAATTCCATGAAAGTCAAAAGATATTAAAAAAGTTAGGAGTAAGACATATTGTCAAAAGTAGTCAACTAGCACTAATAGTTTTAATAGATTCTTCATACTTTCTCCTCTTAAAATTAGTATATATATATATATATATATATATATATATATATATATATATATATATATATATTTTCGGATATTATTTGAAAGTGGCTATATAATATCATTTCCCTTGAGTTCATGTGAACCCAAAACCAACTTTTTAAATTCTTTTTTTTTTAAAAAGACTTTTAAATATCCTTGGTATTAAGACAATAGAAACAAAAAAGGAAAATGAATTATTCTTGTATGAAAGTAGATATTACAACTAATCTTATACAAGTGAGGTTAGATTGGAAATACAATTTGTTATTGTACAATGTTTCTGCTTGACCTAATAGTAGGATTTGAATAGTTACCACAATCAATAATATCTAAGAAAAGTGTTGCAGTATTACTTCACATGCCTTCTGGAAATCTCCACAATATAAGACATTTATAAATTATTAATTCATGGAAGTAATTACACAATGCACATCAGATAAATATTTAACTCAACAAATACCATTTCTCTTTTATTATATTGCAATATATAAAAATATCTTAAAATATCATTATCTAAGAATCTCTAAGTTAATTTATGCATCTCAAAATTTACCCAGTCCAAAATTATTAACTTTGGCCTTCCAATAGGGCATAGATTTACTTTACGATCCTAAATTGTATACACTTTTACGATCTTTGCCCTAAATAACCAACATATAAATTTAATTTAGCTACTAACAATAGTCATAGATTTACTTTAGCTAACACAATCAATTTTTACAAACCAAACTAGGAGCAATTAAACAAAATCAGTGTATTTTAAAATAAAAAAAAATAACAAAGGAGGGTGAGGGAAACCTACCTGGCAATAGAGGGTCGCCGACGGACCTGCAGTTGGGCAGCGGCGCCGGCGAGTGATGCTGGTTGATGGCAGCGGCGGGTTTGGGTGGGGGGAAGTTTGAGTGAGAGAGAAGAGAGAAGGAAGAAAAGAGGGAAAGGAAAAGAATGGGGTCGCTAGGGTTTTTAAAAAAACTTTCCGATCGATTCGGTCGGACATTTGGTCAAAGTAGTCAACCCTCGTTTTACTAAAAAAATCCAACCGAACCGGTCGCTACTTTTTTATTTAATTATTTTCGACCGAATTGGTCGCTAACAGTGACGCGGAATTTTCCGCCAAAATTTACGACGGATATAGACGGAATATTAGTCGTAACTACTATTAAAAATTAAAAAATATATTTTTATGCATTTTTTGATCGATTTCGTCTGAAATTTCGGACGGAAATGGGCCGTTTTTTAGTAGTGAAAGAGGATTAGAATAGAGAATAATGAAAAGTTATTAAGACACGATAGGTACTATATTCTCAAGTTGGCTGAGGAACAAACGTCATCAACTAGTAGGAATTTGACATTAGTTGATTAACAAATGAAGATTATCTATGAGATTGACGATATTGAGTGCTTCTATCCTATAGATTAGTGAAATTCTTATGATTTTGTAGTGTATAATATCTTAGTTGAATATGACAGCTAATTACATTATCAATGTTATTGTATAACATAAATTTGGATAACATGATATGCTTCTTTATAAAAACAATTCGAGTTGTAAAATACAAAATAAAACACAAAACATACAATCTGCTGAAACGATAACTACTACTGTGACGACGATACAGAAAGCATACAAACAACACAGATACATTTAATCAACAATACAATATTTCCAAACAACAACAACAACAGATCACATATCAAGTTTAGATGATCCCTCTACTTTCCATCTTCATTCAATTATTTTTCAGATGATCTATCTCGTGTTTAATTTTGGTCAACCTATCATTAGGTGTTCTCTTATTTGTTATGATTCTTTCAATAGTGTTCTAAGAAAATCATGTTCTCTTCGTCTTCTTCGCGCTTATATTGGTGTTTAACTTTATTATTTTGTAAAGTAGTGGTAAAAATGTCGATGAGGGACTTCTCAACGGCGAGCCTCGGTTAATCGTTGACTCCTCGTGCCATCTAAAATAGTTGGCCCCTTTATTCTACACCCAACCTCATATGCTATACAAATATTAATCGAGAAAAATTACTTACTTTTGAAAGTTTGCAACCCCAAAATTTTCGCCCGAGGTTCATATTAGTCGTTTTAAGTCCTCAACGTACAGTAACACAATGGCAAATATAGTGTTCTATTAAATGCATTAAACTCTGTGAAACATTAGACATAGTGAGTCTAAGATGAAATTAAAGGAGAGAAAACATTATCATTTTTTTCTAATTTTTTTGGATATTATAGCTGTTGTAGAGAATATATATTATAATATAGCATAAAAATTAATTTTATAAAAAATTTGACTTTTATAGTGAATAAATATCAGAATCATGTAGCTATTTAATACATATAGTGGAACATCCGACGATATCTTAACGGATGAACTATATATATATATATATATATATATATTGCCAAAAAAATAAATAAATGGTCGTTATACTTTGGGTCCAAATATACCCCTGATGTAATAGTATTGGTTCAAATATAACTTTCTTCCTTTATGTTTGTCCAAGCTCGATATTCAATCTAACGCGGCACTGATATTTGAAGAGCTGGATGCCACGTGACATGCCACCTCAGCGCCCCTAACCCATTTTACCCCTCCCCTCTATTTGTTTTTCCACCACTAAAATTTTCTTCCATGGACAATATTGAATTTCACTCTAATGGTGATATTGGAAGCGTCTGATAAGATAAGTGGCAGAATAAGGAAGGAGGAATTCGACGGAGCAATGGTGGAACTCTCCTGTCTGGGAACTTGCCCTTCACTCTTAACTCCGTACTTGCTTCTCTGATTACAGTAATGCCCGTTACAATATCTATGATCACAGGTTCGTAACATCTTTTTAAAAAAAACATGAACTGTAAAATGTTCAATTTTGAATCTTTTTATTGTGTAGTGGTGTAGTTAATGATTGTGTGTCTTTGTTTATGTTATGTTCTTGGCGGTGATAGTGATAGTTTATTGTTTATTTATTTATTTTATTATTTTTTACCGTGAAATTACAGTAGGAAGATATTTCCGAGTGGAGTAGCGGCGGACTCGTACAAGAAAGCAGTGGACTCGGCGATGCAAAAACTCAGAAGCCAAGGAAATAACAACCATGAATCCTCTGCTAAAACGCTGTTTTTGGTACTTAAATGACACTCTGTTTTTGGTACTTTTTTTTTAAACAGAATTTTTGCAATAATATTTTATTGTTATTTTGGATTTTGTTGCAATTCTCCAATGACTTTGAAATGGCAGGTCAATTTTTCAATTTTCAAAGCAGCTAGCAGTGTAATTATATTGAATCTAATGTGAGCGTGAGCGGAGAAACAAACATATATAAAAGACTAAACTTTGAATACAATATTATTTAGAGGGGAAAAAAAATTTTGGGATGAAAAAAAAAATAGAAGAGAGGGGTAAAATAGGTAAGGGGCGCTGAGGTAACATGCAGCGTGACATCCACCTCATCAAATGGCAGTGTCACGTAGGACAAATTTAACGGAAGAGGGGTATGGGTATATTTAAACCAATAGTATAACGATGAGGGTATATTTGAACCCAAAGTATAACGAAAGATATATTTAAACATTTTCTCATTGTACACAGGTATATTTGGCCCTTTTCCGATATATATATTTAAACATCTATTAGCCTGGGGCGTCTGGCAGAAAGGTATAGCGCCTTGGAGGCATGCGCTATACCTAGTTTGGTTCTTCCTTGCTTTTGTGTTACTTTGGTTCAAGATCTTATTTGTACTCCAATTTATTTAATTCATAGGAAAGTAACATAAAACTAGATAGTGAGGAACCATTGTCAAATTTTGATTCGCAAATCGACACAAGGTGACCAATGTTTACGTTGACTCAATTGAGCCCACCTTCTCATATATTCAATTATTCGTGGCACGGCACTTGACCAATTATCGCCAAAAACATATTTCCATGTCCAGTGTCACTACCATCCAGGCATCCACCGTACCGATAGGCCTAATTTACGTCCTGATTAGATCACTTTATCCATAATATAGTACTCTCATACACCAAAAAAGTAGTACATCTGGAAACAGATGAGTATGAGGATCATAATCTCCTTTGGACTCGGGTATGAGGAGGATCATAATCTCCTTTTACTTTGAGTAGAACACCTCTATGGCTCCAGCCTTGTCAATCTACTTAGAAGACAGAGAATTCAAACTGGTACACACATCCAGTGCTGCTTCTGTACCAACTGGTCAAGTTGGTTCCTAAGTGACTTGCGAAACTACCTATAATCTAATGTTTTCAAGTCATCCTTTTAACGAGAGGCTAAAACTATCATGATAGATTTTCTATTGCCTTGAATAGAATTTCAAACAAAACTCTCAGATATCACAATTATGGTGAATAACTGAAACAGGATGCTAAAACCTAAACCGAGAAGCAAGCATAATCCATATGGTGAGGTGACACGACTAAAAACGAACAGGCACCTCCTATTGGCTTAGAAATAAGCAGATAAGCAATCTTCATTCTATAATACTAACATAACTAAACGTAGCAAAACCTAAAAGGCATAACTTTCATGTTATCCCAATTAAACGAGAGCTACAAACCCAGACAAGCTTTAATAAAAGGAGCATAAACCCAGTCAAACTTCAATAAAAGGAGCATAGTATTCGCGGTAGAGACCAGATAAAAGCAAGTAAGAGGTGCCAAAAGTTTCGGGATAAACGTGATCTAGACTCTAAATAAATCTAATTCGTAACAAATCTGACAGGCTTAAGTGAGAGTAAAGGAATGAAAAGCTTCCGCCTGATGCAATTGGAGCTTATTGAAGGTAATAAATCAACTTCAGTTAGTATATTTCAAGATGAAGCCTAGTTAACAACATAGCATTGGCTGACATTAATCTTAACAGTCACCATAACACCTATTGCTTCAATTTTCTATTTTAGATTGGGTTGAAATTCAACCTCATCCGGGTGCAAAACACTATAACCAAAATTGTGAAACCACAAATTCTCCTAAAATAGTCCTGAATTTTTTTCACAAACAAGGACTTGAGACCCCCAGATACTTGCACTGCACCACATTTGCTAATACTAAGATAAACACTCCCGCATAAAGTAGATACCAATTAGGAATATAAAAATTGTGTTAATAGACAAAGATTTAAGAGCAATAAGCAAAAATTGTTAAAATAACTCAATAATCCCACAGTTGCCACGTGCATTAAAAAGGATAATCCTCATATAGGAAAAACTCTAAATTACAGGTCGATAAAACGATAAAATTGACTACAACATTAAAACAGAGCTAAACATAAATAAGCCTCAATCGGAACCGGCTTAGTTGTAAACATAGGTGAGCCCAATTTTCTATTTTAGATTGGGTTCATTTACAACCCCATCCGAGTATAAAAGGCTATGAATAAAACTGTGAAATATCAAACTCCTAAAAATGCATACATTTTCTAACACACAAGGCCTTGAGAGCATCTTACACCGCACCAAAGTCGCTAATATGTGGAGCACTCCCATATAAAGTAGATAATTAAGGATATAAAAATTGAGATAATAATCTAAAACTTTAACAATAAGCAAAAACTGTTAAATAACTCAACAATCCCAAGGTTGCCACATAATTTTAAAGGGAAAATCCATACTAAATTACCGTTCGACAAAAAGATAAAATTGACGAGAGCATTAAAACAGAGCTAAACATAGGGATCAATCGGCGCCGGCCTTGTTGTAAACATAGGTGAGCCCACACTTACCACAGTAGTGACGGTCAAAGTGGTTAGCCATGAAAGTTCCAGCACCACACTCAGCATTAGGACACTCCTTACGAAGCCTCTGAACTTTTCCAGAATCATCCACCTTGTAAAACTGAAGTACAGCGAGCTTAACCTTCTTCTTCTTGTGCTTAATCTTCTTAGGCTTAGTGTAAGTCTTCTTCTTCCTCTTCTTAGCACCACCACGTAGACGGAGCACGAGATGAAGAGTCGACTCCTTCTGGATGTTGTAATCGGCTAGGGTTCGGCCGTCCTCGAGCTGCTTTCCGGCGAAAATCAGACGCTGCTGGTCTGGGGGAATTCCTTCCTTGTCTTGGATCTTGGCTTTCACATTGTCGATTGTGTCGGAAGATTCAACCTCAAGGGTGATTGTTTTACCCGTTAGGGTTTTGACGAAGATCTGCATCTTCGCTTTGGAGGAAAGAACTCGATGAGCACTGCGGCGTTAGGGTTTCTTCTTTGCTGTGAATGGAATGATAGTGTGACTCGGTGCCTCTTTATTAGGGTTTTGCATACCCCTTCATTTCTCCTAATTCAGGCCGGGCCTTTCGAGATGAAAATGCCTTTGGGCTTTGGTGCTATTCCCTTTGGGCTTCGGCCTCATTGTGCTCAAATGAGCTGTTCAAAAGACGGGTGATTTGCATAGATAGGACACTTTGGTATTACTCTTGCTTTTTTAACCCCGCTTGCCCTATGGATAGAATTTCAAGTTTAATAAATATTGTCATTTGCTTGTCCTAAGGGTAATACTTTTGACTTTTGACCTTGAAGGTTACCCATGGAGCGAGCGGGGGTCAAAAAATCAAGACCATTCTGTTATAATTCTGTATTGCTGTAATAAACAATTAAACTTTTTGGAAAAACAAAACAGAAAGTTAGTAATATTTGTTTAACGAAATAAATTCTGGAAAACAGTATATGAATAAATCGAGCCCACAGAATACACAATGTGTCCTTAAGGAAATTATTCCCCTCAAGTACCCGAGGTACTGAAATATATCCTCCCAGGATAGAACGATTTAACTCACCAGAGTGTTGGTACCAAAACGCCGGTGAACAGCGAGCCACTCAAAGGCTGTAAAACACACTGAAATTTTTATTGCAGAAGAAGAAGAAGCTCAGAAATCGTAAGGAAAGATTCTGGGATTCAAACTCTATTTATAGAGTTGCTGGCATTGTTTTCCGAAAAGGTTTGCAACCTTTCAGAAACAGCCATGGCTGTTGGATTTGAAATAATGCGGGAAAAATATATTTAAAATAATTCGGAAAAGAAAACGGGCCTGACTGAATCGGGTCGCGGGTCATGGGTTATTTCGAATTGAATTTTTCGTTAATTATTTAATTAATTAAATAAATAATTGAAAGAAATTTTGTCTAAAAAGATTAATCAATCAATCGATCTTTGACAAAATCTGAATCCAAATCCGAAGCCGAGCCGAGCCGAGCGAGCGAGCGACGACGACGACGACGCGAGGCTTGCCTTTTTCTTAACTCTTTAAGAGCTAGAAGAAGAGCAATTATATATATACTCATCAAAAACCTTTTCTTCCTCCGATATGGGACAATGTCCCTTTGCCAAGGGAAACTCAAATATTTCATTTTTTCTCCATTTCTCATTCACCCTTTTAAGCTACACAAGCTTAAAATCCCAACAATCCCCCACATGAATGGGGAATGGCTATAAAATAAAGGAATGCATGGACGCGTGTGTGTTTTACATGCAAGAATTAATTGCATCTGGATAAGTAGGTTTCCCTTTGAACTTTCCGTTGTGAACTTATATCAGATATACTCGGTCAATCGGTAGATTTGATATCTTTGAACCGTCGAGCTTTGTTGTATACCTAGACAGCATAAGTCACACAATCAATCCTTAACCATCTATGGTTCTCACGGTTGTGTTCGTTTCAGCCATGAATACCGCCTGGTTTCATGAGTGTTTAGAGAATGGGCGTTTACTTTCATTCCCCTTGAAGCGGCTTACACTTCATACTCACATAGGTGATTTCTAAACGTGTAATCTTGTAGACACACTATCTGGTCATATCCTGTCAGACTTAGCAAATCATTAAAAACCTTTAAGCTTTGTTGACTCATCAAAAAGCCTTAATGCTTTACCTCGATTTCTGAACATTGTCTTCATCACGAGAATGGGTAAAGTTATTTGACAATGTTGAACCGTCATTCATAACTTTGTTTGATCTCTTTGAACCTAGCTCGTGGGATCTCCAGTCTGCTAGGTAGAGTTACTGTCATGATGACTTGTCCTAGACCTTAACCCCATTCCCTTTGATGATCTTTCAACTACCTCTTTAGATAGGCCTTTTGTAAGCGGATCCGACACGTTATCTCTTGACTTTATGTAGTCAATTGTAATAACACCACTAGAGAGTAGTTGTCTAACGGTATTGTGTCTCCGTCGTATATGACGAGATTTTCCGTTATACATAACGCTCCCTGCCCTGCCTATTGCCGCTTGACTATCACAATGTATACAAATAGGTGCCAAAGGTTTGGGCCAAAATGGAATATCTTCCAAGAAATTCCGGAGCCATTCAGCTTCTTCACCGGCCTTATCTAAAGCTATGAATTCAGATTCCATTGTAGAACGGGCGATGCATGTTTTTTGGATGATCTCCAAGACACTGCTCCACCCCCAATTGTGAAAACATATCCACTCGTGGATTTAACTTCAAATGATCCAGTGATTCAATTTGCATCACTATATCCCTCGATCACGGAGGGATATTTGTTATAATGCAAAGCATAATTTTGGGTATGTTTGAGATACCCCAAAACTCGTTTTATTGTCATCTAATGTATGTGATTGTGATTACTTATAAACCGACTCAGTTTACTAATAGCACATGCTATATCTGGTCGTGTACAATTCATGATATACATCAAACTTTCCAGTACTCTTGCATAATCCAGTTGTGAGTCACTTCACCTTCATTCTTTTGAAGTGCATAACTCACGTCAATTGGAGTCTTATCAATTTTGAAATCCAAATACTTGAACATGTCAAGTACCTTTTCAATGTAGTGAGACTGTGATAATGCTAGACCTTGTGGAGTCTTGTGAATTCTGATTCCTAAGATCACATCAGCAACTCCTAAGTCTTTCATATCGAATTTGCTAGCCAACATGCGCTTAGTAGCATTTATATCTGCCATGTTTTTGCTCATTATCAACATGTCATCAACATATAAACAAACAATGACTTCATGACCTGGAGTGTTTTTAATGTAAACACATTTGTCGCACTCGTTGATTTTAAACCCACTTGCCAACATTGTTTGGTCAAATTTGGCATGCCATTGTTTGGGTGCTTGTTTAAGTCCATAAAGTGACTTAACAAGTTTGCACACTTTCTTTTCTTTACCAGTTACCACAAAACCCTCAGGTTGTTCCATGTAAATCTCTTCCTCTAATTCTCCATTTAAGAAAGCTGTTTTAACATCCATTTGATGGATTTCAAGACCATACACGGCCGCTAGTGCCACTAACACCCTAATAGATGTTATCCTCGTTACTGGCGAGTAAGTGTCAAAGTAATCAAGGCCTTCCTTTTGTCTATAACCTTTGACAACAAGTCTTGCCTTATATTTGTCAATAGTGCCATCAGCTTTCACTTTCCATTTAAAGAACCATTTTGAACCTAAAGGCTTATTTCCCGGAGGAAGATCTACCAATTCCCATGTATGGTTATCCAAAATTGATTGAATCTCACTATTGACTGCCTCTTTCCAAAACGCTGAATCAGAAGATGACATAGCTGCTTTAAAAGTTTGAGGCTCATTTTCAAGCAAGAATGTCACAAAATCTGGTCCAAAGAAAGTAGATGTTCTTTGACGTTTGCTACACCTTGGATCTTCTATACTTGGAGTATTTTCCTTTGGTTCTTCCCGAGGTTGTTTAGGTCTTTCACTTAATGACTCACATTCAGTTTTATACGGATAGATGCTTTCAAAGAATTCAGCATTATCTGATTCCATTACCGTATTAACGTGAATTTTGGGATTATCAGATTTATGAACCAAAAACCGACATGCTTTACTGTTTGTAGCATATCCAATGAAAACGCAATCAACAGTTTTTGGTCCGATTTTAACCTTTTTAGGTAAAGGAACTTGTACATTTGCTAGATACCCTCACACTTTGAAATATTTCAAGTTGGGTTTTCTTCCTTTCCATTTTTCATATGGAATAGATTGCGTTTTGCTGTGGGGTACTCTGTTGAGTATTCGATTAGCTGTAAGTATAGCTTCGCCCCACAAACTCTGCGGTAATCCGGAACTTATTAATAAAGAATTCATCATTTCCTTTAATGTCCGATTTTTCCTTTCCGTAATTCCATTGGATTGAGGTGTGTAAGGTGCAGTAGTTTGATGAATAATTCTATATTCCGAACATATTTCTGCAAATGGAAATTCATATTCTCCACCCCTATCACTTCTAATCATTTTGATCTTTTTATTCAATTGATTATCCACTTCATTCTTGTATTGCTTAAATGCTTCAATTGCTTCATCCTTACTATTAAGCAAATAAACATAACAATATCGAGTGCAGTTGTCAATAAAAGTAATAAAATACTTTTTTCTACCTCGAGATGGTGTCGACTTCATATCACAAATGTCAGTATGACTTAAGTCTAAATGATTTGAATTCCTTTCAATAGACTTATAAGGATGTTTTACAAACTTAGACTCAACACATATTTGACATTTTAATTTATTACACTCGAATTTAGGCAACACTTCTAAATTAATTAACTTCCGCAAGGTTTTGTAATTGACATGTCCTAAACGAATATGCCATAAATCATTTGACTCCAATAAATAAGAAGAAGCTGTAATTTTATTCATACTGTCAACAACCATTACATTTAGTTTGAAGAGGCCCTCTGTGAGGTAAGCCCTTTCCAACATACATTTCATTCTTGCTTACAACAACTTTATCAGAAACAAATACACATTTGAATCCATTCTTAACAAGCAAAGAAGTAGAAACTAAATTCTTCCTAATAGTAGGAACATGAAGAACGTTGTTGAGCGTTAACACCTTGTCGGAAGTCATCTTCAGGAATATCTTCCCATAACCTTCAATCTTGGCTATTACAGTATTTCCCATGGAAAGCTCTTCTTCGGGACCAGCAGTAGAGTACGTCGCAAATGCTTCCTTGACAGCACCAACATGTCGAGTGGCTCCAGAGTCAATCCACCACTCCTTCGGATTTTCAACTAGGTTGCATTCCGAAAGCATTGCACACAGATCATCAATGTCATCATTCTTCTCCACTATGTTGGCCTGTCCCTTCTTCTTATACTTTTTCGGGAGACGGCAATCAGGGGCTTTGTGACCGATTTTTCCACAATTGTAGCAGCTGCCCTTGAATTTCTTTTTGTTCTGCTCCTTAGTCTGTCCAGAAGACCTCTTTCTCTTCTTACTTTTTGGAGCAGTCTCCTCAACGATATTAGCTCCCATGATCGTTGAATTTTCACGAGACTTCTTCTCGGCTGTTTTGTTGTCTTCCTCAATCTTGAGACGAATCACAAGATCTTCCAACTTCATTTCTTTGCACTTGTGTTTAAGATAGTTCTCGAAATCTCTCCACGAAGGAGGCAATTTTTCAATCATTGAAGCCACTTGAAATGCTTCATTCACGACCATACCTTCAGCAATAAGGTCATGAAAAATAAGTTGAAGCTCCTGAACTTGGGTTCCAACAGTTTTACTGTCTATCATTTTATAGTCTAGAAATTTGACAACCACGAACTTCTTCAAGCATGCATCTTCAGTCTTGTACTTCTTCTCAAGTGCGTCCCATAATTCTTTCGAAGTATTCATCGCACTGTACACATCGTACAAGTCATCCTCTAAAGCGCTTAAGATATAGCCTTTGCAAAGAAAATCTGCCTGCTTCCACGCCTCAACAATCATGAATTTCTCATTATCCGGCATGTCCGCAACATGCACTGGAGGTTCTTCACTAGTGAATTTCTGCATACTAAGCGTGGTAAGCCAGAAGAACATCCTTTGCTGCCATCCTTTGAAGTTGGCTCCGGAAAATTTTCCCGGTTTCTCTGCCGGTGGAACAACAGTCCGGCTTGACGAGGCTATCGTCGTTGCCGCAATAGTCGCAGAAGAATTTCCATTATCAATTGCCATTTCTCACTGTAAGCAACAAAAGAGTTCAATTAATGGCAAAATCAGAACAGTAAACAATACTATTATTAACAAAAACAGTATGTATAATAAATAAACACCGAAGTTTTTATATACTGTTTCACAGAAAAACGATGAAGTTTTTATGTTCTTCAAATCGTTTTATGAATTTCAATACACTGATGAATTTTAAACTCAAATATTTCATTTCCCTCCATTTTTCATTCACCATCTTTAAACTACACAAGCTTAAAATCCCAACACATTCATTTCGGTATAATTTTCTGAAAGACTTGTGAATGGTATGAATTTTAGTTTGGATTTGGAAAATAAAAGAAAAGAAAATAATTATTATTAGCAATTTAGTGTTGAAGCACTTAAAAAAAAGTTCCATTTTTTGAATACTTTATCTTCAATGTGTTACCCATAGTCTCGCATTTTTTACTTCATTTAAAAAAATTGTTTAATCATCTGATGTGCGAAATTTGTTGACTCGACTAAAAAATTATTTAAAAACAATTATTTAATCCATTGTTTGGATGGTTGTTATGTATCGTTTTATAATGTATCGTATAATATTGTATTGTATTGTATCGTTTTGATGCATGCGATGTTTGGATAGATTGTATTGTTTGTCCTCGTTACATGATGTCATGCACCAACAATATGAAAAAGAAACTTGTAATATTATTTTTAAAAATAAGGTACGAGGTAGAATTATCATAATAAAAAGGTAGGGTAAAGGATAAAATAAAATTATTTAATAATAATGACGGACAAGATAAGAAAAAAATAAAGTAACGATGTGACTACACCAAATCGATTATTCTATAAAGTGACACTTTTCATCGTTATGTATCGATGAATTTAACAATACGTTACAATAAACTTTAAATAACAACCAAAATAATAATTGTATTTAAAGTAACAATACGATACAATACAGCATGTTAGAGACACTCAAACAAGCTTTTGAAGAAAAAAAATAATTAAGGGCGTAATGTAAAATTTTAGAAGTCAATATAGAGTAGAGGTAGTAAAAAAGATAAACAAAATAAAATAAAGCGTGAATGTTTTCCCTTTTCTCTCTGCTCCCTTAGCCTTAAATCTCACTGTTTTACTAATTTGATTGTAAGTGTGGCAGCAGGGTTTAAGCCGCGACTAATAAGGGATAATGGAAACACGCTGCAACTTTTGGCTTCCGAAGAAGAAGAGATTTTGCGCAAACACCCTTCTCAAAGATTCAGAGTGAGTCCCTCCCTTTAGTTAATAACACTTCCCCTCCCCTTTCTAACACCCTCAAGTTCTTACTTCCATTTTTTCGATTTAAAAAACAAAAAGCTTTCTTTTGATTTTAATGCTTCAGGTTCTGCGGAAACCACACCCAAAGATCTAATGGACAATGGATTCCTTGCCCTATCCACCCTTCTCAGTATATACAATACAACCTCATGCTCACTTTGTTTTTACCATTCATCTTTTTGCTTTATTTATTTATTTGTTGTATTTGCCATTTTATAAATAGCTCTGTGCTGGAAGAGAATCTCCAAAGTCACCTTAAGCGATGCCCATTTTACAAACAAGCTCAATCTTTACTACTTCAGCCTTATTACCAAGAAGGGATCAATGCTGGCAAAGAACAACAAGGGGACCAGAACTTTAGTTCAGAGATGAAGAGAAATGCTGTTCATTCAATGACCCCTTTTCAATTCTCCCAATTGATTAATAAAATCAAGTCTGTTCATGCTTCTCTATGTAATGACATCCGTGATTCTTTCAAGATTCCACAAGCTTGTGACATTTGGACTAATCGACAAGTGGACCGGTGTTCTTTACTATCATAGTACTCTTTTGTATGTGTTGTGTGCATTTTATATTCCCTTTAATCCAATGTTATCTTATTTTTCCAACCCCATTTTTTTCAGGACTTTACCTTTTCAAGAGAAACATGTAATGCAGCAAGCCTCAATTCTTGGGAATCTAGAAGAATTTGGGGTTCTTAAAGTTAAGTCAGAAACATCAGTGGAGGAGGAGGATGATGTTCCTGCAGTTGTTGAATTTGGAGCAGGGAGAGGATACTTGACGCAAGTTTTGGCCGACTGTTATGGAATTAAGAAGATTTTGTTGGTTGAACGCAAATCATACAAGCTCAAGGTCGGGCGACAAGCATAAAAATCATGCCTTTATTTTTTGTTGTGTCATTAGAATGTTATATCTATCAGACACCTGGGTGTTTATGATTCATGAATTATGTATAGGCTGATCGGAGTCTGCGACAGAAAGAGAGTGTTACACTAGAGCGGTTGAGAATTGACAGTAAGGGCCTTATTAACCCTTTACTTTATCTGATAAAAAAAATTAACCCTTTCTTCGTTATGAGCTTTTTTTTTTTTGCTCCGGATTCTCTATTTTGATGTTATGTTAGTTTTCTTCTGATTCGCTGGTCATGCTATATGATTAGATGTCAAGTTGCCGTGAGTTTTTTTTTCCTTTCCACTTTTGCAATGATTGCACTATCATTAGCTCTTAGATTTGGTATATTATTATTACTAGGTATTAGACTAGAAAAGAGTGTTGTTATGCTGCAATATGTTTATTTACCTTATCAAAAAAAAAAGTTATGCTGCATTATGCTGGATGATTCACAGAGAAATACATATGATTGTGGGCGTTCTTTGGTATACAAGATGATGTAATGTGTATGATTTGCTAGCAACACTGAGGTGTTCTTAGGCTTGAACAAAGAGTCCAGCTGTCATCAAGTTGTGATGTGTATGTAGTATCATTGGTTCACTAAATTGTAGCTTATATTTGCAGTATTTATGCCATTTTTGCTTCAAGTTGTTGGTGCATTTAATCCTCCGCAAGGATTTCGGTTCTTGTGTTTAGAGTTGGGGTGGTTTCGTAGGATACATATATGACATGCAGAGAATTATTTCTCTTCAGAAAACCATTTTTGTTGCAGTTTCATATGCTAGTTAACTGGATAATTCGTGTTCTAATAGGATAAATTTATGTAATTTCCTGTCAAATTATTGACTGCTGCGATATTGCTTTGTGTGTGTGTGTTGGGGGGGGGGGGGCGCATTAAGGTCAGCAGATAGATAACTACTCGTCTATCACCCATTTACTCATCTTGCCAGCTTCACTAGGTCATTCCCATATGTCTATGCAATGGAATATGTAGTGATAGATTTCAGAACCCCACATGAAAGCCATGGATCTGACAAGAAAGTAAAATAGCTATCAGCATACAAGGATGAAAAAGACTTAAATTAATCATGTCGCCCTGACTCACTGGATGATCATCTTCCTCTATTACTTTGAATTAACGGGTTTTAACTTTTTGCAGTTGAGGACCTGAAATTGGATGATGTTGAGAGTTTACAAGGAGTTCCTTATCTGGCAATTGGTAAACATCTTTGTGGGCCTGCTACAGGTACTTCTTTTCTTTCTGCTATAAGAAAAAGAACATAGACCATGCCTTTACACAGTGCATTTGATTCTTCTTTTGGCCAGTTTTACTTTATGAACTAATACAATAAGCAATTTGATGCAGATATGACTTTAAGATGTTGCATCAGGGAACAATGTGATGATTCTCCTTCTGAATCGACTTGCCACATGATCGGCCTAGCTATAGCTACATGCTGTCATCATCTTTGTCAGTGGAAGCATTACATAAGTAATCTGCCTTCTGCCGGCTCTCGTCTCATGATATTTTCTGTTGCACATATCAGTTTTGACTCCGTTCTAGTTTCTCCTAGAAAATGTTCTTTCATTAGCATAACTTTGTGACTTACCGAAATTCATGAATGATACCTACCGCAGATAAGCAATATATGTTGAATTCGGGAATCAGCAAGGATGATTTCAATGCCATGACATGGTTTACCAGCTGGGCCGTCGATGCAGATCATGGTTCAGACCTTAGTGGCACTGATTGGTCTTTTGATCTACAGATCAGGTATGGTCTTTCTATTATTCAGACCTAGGTTTCTTCGCTTACCACATTTTCTCTTCTCTTGCTCCTAAAATGACTCTGTTATAAGTTATTTCCTCTACATGTGGTTCACAGGGAAAATGAGCATGTAGAATCTGATCTAAATACATATGAAGTCAGAGACATGGTGAAAGATATGAAGGCTGTGGATAGAGCCGTCGTAGGGTTGATGTGTAAGGATATTATAGATGTTGGGAGGTTTATGTGGCTCAAGGAACATGGACTTGAATGTGAGCTTGTCAAGTATGTTCAGTCAAATATCTCTCCAGAAAACCGTTTGTTGGTCGGTCGGCAGAAAAGCTGAGTGTTAACGTGCTGCTATACACTGCATTTGCATCCCTTAGATATTTAGCATTCTCAAACCTGTAGGTCTAATTCACAATTTGATAATGTATTCTGGATATCAACATTTTTCGAGTAGATTTTTGAGGTCGTATCCTTTGACATTTTGTTCCGGTTTTAGGCACCAAAAAAAAATAAAAAAAATAGAAGCGGCTGTAATTTCTTTGTTGTTGACCTTGAGGACCAAAGTACGCTTGGAGCCTCCAATGTACGCTTGAAATAATTGTTGAATTCTACTACCTCAATTTCCTTTGCCAGACTAAAAAAAATACTTAGGAAATATCATGCCTTAACAATATATCACCCAACATTTGGATGGACTCGCACTCTCCAACCTTCCTACACTGTCAGCATATCAATCTTCTTTTTTCATTCTTCTGCTGCTTTTGTCGCCTCACCAATGATATTGAAGAGCTCTCGATTTGGATTGTCCTAATACGTTGAATTAAACTTGGAAGAGGGAATTCGAGCTTGTGTTGGTGTCTTGGTGAAACAATTATAATGGCCATTGCGTCGAAGAAGACCAGACCATGTTCTACATTTCAGTGAGACCAACTTGTTCTGGCATTTACTCACAACGGCCTACTACTCCTGATCAGAAGGAACCATCTCACCTCAAAGCTTATTTTACAACCACAAGATGAAGACAGAAGGTGGAATATTTTCTGGGTTGATTTGCACGTCGATCATTTTTCCAGGAGGGACCCCAACATGGCATTCCATAGCCATGGTGAACGTGGACTTGGGACGTCTAGCCAGAGATAAGCTGAAGGGTCAATTGGATGGGCCATGGTAGATCAAATGAGAAATATGACACCACGATTTGGTTTCGTCCAACAGCATTTGCCTTAGATTATACAAACACGAGACTCGAAATGGTTGTGCTAAACACCTATTCAATTTGTACTGTTTTATTCAATATTGTTTTGACCAACCTCAACTAGATTGTGAAAAGCTGAGTTAGAAAAGAGAGGACCTGAAATTAGCACATGAATGGTATCCATTGTACATTAGTTTCAAGAGGCTCTCGCCAAGGGTCTACATTAGCAATTGCACTCTCAAAAGTTAGCACAGGGATTTTTATTTTTTTTGCTTTTCAATTCAATAGATTAGGATTTGGAGAACAAAATCAACAGATTAGGATGATTTATCTCCAACTACGACCACTGTTTCTCAACTATTCAAGGCAATAGCCTAACCCCTTTCAGTTGAGAGTATGGACATTCCAGTGCAAGAATTTACAGGAAGAAGAACCATGCATGCCAGACATGCAATACAGATACCATTTACATATTTTAGTTCACAATGTACACTTTCTAAGAGTGACAATATGCTCAACTATTTGCACGACCAAAGGTTTTCTCACTGCTGTAGCACATGTAGAAGAACCCATCTTTATCCTTGAAAGAATCATACACAGTCTCCATCAAGCTTGCTGCAGCAAAAGAAAATCCATACGATATCAGTGACGGGGCAAATAATCCTTGTCATGGTGTTATAACATGTAAAAAAAAATTGAGGCAAGGTGAACAAACTAGGAGTTACTTGTTTGAGGCAAGGTGTTATTCACAAACACGAAGAGAGCTTTCCCAGGAGCCAGATGGAGTCTGCCACTCAGAATGTGGATAAATTGGCCAACGGACATATCACGGGGTACCAGGTATCTGTGGTCAAGACCGAATAGAAGAATTAAAAAAAAAAAAAAAAAAGAGGATTATTACTAATTAGGACCTTATAGGACTATTATAAGAGGAACAGTAGAGGACTACACAGTGGTAGGGGAGTGTCTTGGTTTTTTTTTTTTTTTTTTTTTGGTGGGAGGGAAGAAGTGGGTTTTCCATCTCTGTTCATTCAGCAAACTACAGGAAACTACATGTACAACCGTGAATTAAACTACAACCCCTCCAAGAAACTAAAAGCAAATTCCAAAACAGGGCCTACGGAGGAGAGTCAGTTATTGGGTTTTCGTTGCATTTACAAATAAATGTGAAGCCCTAAAATACTATTTAAGGCAGGGTATGGTAGAAGAATCATTTTTTGGCAGGTAGCCGGGATAGTACATTGTCCACTAAAGAGAAGATCCCAGATTTGTTCAGCTCTATGTTACACAAAGCTGTTCCAATAGCTCGACGTAGATGACAGAACGGATGAGAAGTAAGCTTCGGAAGGCACTGCTATGATTGGGAAATCGAAAGGATGACCCAGTTTTTGAAAGACCTGGAAGATGTGCAGACATTGTGAGAGGCTCCAGATTCTTTGATATCGACAGTTCCAAGAAAATGGTATATTTAATGTGAAGTCTTGCTATCAAACATATCTGTTGCAAGTGGCACTACCCCCACAATAGCCTATTAAATTTAGTTGGGAAACTAGAGCTCCTTATATAGTAAAGAAATTTTATTAATAGTACCGAAATGGTACACAACATGTACAAGAGATGGATTATCTCTATTCCCTGAAACTAGAGCTCCCTATAAGGTTGCATGCTTCAGTTAGGTTATAGTTAATGAAGCGTGTCTACTCAAGAAGACAAGAATATCAAAGAAGAGCTATGCAGATTTGCAGTAGATGCTGCATGTGTAAAAGGAGGTTGAAAACAGTAATTACTCTTTTTGAATTACTGGATTGCGATTCAACTGTTGAATTTTGTTTACATTTTTAGGGTGAAACTGGTAATATCACAGAAAGTCAAAACCCCTCTTTTGGTGCTGGAGAGGATCGTAAGATGAAAAAGGATCTATGGAAAATTTGGAGCGCCATTCCAACACAAATATGTTGGGTGGTATAAGGGAAAGGAATGAACGTGCTTCTATGGAAAAACTACTTTCTTTTTCTTTTTGATAAGGGTAAGAATTTTATTGATCCAGCACTAAGCATGTGCTGCACAGGAAAGAAAGAGACTGTAAGCATTCTTTTCACTTTTCCCTCCCTATGTAAAAGTTTTGTTTCCCTCTGCTGTCAGATTTTCAGTTCTAACTAGATATTCATAAGAAATTCTCTAAGCGCATCCAAAACTAGGAAGCTTAGAAAGAGATTCACATTTGCTGTTCAAGAGGAGATTCAGAAACATCACATTTATGAGTAGTATAAGAAAGCACATCACACTAGATTTTGGCAGGAAATATGACACCGAGATGATATTTGCTTACTTCTTCTTTTCCATCTCAGGGAGGTCAGTCTTTGAATATCTTTCAACCACCACCTGCAAAAATATAAAACAAATAAATTCATGACATGATGACAATATGCACTATTGGAGGGAGGGAGGGAGGGAGCCGAGGGTCTATCGGAAACAGCTTCTCTACCCTAGGGTAGGGGTAAGATCTGCGTACAAACTACCCTCCCCAGACCCCACTAGTGGGATTATACTGGGTTGTTGTTGTTGTTGTTGTTGTTGATGACAATATGCACTATGCATGAAGGAGCATTCAATAACCACCAGAGGGTAAAACATAATGGTTAATCCAATATATTTTTGTTGTTTGTATGTTTCTTTCTGAACAGCAATCATCCAAATACTGTATGTCGGTAGGGTAGGAAAAGTTATAGCAATTGTAAGCAACACTCACAAATAGTTAATTTTTGTGCAAAGGGTTCAAATCAAACTTTGGTGTGTGCATTATTCAACAGAAGCTGTAACAACAGGCAATTACCACTTAAACTCCTAATGGTTGATAAGATGGGACTTCAATCCTTATGATTCCGAAAGAAACACATGGGCTACATATGCAAAATTTTCAATTTTTTTGTTAAGTAAAACTTTTTAAAAAAAAAATCCAAAGGGGATATAACCTATGTACTAGTATACGAAGACCCAAAACCTAATGCTAAGCCCATAAATCACAGAGCACCAATCTTACATATAATTACAGATACGCATAACTGTATGTACTTCCATATAAGGTAATATTTCATTTTGCCATCAATATGTTAATCATCTTCCCCCTTTAATTCTCACTTAAGTCTACCTTTAACTTTCGATTAACTTGATCAAGTCCAACCTTTCTCTTCATCGTCATCATTTTCACTCTTAAATTTCTCGAAAAGCCTTAAATTGCTGAAGTATCAGCATCCAGTCTCTCTCTATTCTACCTTCATTCACGTCTACAATTTTATTTGGCAATAGATCTCCTTCACCTTTGAGCTTTGAACCTGAGGTGATTATCACATCTCAATATTTGTCCGATTTTGTGAAAGAGAAAGAAGAAGCAAGTACCACATTATCAAGCTTCAGGGTTGTCCTCAAAATTCAAGTAGACATCATCTCTTATTGGTTGGAATAAAATTAGTCAGAATTTGCTTTGGAAGAACCATGAAACTTATAAACCAAATCAGTCTAGTGATGACGGATCCAAGAACAAAAGCTCCTGACAAGTGCCAACCACTAATGAAAGATGTTCCAAAGTTTTTTTTTTTAAAAAAAAAATGTGTGTGTGTGTGTGTGTGGGGGGGGGGGGGTGTATACTTTCAATTTCAGACTAAGAATTTGCTAATCATGCGAGCTGTGGAACCACTAGAGATGCTAAAGCATTGTCAGGATAGAATGTTGAAGCTACCAAGGTGAAGGAACCTCTCCTGCCACTTAGAGTCAGATATCAACACTAATACCTTTAATTAACATCAAAAGTCATATTATGACTTTTGAGTAAATGCAAAACTTTGGAGGAATTTTAGGGGCTAAAAATTGGAGATAAGGAGGATGAGGCTAGGAAACAGTTTGAATCAGTTGAGATAAGAAAGCTAATTGGTAGGAAGAAGCAAATTAAATTGAACCAGCAGCTTATGATATTATAAAACACTAATATATGGAGTACATATTTTTTTTTGCACAGTGAAGCTATAAAATGGCTAAAGTCTTTTCAGCTAAATTTTTTAACTTTAAACCCAGTGATCATCTACTTAGCCATAACCTAATTGTCTAACATATTTCAAATTAGAGAAAAGTACAAAACGTAGTGGTTGAATGCGAAAAGAATCATATACATAAAAAAAATCGAATTTAAGTCAACGAAAAAGTGGAAGCTGAATACAAAAGTATAGAGACACACCGGCAGTCGATCAGGATATTTGGCGATTATATCTTGTGATTCTGCGAGTCTCTCATCTGCAGTTTAATCGATAAATAAGGAAATAAATTGTAAGGATAATCAGTTTGATAAACAAAAATGGGATTTGATACAGGATTGAAACAGCACCGTGTGAAAATTCTTTTTTGAAAGCCTTCCCCATCTCTCTGCTTCACAAATCACAACCGAGCCGTCTATGGATGATTTTTCTGTCCTTACAGATAAGATCATAAGAAGAATACGTGAAAAACACGTTGATTAACTTAATTAATGAATGTTCAATTAATATTATAAGACCGTTCACAACCACATGCGGGGATAGCTCAGTTGGGAGAGCGTCAGACTGAAGATCTGAAGGTCACGTGTTCGATCCACTTTCACCGCATTCCTTTTTTCCTCATACCTTCTTATTATGGCTGTTAATAATTTATAAAATTAAGGTAACAATCAAAATAAATATTGTATTTAAAGTAGAACCATCCAAACAAGGCAGGCGTAATAAATCCAGTGCATGATAGTTCTTCTCAAGAGATAATGCCTTTTGTGACTTTTTTTTTAAAAAAAAATTCCTCCCAAATTAGGAGGATGTATAGTGTTTTCACGTAATGGGTGGAGGTACTTTTAACAAATAAGCAAGTCTCACTTGTCGCCTTTTGTGACTTTGTGTTGGAGTAATACTGACAGAAGGTCTCAATATGATTTTCATTTTCTATTGTGTTACGAACATAAAACGAGTTACGTTTGAAAAATGATTTTAATTTAATTTGGTTGGTGAAATGCAAAAATATCATTATGATCATATTCTGTTATATGTCATTATAGATTTTAATTAATTAGATGTTGAGTTCTCAAAAGATGAACATGAAGGAATACTAATCAATGACTCTTGTTAAAGTAGCTTACATGTTTTTAATATGTCCACAACAGTTATTTCCTAGACTAGTTCAACGGCAAAAGACTTTTTAATCAACTCGATAAAGGCAAACTAGCATATCGAAGAGTATGGTAAATTTTGGTTTCTAGCTCAGGTATTTTCCTAATACGAGCTTTCCCGTTTAGATCCATGATCAAATAAAACTATGCAAGTAGAGAGGCCCCTCTGTTGGGTAAAATATGTCATGGTACGTGGCCATTAAAGAAGGGAACACGTGGAATCAAAGTCGGGAGAACGAAAAATCGGGCACATCTACCTCGTGTGTCACCGAGAAAGGCAAGTCCATAAAAGCATTGAGCATGTTGCGCCTGATAGCATTCAATGAAGAATATTCTATAGCACTAAAGAATAACGGCTCATTACAGGAATTTGAGCATTTATGTTTACCGTTAGATTTTCATTATCGTACTTTAAAATTGTCATTAGTGGTGGGCCCGACCATTATGCCCACTGAGCTATAAATAATAGGCTCAACTATCATTGTAATACATGATTTTCTGGGCATCAAAAAATAGATTCTAATACAGCATCTAGATATTATTTCTCTCTCAAGCTTGTTGTTCTCATCATCATCGTGCTTAGAAACCCTGTTCCTGGGCTCTCCAAATCTATCATTTTATCTACATTTGAGCTAAGTATTTTACACGAAAATTGATTAGTTTATTATCTTTTGGGATTAAATTGATTCATCTGTCTAGAAACCACGAACAAATTCAACTGTACCATTTTTCGGGTAAACAGTTTGATGCCCACCGTGAGGCCTAGACAGTCGTTGCGATTAAAATTAGTCCTTGCTTTTTCTCCATAGACAAGCTTTGATCGTTTTCTATCTTTGCAAAAAATCACCAAAAAATGGCAATCAATACCGTTATTAACACTCGCGATCCTGAGGTTCATGGGGAACATCCCTATTTTGAGGACTCAATCAGCGACACCCGCAATGAGGGAGAAGATGCCACGCCGGTATATAACGGGCGGTACCCTAGGCAAGTACGGGAGGCCACTCCTGATGATGCTGACCAGGGGCACGTAGTAGACGCAGTAAGGATCCTGCAAGAGCAACAGACACTCATTCTAGGCCACCTCACGCGGCAGAATCAGATTATGACAGAGTTAAAGCGGACGCTATCAGGCGCTTCAAATAATGCAAACAGACGAGATCCAGTTCCTCTCATTGTTCCAACGAACCAAACGATGCAGAGAGTCAACAACAACACTCCTAGGGGCGAAGTTGGGTCCGACGGGGCTGGGAGGAGTAGATCTGGCCTCAACAGCGATATAACGATCCATTCAAGAAGGAACTCTTGCGGTTCATGAAGGAAGTAAACGCCCGCATGGACCAAAACTCGGGAGCACCCTCGGTATTGAAAGGCCCAAGCTCGAAGAAGTACATCCAGTTACCGTACAAACCAAGTGCGGCCCCGGAATTAATCCCAAAGCGATTCAGAATGCCTGAAGTGCCAAAATACAATGGGACCTCAGATCCACATGAACACATCATCACCTACACAACGACGGTGAAAGAAAATAATCTGGCTCCTCACGAAATTGAGTCCGTGTTATTGAAGAAATTTGGTGAGACTTTCACAAGGAGAGCCTTGACTTGGTACTCATTATTGCCCGAACATTCCATAGATTCTTTCGAAATGCTCGCGGATTCGTTCATCAAGGCCCATGCCGATGCCAGAAACGTACAAGCCCGAAAGACCAACATATTCTGGATCGCACAGGGAGAATCCGAGTTATTATGAAGGTTCGTTAGTTGGTTCCAGAAGGAAAGGATGTTGTTACCGGCCGTCCCGGACGAATAGGTAGCTGAAGTGTTCACTAAGGGTTTGAAACCAAGGAGTTCAGATGCTTCCCGAATGTTGAAGGAAAGTCTGCTCGAGTTTTAAGCAACAACTTGAGCGGTTGTCCACAACCGGTACAAGTCAAAGATAAGGATCGAAGACGATCGGGTTGACTTCCCGTCATCAGCAAAGGGACGTGAGAAGAACAAAGAAAAAATAGAGGACGATGTCGACTCACATAGACAAGTTTCAAGGGGCCGATTTCTGCCTTACGAGCGGACGGAAGATCGTAACACGAGCTTCCGAACATCGGACAAGCTCACCGTTGACAAGAGGACCGATCGTGGGTGGAACAACAGATCGCTGCAGGATAGAAAAATCTCGGGACTACGAGGTTCTTCTTTTCTAAAGTTATTAGAGGATAATTTTAACGTCGGCATTGTGGAGTTAGTTTCGACCATGAGAGATATCAAAAAGGCATGATTCCCGAGACCTATGAGGTCTGATCCCAACCAGAGGGACCCAAATCTATGGTGTGAATACCACGACACTAATGGCCATCGGACTAGGAACTGTCGGCACCTCCGGGAAGAAGTGGCAACGCTGTTGAAGAATGGTCACCTCAGTGAACTATTGAGTGACCGAGCCAAAAATGATTATGGCCGGGACAGGGGCGACGTGCAAACCTCAAAGGCGGGAGAAGAACCTCCACGTCAAATGATCAACATGATCTTCGAAGGGAACGAGATTAATGGGTTCACCTTCTCAACCGCAAAGAAGAATAAAGCATCGACAACCTATAGTAAGAGATTCCGGGAAGATGATATCACGTTCACGAATCAAGACGCGGACGGATTACTACTACCACACAATGACGCACTGGTAATTTCTTTAAATGTGTTAAATTTTAAAATTAAACGTGTTTTAGTGGATCCAGGAAGTTTCGCCAATATCATATAATGGAGAGTTATAGATCAAGCTTAACTCACCAGGAACATCGTCCCGATAACAAAGCTCCTTGCCGGATTCAACCTCGCAAGCGTGACAACTCGAGGGGAATTTTTACTGCTTACGGATGCCGAGGGCGTAACAAAGACAACTCTCTTCGAAGTAGTAGATGGGGACATGGGCTATAATATCATCCTGGGAAGGCCATGGATGCACGAGATGAAAGTTGTGCCTTCGAGTACCACCAATTGTTGAAATTCCCAACACCCGAGGGGATCAAGCGGATAAGAGGTGATCAACCGATAGCGAGACATATCAATGCGATCTCAGTCTCTCATATCAAAGGAAAGGAACATGCGACATAGCAGTTATCGGGACCAACTTCCGACCCCGACCTAGAGGAAGTTTCCCCGGGGGTAGGAAAGTCAGAGCAATATCATATACCAAGGTATTTTCAAGTACCGGAAGAAACAGACGCAACGAAATCCACGACAGAAGAACTAGAGCAGGTTGCACTGTTTGAAAAATTCCCGGAAAGGAAATTCCAGTTGGGAACAGGACTACACCCAGAGCTCAGGTAAGATTTTATTGAATTCCTTAAAATTAACGCTGATTGTTTTGCATGGTCGCACGAGGATATGACAGGAATCCCAACAAAGATAGCCGTGCACAAGTTAAGCTTGGACCCGAGCATACCTCTGATAAGGCAAAAGAAGCGCTCTATTGCCGAAGCAAGGAATAAATTCGTCAGAGAAAAGGTAACCCGTCTACTTAAGACTGGTTCAATCCGAGAGGTAAGATATCCGGACTGGCTAGCTAATGTGGTAGTAGTTCCTAAGAAGAACAATCAATTTAGCATGTGCATAGATTATAAAGATCTTAATAAGGCATGTCCAAAGGACTCGTTCCCATTACCAAATATCGATCAAATGATCGACGCTACGGCCGGGCACGAGTTAATGAGTTTCCTCGATGCATATTCCGGGTACAATTAGATCAAGATGAACCCGGAAGACCGAGAAAAGACTTCGTTTACAACAAATTTTGGTACATATTGTTACAACGTAATGCCCTTCGGACTAAAAAACGCCGGAGCTACTTACCAACGACTCGTAAATAAGATGTTCGAAAAATAAATAGGAAGAACTATGGAAGTATATATAGACGATATGCTCGTTAAGTCTTTGCATGTAGGTAATCATCTGAGACATCTGCAAGAAATGTTTGACACACTGAGGGAGCACAATATGAAGCTTAACCCCGAGAAGTGTGTGTTAGGGGTCGGATCAGGTAAATTCTTAGGATTCCTGGTCTCACAAAGAGGAATTGAGGTGAATCCCGACAAAATCAAGGCCATAGAGGACATCCCGGATCAACTATTCAACGTAAAGGAAGTACAGAGACTCGCAGGTAGATTAACGGCTTTGAGCAGGTTCATTTCCCGATCATCGGAGAAGTGTCATCGCTTCTTCGCGCTTCTCAAAAAGAAAAACAACTTCGAGTGGACACCAGAGTGTCGGTAAGCCTTGAAGGAATTGAAGAAATACTTGTCAAGCCCTCCGTTGCTCTCGAAAACCTAAAGAAGGAGAATCATTGCTGGTCTACCTGGCGGTCTCGGAAGTTGCGGTAAGCATAGTTTTAGTCCATGAGGAAAAAGGTACACAATTCCCCACATATTACGTTAGCAAAATTTTAACGGAAGCAGAAACACGCTACCCATATCTGGAAAAGCTGGCCTTAGCTCTCGTGGTAACCGCCTGTAAGCTAAGGCCCTACTTCCAATGCCACCCGATAACGGTAGTGACTGCTTTTCCTTTTAAGGAATATACTCCATAAACCCGAACTCTCGGGCAGATTGGCCAAATGGGCCGTTCAAATGAGCGAGTTCGACATAGAGTATAAACAGAGGACAACGATTAAATCACAAGTCCTGGCTGACTTCGTGGTTGATTTCAGCCCTGGACTATTGCCTCTGGCTTCCAAAGAGGCAACAATGGTGTCAGAACCGGCACCAGGAGTCTGGACCTTATTCATGGATGGAGCTGCAAATGTGAAAGGGTCCGAACTCGGAATAGTCTTGATCATGCCTTCGGGGAAAACCTTAAGGCAAGCCATCAGAACGATCCTTCTAACTAACAATGAGGCAGAGTATGAAGCTTTGATTACATGGCTTGAATTATCCCGGGGACTTGACTCCGAAGCCATCAAAGTGAAATGTGATTCACAGTTGGTGGTAAATCAGGTCTACGGAATTTTTGACACCAATGAAGAGTGTATGCAACATTACGTAGTAAGGGTTCAGGCTTTACTGACAAGATTCCAGGAGTGGTCAATAAACCACATCACGAGGGAAGAAAACACGGAGGCGAATGCATGAGCAAATCTGGGCTCATCAACAGAAATCCAAGGACCAGAATCAGCTACGGTTGTACAACTGATGAACTTAGCCTTGGACACAGATGGTTATTATGAGGTAAATTCTACTAGTCTGGTCTGCGACTGGAAAAATGAGATAATCGATTATCTCAAGCATGGAAAATTGATCGAAGACCCCAAAGCATCAAGAGCATTGCGCACCAAAGCTACGCAGTATAGCTTCAGGAAAGGCCAGTTGTACAGGAAATCCTTTCAAGGCCAGTTGGCCCGGTGCCTAGGAGCAACAGAAGCCAATTATGTCATGAGAGAAGTCCATGAAGGTATATGCAGAAACCACTCGAGTGCAGATTCTCTGGTGCTGAAGTTAGTCCGACCAGGATATTACTAGCCCCGTATGGAACAAGAAGCCAAAAACTTTGTACAAAAATATGATAAGTGTCAACGCCACGCACCACTAGTACATCAGCCGGCGGAACCACTGCATTCGGTTTTGTCCCCGTGGCCGTTCATGAAATGAGGAATGGATATCATTGGACCATTACCACATGCTCCTGGAAAGGTAAGGTTTCTTTTGATTCTGACTGACTATTTTTCAAAATGGGTGGAAGCAGGTCCTTATCAAAAGATCGGAGAACGCGAAGTGGTCGACTTCCTATGGGAAAATGAGCCACAATTTGATTTTATGGGAAAACGAGCCACAAGCAGGTTCGGAATACCGAAAGATATTGTATGTGACAACGAGCCACAATTTATCAGCTCAAAAGTTACAAAATTCCTTGAAGATTTGAAGATAAAAAGGATTACCTCTTCACCTTACCATCCGAGCGCAAACGGACAAGCGGAATCAACAAACAAAACAATTGTGCAAAATCTAAAGAAAAGGCTAGAAGCAGCAAAAGGCATCTGGCCCGAAGAGTTATCGGAGTGTTATGGTCCTACGCCAACCAGACAACGGCCAAATCAAGCACAGGAGAAACCCATTTTTCCCTTGTGTACGGAGCAGAAGCTTTAATATCGGCGGAAATAGGGGAGCCAACCTTAAGGTATTTCCAGGCAAATGAAGAATCAAACAATGAGGCGATGTTAGTCAACTTGGAACTGCTCGAGGAACGCAGGGAATTTGCGTATGTCAGACTGGCAGTCCAAAAGCAGGGAATAGAGTGATATTATAATCGAAGAACCAACCTTCGTTAATTCAAAATAGGAGACTTGGTCTTGAGGAAGGTGACTCAAAACACCCGAGAACTCAACACCGGCAAGTTAACCTCTACATGGGAAGGCCCTTACCGGGTTGCAGCTATCACCGGTAAAGGGTCATGCGAGTTGGAAAACCACAATGGAGACAAGTTGCCCAGCAACTGGAACGTGGCATATCTCAAAAAATATTACTGCTGACAAACAACAGTCAGACGGAAAATATGTGCTGCACTCTTTTATCTTTCGTTCTACTTTTTATCCCAATTGGGTTTTTTCAGGCAAGTTTTTTTAACGAGGCAACGACCACAAGCATACTACAAAAACAATAGTAATAAGATTTTTTTTATGACAAGGCAAAACAAACAAGTCTCGACTCAAGGACGATAAGGTAATCTTTGCTTCAGTAGGAAATTCCCACCAGGAAGTTAAGTTTGCTACCAAACAAGGGTTACACGATCATTCACGAGCACAAACCACTAGGGATTTGCCAGGTATTCTTTTGCTCGACAGCACGAATTCCTAAGGGGAAAGCAAAATATGTTACCGAGCGAAGGGTTACGTAGAAATTCATCGTTGGAATCTTCGAAGCTACAAGACTTCCAGTGTTCCAACTCGCATTATTTGCATTAGAACACTGGGGATAATGATATAATTACAAGGCAACTCTGAATGCCGCGTCAACTGGGAACAAAAATCTGACAAGGCAACTCTAAATGCCACGTCAACCGGGAACGAAAATCCGACAAGGCAGCTCTGAATGCCACGTCAACCAGGAGCAAAAATCCGTCAAGGCAACACTGAATGCCACACGCCGTCGGGACCGGGGACTGCACAAACAACCCCGTAGAAATAAGTTGTACAAGATAGCCACAAGTCATGGCAACTTCTTTTCTACGTAGCAAAATGCCTATGTAAACTATGAAAACAGAAGGAATGAAATGAAATCCTTTTGCTTTTATCTTATTTCTTGACTGAATGATGAGCTAATTTTGTCATTTTAAAGTTAAACAAGTACTTCAAATGTTAGTACCGTAATGAACAAGAGACGTCCTCTTCAAGAGCACCGTAAACATAAGAGGGCCCCCCTCTTATTAAAACCCTCATGTTAAAGGGTTTGTTCCGGAAGAATATATGCCCGGAACCAAAAATGCTATCAGGAAAAAATACACCCGAAGCCATATATGAAAAAGACGCAGAAATCAAAGTTGCGCAAATATTTATTAAAACCCTCATGTAAAAGGGATAATTCTCGTAACAAAAGTGCAACGAAAAAAATACACCCGAGACCACATGCAGAAAAATAGGAAGACATGCATAAGGGTTAAAAAACTTGCACAGATATCCAAGCAAGGTAAGACTCAGCCAAATAGTTGAGCAACAATACGTATTTATTTACAAGGATGTACCAAAAGGAAATACAAAATAGGGAAAGAAAGAGCTAAGCTACAACATAACTGGAATCGAGATCAAGAAAAGTATCCATATCCCTGGGAGCAGTAGGTGGTGCCACCGATGGCTTAACATCTTCTCCAACTGGGTCTTCGACATCATCGCCTTCCGATTCCTCTTTAGTATCAGAAATATCGGAACCAGAATCAGAAGAACTAGGAGCATCAGATCGCGCCAGGAGTCCATTCTTTGCAGCCAACTCAAGCTCGCGTGCCTTAGCAATTTCGGCATCAATATCAATAATGCCAGCTTTGGCTGCTTCCAAGGTTTTTCTCTTCATGTTGTACATGGCGCAAGTCTTTTCAACAACGAGGGAAGTCTCTCGGTGCCTGAGTTCTTCTTTGAGCTGAGTGATCACGGCAAAAAGATTGTCCCGGGTGGACCTAGCAGATTGAAGACTAACATCGAGATCATGGACAGTTGAACTATAGAGCATGTTGTGCTCGATAGTTTTCTTATACTTTTCCTCCAACCGGGCATGTCTCGCCCCCGCGGCAGCAAGTTCTTCGGCCTTAGAATTCAAGTCTGCTTCTAAATTAGTTACCCTTTCAGCAGCAGCAGCCTCACAATCATTGGCAGCAAGAATGGCATTTTGGACCTCAACCCATTTAGCCTTGACTTCATCAAAGTCGGCCCTCAGCGGCCCAACTTCCTGACTGAGGGTTACCACTTCTTGCTCACTTTGCTGCAAACGGGCTTCCAAAACATCGACCTCAGTGGCCCTGGTTTCCAGTTCCAAGAGGCGAAGAACAGTCCGGCACCGTTCCGCTAAAAGCTGATCCCATTCAGAAGAAAGTTCCACCTTATCGCGGATTAAACTTTGTAGGCCCTCGGAAGTAAGAAAATTGGCCTGCGAGAAAAAAAGAGGTAAAGCTTAAAATGCACTCATTCAGAAGTTGGACAAAATAGCAGAGAAAGAAAGAAGCATACTGATACAGCATTATGCATGGCATTGTTCAACAAACACTCTCCCGAGAGTGTCTGAATTTTTTCCCAATCCTTCTCTGAATCCAAGGGCTTCAGATAATTTGCAAGCTCCACCGGCCGAGAAAGAAGGTTGCACCCGGTAGAGACCGAGAGGGTAACATTCCTCCTCCTCTGAGGATCTTCAGAAAGGGCAGCATAATTTTGTCCCAAATTCCCATGAACAAGAGACTGGAGAAGAGAAACGCCTTCAGCACGGTCAGGTGCGGCCGTTGGAGATGGTGTTGTTAGGAGAAGCAAGGATGAAGATGGAAAAGAGGTAGCAGTTGTTGGTGGCAAAGAAGGCGGTGATAAAGTTGGTAAAGGAGAAGAATGTGAAGTAGTTGCACCGAAGGCAGCATTGATTGTTGGGTGCTCATCAACCGAGGACGGCAAGGATCCGGTACTCTTCCTCGCAGTATTGGGCACATCGATTGGGGCCCAAGAACGAGAGTTGGCATTTTCCACCAAATCAAACTCTCCCCAAAGTGCCGAGACATCATCCTCGGCGGGTGTGACTGCATCAACAGGTTGATCATTCTGTTGAGAGGATAAGGATCGTTGTCTTCTATGAAGAGAAGCTCCCTCATCACTAGTTTCTTCATCATCAATCACTACGGTGTCTATGATCGGCCCGGAGGGAGGACCGGCCAACATTGCCACCTGGGATGATTCGAGGGCATTAACCTTTGCCCTCTTATTCTTCTCCCCGGATGCAAAGGAACGTCTTCTTTTTGGTTGCTTGTTCTCTGGCCGGGGACTCTGTGAAGAAATATTTGTGCCCGGAGTAGACCCGGAGGCACCCGTTCGAGCAAGCGCCGCCTGGAGTAGCCTTGCCGCATCAGCAGGGTCGGCCAAAACATCCTCTTCGGGGATCTCGACTGAGCCCAAGGGTAGACCTAATTTGACAAACAAGTCAGGAGATTTAGCCAAAATCCAAATATGCAAAAACTAAAGCAAAGTAAATCATAGTTACCATGATTCTTGGCCTTCCACCCGTATTTTATGGACAGTTCTTTCCACAAGCGAATTTCGGGCGTGGTAATGTCCAAAATATTTTGAACCCACCGGTCCAAGCCTTTTACCACCGATGGGGGCCATCGGGTCGCTATAACATATAGAAGTTGAAAGATCACTACAAGCATAAAAAACACTTAGGAGGGGAGAACGTATTGACAGAAACTTACGGGAACGGTTCCAAGCAATCGGAAATGATGAGGCCGTTATTGGAATAATGTCACCGGAGGCAGCTGCAACAAACCGTTCCATCCACCCTCGGTCATTGTCATCATCCATGCTGGAAATCAAAGCATGGTGACCACGCTTACAAAGATTTATCATCCCTCTGCGGGAGATCTTAGGGGAGTACAAATTCATCATGTGAGTTAGGGTCAGCTCTTCTCTGGTTTCAAAGTACAAGTATCGAAGACAGGCAACCGTCCTCCACATAGAAGGGCTTACCCGTGCCAAACATACCTGGTAGCGAAGACAAAATTTCGCTATCACTAAATCAAAAAGAACGTACCCAAGGTAAAATTGTACGTGTAAAAATATGTGAACCCCTCTCTGGGAAGGGTCACTCGTTCCGATAGTTCGGGAGCGATGATATCCAAATTCGGGCAGCAACAGTCTTCCTTCACAGTAGAGATACTGGAAGGACGAATGGAAGATGGATACCTGTTAACTGCCCATGTATGGGGGTTATCAGTGGGAAATTTCTCCTCCAAATCTTTCAAAGTACTGAGCCTTTTGGGGATTATGGAACTTACTATAGGAGGAGCAGAACCTTCGTTTTTGTTCTTATGCTTCGAAGAACCAGAACATTTAGATGAAGAAGCCATTGGAAGAAGGGAAGAAAAAGTTCTGTGTTTGGAAGAAATTAGAGAAGAGATATAGAACAGGGATGCAAGTTGGAAGTTCAAGAAACTAGTGAAACCTAAAGGAAAATGGAGTCGATACGTATAGGTAAAAAATTTGGGCGACCCCAAACCAACCGTCGTGATGGCGCCTATCGTGGAACTAGGCAAGCCAATTACTCAACTTTTTCAACATAACCAAAATCTTTGAAAAGTATGGAAACAATTAGTATTTAAGGAAAAACCTTTTGAAAACATAATTTAATACGCAACTCAATACAATCTCTCCCAAAATCGGGGTGTCATCGAGTACATGAGCATCTACTACGGAAGATAGTCTAACACAATGTCTAAAAAGTAAAAAAACTGAAATACAAGTAAAGATAACGAAGGAGGGTCAAGGTTTGCGAACGTTATGCAACTACCTCGATAGTCTCCAGAGATCTTGACTGCACACTCAGCAGCCGCCATGACCGTAAGCACCTGGATCTGCACACAAGGTGCAGGGTGTAGCGTGAGTACAACAAACTAAATAAGTAACAAATCCAAACTTTGGACTAAAATTAGTGATGAACCCAACCGGCACAGTTCAATATGGAAATAACAGTGCAGAAATGTAGGCATGCTTTCAAGTTCAACAGATAAACTCAAAACAGTAAAATAGATCAAATCTGAATGATAAAAAGAATATAACTTCTCTACCTCTACATGCCAATGCACATGTTGTATGCGATGCACCATGCTGACAGCCTCATGTGCTCACACTCTCATTTGCTCAATCACTCAGTATTGTATATGGCCATTCCAGCCCAGGAAAGATCCATCCCGGAATATATACACAGATTGACCATCAGTCACCTAGTACTGAGTAGGGCAATCCAACACGTGGGGAAGATCCATCCCCATGTATATAATGCTTCGGACAAGATCCATGTCCAAGGAAGATCTATCCCTCAATATAATCAATCGTGCTCACTGGGGTGTGTGTGCAGACTCTGGAGGGGCTCCTTCAACCCAAGCGCTATCATAATCAGTATAAATGTTGCGGCATGCAACCCGATCCCATAAATGTCACTCATAATCAGGCCCTCGGCCTCACTCAGTCATCAATCTCTCTAGTCTCTCTCACATGCTCACCATGTCAATGAAACTAGCCCGAAAATAATGATATGATGCATCAATAAATAACAATAGAGACTGAGATATGATGTGAAATGAATGAATAGGACTAAGTACGAAATATCAATGATATCAGTAAGACAACAGCAAGAAACGACCACTATGGGTCCCAAGCGCTATCATAATCAGTATAAATATTGCGGCATGCAACCTGATCCCATAAATGTCACTCATAATGAGGCCCTCGGCCTCACTCAGTCATCAATCTCTCTAGTCTCTCTCACATGCTCACTATGTCAATGAAACTAGCCCGAAAATAATGATATGATGCATCAATAAATAACAATAGAGACTGAGATATGATGTGAAATGAATGAATATGACTAAGTACGAAATATCAATGATATCAGTAAGACAACAGCAAGAAACGACCACTATGGGTCCCAACAGTACCGGCATATAGCCTAAACATGATCTCTAGCATGATTAACATCTTAATTACTTTATCACATGATGAAAACACGGACATCAAGAAGATAAGTCCACTATATAGTGCCATGGAATCGACCAGATCATAATTTTCACGGTGCACGCCCGCACGCCAGTCACTTGGCATGTGCGTCACCTCAACACCAATCATATAACACATGTTTCGGGGTTTCGAACCCTCAGAGCCAAGTTTAGAAGTGTTACTTCTCTCAAACCGAGCAAATCCCTACTCCAATATGTCTTTGCCTCGCAAATCGGCCTCCATATAACCCAAATCTAGCCACAAACAGTACAATACAATCAATACGGGCTAAAAGAATCAAATTCACAATAAATTACTAAGTTATAACTCAAAAATCCGAAATTGGTTAAAAACTTGGCCCTCGGGCCCACATCTCGAATTTCAACAAAAGTCATAAAATCCGAAAATTCATTCAACCACGAGTCCAATCATACAATTTTTATCACAATCCAACACCCAATCGTCACCCAAATCCCCCAAATCAACTCTCCAAATCCCTAGCCTCAAACTCCCAAATTACATTTCTAAAAACCCAAACTAGGTGGGAAAATAAATGGGGATACAAGATTATTGATAAAAAAACAAGCACAAGGGACTTACCTCAAGAATCCCCTCGAAAACCCTCTCAAAAATCGCCTTAGTCCGAGCTCAAAATATTTGAAAATAAAGAAAATCGCGAACCCTTATGTTTATATGTTCTGCCCAGTTAAACCACACATGCGGTCCAAAATCTGCTTCTGCGATCTGTTACACCCTATATTTTCGTACATAAAATTGCGTCGTGAGCAAACTAATGTAGGACCCAAAAAAATGAGATCATCTTTGAAAATATATAAAGCAAGTTAATCATGTTACCTTGGAAGTTAAAAATATTGAAGATCATGAATAACAAGTACAAAGATGGTTGGAAGGTTCAGAAGCTAAAGGAATTGAAGAAAATAATATTTCGTCGAAAGCCGACAAGTTGGGAATACTATAGCATGTACTTTTGGGGTGAGACCAGGGTGTTTAACATGATAAGGAGGTTATGTTATAAGTTATTTTATTCGTATGATAGTCGTGTGTTATATTTTGAAGTCAAGCGAGTGGTGGATCAAAAGTCGATGAAAGTCATCACAAGTTACGTTCATACGTTTTACTGAAACTTTGGGTCAAATGTAACTGCGATTTTCTCCCAATATACTTAGAGTTATGGGGTGTTCCACCCATCAAATTAAAGATCTATGAATCTATTTTGCCAACGCATTAAACCGTTTGTTAATACAATATCGGAGTAGAGAGATATGGGTATTTTTGCAAGACTGCACAGACTGTCACCTACTTGCTTAAACGAGAATACAAAACTGGGCCAATTCGGGTCGTCCAAAATTGGGCCAATTCGGGTTGTTCAAAGAGGCCTTTTTAAAGTCATATCCCCTTCATATATTAGTATGATAATAGGGCAAAATAACCAGACTTAATCTCTGCAAAAATCCTCCCAAAAATTCCCCACAAACCCCAATTGATTTTCTCTCCCTTTCAAGTTCTAATTGGAGGTAAAGCCTAGAGTTTTGAAGAACCAAGATAGGAGCTGAGTTATCCCACAAATAAGGTAAGTTTACTGCTCTCTTTAATCCATTCTTTACAGTTGTAGATGCATGGTAAGTTGTTCTATATTTGTAAGAACTCACGGGACGGTGATCGGAAGCCGTGAGTTCGAGTTATTCACTTGTAGTGGACTGTTTTGTGGACTGTTTGTTGTTGTTGTTGGGCTGCGTGATTTACTATTATTTTGTGGAGTTTTGGAGGATGAAGGGTGTGGAGAAACACCACATAAAATGCAGGATGTTGGGCTGGTCTTTTGTCGTAACATTTTCGGGTTATTAACACTACTACGGTGGTCGTTTTGTGTATGAAAAGATTGGAGTGTGTTGGGCTGTTTTGTAGTATTGTGTGTTGTACATAATGTTGGAAAATAATGTATATATGTTGTTATTGTTGTTTTTGGTGTTGTTGGTGTTATCTTGAATTTGGAGGAAGTAAGGATTATAGGGGAAATGCTGTCCGTTTTAATACAAAATAAGCATGTCGTTTGTTGTGCGATAGTTATACGTTTCGTAACTTAATGATAGTATTATTATCGTTGTTGTAGATTAAGGTGAGAAGAGGCGAGTTCAACTTGGTGATTGGAAAGATTGTGATAAGGTATGTTAAGGCTAAACCTTTCCTTCATTTTGGCATGATCCCGTAACTACATATGTTTGACAACGAGACATAAAGGGAAGTTCGTATTCATGAATTTATATACATTATCCTAGTCTCATAAGTTACAGTATTCTTCCTTATCGGGTCTCTATATTCAATTTAGTATTGTCTTCTTCAAGTCAAGAGAGTAGAGGGTCTATATATATATACAGTATTACAGTATTTTCACCACCATCGAGCTATAATCGATGGGCAGGCCCCTATTGGGCAACCTCTGATCAGATGGTAAGTTATATACCGAGCCTACTGTGGCCGAGCGCTTATGAGTGAGCCCAGGATGGTCAAGATACAGAGCCTAGTATGGCCGAGCGCCTATGAGCGAGCCTACTACGGCCGAGCAGTTACATGTACCGAGCCTTATAGGGCCGGACATTTATCTTACTTAATATATTGAAGGAGTTGAGTCAGTATCAGCAGGTAAGTATATCTCCATATCATCTTTGACTCCTAGTTACTTCCAGTTATTATATTATTAGTTCAGTTTCAGTTTTCAGTTATGTTATTGCCTTATATACTCGGTACATTATTTCGTACTGACGTCCCTTTTCTCGAGACGCTGCATTTCATGCATGCAGGTTCAGATAGACAGACGGGTAGACCTCATCAGTAGGTGTTTCCAGAGTTCAGCTTGATCGGTAAGCTCCACATCCTTCAGAGTTATCGGGTCTAGGTTTTCATGTACATCTTCTGTATATATGTATATATATTATGGGTAGGTCGGGGCCCTGTTCCGATCACAATATATCTATCAGTAGAGACTTGTAGACAAATCCTGTTGGTTAGTGCAGTATGTTGGGTTTGTAGGCCTGGTATGTATATTTTGGTGGTTTGTCAGCTATAGTAGTTTTGACGGCCTTGTCGGCCTAGCTTTATATTGATGTTTAGTTAGCGCTAGTTTCCATTCAATTTTATATTTTGCTTCGCAAATTGTCTTGCAAGGTGGACCCATGGCCAAATTATAACATTATATGTTCAGAGTCCCTTAGTCGCAATTTGGTACGCCAGGTTAGGTGAAGCACCGGGTGCTGGTCTCGCTCCTAGGTTCGGGGCGTGACAAACTTGGTATCAGAGCAGTTCTGTCCTAGGGAGTCTACAAGCCGTGTCTAGTAGGATCTTGTTTATAGATGTGTTGTGCACCACATTATATAATCATGGAGCTATAGGGCATTTAGGAGTTGGTTACCCTTCTTTCAAATCTAAATCGTGATGTAGAACTTAGTTATAGGAAATTTGAGTTAAACTTAAGTGTTGGTGTTTTCATACATAGATGACGGTGACTAGGAAGACTACGCCTAGCCAGAGGGGAGATACAACAACAGATGAGGGGACCAGCAGGGTACACCCGGTAGATGGGTCCCAGTCTGAGGCCCAAGGCGAGACCCCTACTCAGCCATTACCGGCTCCTCCACCACCTGAGGAGATTCCTAGGGATACCGCACATCCAGTTCCCCCTCCACTTCCACCAGATAAGGACTTGAGGAGTGCAGTGCATTTGTTGACACAATTGGTAGCTACCCAACAACAAGCTAGGGCATCAGCTAGTGGGGTATCTTCTGAGGGGTCTGGGAGTTCAAGGGTCCGAGAGTTTATTGCTTTGAGTCCCCCAGAGTTTATGGGGTCAGATTATAGGGAGGACCCACAGGATTTCATAGATTAGCTTCACAGGATCTTTCGGGTTATGCATGCCACAGAGAAAGAAGAGTTGAGCTAGCAGCTTTTTAACTCCGAGATATAGCCATGCTTTAGTACGAGGGATGGGAGAGATCCAGGGCACGTGATGCACCTCCAGCTAGTTAGGAGAATTTTTCAGATGCTTTCCTTGACAAGTACTTACCGCGGGAGATCCGATAGGCTCGAGTCGATCAGTTTCTAGCCCTTAAGTAGGGCAATATGAGTGTTCGAGAGTATAGTCTCCGTTTTGACTCATTAGCCAGATATGCACCATCCATAGTTGCTACTATGCGTGACAGGATCCACATGTTTATAGCAGGGTTAGCCCTAGAGTTGACCGAGGCATGTGCCACCGTTGCATTGCATGATAATATGGATATCTCTCGGATTCAGGCATTCGCTCAGAATATAGAAAGGGGTAGGCGTCGACAGCAGGGTACAGAGAGGACTGAGCAAGGGCAGCGTAAGAGGATGAGATTTCCTAGGTCTCAGGAGCAGTCTCAAGGTAGTTATAGGCCCCAGTACTTCGGATGACCACCTAGGCCTCCGCCACCTCAGTTACAGGGCTACAGGTATGACCGCTATACTCAGTCAGGACCAGGTGAGAGCTCACGGGCGTCGGTTTTGCAACGACAACGAGGTTCAAGGCAGACATGGTCATTTTTGCCACGGTGTGACATCTGTGGTAGAGGACACTTGGGCCAATGCCGAGCAGGTTCTGATGCTTGTTATACATGTGGGCGTCCGGGGCATTTGATGCGAGATTGCCCAAATAGAGATTCTGGGGATATGGCACAACCAGCAAGTTCAGCGACAGAATCATCTATGTCTGTGCATCCTTCTGGGTGCGAGTCTCAATCTTCGGATGGTAGAGGTCGAGGCAGAGGTAGAGGTTTCGGTTCAGGTGTTAATCATAACCGTATCTATGCTTTAGCGGGTCGACAAGACCAGGAGTCTTCACCAGACGTTGTGACAGGTATATTGACCATTTGCTCTCACGATGCTTATACCTTGATAGACCCATTATCTACTTTATCATATATTACCCCATTTATCGCGGGGAAGTTTGGTATAGTTCCTGAAATACTAAGTGATCCTTTTGCGGTATCTACACCGGTCGGAGAATCGACTATTTCTAGACGGGTTTACCGAGGTTGTACGGTGACAGTTTGTAGTCGTCAGACCTCAGCCGACCTAGTTGAGCTAGAGATGATGGATTTTGATGCTATCATGGGCATGGACTGGTTGGCAGCTTGCTATGCCACAGTTGATTGCCGAGCAAAGGCAGCCAGATTTCATTTTCCGGGTGAGGCAGTCCTTGAATGGGTAGGTAATACAGTGACACCCAGACGTAGGTTTATTTCCTATCTGAAGGCGAGGAAAATGATTGCAAAAGGGTGCATTTATCATATTGTGCGAGTTAGAGATGCAGATGCTGAGATAACTACACTTCAGTCTATTCCCATAGTCAAAGAGTATGCAGATGTGTTTCCAGATGAGCTTCCAGGTATTCCTCCAGAGCGAGAGATTAATTTTAGCATTGATTTGCTTCCAGGAACTCAACCAATATCCATCCCTCCATATAGAATGGCACCTGTCGAATTAAAGGAGTTGAAGGAGCAGTTAAAAGATTTGCTGGAGAAAGGTTTCATCAGGCCCAGTACCTCACCTTGGGGTGCACCGGTACTCTTTGTGTGGAAGAAAGATGGCTCGTTGAGGATGTGTATCGATTATAGGCAGCTGAACAAGGTAACTATTAGGAATAAGTATCCACTTCCAAGGATCGATGGATTGTTTGATCAGTTGCAAGGGGCTAGATTCTTTTCAAAGATAGATTTGAGATCGGGATACCACCAGGTCAGAGTTCAGGAGAAAGATATTTCGAAGACAGCCTTCAGGACCCGATATGGCCACTTTGAGTTCCTTGTCATGTCCTTTGGGTTGACGACTGCACCCTCCGTATTCATGGACTTGATGAATAGCCTATTCCGGCCATTTTTAGATCTGTTCGTGATAGTATTTATTGATGATATTCTGGTCTATTCAAGTTTAGAGGATGAGCATGTGGACCACTTGCGAGCGGTACTCCAAAACCTCCGTGATCGTAAGTTGTATGCTAAGTTTTCTAAATATGAGTTCTGGTTGACGTCTGTAGCATTCTTGGGGCATATTGTATCCGATGAAGGTATAAACGTAGACACTCGGAAGATTGAGGCCGTGAAATCTTGGCCTAGACCTACCACTCCGACAAAGGTTCGTAGCTTTCTAGGCTTAGCAGGATACTACCAGAGGTTCGTAGGGGATTTTTCTTCCCTTTCAGCACCACTGATGAAGTTGACGCAGAAATCAACTAAGTTTCAGTGGACGGAAGCTTGCGAGTGGAGTTTCCAAGAGCTTAAGAACATGTTGACCTCAGCGCCAGTTCTAACACTTCCAGAGGGTCCAGAGGGTTATGCCGTGTATTGTGATGCCTCAGGTGACAGGTTAGGATGTGTCCTGATGCAACATTGGAAGGTAATTGCGTATGCTTCAAGGCAGTTAAGGAAGCACGAGAAGAATTATCCAACCCACGATATCGAGTTAGCTGCGGTTGTCCACGCACTTAAGATATGGCGGCATTATTTATATGGTGTTCATGTTGATGTATTTACAGATCATAAAAGTCTGCAATATATATTCAAGCAAAAAGAGTTGAATTTGCGACAGAGGCGATGGCTTGAGTTATTGAAAGATTATGATGTTAACATTCTCTACCATCCAGGGAAAGCTAATGTTGTAGCAGACGCCTTAAGCCGCCGATCTATGGGTAGCTTAGCACATGTAAAGGCCGAGAAAAGACAATTAACTAGAGAGATTCATCAATTGGCTTGTTTGGGGGTTCGGTTAGTAGATTCCGACGATGGTGGAGTTGTACTCCAAAACACTGCAAAATCATCTCTCATAGCTGAAGTCAAGAAAAGGCAGTACGAGGACCCAGAGTTTGTCGAGTTAAGGGAGCGAGTTCCGCAGCAGAAGAATCCATTGTTAGAGCTCAAGGGAGATGGGGTTCTCATATACAAGGGTCGTTTGTGTGTTCCAGATGTAGCAGGGCTACGAGACAGGATTATCTCAGAGGCACATTATTCGCAGTACTCCATTCATCCTGGGTCGACGAAGATGTATCATGACATTAAGGATGTGTACTGGTGGAACGATATAAAGAAGAACATTGTTGAGTTTGTCGCCCAGTGTCCTAGTTGCCAGCAGGTGAAAATAGAGCATCAGAAGCCCGGAGGGCTAATGTAGACTACAGAGATCCCGCACATGGAAATGGGAGGCGATAAACATGGACTTTGTTACGGGTTTACCTCGTTCTCATCGTAAGTTTGATTCTATATGGGTGATAGTCGATAGGCTCACTAAATCAGCTCATCTTCTACCGGTCAGATCTACATATACAGCAGAAGATTATGCAAAGTAATATATTAAGGAGATAGTGCGGCTACACGGAGTACCAATATCTATTATATCTGACTGTGGGGCTCAGTTTACAACACTTTTTTGGAGGTCATTTCAGAGAGGTCTAGGGACTCAGGTGAATCTCAGCACAGCTTTTCATCCACAGACTGATGGACAAGCCGAGCGCACAATTCAGACGCTCGAGGATATGTTACGAGCATGTGTGTTGGATATTAAAAGAAGTTGGAATGAACATCTACCTCTTGTTGAGTTTGCATATAATAACAGTTACCACTCCAGTATCCAAATGGAGTAAGTGCAGATCTCTTATAGGGTGCAGATCTGCACTTACGAGGCTTTGTATGGGCGTAAGTGCAGATCTCTTATAGGGTGGTTTGATGTTGGAGAATCTGGGTTACATGGGCCAGATCTAGTTCAGCAGGCCGTAGAGAAAGTAAAGCTTATCCGGGAGCGACTGTTGACAGCTCAGAGTCGCCAGAAGTCATATTCTGACATGCGGCGACGAGACTTAGAGTTCGAGGTTAATGACTGGGTATTCTTAAAGGTATCCCCTATGAAGGGCGTGATGAGGTTTGGCAAGAAAGGCAAGCTTAGCCCATGGTATATTGGGCCTTACAGGATTATTCGGAGAGTGGGCCAAGTAGCTTATGAGTTAGAATTTCCCTCAGAATTGGAGTCAGTCCATTCGATTTTTCACGTATCTATGCTACGGAAGTGCATTGATGATCCTACCAGAGTGGTGTCCACATATGATGTACAGATTACGGAGGACTTATCATACAAGGAAATTCCAGTTGCCATCTTAGACTGACAAATTCGCAAGCTACGAAATAAGGAGGTAGTCTCCGTGAAGGTTTTATGGAGAAGTAATAATGTGGAAGATATGACATATGGAGCAGAGGAAGAAATGAAGTATAAATACCCCCACCTATTTCAAACTGAAGATATGGCTCGAGATGGGATGCTACAGTACAACTCTATTTAGGCTAGTAGGTCATCAGGTTTACTCTTATTTCCTGACTTTCAGTATTTATGATTTACGACTCTTTGAGGCAAAGTGTTGTTATTTATAGACATTGGCCATGTGTGGCATGCATAGTATGTTTTCTGGCTGCATGCAGGTTGGTTATAGTCTAGTGTACGGAGGAAACTCTGGCAAAATTTTCCAAAGTCTCTAAAAGTAAACATTCGAGGACGAATGTTCTCAAAGGGGGAATGATGTTGCACCCTATATTTTCGTACATAAAACTACGTCGTGAGCAAACTAATGTAGGACCCAAAAAAATTAGATCATCTTTGAAAATATATAAATCAAGTTAATCATGTTACCTTGGAAGTTACAAATATTGAAGATCATGAACAACAAGTACAAAGAGGGTTGGAAGGTTCAGAAGCTAAAGGAATTGAAGAAAATAATGTTTCGTAGAAAGCCGACAAGTTGGGAATATTATGGCATGAACTTTTGGGGTGAGACCAGGGTGTTTAACATGATAAGGAGGTTATGTTATGAGTTATGTTATTCGTATGATAGTCGTGTGTTATATTTTGAAGTCAAGCGAGTGGTTGAACAAAAGTCGATAAAAGTCATCACAATTTACGTTCATACGTTTTACTAAAACTTTGGGTCAAATGTAACTGCGATTTTCTCCCAATATACTTAGAGTTATGGGGTGTTCCACCTATCACATTAAAGATATATGAGTCTATTTTCTAACTCATTAAATCGTTTGTCAATACGATATCGGAGTAGAGAGATATGGGCATTTTTGCAAGACTGCGCAGACTGTTACCTACTTGCTTAAACGAGAATCCAAAACTGGGCCAATTCAGGTCGTCCAAAATTGGGCCAATTCGGGTCGTTCAAAGAGGACTTTTTAAAGGCCTATCCCCTTCATATATTAGGATGATAATAGGGCAAAATAACTAGACTTAATCTCTGTAAAAATCCTCCCAAAAATTCCCCACAAACCCCAATTGATTTTCTCTCCCTTTCAAGTTCTAATTGGAGGTAAAGCCTAGAGTTTTGAAGAACCAAGATAGGAGCTGAGTTATCCCACAAATAAGGTAAGTTTACTGCTCTCTTTCATCCATTCTTTACAGTTGTAGATGCATGGTAAGTTGTTCTATATTTGTAAGAACTCACGGGACGGTGATCGGAAGCCGTGAGTTCGAGTTATTCACTTGTAGTGGACTGTTTTGTGGACTGTTTGGTGTTATTGTTGGGCTGCGTGATTTACTATTATTTTGTGGAGTTTTGGATGATGAAGGGTGTGGAGAAACACCACATAAAATGCAGGATGTTGGGCTGGTCGTTTGTCGTAATATTTTCGGGTTGTTGACACTACTACGATGGTCATTTTGTGTATGAAAAGATTGGGGTGTGTTGGGCTGTTTTGTAGTATTATGTGGTGTACATAAGGTTGAAAAATAATGTATATATGTTGTTATTGTTATTTTTGGTGTTGTTGGTGTTATCTTGAATTTGGAGGAAGTAAGGATTATAGGGGAAATGCTGTCCGTTTTAATACAAAATAAGCATGTCGTTCGTTGTGCGATAGTTATACGTTTCGTAACTTAATGATAGTATTATTATCGTTGTTGTAGATTAAGGTGAGAAGAGGCGAGTTCAACTTGGTGATTGGAAAGATTGTGATAAGGTATGTTAAGGCTGAACCTTTCCTTCATTTTGGCATGATCCCGTAACTACATATGTTTGAAAACGAGACATAAAGGGAAGTTCGTATTCATGAATTTATATACATTATCCTAGTCTCATAAGTTACAGTATTCTCCCTTATCGGGACTCTATATTCAATTTAGTATTGTCTTCTTCCAGTCAAGAGAGCAAAAGGCCTATACATATACAGTATTACAGTATTTTCACCACCATCGAGATATAATCAGTGGGCAGCCCCCTATTGGGCAACCTCTAATCAGATGGTAAGTTATATACCGAGCCTACTATGGCCGAGCGCCTATGAGCGAGCCCAGGATGGTCGAGATACAGAGCCTAGTATGGCCGAGCGCCTATGAACGAGCCTACTACGGCCGAGCAGTTACATGTACCGAGCCTTATAGGGCCGGACATTTATCTTACTTAATATATTGAAGGAGTTGAGTTAGTATCAGCAGGTAAGTATATCTCCCTATCATCTTTGACTCCCAGTTACTTCCAGTTATTATATTATCAGTTCAGTTCCAGTTTTCAGTTATGTTATTGCCTTACATACTCGGTACATTATTTCGTACTGACGTCCCTTTTCTCGGGATACTGCATTTCATGCATCCAGGTTCAGATAGACAGACGGGTAGACCTCCTAAGTAGGTGTTTCCAGAGTTCAGCCTGATCGGTAAGCTCCACATCCTTCGGAGTTATCGGGTCTAGGTTTTCGTGTACATCTTCTGTATATATGTATATATATTATGGGTAGGTCGGGGCCCTATTCCGATCATAATATATCTATCAGTAGAGGCTTGTAGATATATCCAGTTGGTTAGTGCAGTATGTTGGGTTTGTAGGCCTGGTATGTATATTTTGGTGGTTTGTCAGCTGTAGTAGTTATGACGGCCTTGTCGGCCTAGCTTTATATTGATGTTTAGTTAGCACTAATTTCCATTCAGTTTTATATTTTGCTTCGCAAATTGTCTTGCAAGGTGGACCCATGGCCAAATTATAACATTATATGTTCAGAGTCCCTTAATCGCAATTTGGTATGCCAGGTTAGGTGAAGCATCGGGTGCTGGTCTCGCTCCTAGGTTCGGGGCGTGACACGATCCCGCTTTTGCGATGAAATCTCCGCATTTGCAGAATTCACTTACCCAGCGTGCCTTAGTTCTGCGACCCTTTGTAACGATCTGGCTTGTTGTTTTAAGAATTTAAGTCATGTTCGGCGGCATAAGGCCCTGAGCAGATTTATATTATGTGTATTGACTTGCGTGTGTCATTGAATTCAGTTACCGGATGATTCAGAGTGATTTGGGACACTTGGTCCTTAAAACGGAAGCTTAAGTCTTAGGATTTTGACCGTAGTCGGAACTGTGTGAAGACGACACCGAAATGGAGTTCTGTCGGTTTTGTTAACTCCGTTGGGTGATTTTGGACTTAAGAGCGTGTCCGGACTATCAATTTGAAGTCTGTAGCTGAATTAGGCTTGAATTGGCGAAAGTCGAACTTTTAGAGTTTTGGATCGGAAGTGGACTTTTTTATATCGAGGTTGGAATGCGATTCAGAGAGTTGGAACAACTCCGTTATGTTATTTGGGACTTGCCTGCAGAATTTGACATCATTCCGGGTTGGTTAGATTGGTTTCGACACGAGTTTTCGAAGTTCATAAGTCCGATTCGTGGTACGATTTGTATTTTCGGCGTTGTTTGATGTGATTTGACACCTCGAGCGAGTCCGTGTTAGGTTATGGAACTTGTTTGTGCGTTTAGACGGGGTCCCGGGGGCCTCGGGTGTGTTCCGGGTGGGCTACGGGTCCTTTTTTCCTATTTTTGAACTATTGTTTTTGTCTTCTGGTGTTCTTCTTCGCGATCGCAAAGCGCCTCTCGCGTTCGCGAAGTGTTACTGCTGACCACTTCATAACTCTTCTTCGCGTTCGCGTTCAACCTCTGGCGTTCACGAAGGTTTGCCTTTTTCTTAATCGCGTTCGCGTCCCTTCCTTCGTGTTCACGAAGAGTAATTTTGGAGGAGGGAATACTTGTTCTTCGCGTACGCAATAAAGCTATCGCGTTCGTGAAGGTCTGCTTTTCCTTTCTTCGCAATCGCACCCGTATCTTCGCGTTCGCGTAGCTATGCCATTTCACTCTTCGCGTTCGCATACTGCTTCACGCGCTCGCGAAGAGCAGTCGTTGGGCCATCAGACTTTTCCTCTACGCGTTCGCGAAAGTGTTGTCGCGTTCGCGAAGCACAACTGGGCAGCTTTCATGTTTCTTCTTTGTGAACGCGATCCTTTCTCCGCGTTCGCGATGCACAATCACCTGGGCAGAATATAAGATTTTCCAAATCGAGGGTTAGACCATTTTTATCACATTTTGACTTATAGAGCTTGATTTTGAGCGATTTCTTGTGGGTTTTTCAAGCAAATCGATTGGGTAAGTGTTATTCACCTAGAATTTAATTATTTATATGGTTCTATCTTTATTTTTATCATTTAATTTGTGTTTTGAGTTGAGGAAAAGAGTATTTTTTGAAGAAAATTTTCAAAATAAAAAAATCACGATTTGAGGGATGAAATGGTATCGAATTTAGTGATTTTAGTATGGTTAGACTCGTGAGTAAATGAGTATTCGTATTTCGTAACTTTTGCGGACTCTGAGATGTGGGCCCCGCATGCGATTTTTGGGTTAATTTTGAATTTTTATTGAAAAATGTAGTATTTTCTTATGGAATTGATTATATAAATTTCGTTGACTGTATCGAATTAATTGTGACTAAATACAAGGATTTCAGAGGCCAATTCACGTTGCAAAGGCACAACAGAGTAAATAATTTCACGGTTAGAGGTAAGTATCTTGCCTAACCTCGAGTGAGGAAATTTTCCCTTAGGCATTGAGTCTTATGTGCAATTTGTGTAATTAAAAACTATGTACGCGAGGTGATGAGTACGTACTTGGTTTATATGTGCAAATTTCATTGATTAAAAATCGTTAGACGCCCTTATGTATTAAATTGGAAATTATTGGCGCTTATTAAATCCTCTATTTGTCATGCCTAGATCCTTGTTTGTTGAAATTATTTTTACATGATGATTTGGTGTGATTGCCACCTTGATTTTTATGTGAAATATTATTTTGTTGAGTTGTTCACTTCCGGATATTTTGTTAAGATTTTGTGCATATTATGGTCGAGCCATGAGCTTCCTTATTGTGAAAAATAAGGTATTGTTAATTTTTGTGGCAAGTTGTAATATTTGAGCACCTGATGTGTAATCTGTGATAATTTATAATATTTGAGCACTTGAGTTGCAGTTTATGAGATGTGATATTGGCACGTTATATTGTGGGAGTTATGTTCGGGTGTTTGCACGAGATTTCTGCCGTGCTATTATTACTATTAATTTATGCACATGCGGCATGACAAGGCGGGCTATTATATATATATATATATATATATATATATATATATATATATATATATATATATATACATACATACATACACAGGGCTTGCGTATTTGGCGAGACAATGTAGGAATATTATTATGCGCATGCGGCGAGACAAGGCGGGCAATTTACTTTATTATTGCGCACGTGGCGAGACAAGGTGGGCTATATCGGGGATTGAATTGTGATGACTTGTGATAGCCTGGGGGCATTGTTATTGTTGCATATTTACTTTTGGGACTACGAGACGGTATCTCGGGAGTGCCTTTGTTGACATTCTCTATGGTTGCACTTGTCTTCGGTTATTTTGTATTTTCGTGATAGGTAAATTGTTGTGTTCTTCTGTGATGTAATATTTGATTTTATTATGTGTTTGTATCCCTTGTTGTAATGTGTTGACTTTGGCTCTTGTACGAGACTCTGAGGATTTGTGGTTCTAGTATTTATTAGTTTTCAAGGTTAAGTTGTTTTGAATAAAAGAAATTGTTGTATGCTTTAATTCTTATAAGATTTACATCCAAATCAGCAACTATCGGTGCTTCATTTTAATTGAAATGTTATTTTCTTCACCCAAATAACTTCTAAAATAAATTCATTTCTTTGTTGATTTTCTTACTTGATTTAAAAAAATCAAACTTACTTTATCAGAAATAAATTGATCACGTGGATCTTATATACATTGATATTATTGGCACGTGAGTAGTCCGTGCAGTCGTGATAGAAATATGGGCACGAGGTGTCGTGAAAATATGAAGGTGGGTTGAGATCCGTATTTTATGATTATGAAATGAGATGTGAGAGGGTGACTTTTAAATTGAAGAATTATATTTTAAAGATATTTATTTGAAAGAGTTTTATATTTGAAGGATATTTATTTGAAGAAATATATTTGGAGGATATTTATTTGAAGAAATTATATATGAAAGACTTGTTTAATTGGTTATACTTGTGTTTTTCTTATTCGTCTGAGTAATAATTATGGTGTTCTTGTTGCCTAACCGTTTATATCATTAGTTGATTATTGTTGCTATCACTGCTATTTATTTTCGATTATTTTAGTATGACGCGTATTATTTGACTAGTGAGTGTCTTGACTGTACCTCGTCACTACTCCACTGAGGGTAGTCTTGATACTTCTAGGTACCGACTGTGGTGTACTCATACTATACTTCTGCACATTTTTGTGCAGAGCCAGGTAATGTGGAGTCGGTTGACCGATCGCTAGCAGTACGAATTTTGCTGTGGTGACTCAAGATAAACCTATTGCTGCGTTCGCAGGGTTTGGAGTCACCTTCTGAAATTGTACTTGCATTGTTTTATCTCTATTTCAAAACAGTTGTATTTATAGGCTTTCTAGTAATTTAGTAGAGCTTATTGCTTGTACTACCGGTTTTGGGATTGTAAGTATTGTATAGAGATTTCTACTTCGCATTTGTCAGGCATTAATTAATATGGTTATTATTTTCGTAAATGTTAGGCTTACCTAGTCTCTAAGACTAGGTGCCATCACGGTACCCAACAGAGGTAAAATTGGGTCATGACACCCTTGCCCCGCATCTGCGCAATCGCAGTTGCGGAATTCACCATCGCACTTGCGAGACTTCCGCTCCTGCGCCCCTAGCGCCGCATCTCCGACCACGCAGGTACGAAAAATGACCTCGCACCTACGACCTCTGCTCAGCTCCTTCTTGCCCGCTTCTGCGGCTCCCTTCTCGCTCCTGCGAGCTCGCATATGTTGTGCCCACTCCGCAGATGCGATTACACCAGTAGCTGCCAACTTCAGTAATTCTTCAACTTCAAACTTTGATCTGTTAACCACCCGAAATCAGCCCGAGGCCCCCGGGACCTCGACCAAACATACCAACAAGTCCTAAAACATGATACGAACTTAGTCGAACCATCAAATCACCTCAAACAACATCAAAAATACAAATCGCACATAGATTCAAGCCTAAATGAGTTTTGAAGCTTCCAAATTCAACAACCGACGTCGAAACCTATCAAATCACATCTGATTGACCCCAAATTTTGCACACAAGTCACAAATAATACCATGGACCTACTCTAACTTTCGGAATCGGAATCCGACCCCGATATCAAAAAGTCCATTCCCAGTCAAATTCCCCAAAATTCAACTTTTGCCATTTCAAGCCTAATTACACTACGGACCTCAAACCACAATTCAGACACGCTTCTAAGTCCAAAATCACCCAATGGAGCTAACGGGACCATCAAAATTCAAATCCGGAATTGTTTACATATAAGTCAATATCCGATCAACTTTTCTAACTTAAGCTTTCCATTATGAGACTAAGTGTCTCAATTCATTCCGAAATCCTTCCGGACCCGAACCAACTAACCCGGTAAGTCATAAAATAACAGTAAAGCACAAAAATGAGCAGAAAATGGGGGAACGAGGCTACAACTCTAGAAATGACCGACCGGATCGTTACAAAAGGGCGTGCTAAATCATATGAGAACGCGTGTTCAAGGCGTTAAATGCGGAGAGACCGGCGTCTAATCAACCGTTAGTAACCTTGAAAAGAAATTATAATAATTTCCGCCAAAAGAAGATTCTCACCAACTTCCCGGTAACATAAAGTTATGTCACCGGAAAGCAGGGGGACTATCTGTATTGGATAAAATATGTCACGGTACGTGGTCATTAAAGAAGGGGATACGTGGAATCGAACTCGGGAGGATGAAAAACCGGGCACACCTACCTCGTGTGTCACCGAGAAAGGCAAGTCCATAAAAGTATTGAGCATGCTGCGCCCGGTAGCATTCAATGAAGAATATTCAATAACATTAAAGAATAATGACCCATTACAGGAATTTGTGCATTTATGTTTAACGTTATGTTTCCATTATCGCACTTTAATAATTGTCATTAGTGGTGGGCCCGACCATTACGATCGCTGAGCTATAAATAATAGGCTCAACTATCATTGTAAGACAAAATTTTCTGGGCATCAAAGAACATATTCTAATACAACATCTACATACTATTTCTCTCTCTAGCTTGTTGTTCTAATCATCATCGTGCCCGAAAACCATGTTCTTGGGCTCTCCAAATCTATCTTTTTATCTACATTTGAGCTAAGTATCTTGCACGAAAATTGATTAATTTATTGTCTCTTGGGATCAAATTGATTTATCTGTCTAGAAACCACGAACAAATTCAACTGTACCATTTTTCGGGTAAACAACCCCCTTAAGATTTTTTATAAATCAAGAGTTTTGCCTTGAAAAATAATTTACTTTCATTAAGGATCATGACTTGAGAATTGGGATAATAGAAGTAACGAAATGGAAGTTGACAAACATTTGCACTAAGAAACTCCTCAATTCAATTAAATGCTTGTTATAAACTTTGACTTCTAATTTGTAGGATTTGTGATATGTTAATTGTCTTTACTCCTGTAATTATAATCGTGTTTAGCAATAATCTTTAGTAGGTCCTAATATTCTCTATATTCATAAATAAAATTTGCATTGTCAGTTACAAAATAATTTTATCTTGTTACATTATGAAGTAACACCTACTTCATTAATTAGGTCGTTATAAACCATAGTTTTTTCTAAATTAGTACTTGCCGGAGATTTTTGTGTTGATGTCCTAATACCTATTGAATTTGGATTGTTAACCAAAAGTAGATGTGATACTTATATTGTGAATGACATTTGACTTAAATTTGCACCTAATCTATGACCAAAAGTTTACAATATGCTTCTTAAGAAAAAGAAAAAAAGGTAAACGAGAGGTAATCACTAATCAGTACATGAAGTTATTATATGTGCAGGTACGTATAATTCACTAATACAGAATTAATTACAATAGTGTTGGCTACTGCCTGTATGACATATTAATATAGTAATAGAATATTATCATAGTTAAGGTATTATGTTTATATACCACTTAATTTAATTTTTCTCACATTAACTACCAGACATAACGTTCGTCTTGGGTTATACATTATATATTAATGTCTAATTTTTGGTCAAGACTATACTTATTAGTTGTATAGTATAGAATAATTATTTTTATATTAGTTCCTATGAACCAGCAAATATGATAGCATTAGACCGAACTTCAGAATGCACAACTACTAGCGTAGATATACTATTCTATCCAATTATAGATCTTAAAACCAAGGGCACCAAATGCTTAAGTATTTTGATCCCTTATCTCAGTACTTCACATTTGAATAATAATTTTATTGTTGAAGCATTTGGTAATATGAAAGTCAAGGTAATTCACATCCCTTTTGCAACATCCGTTTGAATTCATTTATTTGATTTATAAGTGATGATGCATTCTAAAGATCTAAGTGATTGGAATTTGGATCATACGCTTGTGCTTAGGAGATTTTTACATTACTCAATCATGTTTATAATTATTTCTCGTTTAAAATTATGTGCTTAAATAATCACTTATAACATTTTAGAAAATATTTTTCATTCTACATGGCTCGAATTTGCTTATGTAGTAGCAATATTACGGAAGAGGTGTCCAGACACCGGATTTGAGTCCTGGTGCATCATGATGATAAAACATTGAGTTTAAGTCCCAATGCATTATGGCTTAACATGCGTTTATGAGAGTAAGACATTGGGTTTGAGTCCCAATGCACCATATTAATGATATAATGATGAATGAGATAAAATAATATACTTTTAGTGAAGCATGTCCCACTAGATCTGCTCCATTATATTTTCTGAAGCGAATGTGGTAGCAATAGATCAAAAGTCTGAAAAAGAAGATTGAATAATTATCGGGACCGTATGAATATACGTGGACGTGGCAATAGACGAAATAATAATCGTCCTCACGATTTTAATTATGAAAGGGTGAACAATAAGGGTTCTCAGATTAAATTTATCCTTCAAAAGGTGAAGGTAATATTTACCATGATGTGGTATGATAAAGTATTGGGTACAAGAATATCATACACCTGAATATTCTGCCAATCTTTAATCAATCCACTATCAAAATAAAGAAAAATAAAGGCACACTTAGCCTTACAAGATGATATTGAGGGTGGCCATAAAAACGAATATGATAAATGTTAAGGCAACACAATAAGCTTGTATTGAGAAATCACGAGGCATGTTCAGATGATTATGATACGTTCCAAAAGTGAATGTGGACGTATGACATAAACTCATGAATACGGATACGCTCTTGATTGTTGAAATCTCACAGCTCACCTCTAAAGAGATTTGAGAAAAATAAAGAGGATAAATATGATAAATGTTAAGGCAACACAATAAGCTTGTATTGAGAAATCACGAGGCATGTTCAGATGATTATGATACGTTCCAAAAGTGAATGTGGACGTATGACATAAACTCATGAATACGGATACGCTCTTGATTGTTGAAATCTCACAGCTCACCTCTAAAGAGATTTGAGAAAAATAAAGAGGATAAATATCATTATCTGGTTGCAGGATTATGTCATTGGTCGTAGACCTATTTTACGTCAAAAATACTTTTCATGCCTTATGAAAAATTATTAAAGGACAAAAGTAAAGCAAGAAACATGTCTTGCTTATAATAATTTTTACCATGACAATAATGATAATGACTTTCTCTTTGAAGGAGATGTTTCGCCATATGGACGGTAACAAATATAAATATGAAAGATTATCTGTTTTTCATGCGACTTGTACTATACACGTAGTGTAGTCAAATCACATGCCATATTAAATCAGGGGTTACTAATAATTTTATTATTTGGCATGATCGGTTGGGCCATCGTGGTTATAATATGGTTCACAAAATAATTAAGAATTCACATGGTATTCATTGAAGAACTAGAAAAACTTAGGAATTCTCTTGTGTTGCATGTTCTCGAGGCAAATGAATTATTAAATCATCAGCAATTAAAGTTGGGGTTGAATCCCCTATATTTTTGGAACATATATACAGGATGATATATGTGGGACCATATACCCTCAATATGGACCATTCAGATATTATATGATTTTGATAGATGCACCTTCAAGATGGTCACATGTGTGCTTGTTATCATCCCGCAATTTGGCCTTTGCGAGGTTACTAGCTAAATTAATAAGATTAAGAGCACAGTTTCTAAATTATGCAATTAAGATACTATGTCTTGATAATGCGGGTGAAATTACGTCCCAGACCTTTGGTGATTATAGTATATCAACTAGGATAATAATTGAACATCCGCTTGCATATGTTCATACTCAAAATAGTCTAGCAGAATCATTAATCAAACGCCTCAAATTAATTGCTAAACCAATATTTATGAGAATTAAATTTCCTTTCTCGGTATGTGGTCATGCAATTTTGGATGCAACAACTCTTGTGCAGATCAAGCCACAAATTATCATAAAATATCCTCATTACAATTGACTTATGACTATAAGCCAAATATTTCTCATTTTAGAATATTTGAATGTGCGGTATGTATTCCAATTGCTCTACTACAATGCACAAAGATGAGTCATCAAAGAAGATTGGATATATATTGATATACCCAACATTAGGGAGAGAAAATAAGCAGTTGGAAAAAGAGATAAATTGGAATGCATCGTCTCCGAGATACCAAATAAAGTTTTCATCATGGGGAGAAATACGTGATGTACTCTCTTTCCCCTAACTAAGGTTTTATCCCAATTGGATTTTCCTGGTAAGATTTTTAACGAGGCAACTCTAATGCGTATTATAAGATGTGTGTACTCTTTTTTCTTTATTAGTTTTTTTTCCATTAGTTTTTTCCTAATAAGGTTTAACCGAGACACATTATTTTTTAAGTGGACATCTAAGGGAGAGTGTTATAAATCCAGTGAATGTGGATGTCCTTTCAGTAACTTCTTTAGTAATTCATGTACCACGTGAATAAACCCATTAATTATTGTAACTATAAATAGAGCATTTTTGGCTCATGGATGATATACTTGAAATAAGGAGAAAAGTTCCGTTTATCTATTCTTGTCTTCTTCTCTTTTGGTGCTTTAGTTTATAATTATAATATTTATTTTATAACAAGGGCAGATTATTCAATTTACTTATCGAATAAACTGTTAACCCGAGTTTTTATATTTATACTTTTACTCCTGTGTATATAAAGTACTACTTGAAACCCTAAATCTCTAATTTCTCAATTCAACATTGGCATCGATGGTCTCCCTTAGTAGTCAGCTCTTCAAAATTCAAACATGGATTTGGTCAGACATGGATTGCATGTCACATGAATTTTTGTACGAGATAAGAAGGAGACTTGTTTGCGCATTAGTTAACTAGTTTTTCTCGTAAAAAATAATTTTTCTTTCAATTGAGTTGTCAATTTTTTTGAATCCTTACCACATACTTATTTACTCTCCCTTGTACCGGATATTACATGTCACATGGATTAGAAAATATTATATAAATAAATCTGGACCTAGATTTTCCCTTATTTCTAGTTCTCTACTTTTTTATTTTATATTTGATTTAGCCGATAAATCGTACGATAATCGCTGAACCGATATCAACATATTACTACATTTAAAAACGAAAACCGATAAGCCGAACCATTAAGCATAAATCGCCCGATCCACCCGATAAGCACCCCTGCTTCTTATAGTTCACCAAAGTGTTTAACCATTCTCCCCTAATTGTCACACTTTTACAGTCACGGTGAAAGTTGTTAAACTGTTTTTATATCTCTTAAGTCAGTTTTTGCTAGGATTTTGTAACCTTGTCTTGCTTCTATTATTTTTTAATTTTTTGTGTGGATATAATTCTGTCTAACTTCAAGTAGAATTTTGAGTTATTTGAATAATTGAGGAAAACCAACAGATAAGGTAGAAATGAGGACGGTGAATTAGAGCCTAGTGCTTTAAACAAACTCTGCAATCGATTAACTTGTACTTTTCCATCTTAGAAACCTGATGTGATTTTAAGTCAGTGATTGTTTCAGAGTTAAATTGATGGTCAGTGTCACTAATATTTATGTTAAGTGATGAGATGTAACAATTATGCAATTAAAAAAAAGGGAAAAGGCCCAAAAATAATATTTATGGTATTCGAAATGGATCAATTATAACCCCGTTTAAACGTGAGTCCACAAATAATACTGCCGTTATAGAACGAGTCTAATAATATTCTTGTGTTATTCGAAATAGATCAATTATAACCCTCGTTTAAATTTGAGCCCACTAATGACCCTGCCGTTAAAGAATTGTTCTAATACTGCTATTTTCCTCAGTTAGTAATGATTAGGGGTGTAAATGAATATTTAAAAACTGACTAAACCGACCGAACCATACCGCACCGAACTGATTTTTAGGTTTCTTTTAATAAAATCGTAGGTTTTTATATAAATCTATAACCGTACCGATAATTAGGGTAATTTTTTTATTTTATAAAAATAAACCGAAAAAATATCGAACCGTATCGAATAAATTTACATGCGAAACATTTATTTATATATTAAGTTTAAAAATAATAATGTATTAAAATTTATACATTATTTATATTAATACATTATTATTTACAAATATAAATATTAGACCCATTCTTTAACGGCAGGGTCATTAGTGGGCTCACATTTTAAACTTATTCGACCCATCCTTTATAAATATTAGACCCATTATCATTTTTAAACTTAATATATAAATATCGAACCGTACCGAATAAATTTATCATGTGAAACATATATTTATACTGGGTCTAATAATAGGTCCGATATATTTACATGTGAAACATATATTCACATGTAAATTTATTCGGTACGATTCAATATTTTTTCGGTTTATTTTTATAAAATAAAAAATCTACCCTAATTATCGGTACAATTATAGGTTTATATAACAACCTACGATTTTATTAAAATAAAACTAAAAATCGGTTCGACACGGTACAGTTCTGTCGGTTTAGTCGGTTTTTAAATATCCATTACACTCCTAATCATTACTAACTGAGGAAAATAGCAGTATTAGACCCATTCTTTAACAGCATGGTCATTAGTGGGCTCAAATTTAAACGAGAATTATAATTGATCCATTTCGAATAACACAAGTACATTATTAGACCCATTCTATAACGGCATAGTCATTTGTGGACTCAAGTTTAAACGAGAGTTATAATTGATCCATTTCGAATACCACAAGATCATTTTTAGGCTTTCTCCCTTAAAAAAGTAATAAAAAATATATATTTTTAGCCGCTCTACAAAATGATATCAGACAAAAAAAACAATATATTACATCTTTATAAACTTTTTGATTAAAAAATACAATTAGTTTCAGTGCCAATTTTATATTTTGGCCCTCAAATAATTGAGGTGCACGGCACTTATTAAAAAGAAAACACATTTGTATTGCCTAAATTGGGTTATTCTGACGAGGTTATGATCGGTAAGAGGCCAGGAGGTCTCAGACGGGCCATTAAAACTAAATACTAGCGACTAGCCCAATTGGCCATTAGCATTTGAACACTGCCGCAAGTGAACCTCTCCAGTGCACTGTCGACTGCTTGTGGCTCCTAACCATGGCGGAGCAAAGCAGCTGTCGCCTCCAAAGAGGACATTACCTTGGAGAAATCTCTGCCCTCTGCTTTCTACACCTTCCTCCTGACTTCTCTTCTCTTCCTTTTCTTCTAGCTGGTCCGTTCTCCTTTAACATTTTCTTTACTTACTATATTTGTACTGAAACGGTTCTAAGCATACAATTAATGTGTCTCCACTCTCCACAGGAACTGGTTCACAAATTCTTGTCTATGATTTAACGACTGGGAAGATGATAAAATCATTTGATGTGTTCGACGGAATTCGAGTGCATGGAGTTTCTTTGCAGACATTTAACGAACACTTGTCGGGTTCACATGTTACTTTTAAGATTGCAGTCTATGGTGAGAGGAGAGTTAAACTTTTCAGCTTGCAAATTCAGAGGGTCTTTAATTCTCAAACTGAGCAACAAGCATGTTTTCGTTTAACTTTAAGTCTCCTGCTTCTGCTACCTAAGTTTAGCCACTGGGTTTTGGACGTTAGCTTTTTGAAGGTAAACTTTTTTCTCAATGGATTTAAGTTATATACACTGATAGTGTAATGAAATTTTACACCATCAGTTCAATTTGAATCGGTTATAGCACATTATTACTCTATTTTCCAGGTTACCATAGTCCATAGGAAAGACTTATCTATTGTTTTTTGATAAGACTTATCTATTGTTAAGTCAACATAACCTGATGGTGTAAAAAATCTTTACACTGACAGTACACAAAAGTTAAACTCTTTCTTAATTGTGAAACTCCTTACCCCTTTTGTCGGATTTATGCTCATTATGATACTGAACATGTGGTGGTAGTGGGATGGGGCTACTTCTTCAAACAATGGTGATTGTCTAACTTAACCTGATGGTGTAAAAACTCTTTACACTGACAGTACACAAAAGTTAAACTCTTTCTTAATTGTGAAACTCCTTACCCCTTTTGTCGGATTTATGCTTATTATGATACTGAACATGTGGTGGTAGTGGGATGGGGCTACTTCTTCAAACAATGGTGATTGTCTTGCCATAGGATGCAGTGACAATTCTGTACATATTTGGGATATGTTGAGATGTTCTCTCCTTTCCAGAGTAAGATGCTCAGGTTGGTTTATCAGTTATCATACTAGACCAGTGCTTTCTGTTCTATTGTTCATTAGGAGACTTAATTCAACCATGGATGCCACGGTTCATGCTTTTGACTTTTTTCTTCATCTAATTTTTAGAAAGGTGTTTGTTGTACTCCATGAGGATTTGGGGCGATGATGTTGGATCTCTCCGTGTAGCATCTGGCACTATCTTTAATGAGGTACCGATATTTAGGTTATACCTTTTCCCACTCTATCTTATCATATTTCCCTTGCTCTAGTATTTTGTCCAAACTTAGGAGTATTTTGATATATTGCAGATATGTTCATCTGTCATCGAAGAAGTTTCTTCCATCACTTATGATAATTTTAACCCTAATATTGTCTCTAAATAAATTAAATAATCTATCAATATAACCTCAAATGAAACTTCATGGATCTTTTTGCTTTATGCATCCGTTATCGGAAACTCACTGGCTTGATTAGTCAGGATTCACCGAATAGGCCCACTAAAGCAGGCAAAACGCTCCCCACTGGTAGGTTTTCATTTTACATTCTCAGGTCTCGAAACTGAGACCTCTGGTTTAAAGTGGAGAATCCTAATCATCCCGCCAATACCCCTAGGTAGTTTTATAGGGGGGGTCAAGAAAGGGAAAGGGAAAGAGTGCAGTGGAAATCAAACCCACATCTATTGTGTGGGAGAGTCCCACAAATACCACTAGGATATAAACCTTAGTGATGCTTCAGATATTTGAGTCATAAGGTACATGGTTAAAATTGTTCTGCTATCAGAAAAGATGAATGCACATTCTTTAGAAGTTTCTTTTTACTACTTTGACTGTTTTCCTGAAAACTTCTCCTTTTGATTATTTTTGCATACTATAAACAGATTTTATGGTTCTCCTTCTACAGTTTTGGTTGGATATTGTTCAATAACTGAAGATATGCTCTATAGCCTGTATTGACTCTCTTGTTTCTACAGTTTCTGCCAGTTCAAAATTATCACTTAATTGTTTTGTAAAATAGATCTGTTCAAAGGTGTTCGTAACGCCTTTTGTGTGCTCCTTGATATATGCATGTCCTCTGACAGGCGCTTAATTGTCTTGATCTGGGTTTGGCAGGTTCTTGTTTGGAAAGTGGGTTGTAAGGCTGATCCTGATGTTATTGGAAGTCTTACAGAAGACCTTTTACATTTGACCAGTCACGAGGGTCGCCAGCTTCCTTATCAGCAATATGAAGCTGTAAATATATGTAAACTAATTGGACATGAAGGTTCAATTTTCCGCCTTGCATGGTCTGCTGATGGATTTAAACTAGTATCTGTATCTGATGATCGAAGGTTCATATTTTTCTTAATTAACATCTATGTATATATTGATCCATAGAAACATTTAATCAGCGACTTTAGGTGGTTATTCTTCTTTTTTGTTAGTGCAGTGCTCGTATCTGGACGCTTGGTGCTAATGGTTCCAACCACGTGGTTGACTCTGTCTTATTTGGTCACAGTGCTAGAATTTGGGACTGCTATATATTTGACTCTGTAAGTTCATGAAAGTACTTTGTAATTCACTTACACAGCATCGGGGAATATGCTGTTCAGCAGGCTAAAGTACTGAAGTTGCAGATGTCAAAAATAACTCCGCAACCATGTAATAAAAGCTGTCTAAATGGCCTAAAGCATTTTATGGCTGGGGTTGACTAGGGGTTTGCAGGAGAATACGACAAGTCAGCTAAAAACACTTGTCCAGTGTCCCAGTTCCTTCAGAACTAATGAACTTTTAGACAACTAGGGACAATTTATGATGATGATAGATGGATAAGCTTGTAAAAAGAGAAGAGGAGAAGATAGGGATGATCGCTTGGGTTTTGGTTAAACTTCTTCTCTACAATGAAATCACATTTTATAGCACCTAAGGGTGTGGCCTAGTGGTCAATAAGGTGTTGAGTACTACGAGGTCTTAGGTTCAAATCCTAGTGGAGGCAAAAACACTTGGGTGATTTCTTCCCATCTATCCAAGCTGGCTTGGTGGACTGAGTTACGTGGTACCTGTGCTGGTGGGAGGTAGTAGGTACCCCGTGGAATTAGTCAAGGTGCGCGCAAGCTGCCCCGACACCACGGTTATCAAAAGAAAAAAATGATATCACATGTTGTGTAGCTTGACAAGTCGACAAATATATGCTTACTTAGAGCTTCTGCATTTTCCAATCTCACAATTATTTATCAGTATGAATATCGATACTTTTATCTTGCCAATCTTTGACTTTATTTTAATACTTGGGGAACAATCTGACAAGCAAGAAGTAATGGAAAACCTACATGTAATCACGTAGCGCTGTCATTGCAAACCAAAATCTTCAATATGCACATTGATAATGAAGACATGTAAATGGGGTTTTTTAGAAAGTCAAGAGAGCCCAACTGCGGTTGCTTTTTTTTTATGTGCGGATTTAATGCCCGAAATAGTTTTCTTGTATCAGACGGTTCTATGTTCTTCATGAGGGGGACATTTTATATATTGATGATGCTATGCGGTAATTTTTATTGTAGAACTGTACGTTGTGATGGTTCATTAAGAATTTGTGCATTCCTTTCCTTCAAATGCGGGACATGTGAGGTTCGCTTCTAAGTTTGGCTTTGTCTGTCTATATGTGGGACTCTGCTTTAGTTAATCATAACTGCTGGCGAGGATTGCACGTGTCGTGTATGGGGAATGGATGGAACACAACTTACAAGAATCAGGGAGCATGTGTAAGTGAAAGGAAAGTTTCATCATGGAAGTGAATTCTTAATTATATTATTGTACCAATTAAATTATTATTTCTCATTTTTGACTTCATTAGTGTCACTTTATGTTCTGTGGTGCAAAATGTTTTGCTTGCATTGTACACCTTAGAATAAACTGGTTTTTATGATATAATAACTATATCACATTTTATTGGCACAGTGGAAGGGGGATCTGGCGATGTCTCTACGATCCTGATGCAGCACTCCTTGTGACTGCGGGATTTGATTCTGCAATAAAAGTACAACATCTGCAAGGATTGTTGTCTAATGGGTCAGAAGGAGGTATTGTGGAAGTACAAGACTCAACTGTCCAAAAGGAGGAATTTGCTCTTTATATTCCAAATTTTAGAGAGCATGTTGGCCTCTTGAACAGGTATAGCTGATATTTCAATTTCCCAGTGATGATGATTGTCAAAGCACATGATGGCCTCTTATATCCTTTGTGTGTGTGGGGTGTGGGGTGGGGTTGGGGGAGAAGGGGGTGGCGGGTTAAGGATTATCTTAATGAGTGAACCTTGCGTTTGTGACACGTTGAACATTGGCACGGTGGCGCGAACCCATGTGGATTCAGTTACTTGTAGAAGAAGCTGCTCATCTGATGATCACAAACTGATGTTTTTTCAATCAGTTTCTTAGAAACCATATATTAACATATCACATATGCCACTTTCTTGTTACTTTATTTTGTAAGTTATCTAGTTGAGAAGTATTGGTAGTTGAAGTACCTTTATCACTTGTAGTAACATTTCTTACACCCTCTTTGGGAGTGTGGGATGATTTAATTAAAAGTGCTTTTACTTATAAAAATACTAAAACTACTTCTCTAAAAACAACTACACGTTGAAAAGGTAGAAGCTTTCTCATTTAATTATTGTCTTAGTTATGTTGACACCTGGCCTTAGATGAAAATGGAAATAACTGTATTATGATAGGAAATTCATACTATGGATCCCTATTTGAAATGCAAATATTGATCTAGGGGATGTGTAGATTTGGCCCCAACTAACTTTATTGAGGTAAAGTGTGTTGTGAACAAAAATTTTGGGCGTGGGGCCTAGCAGTCGATGAAGCTTAAATGAAGACCATGAGAGGCTAGGGTTCGAATCCCAGCAAAGAAAAAAGTTAGGTAATTTCTTCTAATATGCCTAAGACTTGGTGGGCAGAGTTACCCAATACTTGTCCTGGTGAAGGATGCATGTACTCAATGAAATGGTTGAGGTATGCGCAAGCTGGTCGGAAACCACTGATAAATATTTTTTTTTTCAAAAAAGAATTTTGAGCCTGTATGTATTATATTTTGCAGGAGTAATTGTTAAAACAAGTTGTATTTTTCAGGAGAAGTCTCTTATATTGCTAATGCAACTCATCCTATCTTAGTTCTTGACAACGTACTTGTTCACATTTAAGCCCATGATTTCTAAGTGCTTATTGGCTGATCATTTGGTTTATCAAATTTCATGCAGCAAAAGCGAATATGTAAGATGCTTGCATTTTTCTCGGGAAGATTCTCTTTATGTTGCCACAAACAATGGATATGTGTACCATGCTAAACTATATGATACTGAGGATGTGAAATGGACCGAACTTCTCCATATTGGGGAGGAAGGACCAATTGTTTGCATGGATTTGTTGTCACACTGTTCTGATGTTACCGAAGACATTGAAAATTGGATTGCTGTTGGCAATGGTAAAGGCACTATGGTGATTGCCAGAGTTGTTGATGATGTCTTGAATCCTAGAGTGGAACTCACGTCTACATGGTCAGCTGAACCAGAGAGGCAACTACTTGGGACTTATTGGTGCAAATCTTTGGGACCGAAGTAAGTTATTGATGATGCCAGAAGTCATAATGATACGATGAATATGCTTGACATATTTAGATAGAAGATTGATGAACGTCTTTCTAAGTCTATCCTGACGACATCCTGTTGACTTTTGGCCGATATGATCTTTCCTTTCAGTACCATTAGTATGCCATTGGCCTTGAACGAGACCTCCCCCCCCCCCCCACCCCCACCCCCCACCCAAAAAAAAAAAAAACCCATAAACACATTTTATTTGATAAAATCTGCATCTGTTGGTAGGGATAATATATCATTTATACGTCTGATCGTGTGAAAGCCATATATTCTGATTACCTTATCCTGTAGGTTCCTCTTCACTTCTGATCCTAGAGGCACATTGAAACTATGGAGGTTGTTCAACCCTTTGCCCTCTGTTTCTCAGGATGTCATGAGAAGGTGTTGTGTATCTTTAATAGCAGAATTCCGCTCATGCTTTGGAATGCGGATAATGTGCTTGGATGCATCAGTAGAGAATGAGGTCAATACCCTTTACATTTTATGCTTTGTGAAATTTAGCATGTTCCTTCTCTCTTTCTCTCTCTATGGCTTCAAATTTGTTCTCTCTCCCTATATATATATATGCGTGTGTGTGTGTGCACGTGTGTGTGTGTGTGGCCTCAAACACTCTTTGGGTATTACTCCTTCCCAAATCGCCTTCCTTTTTTTGGATTTTTCCAAAATATTGTTCATTTCCTTAAATGAAATGAAAAGTTCTAATGCATTTTAAATACCAGCAAAAGTTCTATAGGACTCATTCTATCATTCTCAATTCAAAATTATCCTTTATTTTATATTCTTTGACACATCGGCAGACAAAAAATCATATTATACTCTTATGTTAATATTCGTGCCAAGTCAAAAAAGAAAAGACTAGCAAATTGGGACAGAGTAAGTTAGAAACAGGGCATATGGTTCTTTTACTGCAATTGTCATGTTCCCATTATTGATTAGTATCCTTGAAGTAGCATTTGTTTTACATTGTACAGATTAAATTGTTCCAAATAATTCTTCAATTACTCTGCTATGTGACTCTTAAGATGAAGTTCCTCCATACATATGGGGTGTTCCCTTTATGTTCCTAAATAAAAGAGGAGTTGCTTCAAATATATATTCCTTCTCTCTTTCTATCTCTGGAAAGCAATAATATATCCTGACTTGTCTGTTTCAAGTTTGAACAACCCATCAGTATGAAATATTACTTACTGTGTAAGTTTCAAAATTCTTGATCTATTTCCCTTTTTGTAGGTCCTAGTGTGCGGTGACATTCGTGGTAATCTTTTGTTATTTCCGTTGCAAAGAGACATTCTTTTTAGCATGTCTACAGCTTCCGAAATAAATATAAGTCCTTTCAGCAACTTCAGAGGAGCTCATGGAATATCAACTGTGTGTAGCATCTCCGTTGCTAGTTTTGGTCCTACACAACTTGAAATTCATTCAGTAAGACCTTACTTGGATGCTTATTCTGTTCTACTAGTTACTTATAATCATTAAGCATCTTCCTGCTTGGGTTTGAGGTGATCTTTTCATTCTCCCTTTGTGATATGTTGATTTAAGAATCCGTTGATATTTGATTTTCAGGCCTTATACGCTGCTTTATATGATAAAGCTTTCGGAAACTATATAAGAACTAAGTCTAAAATAGTGAAAAAAATCTGTAATAAGTCTCATAATATATTTTAAAATAAATATACAGATGGAGGTTGACCTTTTATTAGTCCCTGTAGCTGTTAACCTCAAGATATCTTTTCCCATACTTTAAGTGTTACATGGAGAGTCCCTGCATTATAACATTGGCCGAAGTATAGTTGAAAGTCTTTAACTGCATATCAGAGTATGTATTCCTGTTTTTTTTTTTGGTTGGAGTCTAGACTTAGGGGTAAGTTTTATAGAGTAGTGGTTCGACCGACTATGCTGTATGGGGCTGAGTGTTGGCCAGTTAAGAACTCCCATGTGCAGAAGATGAAAGTAGCAGAAATGAGAATGTTGAGATGGATGTGTGGGTGTACCAGGAGAGATAAGAGTAGGAATGAAACTATCCGGGACAAAGTGGGAGTAGCCTCCGTGGAGGACACGATGCGGGAGTCGAGGCTGAGATGGTTTGGACATGTTAAGAGGAGAAGCATTGAAGATCCCGTTAGGAGGTATGAGAGGTTGGCCATGGCGAGTTTGAGAAGAGGTCGAGGTAGGCCTAAGAAGTGTTGGGGAGAGGTGATTAGGCAGGACATGGCGCTGCTTCAGCTCATTGAGAGCATGACCCTTGATAGGAAGATGTGGAGGTCGAGCATTAGGGTAGAAGGTTAGTAGGTAGTTGGGAGTTTCTTAGTTGCTCACCGATAGTATTAGTAACACGCATGTCCCTTCGTATTCTCAGATCTTAATTGCGTTATATGGTTTTGTTTGGCTCAGGTATTGTATTCTCTGTTATTATTTGGTACTATTTATCCTTCATCTCCCTCTTTTTCTTCTCTCTTCCTTTCTTGCTTTCCTTTTTCTTTTCTTTTTCTTTTTCTTCTTCTTCTTCTTCTCCTTATTCTTCTTTCCGAGAGGACGGTCTATTGGAAACAACCTCTCTACCTTTATTAGGTAGGGGCAGTGTTTTGGATAGCGTGCGGCGACAAATAGCGACGAGGGTCCGCTTCACTGAGGCGAGAGGCGCGCAGCGAAGCGCTCGCCTTTTTGATGTGAAGCGACAATTTCAACAAAAACATAAAATATTATATACATATAACTAAAAACTCAATAACAATAATATATTAATAAATATCATTCAAAAATTAATTGCGGATCTTGATGAGCCTTGTACAGCATAATTCCAAGCTATATCATTTCGTTTATTACTATCGGATGACGCCATTTCAACGTTGTTTTATGGAAAAAAAATTATCAAGTCAATATGCAATTAATTCTACTCTATAAGATTATAAATCTATAATTGAAAAAACAGAGCAACAAATAAATAAAGCTACTGCCTCTGCTCAATTTTGTAAAACAGAGCAACAAAAAAAATACAGCTACTGCCTCTGCTCGATTTTGAAAAACAGAGCAACAAATTGAAAAATGAGAGCTGAAAGAGATGAACCCAAAAACAGAGCAAAGAAAGAAAGAAAGAAGAAGAAAAACAGAGCAAAGAAAGAAGAAGAAAAACAGAGCTAAAAGAGATGATGGAAGAAAGAAAAACAGAGCTGGGCTGAAAGAGAAGAAAAACAGAGCTGAAAGAAGAAGAAAAACAGCGATCACTGAAGAAAGAAGAAAGAAGAAAGAAGAAAGAAGAAGAAAAAGAAAAAAAAAGACCAGCAATGGTGGTCGACCAGAAGAAGAAGAAAGTAGAAGAAGAAAGGAGAAGAAGAAGAAAAGAAAAGAAAGAAACATACCTGGTGAAGAAGGGGTCGCTGATGGCTGACGATGGAAGAAGAAGAAGAAGATGTGAACCCAAGCCCTAATTTTGTCGCTGAAGGAGAACTGGAGAAGAAGGGTCGCTGCTCGTAAGAAGTGATTTCACCCAAGCCCTAATCGCGACTTAAGTGCTTTTTTTTTTTATTTTTAAAAATAGCGACGTTACGCTCGCTTCTCGCCACACTGTCGCCTCTCGCTACACAAGCAGAGGCGACCGCTATTTTGAATCGCCACGCAACAGTCCCTCTGTAGCGACACACGCCCGCCTCGCGTCGCTACACGCTTTTAGCGTTGTAGCGAGCGCTATAACACTGTGTAGGGGTAAGTGTCGCTACACGCTTTTAGCGTTGTAGCGAGCGCTATAACACTGGGTAAGGGTAAGGTCTGCGTACAGACTACCCTCCCCAGACCCCACCTGTTGGGAATATAGTGGGTATGTTGTTGTTGTTGGTGTTGTTGTTGTTGTAATCTAAGACTTCTCTGTTCCATGCAAATATAAATCAGAGATAAAAAGGCGAGACAAGGTCATGTAGTAAGAAATGATACTACAAAAATGTGTAAACTATTGCCCCCAAAGGCTTTGGTCTAGTGGTAAGATCGTAGCACGTGATGTGTGAGTTAGACACATGTCACACTTTTTAATCTGCTGCAGACAAAAGCCTGCAACAAACAAAAACGTGGTATTTAAGTAAAGAAGGGTAAAGGGGCGGGCCCATTATCCTCTAAGTTCCGATTATTTGTCCTTGAATTATCTTGTCTACAAAAAAAAAAGAGAGAGAAAGAGGATTCTTTTTAAGTTTCTATTATGTACACACAAATTCATTCAAATTTTTACATATAAATGTACCGTTAATATTAGGACTTTCTTGGATTCAAGACCCTGAAAGTACTTGATGCAAGAACATGCGATTGTGTTGTCCAATGCAGTAGCTTTTCTTTTTGTTCTTTATTTTCTTCAGACTGGAGGAGATGGGTGCATATGCTACTTTGAACATGATAGAAGTCGTCATAACTTGGAATTCGTAGGGATCAAGCAAGTGAAAGAGCTAAGTACAGTACGATCAATCTTCACTAATGCTGACCAACAAGGCGATTTACCTGGCAGCAGTTGTGCAATAGGATTTTCTTCATCAGACTTTATCATATGGAATTTATTTTCCGAGACAAAGGTTTGGTCTCTCTTGCCTACTCGGTCGATATCCTGTCTCTCTGTTTCTCGTTCTCTTCCACATCATAATGATCTTACATTCGCTGGAATAGGTTTTGCAAGTAACCTGTGGTGGATGGAGGCGTCCTCATTCTTATTTTCTTGGTGATGTACCAGAGATGAAAAATTGCTTTGCCTATGTCAAGGTATAATCTTTTCCAAATCTGTTAGTTTCCTGTTCCACGATTAGAAGATAGGAAATGATCGTACAGGCAACAAGAGGCTTAGTCCAGCTTGCTTTGGGAAGTGGAATTGCACCACTTGTTGTTATTAGCTGGCCTCAGACTAATAATTCTTCTAATGACTGGATTAATATCGTGACCACACCATAGCTCTTTCTTTGCAGGATGGAATTATTTATGTTCATAGACACTGGGTGACCACTGGCGAGAGGGTTATGTATCCCAAAAATCTTCATTTGCAATTCCATGGCAGGGAGATACATACCTTATGTTTTATCTCTCAAGATTCATCGTGCAGTCTAAATGAAAAGCAGGATATTTTTTCTGAAATGATTTGGGTTGCAACAGGTTGTGAAGATGGAACTGTGAGATTGACAAGGTATGACGCCATTTCCGATTTTTATTTTTATGCATTACTTAATCCTGGGGGGTGGATTTTGTCTGTTTTTTTAGTTTTGTTTCAACCATTTCCCTACCTAATTGGGCTTCCTTCGACGAGTCTTGATATTTGCGCATTTTCTTTGTCATTTACTTTTTGAAGTTCTGTGACAAATTAGTTATTTTGCTGATGTCTCAGGTATGCTTCAGAAATTGAAAATTGGTCAACTTCCAAGCTGCTTGGTGAACATGTTGGCGGATCAGCTGTGAGATCTATATTCTTTGTCTCGAGGCTACATAGAATGGTGCTGGATGAAAATGCAACGCCTGACAGCGTTAACAGTGAAAAAGGGTTTTTAGAGGACCCGGAGGATCTTTCATTACTAATATCAGTAGGTGCAAAAAGGGTGGTAACTGCTTGGAAGCAAAAAAGTAAGATGAGAATTAGGGAAGGAACCTTTGACCCAGAGTGCAACATTAGAAATGATTTCCAGTGGCTTTCTACAGATATGCCAACCAGAGAAAGAAATCATGGAAAACTACAAAACAATAAAAAAGTTAGTGAAATGGTCGAAAATGGTGGATCACTTCCCTCAGAAGACAAAAGAAGCTATTCAGAACCATGTGTACCAGATAAATGTGAAAATGATTGGAGATATCTCGCAGTTACTGCTTTTCTTGTTCAAGTTACAGGCACAAGGTCAGTAAATCAACAGTAACCATCATCGTGTTCTGTCAATTTAAGCGAATATGAACAAGTTCGCATCCTGTTTATTCATCTGCAGGTGTTCAGTCTGTTTCGTAGTTGTTGCATGTTCAGATGCCACAGTTACACTACGAGCTCTTTTATTACCCTACCGACTCTGGTATGTACGCCCATTATCTCATGATGTCCAAATAACAATACCTTGTATTCCCTTTTGCAGCATGGTACTACGGAACATGCTGTTCTCTTGTTTCTGACCTGGTCTTATTTCCAATATCAATTTCAGGTTTGATGTTGCTTTACTGACTCCTTTGTCATCTCCGGTGCTTGCTTTGCAACATATCATTGTTCCTACATATCCCCCACTTCAAGGTTGATTTACTACTTAGGTTTGGTTGATTAACAACTTTTTTCATATTTTGACTCTGTAGGATCTATAGGTTAAGATTGAATTTTGAGCATAGTAATGTTCCCAAATGCATTTCAAAGCAAAGATCCAGTAATCTCGCAGTCAATTCTGCATTAATTAATTTAAACCAGGAATTTAAACAAATATCTAAAAGCTACTAATAACAAGCAAACCTAAGCAGTGAGCACAATGGCACCGCCAGCTTCCTTAATCTTCTTCTTAGTGTCTTTGAGATGAGCTTGGCCTTCATCAAAATAGGCTGGGAGGGTGGCGATCACCCTTGGCCAAGATCTTGAAGTAACTGACCTGGCTATTGCTGATTAAGAAGCACTGTCCTTGCTACCAACAGCCTTGTCCTTTACCTAAGGGATGAGAGGCCAGGGCTTGTCTATATTCTTTCTTGTTTCAGAGCTTGTGGAAGTAGTGTATACCTACCTTTTTGAAGTAGTTCGGATTGTACTTGTCAAAGCGGATGCTATTAAATACCCCTCCATCTCATTTTATATGAAGGTGTTTGACTGGACATGGATTTTAAAGAAGAAAGATTTATTAACTTGTGGTCTTAAAAATGCCATATCATTTTTGTGCTATAAAATCATATCATTAACGGTAAATAGGAAGTTTAAAGTTAAATTGTTTCTAAATATAGAAAGGTGTCATTCTTTTTGAGACATAGTAAAAGGGAAAGAGTGTCACATAAAATGGCACGGAGGGAGTAAGATAAAATGTGTTCTAGTATTATTTATTTAACTAAGGGCATCCCGGTGCACTAAACTATTGAAATCTTCTGCCTTTTTTTTTTTTTTGATTTTGTTTTGATTTTTTGTTCAAACCTTCAACATATACGACAGTATTTTCTTCTATATTTGATCTTTGACACATCACACACTGAAGATCTGAGGGAGGTGATGAAGCAGCTTATATGTAGTACCAGAGGGAGGGAGAGGGGTCTTTGGCTGGTGTAGAAGAAGAGAATAGCTACTACTTTGTGAGTGCTTTCCATCAAATGCAGTTGCTCCTGGTAGGCAAGATAAAGGAGCTTTATGAAGGTTAGAAAAATAAGATGTATCTCTCAGAATTATTGTAGGTGGGAGTACATACATGTAGGACGTTTTTTTTTGGGGGGGGGGGGGGGTACCAAATAAGAAAGTGACCCATCCTCAGTACTGAATGACTATATAGAAGACGTGCTTATGCTTTATGCCATTTTCTCCTCGAGAACTGGATAGAGATTGGTGAGCAGACAGCCCAGTGAGTAGGACCACAGAGGTTAAAATCACCAGGTCCAATAATTTTAGCTTCCTTTAGACCGAACCGTACCACAGCTTGGGGAGAAGCATGGAGACATATTTCACTCGTGGCTTTTCATATTTGTACAGGGTATATTCTCAATATTGACAAAAGGAGAGAAAGGGGGATGGGGAAATTCCCTAGCTAAAAATAGTAATAGAATGGGGAACAATAGTGCTGTGCGAATTTTTTCTATGAGAAGATTATGCAATTCAATGTATTCTAACAAAAATATTATTGTGAAATACTAACCTTAAATGGCGATAAACTAAAAAAATGTGCTAGGAATTACACTTGAGATACTAAATTAGACTTTCTAGTCAGTTGAAAGCAAAAGGATCTTTCAGTTGGAGTCGTCCCAAAGGGATTGAATGTACGATTATGAAAAAGAAGAAATTTCTCAAGAGATCAGTAAGTTTCTATGTCAATTCTGTCCAGTTCAAAAAAGTCTTTATGACAATTCTGTCCAGTTCAAAAAAGTCTTTATGACAATTCTGTATTCTACATAATGGGATTGACACTTAAAATTGTCAGCTTTCTGGGACAACAACAACAACCTAGTAAAATCTCACAAGTGGGGTCTGCTGAGGGTAGAGTATACGCAGACCTTACCCCTACCCCGAGGGAGTAGAGACGATGTTCCCGGTAGACCCTCGGCTCAAGAAGACGAAAAGAGAGACAATATATCAGTACTATCAACATAAAACAATAGAAATAATGACAACAACATAAGAACCAGAAAATAGATGAAACGCACTAACAACAACCAGTAGATGAGGTCCGGCACAACGAAAAAACGGGAGAATAGTGTGAACACAACATTAACCACTAGTAGTCTAAGACAAAACCCTATCAGACTAGCCTCACACCTCTACAAAGTAGAAAAATGCTCAACTACCTCCTAACCTACAACCCTAATGCTCGACCTCCACACCTTCCTATCAAGGGCCATGTCCTCGAAAATCTGAAGCCACGCCATGTCCTGTCCGATCACCTCTCCCCAATACTTCTTAGGCCGCCCTCTACCTCTTCTTGTACCCGCCAAAACCAACCGCTCACACCTCCTTACCGGGGCATCTGGGCTTGTCCTCCGTACGTGCCCAAACCATCTGAGCCTCGCTTCCCGTATCTTGTCATCCATAGGAGCCACACTCACTTTCTCTCGAATATCTTCATTCTTAATCTTATTCATCCTGATGTGCCCGCACATCCACCTCAACATCCTCATTTCTGCTACTTTAATCTTCTGGTTATGTGAGTGCTTAACTGGCCAACAGCCCAACACTCAGCCCCATACAACATGACCGGTTTAACCACCGCTCTATAAAACTTACCTTTGAGTAACGAAGACACTTTCTTGTCACACAGTACTCCAGGCACTTACTTGTCAGCTTTATGGGAATTTTGAAAATATGTCTACTGGGATTTTCAGATTTAAAAAATAAAAAAAAAGAACCGCAACGAATTTTACCTTTATGTTGTCATAGAGACTGTTGGATTGATTCTTCTTTCTTTTAGAGGAAACAAAATGTTTACTTCTTTCTTTATGGGAGACAAAACAAACTCTAGTTAGTTCTCTCAGTTTGTGGTATTTATGTTGCAACTACTTACGGAATTACAGGTCTTTGCTTGCATTTACATTCTTGTACAGAAGTCATATACATTTTTTTGTTCCTTCTTATGTGATAAAAGGTAGATGATAACTCTTTTTTTAGCTCCTGTCTTGTATAGCTCTTTTTTTTCTGTGTTTTTATTCTGATTGAAATCTTGATTTTGCAGGCAATGTTCGGTTTGGAAGTCGGTATATTATTATTAGTGGGTCTACTGATGGAAGTATTGCCTTTTGGGATCTTACGGAACATGTTGAAAATTTTATGCGGCAATTATCAGCAGTTCAAATCAGAAAAGGTCTAGACAGCCAGAAAAGACCACGTACAGGTAGAGGAAGCCAAGGTGGACGGCAGTGGAGATCATTGGGCAGTCAAGTGTCTAATAAAATAACAGGTGATGAACAATTGTTGGGAGTTCCTGTTTCAAAGGGAAAGCCTGATAATGGTTTGTGTGCGACAACTGTCCCAGGAACTGACAAAACTGTGCAAGATCATACTCTGCGAGGGATATCTCATTTGGTAGAAAAGACACATGCATTTTCTCCAGACACCTTCACTGGCATAAAGGAAGTATTACACAAAGCAGGGCCCTTGGATATCTTCAAGGATGTCCACCAGTCAGGGGTCAACTGTCTTCATGTTTCAGATATAAAAGGTCCTGAAGTTTCTGATTCAAGGTTTACATTTTGTGTTTTAAGTGGAGGTGACGACCAGTCACTTAACTGTCTTAGATTAGATTTCTCTCTGAAATCGATGAGGCCGGGTTGTGAAAGTTCGACTTCGGAGCAACATAGCACCACTGGATCACTGAGAGTAGGCGGTCATGTTCATTATGAAGTCGGAAATTATGATATGAGATTTGCGTTGCTTGATAAAGTCATGTCAGCTCACAGCTCTGCGGTTAAAGGTAGATAATCTGATTTGTTTTTTCATTAAAATGTGCATATGATTTGGTTTTTGCGTTGTGATTTTGCCTTGTTTCATTCTAGCTGCCAGAAAGCTCTGTTTACCTTTTCATTGTAGGATCCACAGCTGCTATACTCCAAATAAAGTTCATAGAACTGTTGGACTAAAGTTCATAGAACCGTTGAAGAGGGATAGTGTAAACCCAAAGTTTGGCCTTTTGTCTGAAGGTTCTCGAAAAGGGTCATCTCCTCCATTCTAGCTTCAATGTCCGAGTGTCCAATTTTTGCACAAGCTAGAGTTTATTTTTCTATCATATCATATCTATATAAAGTAGAGTCTGCAGTCTCTGTGTCAAATCTGATCTTTTATTGATAGGAACAAGGATAGGATAAACAAGAAAATTAAAGATAGCAAGTAAAGAATTTAGAATAGACCCAAATTGAGAACATTCAAAGGAAAATGAGTAATTATGCACCAATAAGAACCTACACTATAGGTAGGAATACCTTCAAGTGGAAGAATTCCACTTGATAACACTCTTGCAAGAATTGTCATCAACCATGGCATTCCACCATACATCTCACTAAAAGAAAACATTAATATTCAAGGTAAGCTGCCTAAAATTGTAAGAAAAGAACTACTTAAACTAGGTTCTAATTTAGGTTACAAATTCCCAAACTATCCCTAAGCTAGGCCTTAAGATAAGGTGTGCTGAAATTGCCATTCTGAACTCCCAGGCCTCCCTTGCGTTCGAGGTGTAAAGTCTGCTATCGCGGACCTGGGCAGCTGAGTTTTCATCGCAATCGTGGTCTTTGCTGGTGCTGCCTTCTTTGCGGTTGCAGTCTGAGCCTCCGCTATCACGGTCTTCACTGTAGCCAAAAACTGCAGCTTCTGAATGTGATTTTAGCCTTCCTCTTGCCTTGAATCTTGCTCCCCTCTTCTTGTATTTCCACTTTAACATGTTATATGCCTTCTCATCTTCTTGGAAGGATCTCTCAAGACTCCGTAAACACTTGAAGGTTGAGAGCTTCTAGTTCCTTGATGCCTACCGTGCGTGCCATCTTTTATGCTAACATATAAACACAGCTTAGTTCATTCTCATTTCACCTCCGGCTGCCCTTGATCTGAAGCTTCTACCAGCCCTTTTTAATTGATTTCTTTGTCATGTTGATTTTACAACCATTCAAATGTGCTCAGTTTGGCTTCATCCACCCACTTTTAATTAGTGTTGTAAGCTTATTAAATTAAAACGAGGAAAAAAAGATAGTGTTCTAAGCTCATTTGGCTCTATAATGCCCTCATAAATCGATATTTCTGTTCATACCTATTTAAAAGACTACTCTTATAAAGCATGATTTTCTGGATTCTCCACATCCCTGTATTACATTTTTTACTGACATCCAATCTGTGGTGCCAGAAAGCAGAGATAATGATTTGGAAAGAGAAGTAATTGGGAAAATACTTGCTGCTCTTTCTGGCCTTACCCAACCTTAAGTATTTTACTCGTTGCTCCCCGTAGAATCACTCCCAACTTCCATCCAATTTCCAAATGTTCGAGCCACATTGCTTTCTTTTAATCAACCTTATTTTGAAACCTTGTAATCATGTAATGCATAAGTTATTCTTTTGGTCTCATTAAATGCTCACTTTTTTTTTAGCTTTCTGAAATTTCACCAGCACCTGACATCAAATGGATTTTTGTTAACACAGAACTGGAAGAGGTTCGATTCCTCTTTGATGTTGTTAAGCCAAGAGCGCAAAGCGCATGCGCGAAATGAGAGCTAGAGGGTTGGAAGCTACTGCTAAGGGACTCCCACTCATCTAGAAAGGATAGGCAATTGAGAGAGAATAGGGCGATAGCAAGTACTGAATTTGCAGTTGTATTGTGAATGATGATAGACAGCTGCCAAAATGGGGTGAGGAATTTCAATGAGTTCATCCTTACTAGATCAATTTCAGTGACGTCATACTTACTAGATCACCCTAAACATTCATGGCCATTCTCCTTTTTTTTTGTGGGTTTAACGATCTGGTATCCAGAACCTATCCACTAACCTGACTAATCCAGATTCACATCAAGTAAGGCTCATTTAAAGGAGAAGCGCTCACTACCAGAATTTTCTCCATTAGGAGGGATCAAACCCAAGGCATGCAGTTAAGGACGGAGGGATTCCATCCATCCCATGACATCTATTGGTGACCGTTCATTCATGGTCATTCTCGTTCTAAAAAAGCTGTGCCACTAATGTGATACTGTTTGACAAGAAAAAAAGGGTAGCCTTAGGCTATGAAGGCTGATTTATGCATTGAGAAAGATCATTTGTAGGAAAATCTATTATGCAACAACGGCCCCTACTCTTTACCTTTCTCGTGCCTTACCTCATTCCTTTATAAATTTTTACGCGACTTATCCTTTTGGAGCTAATATAACGAACTAATGGAGCCTCCAAATAAAGTCAATGTAAGTTTTATTATTGTGGTAACTAATGGAGTTTTATGTAAAATGAAAAATGTACTTGTAGTTCTGAACTATAGTTCTCTCCTTCTTGTTCGTTAGGCATTGGCCACACTCATAAGATACCAATTATCAGTGTTGTCAAAGGTGTGCTTAAGTTTTGAAGTGAGGCTAAAAACATGTTGAGCGCTTCACCTCGCTTTGGGGGCGCTTCAGTGTCGCATCAAGGCTCTAAGGCATACTTTTCCTTACCATAGAGTGTAATCCTGAAAAGGCAACACTAAACAATTGATATTTCATTTTATTGTAATTCTTTTTCAATTTTTTTTGTCCGTATATGTGTTATTCATGCTTATAATTATTGGTCTTGGACTACATATATATATTTTTACTTTTTCTCCAGTTGCGCCTTTTTTCATTAAAGCCCGCACTTTATTTGCGCTTTGCGCTTAAAGCCCCAACGGACCTTACAACTTTTTTGCTTTTCGCCTTTGATAATACTGCCAATTATTACTGGGAATAGTCAGTTTGAATTGTGTCTCACTTTTTATCTTGGGGGTTGCCCTACTACCTATTGTCAAATGACTGATGAAATCATTATTTGCACATAAGAAAGGACCTGGACCTGATGTTAGTCTTGTTCACTATAGGTGTTTGGACAGATGGTTGTTGGGTATTTTCTACGGGTCTTGATCAGCGCATCAGGTGTTGGCATCTCGAACAGCAAGGCAAACTAACTGAGCACAAACATATGGTTGTTAGTGTACCGGAGCCCGAGGCATTGGATGCTAGGGCCTGCGGAAGGTGGGTAATCCTTTCTTTCATACTGTATTATTGATTTTCTTGTTTACTCTTCTATTTTTCACTTTCTGAAAACCAACCTCCACCTAGCTTTAATTTTATTTTTTAATATGTTGTATTCAGGAACCATTATCAGATTGCAGTCGCTGGGAGGGGAATGCAAATGTTTGATTTTGTTGCACCTGATGACATGAAGGTTGGAAAATAAGGTTTTTCCCTATTGTATAACACAACTTGAAGAATGCAAAATGAATGAGGTTCCTCTGTTTCGGGTATGAAGTGTGAAGCGTCTGTTATTACGTACGAGGAAATTCTTATATTTTTTTAATCATGATATTTGATACTTTCTTAGGCATGCAGAAGGTGAATTATATGAGGTATCAACAATTAGTGCAATACTTGTCCCAATAAAATAATTTTGTGGTTACAGTTTTAGCTAGCTTTTGTAAGCCAAGAAAACACAAGTGATTAGTGAAATACCCGAGAATCTGTAGAATATCCTGAGGCATCCTAGTAGGTGAAATGTTTGATGTATCTTTCACTATAGCATTGTAGTGGTAGTACTGCTGTTGTTCTTTGTATCTTATTTTATTTTATCTATATTCATTTTTTTTGCTTGTTGTATAATGTGTTTCTTGTCTATGCACATCCAATTACTTTGGTATTATCATTTCTAACTTCTTTGTTATTCGCATTGAATGTGTGGTCTTATCATTATTGTTGTACAGATATTCTTAGAATATTTTGATGTCGTTTTATTTGGTTTTCTTTTCCATAATTGGGCATATGTGGGATTTATCGTGTAGATTTTCAGTTGAATCTAATACTTGTAATGTTGTTGATAAGCGACTCTTCACTTTGAATAAGTTTTCGTTCTTTTGATTAAGCTTGAGGGGCATATGCCGTTAACTAAAGCGAAAACTTAAAACATGTGCATGTGAGTTCAAGCAACTAATGACGTCTTATGGAAGAGATACGACTTCTTTTTTATTTTTCATGAACTTGATTGCTTATTTTATACTAATGTAGTAACATCTTTAAAAATCTCAGAAATTAAGTTGTAGAATGTTTTGAATCAAAGTTAGTGATTGCGTTGGAATAATTAGCGAAAACCATATATAACCTGAAACCAAGTTGTCATGGCAATTGTCTTACAAAGCCATATCAAATTGGATGTGTAAATAGAATAGGGAGAATGCCATGGCAATTGTTTTACAAAAATTGGCACTTCCAGAAAAATGAAAAAAAACTGAACTTGCTCAATACTGCATAAAACTTCAACCAAAAGCACTGGATTGGTATGGAGATGCCCCAAAGGTTGAAGACAGTATGTTCTTAAAAATAACAAGCCGAGGATGAATATTACACATTACTCTCTGTATGGTTCAGAACAGAGAGATTGTTGATTTTATCAGTCAAAGTGGTTAAAAGAAAGCAAAAAGTAAGAAAATAGAGACAGTGAAATCTCTCATTTCAAAACATTCTTGGTTCCCTCATTGATGGAATGGAATGTCAAGTAGTATACAATGCAGCGAAAATCCAGAGAGACAGAGATAGGTAGTAGATGAGATAGCTTGATAGAAGAATCCACCTCAACGGTCCTATTTCAAAACACAAAAAAGCAAACCCCAGTTGAAGTTAATCAAGAATCAAGTATCCATAAGTTCTGAGTGAAGAGTGGAGACTAACCTGCACAAGCTACAAAAGAAAGCAGGAACAAGAAGGCCACTGGAAGGAAAGCAATTTTTATGGATTCTCTCACTCTCATCCCAGTTTTCATTGCCCAAAGAATGTGATAGATAAAACTTGGATGTTTTATGAATGGATAAATGCTGGATTATTGCAATTATGTACTACTTGTAGTAGGTGGAGTGAGTAACTCGCAGCGAGTTTGGTAGATACATGTAAAGAGAGAGGGAGAAGAAAACACTTGGTAAGATATATGCATCAATAACTACTACTAAGTTCCAAATTAGTGGAGTTCGCCTATATGAATTCTCCAATATTTAGAAAATTTATTTTGTAATTATTCTTACAGTTAGTTTTTCTTCTTTATCCGAGTATCATGTTGGTTTCTCGATGCGAGCGAACGCTTTTTATGTCTTTATTTTAAGCAGGTTCCACAATTCCCATTACTTAGGTAAGTCAGAGGCAGCAGAAACACTGATGTACCCAGCGGAATCAGTGCTAATGATGGGTGCTGGCTACCGAGGGTGATAGAGAATCCAAGACTGTATGATAATATAAAATTATAATAACAAAGTCATTTAGTGGTAGAAAAGGGTGGCCTACTCTTTCGATTTTTGCAGCGTGGCAGGGGCAAGGATAATGGCATGACCACATCAATAGTCAAATTGCTCGGTCTTGGCCTCGTGGGGACTGCCATTCTATAATGTTTGCACAACACAACAAAATACTTCACCTAAAATACTAGTGGTAATAATGTTATCATATTGCCCCTCTATTTATTGTAATGTGCATATAATATTTGTTTTAGTGTCCCGCATTTGTCAAGGGAATGGTTATTGCATTCGGCAATCCACATCTCATTTGTTAGATTTTTTAGATTGAGCCAGATCGAAGGTCTATTTTCTTGACATGATATTAGGTTGCGATGGACGCATTTCGTAAATAGTAAAATTTCCTGACTAATTCTATTTACCAAGGGATTAGCGAGAGCTTATCATTAGCTAGGAGCTATTTAGAGGCATATCAGCGACGAAGTTCCTAACTAATTCCTATTTTTCTAATAATGTGTTGAGCCCCCATGTTATTGTCCATGCACTAGATATCCGATCCTATCTGATCCTAACCTCTTGGGGTAGAGTTAGGTCCAATATTAGCAGCAACACATTTCACTTAGAAGCATCATCCCACAAAGTCACGTTCTTAAATAAGCCATTTTATTTAAGCTTTGAAATTGAATTTCTTAACTTCACCCTCTTAAATAAGCTAATCAAGTTTTTTTTCCAGTACAGCATAAAGGAATATTAATAACTCTTTTATTTCTTGTAAAGGAGTGGAACATTTCAATTTTTACTTTAACCTTTTTGTCCAAGCACAAAGAACTTGTAGGCCATATATAGAGGTGACAACTTAGACATTTCTCATAGGAATCCCTTTTTTTGGAAACTCTTAATGCAGTCATCAAACATTTGAGTGAGAGTCTTTAGAGGAGGGAGCCCCAATTCAGTTATCTTGCTGGTATCCATACTATGTGGCATGTCTTCTCCTTCTTGGCTGCTACACCTAAAAAGGAAAAATAAAAGAGAGTTGATATAAAATTATTTACACAATCAGGTCATTTATTAAGTAATAATAGATAAATCTCTTGATAAACATTAATTAGTATCTGATAAAAACAGTAATTAACCTGTTATCACAAGTAAAAACTCACTGATCATTACACTGTCAGTATATATAACCTAAATCCAAAAAGAAAGGGGTTTGAAACTTCAGTTGATCTGCTTACTTGTTCTCAAAAGGATAAGATGGATACTTAGTCCTTAACATGTCAATGATCTGTGACATGTGTTGCACTGAGTTTGAACATATGTATCTACCTGAAGCTTTTTGCTCCTCCATAACTAATATATGAGCTGTCACAACATCCTCAATGTGAACAAACCCCAACCTTTTGTTGGGATACTCTCCAAGCAAACCTAGTTGAGAGGGTAAAAAGAAAGATACAAACAAGAATTTTTTATGCCTTTCATATAGCACCAGCTTGAAAATGAAACGAGGTAAAACTAAAATGAAGTGAAAAACTTATAATCTCTTGGAATTAATGCAGATCTAGACGAAAAATAAGCATAATGAAAGAACAAATTCATATAAACTATCCTTTTGTTTTTCTCACCATACTCCCACTATTTCAAAAAGAATGAACTTTTTACTATTTAGGGAGTCAAACAAGATTTTATTTGACCATATTTTTTGCACATAGTTTTTAAATATTTTGAATTGTTAATTGTTGTGACTTATACTACTTTTTATTTAGTTTCTAAATATGTAAAAGTTATTTAAAAAAACTTAAAGAATATATGTTCGAATTCACACTGATATTTATTCAATTTGACCCTCCTACTCTAAAAATGTTCAAACAAATTGAAACGGAGAGTATCATTTAGTTGAAAATATCTTGTGTCATGTTAGTACGTTTAAGTTAGGTCCTATATTTTCCAGCAGTTTTTAGTCATGTCAGAAAGTTATATGCCAGTGAAAAATATATTGAATTTCTAGTACTTCCGTGGGGATTCACCTGCTTTGTATGGACAATAAATACAACCTTTAACTATAGCCAATATGATTAGCAATGTACTGGTGGGCTGAGGAGCAAGCAAAGGACCCAAAACGAAGGATGGATTTACCACCACCAAATCGATACCACATTCCTTAGCTACTCTCCACGCTTCTTTTTCTGCTATAGTCTTAGCATAAGGATACCATAGCTGCAGTCAAACAAAACAAAGTTAAATATCAAGCAATTCTCATGACGTTTCTCTGTTCTATGTAGCAAGAAAAAAAGAATTTGAAGTCCATACATACATTGTATCTTTGGCAATATTGAAGGTCACTCCAGTGGGATTCATTGAGAGGGGAAACTTGTTGGGCATCATCTCTGTATCTGATTGAAGAGCAAGATGATGTCAACACAAGCCTCTTCAACTTGGTTGCTTTTTTGCATGAATTCAGGACATTCAAAGTACCCTTTACGCTTGGGTCAATCAGTGTTTTCTGCAAGTATAAGTTGGTTAAGTTGATTGATTGAATGTTTGAGGAGAGTACTCTCGCTACTCAAAAGCAGAAATGAAGAATTTAAGAGGTGTGGCGTCATTGTATTGAAAATTGATAAGAGAATAGATGTTGAGCTAATTCGAGTTGCTCTTGCGGTGATAATTGCCCAAGATTATATAAAGAGATAATAGTTTATTCTTTCGACCAATGCAGGAAAATTTAACAAATAACCCCAGAACTAGGAGGCGGATCAAGAATTTGAATATTATGGGTTTGAGTTCGAAATTCTAACCAAATTCATTTAATTTATTACTTATTTAGTGATTTTATTAATACATAACAAAATACGAATTAAAGTTACTAGATTCGGATGAATTCAAAAGTTATACACAACATCTGTCCCTTGCCATATCTGCAGAAGCGGATTTAAGATTTCTTGAACATGGGTGCACCACTAAAAAAATAGAAAAATTAGTATTAAGTGGGAATCAATCCCTATTCCTCAAGGTAAATAGCTTATGATTCAACCAAATGCACCATTCGATCTTTTAGAGACATGGGCGCCAACAGACAATATTAGACTAATTTTAAAAAATAGTACATAAATTATTTAGTTTGACGAAGAGAGTGCTCCATATTGGGGCTATAAATCTGCCCCTGCATATCTGGAGCATGTATAATACATATAACATGAGGATCCAATATTGAGTAAACCATGAATAGGAATAGGCTTTCATACAGTAATAAGAAAATGAATGTTAGATCAAGCTCAACCCGAAAAGCCAAGTCATGAGGTGAGAATTGCCTAAAAATCATATAAGGAAATAACAGCTCAACCCTTTAATTAACTGACGCGGGACAATCTAAGAAAAAAATAAAGAAGGTGAAGGTAAAACTTGCCTCAACATTGTCATCGTAAAAGACAGCCATTTGATTTACAAGGTTGGAATATAATATTTATATTTATTTAGTATATTTATTAACACATGTACAAAGTTCTAGCCAAAGTTATTACATTCGGATGAACCCATAAATTTTACACTACATCCATCCACCCTTGTCGACTGTCGTAACTGGAGTGTGTATAACATAACATGTGGGTTGCAAAAATAAGGAAATCAAGAATACGTTAGGGTTGGCTCTCGTACTGTGATAAGAAAATGAATATTAGGTCAAACTCAACCCGAGATGATGTTAGAATTGTCTAAAAACCATATAAGGAGATAACAACCCAATCTTTTAATTAACTGATGGGGGACAATCTAACAAAAAAAAGAACAAGTAGGGTAAGGTAAAACTTTCCTCAACATTGTCATCGTAAGGGACAGATACAGGTGAAGCAGTATGAAAGACTCCATCAACTCCCTGAATAGCATTGTCAAAGCTACCTTCAACTAAAAGATCAGCTTTCATAATCTTGAGCCTCTCTTTAGCACCCTCTAGCTCCCACAAGAATCCCACTTTTTCTACATTTTCTGCTAACAAAAAAACACTTTCAATAAGTATTCATATTTAAGGATGGAGAAAAGAAAAGATTTTTACAAACCTGGATCACGAACAGTGGTTCTTACAATATGACCCTTTTGTAGTAGGGCCTTAATAAGGTAAGCCGCAATAAAACCTGTACCTCCTGTTACACAATATTCTACCATTTCTTGTTTCTTCTAAATCTTCTCTACTTCAAAGACCTAGGCCATGCTATTTATCTATGCAGCTAAATGGGAAAACAGGTAGCTAGCTTTTTGGTAGAACTTGAAAATTTTGTGGGAAGAATTAATAAGAATATATTAAAAGAGCATTTGAAGGAAAACTAATTAGTAACTGTTAGTTCACACGATTTTGATCTTACCTTATTTTTTTATTTCAAAATTTGCGCAACCAAAAGAATACTTTGAGAATCAAATTTGTAACCTTCTTTTCTTTTAACTTCAGCAGAACTATTGTCGAGCCATAGTTTGTCATCCCAGCCTAGTGAGTTTCCCTTCAATACAACCAAGCCAAAAATAACCTAGCTACTCGCCAATATTTATTTGAACTCGGTATTTATGTTAAACCAAGCAATTTAATTTTGTCAGTTTGATTACACATGCACCTCATGCAAATAAGTTTTCACCGTTTAAATAGTGTGACCTCACACATATAGGAGAATGGTTTATCCTTTTGATTTAGTCAAGATCGGTTGTTGCTTATGCATGCATCAGAACTTGACTATGTCAACGAGGATAAGAACTTATTTTTATATTTATATAATCAAAAGCGTATTTAGAATTTAAATTTTACAAGTTTTAAATTTATCATGTATTTCATAGCTCGTCTTGGTTATTTGATTCTCAATTAAATATTTATATATTTAATGAGTTTTTCGGCCAAATCCGTACCTAGTAGATTGGCTCCGGAATCCGTTCACAATGATTGTGTTGGTACAAGAAACGACGTCTGTTTATACTGTTGGTTGAATTAAAGATGCTATCGCAAAATAAAATCAAATATGAATTGTCTAATAAAACTAAATTATTGAACTGACCTCCTATCGTAAATCAATATTTATATTGATTGGCATAACATTGATCGAACACAGGCGCCAAAATCTTATCCATTCCCGAAAAGTAAATAACAGACGCTACTTACGTGGCATCCTTTCGGTGGAAAAAGGTATTAAAGTAAATAAACAAGAAAAGAGAAAATGACCTGCATAAGTCCAAATAATCAGTTGTGTCCAATAATAAGTTGCGTTGATTTTGACTATTTCCCCAGCTTTTACATACTCCCTTCATACTGCCTTCGTCCCATTTTATATAAATGTACTTGATTAGGAGCAAAAAATAAAATAAATGTAAAAAAAGTCACATTAAATCAAATATATATTCTTTCTGTTTTAATTTATGTTAGCATTTTTTTTTAATTTTTTTTTATCTTTAATGAATTTTTTTTACAACACAAATATTAGAACATGCTTAAGACCACAAATTTAAAAGTATTCATTTCTTTTTTTATACTCAATGCTCAACCAAATAGGTTTTCATTAATTAAAAAGGAAGGGTTACAAAGTACCAATAAGCTTGCCATCATTACACGTCTTTTCAATTTTTTCTTCTCATGTCGTCAAAAATAAAATAAAAATACTAAAATTAAATGATATTGGAAAAAGGAAGGTGCAATTTCTTAGAACAGATTAAAAGGACAAAATGGGACCGAAAGAGTACCGTAAGCTCTATCTTACGACCAAAAAAGAAAAGGACGCAGTATTGTTGTTTCACAAATAAATTTTATATTTTTACAGTATCCAATATTACCAAAATGCAAGTAAAGTTAAAAAGGGCAGATTAAACGACGTAGAAAGTTTGAGACCTGGTTACGAGGTCCCAATGGAAAGATACATTTGATCAAACAAAATAAATATGTTAACACTTGGTATAACAACTGCCTGAAGGGCTATTCCTACAGCATATCTCAGACCCTACATTTTTTTCATATAGACGAGTACTGGTACAAGTAACTAATATACTTTTTATCAGATTTATTGGGGTGGTAAAATCAGCTTGTTCCAAAGTCCACCATTTCCCACCTAAATGGACGGAAAATGTACAGAACTTCCGGCGAGCCCCTGAATAGAAGAGCAACGCAAACACATACGGCCGCCATGGCCACCATCGAGAACATCGCAGGCCTGTACAATAGGGATCGGCTCCGACTACCATAAGCCAGCTTCTTATGACATAGTCCGCAGGGCCGAGAAATGGGTCTCCTCTCAGTCATTGATATCTCTAAGCTGGTGGTTGCAAACTCTTCTTTCTGGTTGCTGTTCTCAACAGATGGAACAATAGGAATATCAACCACTATATGTCCGCTGGTTGCTTTCTTGCTAATCTTCCTCTGCACCAGGTGAATGTAAGAATAATGTCCTCGCAAGCGTGCATAATCTTCTGGTGTGAAACCTGTGCTATCACGAGTATTCTTCCAAGCTTCAATTGCCACCTGCATGGGGTAATTTTAGCATGTTTAGTCAATACAGATAACTAAATAGATCATAGCGTCACAAAAAAGGTAATAACTGCATCCGACAGAATGATGTTGGATAAGAACGAGGTTTACAAAAAGAGGAATTAAATACCTTTCCAGGATCATCTGTCAATGCATCTAGTACATCTTCAGATCCATCTATGCCAGCTGCAACATGAAGCGGTGTCAAACCTGCAGGCCCTACACAATCAGGTCTAAACAAGAATTCCCCGTCAACCCCAACCAGGGATTGGTATTCAGAACTTAGTTCATCTGCTACTTTCTCTGGAGTATATGTTAATAGCAATTCCACCAGAGGCCTAGAATTCCTACGCACAGCTCTATGCAGAAGACCCATCTCAGTGAGAGCAAATTTCAAGAAAGAACTGTCTCCCGCACCCACAGTTCCATCAAGAAGAACGTTCAACAGTTTCTTAACTACTGCACACCATTCATGGTCTACGCAGAAATCAATAAGCCACTTGAACCGCTTCAAAGGATAGAGAACAGCATCAGGACCAAAATGCTCTAATCTAGCCTTCAAATTATTTCTATGAAGCAGCCAACCCAGTTCATGAATAAAATCCATGGCTTGATTTCTTGCTTCCATATTATTTATCTGTCCCTTGACATAATTAGCTGAAGTCAAGTCTAGTTCACTCTCAAGCATACGGATCTCAGAGCAAACATCTTCCTCTGCAACTATGAAAGGGAAGAAGCTATTGCTGAGTCCATGATCTTCAACCTGGATAAACAAAAGAATCTCAGCATGACTAGAGTGTACATCGCTTGAACGGGAATGTGTCAGATTCTTTTGAAGTTACAAAATGCATAACATTGCGACTGTTACATACCGTACACATCATATAGGCACCAGATATCTTTTATAGCATACACACAGTAATGTAGAAATAAAAGCAACTGATATAGCTAAGATGATATGCGCAAGACTCACATTTCTGCAATATATGCACTACCTCATGGTCATTTTATAATTAAGAAAAAAGTGATAAATGTCTCAACATCTTGTACCGTAGTAATTTATGTAATCCATTTGACTTGGTGTTCTCAATTTTATTTTCTGTATCTCGCAAGGAGTTAATAAACTTTTATTACTCTGTTGAGCCATTTCTGAACTTTTTAAGAGACTAAAATCATGACGAGCTTCCTCAAGACAGTAAAAAGGTTCCTTTTCAAAAAATAAAAGAAAAAGAGCTGGTACTGACCAAACTTGGCCGGTAACAGCAGTGAAAATGAGAGACAGAATAACCTCCCCTAGTCAATTTTGACGAATCATGTTCAAAAAGAGAAACAAGATGAAAGAAAAGGTTCACCTCAATAAATCCTCTTCCACTAACTGCTGGAACTGAACATGTGAAATTAAGGGATTGGAGATTATCATCCTTGTCAATGCCATCAACATGTTCTTCTACCTCATTATTAGCTTCTGGAACCAGGTAATTACTTTCTAAAGCACAAAGTAACCTGCCAACAAAAAATGAAAGCAGAAAAACAAAGACTTAAGTTACTGCACTTCACTAACATATTTTGCTAGGAATATACCACCAAAATCCTCCTCAGTGGGAGAACAGAAAAAGAAGCTTGTGCAATATCACAGGCATAATAATGATGATTGATGCATACCTTGTGGATGGCTTTGACAAATTATAGCCTTTGACTAAAAATTGAGCTCTCCCAGATACTGGCACAGCTATTGGTCTGACACTTAAAATTGTACTGTGCTCATCACTCCCAGAGGGCAAGGACATATCCAAAAGAACCTGCCCTGCAGCACATAAACAGAACAAAGTAAAATCTCAGTGAAGGACAGTACTGATGCAAAAATCGCCAGAAAAGATTTAGTGAAGCTGATTTTATATTTTGGGTTTGGGAAGGAACTTTAAATGGAAGAAGACATTAGATTCGAACAGACCATCACACACAAATGCGATTTGGTCCTGCACGCTAATGTAAATCCATCCTTTTGTCCAGAAACTATCATCACCATGGACATCCAAAAGCCTACTCAAACTGGAGTTCAGATCATAACAAAGCTGTACAAAGCAATTAATTTACATGTCAAACAGGATTCCACAGACAGCCCACTACATAATACTGGATTTCAATGAACATGCAGTACCTCCTCCCATGCAGACTCGGGAAGCCGCAGATATACTGTTAACACAACACAACCAGGCCTAATGTAGCTCTCAATCTCAGTAGGACTGTGAGATAACCAGTCAAGAATCTGCAATTTCAAACAATTCAAAGAGCATTTCAGAGAAAAAGTAACACGGAGTACAACAAAACAAGAACCATGTGTACTGAAGATAATGAAATACCTGAGCTCGTACGACAAATGGAAAATCACTAGGATCTTTCCCGAATAGTTTAAAAACAATCCGATCCGTGCGTGTCTGCATCCAACAAAAATAAATTTTCAGTTCGGAAAAGAAAGGGATATCAAGTTAACTAGTCTTGGTTGTTGTCATCTTCCTTCTCTTTCATTTTGTAAGATGCTCTTTCTTTTATAATAAAACCACAAACTTGAGCACTGAAAAGTACTAAATATGAGTTGGCAGAGAGTGCTTTTAAAGTAAAAAGCACAAAGAAGCGACAAGGTCAGCGAAGCTTGAAGTGAAACGGGAGAAGTAAAGCACACCCTTCTTAGAAGGGATGTACAAAATTTACAAAAGGTCAAAGTATAACACGTATATGAATGAGTACTATCACAAACAAGTATCAATTAAAAAACTAATTTTAGCGTCCGAAATACAATGATGCTGTTTATTAATCTAACTCCTCAAAGCTGAGATTCAAAAAATCAACTGCATCTTGTTGGTATCACTCAACACATCACCTGTTTGAATCACACACCTCTCTAAAGCACATAACTTTCCAATGAAGCGATAACACCTTGCTTCGCATCACTTTAAACAACAAAAAATGACCTTTAATAATACTGAGCGAACTGGCAATTTGATGACATTCAACCTTCATCTATACTACATAATGCATCATCAAATAAGACCAGTGTGCAATACTCAGAAACTGGCATGCCGCATGTTCTGAGAAACCATAATTAAATAGTAGTAAAAAATTTGATGTTGGTTACTGGAACTAGAGCTTCTGTGATTGCAGAGCAACCAGCTTGTTCGAGTTGCCTAGTATCAATCTTGGAGAAAAGGACCAGCAAGGGACATTAAATAGTTCAATGATCATTTTGAAACCCAGGGAACGATAATTATTGCACTCTTGATGAATATTTAATTCCCTCACTTTCTTACCCCTGTTTTTACTCACTGTATGTGAAAAGAACGTAAAAGATAGTTAAAGGTGAAAGTAGGATAGACAAGGCAAATTCAGAGACAACTCGAGACAGAACTTGCTAGAGCGCAGAAATCAACCTCCAATGAAAGGAAGGGGAGAAAACCAGAAATCTCCACAAATCAGCTTCAGAAAGTTTATCACAATGTTAGCGGGATATTTCAAAAGCAAGAATAGACCACCAAAGAAAGAGGTGAGCTAAAGATGAAAATAGAAACTCAAGTGTTACCACTTAAGACAGAAATCGACTTTATAATACTCAGACACCAAAAGTATAAATATGGATCTAATGTTAGCAACGTATTTCTCACACAGAAAGAGAGACTTCATTGATAGGTTTCAACAGGCTAAAGAATTCGAGAAAACTATTATGATTCAAGCTATTGCCTCTGTCCCCTTATCAAACTTAGTCCACTGAAAGATGTTCCCAATTCTAAGTCTCTTTCCAGCTGAGAAAAGATAACTTGATCCTATTTTCAAATAAACCATTTCAATAAAAAACAAGATTATAAAGTAGAAAGTAAAGAACGAAAAAAGAAGAAACCAACAAAACGAAATTTGCGGCACAAGCAAAACTGTTAAACCATAGATGATTATAGGAGTACCTGAGTGTCACCACTGGAACTGGAAGGTGACTGGGCAGAAGCGGAATCTGAATTACCACTTGTTTGAGGTGGACTTGACTGGTGAGAGTCCTGTTGTAACCAAGATGGACACTGCCCAGGAGATCTATCTATATCTTCCACATTGTCATCCGAATCAACATAAACATCATTCAAATCGAAGTCAATCAACTTGCTCCTGCCAGTGGTACTTCCCCTGCCTGGTGCATAAGCTTGAGAATTACTTTGAGTTGGGGGAAACAAAATGCCTGGGCTTTGAGAAGAAGCCGTCCGCGCATCTTCAAGCCTGACGTCATGTGCATCTAACCTTTTCTGAGGTATCTCAGCTGCCGAATTAGTGAACTGATGTTCTTTGGCTCTAGGAGGTACTTGTGAACCATTTGAGATCAAGGAAGCTAATTCTGGATTTCGAAGGATTGACCTATTGTTCAGCATGCTTGAAGATTCTTGCAGAAGTCCAGATAAGCTTTTATCCCCATTCAACGAACCCTGGCCGGCAATGCTTCTTAGTAGATGAGCCAAAAGGTCCTGATCTTCAGTGTGGTTAGTTCCGTTGGCTGCTATGTATGAAAATCATCACCTTGCAGTTAATTCTAAAGCACAACAATAACAACAACAACTACTACTACTACTTCCACTATTCAGTCCCAAACAAGTTGGGGTCGGCTTATGAATCCTCACTATAGCACAAGAAGCAAAATTCTCAGAACCAATAAAATAATGTAAAACTATTTGCAAAGTCAAAACATAGCAGAAGGAAAACTAGGAATTACTCACAGTGCATATTGGAGAGCATCTTTAGCAGGCTCATCAAGGAATAACCACTAGCCTGTCCATCATTCGATGAATTGTTGTTCACTACAGATTCTGATTGTGTCTTTCTCCTCCTTTTATTATGCCCTGCTAGGCGTCGACGACAACTTCGCTTTCCTTCATCAAACTCTTGAAGTGCATGAAACCTGTGTATCGAAAGCAGAATCTTTGGAATATAACCACGGAATTATTGAAAAAGCAATAGCCCAAGATGAAGCAATCAAACACAGAAAAAGATTAAATTCTTTTTAAAGGGATTCACATGACTTGCCATCAATCAATCAACTACTACTCAAAATTCACAGATTATTCTAGGTCAGTTATATTAGTCATTCACATCATTATTACTCTATTCGCACCCATTTCATTCTTTTATTATTCCGGGCTAGGATGAAACCCGTGTTTTATCAAAGCAGAATATTTGGAATAATAAACACAGAATTATTCAGAAATCAGTAGTCCAAACACAAACAACCAAACGCAGAAAAAGATCTAATTTTTTTAAAAGGATTCACAAGACTAGCCATCAATCAATTAATCATTCAACTACAACTCAATCCCAGATTATATAGATCAGTTATATTAGTCATTTGTATAAAGTAAAAAAGAAATACCTGCTGCACTGCTGGCAGAAACGCTGCATAACATTCCCAACGAGAGCTCTACTAGCTTTGGAGTGCATCTCACAGACTTTATGCCGCCTATGGTAGTCTTTAGCCTTACTTAGATCGGTCCCACAATCATCAACCTGACATACAGCTCTGGTAGTAGTAGGAGTAGAAGTAACAGGTTGTGCAGCAGCCAATTTTGTCCTCTTTTCAGCTACAGGCTCAACTTGTCCACCAAGCTTCAACGAAAGGGTCCCACCGGATTCGTTTTCATCAACAACAATCACCCTCCTCCTTTTCTCCAATTCCCTCCGTTGTTGTTCTATCCCGTGATTTGTTTCATCTGAACAGGAAGATGAACTGTTGGATGAAGCCACCAGATTCCCAGTTTCGACTGGAAAAAACTGCCTGCTTTGGTAATTATTAGAAGGGTTTTGACGAAGAGGAGTCGCAATAAAAAGATCTCCGTCCCATTTCCAATCAGTTACATCCCACTCTAAGCTCCTCTTCCCTAATCCTCGCAGATCCGGTCCTCCCATATGGTAATAACGCTCTCCCACACTCGCTTCCATCTAAGCTCCTTTTTGTGTGTGTGCACGCGCGCGTTTGAAGATCTAAATCCGGAGATTTAGGTGATTGATGATCGGACAAGTTTGAATTACAGATCAAAAGTCAAAATTGAGAAGAAATAAAAAAAAGAAGAAAGATGAGAACTAATCACTAATCAGCTTCGGTACGACCCCAAAAGTCGAGTACAAAGAGTCGACAACCATGATACAAATTAACAGCAAGCCACATACCCACACCTAATTTCAGCGTTGACTAAGGAAAGGACTCGTGAATTTGAAGCATCTAGAACGGGAATTCAGATAATTTAGCTCAACAAAGAAGAAATAGCTTCTTTCCGGTGGGCAAGAAACGGCGGGAAGAGGCGGACGGCGGCGACAGACGGTGAAGAAAGGACAAAGGAAGGTGATTAGGGAGTTGGGGAGTGGGGGTAGGGGCGGGGGAGAGAGCGAAAGGTTCGGATGAATGATAAGATTAGAGAGGAATGTGAATGTGAAAGGAAGCGTGTTGTATAGGAGGGAGTAGTGGGTGTGCTCAGCTGTACATGTACTGATGCGGTGGTTTTGGGTTTTCTATTTTTCTTTTTCTTTCTCTTTTTCTTTAAGCAGTATGTGTACTATTTTTACTTTCTTATTTGCTCTCTTTCTTTAAGCAGTGTACTATTTTACTTTCTTAATTTCCTCCTCCTTTCCTCACGTCTCTCACATCACATTTGTCCATTGATAATTACACAAATTACAAAACTACTCCAATAATGTTCAATATTTTTTTACGTAATATTCGTTCGGCAATCTAGGACTTTACACCATTAAGCGCAAAGCATGATAGTGTATATATACTACTACAATTTCGTATAGACATACAACAATAATTATGACAAAATGATCTTTATATCCACCTACGAATTAAATAAAATAAAATGCTCTTATAAATTTCTTACGCTTTATTTTTAATTGATCTTTGCGAAATATATATTTCTAATGAATGACAAAACCAAATCTTCCTCAATTATGCAACAATGTAAGCCAGCGTACATAAATTTGATTGAGACTTGAAGAAAAAAAAAAGAGTTTTTGAAGATGAGATGAAAAATAATTTTTGAAAGTTGAAATTGTATTTTTACTCAAAAAAAATTAAAGTTTTGTGAGTAAAAATTTTCAAAAACTTGAAAAAATCATTTTTTAAAACTACCAAAAAACTGATCACTTTTCACAACCAAATATTAAAATATTTTTAAAATATTTTTGAAAAAGTAAAAAAAAATTATGGCCAAACGGGAGTTAAGTATTAAATAATACTCCGACAGCTAGTTGCGGAGTTAGAGAATTCAAAAAATGAAGGAATCACCATAAATTTTAACTCATTTTTGACATAATACTAGAAGTTTCTCTTATGTTAATGTCATTTAATAATTTATATTTATATACCATATATATTATTTATACTTTTTGCCCAATGCAATGTTTCAATGAAGGGTCCAAATTAGGGGTGTCAATGAATATTTAAAAACCGACTAAACCGATCGAACTGTACCGCACTGAACCAATTTTTAGGTTTCTTTTTTTAAAAATGTAGGTTTTATATAAATCTATAACTGTACCGATAATTAGGGTAGGTTTTTTATTTTACAATAATAAACCGAAAAAATACCGAACCGTACCGAATAAATTTTACATGTAGAAAATATATTTATATAGTAAGTTTAAAAATAATAAATTATTAAATTTTTCTTTGGGCCTTGAAATTATGAAAACGGTTACAAGTCAACGAGTAATTTAACTCAAAATATTAATTCCTAAATTCATTATGCTACAACTACTTAAACTAAGTTATTTCCAGCATCTTCATTGGCAAGACACAAAGTATTTTAGTGATTACGAGTAGCAAACTACAGTGTATTGAATATGTTTCCTTTCATATAATTTAGATCTATCTTTTTGAATATTTAATCTTCTATAGACTTTATTCTTGAGTCTGAGGTTGCTTAATATCTTTCCACTCGTATGATTTATATTTTCTTTGTCTTTGCTTAGTTTATTTTACGTTACTGTAGAATAGTTGATGGATCTATACTCTGGCCATCTTTTATGTTTTTTTAATTCATCACCCTTTAAACAGTAAAAATGTCTAGAGAGTTTTGCTAAGTCCTATAAAAGAACATATTTTATTGCATTCTAGTTCTATTGATGACTTTTACATGACATTTAAAAAAAATATTGAAAATTAATCGAACCGTACCGATACCGAAGAGAAACTGCATGATTGTGACAGTTTTGAAAAGTCTAATTTTGGTTATACATAATAGACTAACCGAAAAATTGATATGGTACAAATTTTATAAAATAACCAGCCGAACCGAACCATTGACACCCCTAGTCCAAATGAATAGTCGGATCGATTGATTTTGTAGTTTTTTATAAATTAGTTTTTAGTTTTATGTTATTTTTACAAGAAATTTTTATTTTTATGCATAAGAATTTGAAAATTAACACACAAGAAATCTAAAAATATCTTTTTTTTTATTCACATTGTAGTTGACCATAAAACCATTTTCTCACGTTAAATATAGCTTTCTGAAAAAAATTAATGCATATGCACTTCGAATAGAAAGTAGTTCTCCGATATTGTAATATTTCCTTGACATACCTATATGAATACCACGAATAGAAAGTACCTCTCCAATATTGTAATATATATCCTTCCTGAATAGAATGAAACTCTAGCAGCCTTGGTTCCAAAAATTAAAAATTCAACTGGAATATCTCAATTTAGGCTTATGTATTACTTTTTATAAGATTATTGCTAAAATTCTTGCAAAGGTATTTTTGTCCAACATTATATCTCCAAATCAAGCTGCGTTTATCGATCATAGCCAAATTATAGATAATGTTATCATGACTCATAAATTTATGTATTTGCAAAAAGACAGAAGAAGGGATAGACAGAAATTTACGGCTATAAAATTGGATATGTCAAAAGCATATGATAGAGTTGAATTGGTTTATATTGAAAAAATACTTTTACGTGTGGATTTGCATAATAGGTTTGTGAATTGGATAATGCAATGCATCTCTACTCCTACATATAGATTTAATCCAAATGGATAAATTGTAGGATCTGTTAAACCAATTAGGGGGCTTCGCCAAAGGGATCCACTTTCACCTTATTTATTTTTAATTTGTGTGAAAGGCTTTTCTACTCTATTGAATATTGTTGAGGATCAAGGTAAAATTCAAGGATTACAGCTGAATAGAAATGGACCTACTATTACTCACTTGTTTTTTGCCGATGACTCTTTCATATTTTGTTCAGCTAATGATAGGAATGCGAGCAATGTGTGTGTTATATTAAGAAAATATGAGCAAAGCTCTGGACAAGTGATAAATCTTGATAAATCGGCTATTCACTTTAGTATGAATGTACATGATGATGAAACAATTGGAATTTATTCTTTATTAGGAAGATTCAAAGGAATTAGATGGGAATGTACTTAGGACTACATGCGGTTGCCGGCCGCTCAAAAAGAAGATGCTTAGATTTGCCACCCCCAAAGAACAAAAAAGAGGTCATGAGTTTGCTCGGGAGGTTGAACTACATCAGTAAGTTCATTGCTCAGCTCACAACCATGTGCGATCCCATCTTTAAGTTGCTGAAAAAGGATGTTGCAATCAAGTGGACGGACAATTGCCAAAATGTTTTTGACAGGATCAAAGATTATCTATCAAACCCCCCTGTACCGGTCCTACCTGAACCTGGTAGGCCTTTGTTTTTATATCTATCAGTGATGGATAATTCCTTTGGATCCGTTCTGGGGCAACATGATGCAACAGGCAAAAAGGAACAAGCAATATATTATTTGAGCAAGAAGTTCACCAATTATGAGATTAAGTACACCCTTTTAGAAAGGACATGTTGTGTCTTGACTTGTCTCGCTCAGAAGTTGAGACATTATCTTTTGGCCTATACTACTTACCTCATATCCAGAATGGATCCTTTGAAGTATATCTTCCAAAAGCCAATGCCTACTGGCAGGCTCGCAAAATGGCAAATCCTGCTCATAGAGTTCGACATCGTCTATGTCACTCGCATCGTGATGAAAGCACAGGCTTTGGCCGATCATTTGGCAGAGAATCCAGTTGATGATGAGTACATGCCACTTACCACATACTTCCCAAACGAAGAGATCTACTCAATAGAGGAAGTAGTTCCAGACGACAACCCTGTATGGAAAATGTATTTTGATGGAGCTGTCAATATCAAAGGAGTTGGGATCGGGGCAATCCTCATCTCACATATTGGACAGTATTACCCTGCAACGGCCAGACTTCGTTTCTTCTGTACCAATAATACGGCAGAATACGAAGCCTGTATCATGGGTTTGAAAATGACCCTCGATCTGGATGCGCATGAACTATTGGTTATGGGAGATTACGACTTGCTTATCTGGCAAGCCCAAGGCGAATGGGAGACTCGAGACATCAAGCTTATTCCATACAGACAATGTGTACAAGATTTGAGCAAAAACTTCAAATCCATCGAGTTCAGGTACATTCCTAGGTTTCACAATGAGCTAGCCGATACTTTGGCTACTTTAGCCTCGATGTTCCCTTATCCGGGAAACGCTCATATCGATCCACTAGAAATCCAAGTTCGGAATCAACACGGTTACTGCAATACAATTGAGACAGAACCAGATGGTGAACCATGGTATCATGATATAAAACGATTCCTAAAGACGAGAGAATACCAGAGCATGCCAATGGGGATTCAAAAAGAACTATAAGGCGGCTCGCCAGCGATTTCTTCCTGAATGGGGAAATTTTGTACAAAAGGACCCAAGATTTAAACTTGTTGAGATGCGTAGATGCCATAGAAGGTGAGCAGATCATGAATGAAGTGCATTCGGGGGTATGCGGACCTCACATGAATGGATATGTTTTGGCGAAGAAGATTCTGCGGGTAAGGTATTATTGGCTTACAATGGATTACTTCAGTTTTGTTCGCAAGTGTCACCAATGCCAGATTCATGGTGACTTGATTCACTCGCCACCTTCGGAGTTGCATCCCATGTCCTCTCCTTGGCCTTTCGTTGCTTGGGGAATGGATGTTATTGGGCTAATTGAGCCAAAGGCTTCAAATGGGCATAGATTCATTTTGGTTGCCATTGATTACTTCACCAAGTGGGTGGAGGCCGTCACTTTCAGAGCAGTCACCAAGAGAGCAGTGGTAGACTTTGTTCATTCCAACATCATCTGCCGTTTCGGTATCCCAAATACCATTATCACTGACAATGTATCCAATCTCAATAGTCATTTGATGAAGGAGGTATGCGAGCAATTTAAAATTATGCATCGCCATTCTACCCCTTACCGACCAAAAGCCAATGGAGCTGTTGAAGCGGCAAACAAGAACATCAAGAAGATTCTTAGAAAAATGATCCAAGGTTCCAGACAATGGCATGAAAAGTTGCCTTTTGCTCTTTTGGGATACCGCACGACTGCTCGCACATCTGTTGGTGCAACTCCTTATCTGTTGGTATATGGAACGGAAGCTGTAATACCAGCTGAAGTCGAAATTCCCTCTCTTCGGATCATTGTGGAGTCAGAGATTGAAGATACAGAATGGGTAAAGACCCGATTAGAACAACTAATGTTGATTGATGAAAAATGGCTAGCAGCAATGTGCTTTGGCCAGTTATACCAGCAAAGAATGGTACGCGCTTACAACAAGAAAGTACGTCCAAGGCATTTCGAGGTAGGCCAACTCGTTCTGAAATGCGTTCTTCCACACCAAGTAGAAGCTAAAGGAAAGTTCGCACTTGGTAGATGAAGAAGGACGGGTACCAGACATGACTATTAATGCAGATGCAGTCAAAAGATATTATGTCTGATATATACCCACTGTGGAAATTTCACGCATGATTTTCTTAGATCGAGATGACGAAGGCTACCATTGCTCGCTATTCCAAGCAAGTGTCACCCTTTTGTTACCCCCTTTAAGCTGTATTTTTCTTCCTTGTTTTCCATTTTTTGGAACCTGTGTACTCAAAAAAAAAAAAAAAGAAGAAGAAGAAGTCAAACAATAATTTTTTTTGAGTCATTGAACGACGTCCGACCTGATTCCGAAAGGATACGTAGGCAGCCTTACCCCGGGTTCGGTCCCATCGCAATAAAAATCCATATTCCCAATACTCCAAAACTGGGGCAGAAGTTTGTTTTTATCTTACGGTTTTTCCTGTAGAAACTGTTCCAAAAGTTGTAATTCAGTTCAAGGTTCTTTTCGCCTTTTCTTGTTAAGAATTTCTGATCAATCTTTGAGAATACTTGAAGTCCCCATGCCAGGGGCATTGGCCAACCTTCCGCATGTCCTTAAAAAAAATAAAGAGAAAAGAAGAAATGAGAGAGTCTTATCGGTGAAAACCTGTATGAGCACTGTAAGGTGACAGTGAGCAGAGAAATGCAAGAGTCTTATCGGTGAAAACCATATGGGCACCATAAGGCAACAGTGATTAGAGAAATGAGAGAGGTGAGTTAGCGAAAACCCGCAAAGGGCGCTACTAGCCGAATGAGGGTCTTCGATGCTCCGGCATGAGCACAACCAAGACAGTTTCAAGATGAATATTTGTGACGTATTTTGAGAATTAGACAGCTCAAACAGATCAGGCGTCCAGTCCAAAATGCATGCCATGATTCATTGAAGTCGGCACATATCTCCGGATAAGTCTCCTTATTTCTCTCCCCGAAAGGGACACCTTTTATTTAGACACAATTCTTTTTTCACTTCCAATTGCTCTTCTATTCTTTTCCATAATTTTTCTTAGATTACCTTTCGGTCTCATCTTGCATTAAAAGCAAAGCAAAAATGGCTGCAAAACTGTCTACAGTTTTCCCGTAATACCGAGCACAATTTGGAGCATATACGGCATTGACAAAGGCATGAATCCATCTGTGATATCTTTTGATAAGGTGGACAAAGTGTCTTAAAGAAACTGAAAATGTCGCCTAAGCAAGACTTGCTTCATGGGAAAAGTTGATAAGCACTACAGACAGAAATTGGTTCCGGGTGCAAGACAACTAAATTTGATTTTGAAGGAAAATTGCCTTGCCTTAGGGACAAGGATTAGCGGTACTATGGACATCCAGGTATGAAACAGCCAGGGGCAACGTCAGAAAGACAATGTCTCTAGAAGCGATACAGAGTATCTGGGAACCTCGGTACCATACTGACAAAATCAGTTCTTCGACAACGGAGTGGTGAATTCAAAATACTCAAGGCATCAAGGCCACAAACCGACCACCACTTTAAAAACTCATAATTTTTTTCTTTGTTTGAAGCAGGATCAAAGCAGTGCAGAATGGCGATTCTCAAAGGGCGAATGTCATCAAAGGTAAGTTTCCTCAAAATCTCCACTTTCCTTTATTTGCAGCATGCATCATTGCTGTCCACACCTCCCATTTTCGTAACTTAAACCAGGTAGAACCTTCTCGCCTAGGGGGATTCAGCTCCTAGTTCCGGGTAGAAGTACTTTTCGCTCATATGTTTTATAGTAGCTTAACCCAGGTAGAACCTTTTTCGCCTAGGGGGATCCAGCTCATATTTTCGGGTAGAAGTACTCTTCGCCCATGCTTGTTTTTCATAGCTTAACCCAGGTAGAATATTTTCGCCTAGGGAGATCCAACTCATAATTTCCGGGTAGAAGTACTCTTCGCTCAGGCTGTTTTTCGTAGCTTAACCTAGGTAGAACCTTCTCGCCTAGGGGGATTCAACTCCTAGTTCTGGGTAGAAGTACTTTTCGCTCATATGTTTTACAGTAGCTTAACCCAGGTAGAACCTTTTTCGCCTAGGGGGATCCATCTCATATTTTCGGATAGAAGTACTCTTCGCCCATGCTTGTTTTGCATAGCTTAACCCAGGTAGAACATTTTCGCCTAGGGAGATCCAACTCATATTTTTGGGTAGAAGTACTCTTCGCTCAGGCTGTTATACGTAGCTTAACCCAGGTAGAACTTTTTCACTTAGGGGGTTCCAGCTCATGTTTCCGGGTAGAAGTACTCTTCGCCTAGGTTTGCTTTTCGTAGTTTAACCTAGGTAGAACCTTTTCGCCCAGGGGATTCAACATCCTTTCAGTAATGTAGGTTGTCAGCCCCTGGTTACCCTCCTTTCTGTAATACAGGGTACCAACCCCTGGTTACGCTCCTTTCAGTAATACAGGGTGCCAGCCCCTGGTTACACTCCTTTCAGTAATACAGGGTGCCAGTCTCTGGTTACACTCCTTTCAGTAATATAGGGTACCAACCCCTGGTTACACACCTTTCAGTAATACAGAGTGCCAACCTCTGGTTACACTCCTTTATATAAAATAGGGTACCAACCCCTGGTTACACTCATTTCGGTAATACAGAGTACTAACCCCTGGTTATATTCCTTCTCAGTAATACAGGGTACCAACCCCTAGTTACACACCTTTCAGTAATATAGGGTGCTAACCCCTGGTTATACTCCTTTATGTAAAACAAGGTACCAACCCCTGGTTACACTCATTTCGGTAATACAGGGTACCAACCCCTGGTTACATTCCTTCTCAGTAATACAGGGTGTCAACCCCTAGTTACACTTCTTTCAGTAATACAGGGTACCAACCCCTGGTTACATTCCTTCTCAGTAATACAGGGTGCCAACCCCTGGTTACGCTTCTCAGTAATACAGGGTGCCAGCCCCTGGTTACACTCCTTTCAGTAATACAGGGTGCCAACCCCTGGTTACACTCATTTCTATAATACAGGGTACCAACCCCTGGTTACACTCATTTCGGTAATATAGGGTACTAACCCCTGGTTACATTCCTTTCGGTAATACAGGGTACCAACCCCTGGTTACATTCTTTTCGGTAATACAGGGTATCAACCCCTAGTTACACTTATTTCGGTAATATAGGGTACCAACCCCTGGACACATTTCCTTTCGGTAATACAGGGTACTAACCCCTGGTTAATTTTTTTTTCAGTAAACCAGTATAGGGTAACAACCCCTGATTATATTTCCTTACCAGTATAGGGTATACCAATCCCTGATCTCTTTACCAGTATAGAGTACACCAATCCTTAGTTGTGTTCTCCAATATAGGGTACACCATTCCCTAGTTGATTTGATTTTAAATGCAGGATACACCACTCCCTGATATCATTGCCAATATAGGGTGTACCATTTCTTGGCCACATTTTCCCAACATAAAGTATATCAATCCTTAGTTGAGATATTTTTTTGGACAATAAAGAACCTTCTAAAAAAAAATTATAATGTTCTTTTCAGGGTACACCATTCCCGATTTTTTTCCTTTTATTTATTTCTTTCAATAAAGAAGTAGTTTAGAATTTTGTTACAATAACTCACAAAATTTTCTTAGTGAAAACTGGGGAAGAAAATTTTCGTTCGTTTGTTTGTTTTGGTGTCTGAGCAGATTTTACCTCGAGGCACAAGGTTCAAGATGACTAAAAGAAGAATTCTTAATCCAGAATAAGGAAAAGAAAAGAAAAAGAAGTGAATCCAGAATGCAGAAGCAGATGGAATGGATATGGACTGCTAAAAACATGACTAAAGTTACAAGCTTCACATTTCATGTTTTGCTCAGAAGAAGCCGTAGAAGAATGAACTAGCACCTACAGCTAGCAAGCATCAAGGTTCAGATCAGAGTTTGCATGAACAACCAGGCAAGACTCAAGATCAAGCTTCAGAAGACTTATAGATAGAAATTTTGTAACTCATAGCTGATAGGTTTGTTAGTTCCTTTTAGATTTTGATGTAATAACAGGGCCACGGACCGGAGCCTCGACGGAACCTCGCTCGACTCTCGAACTCATCACTCCATCATTCTACTTGAACTACACGCGACCTGATTTTCTTATAACCCGGGATATGTAGGTTGTCCAAAACCAGGACTCGGTTGCACATTTTTCTTTTATTTCCCTTTTGAATAACGGTATGACCAAAAATTAGTCATATTGCTCATCTTTTCTTTGCCTGAAAACTCTTCATGTTTCCAAGCAAAGATGGGCATACTGTGAGCACCTAATTTTTGACTGTGCTCGAATTTTTTTCACTTATTACTCCATCTTTCCCACGCTACTTTCCCTTGTCCCCCATGCTTGTTCCCCACTCACAAACTCCATGCCCAAAATCAGCCACAAATGCCAACAAACCAGGACCCTTTTGGCAGCAAATTTGAGCTAAAAACGAGGTCCAAAAATCACTCAAAAGGGACAGCTGAAATCACTCTAAAAAGGTAGCAAAAACAGCCATGAAAGCTGGAGGTTCTTCACCCAAAAGCCAACAATAAAACCGTCCCCAAAATACCACCTGTTTCGGCTATAAAAACACACCAAAACCTACATTAACGGGGCTTCAAAAAAATCAGTCGTGTCGCTCCAACGACCACGACTAGACTGCTGCTCATAACCAGCTGTAAAACAGCCCACCTAAACCTCAAACTCAGCCCCCAAAAACGCAGCTCTAAAGCCACCATAGTTGCTGCCACGAAATCGCCTCCAAAAGCCCTCCAAATACAGCATAAAATGCAGCAGCTGTGGCTTCTCCATTCCACTCTTAAAATCAGTTCCGAAGCCATGTAAATGCATTTCCGCTAGTTCACTGTCTTGCCGGCGTTTTGCCGGAGTTTCACCATCTCCGGCCAGCTCTCTTTCACTATAACGCAGCAGCTCCACCTTCATTAATTGTTGTTGTTCTTTTAAGTTGGCTCAGTCCGTCAAGGTCATCGAGGCCCCCTGTTCGAGGTTTGCATTTGAGGTCTTTGGTTGATTCATTTAAAGGTCAGCTTCTATTTTGTAGCATTTGTTTTTGATAATAATACTACATCGGGGTGGTCACCTCTTAACTAATTATTTTTGTTGTTATTGATTTTGCATCTACATGTTTAGTTCACATAGAATATTTTATTATTTTTGGCTTTCTGATTTATTTGAAGATTGTTGAATAAGTATATGTTTTTCTTTTTTTAAAATTTAAAATCCAAAGTTTAAACATAATAAATAAAAAAAATAAAAAGTTATGTGAACTGTTAGTTAAAGTTGAAAAGCTTTGTTAATTGTTTAGACATATCCTTGTTTATCTCTTAACGTGAATTATTTACGTGCTTCATATAGTTGTCAAAATAGTATCTTTATTTGTTAGATTAACAGTTAACTTTTAAGGTGTAAACGGAAACCACAGTGTAAATGAACTACGATTTCAAAATAGCTAAAATCATGTACTTATCCCACAAATAATTCAATACCACATGACTTTACAATAATCTCAAAGTTTAGGAATAATAATGAATATCGCTAGTACACATTTAGGCGCATTTTAAACTTATTATCGTGATTATGTACATGTTTGTGTGGCATAATTATGATTCCCAAAATAAATCAAGGTACGCGTTCGCGTAACTTTGACCAGAAACAATCTTAGTAAATAATAAAGCATGATTAATTGTGTACACGTATGAGTGACATGATTTTAGTGCACTAAATAAAACGGATTTACACACATGTGATCCGTTTCAAAGATAATTTCATATTTTAATAATTAAAAGCGGATAGATAAAACATGAAAACCAATAAATCACAGTATGCCAAAATTAATCCAAGCCAAGTTGTAGTCAATAAAACGACCGTGCTAGAACCACGGGACTCGGGGAATGCCTTACACCTTCTCTCCGGTCAACATAATTCCTTACCCGGACTTTGTTTTTGCAGACCAATAATAATAGAGTCAAACATTTCTTTAACTAGGGATTCAAATAAAAGGTGACTTGGAACACCCAAAAAATCAATTTCGAGTGCGCGACTCTGTAAATAAAATAATCTCTATTTCAAAACTGTCACTTTAATTGGAAAAATTCTTTAACCCACAATCCATAACGCACATATTATCTTTGGGGGTAGAAAAGGGGTGTGACAAAAAGGTATGATAGCTGAAGCACTTGCTATAAGAATGGCTATTGAACATGTACTTATGAATGGTTGGAAGAAGGTGAAGATCCTATCAGATGCAAAGAGTGTTGTTGACATGATTTGGAAAAAAATTACTACTTCATGGGAGATAGAAATGACTTGTGAAGACATTTGGAAGCTTTCGACTTTGTTTGATCATGTAGAACTTGTTTATATTTCTAGGAATCTAAACAAACTAGGACATAATTTAGCTAAATTTTCTATTATTTTGTTGAAGGAAATATCTTGGGAGAACTTTTTCCCAAGTTGAATTGTAAAGGATGCCAGAGACATCTTTGCTCAACTTGCTTATTCTATGCATTAATATCATATATACCTTTGAGGAAAAAAAGTGATACTTTTAATAAACTATATAGAGCAACATGTATGAGTGTAGTAACCGCAAAATGTAGTTTCAGCATAATGGGTCTCATTTGAAACTTAATTGTGTGTTCTTATAACTTGAAAGGGGCTTGGACCGGCCGATAAGTTATTCTCATGACGAATTCATGCCATGAAAAATAATACTTATATTAGGGTAGAATATCTATATTGCACTACTAAGGTGTAGTTCTTTCCGGAATTTTATATAAACGTAAGATATTTTATGCACCGGACTGTTCATTTTTTTTTCTTATAACTTGGCAATGGTAAGATATCATCATTTTTTTTTTGGATTTTCATTAAAGATTCGATATTCGTGTTAAAATTCTGACTAATTCTGCCGCATAAGATGTACTTACTATTAAATAAGAAAGAGTTATTTGCTCAGATATTATCATTATGAAATTTAGGGCATAGCAGGGAAGCCGAAAGTAACATGATAAGCATTGGGCAGAGAGAGAGAGAGAGAGGAGTCCAAATCCAAAAGAAAGAAAGAAATGCCACAAAACCCAAAAACCCGTACTAAGTACCCATCTCGCGTCCAGAGTGGTTGGGTCCAATTGTCACACTCTAAAGACTCAAGACAACACAAACAAAAGATGCGTCGCTTTTCTCTGGTACGGCTCTATCCCATTTTCCCCTGCTGAGTGCTGGCTTCCAAATTCCAAGTTCCACCTTCCTTCGCACCTTCTATCGCCACTTTCACCTCACTTTCTACCTTTATCACATTCACCTTATTTTCTTAATCTCGTCTTCATTTAAGTTTGTAAGCACGTCAACTAATTTGCTTTTTACCAATAAGGATATCGGCTAATTTTATTTATATAGTACTCGACCTACTTTATTAATCACTAGGTCACACCTTTAGCGTCCACTTCGGTTACTCTTCTCTTACGCTATGGGAGATTGCCTTTATAATTTAATCTCGACTTTAATTTTTTGTAACTTTTAACTAATTAAGTACTTTCTCATTTCAATTTATATGGCAACATTTTCTTTTTAGTCTGTTCCCAAAAGAATAATTTTTTTTAAAATTTTAAAATTAATTTAACTTTAATTTTTTATTTCACTCTTAATGTCAAGCTTTTATATGAGACAAATGCTATATCGTATTTTAGGTCTCGTGTGTCAAAAGTATCATTGCCATACTAATGTTATAACATGTTTAAAATAGTAAAATTTAAAATTCTTTCTTTATTTCTTAATTTCGTTTCCGATCAAATTTACGGAGGAAGTAATGCTATCTCATTTTAAACTTATGCAATTCGATAAACATATTTTAGTTCTAGTAATTCTTGAATTTCTAACTTGGTATAAACTAAAATAATTCCCTTTTTTAAATGAAATTAAAACAATTCCGAAACCAAATTTGATCACCACCTATCATTGAAATTATCTCTATATGTTTGGTTCAGAAATAATCAAAGGTGCACATGTAATGTCGTAAAAGTACCCCTCAGTTTTAATAGATTAAGCTTTTAAACCAAATTCAATATCGTGTTGAAACAAGTAATTGCATTTTTTTAGTTCAATTTATTGCAATACTTGAGTTCAAATTTCTTTGTATGATTAAACCTTCCTCGATTTAAAGCCAATTAAGTAATAGTTTTTGTCGAAAATCAATTATTATCGTCAATATGGTTTATGCTAGTTTCAAATCGACATGCACCTTAAAGAATAATTTTCACGTTCAATTTTCAATTACGAAGGATAAAATGATCATTAGAAGTTTGTCCCATGTGCATGGCTTCGTCAAAATTGTTGCTTTAGGATTTTTATATCTTTGAAATTGCAATTTTTTGGTTTCTCTTTTGGTGTCTGTTATTCGCATTGGGATTTGATTAAATTAGAATTTTGCGATGAAAAATATCATATTAGGGCTAAAATACTCGCAACAAAAGCAACTGCGTACTCATGACTAGAACAAAAAACCTCTAATTAATAATAAAGAAGTACTTTTCACTATGCTACGACCGTTGTTGGTGAAATTTCAGGCAGTTAACTAGCCGTAAACGTCTTTTTTGTATAGAGAAAATTTGCAACTCGTTATCCTCTTAAACTAATTTTGGTACACTTATTAATCCAAACCAACTTTAAGTGGGAACCGATTAAAACTTTTTAACAACTTTGATTTCTTTTCCAAATAAGGCTGCCAAATAACACCCCCGCCCCCCAACAATTCAACTGTCAAATCCTATCATGTATGTCACATTCTGTTAAATATTCCATTAATTTCCGCTGTATATTGTTGATATAGAGATAATGTGAAATAAAATAAAATAACCTTATACGAGTATAGAATGAAATATAAATCAATCAAATGTAGGAATTAAAAAGGAGTATTTAATATTTATAGTTGTCCATCTTGGGATTGGCTAACATTCCAATCAAATTGGTCAACTAAATCATTTTTGTTATGAAATATAGCTCAAAGTAACAATATGGAACAAAAAAAAACAAACTAAGAGATATATAGAGAAAGTGAGAAGAGATTTTATTTCGTCTTCAATTGTGTGTATTTTCCTATCTATTACAAGGCCTTTATATAGGCATGAAAAGTGAAAAAAATATGTCATTGAATATGTCATTAAATATAGAAAATATGTCATTGAATATGTCACTAAGCATTTGAAATGAAGATCATGGAGGAAGAGTAGACATCCACCATAATTTGATATTTCTTATAACTTTCCACCTTGGATGTCCATAGATAATATACCTTATTAAAACTTTATTAGAAAAAATATCCTAGTGAAGGAAAAAGAGTACACATGTTTAGAAATACGCTTTTTGGTTGTCTCATTAAAATCTTGCAAGGAAAACCCAGTGGGACAAAACCTTGTAAGGAAAAAAGAGTACACCGCGTATTAACTCCCCTTGATGAGAGTATCAATTCACATCCTTGAGCCTTCGCATCCCGATTTTGTACACTAGTTTCTTGAAGGTTGACGTCTGTAGAGATTTGGTGAACAAATCAGCCATATTATCACTTGAACGAATCTGTTGCACATTGATATCACCATTCTTTTGAAGATCATGTGTAAAAAATAACTTTGGTGAAATGTGCTTTGTCCTATCTCCTTTTATGAATCCTCCCTTCAGTTGGGCTATGCATGTTGTATTGTCTTAATACAAAATCGTGGGTAGTTTGTCACACTTCAAACCACATTTGTCTCGGATAAGGTGTATTATAGACCTCAATCATACACATTCTCGACTTGCTTCATGAATAGCAATTATCTCAGCATGATTAGATGAAATAGCCACGATTGATTGCTTAGTCGATTGCCAAGATATTACAGTGCCTCCACATGTAAACACATAGTCAGTTTGAGATCGAGCCTTGTGTGGGTCAGATAAATACCCAGCATCAGCATAACCAACAAGATCAGGACTGCAATTATTGAAATAAAATAAGCCCATATCGGTAGTCCCTTTTAGATACCGCAATATGTATTTAATTCCATTCCAATGTCTCCTTGTAGGAGCAGAGCTATATCTTGCTAAGACATTAACTGAAAAAGTTATGTCAGGCCTTATAGTGTTAGCACGATACATTAGTGCACCAATTGCACTAAGATATAATACTTCAGGACCAAGAAGTTTTTCATTATTTTCTTGAGGTCGGAACGGGTCCTTATTCACATCAAGTGATCGGACAATCATCAGAGTACTTAATGGATGTGCTCCATCCATGTAAAACTGTTTCATACCTTTTCTATGTAGGCAGATTGATGAACAAAAGTCTCGTTTGCCAAATGTTTGCAAACCAAGACATAATTTTGTCTTTCCGAGATCTTTCGTCTTGAATTCCTTCTTTAAATAATCAATTGCCTTTTGGAGCTCTGTAGGAGTTCCAATAAGGTTTATGTCATCAACATACACAACAAGTACAACAAATTCCGATGTTGTTTTCTTTATAAAATCACATGGACAAATGGCATCATTTATATAACATTCCTTTAATAAATACTCATTAAGGTAGTTATACCACATTCTTCTTGATTGCTTTAGACCATACAAAGATCTTTGCAATTTAATTAAAAATATTTCCCGGGACTTTGAATTATGTGTGTCATGCATTTTAAATCCCTCAAATTTTTTTATGTATATCTCATTATCAAGTGAGCCGTAAAGGTAGGCTGTAACCACATCCATTAAATACATGTCAAGCTTTTCGTGAACAATAAGACTAATGAGATAACAGAACGTTATAACATCTATAACAGAAGAATACGTGTCACAACCCGCACTTTGGGGTTGTGACTTCGGCCAAGAACTAGTGAGAAAAGGCTCTTCTGATTGTCTGACATAGACTTGTCTACTCAGGTAACTTGGGCTTTTTAATTTTAGGCATATATAAGGGGAGGTATTGTAAGCACGTAATTTTTGAGCCGCACATTAGAATTATCTTTAATAGCCTTAGTATTTTTAGAATATTTATTTGAGTTTATTTCTATAGGATTTCACTTTATTATTAATTTTAATTCTAGTTTTAAAGCACAAAAATTAAAAACTACAAAAATAAGTTCACCTTTATAATATTCGTCTTACCATACATTATGTTATTATTATTTTGTCTAAGGTTTTTAGTTTTTTTATAATGATATTACTTTAACTCTATTATGATTTTAACCTATTTATCTTCACATTTTATTTTAGTATAATCTTGAAAATATCAAAAATAGTTTTATTTTAATATTTAGTTAATTAAATTTTAACTAATTTTTTTAGGATTTTTGAGTTTGTCTTTGTTCAACAAGAAAACCCTTATTTTGTGGTGAGTTTAAGATTTCTTTGGCCCAATTCGAAATGGCCCACAAGATCTGAGCCCAAATTCCCTCTTTACCCCACATAAGCTTCTTCTTTAAAAATAAATCCTAACCTAATTCCTAAAAAAAAAAAAAGACCCTACGCCTTCTTCACAAAGAGATCAACCGTTTCCATACTTAAAAAAACACCCCTAGGACTGAAAGTTCCAGAGGCCTCCAACTTCCCCAAATCAAAGAAGTCTAATTCCTCTCAATTGAAAAGCACAAACTCCTAAGGAAAAACAGTAATTAGGACCTTGTTTGCTAAAAAATAATACTCCAACTCCAGTAATAAACAGAAACGACGACCGAAGATTTCACAAAAATAGAGAATTTTTCATTGTTGGCTCAAGCGTTGCTACACTTACTGTCTGCTCAATTAGATCTACCTTTTCATATATGCTTCTTCTTCTGATTTTCAATTTTGAAACCATGGAATCCGATGGGATTTGATTGAGGTCGTTTTGGTTTCTAGTTTTTCGGTGCCGTTTCGAGATTTCTGATCGTGTCTTTGGTTTGAGTACCCGTTGTTGCTGTACCAACAACTTTCAAATGTAAGGATAAAGATCTTTTCTACTAAATTTCTCATGAGGTCCACTTCTATCCTCACTTTATTTTTCTTAATTTCTTCTAATGAATTCAAACTGTGTTGTGTTAGTTTTTTATGAATGTTCACTGTTAAGATATATTTGGCCTGTTTGAACATGTCTAAATTATTATTTTTTTTACTATTATATTATGTTTGACTTTGTTGCTAAATAAAATAATTTGAGGACAAATGGTGTAAGTTCCCGATAAGTGGAAATTTTATCATGTTCCTCTCATGGATTGTTTCATTAGTTTCATAAATATGACTACAAAGAGTAGAGAGCTGAGAAGTATATATAATGGAGAAAATGAATGCTCCATTTCAATGATATTTAGCTATCGGTTAAAATTGAAATGGAGCATTTATTTTCTCCATTATATATACTTCTCAACTCTCTACTCTTTGTAGTCATATTTATGAAACTAATGAAACAATTCATGAGAGGAACATGACGAAACTTCCACTTATGGGGAACTTACACCATTTTTTCTCAAATTATTTTATTTAGCAACAAAGTCAAACATAATATAATAGTAAGAAAAAGAAAATAATTTAGACATGTTCAAATAGGCCAAATATATCTTAATAGTGAACATTCATAAAGAACTAACACAACACAGTTTGAATTCATTAGAAGAAATTAAGAAAAACAAAGTGAGGATAGAATTGGACCTCATGAGAAATTTAGTAGAAAAGATCTTCATCCTTACATTTAAAAGTTGTTGGTACAGCAACAACCGGTACTCAAGCCAAATACACGATCGGAAACCTCGAAACGGCACCGGAAAAATCAAAACCAAAACAACCTCAATCAAACCCCATCGGATTCCATGGTTTCAAAATTGAAAATCAGAAGAAGAGGCATATATGAAAAGGTAGATATAATTGAGCAGACAGTGAGTGTAGCAACGCTTGAGCCAACAATGGAAAATTCTCTGCTTTTGTGAAATCTTCGGTCGTCGTTTTTGTTTACTATTGGAGTTGGAGTATTATTTTTTAGCAAACAAGGTCTTAATTACTGTTTTTCTTTAGGAGTGTGTGTGTGCGTATTTCTCCTTTTGTCTTGGGGAATTAGACTTCTTTGATTTGGGAAAGTTGAAGGTCTCTGGAACTTTCAGTCCTAGGGGTATTTTTTTTAAGTGTGGAAATGGCTGATCTCTTTGTGAAGAAGGCGTATTTTTTTTTTTTTTTAGGAAGTAGGTTAGGATTTTTTTTTTAAAGAAGGAGTTTATGTGGGGTAAAGGGGGAATTTGGGCTCAGATCTTGTGGGCCATTCCGAATTGGGCGAAAGAAATCTTAAACTCACCACAAAAGCAGGCTTTTCTTGTTGAACAAAGACAAACTCAAAAATCCTAAAAAAATTAGTTAAAACTTAATTAACTAAATATTAAAATAAAACTATTTTTGGTATTTTCAAGATTATATTAAAATAAAATGTGAAGATAAATAGGTTAAAATTCTAATAGAGTTAAAGTAATATCATTATAAAAATACTAAAAACCTTAGACAAAATAATAATAACATAATGTATGATAAGACGAATATTATAAAGGTGAACCTATTTTTGTAGTTTTCAATTTTTGTGCTTTAAAACTAGAATTAAAATTAATAATAAAGTGAAATCCTATAGAAATAAACTCAAATAAATATTCTAAAAATACTAAGACTATTGAAGATAATTCTAATGTGCGGTTCAAAAATTACGTGCTTACAGGTATAGGTGATGAAAGCTCCGACCTGCCTCCCCCATACGTGCTGCCACCAAGCCGTATAGAATGAGCTACCTTGGGGACAACCTCAAGGGCCTGCCTGGATGACTCAAAGGAGTGTCATAGGTATCCATACGAGTTAGGTAACTCTATGGACGACGCGACGCCTTTGGGCTAGCGTTGGGCACCAAACGGGCGCTGGAGGCTTGATGTGTGGGACGGCCTGCCCCGCGGGATGCCGAAATATTGTAAGGAGAACTCCGTACCAATTGGATACTTGATGCACTTATCTTAGGGGCATCATGTATTGACTTGTAAGCATGGCTTGGGTTCAGCCATGCGAGCAAGGGTCCGTTGGCCTAAAAGTGCAGTTGTGGGGCGACACTGCACTAAGACGGGATGGAAGTGTGTCGCGAGGGCTATGTATGGGCATGGCACGAAAGACGCGCATGACAATGGCCAAGGACTAAAGGTTGCCTTACTTGGGCGAAGCACAAGCCGGATGCGGATGCACTAGGCGAGTGTCAAGCTTGAGGATTGGGCTGTGCACGGGAGAGCGATGCTCAGTCTTAGGCGAAGGACAAGACATGTCGTAAGTCAACCCCAAGGGCGCGCATGGACTTTGATCCTAAGACGAGAAGTGCCACGACATGTCTAGGGCCAAGTGCCTAGATATATTATGGGCGACACAAGTGGGAGCATGCCTTCCAGGCAGGCTTCACCAACAGGCTCATGATCGTGCTTGAAATTCTGGGAAAGTATGAAGGCAGGCCTGCAGCTAGGGGAACTACAGGCGCCGCACGGGCATTTCAGTGCCGCTGGCGAGCGTAAGGAAACGGGCCCGTGAAATGTGGTATCAGAGCTGATTAAGGCCATACTATGCCATGACACAATATCAAGGCAAGTGTAGAGATGTCGAGTGCATTTTGGATGTCAGTGTGGAGATCATGTCAAAGCAGAGATTGATGTTCATATGCCACCAGAGAACGAGAATCCGATACTGCTGGTCGAAGAAAGAAATGGGTGATTGCACTTTCTTTTGAAAGTCTAGGTTTCTATTGAATGAGGTGATATGCCGATGAGTCGGATGGTCAAGAGAAGACCATGTTTTCCAGGTCGTGCAACCATATTGCAAAGAGTGGGATCCATGGACTATAAACTTTGGGCAGGATCATAGCGGAGATCTTGCCAAGGATGCGTGCGATGCATCAGTTGAGTGTCTTTCCTGCGGGATAGACTTTTGGACTGCCTGAGGGCATTGCCAAGGCGAGGAGATGAATTCGAGGGAATAGCGAAGCTTCTGAATTGGGCGGATTTCCAAGTTGGAAGATGTCATCATTCTGGAAAGGGGTACGCCGAATGATCGGGGATCGTTGAGAGTCCAAGTGCGAGGCACAACCGGACCGAAAAGCCGTGTTAGGAGGACCAAGAGAGTACTTGTCTATAGGGAGAGTAGTAACCTACTACCGGGAACACTGGGTACTTGCTGAGGAAGTGACAGTTGGAAAACAAAGAGCTTTGTTCGGGAATGCGGCGATGCTATGACTTTGAGAATGTAGTAATCACCAAGAGATGTCCCAAGAGCTGGCCGAATGCCAAGTGGGACATATGCGCTAAGAAGTATCCTCCACATTGAGTGTGGGAGGATCTCGCATATGCAATAGGCATAAGGGCGAAGTTATGAATCCGAAAGCGAACACATCTTCAAGGTAATGAAGGCAAGGAAAAGCTACGGGAGCGAAAGGCTACGGGGGCTATGCCGGAGGCCGTTTTAAGGCTATGTGAGCGATTGAGCTACTACAGTCACGCCAAAGAGCACGTTGATGTGCTTACCATTGAAGGAAAAGCTTCAAACGGACATGAAGGCCGTGAGGGTCATGATGTAGTTGACTAGTGTGGGTCAACTACAGAGTTAGACACCAGAGGGTGCAAGTGCAGAGGTATTTTCCAAGTGAACACCGAAAGGAGGTGAAGTGCAGAGGCACGCTTGGAAGATACTTGGAGGAGAAGTTCATGGGGCATGACTCCTTTTGAGCATGACTTCGAGGAAGTCCTACCCACAGGACCAAGGGAACCGCAATGTACATACCTGAGGGGGCAGACTCCGGGATGTCGTAGGCCATGGTGTATCATCGGGGACGATGATAGAACGAGTGTGGGAGGATGTCACAACCCGCACTTTGGGGTTGTGACTTCGGCTAATAACTGGTGAGAACAGACTCTTCTGATTGTCTGACATAGACTTGTCTACTCAGGTAACTTGGGATTTTTAATTTTAAGCATATATAAGGGGGGTATAAGTGATTAAAGCTCTGACCTGCCTCCCCCATACATGCTGCCACCAAGCCGTATTGAATGAGCTACCTTGGGGGAAACTTCAAGGGCCTGCCTGGATGACTCAAAGGAGTGTCCTAGGTATCCATACGAGTTAGGGAACTCTATGGACGACGTGACGGGATAGAAGTGTGTCGCGAGGGCTATGTATGGGCATGGCACGAAAGACGCGCATGACAATAGCCAAGGACTAAAGTTTGCCTTACTCGGGCGAAGCACAAGCCGGTTGCGGATACACTAAGCGAGTGTCAAGATTGAGGATTGGGTTATGCACGTGAGAGCGATGCTCACTCTTAATCGAAGGACAAGACATGTCTTAAGCCAACCCCTAGGGCGCGCATGGACTATGATCCTAAGACGAGAAACGCCACGACATGTCTAGGGCCAAGTGCCTAGACATCTTATGGGTGGCACAAGTTGGAGCATGCCTTCTAGGCAGGCTTCACCAACAGGCACATGATCGTGCTTAAAAACCTGGGAAAGGATGAAGGTTGGCCTGCAGCTAGGGGAACTGCAGGCGCAACACGGGAAATTCGGTGCCGCTGGCAAGCGTAAGGAAACGGGCCCGTGACAATACGTCTCTTCATAATCGACACAAGGCCTTTGTGAAAATCCTTGTGCAACAATGCGTGCCTTATATCTTTGTACCTCATTTTCTCATTCCTTTTTCGTACAAAGACCTATTTATAGCCAACAGGTTTAACACCATTAGGTGTTTGGACTACATACTCAAAAACTTCACGTTTCGCAAGTGAATCCAACTCAGATTGGATTGCTTCTTGTATTTTGGCCAATCACGTCTTTGTCGATATTCTCCAACAGATTGAGGTTCAAGATCCTTATTATCTTGCATAATGCTAGATGTAACATTGTATGCAAATACATAATCCACCACTATATTCAATCGATTCAAATTTGTCTCAATATCGATTGGATTTATTGATAGTTCCTTATTTTCTTGAGTCTTAGGCTCATCGATATCCTCATGAATCTCATGATTAGTTAAATTATGGGTTTCTTTATGAGACTCTTTCGTAGTGTCATCTTGATAATTTATTTTTCTTTTTCTAGGATTTCGTTCATTAGAACCCAATGGTCTGCCACGCTTTAGGCGTGCTTTTAGCTCATTAGCTATGATACTAGAAGATTGTCCAACAGGGACATCAATACGGATTGAAACATTCTCTACAAGGATATGTGATTTCGTTATCAAATCCGTAAATGCATCTGGCATTTGATTTGCTATTTTCTGAAAATGGATAATCTTTTGCACCTATTTTTCACAAGTAAAGGCACATGGATCAAAATGAGACAATGATGTATTTTTTCACAAAATTTCACGTTTAGTTTCACCAATTCTCCCCCTAAAATTGGGAAAAATGCCTCATTGAATTGACAATCTGCAAATCGAGCAGTGAACAAATCTCCCGTTAATGTTTCAAGGTATCGAATAATGGAGGGCGATTCAAACCCTACATATATTCCTAACCTTCTTTGGGGACCCATCTTGCTGCGATATGGCGGTGCTACAGGCACATATACAGCGCATCCAAAAATTCTTAGATGGGATATATTAGGTTCATGACCCAAAACTATTGCAACGGGGAATATTTATGATAATTTTTCGGTCTGAGACAAATTAGCATTGCTGCATGCAAAATGGCATTACCCCAAACTATGGGTGTTTAACGGGCGGGCTGGAACGGGATGGACACAAAAAAAATCAGCCCGCCCGTTTAACGTTCCGGGCTGTTAGCGGGCTGAGTTAGCGGGCTGTACTTTTTCGGATTTTTTTTGTCCGTCCAGGTTCGGGCTTAGCGGGCTGGACCGGGCCGTGCAATTTTTTTTTAAAGTAAATTTATTTTTCTTATTCAATGTTATTGATACTTAAGTGTTTGCAAACTTTTAAGGCTTAGAATTAAACTTTGAAGTTTAAAGTTTTAAATTTGAAATTTGAAATTTATAATTTTAAAATTAAAATTTGAAAGTAAGTGGCTACAAAAAATTATTTAATAAGGTCAATAGGCAATATGTAAGGATCAAGCTCCGAAGACTTTCATTTGGTATTTTTATTGAATAATATATAATACTTCAAATTAAGTTGCAAGTTCTTTTTTGATTTTGTTATTTTTGAACTTGCAAATTAAAAGTTTACAACAATTATAAAAAAAAAACATACATCACGTGCTTTACATCATTTTTGTAAGTTCATCCATGTCAACATGAGGTTCTTGATTTCCGGCATTGATTGAATCAGAACCATAAGTCATTATATCTCCAATTTCTTTGTCCTCCACTTCATCTACCTCGTCACGCCCTTGATTTCGCCGTTCTGATCTTATCCAATCTCTGAAGCATACTAGAATTTCCAAATCGTTGCTGCCCAATGAATGGCGGGTATCTCCTAGTTGCTGCCTTACTTGGCTAAATGCGCTCTCTGATGCGACTGTTGAAATCGGTATATTTAGCACGTCTCGAGCCATGGCCGAAAGAACAGAAAATTGATTTGAGTTGCTCCTCCACCAACCCAGTGGTAGAAATTCCTTTGTGCGGGGCTCTGCTAACTTTTGTAAGTAGCATTGAAGTTCATCAATATTCTTGCTACTGGTTTGTTGATGCTCCCCTAGTGTAGACCAAATCAAATAATCTTCAATACCATCACTATCATCCAAAGCACTGGTCCGAGATGTTGAAACTGAACTTGAAGGAATATTTGCATCTACAGCAGAAGAAGCATAAACAATGTTGGCATAATAATTATATAATGTTTCTAAATGTTTGTGTAGATCAGAAATACAAATGTCAATATCAGGAGTTTCAGTTGGTCCAATATCCATATAAGAATATAAAGCAATGATTAATTGGCGACAAGTGGCCATTTTGATAGAAGGGTTTAAAATAGCACCAATTAGGTAAATAGGGGGAATTAGGTAGAAATATTTTTTAAACTTATTTAGCATAGAATCAACAACATAAGTATATCCTTCTTTCGTCTTCAAATTATGTAGTAAAAGAGAAATTTCAGCAATATGAACTAAACCATTTGCAATAGTAGGATACTAAGCTCCAGAAAACTCAAGTGTAGCCACATAAAATTTTTGTAAAAACTTTACAACATCTTCAATGACATCCCAAGTTCTAGATGTTAACAAACGGTTAGGATCGGTACAATGAGAATTAGCAACTTCAGTTATAGGCATTCTATATTTATAACAATATTTTAAGAATAAATAAGTATAATTCCACCTAGTAACTATTTCTTCAGGCATGAGTCTTGGTTTTAGTCCATAGTGTACACATTTTTCTTTAAATGCATTTAATCTAGCACTTCTATTATTTCCTTGAATTACGCCTACAACTCTTCTAACTAAAGTGATATAATCTCTAAATAATTCAAGGCCACTCTTCACAATCAAATTATAAATATGACATGCACATCTAACATGAAATATTTCAGGAAGTGGTGGGTGTAGATGTAATTTTAATATTGTAATAGCAATATTATTGTTAGAAGCATTATCAAATGACACACACAAAACTTTTTCTGCAAGATTATAAAATATAGCAACTTCATGGATTGTATTACTTATAAATGCACCAGTATGACTTTGTTTTTCATCATATTTAAAAGCAATAATACATTTTTGCATACAAAAATTATCATCTATCCAATGGCATATAACAGTTAAATAATCATTAGCATTTACATCACGACCAATATCAGAAGTAAGAGAAATTCTACAAGAAAGACTGGCGAACAAATAACGTATATATGTCTGATATTGTCCAAAAAGCCTAAATATATCAGCTCTAAAAGTACTTCTAGGAATACCTTTAAACAAAAGGTTATAAATTCTTTGAATATAAGTAACAAGATATGGTAAAGCAGTAAAACTAAAAGGTAAACAACCTAAAATAATTATTTTAGCTAATTCTTCCCGATCTTTCTTAATATCGTATTTACCCATTAACCCTCCGGTACCCGGGTTAAGTTTTTGTTGCCCATCTTCCTCATCTACTCCCCAATAAAGAGAGTGGTTGTCTACCATGTGCCTACGAAGTTGCCCCGTTCCCCCTCCCTTACCAGTCTCATATTTATAAATATCCTTACAAATTCTACATCTTACATAATTTTTATCTTTTTCTAGTCTGTCAAAAAAATTCCAACACTTACTTCTTACCAGGTGTAGCTGGTGGTGTTTCAAGATTATCAGGTAATAGGATTTCATCTAAATTATCATCTAAATCATCATCTATACCATAATTTTCTTGAAGTCGCTCATAATCTACATTTAAATTTTCAGGTGAACTTTCATAAATATGTGTAAAGCTACTAGAAGAACAAGCACCACCTCTTGATCTTTTGAAAGTTTTCTTACTACCACATCTACTAGTGCACGCTTTTTTGGCTGCTCTAAATATATCCATTATGTAAATTAAATTAATAATTCTAAATAATAAAATAAGTGTACACCAAAGAAGAGAAAGATATGGAACGAGTGTACCAGAATTCCGGATGCCGCACTAAATTTGATATCAAAAATCAAATTTCAATTAATAGATCGATACTTGATAGTTGATACCACACTTCACTTGAATACTTGATATTTGATAATAATAATTTTGTAATGGCTAAACTAAATATTTGATAAAACTTGAAATAATAAGTAATTGAGAATTTAAGAACAATAATCAATAATATCAAGAGAGAATTGAGATAGAATTAGAGTAGTAAGAGAGTGAATTGTGAGAGAAAATGAAGAAGAAGAAGGGGGGCTATTTATAGTTTTTAAAAGGTTAAAATTATAATTTATCAAATATTAGGGGTGTGGGGGCTATTTTCTTAAGGGGGTAGGCCGAAATGGCCATTTTTGCAAAAAGGGCCATTGGCCAACAATCATATTTGAATTTGACAGTTGGCAACGATCCAAAAAAAAAAAAAAAATTGTTAAAAACAGGGTTGTGGCCCGTTAACGGGTTAACGGGCTTAGCGGGTTCCGGTGCACCGGTATCAATAACTGTTCGTTTGAAACCCGCTTCCCACCCAACCCGTCCCAGCCCACCCCCCACGCTACAGCACCGGGCTGACCCGGGTTGACCCGGGTTGTAAACAGGTTAACCCGACCCGATTAACAGGTATACCCCAAACTGAAGTGGGTAACTTGGTTTTCATGAGTAATGGTCTTGCTATCAATTGCAGACGTTTAATCAAAGGTTCTGCAAGGCCATTTTGTGTGTGAACATAAGCTACAAAATGTTCAAGTTTTATCCCAATTGATAAGTAATAATCATTAAATGCTTGGGATGAAAACTCAGTGGCATTTCAAGTCTAATAGACTTAATTGGATTATCGGAAAATTGTGCCCGTAATCGGATTATTTGTTTCATTAATTTTGTAAATGCCAGGTTGCGAGATGACAATAGGCATACATGAGACCATCTAGAAGATGCATCTATTAAGACCATAAAATATCTAAACGACCCACTAGGTGGGTGAATAGGTCCACAAATATCCCCTTGTATACGTTCCAAAAATGTTGGGGACTCAATCCCAACCTTTGTTGGTGATGGTCTAATAATCAACTTGCCTTGATAACAAGAAGTGCAAGCGAATTCATTATTTAAAAGAATCTTTAAATTCTTTAATGGATGCCCATTTGAGTTCTCTATAATTCGTCTCATCATAATTGATTTGGGATGTCCCAATCGATCATGCCAAAGTACAAAAGTATTGGAATTAGTAACCTTTTAGTTTACGATAGAATGTTCCTCAATTGCACTAATTCTTGTCCAATACATGCCACAAGATAAAGATGGAAACTTCTCAATAACCATTTTCTGGCCGGAGACATTCTTGATAACGATGAGATATTCGAGATTATTCTCATATATTGTCTCAATATGAAATCCATTTCGGCAGATATCTTTAAAACTCAGCAAGTTCCTCTCGGACTTGGAGGAGAACATTGCATTCTCTATGATAAGTATTGTTTCCTTAGGCAGAGTTATAGCAGCTCTTCAAGAGCCTTCAATTAATTTTGTACTACCATATATTCATCAACATCTATACGGTGAATATCTCTTTTAAAGAGAAGTTATACCATTATGGTCATGGTCAAAATTAGATGCAAGATCTGTTTCTTGCATTATTGTTGTCCTTTAATAATCATATTGCCAAAATATTTTGGCATACAATAGGTACGTGACCAATGGTCATTCATGCCATAATAATGATATTATTTTCTTATTTCATCTCAAACCCCCTTCTCGAGGTGAGTGTGGTATATTTACTACAACTAGCACGTTCATATTCTTGCAAGAATGAATATGTATTCATAATGATTATCACATTGTTTTCACATTCACTGCAGGAATGGAACATAATAATTCATGCGTGCTTTATAAAATCTCATGCCATATCAATGGCAAACATCACCTTCAAAAAGTGAAGGATTATTTTGAGAGCCATTATTGTTCTCATTACCATAATGGTGGCGATTATAATTTCGTCCATTACCATGTCCACATCTATTTATACCTCCACGGTAACATCATATCTTATTTTAGACTTATGGGACGGGTTTCCATTATTGGTGACGATTGAATTTAATTTGCATATGCAAACTTTCATTAACTGAACTCAATCAAATAAAAAATATCAAGCAAATATAGAAAAATACATAATCAATTAAAATCTACGTGTCCTTTGTGATAATTATCCCACTTTAAGATGGAAGAAATATGTGATAAAATAGAAAGGAAAAATATGTGCTCTCTCAAAAGTTTTCGCTTCGTGTTTCTTAATATTAACACATATGAACATAATACTTGTTATAGGAAAAATATTTATCGTTCTTTACACCATAAATCCTTACATGATTTGATGAACTTTCAAGAAAAACTTTTCCATAAAATAAGTTTGTTCATGTATGGAAACATAAATAGCAAAGTGTGAAGAAACTTGAAAACTAATTAGAAAAGGCTAACCGTGATGACCGAATATATGCTGGCGTTGTACACCTTATACCGTTATCGTTCTTACCATATTATTAACATTAAATGATGCTACCATCACTAGCCGCATCATAACAACTCAGTTGGCTAGAACTTCGTGCCGATAACGTGTTATGAAATATAGCTCAAAGTAACAATATGGAACAAAGAAAAACAAGCTAAGAGATATATAGAGAAAGAGAGAAGAGATTTTATTTCTTCTTCAATTGTGTGTATTTTTCTATCTATTATAATGCCTTTATATAGGCATGAAAAGTGAAGAAAATGTGTAATTGAATATGTCATTAAACATTTGACATGAATATCATGGCGGAAGAGTAGACATCCACCATAATTTGATATTTCTTATAATAATTTTCCTTTTGTTGTCAACTGTAGGTTGCAGTGTGCTCAATTAAAGAAGATATGCCAAAACACTTATAGACCTACAACAAATTTTAAATGCTCGCTAAGCAAAATAAGATGATAGGATTACCGTCTAAAAGATTTAAAATAACAAACCAGTTCAAAATGTCATTTTACAAACTGTAGTAAATATTAAAATTTGTTTTGTCTTTTCAATTTAAAATGGTGTAGGGTTGCCGTCTTGTGCGTACAAATAACAAATTAAAGAATAACTGCAGTCAATGAGGTTCGGCAATTACGTGCCGCCATGTACTTTCATTTCAGTAGAATCAAGAATGCACTTCTATTATATTATGGAGTAAATTTTAGGCATCAAAAATATTTTTATAATTAAATATTTTTTATAAGGTAATTAGTGATAAGAATTAATTGGTAATTCGATATAAATGTTACTTAACCTTCCATCACATGTCATAAACTCACAATTATATTAACGTAAGAAAATTACAATGTCAATGTAAATATATATTACTTAATCCCTATTATTATATATTATAGAATCAACTACAATTACATAGGGGGATAAAAAATATAACACAGGGGGATAAATAATATAACACATCTTTATGCACATTGTTGCAAGCTATAAACACAATGTTGGAAAGAGATAACATTTAATCCATCCAATGTTACGTTTAAAGGTAGAAAAGTATATGGGATTGGATTATTCTATAGCTCTTCCCTTCAATAACTCTTCCTGGCAGCATTTGATCTATCCAACGCAACAGCTTCCAAAATGATTAAAAGGAAGGAATCCCTATCAGTGCATGATTTCCTCTCATTATGCGTGATATGTAGCGATAACCGGAGCGGACTTAGGATTTAAATTCCATGACTTCAATTTTTAAAGTTCTTGAAATTGAACTTGTTGTATTCTTAAAATTATGGGTTCAGACCAAATATTTATTGTAATTATACTAGATTTTTTCGGTATAAATTTATACTTCGCGCCAAAAGTATTGAGTATAGTTGAACATGGTAACATTACCCTTAATCACGTGCTTCTAACCTTCCTCAAAGGCTGGATCCGCCCCTGACGTTAACAATGGTGAAATTAAGAATTTCATTAAGAATATTCTTAATTTGATAAATATGTAAAAAAAAATAATTTAATTTTAAAGGTAATTTTTTTTTTTTCGGTGAATGATTATTTTTCGACGACCGTAATTCCACCATAAAGAGGTAATCAAGATTAACTTACTTGTGTGTTGACCTTCCTGTTGTGAACACAATTGCATAATAGTACATTTATTGAGAATATCTTTTCGATAATAAGTGATAAGATGACTCAACAGAGAATAGGATAATAAACAGCATAATGTTGCGTCATGTAAAAACATACATTGGTAGGTCAGCCTCAGCCCATGTCCCACATTCACTTTGGTAGTGTTCAATTTTACGCCTAAAATAGTTTTAGGAGCACCGAATTATTTTTTCAGCAACAATGACTACGCTTTAATTTAAGTGGGCGTTTGAATATAAGAATTGTAAAATTCCGAAAAAAAGGTAAAAATAGTATTCGAAAATTAGAATTGTGTTTGGATATGAATATAATTTTGGGATGTTTTTGAATTTTTGTGAGTAATTTGAAGTAAAATTTTTAAAAAATAGCTTTTTGGAGTTTTTCAAAATTCCGAAAATTTTCGAAATTCATCTTTAAGTAAAAATTGAGAATTTCATGGCTAAACACAGATTTGAAAAAAAGTGCAATTTTCCGAAAAAAATGAATTTTTATATGGCCAAACAGGCCATAAATTAGCTGGAATCAATTGTATAAATAATCTATTGGGCTACGTTAAGGGTGGCATGTGGGCCGGACCCGGTCATAAGTGGGCCCAGGATTCACGGGCTTCTTGTTGGAACCGGTTCGGGACCGGGACCACGAACTGATGGTCCCGGATTAAGTGGGCCGGTCCCAGGCCTAAGTGGGCCCAAGTGGGCCTAAGTGATACTTTCTATTTTTTAAATTTTTTTATAAAAGTTAGAGAAAAAAAATGGTAATAAAAATATTTAAGGCAATTCCTTGTAAATTATATTATAGAATTGTGACCTAAAGTTTTTAATTCAAATTTAAAGACAAAAATATTTTAAAGAGATATTCAAAGCAATGCGTTATAATTTTATTATAGCATTAAAAAAATATGGCAATATCTTTCTTAGTCTTCCTCCCCCCCTATGGAATGAGCACAATAATATGCTAATACCACTCTACAAATATCCGTAATCGTGCTAGAAATAAACTGCCATGTGTGACGTGAATTAATTATTCTATAAGCAATAATGCGCTTTTGCATTATCCAATCCTCATCAATCCAATGACTGGTAACAGTAAGGTAATCACAGTCATTACCACTTCTACCAATATCAGTTGTAATAGCAACACGATAATTTATATGAGTAAATAAATAGCGCAAATATTGTTCATATTCATGTTTATATTTATAAATATCGCTCTTTACGGTTGTGCGAGGAAAACCTTTATAAGTAGGATTATAAACTTTTCTAATATAATGCACAAAGTGAGGGTTAGAAGGAAAACTATAGGGTAACAGGTTTGGGTCGGGGAGCTGGGGGAAGTGGAGGAGGAACAGATTGGCCACTAGATTCACCACTCTTGAATTTTTCCCTATTTTTACTAAATATTTTTTAAGGAATAATCCATCTTAATTAATCAAGCAATACAAAGTAAATAAAACAAACAAAACTATAATATTAAAACTTAAGAGTTGGAACGAGTTTACCGAATTGACGAACAACTTGTTGAAAATTAATTATCGTTGAAGACTTGAAGACTTCAATTCACCAACTTCACAATTTTGCACAAATTGTAACAATAAAGTAAGTAATTATAGAAGAAAATTAGAGAGAGATTGATGATTTTGTGAGAAAAATAAAAGAATGAGGGGGTATTTATAGTTAAAAATAGAGAAAAAATGTAATTATAAAAAGTTTGGGGTTAAAACAAAGTTGGAGGGTTAAATGGCTATTTTGTAAATAGCCAACGACTATTTTGGTAGAGAAAACAGCTACATTTTAAATGCCCCAACGAGCAGATTTGTTTTTTAAATTTGGAGCCGTTGGGACCGTTTAGGCCCGCTAGGACCGGTCCGGTCCCGGTCCTAAACGGTCCGGTCTCGCGTGCCTTGCGCAAAGGACCGACCCACTTGCAGGCCCACCTTCCCCCGGTACGCGTAAACTTCCAAATACACAAACCTCCGAACTCATAACTTTGGAACTTGTAAAATTTCGAACATGTAAACCGAAAGATGAAAAAACTAAAGCTGAAAATATATTAAAAAAATATTTTTTTCGAGGGGGGAGAGCGGGGCAGGGGCGGGGGGTGCAGAAAAACGAAAAAACAGAAATTTGAAATTACAAAAAAAAAGTAATTTTTTTTGGGGATGGTGAGTGGTGATGAACTGAAATTTGAAAAAAAAAAAAGCCTTTTCTAAGAGAGGGGTGGGGTGGATAGGCATGGGGTGGGGTTAGGTAGGTGGGTGTGCGGTGGGTTGGTGAGGGTGAAGAAGGTTGAGAAGTAATTTTGGAAAATATTTTCCCTTCTCTTGATAAGGAAAATATTTTTCTCCAATTGAAGAAAAATAAGTTCATAAGGAAAATATTTTTCAAAATATTTAAACCAACCAAACATTAAAAAATTGAAAAATATTTTTGTTCATATCGAATACACCCTTAATCCATTATGATTTTAACACGCCCTACCTTGCCTCTTTTTAGCATTTGGCCAAAATTAATTTTGCCCTTTTCCGCACCGCCCTGCCTTGTTTATGCTTTCTTTTGTTTTCTTCCTTTCTTTTCTTTAATAATGGTTGCAATATAGTTATGTCTCAAAAAGATTCATTAAGAAATAACTAAAATATATTTTGGTTAGGCCAAGACCTATCTAGTGTATTTTACTTCAGAATGCAACACCAAACTTTATAAAGCAGCAATAAGTCTATTGCTTAATTAATGGTTAATGGTTAAGTATAAAGTTCTCTACTCTCCTCAAAATTTATCCTACTTGTGCCTTCAATTTTCTAAGTTTCAAGAGTTTAATAGCGAAACATGTGAATGAATTATTAAACAAAAAAATTGTGGAGAAGAATTTCAAATAATAATTCTAATGAAAGATCATGCTAGAAAAGTCTCTCGATTAAATTTGAGATGAGTGTAAAATAATTTTTTCTCCATTTCAAATTGGATGCATTAGTTTGACTTTCCAGAATTATTGAGAGAAAATTTAGTACCTTTTGAGTTAATATGCGGGGATGCATATAAGCTCTTTTGGCTTTTTAAAACAAAGTAAAGAAAGAAGTGTATAGAAAAGATTAGAAGTGTGTTTCACTTAACGTTTTGTGATTGTTACACACCATATATTTCGTAAAGTTATCACCAATTTTGGCATGTACTTTTATTTCTTTTGACGAACTTCAAATTCATGAAGCAAAACAAGAAATGGACAGGTAAAGTAACTAAGAAACGAATTGGGCCTCAAAGGCAGCAAAAAAAGCAGTTCGCAACAAAAGACTGACCTGCCACCACTGCCTTGCTCCATTAAAAACTTTCAATCTAAGTTTTGCAACCCCCACACCCCCAAAAACCCTGGCACTGCCACGTCTCGTTTTACTCTTCCGCTGCCTCGCTTTATTTAAGTGTTTGCCTTGTCCAATCCCGTCCTGTCCTATTGACATCCCTAGGCGCATGACTAACCAAGAACGGGCAAGCTCCGGTGCTTCCGAAGTCAAGCCATACACCAATTTCAGAATCATGACCAATCAAATACAAAGCTCGTGGAAAGAACAACTAACCACAAAGCGTAACTTCATCTCATTTCATATGTAACGGAGTCACAACAATAAACAAAATGACCTCATTTCGTCACTCGGGAAAGAAAAGAGTTAGTTAAAATTACATGTACAAATAGGTTGGGGGGGGGGGGGGAGTTTACTCCTAGGCTGTCCTCCTATAGTTGTCCCAACTATTTGTTTGTGTATTTCGTCTTTTAAAATATAACAATAACTAAATAATGCATGACATGCAACTTATCGGGGAAAGGAATCCTCACCCGAACTCTTTATTCCATTTTCTTGCAGTACACTACTGCGCTGGATACTTACAGGAATAAGTGCAAAAACGAAGAGAGTTAAAAAGGTAGCATATTGAACAAAAGAGTATATAATAGGGAGGGCCAATGAATTAAGGGAGAAAATTAACAAGTTGGTGTATATTGCCACGGATACGCTTATAAACTTGTAACCGTATATATTAGAGTTTAAGTTATATACACCGTCAATATAAAGAATTTTTACACCATCACGTCATATTTATCTGTTGTAACAAATAACCTGTCTTATTTCCAAGATGAAAAGGGTTGGTACGTGTACAATATGTTTACAATATTTTTCCACCAATTTTTTTTCCTAATTCTAAATATAGTGGCTCTGTTCAAAATTAAAATTATATAGTAATAAAATCCTTTTTCTTTTATCAGCTCAGCGATCCACGTTTGGATGAGTTAACAACAGTAGGGTGTAATGAGTATATGTAGCAATTATTTTCTACAGCTTATGGTTAATGTTGATAATTCTTTTCAAAGAAAATGATAGATACATTCAAAAATGAAGGGAATAAAAGAGCACATTAGTCAAAGGTAGAGAGAATTAACCATTTAGTTGAGAATTGACAATTGAGTAGTTATATTTTAATGGTGTAACGCTGAAATCTCACCTGGTTCTTCTCTCATTCCTTGACTAAGCCTCTTCCACCTTCCAAATAAAGGGGAAAACGAACGTTTCCTCGCATTTAGTTATATCCAAAACCACTCATCGGCATTGATCAGTTACTGTCCACTGCATCATTTTAGAGGTTATGTTAAGTCATTATTCAAACAACTCTGCTAAATGGTCGGATTGCCATGCAAATTAAGGTTACAACTCTCTCTCTTAAGCCCTATATAAAGCTCCCCTTACCATGTCAATTCAATCATCCATCTTCTCTTTTGTAACAATAAAACTAATAAACACCAACGAGAGGAGTAACCTCGAGTTGTTGATCACTATCATCTTTCCTTTTTTCCTTCTACATTATTCTACAGGAAAGAGGGAAAGAAGTTATATCTCAAAAACCGTAAAAAAAAAACAAGAAAAATTAAAGAAGAGAAAAGATGGTGGGGAAAATAGTGGTTTCGTTAGTATCCTTGATTCTTCTAGTTGGTGTGATAATAGGAGTGGTGGTGGTTGTACACCAAAATGGGAATCACAAAGAAGATCAAAGCACCAAAGTCCAAATGAAGAAAGTGCACGAGTTTTGTCAAGCAGCTGAATTTAAAGACTCATGTGCCAAGAGTCTTGAGTCCGTAGCCAAAAACGATTCAGCTACAATTAATGACTATCTAATGGCAGCCTTCCAAACTACAGTGGAAGAAGTGAAGAAAGGACTGCAGGAGGCTGGGAAGACTTCTGTAAACAAAGAGAGTGATCCTTACAATCACATGGCTATAGAGGATTGCAAAGAGCTGTTGCAAAGAGCTGTCGAAGAACTTGAGGACGCGCTCAGCTTGGTTGGAGAGACAGACACTCAATCACTAAATGAGTATACCTATGATCTGTTGAACTGGCTCAGTGCCGTCTACTCCTACCAAAGCATGTGTGTTGATGCAATTGACAAGCCCGAGTTAAAAACCGCTATTCAAAACGGCGTTGTCAATGCCACACAACTCACAAACAATGCACTCAACATTGTAGCAAAGATTTCAGACCTCTTCCAATCCTTCAACATTCAAATTCCTGATAATCTTATCAACAACAGCACCAGCAGCGACAGCAACTCACCTCATCGCCGTCTCCTTGAGGCGAACAAGATCGATCAGGACGGTTACCCTACATGGTTCCCCGTTGCTGACCGTAAGCTATTGGCAAAATCCGGAAAAGGGAAAGGAAAAGGACACGGTGGTGCTGCGGGAGGAGCTGGGGTTGCTCCAGTACTTCCTCCAATCGGCCCCGGCCCAATTACTCCTCACGCAGTAGTTGCCAAGGATGGAAGCGGCAAATTTAAAACCGTCACTGATGCAGTCAGAGCGTACCCACCAAACCACCAAGGCAGATACATTATCTATATCAAGGCCGGCGTTTATAACGAGCAGGTCCTTATCGATAAAAAACAAACAAACGTGTTTATGTATGGTGATGGCGCAGGGAAATCTATCATCACTTGTGACAAAAATGTTAAAATATTGAAATTCACCACCTCCAAAAGTGCTACAGTCGGTAAGTACATACTCCCATTGGAAATTAAAACCATGCATGCATTTAATGAATTAAAGAGTTTAAGTTCTATATGCTGATAGTATATATATATATATATATATATATATATATATATATATATATATATATATATTGCAGCTGTTGAGAGCGAGGGGTTCATAGCCAGAGGAATTACCTTCCGCAACACAGCAGGTCCAGAAGGGGAACAAGCCGTGGCACTTAGAATCAACGGAGATAGGGCGGCGGTATTCGACTGCAGCATGGAGGGATTTCAAGACACCTTGTACTATCAATCCCATCGCCAGTTCTACCGCAACTGCGTCATCTCTGGTACGGTGGATTTCATATTTGGCATGGGCTCAGCGGTCATCCAGAACAGTGAGATCATTGTGAGGAAGTGTGGCCCGACTCAGAAGAACACAATCACAGCTGACGGCAGGGAATTGCAGAGTGAAATCACTGGATTGGTATTGCAAAACTGCAGGATTGTACCAGACAAAGAACTCTTCCCAGTGAGGTTCGCGGTACAATCTTACTTGGCCCGCCCATGGAAGCAATTATCCACCAATGTGTTCATGGAAAGCGAGATTGGTGATTTCATTAGGCCAGAAGGATATCTCAAATGGGATGACCACCCATTCGATCAAACATGTCTTGTCTATGAGTATGCAAACAGAGGACCTGGTGCTGCTACTAACCTTAGGAGCAAACTTTTCAAGAATTTCAAGGTCCTTAGCCCACAAGAAGCAACTAAATACACTGTTGGGGCTTGGCTTAGAGGTAATGAGTGGTTGCCTGGAACTAATGCACCGTTCTACTTTGGTCTTGGTGGGAAATAATTAAAACATTAATCAATTCCCACATTCCTACTTCTCAACCCTATATATATTTATGTCTATGTACATGCATATTATATTGCATGGGATTCGTTTTTGTTGGAGAAGAATCATAATTGTAAGTAATTAGGAATAACATATACTATATGACAACATATTTCATTTTTGTGAATGTAATAAAGACATTAATTTTAATGTTACTATTTGTTGTTTTTGATGTTCCTTACTGGTGTCATTGTCCTTCTAGATATTCAGAATAATTTTTGTTCTTACTTACTATTGGTGATTTCCTCTGCTTAATCCTTTCTTCATCGTGTCAAAAGCCATTGACTCGCAACAAAATAACAACTACTCCATTAAGTACTTATATTTGTCACTGATTGAGAATCTGAGATGAGGACCCAAAGAAAGGTGGAATAATACACAGAAAAAAAGAAGAAAAATAAGAATAAAAACTGAGTTAGCAGAGAGAAAGGACTAAAACTAAAGTTTTGTATGCACCAAGATGTAAGTAAAAATTGAAAAAATAACACGGGAGTTAACTTGAAAGAACGAGAAAACAATTATATGGAATACATATTTACAAAGGCAACGTAAATATTCGGGATAATATGCTGGTAAACCGCAATACATTGTATTCTACATGTACAAAGTAAAATCAAACTATTACCAAGCCTTTCCCTTCTCCTTTTCACTAGCTATTCCCAGCTCTAAAAAACAAAATATAATGAAAATGAAGGTAATGAATTCCTATAATTAGTAAGAAGAACAACCTGTACACATTGTAAATTCGCTTTTTCCTTTTTTAATTCTTTTATTCTTGTCTAACCAAAGCGAAATAGGTGTCCTTTTCCTTTCCTCTTTGCATGTGATAGGTCACCCTCCTAGCTTTTTCCATCCAAGCATGGAAAGGATGCTTTTGTTCTCTTTTCTCCTAACCCTACATATATAATACTTGACAAATGTTGTCATATGGTTGTGCACACAATCAGAAAATGAAGAATGAGGCAAATTATCCGTAATATAATTCAAATGACGGCTGACTGCTAAGCTCACTCTGGCCTCACGGGGCGAGCTCCTACGGTTATCATGGATAAAACTATCACTCTTTTAAATTCAAATAAAAAGGGGCACCTTGTTATTACGAAAATGTCAGCCTTTGTCTTTCGCACTCCATAGCTCTAGCTCTGAGACGAGATCTTGGTTATTAATTTCAACTGCTTGAACTGGAGCCCTGCCCATTGGTCTCCAAATAAGTTTTTTTATAATAGTCAAAAGAATCTTAAAACCACGAATAAGTTGCCATAAAGAGCTTAAGTGAGATTTCACTGGCCTGCTTTACCTAGTATTGTTATCATTAAGAACAGGCGCAGCAGCTCTCTTTTTGCCAATAATCACAAAGAGACTACCAAGTAATTAGTTCTCTTAGGATCATTTGCACAAGTTTTGAATGATATTAGTACAACTTGGTAACTATTCTGTGAATTCTATGAACACAAGCAGAACCACCCCAGGCCCCTGCAAAAAGAATATATGACACATGAAACAGTTTATTCAGAACAGTTCTTTGAAGGTCCTGGTAATTTCTGAACTTTGGCAACTGAGTTTCAAATACCTCTTTGGTCCGGTCATACCAGTGTTGTCAAAGGCGCGCTTAAGCCCTGAAGCGAGGCTCAAAACATGTTGAGCGCTTCGCCTCGCCTTGTGGGCGCTTTAGTATTGCATCAAGGCTCTAAGACATACTATTCCTTGCCAACGAGTGTAATCATGAAAAGACGACATTAAACAATTAATATTTCACTTTAATTTTTTTCTAATTTCTTTGTCCATATATTTGTTATTCATGCTTATAATTATTAGTCTTGGACTACATATACATATTTTTACTTTTTCTCCGGTTGCGTCTTTTTTCATTAAAGTCCACGCTTTATTTGTGCTTTGCGCTTAAAGCCCCAACGGACCTTAGAGCTTTTTTGCGCTTTTCGCCTTTGATAACATTGTTCATACAAGAAGCCTAAAAAGAGAATATATGGTTAGACCTCTCTTCACCCACATCCACTGTTTTCCCGCTATAAAAAGTATTTAGGGATTTCACCAAGAGATGGACCATTTCTTGATCCACATAAAGACAAGAAATAAGAAAATCAAAATAGAACAACAGTGGTAAAGGAAATTCATATCATGAAGAAAAGACCATTATTCGTAATACAAATAATAAGCATAAAGTAGTACTAGCACACACAGAGGCAGATCTATGTGTAATATTGAGGGATAACCGGACCCCGTAAATTTCGGCTTGAAAATGGTTAATTTAAATCACTTGGAACCCTAAACACTAAAAGCCATTAGGGGGCACTGGTTGAGCAGAATATTGTGCCCTCGTTGCATTATGATCCTGGGTCCGCCTCCGTGCACATTTGCTGATCTCTAGGCTTTCATTTGGATATTGGCCATCATCTCATTTTCCCTTTCATATTTAAGAATTACATTTGAAGCCAAATGAAAATGCAATAGTGTGTGATGCCACTATCATATGCTTATTCGGCAACAACTTCGGCAGACAAGAACAGAGTTTGTTCATGAATTAATGCCCCTGGAAGGAAACTGGAGTAAACGCATGGAAGCAATGACACAGTCTAAGTGCTTGGGACAATAAATTCACATTGCTCATCCACCTCATCGTTTTTAGAAGGGTGGAGATGAGCATATTATACATATACTAGTTTAAGATATTGATTGCACATTTATAGCTCCATTATTCCATTCAAAATGGTAGCCTGAACAAGTTTAGTTCAGTAGAGAAATATCATGAAATGCATTGGTTTGCCTTACTTTTACCTGTCAGGCCAAGGGCATTTCTCTGACAGTAACCTTTGGTTTCATAAGCACTTGTATACAAGCATTTGATACTACAAAGACAACAAACAAAAGTTTTTTCAGCATCAAAGGAGTATCTGCATTACGTTGAAGGGCATGTAAGAATGACAGTACTGAAGGATTTTGAGCATGAATAAGCTAACTAATTTCAATGAGAGCAGAAAGATCAAACCTGTGACTATTTGAAGTTTCATTAGCACTTACTATTTTCTTCTACCGTCTTCATCAGTAGCTTTCCATGCAAAATTCTGAACCTACCACAAGCATTTTAAAACATGATAATCACACACTCCATTCCGTTATGGGTTTGTGATGGTAATATAGCATAGCCTTGACAAAAAATTAAATAACCAAAATGTGCAATAAGGAACACGTCAAGACAATCTCTCATAGTAGCCCACCACTTTCCTGAAGTAGTTTAGGATAGAAATTACAATCAAAGATAAGTAGATTAACTGCAGCACTCCAACCAAATTGGCGTACCGCTATAAATTATAGGTACCAGAGGGGATCATGGCCAAAGAACTAACATAATCTACGATATGCTTTGGGTTTGTTCCTTTTCTGACGCTCATATCTGCATGCCCTTTTTAACAATACACATCTCAAAAAGAATGTATATTTATACACATAAGCACATGTCTGTTCATCCAAGCTCGAAAAGCAACCACAGAAAGTGCAGGGAATTCCAGGTTTATTTTGAAGGTTACTGTGCTGTAATTTTCATTCCACCAGAAGCCAATGCTATATTTAGGCAAAGTGAACACCCAGAAGTTCGCGAAAATAAAGCAAAAACAAAATTCTTTTTTCTTCTCTCAGTCAGGGAAATAAAGTTGACAGGACTTGCCCGTCAGATCAGATCTAGTATAGAAAGATAAAGTTTGGACATCAAGAATGATGAGACCTTGCCCCACTATCTGATTTTGCTTTGGCTACAGTTACAATGTTAAATAGAATGGTATCATTATTACGGTTTTACGAGGTGAGTAAAATATCAAAGTCGCTCAGAGTCCATTCTGCCACTTCATCTTTGTTGCTAACAAAAATTTCAGTCCCCACATCCAGAGATGTCCATATTCTTCTAGCAGGAGGTGTACCTGGATCCTGCAGCCAAAAAGAGCAAGGACTGAATCATAAAGGTTGGTCTGGCCACTTGTTATTTAATCTTGAGCATTAAATGCCTCGTGCACTTCTGTCTGATTTAAACATGGTTTTTGCACCGTATTTTGAGAAAAAAGTTAACAATCCCACTTACCTGATAGAAGTAAAGTCTGCTGGAAAGGCCACCAACGTCAAGCTCCCATGTTCTTCCATCCCCAACCCAGCCGTCTCCTTGTTTGGTTGGATAGCCATAGTCTGCCCATATTGGATGAGGCAGCAACTGAACTAGCTCCTGTGCCTGGGGATTACTGTAAGGATCACATGTGCTATATGGCTTTTCCAAGTGCTCGGCGTTCCCAGGAGCACAATAATAGTGATAAGCCGAATAAGGGAAGTGAGAGGTGTCATTCCTGTAGATTTTAGTATTGTTCGGTGTGATGTGGAAAGGTGGGCAGTTGCCAATATTTGTGGGGCTGCACCAAGCTGGAGTTTCTGGATTAATGATCATCTCGCTGTATCTAGTAATATCAGTGAGCACATCTCCATCACATGGAGCACCATTGTTCTTCCAGCAGCTGCCAATATCTATCAAGTAAAACTGGCTCTTCGGTCCTCCCCCTCGCTTCACATCCAAGGTCAATTTGACCTTAAAATTAGGTGACTCCGGGAGCTGAAATAACAATAATTGTGCTGTTATCAGGAATAGCATTGAAAACCCATGAAATTCTTCAAACAGTAGAAGAAAATAAAATATCTTTTTTCTTCTTCGTATTTCATTTGTAACACTTGGTTTAGAAAGATTCTTAATGATCTTGCCACCGGATTTCCTCGATAGCCATATGTATATCAATAGTATTCTCAATTCTTTGCTAATACTACCAGATAGACCGTTTATATAACGAATCCTTGTCAGGCCCAACACTCCCCATGCTCTCTACAGCCTACTCATCTCTTTATGGTAAACCCACCCCCTTAATCCTAATAAAGTATTAGCTTAGGGACTCCAATTTCCCTCGTACTAACTCCCAAACTGACAGCAAAAAATGCAACCCCAGTAATGGCATTAATTTTTAAATGTACCCGTCAGATGCCTGGTGACCAACCAGGGAGGTTCACAATTAAATCACCTGCAGTTGTGCTCGGAATTTTAGTGGTAGAATAAGACATACGACTAACTGATCATCGTGTCAACAGCCATTCAGGCCAGGCCTATTTGCTCTAATGTGGACAGCATGTGGCTGGGTGACTTCTACTAATTCAGCTTTCCATTACTTTCCTCTTGAAATGGATTTATTCTCTTTTGATTTCTTATTTCCTCTTTCAGGTAGGCGGCCAGAATTGACATTAAGTTGATGAAGAATCAAGTACCCCTAATTGTAAGTAGATTTTTAATGTCAGGCATCAAACGTTCCCTGATGCACAAAAAAAAAAAGAATCTTCCTGCAGAGCTTCATGCTCGATTGTTCAACAATAATGCTAGTAAAGGCAAACATAACTTAGAACCAATAGATATTTATAAGGCTTTTTTTTTCAATCAATTTTCACAATCAAAGTGGTGAAGTTATCAAAGCAAGCAACCCCAAATCAGTTTTTCGATTAATTTAAATGGAGGGAATAAAAACATATTCTGAGGACAAGAACAGTGAGCTTACAGTTTTTAACATTCCTCTGGTATTGTAGTGGTAGCCTCCAGAGAACCCTTTGGTCGCGTCCGCCCTAAGATACAACATCAGCCATGGATACAATTTGGAGGTTCTGAGTTTGTGCTTAAATACCCAACCCCCTGTGCCAACTTTCTTTTCCCAGAGCACCTCAAAGAAGGAACTACTGCCATCCGTTGTAGAACCCAAATCATAGGTACCATTAAAACCTCCCCGCATAATATCATCGACTAATAATGAAGTGGGCTGGTGATACAATATAGGTTGATTCATACACCCTTTCCCAAAACAAGGAAATCTTCCGGGATTAAAAGGGGGCACTTTTTTCCCATTCTCTGGGCAAAGACCAGATTTTGTGTCATAATTTCCGTTCTTCAACATTATCATCCAAAATTGCCATGGCCTCGGCGTGTCATCAACTTCACACAATGAACCAAGATAAAGTTCCTTTTCAACAGCATATAAGTCCGGATTATTCTTAGCCTTAGGACTCAGGCCAGGGAATGTCTTGCCAACTCCTAGCTTATTATCCGACTCGGTTACCTTGTGACTCAAAGAACTGTCTGCACATCACACAATCATTGCAAAACATAACAAAAATAGATCAGATTATAGGGTCAGGGTCTACAAAAATACAACCTTAGTAGCTTTGATAATCAAATCCATACTCCCTCTTATCCCAATTTATGTCACTTCCTTTTTTAGTATGTCCTATGTTTAGAAATAATATAACTTTAAACTTCACATTTTGTGATTTATAGTCACACAGATATGCATTGTTTGGTTTATACCACAAATTTTAAAAGTCATTTTTTCTTAAATTCCATGGCCAATTGGAGGGGGTACCAAATGCCACAATGCCTATTGAACAAGGAGTTAATCAGAAAAATGAAAGCTAGAAAAAGGGATTTTTTTTTCTTTTTTTACTTTAATCCTTGCTAAAAAAAGGTTTATAGGGGTTGGGTGGGGGAAACTGAGTTAAATTTAACTACCAGAAAGATCAAAGCAATCAGCAGCTCTAGGACTACCCATTCCAGGAGCTTCGTCACCAACTTCATTACAGAAGTTCCAAGCTTCTAAAGCTATCCTTAGACCATCTCTTTTCATTCCCGGATCTCCAACAACAGAGGAGGGACTGCTATCTACTCCTTTACAAATTACAAGCACTAACCAAATCGTTGTTAATAACAATGGTGACAAATTTGCCATGGCGGCAGCCTGTACTTGCATTGCATGTACAAGGCAAGGGAAGTAGCTGGATTATTTATTTAAGGCTACTGTTTTTGTAACCACTTTAAAAGTGCTTTGCTACTTTTTCTTTATTTATAGAGTTAGATAGAGAGGAGAAGAGAGCGCGGGATCCAAATAAAGGAAAGGAAACGCGTATTGAGGGCTTTTTGCGTTTGGCAGCTGAGAGTGATAGTGACCGGAATGGCAATAGGGCCGGTAATTACTTTAGGCGCTTGTTTGGCTATACTTTCCAAATTTACTTATGGAGTGGAGTAGTATTTTCAAAAAGCATTTTCGTAAATAAGAAAATTGTATTTTCGTTAAATGATTAGTGCATTTTGAAAAGTACTTCTGGATAATGGCAATTTATATTTCTCCAAATATTTTTAAAAAAGATCTCATTAGTATTAAAAAAGCATTTTACATTAGATACCAAGAAAAAGGCAATTTACATTTGGCTTTTTTTCTAAAAGTGCTTTGGGAATTAGTATCATTTAGATAAATAAATGATTTGGAATATTTGTTATCAATGACTTTAATTGAATTTTCTAATTTTATTTAATTGAAATGTACAAAAAAATAATATATAAAATAGAGAGGGAGCATGTATTATGAGATTTTGGTCCTAAACGAGTTGTCGACAATGCATCATGATATGTGTTTTTTTCTCACATAATTTGGACTGTTCGGAAATAAATAAATATATATATATTTAATGATATTATTGTTATTCTGAAAAGATTTAAAACAACTTTTCTTAGCAAAAGTTATTTTCTTCGGATTCTTCCCAACCCAGAAGCTTGGCCAATAAAAAAATTAACTCTCCAAAATCAACACAACATATACAAACACTCCTAGATTCCTAAAAATTTGGCCAAAAAAATCACATGTGTTTGGTTTATGTGCTAGTTATGTCAGTATTATAATAGAATTCATGTGGGCAATAAATAAATAAATAATGTACGATTATTATACGATAAATAGTAATGGTGAAAAATAATACATAAAAATTATGAAAGGATTGTTTAATCTAAATACAGTTTATTTATATATATTTCATGTTTTATCTTCCATAAAATTAATACTTACATAACTTCTCGCCTAAATTATGCGAATTTTAAAATTAATAATGCTGATCAAACGTTACATACCAACCTAACGATCTTTTATTCTTTAGCTTGTTTATATGCTTCAACTTACGACCTTGACTCGTTTTGCCACCTCTCAATATCTTAAATTTATTATTATTGAAATTAAAAGTTATTTTTAAATTTTATGCAATTATAATTATGATAACTAAATATTTTTTCCATACAACAAATTATTAATATTAAAATAATGATTATAAAGTTTTCGTAATGTTGATCTAACTAATTAAGGATTATAAGTAAATGTCTGGTTGATATAAATCATTTGCAGTTCCTATCAAAGCGGATTATTTTGGAAAGAACACATATTAGGAAGATGGGAACGGGGCAATCCAAAGGTGGCACAAGGGAACTTTAAATAACTGTCACAATTTAAAAGAAATATAATAAATTCGTAGCATGAAATCTAATATTATAATTGTAACACTAAAATATTTATATTTGTAGCACACAATTCCATTAAAATAGGAATATTAATTTTCAATCTCTAAACATAAGCAATTTGAATGGAAAGTCAATAATTCTTTGTACAAAAATCATGCCTTTTTTTTTCCTCTTTATCTATTAGCTTTCCTTCTTTTTCTTCATCTTCTTAATTTTATTTTCTGCAGAATCCAATATATTTTCTAAATTTGTTCCATTCATTTCTTTTTAATTATCTTTCTTAAGTTTTTCTCTTTCTTCTTTCTTCCTTTCTTAACATAAAGATCTTACTTCGATAATAATATACGTTAATATATACAAAACGTATATAAAATATATATATATATTGAATTAACACATATAAAATATATAAAAAATATACATAAAAAATACATCTTCAATTAAGATGACACTTAGACATGTGAAATATACATAAAATATATCTTAAATTTAATTAATATGGCATATAAATATACAATATATATATATATATATATATATATATATATATAAATATACAAAAAATATATATGTAAAAAATACATCCTGAATTAAAATGGCACTTGACATATAAAGTATATTTGAAACATACATTAAAAATATATTTTAAAATAAGATGGCACTTCACAAATAAATATACAAAAATTATATACATAAAAATACATTTTGAATTAAAGTGATACTTGATATACAAAATATAAAAGACGTATAAATCAATACATCTTAAATTTAGGTGGCATTCACATATGCATCAGATTTTTAAAAATGGAGTGACGAAGATGAATGTTGGGCTTAATTTTTGTAATATGCTAATAATGAAAAAAAAATGCTCTTTATGGAATAAACAATAAATGATGCTATTTTTTTAAATAATAGTTAAAAAAGGATCAAGTGTGTAAAAAACTCTAAGAATATATAGGGTAATAACTTACTCTCGACAGGGACATTTTGAAGCAATTATAGAACTTGGAAGATGAATTTGAGTGGTCAATAAAGATCTTTTTCAATGCTTTATGTTAGGATCGGGAACCCGGGTAGTACAGAATTTAGCCAAACGACGATATAATGAGAATAACAAAGACAATGAAAGTTGATAACAACGACAATTAAAGCATATAAAGAAGACACAAATTTAACGTGGTTCAGTCAAAGTGGCCTACGTCCACAAGCGGAGATGAGCAATTTTATTATACCAATAAGAGTACAAAAGAGAGTACAAAATTAGAATAAACACTCTAATTAATCCCAAAATCCCTAAGAAAATAACCTCACAAGATCACTCCAAAGAAATGGTTCACACAAGTGCTTCCATATACTTAACTCTTATACAATACACTCTTAATAAAGTAAGAAAGGAAGAAATGAAGACTCAAGTTTTGTTGGTGTGTCTAAAATGAACTAATGGCCTTCCCTTTTATAGGCAAAATTTTTTGGCCTCTTAGGTGTAAAAGAAGAGATACAATTTGTGCAAATAATGTCCACAACACAATGCAATATTTTTGGGTCCCAAAAAATATTGCTAACAAAGTTTACACTTTGCAAAGATACTTATGCTTACGTGAGATGTGCTCCATTAGCCAAAATATTGGTCATATTACACTTTATTTATTTATAGTCAATTTATCATGAAAAGTAAATAAAAAAAATATCTTATGGATGTCCTAGAGCGCTCATGGTACAATTATGAATATACAAATCAAACTGTAAAACCTAGAAATATATAGTATATACTTAGTAGAGATGTGATGTGATTGCATCACAACGTCTAATTAAGAACACGGTCTACATTTTGATTTGATAAACACATCTCTGGCATTTTGCTTGTAATGTATGTGGACTGTATGCCCTAAAGATTTATCCGTTATTAGTTAAAAGTTGAAGATTCATAATCGAAAGAAACAACTACTCAATTGCATGTTTAAATAAGAATTTCTGGCTTAATTATGGTAAATTAAATATGTTTTATCTTGTTAAATCACTTAACGATGATAATTTGATATAAGTACTAATAAATAAGCATTCAGGGCAAATAAGTCCAGAAATTAATTCCACTGATTCCGGTAACTGACATGTTTCCAGTAGCTACCAAATAAGTTAGCTTCAACAACTTATGGAACTTTTCTCTATGGACAAACTATTCTACTCGTGAATCTTGCATTCCCATTTTGTCGTCTGAGCAAAGTGGATGTTTTTCAATTAGTTACTGCAAACCGACATAGCTGAAGAAACCTTTAGAGATATCATCGTCCATGAGCTGACACAGATATCATCATCTCAATAGACAAAAAAATTTTAGATATTTTTAACGCAAAAATCATCACACTCAGCAAAATCTGTAATGCTGAAGTTGCCAAGATCATCATTAATGCGGAAACAGGATTTTTATCAAGAAAATTCAAAAAATAAAAAATATAAATAAGCAAAAAAAGCTAAGAAAATTCAACATCTAATATATATATATGGAAAAAAAAAATCTTATATGTACAATATATTTTTGCTGAAAAGAGTTTGGCTGAAACCTCTTCCGCCCTCTAGTTCCGTCCCTAACCGTCTAATGGGCAGAGCCAGAGTTAATATAATATAGAGAATATTGTTCGATGATATCAGTAATTTTGATCTAAATTTTATATTGTTCGACCATAAACATAAAATTTGTAATCCACCTGTGGTTCGTTTTATTACTGATGACGCTGTCATCGCCGTCGTTATCGCCACAGAAGTCATCGTCGGTGACTCACGTAGGCTTCGGCCCAATCTCATTGCCATTTCTACATATGGCTAATTGTCGTGCTGTAGCGTTACTTCCACTACGATTGTACTTTTCTCTACCACAGAGAGCTCCATCGACTTTCTTTTATTTTAATTTTTTACAAAATCTGATCGTGACCAGTTTATTGATGCCAAAAGATAACAACATAAAATTTAATTTAAGATCTGAACACTTTAAACTAAAACTTCCCTGAGTTTAAGAAAATTTTAAATTGGTTATAATTTAAGTATCATTTATTGCTAATTGAGTAGATTATCTGAAATTTCTACTTAATTATTTTGTATTTAATGTTTATGCATAGTTAACTGATTAGAACCTGTAATCAGACTACAAAATTTTAATTCACATTTGGACAGAAAGTTGGCTCAAGTTGTATTATTGTCTAACGACAGTGAATGGAACGAAATACAAGGTGCTCTCAGAAGAGACAATATTGTTGAAGGCTGGGGTCGTGTACAACAAGAGAAGTGTGTATTGGGCAGACTCTTTTGTCGTGACCGATTTTTAAATGCCACCTAATTAATCTCCAGTTAAACCAACTTCAATGAATCATGCGTACTCCACTGATCTGATTATTGATTTTTTAAGTTTGATTTAGGATTATTTAGTTATTTAGGTGAGGTTTGTTTAAAAGAAAATTTTCAAACTCAAATTTCAAAAAAATTTAAACACTGAAAAGTTATTAAAACATGTCAATTATCCGCAGCTTTACGATTCAAAAAATAAAATCAAAGACAATAAAGATGACAATAAAGAAAGAAAGATCGAGACAGTGAAGAATTGATGCATTTCGGCAAGTTTGACCAACTTTTTTTCGTCTGTCTTAGTTACAACATTACTTCAGAAAGAAGCAGTGCAGGATTATCTGAAGAGCAAGCATTGGGTTGGGCACGACATTTATGGAAATTTTACTCCAAGTTTATTAAAAGAATAAGAGTATTCATTATATTGAAAAAAAAAATTGTATTGAATAATCTGACAAATTGAATGCAGCACTGATATATAAAATGCCAGACCTATAATTTGTTCCATTTTTATATGATACAGACAAACAAGTAAATTCTGAAGTAAAAATATAATAAATGTAGAATATATTTGAATGATATGTCAAGGACGAATTCAGATCTATATGAAGGAATATACAATGTATAAAATTACCAAGGATTGTTCATTGTTCTGATGAACGTGAGTAACCAGAAAAGACAAGCCAGAATTTGAAGTTTATGGGTTTGAGATTCCAATTCTTTTGAAGTTGTTGAGTTCTAAATTAATAATTTATACATATTCAATGAATACAAGGTTTAGACCAAAGCTATTGGATTCGACGAACCTGTAATCGAAGGGCTGGCTCCGCCCGGCCCCTGATAACTGTTAAAACCACCACTGTTGAGTGGATGTGAAGCTCGGCTAAGAGAATGAAAATGAAGCATAGGGAGAGAAGCTTCTGGACAGTTGTATCTTACTGTATATTGAGAGAAAAGAAATCAATTACAATGAGTTGCTACTACCGCTATTTACACGTGTGTATATAAACATGAACCAGCTCTCTTAATTAACTCCAAATCTATAACTAAATCTGTTATAACTAACTCCTAACACCCAACTAACACTATGCTAAAGTAACTGCCTGTCACTCAGTCTTTTGCCTTAGTTTCTCAGCTTCCCACAATAGACAACTGACATCCGAGCACTTCAACACCCCCTTTCAAGCTAGGTGGTGTGAAAATATTCAATAACTCTAGCTTGAACAATAAATGATAGTGTTGCACACTGCCAAGTCCCTTTGTCAAAATATCTGCTTCTTGATCTTCTGTTGGCACATACTCAGGATGTACCATGCCCTGCTGCACCTTCTCCCTTATAAAATGGCAATCAATGTCTATGTGTTTTGTTCTTTCATCAAACACAGGATTGTTAGTTATCTGCGTTGCAGCTTTACTGTCTGTGAACAGCTGTATTGGGGGCAACAACATTGATTTCCAATTCCTTGAGCAAATCTAGTAGCCACACAAGTTCAACTACTGTTAGAGCCATGCTCCTGTATTCTGACTCTGCTGAGCTTCTTGCTAATGTGTTCTGTTTCTCTGATTTCCAAGCTATCAAAGAGTTCCCTAACTTCACCAAATAGCCAGTTACTGATTTCCTTTAGTTTGGACAACTTGCCCAGTCTGCATCACAAAATGCTCTCAAGGCTATATTCTTTTATGCACTCATCAATACTCCTAGACCTGGCTCATTCTTCACATATCTCACAATTCTGTAAGCTGCTTCAAGGTGTGACTTCTTAGGAGATTGCATGAACTGGCTCAAGGTCTGCACACTATATGCTATGTCTGGTCTAGTTAAGGTCAAGTAAAGTAATTTCCCAACCAATCTTTGGTACTCTCTTATATCTTCTAATGTTGTATCATCATTGATGTCACAGTGCTCATCATATTCAGTATATTAAGCTTCTTGTTCTGCTCCATTGGAGTTAATACAGGCTTAGAACCTGACAATTCTAATTTTGCAATCAACTCCAAAGCATATTTTCTTTGGCAAAGCAGGATTCCCTTTTGTGATCTACACACCTCTATTCCTAGGAAGTATTTTAGAGTTCCTAGATCCTTCATCTTGAAATTATTTTGCATAGTGTTCTTGGCTTCCTGAATGAGACCAGAATCATCACCTGTAATGAGAAGGTCATCCACATACACAAGTATTATAACCTGTATGTTGTGCTTCTTCAGGATGAATAGAGAATGATCATGCTTGCTTTGTATGAAACCAGCATGTAGGAGTGCATTAGTGAGCTTAAGGTTCTACTGCCTAGATGCTTGTTTAAGGCCATTATAAGGATTTGAGTAGTCTACATCCTGTGTTCTCCCATTGGCTACCAAATCCAGGAGGTAGTTGCATGTATACCTCTTCCTCAAGGTCACCTTTAAGAAAGGCATTGTGAACATCCATCTGAAACAATGGCCATTGATTCATAGCTGCTAATGCAATCACAGTCCTAATGGTCACCATTTTGACCATAAGAAGAGAATGTCTCTTGATAATCCAGCCCTTATTGTTGGTTGTATCCTTTAGCAACCAATCTATCTTTGTACCTCTCTATTGTTCCATCAGACCTATGCGTGATTTTGTATACCCATTTGCAACCAATAGGAACTTTTCCTTTGGGAATAGGAACCATCTCCCATGTATTGTTACTCACCAGTGCATCTATCTCAGCTTGCATAGCATCTGCCCATTTCTGATCCTTCATTGCCTGATTATAGGATGCAGGTTCAATATCTGTTGACACTGCAGTAAGATAAGTCTTATAGGCAGTGCTCAATGTGTCATAGCCTAGATAGTTGGACATAGGATATATGCAAGTAGAAGAAGAATTCTTCACAGTTGGGCATATGTATTTCTTGGTCCAGACTGGTGGTTTTGATCCTCTGCTAGTTCTCCTAAGTTGCATATTTGATACTTCCTCATTTGTCACCTCTGCTGCCTATTCTGGTTGCTGAACTAGAATCTCCCCATCACTATTGTTGGATAAGTCATCCAACTGAGGCATTGCATCTTCATTTTCAGCATGTGGTTGTCCCATTTCTTGAGCAGGAGCCTACATTTCCTGAACAGGAGCATGCTGTTGTTGACATGCATGTTGTTCTGTTGTATACTTTCTAGATGTCTCAAAAAACAATTGAGGACTTCTTCCTTCTCTCATAATCATGAATGGGAACACATCCTCTCTAACATCCCTACTGACACAAAATTTCTTGTCATTGAGATTGTATAACTTGTACCCTTTTTGAGATGCTGAATAGTTTATCATTCTGGTTGGTGACGGTAGCAAAACAGAGACAGCCAATAACACTTAGGTAAAATAGTGAAGGTGGTGACTTATGGAAGACCTCATATGGTGACTTTCCACCTAGTACAGAGGATGGTAGTCTATTTATCAAATATACAGCTGTTAGTACACAATCTCCCCAGAAATGTAATGGTATACCTCCCCGAAACCTCAGTGCGCTTGCTACTTCTAAGATGTGCCTATGTCTCCTCTCCACCACTTCATGTTGTTGTGGAGAGTGTAGGTAACTACTCTGATGTAGTATGCCATTGTCTGATAAAAAGGTTGCACATTCAAAACTGAAGGACTCAGCTCCATTATCAGTTCTAAAGCATTTAACATTATGGTTAAATTGCGCATTCACCATATGGGTGGCATGTGGGTCGGTTAGGACCGGGACCGGCCCAGGACCGCAAGCCCACATGGGCGGCGGGCCTAAACGGTCCTAACCGGATAGAACCGGGACCGTGGGTGGTGGGCCGGTCTCATAGGCGAGGCCCGCGAGACCAGGACCGTTTGAGACCGGGACCGGCTGAGAAGTGGGCCGGTTCAAGAGGTCCTAAACGATCCTATCCGGGCCCAACGGATAATTTTAAAAAAATAAAATTGACCGTTTGGCCATTTAAAAACTAGCCGTTTGGTCTGCCAAAATAGCCGTTGGCTATTTGCAAAATAGCCATTTAACCTCCCAAATTTTGTTTTAACCCCAAACTTTTTATAATTACACTTTTTCTCTATTTTTAACTATAAATACCCCCTCATTCTTTCATTTTTCTCACAAAATCATCAATCTCTCTCAATCTCTCTATAATATTCTTCTATAATTGTTACAATTTGTACAAAATTATGATGTTAGTGAATTGAAGTCTTCAAGTTTTCAACGATAATTATTTTTCAACAAGTTGTTCGTCAATTCGGTAAACTCGTTCCAACTCTTAAGTTTTAATATTATAGTTTTGTTTATTTTATTTACTTTGCTTGATTAATTAAGATGGCTTATTCCTTAAAAAAATATTTAATAAAAATAAGGAAAAATCCAAGAGTGGTGAATCTAGTGGCCAATCTGTTCCTCCTCCACTTCCCCTGGCTCCCCGGCCTAAACCTGTTACCCGTCCTACACCTCCTATTCTTGATAGCGATAATAGTTTATTACAATTTACCGAGAATCAATTTTGCCATAATATTGCACCCGGTGAACAATTAAACCATGAATATATGAATGCTCTTTATGGTAATTCAACTATTGATGAAAATGATGATGAAGAAATAGATTTTGATGAAATGCAATCGGATGACGATACACCCACTAGTCCTGCTCCTGAAGTAAACCCAACTAATAATAATCCAAATGATCCCCCGTCTGACCCTCCTGTTACTTCCCCTACTTTTTCTAGACAACCTTCTAAACTGGCAGAAACATCTCTTGTTTGGCCATTTTTTACTCAACTAAGAGAAAAAAAGGGCTAAGTGTAAAACTTGTGGCAAAGAGTTAGTTTTTAAATATGTTGGGGGGGAGGGGAGGGGGGGAGTGTTTGACTAGACACATAGTGCTACACCCTCAAGATAAAGCTAGATATTTTCGTATGAAAGCTTTGGCCGAAGGGACAAGTGCACCTGCTCAGGATGACCTTAGTACCGGGTCAAATCAATTTCAACCGGGAATTAATACTGTTACCGTTGGTATTTTATATTACGATCCAAAGAAATATCGGGAAGAATTGGCAAAAATGGTTACTGTTATGTGCTTACGCTCTAGTTTTCCTTCTAACCCTCACTTTGTGCATTATATTAGAAAAGTTTATAATCCTACTTATAAAGGTTTTCCTCGCACAACCGTAAAGAGTGATATTTATAAATATAAACATGAATATGAACAATATTTGCGCTATTTATTTACTCATATAAATTATCGTGTTGCTATTACAACTGATATTGGTAGAAGTGGTAATGACTGTGATTACCTTACTGTTACCAGTCATTGGATTGATGAGGATTGGATAATGCAAAAGCGCATTATTGCTTATAGAATAATTAATTCACATCACACAGGGCAGTTTATTTCTAGCACGATTACGGATATTTGTAGATATTTTTGCATTAGTGATAAAATAATGTCAAATTCAATGGATAATGCTACTAGTAACACAAATGTTGTAGCCTTGCTTACCACTACACTAAGTCCTGCATTTAGTAACATTTTTCATGTTAGATGTATTTGTCATATTTACCATTTAATTGTGGGTGATGGTATGCAAATTTTAAATGTTGAAATTGAAAAGGTTAAAATGGCTCTTAATTGGCTTTTTTATTCAAACCGTAGAAGTAGACTTAGAGAATATTTTAAAGCATGCGATGAATTTGGCCTAAGAGAAAGAAAGGTTCCCAAACCTTGTCCAACTAGATGGAATTACATGTATGAAAGTTTAGTTGTTGCATATGAATATAGAAACCCCATAAACTCAACGTTTAATACTCATGTAAGTGATGATGATGAGTACCTTACAAATGCGGATTGGACTAATATTAAAATGCTTGTAAATTTTTTAGAAAAATTTCATATTGCTACAAATGAATTTTCTGGGCAATATTATCCTACTATTTCTAACTGTTTAGTTTATATTGCAGAACATGCAAATTTGTTTGATCATTTTTCAGAGGGTGGGGAAATTTATCAACTTGCTATTGATTCCATGAGAAAAAAATTTAAAAAATATTTTTTCCCTATTCCCCCTATTTATGGTGTTGCTGCATTCTTAAATCCTACGATGAAATTAGGAGGTCCTCAATTTTGGTATGAAACTGTTTATAATGGTTTAGCACTTGAAAATGATGAGTTGTCTAAACTTTCGGACGCAATAGCCTCAATTAAAATAAATGTTCAAACTATTTATAATGCTTATCAAGTTGCAATAGATCATGCTAGATCAAATGTTCTAACTCCTTCTTCTTCTAGTTCTCAATCATCTAAAAGAACTGCGGGAGTAAGAGCACTTAGTGCTTGGGCAGGGTTCAGGGGTTCTTAAGGTTCTAGTACTAGTGATTTTTCACAACTAAATGAGCTTGAAGTTTATTTGTCACAGGGAATTGAGGAAGTGAATCCCGACGGCTCCTTTAATATTTTGGAATGGTGGAAGGACAAAGAAAAACACTTTCCGATTCTTTCAAGGATGTCCCAAGATATTTTAACTATTCAAGCTTCAACAGTGGCATCAGAGAGCGCTTTCAGTCAAGCAAGACTTCAACTCGGTGATTATAGAGCGTCTATGAGGGAGAGCTTGGAAAAATCAGTACTTTTCATAGATTAGATCCGTTCGGAAAGAAGAAATTTTGGACTTGCTGAATCACAACCAGAGGTAGACGAAGCTTACGAAGAAATGCTAGCTGAACTTGCGGAGGATGATGCTTCACCTGGAAGCGGTGATGACCAAGCTTCATTTCCGCCACCACCAACAAAAAATCCTCCGGACCTTGAAGGATTTAAAAAATTTGTAAGAGATACCATGTAAATTAATATGTAACTTGTATTTTGGCACATCTTGATTAGTTTCTTTTTCTTCTGAATGGTGGTATTAGCACCTTGTTGTGCTCATTCCATAGGGGGGAGGAAGACTAAGAAAGATATTGTCATGATTTTTTAATGCTATAATAAAAATATAACGCATTGCTTTGAATATCTCTTTACAATATTTTTGTCTTTTTATATATCTTAAGCTATACATATAGTATAATATAGTATATACTATACTATACTATATACTATATACATAGTATATAAGCCATATTCGATAGTATACATCTTACTATATTAAGATGTATATATAGTATATCGTAAGATGTATACTATCGAATATGGATATATACATCTTACTATATACATAGTATATAAGCCATATTCGATAGTATACATCTTACGATATACTATATATACATCTTAATATAGTAAGATGTATACTATCGAATATGGCTTATATACTATGTATATAGTAAGATGTATATATATATATATATATATATATATATATATATATATATATCTTAAGATGTATATATAGTATATAAATCGAATATTAATGTATAAATCTTAAGATGTATATATAGTAAATCGAATATAGCTTATATATCTTAAGATGTATATATAGTATAGTATAGTATATATATTATAACGCATTGCTTTGAATATCTCTTTACAATATTTTTGTCTTTAAATTTGAATTAAAAAATTTAGGTGACAATTCTATAATATAATTTACTAGGAATTGCCTTAGATATTTTTATTACCATTTTTTTTCTCTAACTTGTATAAAAATAATTTAAAAAATAGAAAGTATCCGTTGGGCCTACTTGGGCCCGCTTAGGACCGTTTGGGCCCGGAACCGGCCCACTTAATACGGGACCGTTAGTTCGTGGTCCCGGTCCCGGACCGGTTCCAACAAGAAGCCCGCGAAGTCCGGGACCGCTTAGGACCGGCCCGCTTAGGACCGGCCCACTTAGGACCGGACCCGGCCCACATGCCACCCTTAATTCACCATCTTGATAAAAGACTTTAGAAGATCAAGTGTATCACTTTTCAACTTCATTAAGAACACCCAAATAATATTTGAATGATCGTCTACAAGAGTCAAAAAGTATCTATTTCCATTAAAAGTAGGCACTTTGTAGGGTCCCCAATTGAAAGATTACTCCTGCTCTAGTTGTACTAAGGGGAAAAGGCTTCCTCGTTTGTCTTGCTAATAGACATACAGTGCATTTATTGAAATTGCAATCTATAGGCATCATGTTCGTCATAAAAGCTAGCTGCCTCATTACTCTGGCTGATACATGTCCAAGCCTTCTGTGCCACACATTATTGTCTGTAGTAGTGTCTTCTGCCAAACAACTTCTAATCTGTTGCCTAAGCTTATTTGCACTTGATCCGTATGATAATAGCAGATAAAGACCACCCTATTCTTTACCAATCCCTTTCACTTTCCCATTGCATAGGTCTTGGAATACACAGAATGATGGAAAGAAAAGTACTGAGCAACATAGTTCCTTAGTCAATTTTGAAACTGACAGTAAGTTGTGTTTGAAGTCAGGTACACATAGAACATTGTGAATTGATTCACCACCTGTGATGCTACACTTTCCTTGGTACACAACTGGTACTGATTTTTCATTAGGCAGATGAACATTACCTCCTTTGGAGTTAGGTAATTTAGTTATATTAGTCACCAAGTTAATATTTAAAGTCAAATGATTTGTTGCCCCTGTATCAATAATCCAAGGAATGTCACAGGTTTGAGTCAATTGTGAATCAATGTTACCTGCCATATTTGCTGCAAACTCTTCTCCTTTGTCCTGATTCAATAGTCTGGTTATACTGCTCATCAGTGAAATAGTTGTACACTCCTTGCCTTGCTACATTAGAATCTGCAGTTGTGGCTGCCTGAAACATGTCATCCTTTGCATGAAATCCATCACCCATGGCTGCATTGGCTTGTCGATACTCTTGCTTCCTCTTTCCTTTGAAACCAGGTGGGTAGCCCACTAACTTATAACAAGTATCCTTAGTGTGGCCTTTGATTCTATAGTACTCACAATATAGATTTCCATATCTCTTGAACTTCTGTGTGTTATCTCTAGAACTCATTATGCCAGTGGAATCATTCACCTCATTCATAGGTGTATTGATCATACAAACTTTCCTTTGGCTCTCCTCATGAATTAGCATAGCATATGCACGACTCACACTTGGTGATGGGGACAAAAGTAGCATCTGACTTCTAATGGCACTATAGCAATCATTTAATCCCATTAAAAACTGAAAAAACTTCTATTGTTCTAGGTGTGTTATGAACTCTCTTGTTTCAGGAGTTACAGGCAGAGTTGGAATTAGGGCACTATACTCATCCCACAACAATTTAAGTCTAGAATGATAAGCAGAAATACTAGATGTACCTTGAGAAACTGTAGCAATTTCGCGATGAAGATTGTAGATCCTCGATCCATTAATTTTATCAAAACGATCCTGTAAATCAGTCCACACCTCATGAGCATTACTCGCATAGACTATCCAATTCACTAATTCTGGCGACACAGTGTTCATAATCCAAGTGAAATTTGTAGCATTGACACGTTCCCAATCCTCGCCTAGATCATCAGTGAATTGATCCTTAGTGCATGTATCGATTATGAACTCTAATTTTAGCTTAGCTCGCAACGCGATCTTCATTGCTCTGCTCTAGACTGAATAATTCTCACTGCCGGTTAATCGGACTGAAATTATTACATTTCCTGGTCCATCTGAAGGTTGTAGGTACAACAGATGTCGCGGATTATCAATGTCTAAAGCAGCCATTACAGGTTTACTCAGAAAATTGGGTATTTGAGAATAAGCAAAAATCGATTGAAAATTCTCTCAGCAATTTCACAGAACAACTCTCAAACCAGAGTCTCAGCTTCGATCGATTCACTCTAGCTCTGATACCGTGTTAAAACCACCATTGTTGAGTGGATGTGAAGCTTGGCTAAGAGAATGAAAACGAAGCTTAGGGAGAGAAGCTTCTGGACAGTCGTATCTTACTGTGTATTGAGAGAAAAGAAATCAATTACAATGAGTTGCTACTACTGCTATTTACATGTGTGTACATGAACCAGCTCTCTTAATTAACTCCAAATCTACAGCTAAATCTGTTATAACTAACTCCTAACACCCAACTAACACTATGCTAAAGTAACTGGCTATCACTCAGTCTTTTGCCTTAGTTTCTCAGCTTCCCACAATGCATAGCTGTCATCCTAGCACTTCAACAATAACCAGTACCGGCCACTATGTGGAGTATTAATCAATATAAATACGAGCCATCCAGGGCAAAATTAAATCAATTAACTAGGTCTCAAATGGACGATTTAGCACAATACACTACTAGAAATCCGGTAAAAACCGACCAACATTGGTCGGTAATGGCCAAAAACCGACCAAAACGCGACCATATACGTGTGGACGGTATTTTGTGGTCGGAAAGGCATACCGATCAAAGTTGGTCGGAAATTACCGACCAACTTAGTTGGTCAATTAAATTCAAAAAAAAATATTGCAAAAAAAAAATCGACCAAAGTTGGTCGGTTTTTTCCGACCAAAGTTGGTCGTTATTTTAATTGTGTAATAAAAAGATTCACTATCTGAGAATCGAACCGGGGTCTGTACTATGACAGGATACTATTCTACCACTAGACCATTGGTACATTTTGTTTTAAGACTGTCTTTTATTTGATTTATACTTTTTAATTGTATTTTCGCACGAAAATAACTGACCAAAGTTGATCGGTTTTATTAAAAAGTAAAATTACCGATCAAAGTTGGTCGGTTTTTTTAAATGACCGGCCGAATTAACCGACCAATTTTGGTCGGTTTTTTTAATATTAATTTTTATTTATTTTAATTGAAAAACCGACCAAAGTTGGTAGGTTTCTTGAAATATAAATTTTGCGGGACTCAAAAATAGTTTCCCGCATTTTTGCGCCAAAGAAAACCGACCAAAGTTGGTCGGTTACGTAAAAAAAAATTTAAAAAAAAAATATTTTGAAAAACCGACCAATACCTTGGTCGGTTTTTGCCGAATTTCTAGTAGTGATATGCTCTAATGTTATTCCGTCAATATTAGTTTAATTTCATGGAAAATATAGTTTTACACGGTTAAACAACATAGAGTTACCATTTCAAAAAAAAAAACGGTAGTAGTAATAAACAAAAGAAAAAAAAAAAAGAACTAATCTTTAGGTGTTGTGTACACTGTACAGTAGGACCTAAAATATTGATGGAGCGCAATATGAATATTCAGGAAATCAAAATAGCTGGTATCTTTGGCGTGCCTATGTAGTATTTTAATTCATAAAGCTAAAAGTTACACGTATATAATATAGTGTCACCTAACTAGGAAAGAAACCAATACATGTAAATAAATAAGAAAACCTTAATCTATTACTGCCTTACTCCCCAATGTCAAGCCAAAGTTTCAGTTTCACGGACTTACAAGCCAAGCAAACAGCAACAAGTTTAATCGCAGCCAAGCAAGCCCGTTGTTACTTGTTGCTACCACTATAAATCTGCAACTACGCAGTTATATTAGAATCAATCAAAATATATAATATAGTACATGAGTTGCTATTGAATTGAGGTGAGACAACGTACGTTTATCCTTTCTTGTTTTGTTTTTTGAACCTTTGTTTGTTTTGGGAAACAGGATTTGACTCAGGATCGCCCATCTTTGTTAATCCCTGCATTCATTTGAATTTGGAAGCGATCACTTAGTAAATCTCCATATATACGAAGGCTCAATTCCCTTAAGTCCGTAGCGGAATTAAGTGATGGTGATGGACTTTTTGGTGACAAGAAGGGGAGGAGGAGGAAATCTAATAACACCTTCAGGACAAACTCCAAATGATGTGCTTGATCTCTCAGTTATAGACAGTTTAGCAGTACTTCGATGCAATGCACGTACGTTGCACGTGTTTAAAGGAGGAGACGCTACTCTCATTCGTGAGGCATTTTCAAAAGCTTTGGTTCCTTACTATCCTCTAGCGGGCCGTCTCAAACTCTCACCGCACAGTAATAACCAGCTGCTTCAGATTGATTGTTCAGCACAAGGGATTTGGTTTGTGGAGGCTTCTGCTGATTGTACTCTCTGTGATGTTAACTACTTGGATGAAGCTGCAGCTTTGGAAGATAGTACCTTTGATAAACTTCTACCTCAGCTTCATTCTTCTTCTCCTGATCCTATTGGTGGTCATGACACTTTCATGGACCCATTGGTGCTTGTGCAGGTAAACTACTACCTATATATAGTGTGAAATGCGTACTCGAACCCAGAGCTAGCTGGTTCTCCCTGAAATGCGTCTCACAGTACATCTCAAATTGCTATTTTTTAAACTTTTATACTATAATGTCACTTTTATTTGTTATAACTTATTTTATTTTCAAGATCACAAATCCCACATTTTAAGAAGGTTTACTTATAAATATTTTTTGGGTAACCTGATTGTGTAAAATATTATTAACACTGATGGTATAACCACACAATATATATCCGGTGTGATAAAGAGAAGGTATACCTAAACTTATCCCCAGGAATATATATATCCAAATAGCAGGTTATGGAAATCATTTATTATGTTAGGTATATATATCTCCTCTTCATTTATTTGTCCCCAACAATGTATATCCAAAAGCAGGGAAATGTCAAATATATACAAGTTTAGGTAATACCCTGAACTTATCCAACGCTATCCAATTAGTTATTTATGTTTCATTAGGAGACACTCCTAAAAACATAGGTGTGGTGGTTTCAATATGGGACTAATTACTTTCTTAGGAAAATTAAACAGAGGAATTAGTAGTAACTTTTTCTTTCCGCAACGCGCACGAATAAAGAACTAGCTAACAACAACAACAAACCCAGTATAATTCTACAAGTGGGGTATTTAGAGGGTAGTGTGTACGCAAACATTACTCTTACCTTGAAAGTAAAAAGGTTGTTTCCGATAAACCCTGGCTCAAGAAAAGATGAAAAGATGAAAAAAAAAATCATTTTTTGCCTAAAGACATTCAAAAACTAGCTAGGTAGCAAAAAATAGTTAACGATATTGTAATTATCATCATATGCAGGTAACTGAATTTAAGTGTGGTGGCTTCGTTATGGGATTAACTTTCTGCCACAGTATATGTGATGGATTGGGAGCTGCACAATTTCTAAAAGCAGTAGGGGAGTTTGCTAGGGGTGTTGAGAAACTTAGCGTTACACCAGTGTGGTGCAGGGAATATCTTCTCCCAACTTCATCACCACAAAAAGGATTTGCATCAGATCAGGAGACCAAAGACAACTCATCAATGTCTCCACCGTTCAATATTCCAGTTCCAGATCAACGGCTGGAGCATGCCAGTTTCGACATTCCAATGGATGAGATCAATCAGCTCAAACACAAAGTAATGCAAGATCAATTAATGGACCGCCAAAATGCATTTTGTTCCTCTTTTGAAATTATAGCTGCTACTCTGTGGAGACAGCGAACCCGAGCAATTTTAGATCTAACAAACGACGAGAAGAATTTCTCCTCCTCGTCGAATTCAAGCTTTATTACTACAGATGATGCAGGTCAGGGGTGGAGCTATAGCCGGCTGTATATATGAATCAAATATTACTTTTACGCATACTCTTTTTTTTTTTTATAACTGTGGTGTCCGGGCCAGCTTACGCGCACCTCGACTAATTCCACGGGATACATGTCACCTCCTACCAGCAACAGATACCAGGTAACTCTATCCACCAAGGCTTGGATAGATGGGAAGAAATCACCTAGTATTTGCCTGGAATATTACTTTTAAGCATACTCTTTCGTTCCGATTTATATGATACAGTTCGGATTCGAGAGTCAAATTTTTTAAACTTGATCTCGAATTTGGACATAGAATCATCAATTCAAAATATTAAAAAAGCATATGAAAGAATCACGGTCAAAGAAAAACTTGTTTGACTCTCGAAATCCGAATTGCATCACCTAAATCGGGACAAAGGGAATATATAGGTCAAAAATTACTTTTTAACCTGAATACTCTTAGCAAAATTACTGGAGTCGCCACTAATGATGCAGGTGATGACGAAGTGAAGCTGGTGTTTTTCGCTAATTGTCGGCAACTGGTGCCTCTACCGGCCGGGTTCTACGGGAACTGTTTCTTCCCAGTGACGGTAAAGGCATCGAACAAAATTGTGGCACAAGCATCTCTTGCTGAGGTGGTGAAACTAATCAAAGATGCCAAGGCGAAACTACCAGAGGAATTTTCACAATGGCTTAATAACAAGACCGGTAAATCTGTGAATGAGGATCAAAATGGTGATGATCAATTAAATGATCCATTTGCGCCAGGGCCTGGAGTAGGTTATGATACACTGTTCGTTTCAGAATGGGGAAGACTAGGATTTAACGAGGTTGATTATGGATGGGGGAAGCCTGTGCATGTGATACCAGTACAAGGATCTGCTGTTATACCTGTGGGAATTGTTAGCAAACAACCTCTGCCCCAAAATGGCATTCGGCTTATGACCTGGTGCGTCCACAGCCAACATCTCCCTTCCTTTCTTAACATGATGAACAAAAGGAAATTGATGATGCTCTAATTAATTGATGTCTCCTGCTATCAAAAGCGTATTAATTAATTTGTGTGTACTTGTGATTTGTGTTGTGTGCCTTATGATTCAGTTTCACAATTATCAAATTTATAGTAACTGAAATTTCTATTTGTCCACTTACGGGATGCTTGGCAATTGTCAACAAGGTAAACTCACTGCGATAGACGCGTATCCAGTGTAGAAGCTATGGGTTCAACTGAACTCATAGCTTTCGCTCATTGTATTTTTACCCAGAAAATGATTAAATATGTATATATAATAAATTGTGAACCTATTAAATTAAATGAGATGTGGTAGAATTGTAAATCTGAACCCATAAAGTTTAAATTCTGAATCCGCCTTTGGCCATAGATTCAAATTTCAATCACACTACAATTGTTGGACAAACGTAACTCACCAGAGGGGTCGGAGATTCGGAGTGCTAATTAATCAAATTATTGTGCAGACAAAAGATAAAAATCAAATAGATCAATTTTGTTATAACTACCTTCACTGTTACATCTAACTTCAGTGCTATATTAATTTACCGTTGAGAATGAAAGCAATTTCACAAAAATAAATGGAGATTTAATTCTGTTTCTATCCCCCAAGAGAAGTTACACGTACATTTGTTATCTTCTAAGAAGTGTACAAAATCCTAACCTAACTCATTGGCTTCATCCCTGCTCCAAAGAAGCAAAAAACGAGCTGAGGATGACTACACTATTTAAACCATACTACTAAACTCATGTTCTCTTTTTTTGCATGCTTCTTACTTCTTCTTCTTTTTTTTTTTTTTTTTTTTTGCATTTTAATTATTTCCATTCTTCTTGTACATTTTTTCAAGAATTTTTCCTTAATAATAAGCTTCGTGGCAACTTAATAATCATTCGATTTTTTGGGGCACAAAGCAAAATACTGAGATTCTAATTAGGGGTTCAATAGTTACCCACAGTAGTTTGGTTTTGAGTAGCTTTTGTTTGTTTGGCTTGTTGCTTCTTTGAACTATGAATGACTGTTGGGACATGATGTCCAACAAGCAGTTTTTTTGTGTACTGTGCATATGTTTCAATTGGTAATAAAGTTAATTAGTTCTAAAAAAAAAATCATTCTATTTCCTAAAGACGAAAGTTTGTCTTCTTGAATCTCTTTTTCGTTTAAGGGAGTATTGCTAGCTGTTAATTTCAAGCATAGGCTTGACCTGCCAGTTATACCTATTTCTGTTACAACAAGAGAAAACGCATGATCTTGTAATTACTTCTGAATAAATTTAGAAATACTTCGTAATTTTGCAAATCTACTTTTGATTCTCCATCAACCAATCATGTGAACCTATTAAGACAGAACCAAATCCCCAGCTGTCCTGCAAGTTGAAGAAAAGGGGGGGAAAAGAAAAAGAAAAAAGACAACGTGAAGCCAAAGGGCTATCAAGTAGAGAATGCTAATGAAACCAATCAACTTGATGAGTTGATGGAATGGAAAAGCAAGAACATACCATCCATAGATGATGAGAAATTGGAAATTTGATTAAACTGACGCAAATTCTCATTGACATATCAATATGCCACAATCAATCATCATCACTTTCATCACTATAGGAAACCAAACCACCTATTGTAACTGGTTCACGGTTTTCATCATCGGCAATAGGTCCTTTCACAAATCTGTGGGATTCTCCTGTGTCACATTTGGATACATTATGAATATCTGATGAAAGCTGCTTTTTATCATCACTAGACACTTTGTTAGCTGTCAAAGAAGGACCTGAAGTTTCTGGATCCATCTTTGCTTTCTTTGCTTGTGGCTTGACTTTGATAATCGTTCCCAATGGATTAGGTGGACGACTCTTCCTCCTAATTAATGTCGGCTCCTGCATCAACCAACAATCCAATGAAAACCAAAAGATACAGCGACCATAGGGCCAGAGGCATATACCAAAATAGGGATTTATAAGTTTCTTCCTCCATTTTTATTAAGGAAACTAGTAACACGTGACTTGCGTCTTGCCAAATATTGTTTCTTAACGATACTGATATACACCACACAAAATTCAATGCCAATTATCATCCCAAATTGGTCATGTAACAAGTAATCCCCTTTCCCTTGTAGAATGGCACAGTTAGACAGAATAGAATGACAGAGAAGCCCATTTGTTTATGGTATTAAACAGCAACCTAAGTCCAAAAGGAGAAAGTGAAATACATAACAACAACAACCCAGTAAAATACCACTATGGGGAGGGTAGTATGTACGCAGACCTTACCCCTAACCCGAGGAGTAGAGAGGTTGTTTCCGAAAGACCCTCGGCTCAAAAAGAAGGTGAAATACAGAAATATGAAGCAAAACCTACCATTCATCTAAAATTGATAGAAAAAGGCAACTCTAGGAATTTAAAGGTAAAGCCTCATTAGAAAAGAAAAACTTCCTGTTTGCAAAAGTTGACAGCTTCACGAAGCTTGCTTTAGCACTAAACAAACCTTTTAATCGAGAAAGAGTTGTTAGCACATAATATATAAACTGAGAACTAGATGCAGGATCAGATACGAGACAATGTGAAGGAAGAGATGAACAGAAACACGCAACAAGAGTAAAGAGACAGACAGGAGTCCCCAGAAGGTGAGTCAAATGTAAATCAACTTTACGCTTTCAATAAATGATTCTGTCTAGTCCATATATCAGAAAGGTGCTGTACAACAAAAGAAGAAAAAAAGTTAAGGGGAAAAGGGGTTTGATCTCCAATTCATGCCTACCAAGCACCAACACTGACTCAGTTGGATCATGAAAAGGCTGGAACAAGAGATATTCACTGTGCTCTCTTCCTTTGGTTTCGTGTGGTCAATGGCCATTGTTCGTAATACAAGAAATTCTATTAAGACAATAAAAAAAATTACTATATGAACAGACAACATCAGAAGTCCCTCGATAATTGGATAAGTAAATTCCATCTTGGAACTTAATAGACCTAAATTACTCTTCAAATATCAGATTGCAGCTTTTCAATTGTTTAGGGATCTTCATTGCCATTTGATAGTATGGGTGAGGCCTCATAGGGTTGCATTGCATACGCTTATACTAAACCTATTCATAGCAAAAGCTGCAAAGCTGAAGTTTTAGCTTCTAAATTTAATTAACTGAATCTTGAATAGTTCGTTCACAGGCTTCGCAATTTTTTGCTAGTAAATTAGCTGTTGCAGCATGTTATTCTTTTTTCCTCCTAGTTCCCAGCCGACAATTCTTCTTCTTTTCACTGATTAACCAGCTTAATCGCCTGTAAGTGTTTTGATTCCTTCAACTCTTTTGTTAAGTTGGTTTTGTTGTGTGGTGCAGACGGCATCAATTAATCACCGGTACCAACTAGTATAGTCACAAGATTTCCATCTTTAAAAAGAAATTGCTTGCCTTTCCTCCTGGGATTTTGACTTTTCTCCTAAGCCCAAGCCTAAATGACCCACCCAACCCGCCCATTTATTGAACTCACCCCATCTCAACCCATTTAAAGTTGGGCTGATTTTTAGCCCAAATTAATCCATGAATAACTTTGCCAAAATATCTTAGAAATAATTTCTTTTTATTTGATATGATGTATATGGCCATAACAAAAAGAAAAAGAAGTCTTATTTAGTAACTATAAGAAAACACTTATTAAGTAAAGCTTGATAAGAGTTGGGCGGGTTGTGCCATGACCCAAATTTTAGCCTATCTTGACCCAGCCCATCTTAGCGCAAGTAACTTTTCGGCGGGTCAAATTATTTACTCAACCCATTTTGACCCACCCATTGGACACCCCTAGTCAAAGGTAATCAGATACTATTTTCTGCATCTGTGCCAGCAAAATTTTTTAGCAACATCCTTTCTTCCTGAAACCCAATGGATCAGTGTTACTTCTTGATTTTGACCATTTAAGCCAAATCATGAACATAGAAACAAAAGGGAGAAAAGAATGAATAAGAAAAAGAAAATAGAATAACCACGGAGGCCAAAAATAAAATCAACCAAGTTATAGATGATTGTGTTACAGAAAAGGAAATGAGCAAAGGCGGGGAATTATGGAGTATTAAGAGTTTGAAGCACAATTGGACGTTCTCCACCTTTTCTCTTTAGATACGTGATTGGTACAAATCCAGACTCCTTCCTCTGTTGTCTAAGGCGAAAAACATAGGAAAGCCCAAAGGTCTAATGGGGTTGTAAGTGCAGAGCGCAATTATAGGGGGACTTCAATGAAGAAAGGCTAATGAAATTTTTTTCTTCTAAATATACATGTAATGCATGAAAAACAAAACAAATAAAAACACAAACTAAATGATATCAACAATGGATTGACAAAAACACTACAATTAAGTGAATATAACAAGTAGTACTTTATAATATATGAAAAAGTGAATATAGAAAGTAAAAATCACCTCCTTCAAGTTCAAAAACCATATTAATTTATGATTCAGATGAAAATATGCAGCAACTTTCTAATTAAGATATAGTAACTAGCTTTCTAGTGTAGTAGTAGTAGTAAATTTCCAATTTTCTTTTTTTGTTTGAACCTTGCCAACTATATCTAGCGATGCTCTACAGAACCCATGGATGACGAGACATGCACTGAAGCACCCTTTAAGCGAAACGAAACACTAGCCTGACTACCTAGCTTTGTAATTTTTCAGCGTTTATATGAAAGCTTAGTGCTATGAAGTACAGCTATTCATTTTAGAGAGACGTGTATGAAATCATTAAAAAGAGGTAAATTGCCAAAGCATCTTAGACAAAAGGCCAAGAATCATTTTGGTATTAGTGCCTCACACATGTCATATCATTTGACCATATATTGCCATCTCATATAACTATGCGGCCACACAGCAGAAGTAAAGGCAGATAATTTTTAACATCGGGTGAGATGCTGATAAAGCAGTGGCTAAGAAACAATAAGCCATGAACACCAAAAATACAGTGCTTTTCTAAAGGCAGATCCAGCTATTGAGACTAACCTGGACTTTCGGAACAGGAGGCATCTCCTTGATTTCCTGTACAATGGTAGACTGTGCAGCAACAGCAACCTAAAAAACCCAAGAGTAAGATCAGCATTCTTCATAGGCCATAAAGCAAACTTCTAGGCAATGAAGTTGAACAATGACACTAAATTACTTGAAAACTTCGCAGCTGCTCAGCCTCTTCATCAGCCACTTGCTTCTCATAATCTCTCCTTGACTAAGCAATCAAAGAGTTAGAGCATAAAGTATCAAATATATGATGCATGCATAAATATGTCCATGTTATGTTCATACACAGAGGAGACAGACAGACATCAATTTGTACACATAAGCAAATGCATTGAGCAGAGAAGCGATCAACGAGTTAGAGAGCATCCAAAGGTTATATCTTTTATCTTCTTCTGATGCAAATTAACTCATAGCCCAATAACAACTTCTCGAGAACTGGTCTTTCCATTGCAAAATAAACGGAGGTCACCGTCACCATGTATTATCGCACAAGAACATCAAGAGTACACTAAATAAGGTTTTCCTAAACTAATAAACAAATAAGAGATTGGAATAAATATATTCATATAAGGAAAACCAAATTTCCATATATGTACTACGGCACATAGAATTGTATAACTTCACAACACTACACCAAATGGCAAATGTCATAAAAGCAACAAGATAAGAAGCTGAAGAAATCCAAACTCCTGCCATGACGATCTTGTTCAAGTCAAGCTGGGCAGGGTCATCCAGCATTTCATGCCAATCTGAAAGCTTAGGAACCTCACAAGTTGAACCCCCTCCCCACATAGGGAGGCGGGGTCATGCCGCTACGCAAAACATATCTTGAAAGCTTGATTAAAAAGGTATAGTGAAGCATTAAGAACTAAACTATGTTGGAGCCCATTCACACATATATATATACTGCTCCATTAGCACGCATAGACTAATAGAACCAATAGATTAGACAAAGCACAAATTAACTTTTTAATCAAAAATCTAGAGCAATTGTAATATTAATGACATTCCAGCTGGAATAGTTGCATTTAGGCTTCCCAGCAAGAAATACTTTCTATGAGATTAGGATGCCACATGCTTCATCCTTAATGTAGCAGAGGTGTTAAGTGCATAATAATAAACTAAAATCATCATCAACTACATGATATGCCTAAAAGCTCAACGTGCAACTAATGTACTTACTGTGCGCATCTGTCTACTCTAGGATACAGTAAACACTAAACATGATAGGATACGCTGCTACTACAACAGAAATTACACCTTAATACCGAACTAGTTGTGTTCGTCTATATGAATCATCCATATTCACTTTCACCCATCCCATTCTGGACTTGTTTCATCCGAATACTCAATCATTTGTCATTTAAGACAACTTAGGGTCCCTATCACTAGATTTCCTGAACAATTCATGCTGACATACAAATTTCTAAATATACTAAAAAGACTCCAAGCAAACACTGGACTTTAGGTATGTGTTCCAACAAAACCAGGCTTTAATCCTAACTATTGATATCACCTATAAGAACCTTTTACCTCTGTCATGTTTTGATCTTCATTAAGTTCGCACGGATTCCAAGAAATTCTACATCTTTAAGGACAATTTCCCTCCATGTAATTTCAGGTTCACCTCATTTCCTTTTAACATATGTAATCATTATAGCATCATAAATAAGGACCGGTGCATTTTGGAGCTCTAAAACATGGCTATGTACTTTCTCAGCAAGCTAGTCCACCCCTAGACTACAAGTATGAATGCTATACATCTCAAGCAAACTTCTCGTGTTTTATCCTCTAAGTAGTTCTTGTATCTTCTGTCAGATGAATGTATTTCTAATTTTGTACGACCGCACATCCGTCGTAACATCCACATATACACTACAATCAACGAATAATAAATCATGCATAAAATAACTGTAAGTTTAAACTCCACGATCAGAGGGTTTGTCGCTTGGAAGAGAACTACAAGGAACCTTAAGTTGAGATAAGCAGCTGAACTTTAAGATAGTTATTCACTAAACACCCACTGCTCATATAAGCATTAAATCTCAAATTAGATGAGTCCTTAAAGCAAAAGATAGAATGTTCCCCATCACATGTGTAGAAATGATAATAATGTGGACAGGACATCATGGCAATGACAAAGCATGTATAGATAATCTATTAGTTGTATCCCAAACAAACATAAAGACCTTAAGCAACATCTAACCATTTCAAGCTTATCAAGGAACTCGGTCTCGTCATCATCCAAGGCTTTAGGTGGTCCTGCAAGAACATTAAAGAGATACATTTCCAAGCAATTGTAAATGAATAGCGCAAGCACCAAAATGAGTAACCCACAAGAAACGAAAAAGGAAAAGGGTCCTTAATTACTCACGGTGTTTAAATCGCTCATTAAATTCAGCATCTTTCTTGTCCTTGTTTTCCTTCAAAATCTGCGGTTTCAATGAAAAATATAACTCAAGCTGGAGAGTCTGATATTTGAAGCACAAACATCCCAGAGAGCATAAACATATGGACCAGAGCTACCTTGACACAAAAGATTAAAACTGGAAAGGATAATCAATGAAAGGAAAAATAATGTCATTAGCATAATAGGAGGTACTAATTTCCAAAATTATTGCTTTGACAACACAATTCCAGTAATGTTCTATGTTCACTTCGTCGAAAAATTATATTGTCGTGTAAAATAAAAAATAAAAAGATTTGGTCATATATGAATTGTTGGATCCTCTTGACATAAGGAAATTTTTTAGTGTAGTGATAAAGTGGGTTCAAAAAGTTGCTTTAGATCATAAATTTGAATTCTAACTATGAGATTCTAATATCCTTTTGAATTCCTTTATATAAATTCCTGGTTCCACCACTGGTTGATACTAGGATATCTGATACAGGTGTTTGTAAGTATCCTGAAGGTACATGCACATTGTTGCCAATCTTTATAGTGTATTTAGAAGAGTTAACACAAAGTGCCCAGTAAGGAAATATAGCAACAATAAGTGACAAGCAAAAGGGAGTTTATTGAGTTTTGTTGGACCTCATAAAGTGGGCGATCTCTCTGAGCAGTTCCGTCCTCGACCCGAGCACCCCGAGTTTTCTTGGCTTCTTCCAACTACGAAACAAACCCACGTTTAAAGCAAACAACTAACGGCGGAAGAAACCCATGTGAACAGAGGAAATGGGGGCAAGGGTTTACGGTTTACCTGTTCTTCGGAAACAAAACTCATCAACCTTATAGCAGGTGGTAAATCTTCGTCCGCCATTGTGAAGTTCAGTTGTCGCACTACAAAGTTACACCACCAAGTTTGATTTCGCGGGCAGGGGTGTAGTAGTAGCAATATCTGAGCTGCTTCCCTTTTCAGGTTACTGTGTTTTCTCCCCCTTTCTTTTCCATTTCAATCCCCAATTGTCTTCCCAATATTGTCAATCACTAAATTGATACTACTTAGGGGTCGTTTGGTAACGTGTATTAGAATAGTGCGGAATAAGGTGTATTAGTAATGCATGGATTAGTAATGTATGTGTTAGTAATGCAAGCATTAGTTAAATATTATTTCTTATCTACTGCTTGGTGTGGTGTATTAAAATTATAATGCATTGCATAATTTTTAAGAAAAATAGTTGTTTACAAAAATATCCTCCATATTCTCTAGCTTTAAGGGACTTTAAGGATAATTTTGTCTTTAACTAACCTAATGCATGCATTAAAGCCTTGGTATTACTAATGCCATGGTTTCTATGCATTACTTATACATAGGATAATACCAAGTATGATGTTATATAATGTACCAAACAAGATATTAATAATGCATAGAGTTAATGCTTGAATTATTTTTTCTAATGTCTCCTACCAAACCACCCCTAAATGTTGATGGGAACAAAAAAATATTTCATATTTGTTCTCATTTTCAAAAGGAATCATTAATCATGCTTTATTATTTAGAAATAATTTAATTTTAATCTTACTACTTTACCTTTAAGAGAAAAAAATTATATCCATGAAATATTTTATGATTTGTCTAAAATTACAAGTTTCGAAAATATTTTTTTTCCTTAAACTTTGTGTCGAGTCAAATATCAGCACATAAAATGAGATATTTTTATTCCACTTTTTACCGTCCAATATTCTTTTATTTAGCTAAAAACAACTAGAACTATAAAAATATATTTGGATAAATCTCTCTCTCTCTCTCTCTCTCTCTCTCTCTCTCTCTCTCTCTCTATATATATATATATATATATATATATATATATATATATATATATATATATATATATATGTAATAGAACAAGTGATGTGGCACTCTCCTAAGATGGGATTTCTATTTATCTTTTTCCTCAATTTTTTTATCATTTTCTATCACTTTGCCTATTTCTCTTTTCTATTATCTTCTATCGAACCGTTTAGCCGGAACCCAAAAGACACGACATTAAATCTAAGGAGGTTATTACGATTAGTCACAACCCAAAAGGCACAATGTTAAAATCAGCCTTATTATATGTTACTTTCTCCCTCGCTCTATCTTCCTACTTTTTGACCCAACCCAAAAGAAACAATATCAAAGATCACCCTTATTGGCTGTTGCACATTACTTTCTCCATCGCTCTCTTCCTATTTTTCGATAAGCCTATAACAGAAGTTTCTCCCTCACCATGTCTTCTTCTTCTTCCTCTCTTAATTTCTTTTCAATTCAATGTATAATGAATGTGATATTAATGTATTATTTAAATAGTATATGATCTTGCTTTCCCAATTTAAAGTCGTGCATGCTATGCTGAGAATACTAGCAATATGTAATGCAGGAAGGGATGAGATTTAAGTACAAACTTTCTTCGAGTCAGAGCAGTCAATAAATTTTTATTTTTTATTATATATCTTTATTGCTTCTTTTACTTTCTTCTATCTACGTGACTGTAGTAATATTTTGGGATATACCAATTCTTACAATAATACTCCAACAAAGGTTGGAATTTCTTCTGACCAACAACAAGGGGCTATCTCCACAACTTTGTCTATTTTTTTCTAAAGGGAATAAGGTAACCGTCCTAGAATGAAAAACTGAAGAAATATATGGAAAGAGAGGAATGGAAAAAGGAGATAAAATGAAAAGAAGGAAAAAAGAAAATGAGAGTGTCACGACCCAAATTAACCCTGCGTAAGGTGTCGTGATGGCACCTAGTCTTTACGACTAGGTAAGCCTAATATTACGAAAAATATAAAGAAAATACAATATTTTAAAAATAAACAGCATATTGTGAATAGCCAAGAGTAGTACCACTCAGCATATACAAAATAATTTTCTAAGACCCGGAATATCATTAAGTCACAAGCTGTTATAATCTATGTAGCTCTATACAAAAGTCTGAAGATAATAAAGAAAGTCTCTAGGTGAGGGAGTAGAAAGGGACTCCGAATATCTACGGACGCAAGCAGAAGTACTTTGAAGTCTCCTAGAATCAGCAGCACGCACTAACCCTGAGGCTGAAAGCTTGCACCTGGATCTGCATACGAAAACATGTGCAGGAAAGGGCATGAGTACACCACAATGGTACCCAGTAAGTGTCAAGCCTAACCTCGATCGAGTAGTGACGAGGTCAGGTCAAGGCCCTACCGGAGTAAATATAATAAATTAAACAGTAAAAAGATATAAGTAAAATTTACGGTAACACAGTTAAAGAAATTCTCAAAAATTTAACAGTTAAGGGAGCCCTCGGTTCAGAACAAGGTAAACACAATGGGGAATCTCCCGGGATACCGTCCCGTAGTTCTGAATGAATATACAGTACAAGGGGATCTCCTGGAATACGTCCGTAGTCCCAAAGTAAATATGCAGTGCTGGGGGATCTCCCAGAATACGTCTGTAGTACCAAAGTAAATATACAGTGCTAGAGGGATCTCCCGGAATACGTTCGTAGTCCCAAAGTAAATATGCAGTGCTGGAGGATCTCCCGAAATATGTCTGCAGCCCCAAAATAAATATGCAAGACAGAGGGATCTCCCGGGATACGTCCGTAGTCCCAATTTAAATATGCAATGCAAGATGAAATGGCACGTATGGCATCGAGTTATACAATTTAAATAAGAAAAGTAGGGACTTAACTAAGCATGTCACGCAGAATGTCAGATAGGTAGTTAAAACACGTAAGCATGCTTCTCTAGTCTAAGCTAAATAATTAAACGTATTAGTGCAATTTAATAAGGGAAAACCGTTTATGATTTAGAAAGGAAAAACAGGATTTTTGCAATAATAGCCTGTGTACGTACTCGTCACCTCACGTACACGGCGCCCACACCTCAATTAATATCAAACATCATAAGAGAAAATTCCCCAACACAAGGTTAGACAAGCCACTTACCTCGAACCGCTCAAATCAACTCGATATCACGTTCTTGCCACGAGTATCCAACTCCAAATGGCCTGAATCTATTCAAATTAATTGCATAATATAAATATAACTACAAGTAACTAATTTAACTAATTAATTCGAAGTTAAAGCATGAAATTAGAAAAAATGCCCAAAAAGTCTCCCGGGCCCACATCTCGGGATCGGGTAAAAATTATAAATTATGAACACTCATTCACTCACGAGTTCACTCGAACAAAAATCATCTAAATCTGACGTTAAATTTCCATTCAAATCTCAGATTTTCAATTGGAGAACCTTTTCCCCCATTTCCAAACTTGTACCCTCAAATTCCATAATTAGACGAGGAAAACAATAATGGATTAATGAAATATACACAAATTAGAGTTAAGAATTGTTACCCACTGCTTTCCTCTTCAAAACCCTTGCAAAATCGCCTTCTCCCGAGCTAAAATTCTAATTGGTGAAAATGAGGAATGAACCCTCAAATCTGCCTCTTTAACCCAGCGATTTCCGCACCTGCGCTCATGGGGCCTCATCTGCGGTCACGCACCTGCGGAAAAATCATCGCAGGCGCGAAGGTCACTTATCCGGGCTGGGGCCCTCATCTGCGGGCAATTCCTCACACCTGCAGTCCAATCGCGCATCTGCGCATTTCACTAAGGTAGCCAGGCTCCGCACATGCGCCCATGCTTTGCACCTGCGGGCTCGCAGGTGCGGTCAAACTTGCGCACCTGCGCTCCATCACCAGCCCCACCAGTTCCGCATATGTGCACTCTCTCCGCACCTGCGGCCTCCCTTCCGCAGGTGCGAAACACCAGAACCAGCAAAGGCACCAGATTTTCCTAAGTCCAAATTCATTCCGTTAAGCATCCGAAATACACCCGAGGCCCCCGGGACCTTGACCAAACATACCAACCAATCCTAAAATACCATACGAATTTAGTCGAGCCTTCAAACCACATCGAACAACACCAAAATCATGAATTAAGCACGGATTCAAGCGTAAGAATTTTGAATTTTTTCAAATTCTACAAACGACGCCGAACCACAACAAATCTAGTCCGAATGACCTCAAATTTTACACACAAGTCACAAAATGACACTACGAACCTACAACCTCTTTCGAAAATCCATTCCAAACTCGATATCAAAATTTTCAGTATCGGCCGAAATCGCCGAAAAACTAACTTTCGCCAATTCAAGCCTAAATCTACTACTGACCTCAAAAATACATTCCGGACGTGCTCCTAAGCTCAAAATTACTCAACGGAGCTAACAGAGTTGACAGAATTCCATTCCGGATCCGTATTCACACACTTCCGACTATGATCCAATTTCTAAGGCTTAAACTCACAACTAGGGACTAAGTGTCCCAAAACTTTCCGAATTTCATAACTAATCACCCCGTCAAATCCCAAAAGCAGAAACAAATGTGAGGAAATCAGATATTAGGGGATCGGGGCTCTAATTCTCAAAACAACCGACTGGGTTGTTACATCCTTCCCCTCTTAAAACAATCATTCGTCCTCAAACGAGTATAAAGACATACCTGAAACCGTGAAAAAACGAGGGTACTGACTGCGCATATCCTGCTTGGTCTCCCAAGTCACCTCCTCGGTCGCCTGACCCCTCCACTGGACCTTTACTGGAGCAATATACTTCGACCTGAGCTTTCTGACCTGCCTGTCCAAAATGGCTACTGGCTCCTCAACATAAGATAGATCCTTGTCCAACTGGACTGAGCTGAAATCTAATACATAAGTCGGATCACCGTGATACTTCCGGAGCATAGACACGTGGAATACTGGGTGAACTCCTGCTAGGCTGGGAGGCAAGGCAAGTTCATAAGCAACCTCCCCAACTCGCTGCAATATCTCAAAAGGACCAATGAACCTCGGGCTCAACTTGCCCTTCTTCCCGAACCCGCCCTTCATAGGCGATACTCGAAGCAAGACCCGCTCATCAACCATAAATTCCAAATCACGAACCTTACGGTCCGCATAACTCTTCTGTCTGGACTGGGCTGTGCGAAGTCTCTCCTTAATCACCTTCACCTTATCCAGGGCATCCCGGACCAAATCTGTACCCAACAATCGTGCCTCGCCCGGCTCAAACCATCCCACTGGGGACCGGCACCGCCTACCATACAAAGCCTCATACGGTGCCATCTGAATGCTGGACTGGTAACTGTTATTGTAAGCAAACTCTGCAAGTGGCAAGTATTGGTCCCATGACCCTCCGAACTCCATCACACAGGCACGGAACATATCCTCAAAAATCTGAATCGTGCGCTCGGACTGCCCGTCCGTCTGAAGGTGAAAGGATGTGCTCAGCTCCACCCTAGTACCCAACTCCTGTTGTATGGCTCTCCAAAATCGTGATGTGAACTGCGTACCTTTGTCTGAAATGATGGATACTGGGATACCATGAAGGCGGACAATCTCTCTGATAAAAATCTCAGCCAACCTCTCAGAAGAATAAGTGGTCAATACTGGAATAAAATGAGCTGACTTGGTCAGCCGATCCACGATCACCCAAATAGCATCGAACTTTCTCAAAGTCTGTGGAAGTCCAACTACAAAGCCCATGGTGATCCGCTCCCACTTTCACTCTGGGATCTCTAACCTCTGAAGTAATCCACCCGGCCTTTGGTGCTCATATTTGACCTGCTGACAGTTGAGACACTTGGCCACAAACCCAACTATATCCTTCTTCATCCTCCTCCACCAGTAGTGCTGTCTCAACTCCTGGTACATCTTCGCGATACCGGGATGAATGGAGTACCGCGAGCTGTGGGCTTCCTTGAGAATCAAATCCCAAAGCCCATCTACATTGGGCACACAGATCAGGCCCTGCATCCTCATCACACCGTCATCACCAATAGTCACATCTCTGGTATCACCTCGCCGAACCCTGTCCTGAAGAACTAGAAGATGAGGATCATCATATTGGCGCTCCTTGATACGGTCATATAGAGAAGACCGAGCAACCACACAAGCTAATACCCGGCCAGGCTCTGAAATATCCAATCTCACGAACTAGTTGGCTAAGGCGTGGACATCCAAGGCTAAGGGCCTCTCAGCTGCCGGAAGGTATGCCAAACTCCCCAAACTCTCTGCCCGGCGGCTCAAGGCGTTGGCCACTACATTGGCCTTCCCCGGGTGGTATAATATAGTGATATCATTGTCTTTCAGTAGCTCCAACCACCCCTGATGATGCAAATTAAGGTCCTTCTACCTGAACAAGTGCTGTAAACTCTGGTGATCAGTGTAGATCTCACAAGGAACACCGTACAAATAATGACGTCAGATCTTCAGGGCATGAACAATAGCTGCTAAGTCGAGATCATGAACCGGATAATTCTTCTCATGCACCTTCAACTGTCTAGACGCGTAGGCAATCACCCTACCGTCTTGCATTAGTGCCGCTCCAAGGCCAATCCTCGAGGCATCACAATAGACAGTGTAGGACCCCGAACCTGTAGGCAATACTAATACTGGGCTGTAGTCAAAGCTGTCTTGTGCTTCTGAAAGCTCTCCTTACACTCCTAGATCCACCTGAACGGAGCACCCTTCCGGGTCAACCTGGTCATAGGTGCTGCAATGGATGAAAATCTCTCCACAAAGCGATGGTAATACCCCACCAAACCAAGGAAACTGCTGACCTCCATAGCTGATGATGATCTAGGCCAACTCTGCACTATCTCCACCTTCTTCGGATCTACCTTGATCCCATCACAAGACACTATGTGGCCTAAGAATACCACTGAATCAAGCCAGAATTCACACTTAGAAAATTTTGCATACAATTTCTTCTCCCTCAAAGTCTGAAGCACGGTCCTCAAGTGTTGCTCATGATCTTCCCGAGACCGGGAATATACCAGGATGTCGTCCATAAACACAATGACGAAGGAATCAAGATAAGGCCGGAACACACTGTGCATCAAATGCATAAAGGCTGTTGGGTCATTGGTCAGCCCAAATGACATGACAAGAAACTCATAGTGACCATATCTGGTCCTGAAAGCAGTCTTCGAGATGTCCGGCTCCCGAATCTTCAACTGATGATAGCCAGAACGCAAGTCAATCTTGGAAAACATCCTGGCACCCTGTAACTGATTAAATAAATCATCGATGCGAGGCAAAGGATACTTGTTCGTCACTGTAACCTTGTTCAACTGCCGATAATCAATACACATACACATAGAACCATCTTTCTTCTTCACAAATAAGATCGGAGCACCCCAAGGTGATACACTGGGCCTGATGAAACCCTTATCAAGCAACTCCTGCAACTGCTCTTTCAACTCAGGAGGAGCCATACGGTAAGGAGGAATAGATATGGGCTGAGTGCCCGGCAACAAATTAATGACGAAATCAATATCTCTATCGGGTGGCATACCCGGAAGATCAGCTGGAAACACATCAGGGAAATCCCTCACTACTGGAACTGATTCAACTGTAGGGGTATCAATACTGACATCTCTCACATAGGCCAAATACGCATCACACCCCCTCTTAACCATTCGTTGAGCCTTAAGAAATGAAATGACCCTACGGGGAGTATACTCTAAGGTACCTCTCCACTCTAATCTCGGCAAGCCTGGCATAGCCAGCATCACGGTCTTAGCGTGATAATCAAGAATAGCATAATGGGGCGACTACCAGTCCATGCCCAAGATAACAATAAAATTTACCATACTGAGTAATAACAAATTGGCTCTGGTTTCAAAACCACTAAGAGCAATCAAACACGACCAATATACGCGGTCCACAACGAGAGAATCTACCTCGGGAGTAGATACATAAACAGGGGAACTCAAAGAATCCCGAGATATCCCCAAATGTGGAGCAAAATAAGAAGACACATATGAATACGCAGAGCCTAGGTCAAATAATATTGATGCATCCCTATGACAGACAGGGACGATACCTGTGATGATTGAATTTGAAGCAACGACCTCTAAACGGGCTGGAAGGGCATAGTACCCGGCCTGGCCTCCCCCTTTAGGGCGACCTCGATCTCCCCGACCTCCACCTCGAGCTGGCTGAGGAGGTGGGGTGGCAGCTGGGGCTGGAAGAATGGCCGGAGGACCCGGTGGAGCACGTGGAGGCTGATAAGTCTGTGAAGGTGCACCCATTCTGGCTCTGGGGCAATCTCTAACTATGTGACGAGTGTCACCACACTCAAAACAACCCCTCGTAGGATGCAGCGGCTGAGACTGACTTGAACCTGGCATGCTGGACTGGCTGGAAATAGCACTTCGAGTAGGAGGCATAATGGATACTAGCGGTGCATAATAGGGCTCCTGAGGTCTAGGAGGAGCTGGAACACCGCTAGCTGCTAGAAGAGCTGAATGAACAGGGCGACTCACAAAACCCCTACCATAGCGTGTTGTTGGTGCATGAGCTCTTGAATAATAACCAGTCTCTCGAGATCTCTTGGCCTCTCTCTCCTCTCTGTCCCGGGCAAACATGCTTTCCACTCTCCTGGCAATGCTCACTGCCTACTGATAAGTGATGTCCATCTCCAACTCCCTGGCCATACTGGTCCGAACACTGGGGTGGAGTCCCTCAATGAAGCGACAAACCCTCTCTCTGACTGTAGCAACCAGAGCCGTTGCATGGCGAGCTAACTCACTGAAACAGACTGCATACTCCGACACAGTCATAGCACCCTGACGCAGCTGCTCAAACTCTACACGCCAAGTATCCCTGAGGCTCTGAGTAACATACTCACGCAAGAACATCTCTGAAAACTGAGTCCAAGTGAGTGAGACTGCCTCGTCCGGACTACTCAGCTCATAAGCACGCCACCACTGATATGTTGCTCCCCTCAGCTGGAAAGCGGTAAAAGAAACCCCGCTCGTCTTCACAATGCCCATAGTGCGGAGAATACGATGACGCTCCTCAAGAAAACCTAGAGCATCATCTAAAGCTAGTCCGCTGAAAGTAGGTGGGTGGTACTTCTTGTAGCTCTCAAGTCTGAGCTGCTCTGCCTCAGAAGCAGCTGCCCTGGTCTCATGCTGAACCGAAGACACTGGGGGCAAAGGAATATACTCTGGGCCTGATCTACCTGGAACCTCTTTTCAGGAGTGTGGGCTGCAGGAGTCTGTGCCCCTCTACCGGCCTGAGATGTAGCGGGAGCTATCGGAAATAGTTCAGCCTGAGCCAAAGTGCTGAACATGCTTATGAACTGAGCTAAAGTCTCCTGGAGGGCTGGAGTAGCAATATGGATCTCCGGTGCTGGCCCTCCAGCTGGAGCTGTTGGGGGCTCCTCTGACGTAGCTCTCGCAGATGCTCGGGCTACACCACGTGGTCGTCCTCTACCCCGACCCCGGCCTCTGGCGGCTTTGGCAGGGGGCTCAGGTGCCTGATCGTCGGTCCTCCCAGTATGGGTCCTCACCATCTGTGAGAAAGAATATAATAGAGTTTTAGAATTTTGATGTCAATAACTCGCAAGACAAGGAAATCAAAGGAATATGATTATTCTTAACAGTTACATAGCCTCCTGAAGATAAGTACGGACATCTCCGCACCGATCCGCGAGACTCTAATAAACCGACTTATGACTCGCGACTCCTATGAACCTAGTGCTCTGATACCAACTTGTCACGACCCAATATTACGAAAAATATAAAGAAAACACAATATTTTAAAGATAAACAGCATATTGTGAATAGCCAAGAGTAGTACCACTCGACATATACAAAATAATTTTTCAAGACCCGAAATATCACTAAGTCACAGGCTGCTATAATCTATGTAGTTCTATACAAAAGTTTGAAGATAATAATAAAAGTCTCTAGGCGAGGGAGTAGAAGAGGACTCCGAAGATCTGCGGACGCAAGCAGAAGTACCTTGAAGTCTCCTAGAATCAGCAACACGCACTAACCCCGAGGCTGATAGCTCGCACCTGGATCTGCACACGAAAACATGTGCAGGAAAGGGCATGAGTACACCACAATAGTACCTAGTAAGTGCCAAGCCTAACCTCGATCGAGTAGTGACGAGGTCAGGTTAAGGCCCTACCGGAGTAAATATAATAAATTAAACGGTAAAAGATATAAGTAAAATTTACGGTAACACAGTTAAAGAAATTCTCAAAAATTTAACAGTTAAGGGAGCCCTCGGCTCAGAACAAGGTAAACACAATGGGAAATCTCCCGGGATACCGTTCTATAGTTTCGAATGAATATGCAGTACAGGGGGATCTCCCGGAATACGTCCGTAGTCCCAAAGTAAATATGCAGTGCTGGGGGATCTCCCGGGATACGTCCGTAGTCCCAAAGTAAATATACAGTGCTGGGGGATCTCCCGGAATACGTCCGTAGTCCCAAAGTAAATATGCAGTGCTAGAGGATCTCCCAGAATACGTCCGTAGTCCAAAAATAAAAATGCAAGACAGGAGGATCTCCCGTAATACGTCCGTAGTCCCAATTTAAATATGTAACGCAAGATAAAATAACAGGTATGGTATCGAGTTATACAGTTTAAATAAGGAAAGTAGGGACTTAACTAAACATGTCGCACAGAATGTCAGATAAGTAGTTAAAACACGTAAGCATGCTTCTCTAGTCTAAGCTAAACAATTAAACGTATTAGTGTAATTTAGTAAGGGAAACCCATTTATGATTTAGAAAGGAAAAACGGGATTTTTGCAATAATAGCCCGCGTACGTACTCGTCACCTCACGTACACGGCGCTCACACCTCAATTAATATCAAACATCCTAAGGGGAAAGTCCCTAACACAAGGTTAGGCAAGCCACTTACCTCGAACCGCTCAAATCAACTCGATATCACATTCTTGCCACGAGTATCCAACTCCAAATGGCCCGAATCTATTCAAATTAATTGCATAATATAAATATAACCACAAGTAACTAATTTAACTAATTAATTCGAAGCTAAACCGTAAAATTAGGAAAAACGCCCAAAAAGTCTCTCCGGGCCCACGTCTCAGAATCAGGTAAAAATTACAAATTATGAACACCCATTCACTCACGAGTTCACTCGAATAAAAATCATCTAAATCCGACGTCAAATTCCCATTCAAATCTCAAATTTTCAATTGGGGAACCTTTTCCTCTATTTTCAAACTTCTACCCTCAAATTTCATAATTAGACGAGGAAAACAATAATGCATTAATGAAATATACACGAATTAGAGTTAAGAATTGTTATCCACTGATTTCCTCTTCAAAACCCTTGCAAAATCGCCTTCTTCCGAGCTAAAATTTGAATTGGTGAAAAATGAGGAATGAACCCTCGAATCTGCCTCTTCAACCGAGCGATTTCCGCACCTGCGCTCATGAGGCCGCATCTGCGATCACGCACCTGCAAAAAAATCATCACAGGTGCGAAAGTCACTTATGCGGGTTGCGGCCGTATCTGAGGGCAATTCCCCGCACCTGCGGATACCGTACTTGTGGTCCAATCGGCGCATCTGCGCATTTCACTAAGGCAGCCAGGCTCTGCACCTGCATCCACGCTTCGCACCGCACCTGTGCTCCATCACCAACCCCACCAGTTCCGCATCTGCGCACTCTCTCTGCACCTACAGCTCGCGCACCTGCGACCTCCCTTCCGCAGGTGCAAAACACCAGAACAAGCAAAGGCACAAGATTTTTCCTAAGTCCAAATTCATTCCGTTAAGCATCCGAAGTACACCCGAGGCCCCCGGGACCTCGACCAAATATACCAACCAATCCTAAAATACCATACGAATTTAGTCGAGCCTTCAAACTACATCAAACAACACCAAAATCATGAATTAAGCACAGATTCAAGCCTAAGAATTTTGAATTTTTTTAAATTCTACAAGCGACGCCGAACAACATCAAATCTAGTCCAAATGACCTCAAATTTTATACACAGGTCACAAATGACACTACGAACCTACAGTCACTTTCAGAATTCCATTCCGAGCTCGATATCAAAATTTTCACTATCGGACGAAATCGCCGAGAAACTAACTTTTGCCAATTCAAGCCTAAATCTACTACAGACCTCGAAAACATATTCCGGACACGCTCCTAAGCTCAAAATCACTCAGCGGAGCTAACGGAGTCGACGGAATTCCATTCCGGATCCGTCTTCATACAGTTCCGACTATGGTCCAATTTCTAAGGCTTAAACTCACAACTAGGGACTAAGTGTCCCAAAACTCCCCGAATTCCATAACCAATCACCCCGGCAAATCCCAAAAGCAGAAACAAATGTGAGAAAATCAGATATTAGGGGATCGAGGCTCTAATTCTTAAAACGACCGGCCGGGTCGTTACAGAGAGGTAACGAAATAGCAAATCCAAGAAGAACGAGTTAATTTTTTTTTATCATTAGTCTTTCTTTCTATTCCTACTGCTCTTTTCTAATTTCTTCTTCTATTATTTCTTCCTACAAATATTTTTGCTTTATTTTTGCAAATGTAGATTTAATAAAAGTTAGTGTTCTTAGCATTATATTTAAAATGCTAATGAAATCAGAAAAATTTACTTCAAATTGTTTTGGTTTAGTTTGTATAACTGACTGATTTTACAAACGCTAGTATTGATAGTTTGTGCCGACAGTTAAGTAAAAATCTCCCTCTCAATTAATGGGGGTGCAAAGAAGAAAAATAGGAGGGAAGAAGAAAAGCACCATAATAATATTTTACTAAATTGATATCTGAATCTCTCAATTTTCAAAATATCTCTCTAAACCTAAATGACATAATATTTATTGATACTCCTGTGTCAAACTATTTCAAGCCCTTGAGTTTTTAACAAAGATGATAATTGAAATTAAGAATGGGAAGACCCTTTTGGACAACAATATATTTTGAGAAATAAACACGATTTTGATATGATAAAATTCCAAACTCTTTTTTTATTGCTTTCAAAGTTTTTAGGCTGTAAAAGTTTTGACAAGAAAGCAAACGTTCAGTTTGAAAGTAACAGTACAAATTAAGGGAGGAATAAAAATTTATCACTCAAATTATTACACAGTCCAAAATTTCTGCATAAATTTAATGAAGGAGGAGGATATAAGAAATTCATTTTATTTTCGTGAGTTAATTATTTTTTATTTTCTAGATCCTTATTCAATTTTTAAAGGTTTAGGAAGGGATGTATTAATTATTATTAGCACTCACGCCTTTCTGAGAATAAAACTTCTTATGCCGGAGAAATATAGGGCAAGCATCGACATGGCTTTAACTTTTTTTTTTTTTTTTTTTTTTTTGTGATAGGCTATTTAATGTTTAATCTGATACATGATGTTTTTCAATTTTTACAGTTGTGTTACGAATTACTAGAAAATGATGATCTTTTTTACTTTAATAAATTTACCAGTTGATATTATGTGAAAGTTTCGCGTGGATAAATTAACTAGTTTTAGAATAAATGCCTTCCATGCTCACTAACAATTTGAACATAATCCTACAGAGATCTCATGTCGTTTTTACTAATCTCCCGTAATTTATTTATATTTTCATATTGACTTTTTAATTGAAAATAGGTCTTTTAATATATTTATTTCTCAAAAGTGTACTTTATCCTGATAGAATCGACCTTCTCTTCTTTCATTGCCTACGAGAGAAAACAAAGAAAGTAAAGAGAATATCAAAAGAAGCCGGATAAGCTCTCGAGCTTTAGTCTAATGATATAAGCGCAAACTAGAAATTTGAACGTTGCTACAGATAAAAGTCAAATGCCTCAGTGGAAAAATACAGGAGCGAACCATTAATCATCAAAGTATTGACCAAACTAGATATATTATGAACAAACTTTTCAAAAAAAATCTAATACTATCTAGTGACACATATGATTCAAAAGGAACACTTAGTTAGAAGCTAGATTATTTACCCAAAGGTTAAGGGATCAGGTCCCACTTAGTACTTATTTTTCTCCTTTCTTTTATTTTTTTCCTTCTCTACTTTCTTTTATTTTTTTCCTTCTCTACTTTCTTTTATTTCGAACTCATACTCCATTTCCCACTTTCCGTTTGTTCCCCAAACATATTTCTAATGAGTACTTTATCTCGCTAATCACAATTTATAGTAAAGCCCTCGTTTTAAGTTTGTGTGTGTCTCTCGTGCTCTAAAAATCTTGCTCTTAAGAAAATTTTGCTTTTAAATATGAGCTTTCTCTCTCAAGTCTCAAGAAGATTTTGCTCTTTAAGTATATTTATCTTCTTCTATTTCAATTGTTGATGAAATATTTCTTGAATTTACATCTAAGAAGTAAGAAGATTGGCTTTAAAAATTTTAAATTTTTTGGTGAGTGATCCTTTTCCTATAACCAATTTGCTAGAATATTGGCTTAAAAAATTTCAGCTGGCTAAAGCTTTGATACAATTGTTTGTTTTAAGTGACTTCTCAAGGTTTTGTTTCTAATAAAGGTCCTTTATTGTAGAAGTTTTAGGATTAACTCATACACGGTGATATAATTGCACTTGGATAGGATATTTATTTGTTCTCACTTGATATAGTAGTGCACCATGTTTTAAAAATTCTAGATCCACCTCTGATTGAGCCTTCAAATTTCTTTAGTTATAAGATGTTAGTGAAAAGTAAATGCCATATTCTCGTGTTGTCATCTGTTCAGAATAATTTAACTGTTGCTTTTGAATTTCTGAGACTTTCTAGTCAATTCGACGATATTTCAATGCATACTTACTATTTGAGGCATCTCAAAATTCGCTGTTCACTTAAATCAAATAATAAAATGTGAATAAAATAAATTGAAAGAAAAAACTCAACATAAAATGGCGCAAAATGACAAGAAAATGGAATAAAATATTTGCTTCCTTCTCTTTACCGTGTTTTCGTGATTACATCTTAAGCTACAGTATTTACTTTGTTTCTTCACTACTGAGTCGATGGTGAGAACTAAGTGGAGTTAAACTAAACATGGTAATTTTATAAGCGCTAAAGCAAATGATTTTATTGATATAGGTAAGATGGGGTAAGGAGCAAAGAAGTCTAGAACTCATTCTTTTTACTTGAACCAACCAGACCTCTCCGTCACTTACCTAGTTGTCAAAAGAAGATTAACCGTTGATAAGTATAGGGTTATAGTGCCTCCTTCTGCACCTAGTTTCTTTGTTTAGTTGATAACAAGTGAAAGAGCGAAATTTCTACTCAAAAGTGTGACATAGCGGTCAACAAAATGGCACAAATTCTAAAAGGAGAGACAAAAAAATATTAAGCAATTTCTTCTCCCTCGACTAAGCCTAGAGGGCAAAGTTAACCAGCACTTATACTAGTAGAAGATAGCATGTATTCAGTGGACCAATTGAAGTGTGAGCAAACATACCCAAACATCACCGTTATACCCATCCAACAACAATAACAGACCCAGTGGGATCCAATAAGTGGGGTCTAGGAACCTTATCTCTACCCTGGGGAGGTAGAAAAGAAGTTTCCGAAAGACACTTGGCTCGAGAGGAAGGACCAAACATCACCGTTATCAAACAAAAAAATAATAACTTTAAAGGTTCGAGCAAGCGACAAAGCACAGCCCAAGTTGCTGCTTTTAAGTTTTAACTGATACGCAGAGGTAGGAAGAATGGTTTTACAAAGACACTAAAAGATATTAGTTGTTCATTGGGAGATCTGTGTTGTTTGTTCTATTTGATTCCTAAGATTACCAGATGAGTGCTGATCGCTGAGCAATCCCCTATACAATACTTATATTAGGCTAACGTGGAATCAGCTTTAACAAATGTTTGATACTCGAACTCAGGTTCCCCCAGTGAAGTCAGAGACAGAAATACAACCTAATGTATATGAATATTGGCAAGTACTTACTTAATCTCTCCACTTGCGAAGTATAGTAGCCTCGATGCCACAATACTGAACAAGATGTGACTTGGACTGAGCAGTTAGGACAATATTGATAGATAACACACGCCACTTGGTCAAAGTACTAACATATTACACACAACACAGAAGGTGACAAGCAAGAAGATTTACTAAATTGTGAAGAATAGCATAGCAAGGAGCTAACCAATTAGGATGACTGGCACAACAAACTAAGATTAGCAGCACATCCTTGGGGGGAACTAATGAAATTCAAAATAATTACAGCGTCCCAGTTGTTTGTCTGAGACTACCATCCAGGAGTAGCATAACAGGCTCACAAGCGACAAGATAATGTTTTCTTTTGTAATTATCAAGTGCAACTAGAAAAGCATCTGACTACTTACCAGCAGTACTAGTGTGTGTTTTTTGGAGGTCATATAATGCCAATGCAGAAAATCTCCAGACACCAGAAAGAAGGAAAAGAGCTCGACTCCACATGATTTGGCAGCCAGCGAAACATTGCCATCTTGGCATAACTTGCAGATTATCAAAAGCAACAAGACCTTATCTACGAATTCCTTATCAATCTCAGAGAACAGCCAATGGTGGAGTCCAGTATCATTCTCTTGAATAACGTGCAGGCAAAGCAAGGAGATAACAGTAACAACTATAGCATATTCACAAAAAGAAAGAAAAAAGGTATATATGTACATGGGCATCTTCGTCTAACATAAGACAGGGAATTAACTGGAGAAAATAGCCTACTATCACAACAATAAATTACAGTCACGTAGCAAAAATCGGCACCTGATCTTAGATTCAATAACATATAATGATGTAACCAGAGAGGCGTAACCTTGCTATTTACTACATTAGAATCTAAGGTTCTCTTGCACTCGACCTGATCTTATACTTTATTGCGTATCACAATATGAAAAAAAAGGGGGTGTCCTAGATGTTCTAATAACTTGAATGCAGATCAGAAATGACACATGTTATTTGTGAGACCTTGTCCTTTTACAAATATGGATTCTCAAGTTATTTTGCAGAAGGTGTATATGAGATGTTCTATATAACTTATAAGCAGATCGGTACAATGAGCACATCTTATTTTGTGAAACATAGTTTTTCTAGAAATATGGATTCTTACATTATTTTGAAAAACATTCCACCTTCTATTTGTTTTGGTTTTTTAAAAGCGCTAAAAGATTCAAAAAGTCAGGACCAGAAAATGTGAACACCTTATACCAAATGGACGTTTTTTCATAAGGTAACCAAATGGACATCTACTAGCTCCTACTCGGACTCCTTGGTAAAGAACATCCATTCCTTTTCTTTTCTTATCCTTTCTTTGTCTGTCACCTGTTCTTGATTTGTGTATTATTAAAAAGGGGTTCATTCAGCAGTTAAAAACAAGGACAAATGCAGCAAACTGATACAGACTAAGAAAGATAAGAATCAAGCTCCACTATCTCGGTGTTAGAAAATCTCTTAAAAAAGTTCTCCATGGATAAACATAAAAGTCGCCATCAGGGCTTTGGTGTGGTGATAAGAATGCAATGCATGATATGTGAGTTAGGCGCACGTCATGGGTTCAAACTCAAACCGTAGACATAAGCCTGGTACTTAAATGGATAAAGGTAGAGGGACGGGCCTATTATCTACCGAGACGCAAACCGTGCACCACTGCTTCTCGGGGATTTCTCGGTCATCAAAAATATAAACATAAAAGTCAAAAAAGCATGTACAAGCTCTGTTCAGAGTCCACCAACACAAACCTATAACTTGCTTCTCAAAGTGCATCAGTTGAGTACTGCTCAATCTTAACACTGCTTTGACTAAACCATTTGTGGCCTCCTGCTAGCATCCTTTCATATGACAAATATGGTAAATAACACTTGGTAAAGATGTAGGTGCGTGTTTATTATTTAAGTAAATTCTAGAGAAGGCATAACAATGTCAAGCTATCCCTGGAAGGCGGCTCACTACTTCTTGTAGCCACCTTCCTACTTGCCCATACAATATTACCACAAGAAAGACAAAGGCCAAAAAGACTTCATTTACATTTAAAAGACTAATTTGGCATGGGTTATGACACAAAGAGATTAACAACAAATAAGAAACCAGTGAACAAAACTCAAGCGACACCAAACAAAAGAGAGAGAAAGAGAGAGAGAGAGAGAGAGAGAGAGGAGAAATAAATTAAGACCCCAAACACTCGTCTAAAAAAATTATAAATGAGCTAGTAGAGAAAGATATAAATTTCCAAAAGTATTCCTTCTTTAAAGATTGCAAACATAATGACATAGCAGTAAAAGAGCAGTAAATAAGTAGTCTTTTCTTTCTAGTCCCTTTTTGGTGTACTCATGAGGTCCATATTTGTATAGAGGATTGGATCTCATTTGTTGAGAACCATATTTTGGTGTAGGGTTCTCTTTTTTTGGTATATGGCTTGTACAAAGGGTTCCCCCAAAATGTTAATAAAATATCAAAAAATAAGATCACTGCCTTCCAAGAATTAACAGAAAAAATGGAATGAAGAAAACTATTTCCAACAAGAACTCTAATCTCTACATCCTTCCAATTTTATCCAGTGCCTCGAAGGGATAACAACGACTCTAATTTCTACCCACATTGATTTATTCTGGCTATGCTTCATATTCCCCTGACTAAGGAGAAAATGTCTGTTCTTCAGGTCTGTTTGGTTTTCTCCAACCAAAGGGACAATTTGTCTGCATCCTCTACTTGATTATCTGAGAAACAAGCTAAATTTGGATAGTTTGACATCAATCTATACTTGAAAGGGTGGCAAAAGGGTTGGTCGGATCAAACTGTTCATAAAAAAGTAGGCGCACAAACAAAACCCATTTCACTGGGCATAAAATTGACTGGTTCCATTTCCCTTCTTCCACATAGATCTCTTCTTCTCTATTGCTTAAATAGCACTATTAATTAGCCCTCCTTGCTCATTCAATCATTAAGATTACCTGAATCCTCAATTTTCTGGGGGTATGTCAAGAACATCATGCAACACTTTTTTTTTTTTTGATAAGATAAATTGTATTAATCAAAAGGTAGAGAACTCACGTATACACGAAGTATACCAAAAAACGTAGAGAATTTACATCAGAACATGATTCTCTACAAAAAAACGCCCAATCTTCTATACAAGTAGGGGCATATACATAATAACAAACGTGCATACAACTTTGCCCCATTCATGCAACACTTCTAGTTGAATTTACAGAGGAGACTGGTTACATGTAACAGGTGAAGCTTGACGATAGTAATCGTTATTTGTCCCTACACAGAAATGTGGATGCCCAGTTATGAACCATGTTTTTGAAACTTTTTGGCTTCACTGAACAATACCTAACATGGTGAAAGGTACTCTTCTTTTCATATGGTAAACCCCACCATTGGCATGAAATGTCCAAATGTAGAGATACATATAGTGAGAATTAATATAGTCGACCCCAACTAGCTTGGAATTGAGGCATGGAGTCAATACCTTTCCCACTTTGCTCCTTTGGAGACTCAAACCCCTTACCTCTAGGTTGGTAATGTAATTGTCTTTCCACTGGAGCAACCTCACTTGTCACGGGGAAAGGTATGGGATTGAAGCTAAATAGCTAGAGAAAAGGATATAGAAAAGACTCTTCCAGCATGTACATTGGGGTTGGTGTGGATAGAAAGGAATAATAGGATATTTTAAATTAAAAATAGAAGCTAGCAATAAACTACTACAGAAGTGTATTTTTCTACTAGTTTTCTGGAGTATCGTGAAAAAGGAATATGATATAGGTACTTCAATGTACTTGATGCAGTATTTTCTTGATACTGCTATATAATACAAAAAAATCTACTTTATTAAAAAAAAAATATAGGTACTTCAGTGGAGTTCCTCAAGTCCCTAAATGACTAAAGAGAAACTAATGCTTGTAATCTTCTGTACAGTTCCAGCACTTTCATGGTGCTTTTTATGAGGAAAAAGTCTTACATCACTTATCAAAAGACACATACTTAGAACAAGAGGGGGGGAAAATCTTCAGCCAGCAAGCAGTGGAAGAATTGCCAGTTAGGAGCTGCTTAAGGATGGAAATTATTTAAAGCTGGGGAGCAAAGATGGACCTAAAGGGAGTGTAGACCCCATGGATAGTGACTAATTAGGAGAGAAGAAAGCGTCTGGGAAATCAAGGCACCAACAAGAAGCAACAAAGTCTTCAGAGTGACATAGAAATACAATCATAATTCTACTTCCAAATTGAAACAAATAATAGGCATTTATTAGCTTACAATTCTTCTCGTACAAGGATTATTCTCGATAACAGGAAAACTTCTACAATTTGTTTTTCCAGAGAACAAAACTTGAACCAAACTAGTGAAACAACCTATCAAGGAACTCTCTGCAGAACTCCTGCAAAATAGAAAACAAAGAAGAATAAATAAGATTACCTACTTAGCTTTCACTGTAGAAACTGACCAAATATCTTATAAACTAAAAGCAGGTTATACAACTGAAAATAAACATGAAACAAACCCTCAAACATGCTTCAATACCTGGCTATATGAACTAAAGAAGATTTCATCTTTTTCCTTAATTTGGATTTTGCATGAAAACACCTTGTTCAGAAAGTATCTTCTTGGTTTGATGTTGCCAATAGGGTTGACAACCCATTTTCTCAACCAATGTGTGACATTCTAATACCTGTACACCCACCGCTTAACATCTAAAGCATGGACAATATGACATGAGGCTCAACATGGGATAAACCAATAATAGGAATCCCACTGACTCTGATACCATGCCAAAGGCCTAATTCAACCTCAAAAGCTAGCTCATGAGGCGAGGACTGTCCATTTCTATGTAAGGAGACAACAACTCATTCATGTATAAACACTCGGGAGAGGAAGTGGATCATCTCTTACTACATTGCAAGATAGCATTGCTCCTGCGGTGGGAATTTTTAAGCTGGTTTGCGATACAATGGACCAGTCCAAGTACTGTGAAGGATGCAATATTTAGTTGGGTCTTTAGAGGATGGAAGAGAAGATGTGGGCCATATGATATTACTTGATTATCACTTATGCAGATAAAATATGGAGGAATAGAAGAGCTTTTGACAGGAAAGAGCTTGATTTTTGTAGCCGTAAGAACAGCCTCCTGTTTCTAATGTCTTTTTGGTGCACCACCCATGCTAACCCTATTTATACGGAAGATTGGGTATTTTTGTAGAGAATCGCATATCTATGTAGATTCTCTATTTTTTGGTATACCTCTTGTATACAGGAGTCTGCCCGATCTCAGTAAAACTACACTTGATCAAATAAACGGACACAACAGCCCATTCCTCCCAACCAATGTGAGACTTTAAAAGAGCAAGCACTAAGGAGACAGCAGCCTAGTTTGTTTACATTTCCAGTCAAATCTCCATGGAAGATATCATTGAAATATAGAAACAAGAAGCTGTCTTCATTTGCTTATCACCAAATAGCTCCATCATTAGAAACACTGTCTTATTTAAGTGAGTAGAAAAGAAATTTGACACAATGCACATGGAAATAAACTGAAGTACAGCACAATAAACTTGTGCAATATCTAACTGTGCACTTAAATTAACGATCATGTGCTGAAGAAGAAAATTGTACAAGCACAATGATACCTCTTATTCTGGGCTAAGCATCTTACAAGTAACTCCATCGCGCACCAGCTGAAGAATTGCATCCTTCAACTTTAGATAGTCATCAACTGTATTGTAAACCTGATGAGAAATCCGTACATATCCTGTAACACGGGCATCACCATCCTGGAAGTCTTTTATTTCCTCGCAGTGAATTGGGACTTCTATCCCAAAATGGCCACGCAGACGAGTTCTCAAATTTAAAGCATCATTATCACTGAGAATCCTAAGGCTAGCAGGCAAACCAACCATTGCCATACTTGGACACATGTCAGGAGGGCAACCAAGTGTTGTTCCCCAAGCGGTGGCCAACATTTGCCCCATTTCAACCACAGCATTATGATTCCTCATCCTAATCCCCTCAATCCCACCCTCAAACCTATTTATAAATTCTAACACCTCAGGTATAACTAGCTGAGAGCTGTAGTCTCGTGTCCCGATCCATGCACTTTCAATGGCTAGTCCATTACCATATTCATGTGACACCACAGGATGATGTAGATCAGGGGATACAGGCGATTTACGACAGTACAAAAAGGCAACTGATGGAGGACAAAAGAACCACTTGTGCAAGTTGCTTACATAAAAATCAGCTCCAATTTCTTCAACATCCACGTGAACATTGCCAATGGCGTGGGCAGCATCGACAAACACCCGCTCTACGCCTTCTTCCCTACAAATCTTAACCAAATCACGCACAGGAACAACAACACACGGCATTGATGTAATGTGATCAATGATGGCCAATCGAACCTTTTTCCCATTGGCTTTTCCCTTGGCCAATGCTTTTCGAAACTCGACAACAATCTCTTCTTCCGAACGAAGAGGAAACGGCAAATGAACAACGATCACAGAACCACCAGCACGGGTGACGTAAGCCTCAATTGATTTCTTAACGGCCTGAAAAGCACAATGAAGCATGACGACGGCGTCTCCTTTCTGGAAACGGCCTTCAGCGAAGGCCCAGCCGACGTGTTGAAGGACGATAGCGGCGGCAGTGGTAGCGTTATCAACAAGAGACACCTCATCCACATGTTCAGCATTAATAAGGTCCTTGATAATCGTCCGGGAGTGAAGAATACGCTTTTGCAAATGATTGAAGAAGAAGTCGTCGGGTTGTTGGAGGAAACGGAGCTGCCAACGCTTTTGAGCTGCGATGATGGACGACGGACAGCTACCGAAGCTGCCGTTGTTGATACGGGCTATTCCCGATTGGTGGTGGGCGAACTCTGCTCGTATTTCGGAGTCCGTAATGAGAGCGGAGCTGGATAGCTTGGGTCTCTTGGCTAAATGGTTGTGATCGGAGCCGTTAGTTCTGTGGTCATCGTCGTTAGTCGGTTCCATTAGGATCAATCAACAGGTTTGGAGGGTGAGAATGAGGGTTAGGGTTAGGGTTTTGGCTCCCCGAAAGAGACGAGCGATAGGATATGGAGGTACATCTCACTGCTGAATTTCAAAATGTTCTTTATTTTAGAGGATAGAGACGTCGCCTTTTGGCAACACACTAATGCCGCAATTTGTTTTATTTTCTAAGAGAAATGAAACCAACAATTCAGCAATTTTTACCTTTCTGCTATGAAAATAATTATATCGTGGATATTCATTTATTACTCCACTATAGATCTTCTTCTATTATCCATTTAGTATTCTGTTGAAATTTATTTACAAGCAGCTAATGCAGGCAGGTTGCAAGCAGCTCAATAAAATAATTTGCAGCAGCTTCTTATTAAACAAGCAGGTTGCAAGCAGCTCATGCAGACAGCTTACAAGCAGCTAAAGAAAAGCCTTGTAGCTACTTCCTGAAAAGCCTCGCAGTTGCTTCCTTTCTTCTATAAATAGAAGAGTTTTTAGTTCATTATGTACATAAGTTTGAAGTTTGAATAATATATCAGTTTATCTTTATACTTGTCTTTACTTTACAGTTCTTATTTTATAACACGTTATCAGCACGAGACTCTACCGTCTCGAGAAAATACTTTGAAAGTATTAGAGGTACGAACTTTTTTTTTCTAAATAATGTCAAATCTTTCTAAACTTGAGTTTGTAATCCTGGATATATCGGGCAAAAGCTACATGTCTTGGGTGTTTGATGCCGAAATTCATCTTGATGCGATGGATCTGGCAGACACCATCAAAGATAAAAATCAGGCATCAAACTAAGATTGTGCCAAAGCAATGATATTCCTACGCCATCACCTTGATGAGGGCCTGAAAATGAAATATCTTACTATTAAAGATCCAGTCATACTGTGGAATAATTTGAAAGATAGATATGACCACCTGAAGATGGTCGTTCTTCCACAAGCACGTTATGATTGAACTCATCTAAGGCTACAAGATTTTAAATCTATCAATGAGTATAATTCTGCTATGTTCAGAATTATTTCCCAATTAAAACTATGTGGTGATAATATTACTCATCATGATATGTTGGAGAAAACTTTTATCACTTTTCATACCTCGAATATGCTCCTGCAGCAGTAATATCGAGAGATGGGATTTAAAAAGTATTCTGAACTTATCTCACATCTTCTTGTAGCCGAGCAACATAATGGGTTATTAATAAAAAATCATGAAAGCCGACCTACTGGTTCTTGTCCATTCCCTGAAGTGAATGAGACGAACTTCCACCAAGCTAAGCGTGGAAGAGGACGTTGCCCCAGTCGTGGTCATGGTCGTGGTCGGGGAGAAAACTCTAATCGTGGTAATAACAATGCACCAAAGAACCCTTCTCACCACCAGCAGTGAAAAAGGAAGGAACAAAAGTATGAAGCAGTGCAAGAAGCAAAGCCAGAAAATACATGCTATAGATGTGGAGGAAAAAGGCACTGGTCACGTACATGTCGTACGCCAAAGCACCTGGTTGAGCTGTATCAAGCCTCCTTGAAGAAGATAGAGAAAAATGCTGAAGCAAATTTTATTTCTGAAGATAATGTAGACTTCATGCATTTGGATGTAGCTGATTATTTTTGCACTCCCAAAAGGAGAAACAAGTCATGTGATCGGTAGTGAATATGTAGAAATGTAAATATTTTAATTTTTGTTGTTTGTAGTAGATAGTATGGTTATGTAATTGTTGTACATAAATAAAAGTTATGCTTTGATAATAATGTTTACTATCATATTTATTTTGTTTATGTCATTTTGAAAAATATGGATAATCCTCAAATTATGTTTGGATCAAAGACCAATCATGAAGATATTTGTGTAATTGATAGTGGAACAACTCATGCCATATTCAAAGATCATAAATACTTTTCTTATTTGTATAAGGAAAAACAAATATTTCTATAATTTCTGGTAATATAAGTTTGATTGAAGGCTCTGGAAGAGCTGTTGTATTTCTGTCCAAGGGAATAAAATTTATTATAGACAATGCATTATTCTCCTCCAAGTCCCGAAGAAACTTGTTGAGTTTTATAGATATCCGCCGAAATGAGTATCATGTTGAGACAATAGATGAAATGAACGTGGAATATCTTTGTATTACAAAGAATATTTCTGGCCAGAAATGCATTGTAGAAAAGTTACCAATTTTATCTTCTGGCTTATACTATTCAAAAATTAGTACAATTGAAGCGCACTCCATCGTAAATCAGAAGTTTACTGATTCAAATACTTTTGTGCTTTGGCATGGCCGTTTGGGCCATCCTGGATCAATAATGATGAGACGGATTACTGAAAATTCGAGTGGGCATCCATTAAAGAACCCGAAGATTCTTACAAATGATGAATTTTCTTATGATGCTTGTTATCAAGGCAAAATGATCACTAGACCATCACCAATGAAGGTTGGCATTGAGTCCCCTACCTTTTTAGAACGTATACATGGGGATATATGTGGACCTATTCACCCACCAAGTGGGCTGTTTAGATATTTTATGGTCCTAATAGATGCATGTTCAAGATGGTCTCACGTTTGCCTACTATCATCTCGCAACATGGCGTTTGCAAAGTTATTAGCCCAAAAAATTCGATTAAGGGCACAATTCCCAGATTATCCTATAGAGGCTATTCGCCTTGATAATGCTAGAGAATTCTCATCTCAAGTTTTTGATCATTACTGTCTATCAGTTGGAATAAAAATTGAATATCCTGTAGCTTATGTTCATACTCAAAATGGCCTTGCAGAGTCATTTATTAAACAGCTATAATTGATAGCAAGATCACTACTTATGAAAATAAAATTGCTCATTACTGTTTGGGGCCATGCTATCTTGCACGCAGCATCACTTATCCGTCTCAGACCAACACATTATAATAAATATTCTCCGTTACAATTAGTTTTTGGTCATGAACCAAATATTTCACATCTACGAATTTTTAGACGTACTGTACATGTGCCAGTAGCACCACCACAGCGCAGTAAGATGGGCCCCCAAAGAAGGTTAGCAATATATATTGGGTTTGAATCATCCTCTATTATTCGCTATCTTGAACCATTGACGGGAGATTTATTTACTGCTCGATTTGCAGACTGTCGATTTGATGAAACAAATTTCCCACAATTAGGGGGAGAGAAAAAGGAAATCAAAAGAGAAATTGTGTGAAAAGTTTCATCATTATCTCATTTTGATCCACGTACCCCTATATGCAATCAGGAGGTCCAGATGATCATCAATTTACAAAATATAGCAAATCAAATGTCAGACGCGTTTACTGATTTGAAAAGGATAACTAAGTCACATATCCCTGTAGAGAATATGCCTATACGAATTGATGTCCCAACAGGACCATCTACTAGCATAAGAACTAGTGAACCTAAAGCACGCCTGAAGCGTGGTAGGCCTTTGGGTTCTAAGGATCGAAATCCTAGAAAAAGAAAATCGACAAATGATCAAAATGATATTATAAAGGGATCTCCTGAAGAGACCCAAGATCTGATTAGTTCTGAGATTCCTGAAGAAATCAATGAACCCGAGAGTCAAGTGAGTGAGGAACTTTTAATAAGTTCTACTGGTGATGGAACTAATTTAAATCGATCTGAAATAGTGGTGGATAATATTTTTGCATATAATATTGCACTTAACATTATGCAAGATAATGAGGATTGTGAACCCCGGTCTATCGAAGAATGTCAACAAATATCTGATTGGCCAAAATGGCAAGAGGCAACTCAATCAGAATTGAACGCACTTGCTAAAAGAGAGGTCTTTAGACCAGTAGTCCAAACACCTGCTGGTGTAAAACCAATTGGTCATAAATGAGTTTTTGTACGAAAAAGGAATGACCAAAATAAAGTTGAAAGATACAAGGCTCGCCTTGTCGCACAAGGATCCTCACAACGACCTGGAGTCGATTATGAAGAAATATATTCACCAGTTATGGATGCCATAACATTTCGATATCTCATCAGTTTAGCCTTACGTGAAAGACTTGAAATACATATGATGGATGTGGTTACAGTTTATCTGTACGGGTCACTTGATAATGAGATTTACATGAAAATCTCTGAAGCATTTAAAATGCCTGAAGCATATTCAAAATCTCAGAAAATGTATTCAATCAGATTATATAAATCTTTGTACGGTTTAAAGCAATCTGGGCGCATGTGGTATAATCGCCTTAGTGAATATTTACTGAAAGAGGGTTGCATAAATGATGTTATTTGTCCATGTATCTTTATAAAAAAAATGACATCATAATTTGTTATACTTGCTGTTTATGTTGATGACATAAATCTTGTTGGAACTCCAGGAGAGCTCCAAAAGGCAATTGAATATCTTAAGAAAGAATTTGAGATGAAAGATCTTGGAAAAACAAAACTTTATCTTGGATTGCAAATTGAACATTTAGTAAACAGGATCTTTATGCATCAATCTGCCTATACAGAAAGGGTCTTAAAACGCTTTTACATGGACAAAAGCGCACCCGTTGAGTACACCAATGGTTGTTCGATCACTTGAAGTGAATAAGGACCCGTTCCGACCTCCAGAAGAGGATGATGAACTCCTTGGTCCTGAAACACCTTATCCTAGTGCAATTGATGCACTTATGTATCTTGCTAATGTTACAAGGCCTGACATAGCATTTTCTGTTAATTTACTAACAAGATATAGCTCTTCTCCTACTCGGAGACATTGGAATGGGATTAAGCATATTTTGCGATATTTAAAGGGAACTCTTGATATGGGTTTATTTTATGCTAACAAAGGTAGTACAGATCTTGTTGGCTATGCAGATGCAAGTTATTTATCTGATCCCCATAAAGCTCGATCTCAAACCGGGTACGTGTTTACATGTGGAGGTACTGTCATATCATGGCGCTCCACAAAGCAGTCAATTGTTGCTACTTCTTCAAATCATGCTGAGATAATAGCTATTCATGAAGCAAGTAGGGAATGCGTATGGTTGAGATCAGTGATTCATTTTATTCAAGAAAAATGTGGTTTGGAGTGTGATAAAAGATCCACAATTTTATACGAAGACAATGCTACATGCATAGCCCAATTGAAGTGAGGATTTATAAAGGAGATAGAACGAAGCACATTTCACCAAAATTATTCTACACACACGATCTTCAGAAAAATGGTGACATTGATGTGCAGAAAATCCGTTCAAGTGACAATCCGACAGATTTTTTCACTAAATCTTTGCCAACTTCAACTTTTGAGAAGATGGTATACAAGATTGGAATGCGGAGACTCAAATATTTGAAATAAGGTTTTCATCAGGGGGAGTAAAATACGCGATGTACTCTTTTTCCTTACTAAGGTTTTTTCCCACAGGTTTTTCCTTATAAGGTTTTTAATGAGGCATCTAGAAATGCGTATTACTAAATATGTGTACTCTTTTTCCTTCACTAGGATTTTTCCTAGTAAGGTTTTAACGAGACTCAATACCTTTTAATGAACATCCAAGGAGGAGTGTTATGAAAATAATTATATTGTGGATGTTCATTTATTACTCCGCTATAGATAATCTTCCTGAAGAAGATTATCCATTTAGTACTCTGTTGAAGTTTATCTACAAGCAGCTGATGCAGGCAGGTTGCAAGCAGCTCAATGAAATGATTTGCAGCAGCTTCTTATTAAACAGGCAGGTTGCAAGCAGCTCATGCAGACAGCTTACAAGCAGCTAAAGAAAAGCCTTGCAGCTGCTTCCTGAAAAGTCTCGCAGTTGCTTCCTTTCTTCTATAAATAAAGGAGTTTTAGTTCATTATGTACATAAGTTTGAAGTTTGAATAATATATCAGTTTATCTTTATACTTGTCTTTATTTTACAGTTTTTATTTTATAACACTTTTCTTGTTTTTACCAAAATCTGCAGCATATTTTAGAAAGAGGCTAAATCGATAATGAGCCTATTCAAAAGGGGCAAAAAAAACATAGATGCAATTTAGGTACATCTTCCATCGAGCTTGTTTAGGTCACTTTTGCCTTCCCTTATTTCATTTTTCTATATTTTGAGTGTGTCGTCATATTTACTAAAAGAAGAAGATAATAAATTCGAAATACATACCAGCACTGCATACAAGCTTACGTTGAAATATGTTACTCTCTCCGTTTCAATTTATGCGAACATATTTCTTTTTTAGTCTGCATAAAAAAAAATGATCAATTTCCATATTGAACACAATTTATATTTATGCAATAATTTATAGCCACACAAAATATATGTGCCTCATTTTACATCACAAGTTCAAAAGTATTCTCTATTTTCTTAAATTTTGTGTCCAGTCAAATAGGTTCACATAAATTAAAACGGATCGAGTATTAAGTAATTTTTATTTACTTTAGTTTTCTATCAATATGTGAGAAAACACAAAAAGAAAAAGAAGTTGGAGACAAAAAGATCAGGTAATGTACTACATAATTCAGTAGTTCATCCTTATAACAAATCTCACTTACATCAATCATCAAATTACCACTAATAGGAGAATTGGATGGTTGATTGCTTGTTACGTTCAAAACATGCCAACCACCATATCACATGAGTATGGCAAATCAAGAACGACCTAGCTGCTACTGCAGGGGCGAAGGCACCTTGTCTAAAACGGTATCACATGGTAAAGGGGAGTCTTAAATTTGTTCGTAATATGTATGTATAAGTAATAAAATTAAAAAATAAGGTAATATATATATAATATTACTTGCTGTTATATTAATTTATTTATTAGTTTACTTTTTAAAATATTAACACCACTTATAAAAATTCATACGTACGCTAATATTGCTAGTACCAACGAAGTGAGGATATAATAACTCATGCCCCATCTATGAAAAACAAGAAAACATGTCGAACTAAAGAGCAATCTACAATATTAATTGTATGGGGTGAAATTGGTTTATTACAAGTGGCTAAATAGCAAGGTGACACGTGAAACTGAGAACAGACAGATGTTGAGTCGGTAAATAATTGGCATCAGTTACGAAGTACATAATCGATACAGGGTGAATCCCGAAGGAAGCATAACTGATGGCAAAGATTCGAGGCTTGACATCGGATTGCATTAAATGAGCAGTCGTTACAGAAAATATTTGCATTCAAAGCTAATTGTTATGTATCAATCAATGACACATTTATTCTCATTCAAGAAGAGCTTGATTTTAGGATCTTGTCTTCCTATGAATAGCTAGCACACAAAAAATGTACTTCATTATTCGCTTCATCTAATAGTTTTATCATCACCTTATCATTGTCTTCATTTGTGCTCTTAGAGGGACCAAGTTAGGAGTCATGCTTGTATCTTCTTTAATTTCAGTCGTTAATCTTACTTTTTGTTCTGTTTTTTATTTATTTTTGGATCAAATTGATTTGTTTGTCTATAAACCATGTTACAAATTCAATTATACCATTTTACGGGTAAATATTAATCCATTACATTCGCTACAGCTTTTCGTTTTACTTACACGTAAATCTTTTTCATGTATTTTTATTTTTGTTAAAACATTGTTGATTTGAGTTTTCTCATGAGTCTCTCTGCCACATGTTTTCTTATCTTTGGCTTTCCATTTTTTTTTTGTAATTAAATACTTTTATTTAAAACATAACATACTTAAGAATCATTACAACTTGAGATTTGCCTAGGCCACGTGATGCCTATTCCATCTCTATCAAAAAACGGAAATAGCAAAAGCTGGAGGAAAATAGTATAACATTAAGTTTTCAAAAACGTTCAGACTGCATTCTTTTTTGCTAACTGATCTGCCATTTCATTAGCTTCTCTGAATACATACTTCAAATGTGAAGATCCCGCCTCGGTCAATAGGGACATGCAATCTCAATGATGTTATGATAAAAGACAAATTTCACTTGTTAGCATGTCTTTGGCTTTTCATTTCCCTAATCCCATATTTTGCAGCTCAACGGCACTTGTGCCTACTCCCTAGGCTTAATTTCCTATGGTGGTAACAATTAACAATTTTTTTTCTTCAAAATTTTCATTGTTCAACCAAAATTTAAGAGTGAATATCACACACTCCAAATTAAGGCAAATCCAGCCTTTGGTAATTGGATCATAACTTTGTGTAGGAATGTCCAAATGATAAACGGTTTGAAGCGTTAAAAACTAGACTCGAATATATTTCATTTGATATGGCCAAATTAAAAACCCTATACAATTATATTAAAATATTACATTTGACGCGCCATATCGTATAACGAGTCTAGTCCAACACACCGCTAAAGGTGGCGGGGGCCGGACCGGTCCGGTCCGAGTTAATGGAAATGGTGATCGGCCGGTCACCGATCTGGGCCGGTTATCGGTTTTCCATATCGGGTTTATCGGGTTCGAGCCCATCCGGTTATTTAATGAACCGGAATGGTTCCGACCCCTACGAGGTCGGGCAAGACCGGTTTTATTTATTTATTTATTTATTATTTTTTTATATTTTGTATAACTATCATAAATTATATTAATATAAAGTAAAAATATAAAACCAAAAAATAATCTTATAAAAAGAGTGTTTGAATAAAGGATGCAAAGGCTTTAAAATCCTTATATTTGAATATTTCATTGAGAATTTAAGATAATAGAATACGATGAAGATTGAAAAAAATTGCACTTATAATTTGCAAGTTCTTTTTTTTTATATTTCAAACTTGGAAATTAAAGTTTACATTTAACAACAACTAAATTAACGAAAAAAAAGTAAATTCAAAGTTTAATTATTAAATATAAATCCAGAACTTCAAAGGTTTTGCATTGCCTTAGTAAGTTATTCATAATCAATATGAACTTCTTAGCCATCTTCTGGAGTGTTAAATTTAGATGGGTGACCATATGTTAATATATCTCCAAGTTCTTCGTCTTCTGGTTTATCAACATCTTCACGTCCCTGATTTCTTCGTTCCGATCTAATTCAATCTCTGAAACATACTAAAACTTCCAAAGTATTGCTTCCCAATGAGTGACGGGTGTCTCTTAGTTGTCGTCTTGCTTTACTAATATACTCTCTGATGCAACAGTTGAAATTGACACATTCAGCACGTCCCGAGCCATAGCGGAAAGAATAGAAAATTACTTTTCATTCTCATGCCACCATCCCAACGGTGAAAATTCCTTTGTGCGAGACTCTGATTGATTTTGCAAGTAGAATTGAAGTTCATCAATGTTCCTACCACTGGTTTAAGTGAAAGGAAATGTAGACCAAATATTATAACCATCAATACCTTCATCTTCATCCATTGTAGCAGATGCAGTAGAAGTAGTACAATGCATATTGGGATTAACATTGCCTACATTAATAGCATTATCATCAATTATATTTGCATAATAATTATATAATTATTGTAAATAATCATTTAGCTTGTTCATAAAACAATATATATCTGGGATTTCAGTTGGTCCAATCTCTATATATGTATATAAAGCATTGATTAATCGGTGATAATTAGACATCTTAATAGAAAGATTTAAAACAACACCAATTAAGTAAATATGAGGAATTGGAAAGGAATATTTTTTGAATTTGGCTTGCGTTTTTTCAACAGCATCCTTATATTTTTCTTTCTTCTTAAATTCAGAGAGTAGAGAAGAAATTCCAGTTATATGTACTAAAGCCATAGTAACAGTAGGGTAATATGCTCCAGAAAACTCAACATTAACTGTATAAAATTTATGTAAAAATTGAACAACATCATTAATGGTCTCCCAAGTATTAGTTGTTAACATACGGTTTGGATAAGTACAATGCGCATTAGCAACTGTAGTTATCGGCAATCTATATTTGTAGCCGCATTTCAAAAATAAGTATGTATAATTCCATCTAGTAATAATTTCATCTAGCATGAATCTGGGTTTAAGATTATGCTCTGTACGCTTAGTCTTAAATTCCTTAATTCTAGATTGTTTGACCACTCGGCCACTCTCCCCTTCCCGGGCCGAGGCCCCCCTCAATGGGTTCTAATTCTAAGAAGGGGGCGGCACCCTGAATCAATCAAAAAGCTGTTATTTCCTTGAATAATACTAACTGCTCTTCTAACATGAGTAATCTCAGTCGAAAATAAATCATGGCCACTTTTAACAATTAAATTATAAACATGATATGCACACCTAACATGAAAAATTTCGTCTAGTGGTTGTTTCAAATGCAATCTTAATATTGAAATGGCAGCATTATTGTTAGAAGCATTATCAAAAGACATACACAATACTTTTTTATTAAGATTATAAAATTTAACAACTTCGCAAATAGTAGTACTTATAAAAATAGCAGTATGGCTTTGATCTTCATTATATTTAAAAGCGATAATACGTTTTTGCATACAATAATTATTATCTATCCAATGACATGTAATTTTCAAATAATCATTTCCATTTACAGCATGGCCAATATCAGAAGTTACAGAAACTCTACAAGGAAGGTGGTCAAACAAATAACATGTGTATATCTGATATTGTCCATGAAGTCTAAAGATATCAGATCTACAAGTACTTTTAGGGATACCTTTAAATAAGGGATTATAAATCCTTTGAATAATATATCTACATAGTCATATATGATGAAGAAGCAAAAGAAAAAGGTAGACAACCCAAAGCAATCATTTTTGCTAACTCCTCGCGATCCTTCATTTTATCATATTTCATAAATCATCCAGTACTAGAGTTTAGAGTTCCTTGCTTTTCATCTAAATCAGAGCCCTATTCTATAGGATGAGTAATTTTCATATGTCTTCTAAGTGTTCCAGTCCCCCTACTCTTCCTCAAGTCTTATAAAATTATCTTTACAATTTTTGCATCTAACTCTATCGGAATTCTCTATTTCGTCAAAATATTTCCAAACTTTACTTCTTTTTCTCCGATTAGTAGTCGGGGCCATAGGTGGTCTACTACTAGTGCCACGACCACCACCCCTGCTACCAACTCCAACACTATTAGGTGTAAGTGGTGTCTCATCTTCAATTTCTAATTCATTATCTTCTATACCGAAATTTTTCTGTAATTGTTCATAATCTATATTAATATCATGTGATGTTTCAGAAACATGTGTAAAGTCATTTAAATTACTACTAGATATTGAAATAGTACCTTCTTTTCTATTTTCCCGATTAGCAACCTTATTACAAACTTTTTTTGCAGCATTAAACATATTGTAAAAATTTAACAACTAACTAAAATTAAATATGCAAATAAAATAGTAAATAAGAGAAAGAGTTGGAGGGAGTGCACCAAATTCCGCAATAAATTGAACACTTGATGATTTTTAAAGTCTTGAATTTTGCAACTCCAATGTTACCACGAAGAAACTGTATGGGTCAAAATATGTCTCAGTGGAATTTAGCATGAAGCGGTATTGTGGAAAGTGATATGGTCAAGGTCGATTAGTAGATAACGGGGCTCGTAGCCGAGTAGTCAATAACGGCTGAGGTCGAATATCAATGGCAGTGCTAACGACTAGTTTTTGTTATAGAATATTCAGGGAAATATTCTATTGAATATTCTTGGTGTCTGTACTTTTAGGGTTAACTGAGGAATGTCTCATATAAAGAGAAAAAGAGATAGGGGAGAGGGATATGTAATATTCTCTGATAAGAGCATTCTGGGAAAAACAGACTTTCTCTCTAGATAAAAGACAATCACTACCTTTCTAAAGATATGCGATTGTCTACTATTCCACACTTTTTCCATTAGATCCGAGAAGGGTCCTAACATGCTAGTATTTGTCTATCATTCATCATTGTCAGAAAGAAGAATCATCTACCTCATTCAATATTGAGTGAATCATTCTCCTTATTTACTTTCATGCCATTTAACGTTATTTATTGCTTGATATTCCCCCATCATTAATGATCTTGAAACATTGAATATACATCATATTTAATCTTCTCTCAACACTGAGTCTTGCGTTATTTGTGTTAATCGATTATAGATTTGAAGTTATTATCATTAACTAGGTTTAGCCCTTCGTCATATAAAATTAATTAGTTTAATCAAAAGTCTACATTTTTTGGTCAAACAATTTGGCGCCGTCTGTGGGGATTATCTAGTTAAGTTTTTAGTTTTTTTAGATCTATAACTGGAACGGTTCACAAAAAAAAAAAGCTCCTACTTCCTTGTACACACGGATCTGACATGGTAGGTAATGGAGAAGAAAGAATGAAGGCAATGGCTGATCTCACTACCAACGTATTAAACACCATCAATGAGGTCTCTGAAATAGAAGGCGAAGACATAATGCCTAACACCTCTCTCCGGCGAAGTGGGTCGCCCATCCCTCACGGCAGTATTATAACATCCCGTGGTAAAGGAGCTTCCACGTCCACATCGGATGAGGCGTCACCAGTGGTGAAAAAGCTACTCGAGGCTTGGCTGACAAATACGCTGATCGACATCCTCGACAAGCCCACTCAGAAGGCAGTTAGAGAAAATGCAAGGACTTGCATTGCACCAGCAACGACCAAGCAGCAAGACCCTCCCCCTCCAGTAACAAGTATCACTCACAATATTAATAATGTAGGTAACGACACCCTCACGACCATTCTGAGGAAAATAAAAGAAATGGAAAATGAAAACAAAATGCTTCGGGATCAAATGAGAGAACACCAAAAAAGAGTCGACAAAATACCGGGTGCCCCAAAACTCTTGCCAAAAAGAGACGCTAGTCGGTTCGTTGAGCAACCCTACAGTGATGAATCCGCCTCTCATGCCATACCCAAGACCTTCAAGATGCCGCCTTATCTGAAAATTTATGACGGTACAACCGACCTCGAAGATCATGTAACTCACTATGTCACCGCGGTAAAGGGAAATGATCTCGCCAAAGAACAAGTCTCCTCCATCTTGTTGAAAAAGTTCGGCAAGACCCTTACCGGAGGAGCATTAACTTGGTATTCACAACTGCCTCCACGCTCCATTGAAATATTCGAAGAGATGGTCGACAAGTTCGTAACGGCCCATGCTGGGGCTAAAATGGCGGAGGCAAGAGTGAACGATATATTTGCCATCAAACAATCAACCGGAGAGGGATTGAGGGACTTCATCGCTCGATTCAATAGAGTAAGGATGACCTTACCGAATGTATCGGAAGGAATGGATGTAGCAACTTTCCAGAATGGGCTAAATAGGAATGGCTCAAGGGCGACTAGAAACTTATTAAGTCGGCTTATGAAATATCATCCAACCACTTGGGATGAAATATACAACACCTACGGTGTCGAGGTCCGTGCTGACAAAGACGACCTGAATGGGCCAACCCATCGATTGACCTCCGTACAAGCCGAAACTAGTAAGGATCCAACCGAGAAAGGAATCAACCATATGTCAGAAGCGCCATCATGCCCCCCTACTGCCATGAAGAGGGCCCATCTAGGCCAAGGACATGGACTCAACGGAACGAGAGAGGTATGCCCCATTTACTATCCACTCACAATTTTTGTGTGTCACCCTCAGAAATAGTCTACGCATTGGAGAAGCTCGGATCAAAAGTTAAGTGGCCATAAAAGATGAGGTCAAATCCAAGCACTAGAAAATCCAACGCCCTCTGCGAGTTCCACCAAGAGCGAGGTCACAAAATCGAGGACTGCATCGCCCTAAGACAGGAGGTCATGAACATGCTTCATCAAGGATACCTCAAAGAATTATTGAGCGACTGAGGGAGGACCAACTTTGCACGAGGACATGAACAACACCAAGGACCGCCGAAACCACCCTCACCGACTCGCACCATTCAAATGATCATCGGGGAGGAGGGGGGCGATGTTTCGATCAACAACGTAAAGTTTGCCACAACCCACTAGCTCAAACGGTCAATCACTCATGAACGGTACGGTGAACTCGAAGAAAGTATCATCTTCGATAAGTCAGATACCCACGGTTTGGTTTTCCCTCACTATGATTCCCTTGTTATCACTTTACGAATATTGGATACAGATATAAGACGCATTATGGTGGACGATGGGAGCAGCGTGTGCATTGTCCATCCTCGAGTACTTGCACAAATGAAACTCGAGGATAAGATAGTATCGCGTTGCATCACACTAACAGGTTTTAACAATGCAGTTGAACGAACATCTGGGGAAATCACACTCCCCGTCCTAGCTGGGGGCGTCACTCTGGAAACCACATCCACATCATGGACAAGGATACGACGTATAATGCCGTAATAGGCCGACCTTGGATACACGCCGTGAGGGTTATCCCCTACAGCTTGTACCAAATTATCAAATTTCCAACCCTATGGGGAGTATTCAGCGTACGAGAAGAACAACGCACATCTCGAGAATACTATCGCATCGCCCTGGATTATACATATACCCAACAAATAAAGGGCAAAGCAGAGGATGCATAGCAATTAACAGGGTCGAGGTCGAGATATGATGAAAAATCGGATGTCATCAGAGATCCCGAAATAATAGATGCCACGGGATCAATCGTAAAAGACCTCGACCCCGTCCAACTTGATGAAAATGACCACAACAAGAAAGCCTGCGTCGGTCGCAAGTTTCAAGAACCACGTAAATTCCGTCAATTCTTAACTGCTAACGCGGACTTGTTTGATTCTTCCCATGCAGACATGCCAGGTATCCTGAAGGAGGTCGCCAGACACAAGTTGAACGTCGACCCGTTCTATCCCCCGGTAAGGCAGGTTAGTTGAATGTTCAATTCCACAATAAACGATGCAGTTCGCCAGGAGGTAAAAAAATTGTTAGAAAATGGCTCCATCGGGGAATCAAAATACCCCCAATGGGTCGCCAATGTGGTCATGGTGAAAAAGAAGAACAGAAAGTGGCAGATGTGCGTAGACTTTACGGATTTAAACAAAGCATGCCCAAAGATTCATTCCCACTACCTCACATTGACCAGCTCATTGACGTAACGGCCGAGCATGAACTGCCGAGCATCTTGGATGCCTACTCGGGCTACAATCAGATCCTCATGGAAGAGGAGGACCAGGAGAAGACCACCTTCATAACCCACCAAGGAACGTACTGCTACAGGGTGATGCCCTTAAGACTGAAAAATGTGGGGGCGGCATATCAAAGGTTGGTGACCAAAATGTTCAAAGACCAACTCGGAAAGACCATGGAGGTCTACATAGACGACATGTTAGTCAAGTCCAAAAGGAAACAAGATCACATCAACCACCTGAAAGAAGCCTTCGATATACTCAGGCGGTGCGGAATGAAGCTGAATCCTCAAAAAATGTGCATTTGGCGTGACCTCAGGAAAATTCTTGGGCTTCCTAGTATCGCAAAGGGGTATTGAGGTCAACCCCGACCAAATCAAAGCCATAGAAGGAATACCAGAGCACTTAACCAGCAAAAAATAGGTTTAGAGGCTGACCGGCCGCATCACCGCCCTGTTGAGATTCATCTCACGATCATCTAACAGATGCCATAAGTTTTTCGCTGTACTCAAGAATGACAACAACCTCCAATGGACTTCCGAGTGCGTTCAAGCCCTGAAGGAATTAAAGGCTTATCTGTCATCACCGTCGTTGCTTTCCAAAGAAGAACATGGGAACGTCTTCTCGTCTTCCTTACCGTATCTGAAGTAGCGGTGAGTGCAGTCCTGGTACGAGAAGATAAAGGTACGCAATCCCTCGTATATTACATTAGCAGAACCTTAATCAACGCCAAGACGAGGTATCCCCACCTCAAAAAATTGGCCTTGGCCTTAGTCGTAGCTTCATGAAAACTTAGACCCTACTTTCAGTGCCACCCAATCTCGGTAGTCACAACTTTCCCCTTGCAAAGTATTTTGCATAAGCCTGAGCTATCGGACAGGTTAGCCAAGTGGGACATAGAATTGAGCGAACATGATATCACATATCAACCGCGGACGGTGATAAAATCACAAGTCCTTGCCGACTTCGTCGCCGACTTCATCGCAAAAATGATGCCCGAAGTCGAAAACGAAGCCGCCCACACTTCTCCGCAAACACAAGATCTATCGATGCTTCCAATACATCAGGGGCCAGACTGGGACTTGTGCTCGAAGTCCCGAAAGGCGAAGTAGTTTGCCAGTCCATAAGGTGGCCGGACATGACTAACAACGAGGTCGATTATAAGTCTGTGATTGCAGGGTTAAGGCTAGCACTCAAGTACGGGGTGAGGCGGGTCATCCTACGCTGTGACTCTTAACTCGTCGTTAACCAAGTCACATGGACTTTCCAGATCAAAGAGCAAAAGTTACAAAAATACCAGGCCGAGATCTGCAAACTACTGCCTGAGTTTGATGAGTGCCAGCTTGACCAAATCTCTCGAGCAAAAAACATTGAAGCAGACGGCCTCGCCAAATTAGCAGCAGCAACTAAAAGTATAACCGGAGAAAGAAACGTGGTCACCCTCCTCCACTCATTGATAGATCAAATCGAGGTAAGGACTATAAATCTAACCTGGGACTGGCGCAACCGTATTGTTACATAATTGCAGGACGGCGTACTCCCAGATGATAAAAAGGAAGCCAAGAAGCTCCGGATGCAAGCCGCCAGGTATAACATTATTCACAACGACCTATACAAAAGGACGTATGGAGGCCCCCTAGCGAAATGCTTAGGCCTGAATCAGACGTAGCGTGTCCTAGAAGTAGTCCACGAAGGCCACTGCGGAGCTCACTCAGGCATTCGAGCTCTTTCAGATGTCTCATACGGGTAGGTTACTACTGGCCCACCATGAAAAAAGAGGCCATAGACTTCATGAAAAAATGCGAACAATGCCAAAAATACGCCCCAATGATCCATCAAGCGGGCGTGCATCTCCACTCGATCACCTCCCCTTGGCCTTTCATCAAATGAGGAATGGACATCGTCGGCCCCCTCCCTGCGAGGCGAGGTAATGTATGATTTTTTTGGTTTTAACTGACTATTTTTCTAAATGAGTAGAAGTATGAGCATTTGCCCAAATAGGCGAACAAGAAATGATCGCCTTTATATGGAAAAACATTGTGTGCCGCTTCGGCCTCCCCAAAGAGATCAATTATGACAACGGACCCCAATTTACTGGAAAAAAGGTCGCCGAATTTTTTGAGAAGTGGCATATCAAAAGAATACTCTCCACACCATACCACCCCACGGGCAACGGGAAAGCGGAATCCTCTAATAAATCAATACTGAACATCATGAAGAAAAATCTTGAGGACGCCAAGGGATTATGGTCGGAGCTATTACCAAAAGTGCTTTAGGCCTATGGCACAACGCCAAAGTTGAGCACATGAGAGACACCCTACTCTTTAGTCTATGGGACCGATACGGTAATACCGGTCAAAGTCGGAGAGCCAGTTTGCGATATTCCCATGAGAGCGGGCCGAGGAACGATGAAAGCAGAAGGCAAGAGCTCGACGAAGCTGAAGAACGGAGAAATATGACTTACATAAGGATGGTCGCTCAAAAAATGCAGACAAAACACTATTATAACAAAAATTCCAAGAGCAGACCACTCAAAGTCGGGGACTACGTGCTCAAGGCCAAAACACAAGCAAGTAAAAATCTGCGGGAAGGCAAACTAGGGATGAATTGGGACGGCCCATACAAAATCAGGGCAGCAGCAAATAAAGGGTCATTTCAACTAGAAACAATGGAAAGAAAACTACTACCAAACAACTGGAATGTCGCCCACCTCAAGTACTTCAACTTTTAAGAAAAAACGTCCTCCAAGTCTCACTCTTTTTCCCTCACTTGAGTTTTGTCCCAATTGAGTTTTCTCGAGGAGGGTTTTAACGAGGATACAAAGGGACACTTCCAAGTCGAAATATGAATGGAAAGAGACACCGGACGATTAGTTCATTGCCCAACCTCTCAACACGTCTCCGGGTAACCTAATGAAGGGACTAGATAGACTGGGACTGGAATGCCAGGCCGAAAAATATGTAAATTTCTCCAAGTATATGAGCAAAACACAAATGTATGAAATTCGCCCATGTTTTTGCTAGAACAACATCGCCTCAATATCTACCGCCCCCTCTGCCACAATTAAGTAAATCACATTCGACCTCATTTGAATTAACTCACATTTGACCTCATTTGAATTAACTCAAATTCGACCTCGTTCAAATTAACTCATAGTCGACCTCGTTCAAATTAACTCACATTCGACCTCGTTCGAATATACTCACATTCTACCTCGTTCGAATCAACTCACATTCGACCTTACTCGAATTAACTCACATTCGACCTTTTCGAATCAACTCATATTCGACCTTTTCGAATCAACTCACATTCGACCTCGCTCGAATTAACTAACATTCGACCTCGTTCGAATTAACTCACATTCAATCTCGTTCGAATTAACTCAGATTCGACCTTGTTTGAATCAACTCATATTGGACCTCGTTCGAATCAACTCATATTAGACCTCGCTCGAATTAACTCACATTCGACCTCGTTCGAATCAACTCATATTCGACCTCGCTCTAATCAACTCACATATGACCTCGCTCGAACCAACTCAATACAGGGTACACTCGACCTCGTTCGAGTTAACACCTACTAATCCCCTACCATGACTGATCACGCCCAACTATGCCTTGTAAAAAGGACTAAGCGGTCGCTGCAAATATAACCCGATTCAAGTCAGGAGTCGTATCCCACAGAGAACTAATCTATTTACTACAACTTTAAATAATGCTAACGATAAGCTCAGACAACTTCCGGATGCAAGAGTTTTATGAATAATCCGTGGAATTTATTTAGCTAAGGAAAAATGACAATAAAATTAGCAATAATCAAGACTAACATTGAATTCAAGGGTAAAAGGATCTAGGGTCATTGATTTCCCCAATTGCCGGATTAATTCTTAACTCTTTAGCTATAATCTCGCCGTATTACTCTATGAGGATTATGAGTTCCGGGCCACCGTAATTATCTCTCGATCAATTAATTACGATAATTTACTAGAAGCATTATCTCGAACTTCTCTAGTTAATAATTTGTGCAACTCAGAATTATCCCACCAAAGCTTCATTATTTCTAACCCCACTTTTAAATTCAAGTAATTAATCTCTTAACTTACCCAAAAGTGGTGTTGTTCAACAACAATCTAACCAAGTGTTCTTTGTCAAGCAACACAAGGTAACTAGACACGATTAATCGATGGTCCTTTCAGTTAACCACAATACAATACGTAGTTGAATAATCATAGAACAAACACGACTCAATTATAACAAAATAGAGTCAAGATTTCATCAAACAATTGGTTCCATCAACCCTAGACAATAGATATAGTTACTCATACTGATGGAAAACAAATCACTAAAATAATTCATAATCAACAAATAGAAGTATGAAGAAGAAGATGAAAACTCTTAGGAAATTATCCGTCTTCTCTCCCTTGTTCTTGCCTCTAAAATCTTCTAAAACCAGCTATCTCTGACTTCTGGGTGAGTTTAGGCTTCATATAGGTTTAGGTTAGTCGCTTAGGAAATTACATAATTAACCCTGCGTGTTTGGCTTACGTCTGTCCGTCCGCAGCTGCGGATCCGGCCGCGGATTTCCACTGCCTCACTGCCTTGAGTTCGCGGACCAATTCGCGGCCGCGCACCTGGAAGGGGTCGTCTCGCTTGCTTTTCTTGCTCCTTTTCGATCGGGCTATCCTTCGATTGGCTTTTCACACTTCATGTTGACTCCAAAACACTCGTTAGCTCCCTCACACCTCGGAGTAGCTCCTGCAAAGCATCAAATTCTTAATTAGAGCATTTTTTTATCTTTTAGCTTTCAAATATCAATAAAGTGCGGCTAAATTAGAGTGTAAATAGTGTCTAAATTGCATAAATATAGCCTAATATCAACACCCCACACTTAAACCATTGCTCGTCCCTGAGCAATCAAACCACACTCTAAGAGGCCTAACTTCATTGAGCGACTTCCCTACTCGTCACACCAAGTATATTTCACATAAATCGAGGACATTAGTGCAACATCTACACCTCAAGAGTTGACTCCCTCTAGCCACGTAATGTTCCTAACCGGCTTATTTACTCTAATTCATAGGTCCAGACTTACTTATCCTTCGTGAATCAAGTGCCTGCTTACAACAAAAGAGACTCATTTCACAATCAGTAAAATTCACACATATATTGAGGAACTTTAAAAGGAACAGAATTCACTCACCCTCATAAATGACATTCTTGTGCCACAGAAAACGCACCATAGGCTTGCCCGTAGTGTACGACTCTACTAATTGAGCTCACTTAGTCTAGGATCAAGTAGAACTTTATTTGGATGTAATGTAGGCTGCATGTTGGTTAGGATATATTTGGATATAATAGTGACTACACTTCCCTAAGTACTTTAATACATTTATTTTACAATCAAGTCCACACCTAAGTTAAACCAATCGATACACTCTCCTGATGGCTTCTATCGAGGCATCTACCCTCGTGTGTCGTACAGTACATATCCTATCCTCATGTTCGGGGGAGTTGGCATAGAACTCCCGGACAAGCATCAAGTTACCCTATTTCGGCTCTTCGAAAAAGCTGTCCAATATGCGCCTGATCAACTCCCGATTCATATTAGGGCACTTATCCTGGAGGGACGCTCTGTCAATACCTCTTTCCGGTACAGGTTTTTAGTGGCCTTCAAACTGAAACGGTCTTGGGCAGCTCTGAAGACAAACCTGGTACGATCAAACTGAGCTGCACTGGCCGGTGCCCATTCCCGAGATGAGCCTCCATGACCACTTGATGAGTCCCCGGTAGCGCATCTCTTCCTTGAAGGTTGCATGTTACCTAGACAATAAATACTACTATCAGTGGAGGGCGGAATATGTGACCCAATGGTGGTTACTCAGACTTCACTCGCACAATTGGTCACAATTTATATTCAACTCTCATTAAGGCAAATCAACAAATATGTAGTGTGCATATGTCCCCCCAAGTCACCCAAAGACCCAATTAGACTACCATTCCTCACAAAACCAACAATGGCTTCCCCCAAATTAACCAATTCAAATAGCCTCCATATACCATATATAAACCACAATTCAAATCCCAGACAAAAGCACCTATGATTTTACTACCCTATACATACAATAGCAAGGGAAAAGATTGAAAAAAAATCACTAAAAAGAAAAAAAGAAAAATACTAAGAAAGAGGAATACAATCATGTACTTACTTAGAGATCTTGAGAAGAACGGAGGTTGGAGATTGGTTGAGTGGAGAAGAGAAGGAAGGAGAAGAGTTGTGTGTTGAAAGGAAAATATAGGGGAAGGGAGGGGGAGTTTTAGTTGTGGGGGAAGGAGAAGGGTTTGGGGACTTGAAGTTAGGAAGGAAATAAGAGAAGTGGGGGTGGTGAGCATTTAAGTTAGGGAAAAAAATTTGACTAAAAATTAAAAAGAAACTTACCTGGACACGTCCCATATCCACGATCCAATTTGCGATCGCGGATTCTGGGCAGAGGGGGACCAAAAATTCGCGCCCCAATTCACGGTCCAATCCGCGGCCCCGGACGGGGGACAGAACACATGCCAAAATCCACGGTCCAAATCGCGGTCGCGGATCTCCGTCTCCAGCCAATTTTTGTCTTTGCCGCATTTTACCTTATTCTCGGGTTAATTTCAACCCCCGAATCCTTCCTATGTGCGTAAAATTTGCCCTGCACACTAGTAGATCAGTCAAAGTAGTTCAAAATCAATTACAACAACCAAAGTTAGAAAAATAATGGGTTGCCTCCCATAAAGCGTTTAAGTTAACGTCGCGGCACGACGATTTACAACAAACCATGAGTTGCCTCCCAGGAAGCGCCTGATTTAACGTTTTGACATGACGCATGCTTTCATTATCACTCCTTGTTCGCGTACTGGGGCTCTTCCAAAGTTATCACCACTCTATCCCCTTTCTCTTCGACCATTCCAAAGTAATGTTTCAACCTTTCCCCATTTACCATGAACTTGTTTGTCCCACCTTCGGATTCAATCTCTATAGCTCCACTTGAGAACACCTGCACCACTCTGAAGGGTCCTGACCATCGGGACTTCAACTTACCCGGATTTAATCTCAATCTCGAGTTGTATAACAATCCAGGCTTGATGTTCCGATCTAAGATGTGCTTATCATGGATCATTTTTATCTTTTCTTTGTATAATCTAGCATTCTCAAATGCATGGAACCTGAATTCCTCAAGCTCATGTAACTCAGTGACTATGCTGGTGTCTGCGGTCTCTATATCCAGATTCAACTACCGCAGTGCCCAAAGTGCTTTATGTTCGAGCTCTACCGGAAGGTGGCATGCCTTTCCTAACACTAACTTGTACGGTGACATACCAATTGGAGTTTTGAATGTTGTGCGGTATGCCCATAATGCATCATCCAGCTTCTTCACCCAATCAGTCATTGTTGTATTCATTGTCTTTGTAAGGACACTTTTAATTTCTCTATTGGACATTTCAACTTTCCCACCCGTCTATGTTTGGTACGGTGTGGCTACTTTGTGGCGAACTCCATACTTTCCCAACAGACGTGCGAACGCTCTATTGCAAAAATGGGTTCCACCATCACTGATTATAGCTCTCGGGGTGCCAAAATGTGTGAAGATGTTTTTCTTTAGGAAACTTGTTACCCCTTTTGCATCATTGGTCGGGAGAGCCACCGCTTCGACCTACTTGGAGACATAGTCAACCGCTACCAATATATATTTGTTACCATACGAGCTGACGAATGACCCCATAAAGACGATCCCCCACATGTCAAAAACCTTTACCTCTTGAATTGTGGTCATCGACATCTCGTGACGGCGAGATATGTTGCCTGTCCTTTGGCATTCATTACAACTTTTGACCCAAGCATGGACATCCTTGAACAGGGTAGGCCAATACAATCCCGATTCCAACACTTTTGCTGCTGTCCAGATTCCTTCAAAGTATCCACCGTATGGTCAAGCATGGTAAGCCTGCAAAATAGAAGGTTGATCTTGCTCGGGGATACATCTCCGGATCATGTTATCTATAAATATTTTAAACAATAGAGGTTCGTCCCAATAATAGGCTCGACAATCGCGGAAGAACTTTTTCTTTTGAATTGAGGAGAGTTCATAAGGTACAATACCACTTTCTAAATAGTTAGCAATATCAACATACCATGGCACCTCCTTTATTGTCACATCAAGTAACTGTTCATCCGGGAATGTCTCTGTTATGTCTTCAACCTCTATTCTCTTTTCAGCTCCTTCCAATCTTGAGTTGTGGTCTTCCACTTGATTGTCCGTCCCCTTTCTGTCATGGATTTCCAGATCGAATTCTTGTAGCAAAAGAACCCAGCGAATTAAGCGTAGCTTTGACTCCTTCTTTGCAATCAAGTACCTAATTTCTACATGGTCAGTATAAACAATAAATTTTGAACCAATTAAGTATGACCTGAATTTGTCGAAGGCAAACACTACAACCAATATATCCTTTTCCGTTACAGTGTAATTGAGTTGTGCACCGCGGAGCGTCCTGCTTGCACAGTAAATCGTGTGCATCATCTTGTCTTTGCGTTGCCCCAAGACTGCTCCTATAGCATAATCACTGACGTCGCACATGAGCTCGAATGGTTGCTCCCAGTTGGGTGCCACTATGATGGGTGCAGTCACCAATCTCTTCTTCAGCTCCTCAAAAACCAACCTGCAATCATTAGAAAACACAAAGGGCTGATCCTTTTCAAGCAGCTTACATAAGGGGTTAGCAATTTTGGAAAAATCTTTAGTGAATCGCCTATAGAACCCGGTGTGCCCAAGGAAACTTCTCACTGCCTTTACCGAAGTGGGCAGTGGCAGCTTCTCAATCACATCAACCTTGGCATGGTCGACTTCAATGCCCTTGCTGGACACTCGATGCCCCAACACTATTTCTTCTTGTACCATAAAATGGTATTTTTCATAATTTAGCACCAGGTTTGTCTTCACACATCTTTTGAGCACTCTTCTTAAGTTGTGAAGACAATCTTCGAATGAATTCCCCACCATGGAGAAACCATCCATAAAAACCTCCATAATATCCTCCACCATGTCATTGAAAATGGCTAACATGCACCGCTGGAATGTAGCCGGTGCATTGCAAAGTCCAAAGGGCATTCTCCGAAAGGCAAAGATGCCATATGGACAAGTGAAGGATGTTTTTCTCTGTCTTTCGGGGCTTTTGAGATCTGGTTATAACCCGAATATCCATCCAAGAAACAGAAGTAGGACCGCCCAACTAACCTGTCCAACATTTGGTCAATGAAAGGCAAGGGGAAATGGCCCTTTCGAGTGGTTGTGTTCAGTTTCCGATAGTCCATGCAAATCCGCCATCCTGTGACTGTACGAGTCGAGATCAACTCGTTATTCTCAATTTGTACGACCTTCATTCCTCCCCTTTTTGGCACACATTGGACATGACTGACCCAGTTGCTGTTAGAGATGGGGAAGATGATACTCACATCTAGCCACTTGATCACTTCCTTCTTTACTACTTCCTTCATATTCGGGTTCAGCCGTCGTTGATGTTCCCTAGAAGGTTTGTGCCCCTCTTCCAGAAGAATCTTGTGCATGCAAAAGGCTGGGCTGATACCCTTTATGTCTGCCATAGTCCAACCAATGTCAGTCTTATATTCTTGCAATACCTGCAATAGTTGCTCTACCTGCACAGCTAGCAAACCAGCTGATATAATAATATACAAAGTAGAATTAGGCCCCAAGAAGGCATACCTGAGGTGGGCTGGAAGCGGTTTCAAGTCCAGCTATGGTGGCTCCTCTATTTATGGTTTTGCAGGTGGTGTTGCTATCTCTTCTAAGCGTAGGGGCTCGAACTGAGGTTCCCTTTTCCAGAATCCTTGACCTTCGAGAGCCATGACCCACTCTGCCAACACTTCACTGTACATCTCTTCCAAATTCATCAAGCAGGCTTCTAGTGGATCCTTGATATTAAGGGTCTCATTCTCTTCTTGCAGTATCACATCCATGGCCTCCACAAGTGAGCAACTTGCAAATTCACTGGGTCTCCTCATGGATTGTTGAACGTTGAATTTTATTTCTTCATTGTTCAACCTCATTTTCAACTCTCTAGTCTCACAATCAATTAATGCTCTCCCAGTGGCTAAGAATGGCCTTCCCATAATGATGGGTATCTCTTCATCCACCTGACAGTCAAGAATAACAAAGTCTGCAGGAAATACAAATTTCCCCACTTTCATAAGCACATGATCAAGAATTCCTGTTGGTCTTTTGACTGTGCGATCAGCCAGTTGCAGCAACATTGAGGTCGGTCTAGCTCTGCCAATGCCCAGTTTTTTATAGATTGCCAAGGGCATCAATTTTATGTTGGCTCCCAAGTCACACAATACTTTAGCAAAAGCATAACTCCCAATAGTGCATGGGATAGTGAAGCTACCTGGATCAGACACTTTTTTGGGCCATAGGTCTTGTTACTACCGCGCTGCAGGTCTGTGTCAGAGTTACAGTGGACAGGTCCTGGAAGTCAAATTTCTACGACATCATGTCCTTCATCATTTTTGCATACCCTGGCATTTCCCTCAAAGCATCCATCAGTGGAATATTCAATTGAATCTGTCGACGAATTTCCATGAATTTTATGTATTGATCATATTTCTTTTGTTTTGCCAATCTTTGAGGGAATGGTGCAGGAGTCAACCTCTGTCCACTACTTGATGTCTTTTCTTTGTTGGAAGCTTCTGGCACAAGAGGTGCCACTTGTTCTGAGACATGTTCACCTTCCTTCGCCTTACCCTTGTCAACCTGTGTATGTTCAACTACCACCTCGGTGAGCTCTGCTGACCCATCTGCCTCTAATGTAACTGGAGTAGTTGGCGTAGTCTCTCTCCTAGATTGAACAACTGCTTACTCTCTGTCTAAATCTCTTCCATTCCTGAGACTCACTGTCATTAGCTGATTTGGGTTTTGCTCTTTTGGGTTAATATTTATATCTGCATGCAATGTTTCTTGGGGGTGATTGTTCAAGGCCATAGACAGATGTTCCAATTGAGTTTCAATGTCTTTGATTGCTGAATCATGTGCTGCTAACTTTTCTTGCATCTTACCATTTGTTCCAATGAGTTGTTGCAGCATACCCCTAATTTCTACCATGTTGGTGTCCTGTTACTGGTGAGGTGGTTGGTAGGCCAATTGTTGCTGGTGCTGCTGATTATAGCCCTGTTGCCTTTGATAAGGCACAACTTGACCTTGTGGTCGTGCGCCTCCAGAATTGAGGTTGTGTTGTGGTAGGTTGGGTCCGTACTGCTGGTTTGGTTCTGGTCCCCATTATTGCCCACCTTGCCTCTGACCTCCAAAATTATTGACATAATTAATGTCTTCTCTGAAGCCCTGGTTGTCATTCTCTCCGCTCCACGAGCACATATATGACTGGTTTATGCAAGGAGTACCCAATCCTCCATTTGTTGTATCAACAATGTGCACTTGCTTTGTACCCATCTCATCAATTTTCTTTGTCAGTATGCTCATCTGAGTCATGAGAGTGGCTATGTTCTCTGCATGGGAATTATTTGGGTCAAGAGCAATAGAATGCACTATTGGTGTAAGTGTCGTACCTCTAGCCATCCAGCCTAAATTTTGAGCCATCTTGTCAAGAAGAATCTTGCACTCTCTGAATGTCTTGATCAAAAATGCACCCCAGCTGAAGCATCTACATTGGCCTTCAAACTGTCTGCTAAACCCATGTAGAATCTCTGTCCCAGCATCTGATCTGGAATGCCATGTTGTGGACACTTCACTAGCATACCCTTGAGCCTCTCCCAGGTTTCTTGCAAGGTCTCAGTTGGTTTCTGCCTGAACTGCAATATCTCATCAATCTGCCTTGAAGTCTTGTTGGGAGGATAAAACTTGTTTAAGAACTATTTGACTAATTCTTCCCAAGTGGCAATGGAGTTTATTGGGAGTGAATTCAACCAAGTTTGGGCCTCTCCAGTCACAGAGAATGGAAATAGTAATAGCTTGATGGCTTCAGGAGTCACATTCGGCTGTCTTTGGGTCACACATATTGATAGGAAATTCTTCACATATTGTTGTGGGTCTTCAATGTATGACCCGGAGAACAGTCCCTTATTTTGCAACAAATGCAGCATATTGTTGGTATTCTGGAATGTCTTCGCTTGTATCTGAGGTATAGCAATGGCGGTGGCTAGGTTATCAACAGTTGGTTGTGCCCAATCATAAAGAGCAGCTTCTGGCACAAGAGGTGCCACCACTCCATTGTTTGGGTCAACCCGATTATTTTGATTGTTTACGTTGACATCGTCCACGTTGTCCATTTCAATTTCGAGTGTTTTTTTTGTTGTAACTGTTTATTCTTCTTGTTGGCTCGATTTAATGCCCTGAATTCTTTCTCAGGGTCTGAGAGTCCTTCAAAAAGTTCACTAGTCCTTGAAGATCTTCTAGGCATACACCTGAGTCACAGGAGAATTCAAACGTGAGAATTTTCAATGGAAAAATTTAAACACGGTAAGAAATAGATCTAAACTAAGAATCCTAGCAATTTCTTCTAAGTTGTAATAAATAACACCGTTAGTTCCGTGGCAACGACGCCAAAATTTGATCACGCCCAACTATGCCTTGTAAAAAGGACTAAGCGGTCGTTGCAAATATAACCCAGTTCAAGTCCGGAGTCGAATACCACAGGGAACTAACTTATTTACTACAACTTTAAATAATGCTAATGATAAACTCAGACAACTTCCGGATGCAAGAGTTTTATGAATAATACGTGGAATTTATTTAGCTAATGAAAAATGACAATAAAATTAGCAATAATCAAGACTAAAATTGAATTCAAGGGTAAAAGGATCTAGGGCTATTGATTTTCCCAATTGCCGGATTAATTCTTAACTCTTTAGCTATAATCTCGCCGTATTACTCTATGAGGATTATGAGTTCCGGGCCACCGTAATTATCTCTCGATCAATTAATTACGATAATTTACTAGAAGCATTCTCTCGAACTACTCTAGTTAACAATTTGTGCAACTCAGAATTATCCCACCAAATCTTCTTTATTTCTAACCCCACTTTTAAATTCAAGTAATTAATCTCTTAACTTACCCAAAAGTGGTATTGTTCAACAACAATCTAACCAAGTGTTCTTTCTCAAGCAACACAAGGTAACTAGACACGATTAATCAAGGGCCCTTTCATTTAACCACAATACAATACGTAGTTGAACAATCATAGAACAAACACGGCCCAATTATAACAAAATAAAGTCAAGACTTCATCCAACAATTGGTTCATCAACCCTAGATAATAGATTTAGCTACTCATACTAATGGAAAACAAATCACTAAAATAATTCATAATCAACAAATAGAAGTATGAAGAAGAAGATGAAAACTCTTAGGAAATTATCTGTCTTCTCTCCCTTGTTCTTGCCTCTAAAATCTTCTAAAACCAGCTATCTCTGACTTCTGGGTGAGTTTAGGCTTCATATAGGTTTAGGTTAGTCGCCTAAGAAATTACATAATTAACCCTGCATGTTTGGCTTTCGTCTGCCCGTCCGCGGCCGCGGATCCGGCCGCGGATTTCCACTGCCTCACTGCCTTGAGTTCGCGGACCAATTCACGGCCCACTTCGCGGCCGCGCACCTGGAGGGGTCGCCTCGCTTGCTTTTCTCGCTCCTTTTCGACTGGTCTAACCTTCGATTGGCCTTTCACACTCCATGTTGACTCCAAAACACTCGTTAGCTCCCTCCTAGCTCGGAGTAGCTCCTGCGAAGCATCAAATTCCTAATTAGAGCATTTTGTTATCTTTTAGCATTCAAATATAAAGTGCGGCTAAATTATAGTGTAAATAGTGTCTAAATTGCATAAATATAGCCTACTATCAATGACCAAAACCAAAATTTTATGATTAAAATGACAAAACAAAAGAAAGAAGGGCCCGAACAGAAACAAAAGAATTAGATACGAAACAACGAAAATGACATTTCTTACTTCAAATATATTCCTTACAAAGCCTAAAACAAATGCCAGCAAAAGTATGTACAAGAATTACAAGCAAAAGAAAGAAAAGCAACTACGCGCTACCTAACTCAGCAGCACCATCTCCACCCGTCTCTCCACCATCGTCGTCGCCGCCAGGATACTCATCTTCGTACCAAGCAACCTACTCAATCCCTTCCACGTCTTTCTCAGCATCACTAGATTGTGGTGTTGCGTGATCATAGCCACGATCAAACCGAGCTTCACGTGCCTTAGCACGTGCATTCTCTAAGTCGGCTTTCGAAACAACCCTCGTCCCCATCAAATCCCTGAATATATCCAGCTGGGCCTCGGCGTGAATCCATTCCTCATACATATCCCGAGGAACATCAGGAAAAGTAGTACGGGATGAGGACGGCTGCACCAATAACTGTGCATTTTTGGCCTCGAGGGCAACAACTCGATCACTAAGGTCCGCAACCTCTTTTTCTAACTCCCCAATCCACTCATCAAGTTGCTCCTCTCTGAGCCTAGCCGTCTCCATGGCGCAATCCCGTTCAGAAAGGATAACACGGATCGTGTCCTCTAAAGCTGCAACTTTATGCGCAACTGATAACTGGGCTGACTCCCCCTTCTCCAAATCCGCTACCTTCTCGGCGACCTCGCCGCTCAAAATGGCCGCTCGAAGTTGACACTCATCCATCTCGGCATGCAGCGAGACCACTTTGGCCTGAAGGTTGGCGCATTGGGCCTCAACCCCTTACTCACCTCGATCTCCTCCTCTTTGTCCTTCAATGTCCTCTCGAGCTCACTACATTTTCCGATGATCTTCACCAATTCATCATCCTTCTCCTTTAGCTCGTTTCGAAGGGCCCGGAAGTTGCTACTACCACCAAGTCGCCGGCAAAGCTCACGGTGCTTATCATGATATTAGCGATATTTTCGCTCCATCTTTTGGAAGATATATTTATGCCTCTCCTCTCGATGGGAACTTTCAATCTCAAAGATCACAGTCTGAAAAGAAACCAGAGCGGGTAAGAAGTAAGTCAGAATCAACATAAAAAAATGAATATGGAAATGAAATACCAAACATACCCTAAGAGCAAGGCCGACTATGCTCTTCGACAAAGTGGAATCCTTCAGCTTCTCGAGGGTCTTACCCTCCACATCGGAACAGAGTGGACCAAGAGAAGGGACGTCGTCCTCCATGTCAACTAATAGATCCCGATCCAAAGGGATCGCAATAGTCCGCGTGATCCCTTCCAACCTCACCTCAAGCCGTGTGAGTCCTTCCCCCATCATCCTAACCTCCTCGGCGTCCATATCGGAGCCCGTCTCATAATACTCTTCGGCAACAATTTTGCCTTTGGTATCAACCCGAGAGGAAGGGTCCTCGGTCGGTAACGAGGTCGATATCTCACCCCTGTAAGACGTCAGGAACTCGCGCCGACGACCATTCAAAACTCGTTCCGACCTCAAGGAGTAACATACATCCCTCGGCCCCCCACGGTAGCGAGATCGTGGATAGCAGCTCGGCATCAACTCCGAGATCTATGGTTGCCATTTCTCTGATGACAAAGCCATCTATCACCGAACTTCCCACGCGGACACTTCCCTCGCCTATACCAACGAATCGCCTCTTGCGGGGAAGCAGATTATCATCAGTCGGCGACGATCCTTCCTCATCGTCCTCATCAACTAGATGACGCATAGGGGAAATGGAAACACACACCGCAGTAGTCGACGACTGGGCAGGTCTCACCGCAGCAGTAGGAACAGAAATGGCCGTCCTCTTATGGAATGCCGGAGCAGGTGCTTTCCGCCTCTTCGAAGACCCTCGGCCTGCAAAAGTGATTAGAACGGCGACTCTCAAAGTCATGGCGAACATGCGACCATAAGGTCAGGACGACATATGTAAAAAGTCACTATATGGACAGAGAAACTCACCGGTCACTGAAAGCTTGGGCCCGAACTTCTGTAAAAAGGCCGGCCACCCACAAATCCCCATTGTATGGGGCAAGATCTGGCTAACCCATTCGTGAATATCTGCGACCAAAGAAGGGGGCTCGGACTCAGCTGAAGGAGAAAAAGATAGAACGGTTAGACTACGACCAAAATAAGAAAAATGAGCATTTAGTGAAAATACTTACGGGCGTAATTCCACGCCTCAGGAAATCCATTCGCGTTCGCCACCACGTCCTCAATCTTGATGTAGAAGTAATTAAACTAGAATCGATGATTTGCTTTATCGTCCATCTTTACTACCAAGCATTTGCCTCCACGGTGACGAAGGTGCAACATCGTCACTCTATGGAAACTCGGCACGAAGAGGTGCATCAGGTGGTGAAGAGAGACCCTGCAGCCAGCCAATTTCGCGTACTGCATCAGCATGAGGATGAGCTTGTAGATATAAGGAGAAAGCTAAGCCGGGAAGACGCCGTAGTAGCGGCAGAATTCCTCTATTAATGGGAGAATGGAAAAGGAGTAGGCCACGTAAAATGGATATGCGTAGAACGCGCAATATCCAGAGCGATGAACTTGCACCACATCGCGTACTACCGGGACCAGATCGATGTGGACTAGAATTTTAAACTTCGCCCTAAAATTAGCAAGGGCAGGCGCGTCCATCTCAGACTCTACGTCCTTAGGGTCATCCTCGGGTAGCTTTGAGAAGTCAGTTCTAGCCTTCTCACTATGGAGAATTATTTCCTCCACCGTAGGAAAGCTTTCATTTTCTGCAGCAATGGCAGCCTCACCATCATGGGGAGACATGCACACTGCCAAAGGAACAAGGTCAGGTACCCCTCCAGAACTAGAAAACACATTCACCATTTTGGTTTATGAATAGAGGGGATGGATGTAACGCATAAGAGTCGAGTAGCAGGAACTACCGAAATCAGTAAAGGTAGGAGTATAAAGTAAGGTCGAGAAAGCAGAGATTCTAATTGAGGAAGAAGAAGATATGAAAATTCAAATTTTAGAATGCAAAGAGTGAATCGAAGGATTGAGTATCCCCATTTATAAGAGTTAGGGCATCAATATCAAGGAAGCAAACCACAGTTTCCCAGCTCAAAATTCTAAACGGCAGAGGCACGGGAAACGATACAGGGTGTTGGGAAAATGCATAATAATGATGCATGATGACATGATGTCACTCTGGAATGACGTTACCCTAGGTTGTGGCTCACGGAAGGCCAGGTTTCCTTCCCGTCCAAAGCTCTACTACTCGACATGCTCGCATAATACTTCTCAACCCTAACTGACAGAGTCCATTCATCAAGGTCTCCCGGGGTCGACATCAATAAGTGGAGGGACTAACTGTATGGGTCAAAATCTGCCTCAGTGGGATTTAGCATGAAGCGGTATCATGGAAAGCGATATGGTCGAGGTCGATTAGTAGATAACGGGGCTCGTAGCCGAGTAGTCAATAACGGCCGAGGTCGAGTGATGAGCGCAAAATCGACGTATAAACTTGGGCTCGCTAGTCGAATATAGTATAGTATTGAATCGTCTCCAAAGAGATTGGTTTCAATAATGTTCTATTAATTCTTTAACTTAACACTATCCAGGATAATCAACCTTTTGATTTATGTTATTATTGACTACAAATAAACTATGATTATCAGCTGTAAGAAACTGATGATACCCAAATGATTAGTAAAAATAAAGGAATATCAATGAGAGAAGGAAGGGTGATGACAAGATATGTGATCAACTATTGTTTCGGGTAACTCTATGCTAGATTCACTCGTAACTTCTATTGATTCTTTCGATTTCAACAGATGATTAGGCTACTTCAAAGATTTAGATTCTTCTTCCGAATGAATTTACTTTCCATAGGTAACCCGATAACAGGCCCTATGAATGTATGCACAAAATTAGTGAATGAACGATCTTTTGGAGAACAACTCTTGATTATTCTCATGGACTAGGTAAATCAATAACTCCTTAAGCTCTTTCGATTACTTAGAAGAGACGTAAAATCAACACCATCAAGATAACACAAAGCCAATAGCAGTAAACTTCTCTTTCGATTAAAGTAAGACTACAATAAGCCTTGCAATTCAGTTAAGAACTCCTTCATTAAAGTCGGACAATTAAAATAGAGTAAAACCCAAAACAAGGATTAATTCACAACATCCGTCAACAACCCTAAGGAGACTTACTCCATAACGAAGAAAGTATATAAAACGAGAGTACTAGAAGAACAAGAAGACATTACAATTCCCAAATTCCTGCCAAACTTTCGTATTGAGTGAATTTGATCAAGTATATCGATTTCTCGTTGCTTCCGTCTTCTCCTCCCTCACAAATTACTTCTCCCAATCAAGATACCCTCTTTTTAGACGAGCTGAGCTTTATATAGGTCAAGGAAAATTGATCCTGAAATTACGAATTTAGCCCTGTAAAATTTTTCCTCGGAGGGACGTGCGCGGCCGCACACCTGGGCCATTTTCTGCTCTCGTTTTATTTCTTCTTTTTAAATGCACGAACCTCTTCTGATCCTCGAATGAGCTCCCAATGTACTCCATAATATTTTACTTGTCCCCAACACTCCATATTAGCTCAAAATGATTCTGAACACCATTGTAGCCCGAAATATCTCCTGCAAAAACATAAATCAATTAGTCAGAGCAATTTACTACCATTTAGCACTCAAACATCAGTAAAGGGCAGCAAATTAGAATGCAAATAGTGGCCAAAACACATAGTTATAGCCTACCATCAATACCCCACACTTGAACCATTGCTCGTCCTCGAGCAATTAAACCACACTTTACATAAATGCAACCTCACTATGCGACTTCCCTCACTCATTACACCAAGAATATTTAATATAGATTAAGCACAATAGTGTAACATTTTCACCTCAAGAATTTACTCACAATCACCATGTATTATTCATAACTTACTCAATTACTCCAACATAGAGATCAAGACTTACCTTTCCTTCGCGAAACAAGTGCCCTCACACACAAAAGAGAATAGTTCCTCATACAATAAAATTCAAGAATACTTAGGAACTCAAGATAGAAAGAATTCACTCACTCTCAGAAACGACATTCATGTGCCACAAAAGATGCACCATAGGCTTGCCCGTAGTGTACTACTCTACTAATTGAGCTAATTCAGTCAAGGATCAAGTAGGACTTCTACTGGTTGTAATGTAGGCTGCGTGACGGGTAGGATACATTTAGATATAAGAGTGAATACACCTCCCTAAGCACTTTAATACAAACACTTTATCAGTTGAACACCACACTTATGTCACACCCTACTCCACCTTTATATCAACATGCATTAACTCCACCTGTTTAAGCACATTTACATCAAGAGTCACCACTATTTCTCAACTATACAACTTCAGTTCAGTTGACTCTTCCTTTTTCAAAACATTGCACCTTTCTCCTTATTTCAATAGTTCCACTCAAAAGCTAACCCAACCACCCACACTTTAACTTTTACACAGTTTGTCACAATTTTACGTGCTCAAGGGAGGTTAAAGGTTCAAATAGATGATCAATTCAAATAAAAGAGTAAGGCTTATAATGTGGTTGCCAATAAAATAGGATTACAAGATCAAAGGGGTTAACTAAGATACATAATAATTAGGTGGTAAAAGTGTATCACTGGCTCAACAAAGAAACGTCTATATCACTTCCAAGACTGAACAAGACTACTATTTCATTTTGCAGACACACGTGGCAAGTTCTAGACATCAAATGCAGTGCACAGAATCATACAAAAAAAACTCACACACACGTCACATACTCACTCAGGATCGGACTATCAAGACACTCTAGTCGAAGCAGTTAAGCAACGAACAATTTAATGCACTTATACTAGAGTCAAAAACGTGAGCCTAAGCGTCACACTAAAGCACTCACTATTCTCAAGGCGTAACGAAGAGACCTTGTTTTCATTCCAACTCATAGCACAAGGGTTCCCATTGCTTAAAAAAAACTAACTACACTCGGTTCAAATGAAACCCTTGAAAAAGAACCGCGACATAAAGAAAAACCAAGGGGGAATTACTACACTAACTACACAAGAAAATCTTTTTGCATTTTTTTATATTTTTTTTTCTTTCGACTTTAATCCCTCAAGAAACCCGTCGAATGATATCCATTGTCGGAAAAAGTCAATTTGTTTTTCTAATAGTACTCAACTCACCAAAGAAATTAAAACTAATATACATTACTACATACATACATACAAGATATATACAACATATCCCCACCCCACACTTTAAATGGGTGGTATGTCCCCATGTCACACAAAGAAAAATGTAAGGCAAAGAAACTTCCCTGATAGAGTCAGTCCATGTCGGAGACATTGCCGGGGTCCAGATGGCAAGCTCGGTCAAGCACACGCAACCATGCCATGATCTTTCGCTCAGACTTGGCATTTTGGGTAGACAGGGCAACCATTCGACCTCCCAAGTTTGTGACAGAAGTACGCATCTCCGCCATTTTCTACTCTAATCTGCTCATTCTTATGTCCCATCGAACGACTGAGGTTCCCTCAACAACCTGCTCATGCGGTGGTGAAGCAGCCACATCCTCATCTTGCACTTCATTACCCTCTTCTGGTGCATCAGACTTATCATTGTTCGCCTTAACATGCCCAACAGGGTCCTTCCCAATTATTACTTTATCAGCCCAGAACTTTTGTTCTCTTTTCACTTTCCCATCCAAGTCTCTGTCTTCAGGTACACGTGCCCGACGGCACAACCTTGTGATTAAGGATGGGAGTAAGAACCCATACCTTTGCACATGATAGCGAATGAACATTTCACCATGAATAACCTTAACCACATCAAAATCATGGCAATTGAGAAAAAACCAGATCAGAGCAGTCCGGGGACCATTCACCTCAGTGGTATTGGAGGACGGCAGCATGCAACTATTTATGATGTGGAGCCAACACTTCCCTTCAAAAGTCAGCGATGCCGAATGAAACTGTCGCCCCTGCTTAAGACACATTACCTCCTTGTTGGGCGTACAAATTGTTCTGAAGAATAATTGCCACGTGGGTGGTTCCCTGCTATATGTGTCATAATAGTCTTCTGCATCAGGATTTTCCCCAAATAATGGCAAGCGGTAGGCCCTCCGAATGGCCTGACACGTCCACACTCTTCTTTCGAATCGTGTAGACGTGGTTAACATGTTTCGGGTAGTTTGCATAAAGCGCCCGAACAACCATCAAATTTGCTTCGTCTGGTTCTTCAAAAAATATCCCTAACCCTCGCCGGACTAATTCATGATACATGTTTTGGGCAGTCATTTTGGAGGGACCCTATATCAATTCCTCTCTCCGGAATGGGTTTCTTTGGTGACTTTTTACATAAGCGATCTTAGGCGGCACTAGATACAAACTTGGTATTATCAAACGGGTGAGCATTTGCAGAAACTCGTGGCCGGGACGAGCCGGCTTGACCACTAGAGGAGGCACTTGTGGCTCTTCGTTTCTTGGATGGTGTCATACCTAAAACAAACACCAACATAAGCTAAAAGCACAATATGTGACCCAGGAGTGGCTACTCAGACTTCACCAGCATACTTGGTCACTAAATTAGATTCTCAAATTCAGAGGAGCATTTAAACAAACACCTGATGTGCCTAGTTCACCCAAACTCCCAAACAACAAATCTTTAGCCCCCAATTTTGACAAAACTCCACCAATGGCACACCCAACCCATCATGGTAAAATTTAACTAGTACCCCAATACAAAACAGGTATAACTCAATAGAATCTCTACAAGTCAAGGAGAAGAAAAGAAAAAAAAATGAGAGGGAAAAGCATGGCACTTACCTGAAGGGAGATTGAGGGATTTGGGTTGGGAAGAGGAAGGAAGAATACACTTCAATTAAGTACGAGGTTATGTAGAGAAGAGAAGAGAGAAGGGGGGAGGGTTAGGTTGGGGGAAATTTGAGATTGGGTTTTTTCCGAATGGGGGTCGGAATGTGCGGCCGCGCACGTGAGGCACTGGGGGTCAAAAATATGTGGCCCTGTGTGCGGTCGATGCGCGACCACACATGTTTGGCAGTGGGGTCCTTAAAGTGCGCGGCCATATACGCGGTGAGTGTGAGACCGGCCGTGTGTGTGTGTGTATATATATATATATATATATATATATATATATATATATATATATATATATATATATATATATATATTATTTAAAATAATTTTTTTGTCCCGATTAATATCTACTACGTCATAATACACACTAACTGCTATATATTTGATGGTGTGCACAAATGTAAAGTAAACAGAAAAGAAAAATCTAGCTAGCAGAAAGGTCAGAGGTAGTTCTGTGTTATAGTCGTCAACTTGACTCAACCGGACATCCTCATTTGATTTTGATACTAGAGGATTGCTGTGCAAATCCTCCAGCAAGATACGACTTCAGTTTGTGCCCATTTACTTTGAAGCTTTCTGTTACGTCTTGGTTCTGGATCTCAATCGCCCCGTATGGTGATACATGCTTCACCATATACGGTCCTGTCCATCTAGACTTGAATTTTCTAGGAAATAATCTGAGTCTACTGTTGTATAGTAAGACTTTGTCCCCTCCATGAAACTTCTTTGGCTTAATCAGACGATCATGCCACTTTTTAGTCTTTTCCTTGAAGATTCACGCACTTTCATACACACCCAGTTTGAACTCTTCCAATTCATTCATCTACTCCAACCTCTGATCACCTGCAAAACTAAGATCAAGATTAAGCATCTTAATTGCCCAATAAGCCTTATGTTCTATCTCAACAGGTAAGTGATACGACTTGCCATACACTAATTTGAATGGTGAAGTCCCTATGGTCGTTTTGAACGTAGTTCTATACGCCCATAGTGCTTCATCCAATTTGACAAACCAGTCTTTTCGAGAAGCACTAACCGTATTTTCAAGAATTTATTTTAGTTCCCGATTAGCCATTTCAACTTGCCCACTAATTTGGGCATGGTATGGTGTTCCTGTTTTGTGTGTGACCCCATACTTAGACAGCAGTGCTGCAAACTGCTTATTCACAAAGTTTGACCCATTGTCACTGATGATCACTCGAGGTAACCCAAAGCGGGTAAAAAAAAATTTCCTAAGAAATTCACACACCACCAGGGCATCATTAGTCCTAGTAGGGATTGCTTCAACCCATTTAGAGACGTAGTCAATGGCTACTAGGATATACTCATAAGAATGCGACGTTGGGAACGGACCCATGAAGTTGATGTACCAAACGTCAAAAATTTCACATACCAGAATGGAGTTGAGCGGCATTTCATCCTTCTTGCTAATATTACCTGCTCTCTGACACTTATCACATGAAGCTACATACGCACGTGCATCTTTGTATAGAGTAGGCCAAAAGAACCCGGCTTCCATGAACTTTGCTGCAGTGCGATTTATACCATAGTGACCTCCAGCTGATCCATCATGGCAATGAGATAGAATGCTTGCCATTTCTCCTTCAGGCACACATCGTCTAATCACCCCATTTGCACACAGTTTAAACAAGAACGGGTCATCCCAAAAATAAATTTTTACCTTACCTTGAAGCTTTCTTCTTTGATCACGAGTGAGGTTATGGGGTAACCATCCACTAGCCAAAAATTTGGCTATATCTTCATACCATGGCGGCCTTTCAGAAATCGCTGCTATGGAAAAAATCTGCTCATCAGGGAACTCTTCCCTTATTTCGATTGTTTCAACTAGAGGCTTCTCAAGCCGAGATAGATGATATGCGACTTGATTTTCTATGCCCTTCCTATCTTTTATTTCCAAATCAAACTCTTGGAGAAGCAACACCCACCGCATCAGACGCGTCTTGGATTCTTTCTTACTCAACAGGTATTTCAATGCTGAGTGATCAGTGTGTACAATTACCTTGCTTCCCACCAGGTATAATCTAAACTTGTCAAAAGAAAAGACCACAACAAAAAACTCCTTTTCAGTAGTGGCATAATTTACTTGAGCATCATTCAATGTCCTGCTTGCATAATAGACGGGTCTGAACATTTTATCTCTTCGTTTCCCCATAACCGCTCCCACAACTACATCACTCGCACCACACATTATCTCAAAGGGCTAGCTCCAATCAGGTGTCACCATAATAGGAGCACTTACAAGATTTTCCTTTATCAACTCAAATGCTCTTAACACTTCACATTGAAAATAAACTTGGCATCCTTTGCTAGCAATTGTGTCAATGGCTTGGTAATGCTGGAATTTTTTTTATAAACCTCCTATAGAACCCAGTGTATCCCAAGAAGCTTCTTATGCTCTTCACCGAAGTCGGGGGAGGGAGCCTAGCAATAACATCCACCTTATATTTGTCAACCTCAATTCCATGTGCAGTTACCTTGTGGCCCAGTACAATTCCCTCTTCTACCATGAAGTAACACTTTTCTGAGTTAAGAACCAAGTGAGTAGCTTCACAACGTTCAAGCACGAGCTTTAAATTTATCAAACAATCCTCAAAGTCATCACCGAAAAGGGTGAAATCATCCATGAACACCTCAAGACACTTCCCATTTAAGTCGGAGAATATAGACATCATGCACTTCTAAAAAGTGGCAGGTGCATTACATAGCCCAAACGACATCCTCTTGTAAGCAAAATTACATGACGGGCAAGTGAAAGTGGTCTTCTCAACATCTTCTGGGGCAATTGGTATCTGATTGTAGAATGAATACCCATCCAGGAAGTAGTAACATCCGTGTCCAGCCACTTTCTCGAGCATTTGATCAATAAAAGGGAGTGGAAAGTGGTCTTTCCTTGTTGCCTCATTCAGCCTTCTATAATCAATGCACATTCTCCACCCTGTGGCTGTTCTCGTGGGGATCAATTCATTATCTTCATTTTTCACCACTGTCATGCCCCCCTTTTTGGGTACAACCTGCACTGGACTGGTTCACTGGCTGTCAGAGATGGGAAAAATTACTCATGCATCTAGCAATTTGATGATCTCCTTGTGCACTACCTCCTCTAAATTTTTGTTAATTTTGCATTGAGGTTGCACCACTAGTTTGCTATTTTCTTCCAACAGTATTTTGTGCATGCATATGGCTGGATTGATTCCTTAAATATCAGCTATGCTCCAACCAATGGCCTTCTTGTACTTTGACATCAGCTCCACTAGTTTTTGCTCCTATGTACCTATCAAATCGGCAGAAATAATCACAAGAAAGTTGTTAGTTTCAAGAAAAGCATACTTCAAGTGAGTGAGGAGGACTTTCAATTCCTCATTGGGATTAGAAGCCACATCTTTTATTCCTCCTCATCAACCACTTGCTCCTCTATTTCAAGATCTCCAACCTCTTTCTTTACTTCAGGATCTTCATCATCCACTATGCCATACTGGGTAATACACCTCTCTAGAGTATCCCCCACAAGCTTATCAGACTTGTATTTCTCAGCCAACTCCCCAATGATATCTAGCTTGAAACACGAGTAGGCAGATACCTCATCACTGGGGTATTTCATCATTCTCTTTATCTAGAACACTACTTTCTCAGTTCCCAGTCTAAGCACAAGCTGCCCTCATAAATATCCAGGATGGCTCTACCTGTACACAGAAATGGTCTCCCCAAAATTAAAGGTACCTCTTTATTCACCTCCATATCCACCATAATAAAATAGACGGGGAACACAAACTTGTCCACCCGCACTAGAATATCTTCAATGATTCCCTCAGGTAGAATGGTGGTCTGGTCGGCCAGTTGTAGGGACACTGGTATTGATTTGATCACTCCAAGTTCACCTTCCAGTTTCTTGAATACAGATAGAGGCATTAGATTAATAGACGCACCTGAATCACAGAGAGCCTTGTCAAACTTTTCACTCCCCAACGAGCATGGTATGGTGAAGCTTCCTGGGTCCCCATACTTCTGAGGAATTTTGTTTTGCAATATAGCACTGCAGTAGGCATTCAGCTTGACCATTTTTGTCTCCTCTAATTTTCTCTTGCTAGATATAATCTCCTTCAAGAACTTTGTATAAGCGGGCATCTGAGTGAGTACTTCTGTGAACGGTATGCTCACATAAAGTTATTTGAGCATCTCCAAGAATAGCCCAAAACACTTGTCAAGTTTCTCCCGCTTCATCTTTTGAGGGAAAGGTAGATGTGGCATGTGTCTACTTTCTTCAATTTCTTGTTGCACCCCGCTATTCTGACTCTTTTGCTCTTCATTCTTTTCCTCTGATGGTGTCTCAGTCAGCTTTTCGACCACTTCCGATTTAGCCTTCACTATTGGATTAGTCAATTCTTTTCCACTTCTCAAAGATATTGCTTTGATTGTTTCCTTTGGGTTCTTTTCAGTGTCGGATGGAAGAGTCCCATGAGCCCTCTCAGACAACAAATTTACAATCTGTCCCATTTGCCTTTCTAAGTTCCGGATAGATGTACCTTGAGTCTCAAATTTTTCATCTGTTTTGTTGATAAATGCCTTCATGAAATCTTCCATATTTGACTGATTTTGCTGTGGTAGCTGGTATTGCTGCCTCTGCTGGTTCTGAAAACCTGGTGGTCCCTGACCCTGTGGTCTGAGATTACTTTGCTGCCATGAATTCAAGCTCCTATTTGGTGAACTCCACGAAAAACCTGGATGTCTTTGACCCATAGCATTAAAATTGTTCCCACCTTGGTAGTTCCCTCTATTAAAATTTCCCACAACGTTGATCTCCTCAGTTGTAGCTTGACATTCGTTTGTAGGGTATCCCATCCCACAGATATCACAACCCACATGTAGTTGAGTTTGCACCTAAGACAAAGTCAATTGCTTGATGTCCTTAGTCATTACTACAATTTGGGCCTGCATTGCTACAGTCGATTCTAATTGGTGCACTCCTGCAGATGTTTTTCGATCCCCTTGGTCTGTGGACCATTGATTTGCATCTTCGGATAGTTCATTCAAGAGAGTAACAAGCTCTTCTGGAGTTTTCTTCATCAGAGGGCTTACAATTGCACTATTTAGCAATCTCCTTGATGGCGGGTTTAAACCGTCCCAGAAGTCCTGAAGTTACATCCATTGCTCCATTCTGTTATGAGGGCATCTCCGCAACAGCTCCTTAAATCTTTCCCATGCTTCGAACATTGTCTCCCCTTCGCCTTGGCTGAAATTATGAATCTCCTTTCTCATCTTTCCCGTCTTTGCAGCCGAGAAATATTTTTCCAAAAATTTGGTAGTCATCTCCTCCCACATATGGATTGACCCTGTAGGCAAACTTCTCAGCCACTACTTTGCATCATCCTTCAGCGAGAACGGGAATACTCTGAGGTATATAGCATCATGTGATGCTCCATTGTAGCGGAATGTGTTCATTATTTCATCAAAGTCCATCAGATGGTTGTTGGGATCTTCATTGGGTTTGCCTCTGAAGATGCAGTTATTTTGAATGGTTTGGATGACTCCCTGTTTGAGTTCAAAATTGTTCGCATCGATGGGTGGAGGCCTCACACTAGACTGTTGTTGGTTATACATTGATCTAGCATAATCGCCCAGTGATTTCCCGGGCCTAGGTCCTGCATTTTCAAAGGCATCCTCAATAATTCGGTTGGGGTTGAGTCTTCGCTCTCCATCAACCGTTTCATCAGCAATTCGGCGGGCCGCTTCAGCTGCTAACCAAGATTCCTGTTGTTGAGTTGCCTCTCTGGCAGCTAGGTCTACTATCTCTTCGTTGTTTGCCATTTTATCGTGAGTTGAAAACTGACCCAACAATAATCCACTCGCTCATTTCTCTCTTTTCAGCTGCCTCAAGTGTTTGTCTAACTCTGGGTCATATGGCACCAGGTCCTTTGAAGAGGATCGAGTCATACACCACTGAACTTACCTTGTTGCCTGCACACAGATGAAAAGAGCGTAAAAAAGAAAATAAAATAAAATATAGTAGTTCCTGAATTAGCACTGAAAACTAATTTAAACATTATTAGTCGCCAATCCCCGGCAACGACGCCAAATTTGACGAGCGCAAAACCGAGTATAAACTTGGGCTCGCTAGTCAAAGATAGTATAGTATTGAATCGTCTCCACAGGGATTGATTTCAATAATGTTCTATTAATTCTTCAGCTTAACACTATCCAGGATAATCAACCTTTTGATTTATGTTATTATTAACTACAAATAAACTACGATTATCAGCTATAAAAAAACTGATGATACCCAAATGATTGGTAAAAATAAAGGAATATCAATGAGAGAAGGAAGGGTGATGACAAGATATGTGATCAACTATTGTTTCGGATAACTCTATGCTAGATTCACTCTTAAATTCTATTGATTCTTTCGATTTCAACAGATGATTAGGCTACTTCAAAGATTTAGATTCTTCTTCCGAATGAATTTGATTCCCTTAGGTAACCCAATAACAGGCCCTATGAATGTATGCACAAAATTAGTGAATGAACGATCTTTCGGAGAACACCTCTCGATTATTCTCATGGACTGGGTAAATCAATAATTTCTTAAGCTATTTCGATTACCTAGAAGAGACGTAAAATCAACCCCATCAAGATAACACAAAGCCAATAGCAGTAAACTTCTCTTTCGATTAAAGTAAGACTACAATAAGCCTTGCAATTCAATTAAGAACTCCTTCATTAAAGTCGGGCAATTAAAATATAGTAAAACCCAAAACAAGGATTAATTCACACCATCCGTCAACAACCCTAAGGAGACTTACTCCATAACGAAGAAAGTATACAAAACAAGAGTACTAGAAGAACAATAAGACATTATAATTCCCAAATTTTACCCAAACTTTCGTATTGAGTGAATTTGATCAAGTATATCGATTTTCCGTTCCTTCCGTCTTCTCCTCCCTCGCAAATTATTTCTCCCAATCAAGATACCCTCTTTTTAGACGAGCTGGGCTTCATATAGGTCAAGGAAAGTCGATCCCAAAATTATGAATTTAGCCATGCAGAATTGTTTCTCGGAGGGACGTGCGCGGCCGTGCACCTGGGCCATTTTCTGCTCTCGTTTTATTTCTTCTTTTTAAATGTGCGAACCTCCATTGATCCTCAAATGAGCTCCCAATGTACTCCATAATCTTTTACTTGGCCCCAACACTCCATATTAGCTCAAAATAATTCTGAACACCATTGTAGCCCGAAATTTCTCCTGCAAAAACATAAATCAATTAGTTAGAGCAATTTACTACCATTTAGCACTCAAACATCAGTAAAATGTAGCAAATTAGAATGCAAATAGTGGACAAAATACATAGTTATAGTCTACCATCATCGAGTATCGAGGGTAGTGCTAATGACTAGTTTTTGTAATAGAATATTCAGGGAAATATTCGATTGAATATTCTTGGTGTCTGTACTTTTAGGGTTGACTAGGGAATGTCCCATATAAAGAGAAAAAGATATAGGGGGAGAGAGATATGTAATATTCTCTGATAAGAACATTCTGGGAAAAGCAAACTTTCTCTCTAGATAAAAGACAATCACTATCTTTCTAACAAGATTCGATTGTCTACTATTCCACACCTTTTCCATTAGATCCGAGAAGGGTCCCAACATGCTAGTATTTGTCTATTATTCATCATTGTCAGAAAGAAGAATCATCAACCTCATTCAATATTGGGTGAATCATTCTCCTTATTTACTTTAAAGCCATTTATCGTTATTTATTGCTTGATATTCCCCCATCATTAATGATCTTGAAACATTGAATGTACATCACATTTAAACTTCTCTCAACACTGCTTTTGCGTTATTTTGTTAATCGATTATAGATCTGAAGTTATTATCATTAACTAGGTTTAGCCCTTCGTCATACAAAATTAATTAGTTTAATCAAAAGTCTACATTTTTTAGTCAAACAGAAACGTCAATTGTTCAAAGTTCAAATTTCAAATTTCAAACTTCAAATAATACCATAAATTAAATTCCAAAAAAAATAAGAGCCAAATAGTTGATTTCAATTTAGGTGAAGAATGAGAGAATGACAATTGAGAATTTGATTTTGAGAAATGAGAGACCAATGAAGAAATGAAGAAGAGGGGGGTGGATTTATAGTTTTTTCAAATGGCTAAATTAGTAATTACTAAAAGTGTTATTTTATAAAATAAATGCCCAAAAAGGGATATTCTTGCAAAATATCCATTAGGCAACGGTCCATTTATTTATTTATTTTAAAATTTGAAATAGTCGTTGGACCGGTCCAGTCCGGTCAGGTTCACCGGTTCAACAATGTTTTTTCATTATGGGTTTTGACCGGTCCGGGTAACTGGTATTATGAATCTATCCGGATCAACCCCTTACCCCTCCCTCAAACCCAGCCTTGCCCGGCCCCTACCTACCGGTCTAATTTAATACCGGTCTGAGCCGGTCCAGAACCGGGTCAATCCGGCCCGTTAAACACCCATAATTACCACACTGATAGGCTTGATGTACCACCATATCAATATAGAACGACTTACTTTCAACGTTGATCTATCAAAGTAAAGGCTAGGTTAGCGATGACACACTTTGACTTACCACAAGGACCACCAATGTCTAGAACTATTTTCAAAGATCTTGCGAATGATGTTATGCTCTCTTTTCACTCAGAGGCGGATCCATGATGTAAATTCTATAAGTTCAACATTTAATGTTCTTAGTAATGATTTCATTATATCTTTAAAGTTATGGGTTCATATCTATAATTTGGTGCGATTTTAGTGAAATTTTGCACATAAATTTATGTTATGCGTCGAAAGTTATGGGTTCAATTGAACCCGTTGGTATACGGCTACATCCGCCCCTGTTTTCACTCACTCTCGCAATAAAGTATTTTTTTTACATTTAAATTGTAACTTTGATTTCATTAATGTTTCGTTTTTACTTGTTAGTTGTTACGATATATTACTGTTATGCTTACAAGAGCGCGAGAACAACAACAAACCAAGTATGAGGTTTGGGAAGGGTAGTGTGTACGCAACCTTAGCCCTACCTTGTGAAGATGGAGAGGCTGTTTCCAATAGACCCTCGGCTAAGAGAAGCATAAGCATCACATTAGAGAAGAGAAAAACATGAATCACAACAAAGAAAAGCCATGTAAAAGTAGCATAAATCACAACAAATAATCAGGAGACCGAAATGAAATAAATGACAGGTAATCATAGAAATCGAATGCCAACAGAAAACTAAAGTACGTGCTAATACTACCGGTACAACAGGGAGAACACTAAACTAACTACCCTAATCTTCGACCTCCATACATTCTTATCAAGGGTTTTGTCCTCGGTCAGCTGAAGTTGCGCCATGTCTTGTCGAATCACCTCACTCCAATTCTTCTTCGGCCTACCTCTACCTCTCCTTAGACCTTCCAATGTCAACCTCTCATACCTCTTGACCAGAGCATTTGTGCTTCGCCTCGTCACATGTCCAAAACATCTAAGTCTCGCTTCTCACATTTTGCCCTCAATTGGGGCCACACCCACCATGTCTCGAATAACTTCATCCTTAATCGTATCTAACCTAGTGTGCTCGCACTTGATTATATATGAAGTTTATTGTTTTAGCTCCATTTGTTTTTATCTATTATTCATTAATTCTGTTATCCTGGCATTTGTTTTTAAATTTTTCCCCACGCGATCAATGTCTTTTCTTGTAATTGTCGTATTTTACATCATAATATTAGTGATCATTGTTACCGCTATTTCATAATTTGTGAAATTGCGCACAAATTTAACTAAAATTTGCTTAGTTGAATATTATAATGATTTAATTGCAATTAAATGAGAGGTAATTAACGAGATTTTTAATATTAGAATCCTTTTTAGATTTCTTATGTGTAAAATATATATCTCTTATATGTAAAAGTAAATATTTTGTGTGTAGAAAAAAAAGAGATAGAATTATAAAAGGCAAATACATAGTTTACCCATCCACCTTGCACCCAAATCCCTGTTACATACATGTTGACCACGGGTTTAACGTTACATGCCAAACCTTTCAAAAGTGTGTCAATGACACACCACTTTTAACCAACCTAGTTAATACTCAATGATGTGTATACACGCGCTTATTTAAATTAAAAACAAACGATTCTTTAATTAGAAATGGACAACCCAAGCTTAAAATAAACCCCAATTTACAAGTTTTAAAAAAATAAAATAAAGTAGCTATGTGTCTTCCTCAACACCCCCACCTCTGGGTTTATCCTCTTCCCCAATCCTTACCTCCACGCTGGCTCCTCCTCTAGTATCACTTGCACGCTGGCTTCCTCCAACCCACCCTCCATCCCTATTATCTTCCCAATAATTTTTAGATCCACCGGTGGCCATAAAATGTATTTCCATCGCTGGAGCAGGAACGAGAACAGTGAAAGCTTGACAAAAAATTGATCAGAAAAAGACTGAAAAAGACACAATTAGACCCAAAATTACACTGGAAAAAAAAACAATCATTCAAACAAGCTTTGATGATGGATTTCGACTCTAACTTCTTTTAATCCCAGAGATGAGAACTCCTCTGACGCTCGAGAAAACCAGGCCGACAATTACTAAAAAACTACTGTTTCACCTAGAATTGGTGATTTTGTTAGGTTGATTTTGAATCAATTTTCACCAACCCGATTCAGGATGATTTGGATTTGCGAGTCAAGAAATCGAGATAATGGGTTTCTTAACTATTGTTGAGTTTTCCTCAGGTGATTTCTTAACCATTGTTGTTGCTTGTTTCTTTATGTTCCTGACAATGAAGATGATGATAAAAATAAAAACTAGATATGTGGCGCTAAAATGAGGCTTCAGATACATTTTTTTATTATTCGCTCGCCTGCTTTCAGTGTAAAACACACGCCTGTTATGGGTCAAAAGTGGTGTGTCATTGACACACTTTTGAAAGGTTTGGTGTGTAACGTTAAACCCGTAATCAACAGGTGTGTAACATGAATTTGGGTGCAAGGTGGATGGATAAACTATGTTTTTTTTTAACTAAAAACAAGTTTTTAAAGACCTATAAAATCATTTAACCCATATTCATAACTATTAACAAAAATATGATATGATATTAATTCGTCTAAATTAAATGAAGATGACTTCTGAAAAATAATCGCATAGATGTTAATGCACATTCGACCGATCTAAAGTAGGACCTACGTAGAAGAACATTCAAATGACAAACTCCAAGGTAATCAAATACTACTAGAGATGGACCATCGAATTTGAAGGAGTTTCATAAATTCACATGGCTGACTCCACAATTCTAATGCATGCCGAGTATTATCCAAAATTTTATGGACATTTAAGATTATTACTCTCTTCTTACGCGTGTTGTGTGTATTCGGGCATGAATACAAATTTTAAAAGACCACATAACTATTATATTAAAAATTATATTTGAGTTATACATAAATAAAAGTTAAAGTATAAGTTCTTGAACATAATAATTATTGATTCTACTTAAGTAACTCAATAAAGAAATAAATTATGTTGCAGAGAGATTCTCCATCATCTGAATAGATATATTCAAAAGTGTTGACCCACATAAAAACTTTAATAATTTTTAGATATATCGCCGGGTTGTATAAAAATTTATTTTTTGGGAGGTTTGATTTCTAGAATAGCAAATTCTTTTTATTTTCGATAAATAATTTTTACTTGTCCATATTTTTGCGCGAAAGGAAATAGTAGAAGGAGAATTAATATACACAAAACTATAGACATAAATTGAGAGAGGATCATTGAAAAGAGAAAAAATGTATCAATAGTATATAGTTTGAAATTATGCGTGTCGGTTTTATCTCAAATTTGATTAGGACAAATCTTATTTGGAATAGAAATTTTAATAGCTTTGAAGTCCTAAATAATAGGACTTAAGTCGTATATAGTTCAAATAAGAAAAGATTTAATAATTAAAATTTAGTTAATTTTAAAGTTTATTAGAGATATAATGAAATAACTATTTTGTCTAGAGTAAAAATAAAATTTAAAAGATAAAAAAATAATGAATAATATTTAACTAAAAGACTTTGTGCTGTTAATATATTTATCTATCGATATTATATTAAAAGCACGAAAGCCCTTACGAAATGTCGTTCGTCTTTTTTAACCTTTAAAAATATATTTTACATTGGATCAAATTATAAAATTAAAAAACTTTCCAAATATTTAGGAGTACTAAATCAAAGATATTTTTTTAAATACTAACTATTGTTGGAAAAAAATAGTTATTATTAATTTGTGATAAAAAAAATAATTACCATAATTAATTTATAGAAGTACCGAAATTAGCGTAATTTATATTCCCGTTAAATAATAGGAAAATGACTTTTATTTTTTGGTAAAAAAGAAACTAATATTATTACTAAGAAAATGTATTACATAATTTAACTTTACAAAATATAAATTAGTTACAAAACTCATCTTGTAGCTGATAGGATACTTTATAATCCTTCGTTAATTCTGTCACTGAATATGATTAGCGATAAATTTTTATTATTTAGCCACATAATTGGTCCATTATTAATTTTTTTCTTGTTTGTAGTTGACATGTCTATAATAAGTACCTAGACGATCATTTTGATACGAAATTAAAATATAAAAAAGGTGATACATGATAGAACATTGATCTTTAAATATTATCTTGGTTGTTTTCATGCTTAACTAGACCATTCGCTACTTTTTAACTAAACTAGTCTTGGATTACACGGGTTGCGCGTGTATCTAACTCAATAAATATAATTTTTTTAAAATTATGTAAATATTATATTAAAAATTTACATTTGTGTTATAACATAAAAGCTAAAAAGTGTCAGATAAGTGAAGAATAGTTAAATTAATAGTAATTTAATTAATTTGATTCTTAATATTATTATATTATAACCAATATTTCTCTTATTTTTTGATTTCTTTGTTGCCGATTCTCTTCTTAAGGGCATAATTTATGTACATATTATGTCAATCTGAAAAATAATTTTATTTATATGATAAATTGGTAAACAAATTAAATTGAATTATTTTGCTAATCGTTAATTCAGAGACGTAATTATTTTTTCTCACATAAGGAAATACTTTATTTTCTTGTTGATTCGAATTGTTAATCCTAGCTCATACCAAATTTCAAATATTTAGTAATTATTATTTTATCCAACAATATTCTATTTTTAAATGTTAATAAAAAGATCAATATTTTATTTTTGAATTTCAATGTTTGCGGAACTTAATTTCAGAAGATAAAAAAATGAACGATATTTTTGCTAAAGACATCTTGCTTTTAATAAAGTAAAGAGAAGTTGGGCGTTCTTTCGATGTAACCATTACTTAAAGATGTAACTATAAATTAAGTTGCTGATATATTTTCATCTTTACATTAAGGACATGGATTCCTCGATCAAAATTCTTTATGAATTGTCGTGAAAAATATTTGTATGAGCTGAAGATGAAATTATCATCTTTGCCGAAGACTTGTCAAGAACTTAATACACAACATATCAAAATAACACCAGTCGTTATTAACTTCCATTTGTTATTTAATAATTTGTGATAGTATTACAAAAAGGAATCAACCTTTGGAATAAGTTTTAATCTTATCATAGTTTATACTTGAAAGTCTTTCAACTACTGTAAATCTAGCTGATCCTTGATAAATTAAAATAATATTGTAGAATATTTTTATTAAATTTATTAATCGTTGTGGAATTTAACTTGGGTTACAAACTTAAAGAATATTGTCAAGTTGATTTCAAAGTAGTAGAATCTAACATGGAATTACTCAACGAAGGAATAGTTTGTGCTTTTATACAAAGTGTTGGATATATAAAGAAATAATTCAAGGATTTGTATGTATAAAAACGTTCCTAAAATTACTAAGTAAAATAAGGTAAACAATACATTCCTAAGATACCTAACTTAAATAAAAAAGAAATATATTAATTGATCCTTCATCCTAAATATTAGAAAAATTATTAAATATTATTTTAGTTGATTCGAAGTCCTAAGTATGAGGAAAATAAATAATTAATTATTTTATCTAGTGTGAAATCTATTTATAAAGGGTAAAAAAGGCGAACGACATTTCTCTAAGGGCCTTTAACAACAACATACCCAGTATTATCCCACACTGTGTGGTTTGGGGAGGGTAGTATATACGTAGACCTTACCCCTACCTTGTGAGGATAGAGAGGCTATTTCCAATAGACCCTCAGCTCAGGAAAGCACAAGCAACACATTAATGAAAATATAAACAAGAATTGACAGTACCAAAAAGCCATATAAAAGCAGAATAAAAATAACAAGATAGTAAGGTGATCAACAATGAAGAAAATAACGGTTAGTCATAAAAATCTACTATCAACAGAAAGCGATACTGCGTCCCAATAACTTAACACACTTGCATTTCACACAAGGGCACCTAATCGTTCCTTCAATACAAAAATCATCAAGTATCCTTGCCTTAACAATAAAATCCAGCAACTCCTTCTTTAAATTCATCCCTTAACCCCACACGATTAGGATGATTCTTATTATACACTTATCTACGATGCGCAAATATCATCTACACAAACAAAAAAATTTAGAAGTTGACATATTTATTTTATTTATACTACTTACTAAGTTATATTCTCCCAAAGGTTATCTAAATAGTTTAATTATATATTTTACTATAATACTTTGGTGGTTTCAATATTAATATATACATTAAACAATTGTAAGACAAAAAAGTTCTAAAACATAAAAATTAATCTAATTTATTTCAAATTAGCATATAATAGCGCTCTAATACTTAATTGATTGCATTTTCTTCATTTCGTTCTAATAATAAATAATATAATTAACACATAGATAGGGCATGGAGAATTTCCAAATGAAAAGCTGAAACAGAGAAGTATTAGCTTGTTTCTTAACTAACATAACTTGAACGTATAAAAATTCTAACTCTTTAAAATATTGTTCAACTCTAACTATCATAACCTAAACTATAAGAAGTATTAGCACTTAAGTTGTTTCTTTAGTTGTTTTTTATATAAACAAGAATTCCGTACTTATAGAACAAACCCAAATTATTCTAAATTTTTTTCATGATTTACTATTGGATACATACAAGAATACTAGCCATTTTCACAAGAACATCTAACTAAAAAGGAAAAAAAATAGCTAATTAATCTAAATAAGTAAATTTTTAACAAGTCACTATAAATTATTACTAATTTATCTATACTATATTGCAATTTATATAGCTAATTTATACAAACTATTTTGCTAAATTAATGCAAAAAAACCCTGGAAAGCGACCAACGGATCTGCTGCCGAACCACCACCGGAGGTGAGACGAGCTGCCGGATTTCTGCACCAAAACGAGTTAAACAACTTGGGAATAAAAACTTTAGGTGGGTGGGGGGTGGACGGGGAAATGGAGCGGGTGAGGGAGGGGGAGAGTGAGAGAGAGGAAAATCATACCTTATATGGTTAGTTAGAGGAGAAAATCAAGAAATAGAGCGGGTGGGGCACAAGAGGAGAAGGGAGGACAGAGAAAAAAAGAAGAAAGAAGAAAACGCGGGTTAGGGCTGTATTAAAAATAGATTTGCGACCAAATCGGTAGCAAATTTAAAATTTCAAATTGCGACTGATTCGGTCGCAAATCCCGTTGACCATTCAAACCTCATTTTTATTGCAGATTCCGACCAAATCGGTCAAAATATTTAATTTAACTCTTTTTAATTTTAATTTTTGCGATTGATTCAGTCGCAAACTATAAAAAATATTTTCGCGGTATTTTCTGCGTAATTGAGCGACTGAATCAGACGCAATTTTGAGCCAAAAATTTTAAAAAAAATTAACATGTATTTTTAATAAAGTTTCCAACTGAATTAGTCGACAATTGCGACTGAATTAAATCGGTCAGAATTATTCAGTAGTAAATTTGCTGTTTTTTAGTAGCGCTAATCCTCGGCCTCCATACCTTCCTATCAAGGGTCATGTCCTCGGTCAGTTGAAGCTGCGCCATGTCTTGCCTAATCACCTCTCCCCACCTCTTCTTTGGCCTACCTCTACCTCTTCGTAGGCCCTTCAATGTCAACCTCTCACACCTCATCACCGGGGCGTCTGTGCTCCTCTTCCTCACATGACCAAACCACCTAAGTCGCACTTCCCGCATATTGTTCTCAATAGGGGCCACACCCACCTTATCGTGAATAATCTTATTTCTGATCTTATCTAACTTGGTGTGCCCGCACATCCATCTCAACATCCTCATATTTGCTGCCTTCATCTTCTGGACATGAGCGATCTTGGCTGGCCAACACTTAGCCCCATACAACATCGTTGGTCTGACCACCACTCTATAGAACTTACCCTTAAATTTCGGTGCACTTTCTTGTCACATAAAATACCGAAAGCAAGTCTCTATTTCATTCGTTCCGTCCCAATACGATGTGTGACATCTTCATAAATTTCCCCATCCCCCTGAATAATAGACCCAAGGTACTTAAAACTTCCTCTCCTAGGGATGACCTGCGAGTCCAGCCTCACCTCCCCGTCCCCTCCTTGAGTCTCGCCTCTGAACTTACACTCCAAGTATTCTGTCTTGGTCCTGCTCAACTTGAAACCTTTAGATTCTAGGGTCTGCCTCCATACCTCTAATTGTGCGTCCACATCGTCTTGCGTCTCGTCAATCAATATAATATAATCTGCAAATATCATGCACCACGGCACCTCCCCTTGGATGTGTCGCGTCAATACGTCCATCGCCAGAGAAAACAAAAAAGGCTGAGTGTCGACCCCTGATGCCACCCCATCATAACCGGAAAATAGTCCGAGAAAAGTCCCCACCTACCATCCTCACTTGGATCTTTATTCCAGCATACATGTCCTTAATCAACCTAACATAGGCAACAAGCACACCTCTAGCCTCCAAACATCTCCACAAAACCTCCCTCAGAACATTATCGTACGTCTTTTCTAAGTCAATAAACACCATATGCAAATCTTTCTTTCTCTCCCTATACTGCTCAATCAATCTCCTAACAAGATGGATGGCTTCTGTAGTCGAACGCCCTGGCATAAACCCAAGCTGGTTCTCGAAAATAGACACACTCCTCCTCACCCTTAGCTCTACCTCTCTCCCCCAAACTTTCATAGTATGGCTAAGTAGCTTGATACCCCGATAGTTATTACAATTTTGGATATCACCCTTGTTCTTGTATACAGGAACCATCGTGCTCCACCTCCACTCTTCGGCATCCTATTCGTTCTAAAAATGACATTAAATAACCTAGTGAGCCTCTCCAAGCCTGCCTTGCCCGCACTCTTCCAAAACTCTACCGGGATTTCATCTGGCCTGGTTGCTTTGTCCTTGCTCATCTTACGTATATACCCCTCAACTTTATCAACTCTAATCTGCCTACAATACTCAAAGTCACAACGACTCTCGGAGAGTTCCGAATAACCCAGTACAATGCTCATGTCCCCCTCCTTGTTCAAGAGACTATGAAAGTAGGTCTTCCATCTCCGACGGATAAGCCCCTCATTGTAACGACCCGACTTGTCGTTTTAAGAATTTATGCCCCGTTCAGTGACTTAAGGTCTCGAACAGCCTCGTAATATGTATTATGACCCGCGTGTGTGGTGGAGTTTGATTTTACGGATGATTTCGGAGAGATTTGGGACACTTAGTCCCTCAGATAGAAGCTTAAGCCTTAGGATTTTTATTGTAGTCGGAACTGTATGAAGACGACTCCGGAATAGAGTTTTGTCGGTTCTGTTAGCTCCATTGGGTGATTTTGGACTTAGGAGCGTGTCCGGACTGTGAATCTGAGGTCTGTAGCCAATTTAGTCCTGCAATGGCGAAAGTCGAATTTTTGGGAAGTTTGACCGGGGGGTTGACTTTTTGATATCAGGGTCAGAATGTAATTCCGAGAGTTGGAACAACTCCGTTATGTTATTTGGTACTTGCCTGCAAAATTTGACGTCATTCCAGCTTGGTTTGATAGGTTTCGACACGAGTTTTAGAAGTTGGAAGTTTTGGAAGTTCATAAGTTCGATTCGTGGTGCGATTTGTATTTTCGGCATTATTTGATGTGATTTGAAACCTCGAGCGAGTCCATGTTAGGTTATGGAACTTGTTGGTATGTTTAGACGGGGTCCCGGGGGCCTCGGGTGTGTTTCGGATGGGCTACGGGCCATTTCTTTCTATTTTTGAACTGTTGTTTTCTGTCATCTAGTTTCCTTCTTCACTAACGCGAAGGGAGTCTCGTGTTCACGAAGAGGAATTTGAGGGACTGATGGGTTACCCTTCATGAACGCGAATCTGTAGACGCGAACACGAAGAAGGAGCAGGGCAAGCCTTCACGAACGCGGCCCACAAAACGTGAATGCGAAGAAGAAAGGAAGATTGGGGGCTGGGGTCGTTTGGCCTTCGCGAATGTGAAGAGTGGAACGTGAACGCGAAGGAGTTGGTCCACTAGTCATCACGAATGCGACGAAGGGTTCGCGAACGCGAAGAGGAAATGATGGGGCAAAAATAATTGGCCTTTGCGAACGCGACGGGGAGGTCGCGAACGCGATAAAGGATTTGAGGCAGTTGGGTTTTGGCCTTCGCGAATGCAAAGCAATGGTCGCGAACGCGAAGAAGGCCTATCTGGGCAGAATTAAAAATCCCAAAAACGGGGGTTTGAGTTCATAACTCAAAATCTAATTTGGAGCTCGGTAGAAGGCGATTTTTGGAGAGATTCTTGCGAGGGTGTTTGGGGTAAGTGATTCTTATCCAGTTTTGATTAATTTCCATGATTATGTCTTTAAATCCATCATTTAATTCGGATTTAATGGAGAAAAAATCAAGATTTTTGTAAAATCTTGCAAAAACGAAAATATAAGATTTGGAAGTCGAGTTGTTATTTGAATTCGATAAAATTGGTATGGTTGAACTCGTATCGGAATAGGTGTTCGTATTTCATGAAAAGGATGTCGGTTTCCAGAGGAGAGTCCCGTGTTGACTTTTGTTGACTTTTTGAAATAAATTTTTAAGTCGACGTATTATTATCCGGAATTATTTTCGATGAATTTTAATGAAGTTATACAATTATTTTGGATAGATTTGAACGGACCGAAGGTCAATTCAAGCAAAAAGGCATTTTTGGAATATCGGCAAAACTTCAAAGAGGTAAGTGTCTTGCTTAACCTCGAGTGGGGGAATTCCCCTTAAGCATTGAGTCCTATGTGCAACTTGGGTAATTGAAAACCATGTACGCGAGGTGACGAGTACGTACTTTATTTATATGTGCAAATTTTATTGAGTTAAAGTCTTGAACATATTGTGTAGTAAATTGGATAATTATTGGCATATATTTAATCATCTACTTGTCGTGCTTAAACCCTTGTTGTTGACTTTGTCGTTATATGACAATGTGATGTGACTGTTATTTGATTATTTATGAAATTTCGTGAATTTGCTGGTTTGATAATTATTAGAATTTAATTTATTTTGGATTTTACCCTCTGCAAATAATTAATTAAATGAGCTTAAGAAGAGGTGTTTATATAATTATTGAAAATTTGATCTTTTATGAAGACTTTGCTTTATGTTGAGTAATTTCTATCTCTATTGATTGCTTATGGGTGTTGTACACATTGTGTGGAGCATTTGGCTATTTGCTGTGAAATTAATTGACTTGGTTGTAGCTTTGAAATTTGGCTGTGGCCATTGGGCAAATTGTGATATGAATTGATTTTTGTTATGCTGTTGTGATAATTTTCCATGTAAAATATTGTGTTGTGTGAGTTGTTATTTTGGGGAGATAAGGGTGGCATTTCACCGTTGATATTATGTGGTTATAAGGGTGGCATTTCACTGTTGTGTTTGTTGGCTATTGATATTATCTGAGCGGAGCGATAAGGGTGGATATAGGAGCGATAAGGGTGGAAATAGGAGCGATAAGGGTGGCTATTGTCAGGGACGATATGTGATGATCTGGGGTTGTGGTGTTGACAATTTTCATGTGATGTTGTGATTTTCTTGTGTTTATTTTTATACCTTGTGCAACTTGTCTTGTTGTTAGTAAATTGATAATAATCTGATTTATGTTGAAATTGGGAGCATGTGGCTATTGCCAGGCAGTTTATAAAATGAAATGTGGGCACGAGGTGCCGTGAATTGTGATATGAAATGGGGATATTGGCACGTGAATTGTCTGTGCAGTTGTGATATAAAATATGGGCACGAGGTGCTGTGATGAAATGATAATGATATTTGGCACGTGAATTGTCCGTGCAGTTGTGATATGAAATGAGGGCACGAGGTACCGGGCAAATATGATGATTTAATTATGGGCACGAGGTGCTGTGAAAATATAAAAATGGGCTGAGACCCGTATTTACGAAAAATATGAAAATGGGCTGAGACCCGTATTTTGATGATTTAAAAATGAGGTGTCACATGGTAACTTTTTAATTGAAATAATTATATTCAAAATATTTATTTGGAAGGATTTTTACTTAGAAAGTATTATATAAAAGAATTGTATTTTGAAATATATTTATTTGAAGAAATTATATTTGAAAAGATTTATTGAAAGAATTATATTTGAAAAATAATTATTTGAGAAAATTATATTTGAAAGAGAGTTATCTGGAAGAACTATGTGAAAGACATTTATTTGAAGGGTTCGATTTAATTGGGTGTAATTGTGCTTATTAATTGTTGAGTGATATTAATGGTATTCTTGTTGTCTGTTGTGCATTTCACTTGTTGTTTTATCCTGCCTTTATTATTATTTGTTTCTTTTAATTTTGTATATCATATTGCAGATGTTATTAGACTAGTGAGTGTCTCGATTGTATCTCGTCTCTACTACATTGAGGTTAGTCTTGATACTTACTAGGCACCATAACTGCTAGCTTTTCCTATTTATTAGCCAACTTATAATGCTCCTTATTCGCCCTCTTCTCCTCTTCGTCTACACTTTCCACTAGCTTCAGATACGCTGCTTTCTTAGTTTCTACTTTTCCTTGCACCTATCCATTCCACCACCAGTCTCCCTTGTGACCACCAGAGTAACCTTTGAGACCCCTAATATATCACGCCCCGAACTCGGGGAGCGCGATCGACGCTCAACCGAGTGAACCCAGTCAAGAAAGACTGTTAGATACTTTCTACCCAAACTCACTTATGAATAAAGAGAATACATATTTTCGTTAATTAGACAATAAGGAGATCATGTATACAATACCAATTCATTATCATTAGTTACTTCATTTTAAAGTCTCAAATTACACACATTTTCATGGTCTGAAGTGGAACAAGTAATTCAAACACAACATAACTTGTTTGAGTTCCCCAACACTAATATACAACCTACACTATATCTACGGAGCCTCTAATAGATACAAAAGAGTACTATGATAGTGCCGGCAACAAGGCCCTGGCTATACCTCAAACACAATACACAAGGAACAAAAGATACATGACCCCGAAATGAAGTGGGGCTCACCAAGTTAGCTGGGAAGAGGGTGTACCGCTATCACTGATCAATGTCTCATGCTGTGGAACCACCTACATCCATTGAAGATGCAGCGCCCCCGGCAAAAGGGACGCTAGTACATATGGAATAGTACTAGTATGAATGACAAAACACCCTCTCAATAGGACGATTGATAATACAAGCAAGAATAATCATAATATCAGTGGAAGCCTCAAACAACATCAAACCTCGAGTTAGGACCAAGACGGTGTTCAAATAAATTTCCATATCTTAAGTTGGGAGATCTTTAGTACCAATATACCGCCGTTCACAATACCATCGTACTCTTAGCATGGAGTCCGATCATGACCCGATCGGCTAGGCCGTCTCATCCGAGACATCAACCACAATCACAATTTCAATTACAATTTCCAGCACAATCACCGCCATATGTGCGGCATGGCGCCCGATCACGACCCGATCGGCTAGGACGTCTCATCATAATGATGTGTGGATCGACATAATCCTTTTCTACCAATCATCTCATTTCACACTTTTTTCACATCTTTTTATTTCATTGGCGCTAGTGACCACAATTATAAAATCATTCTTGGTACGTCAGCCGTATTTAGTATTTCATGCTCACCTTTTTCACTTTCAAACATCATTATCATCAACAACAAGGCATTTCAAATCAAGGTTTTTAGTACACATGCGAGCAATTAAGAGTCTTAGGCACATAGAAATTTTTCACAAAATTTGGCATAATAGCCTTCGTTTGAACTTGACTTGAAGTCGAAACATTTTTAGTGCACAACCCATACTTCGAACAAATTCTCAAATGATAACATAACATGATAAAAGCATTTGGGATACATATTGAACATATATCTTTCAACACAAGCTTATTCGGAATAGCCAATTTTATAATGAACAATTCGGGACTTACATAAATTACATGAATACCGTGTGATTCAATTCTAAGATAGTAGTTTAGCCAACATACCTTGCTTTGAGCTTTTCTTAAATTACTACAATGTTACGAAAATTCTAGCAATCCTAATCTATTTAGAAACATAACAAAATTGAATCATAATTAGGAAGATATTCGTGGGTTCACCTCATTTAGGCATTTCATCAAACACTAGGTGTACAAATATGACCACAAAGTTCTTCTACAAGATTTCCTTCACTCCATAACCCATTCAATACCAAATGTTTACTTATATTAGCTCAATTATTTTTCCACCATCCTTATATTTACGTGCATGCATAAATAACAACTCTCATACCCAAGAATCACACTCCTAATCTCTCACCTTCTGCCCAAACTCTAAATTGAAGACTAAGGTTAGAACCTTACCTCTTAGATGAAGACCATGTGAGTTTTCCTTGTAAATTCTCCAAGTCTAGCAATGATTAATGAACAATTAGCCTAGGGTTTCCTTCTCTCTCTAGAACACTCACACTTCTCTCTAAAAATATCAAATTTTTGCCTTCAAAATGAGCCCCAAAGGCTATTTATGAAAATGGGGTCGGGTTATAAAAATCAAAAAATGGACCTTGAGATCACGAGGAAGAAGAGGAAGAGGGCGATGTATAACCAACATAGGATCAAGAGGGGAACCTTGACGGAAGCTAAAGCGTACGAGTTGGGCATCAAGTTGTTGACTATGAGGGCTTGGAGGAGTAGTGGGGATGCAAGCGCTATGTGGACCACGACTGCGCAATGCATTAGGGAAGCCGTGAGAGAGGTATTATGTAAGTCCCCATAAAATTTTACATAAAACTCGAGGTTTCGTGATACCGGGGTAGACGTATGCGAGACGTGGTACGAACTTTTTTGGTTGAAGAATGCACTACATTGTTGATGAAATTTTTTGGCAAAAGAAGGCAATTATGCGATCTGTTTCGCAACCGCAGAACCGTTTCGCGAGCCGTATAAGCGTCGCAGAGTGAAGCAGAAGCTTGAGTTAATTTTAGGACCTTTATGCAGTCCATTATGCGGCCGTATAATCATTTCGCGGACCGCAAAATACATCGTATAATAATCATGGAGATTTCTGGAGGGAAGGTTTGCGGTGCATTATGCGACTGCAGAACAAGTCCGCAGGCAAAGACCTTGTAATTCGTGCAAAGACCTTGTAATTCGTGCAAAGACCTCTATCGAACTTCCTGTAGAGTAAATAATCAATCTGAGTCTCGGCCATCGAACTTCAGAAGGTGACCAAGTGCTCCTTCTTCGGGTAACTCGAGTTTGCTATCACCAAATCAAATGCTTTAGCAAAGTCCAACAGAGACATTGCTCATCCATTTCTATCTCCAAAACTAAAGCCACCATGTACATCATCAACCCCCCCCCCCCCAAACGTCTCTCCAATGTGGTCGTTGAAATCTCCTCTTATGAAAAGCTTCTCGGTATGCTGGATACCACGCACCATCTAATCCAAATCCTCCAGAAACGCCTATTGACTTCCTCATCCAAGCCTGCTTGGGTGCGTACGCACTGATTATGTTCAAAGTAAAACCTTCAACCACTAGCTTAATAGTCATCAGTCTGTCATTCACCCTCCTAATCTCCACTACTAGTTCACAGAGGTCCTTATCAACCAAGATACCTACCCCGTTCCTGCCCCCACCCTCCCAGAATACCATAGTTTGAACATGTCCACATCCCGCACCTTATCTCCTACACACCTAGTCTCCTGCACACAAGCTATATTAATCTTCCTTTTCTCGAGAATCTTCGCTAACTCTACAGATTGTCCAGTCAAAGTTCCTATGTTCCAAGACCTTACTCTCAGCCTAATATCTCCCTTAGCCCTCTTACCCCCTTACCCCCCGCACCCCTCCCCGCGCTGACACCCCCTAGGACAATACCTTACCCTACCATCGTTCACAAAAGCCACTATAATCTAGGAGTCACTATGCAAGCAGTGTCACACCTCTTTTTTTCCGATGGATAGGGGAGTTTTTCCAATTAAAGTGGCATTGTTCGAAATGAGATTATTTGTTTAATCATAGTCGCTACTTCGGATAATTACTATGGTGTCCCAAGTCACCGGTTCATTTTAAATTCCGAATCGAGGAAATTGACTCTATTTTTTGGTCCGCGAACAGAGAAGACCGGGTACGGAATTCAGTTAACCCGGGAGAAGGTATGAGGCACTCCCGAGTTCTGTAATTTTAGCACGGTCGCTCAACTTTTAATAATTGGCCTAATTATCTGATTAATTATATGTTTAAAACCTATTGTACATTTTTACTTTCTAACCGCTTTTAATATTTATAGAATTTTAATTAAATAAGTCGCGATGTCGTGCACTTATTATTTATATACACATTATGAATCGCGTCACGTGAAACACACCCACAATTTACAACATGTTTATTTTTATTATTATTTGAAGTTATGGTCAAGTCGCGTGAAACGCGCGCTCTAATTGGAATTTACGTATCACAATTATGCCACGGGAACCGTACCCGTAACCATGATAATTAATTATTACATCACGCCTAAAGCAAACTAGGAATGTTCATCAATTTGTTTTCCTATGTTTTGGGATTATATGTGAAGGTCAAGAGCTCATGGAATTAGACAGTAGGAGTTCAAATGCCTTTGTTGCTTATGAAATTATTCTACTATTTAGACAATTATTTCACATCATAAACTGGTGGCCCGTGAATTAATGGAAGGATTAATTAATTATAAATCTTTGACTAGGGATTAATTGACGTGAAACTGCTAATTTTAGGAGTTGATAAATGCTTCTAATGGACTTACTTAATTACCAAGATGGTTAGGAGTTGGTTTCAGGTATTGTGAGTTATACATGAGGAAATACTCACGTTCAGACCTCAACCAGGTCTGTTGTAAATATTTGTGGGCCTATAATTGAGCCCAAATGATAATATAGTGTGGAAACCGTTAGACCCCAATTGGGCATGCAACTTTGTTAGGCCTATTAACATGCCCAATGACCTTTAAAAAACATCAGTACAGTAATCCCAAACTAATGACTTTTGTACACGATTGGAAAGAAAGAAAGAAAGATAATTAAACCAAATCTAAGCATGAATTCATATTATCTACATTCAAGGTCATATCATCAATTTATGAATACATAAACTCCAAACTCACAACAATCAATTCTTTTGATATCATTTATACAACTTGAACCGAGAATAGGAAAACAACATCAATTCTACTTATGAATAAACAAATTTTCCAAAGATTTCCAAATCAGCATATGACAGCTTAACAACATCATGTGATCAATACTGAAACTTTATTTCTCGTGCATGCTTCTTATGTCACAAAAATGAGTGTAGATTCAATCGCATTTTTAGACAAGAAAGAAAAGAGAGGATAACTTGTCTGATTGATTACTTTAAACACATACTAAGACAACAATACAACATTTAAGCAAATTTGTAGGATTTAAAATAAAGTTAAAACAAAGGCATACCAAGACAACACTACAACCTTTAAGCAAATTTGTAGGGCTTGAAACAGATTTAAAACAAAGGCAGATTCACATAGTCGTAATTCAAATGTAATGTATACACTACTCAAACCAAAAGTAGTACCTGATTATGGCAGGATCAACAAAAATAGAAAATAAGTCTCTGAAATTGGAATGAATCAACAACAATATCAAAATAGCAGCAGCAGAAACAACAAGAAATGATGCTAAATCAAACTCCAAAAGAACTAGCAGAAAATGAAGCCAACTGAGAAGCCCCTCTTTCTTTTTTTTTTTTGTTCTTTTTCGGAAGTTTTTAGGATGTACTTCTATTTTTGAAATGAAGGTGAAGGAAAGGAATTTTCTGAAAATTGCAGTGAATTCGTGTGTGTGTGTGTGTGAGTGAGGGAATGTGAGTTCTTATATAAAAAATTATCAGAGAATAATCTGAGGAGTAAAGTCCCTAAAAATAAGGAAAGGGGGTATTTTTTCTTAACAGATTTGGACAGTTGTCCTCTTTTCTAACAACTGTCCTTTTCTCTATTTTTCAGCACCTTTCCTACTTCTGAAATTAATCCTTTTACCCAATTTCTAACCTAATTCTTTGATTTTTATTGCACTTTAACTCTTCTCCAGAAGCTTTCTAAATAACTAAAAATGATTCCTTATTTTTTAATGCCTTTAGCCCCCTCAAAATTTTGACCCTAGATTTGACCTAAACTCTTTATTTTATTAGATTTTGATCCTTTATCTATATTCTAGAATATTCAAACTATTAACAAGAAAGATTCTGCTAAATTTTAAATCCCTAAATGCCCTGATCAAAACTAACAACTAATTTAATTTTAATCTCAGGATTTAGGACTAAATGGCATTAGTGACAAGACTTAATTAATACGATATCACATTGATAAATAACTCCTAATTAACCAACACTTAACAGGCTTTAACACAATATAATTAAGACTAACATAATCAAAATCTTAGTTAATCTAACAAGCTACTGCTCTTAAACCGCTAAATACAATCAAAACACACAAAACACTAATAAAAACAGTAAATCAGGCGGCTAAAATAAAGAACATGAAGGATCAAAAAAGGAAAATTACTCACTGACAAACACGACCAAGTTTAAGAAATCCGACCAATTGTCGATATCGTTGCACGAGCACTGATTCATGCTTGAAAGGCATAACCAATGCTACACAAAGCGATAATGACCATGGACGGTCAGGAGGTTGAATGTCCAAATCCGATGGTCATCAAACGATATGAAACCAACATATTTTGGTAACTCTTAACACAGTCAGTCCATTAATTTATAACGTAAGACGGCTCGAATTTAGAAGAAAAATAAAAAAAGAGGAAAGCTAGATTTTCTTAACTTCTTAGATCTAAAATCCGCGAAGTTGTAAGGATTTCTGAAGGAAGTGGGTTTGGGATTAGGAATGAGGGGGAGAAGAAGGATGTGTGGTGACGATTTGGGATTGTTTGGAGACTGTCCACCGGTGAGGGATTTTGGAGATTTAGGGCGGCTAGGGTTGAAGAGTGAGAGAGATGAGAGAAATGGGAGGAGTTCTTAGGGTTTTGGGGGGGGGGGGTCTTTAGGACAGTTATAAGGGGTTTGGGGATTCAGTTCCCAGCAGTCGGATGATGGAAGATCAACTGTTGAGATGGGGCGTTACTAAAACGTTGTCGTTTGGTTATAGGGGGTGTGGACCAGGTGAAGTGAACTGGGGCGGACAGATTTGGATTTTGGGCCTCAAATAAAATGGCCCAAACGACATTAAAGACCCAATAACCTACTTCCTTCTTATTTTGCTTTTAAACTCTAACCCAAATTAATTAAAATCCTAAATTAAATCCTAACTCAAATCTAATTTGCAAAGTTAAACCTATTTAGCTACTTTCTAACATTTAATTAATTAATTAACTTAACACTAATGAAAGAAAATTATTAATTTAAAAATATAAACATGACCATTGTATTTTTGTGTTTTTTGTTTGATAAATGTATTTAATTAATGTAATTAAATCCTACATGAAATTAAGATCTAAAATGCTATGAGACGAAGAATTAAACATTTTAATGGTGTTTTCTATGATTTTAAGATATTAAATATGCACAAAAATGCAACTAAATTGAAATAAACAATTAAAAAAAAATTCCTAAAATTCTATAAAAATAAAAAATAATTAGAAAAATTTATTTTTTTGTGGATTTTGTAGGAACATTTTCGTAGGGAAACAATTATGTGCTCACAACTATCCCTCTTTGCTCGGAAACATGAAGAGTTTTTGGGCAAAGATAAAGTGAGCAATTACGAGCAATATTTTGCCCGTTTGACACTTCATGAGAAGCGTTTAGAAAAAGTTTGACCGAACATCGCTTCGGAGGTTGCCTACATATCCTTGGCTATAAAGGAATCCAATAAGTGTAGTTCTGAAAGTTTTGATAGCTGGGACTACCAGAAGCTATGATTTCACTGTTGTTGTTGCTGTTACTGCTTGCTGAACTCCTTATTACACCAAAATAAAAAATGAAAAGAAACTAAACAAGCCTATCAGTTATGAGTTACAAGATTCCTATCTATAAGTCTTCTGAAACTTGATCTTGGGTTTTGGTTGGGTTTTCACGCAGACTCTGATCTGAACCTTGATGCTTGCTAGCTGCAGGTACTAGTTCATTCTTCTACGGCTTTTTCTAATCAAAACGGAAAATGTGATGCTCGTAATTTCAGTCATGTCTTGAGCAGTCCACATCTTTGCATCCGCTTCTGTCTTTTGGATTCACTTATTTTTTTTTCTTTATTTTGGGTCGAGACTTCTTCTTTTGGTTATCTCGAACCCCGTGCCTCAAGGTAAAACCTGCTCAAACATTAAAACAAACAAACGAACAAAAATTTTCTGCCCTAGTTTTCACCAGGAAAATTTCGTGAGTTATTGTAATAAAATTTTAAATTACCTCTTTATTGAAAGCAATAAAAAGTCGAGAATGGTGTACCCTGAAAAGATTACGATGTACCCTGAAAAGATCATGATGATAATTTTTTTTTGGGATGGTGTTTCTTTTTTGTCAAAATGATGCCTCAACTCAGGATTGGTGCACCTTATGTTGGGAAATATCAACTAGGGAGTGGAGACCCTATGTCTAAAATAACATCAACTAGGGAGTGGAGACCCTAAGTTAGAAAACGCAGCTAGGGAGTGGATACCCTATGCTACCATGATTTTGATTTTTTTTTTAATATATTAAGAGAATATGTAAACTACGAGAAAGAAGTTGGAGAAGACTTCCCTTTTTGAGTTGTTGCTGCTGCAGAGCTGTTTATAGTTCCTGCGTGGTTTCTTCTTCTTCTTTTTTTTTTTTTGGGTTGCACCTGCTTCTTGCAAGGTTGCTTTTGGATTGCACATGTTTCCTGTTTTTCAAACAAAGAACAATTGTTAGTTTGAAATGACAGTTAATTTTGCGGCCTTGAGTGTTTCAGTTGCTTGATCTTGGCCGGCTTCTCTTATGATAATTTCACATGCAACTACTAGTTTCCTGAATACCGATTGCACTTCTGGCCCCGAAGAATCTTTGGCTTTTCCAAACTTTGCCATGACGGTCGGTCAGGTGGGATTTAATCTTTTCCAAATTTATTTTGCCTTTGTAGGCCTTTGATTTCTTTCTTCCGATTTTAACTTCAGAGCATTGGGGAACCTTTGGCTTTTCAAACTTTGGCAAGACGGTTAACCGCTTGGGACTTAACCTTTTCAACTTTATTTTTCCCTTGTAGGTGCTTTCAATTTGATTTCCTTCTTTCGAGAGTTTTTGATTTCAAAGCATCAGCCACCATGGCCAGTCGGGGTTGACTTGATGCCCATGTCGAGGCTGGGTGCCTCTTTTTTACATATTAGCTTTTATCAAATGAGAGCCCTGTAAATCAGTCTTGCCATCCCTTCTTTGCCTTAGTTTTGGAACCAAGTTAGACCGAAAGTGATTCAAAGAAAAACAAATAATGGAATGGATAATGAATTTAGACGAGAGGTATCCCTTTCGGGGGAAAGGAAAGAAGGACTTATCTGGAGTACCTGCGGACTTCAATGAACATGACATGCCTTTTGGACTGGATGCCTGATCTATGTTAGCCATCCGACTCTCAGAAATTCATCACAACTTTTGCCTAGAAACCGAGAAACCTTGCCCAGGATTGTCAATACTAATGCCTGTGAAGATCTTCTTTTCAATCAGTAGTGCCCTTTGCAGGTTTTCACCAGCTGGCCTCTCTCATTTCTCTTCTCACCATTGCCTTATAGTGCCCTTTGCGGGTTTTCACTACCAAGACTCTCTCATTTTCATTTTCTCTGCTCGTCATCGCCCTATGGTACTCGTGAGGATTTTCACCAATAAGACTCTCTCATTTTATTTCTCTCATTTTGGTGGCATCAGATCCAAGTGACTATATTCTCCAATTCTTGAACATTCTCGTTGATTGATCGGAAGGACTTGAATAGGATTTGGGTAAAAAGGATTTGGATTGAATTACAACTTTGGAACCTTTCAGGCGAAACCATCGCCGAATCATTGTAACATCTTCCCCAGTTTCAACTTTTGGGGAAATGAGGATTTTTAGTTTGGTGTGACTGAACCCCAGAGAGAGGCTACCTACGTATCTTTTCGGAATCAAGTCAAACTTAGTTCAAGCAACTTTGTTTTTGATTTTTGTTTTGTTTTTCTGCTGTTTTATTTACTTTTGCTTCTTTTCTTCTTCTTTTTTTTCTTTTTCTTTTTCCTTTTTTTTCTTCTTTGTTTTGTTTTTCTTCTATTTTTTCTTTCTTGTTTCTTTTTTTAATAACATCTTTAGGTTCCAAAGAGGGTAATCAAAGAAAGGTAACCGACTCAAAAGGGTTAGCAAAGGGTTGATAGTGTTTGGATAGCGAGAATGAAAGCCTTCGTCATCCTAATAAGAGAATATTAATGCTACATAGAGGGTCAAACATAGTATCTTTTGATTGCATCCGTGTTGACAGTTTTTTTAGGGATATTTCATTTGATGCTTCTCAGGTACAACGCTCTCTTTTGCAGTACTCTCGTTACAATGTATGGACCTTTCCAATTTGGAGCCAATTTTTCTTTAGCTTCTTCATGAGGTGGGAGGATACGTCTCAGAATGAGTTGTCCTATTTCAAATTTCATGTGTCGCACTTTCTTGTTATAGACACGGGCCATTCTTTGTTCGTACAACTGACCGTGGCAAACTGCGGCCAATCATTTTTCATCAATCAATGTCAATTATTCTAATCGATTCTTGACCCAATCTTTATCCTCAATCTCAGCTTCAACAATGATCCGAAGAGAGGGAATTTCAACTTATTCCGATTTCATTCGGACTTGGCTTAGGCCTATTGTTCCAATTCTTTGTTTATTTTCTCACAAGCCTTATCTTCAATACATTCTGCTTCTTGATTCATTAATTCAAAGTCTGACAACATTTTAGGATCTGAGCATAAAGTCCGCAAGCATGTCATGTTATTAAAATCTGCATTAACAAAATTGAAAAGAGAATAAGAAAGGTGATAAGATTAAGAAAAGAGACATTCGATAACAATGAAATATTAATTTCATTTATTTGAAACTTTTTTTAAAGATAGAAGGGTTTACATCAGAAAGTAAAGCAGTGAAGTAAAACATCCTGATTACACCCTGAAATAATCCGAACACAGAAGAGATAGCAAGACCGGCTACCGAGACTCCCATCTAACAGAGAACTTTTCAGGTTTGGCGTCGTTTTTAGGTTTTTCTTCTGCCGCGACAATGGCTACTGTGGCTTTCAATGTTGGATCATCAATTCTTCAACTGCCCTTTTGAGGGTCCAACAGTCCTCTGTATCATGTCCCACTTCTTTAGAGTGGTATTCACATCTAGCATCATCTTAGTGCGAGGGGGACTCGGGATTTGGCCGGTTCGGGGCAACTGACTGCAGCAGACCTAGCCCGATTAGCTTTTGAAACAAACTTGAATATGATTCACCAATAGGGGTGAACTGATTCCTTCTTAGGGGTTCTCGTGGGCAAGGATTGTATTGGGAACATTTGGTTGGGGATTATATGGAGCTTGGTAGGGACGGGCATTTCTATGAGGCGGAGCTCGGTTTTGTGTATAATGTTGTGGCCGCGTATAAGGTTGCGCGTTCATCGCCGCATAGGGAGGCGGTGCCACGGCATAAGCAGCATCTTGATGGGGATAATAGTGTTGTGGGACCTTAGGAAGCATATATGATTGGTTGAATCACCTGCAGGCCCCCTCGAGCTTGAAGTCATCATGTCTCCCTCTTCTCTCCCATTTTTGTTCATCAAAACCCCTGAACCATTCATAACGGCATGTGATGTGGCCTTAAAGGCAGAATGACTCAAGATTCAGCTCGTTTTTAAACCATTTTCTACCACCTCCCCAATTTTGATGGCCTCACCGAACAACTTTCCCATGGCAGATATCATATTCTGGAAGTAGTCTGCCTCTTAAGCCTGTAGAAAGACCGTAACTATCTCCGCTTCATCCATTGGAGGCTTTACCCTAGCCGCCTATTCCCGCCACCTGATTGCATACTCACGGAAATTTTTCGCAGTTTTCTTTTCCAAATTGGACAAAGAGTTTCTATCGGGAGCGATGTCCACATTATACTGGAACTGGCGGACGAAATCTCGAGCCAGATCATCCCAAACATACCAATAGGCGATCTCTTGATCCATGTACCACTCGAAAGCAATTCCTGTGACATTTTCTCCGAAGTAGGCCATTAACACCTCCTCCTTCCCACCAGTGCCCCTCAACTGGTTCGTCGTACTTTTCAAATTTTGGCATCTTGAAGCCAGCTGGCAAATGAACATTTGGAAACATGCACAAGTCCGAGTATGAGACACTTTTTTGGCCACTTAGGCCTTGCATGTTCTTCAAACTCTGTTCCAAGTTTTTTATTTTTCGAGCCATTTCTTCCTGCTCGGGATTTTTAACTGCTCTTTCTGGTTCAATTGGAAACTCATATTGTGGCTGTTGGGCATATGAGTCCGGGGTGACATGAGTCATATCATGCTGAAATTGCGGATCTTGAAAGGTGAATGTTGGGGGTTCGAAACACGGCCTGGGCACAGTTGGTTGCCCCGTGGTGAAGACATGCGCTACGGAGAACAATACTGGAGGTGCCCTGGAAACTGGTTCTTGGGGGCGAACCACAAAAGGCATGCCAGGACCGTTAGACGACATTGGAGGGTACCCGCATGGGATGAGCGGGTTGGGCACAAGGATGTTGGTAGCCCCACCTGACCTTGGGATCAACTCGGGGAACCCAGGAATTGCACTCGGTGGTTCCCTACCATTAGACCAGGCGTCCCACATTTCCATCATGCGGAGATGCAACATCCTATTCTCTTAAGTAGCTGCTGATTCTGGTTGTGCAATAGCCGGTGTCGGGCTATCCTCAGGATTGATAATTGGTAAATGACTTTCAGATGCCGTGGAAACCCTGCCTTTGGATCTTGTGAAGTAAGGATGGGAAGCCACGTTACCAACAAAAACCAACCACCTCAATAGAACCTGCTCAACTTCGACACACAACAACCTTGTTAGTTTTGAGACATTTAACAGATAGGAAATTGCACGTTGGGATGCAATGCACCTAAACAGTTAAACGCTTCTACCATGTGTTTAAACAGTTGTGTGTTTCATCCCGGCTTTAACTAACCCTTTTCAATCTGTACCTCTTTTCTTTTCATTCCACGTTTTTTTGGATCTTTGACAACTTGATTTTTTTCTCTTTTTATTTTTTTTGTCGCTCCTGGTTTTTCTCTGTTATTTTTGTTACTCTTTTCTTTATTTTTCTTTCTTCTATATTTTTTTTCACTCAGTTTATTAATGGCTATGATCGAATCCGATGGGGATTGCCTACATATCATGACGCCGCATGAATCAGATCATTGTGTAGTTCAGGAAGATCGAGAATAGACTAACTCATTTTTCTTTTTATTCTTTTTATAAAGAATTTAAATATATATTTTTTTGATTTTTTTTTTTTTTATGAAATTTTTGATTTTCTTTAAAAAAAAGAAGAGGAAATTCTAAAGAAGGAAGAAAATATTTTGAATTTTGATTTGAAAAAAAAAATCTCTTTTTTTTTTCGAATGAAAGACTTCACAAAAGAAGGAAATATCTTTGGATTTAATAATATTTTGTTTTTGACGTCTCAAAGAAAGACTTCTAAAGAAGAAATTAAAGGAAAATATTTTTTTGGATTTCTGAAAAATTGGGGGCCGAAACTGATGAGGTTTGCCTACGTATCTCACATCCGGTGAGAATCAGACCTGCGTAGTTCGGTCGGTTTTGACACAACAAGAAAATATGACTTATTTTGAAATGATCTTTTCTTTCTTTCTTTTTTTCAAAATTTCGGCAGAGTTTCAGGATATTTTGAATACCGGGATTTTCAGAACCGGGTGATTTTCTCTCCTACCTCACTCTTGGTTTTTCTTGATTTTCTTTCCCTATTCTAGAAGCCGGTAAACATGCAAACCGAGCGGACAACTCGAGCCGAGGGGGGACCTGTCCTAGACGGACACAATACTTGTGTTGAGTCTCCAAAGTCAAATGCACGTGATGCAAACAAACGTACCTATTAGGGATCCGGCATGAGGTTATGTCATTCTAGGTTTGAATCCTGGGTGTATTGTTCTAGACCTGGCTTATCCGAGTGGACAACTCGAGTCGGGGGAGGGGGGGACAATGTATCGGGAACCAAAAAGCCATCCGGCTTTGTAATCATCCGATCCTCGTTCTAAATTAGGGTATGACACTAACAGAAAAGAAGCCATGCCAGTGTGCACTTCCCAGAAGATTTAGAAGACTTAGAGAGAAGAAGGGTTTCGTAATAATTTTATATACAATTCAAACAATATCAAAGCGGTAAAAAGCGGCATTTAGCACATTAGGCTCAAACAAGTAATAACAGACAATCACAAGAAAGCCAAGCATAACAATTATTCTAAGCTTAAATTCTGAACCCTGAATCATAAGTTCTGGGTTCGTTTCCCCAGTAGAGTCGCCAGAGCTGTCACACCTCCTTTTTTCCGAGAGATAACGAAGTTTTTCCAACTAAAGTGACATTGTTCGAAATGGGATTATTTGTTTAATCATAGTCGCCACTTAGGATAATTATTATGGTGTCCCAAGTCACCGGTTCATTTTAAATCCCAAATCGAGGAAATTGACTCTATGTTTTGGTCTGCGAACACAGAAGACCGGGTACAGAATTCAGTTAACCCGGGAGAAGGTGTGAGGTACTCCCGAGTTCCGTGGTTTTAGCACGGTCGCTCAACTATTAATAATTGGATAATTATCTGATTTATTACATGTTTAAAACATATTGTGCATTTTTACTTTCTAACCGCTTTTAATATTTATGAAATTTAATTAAATAAGTCTTGATGTCACACACTTATTGTTTTAATACACATTGCGAATCGTGTCACATGAAACGCACCCGCGATTTACAACATGTTTATTTTTATTATTATTTGAAGTTATGGTCAAGTTGCATGAAACGCACACTCGAATTGGATTTACGTATCACAATTATGCCACGGGAACCGTACCCAGAACCATGATAATTAATTATTATATCGCGTTTAAAGCAAACTAGGAGTGTTCATCAATTTGTTTTCCTATGTTTTGGGATTTTATGTGAAGGTCAAGAGCTCATGGAATTAGATAGTAGGAGTTCAAATGCCTTTGTTGCTTACGAAATTGTTCTACTATTTAGACAATTATTTCACATCATAAACTGGTGGCCCATGAATTAATGGAAGGATTAATTAATTATGAATCTTTGACTAGGGATTAATTGACATGAAACTGCTGATTTTAGGAGTTGATAAATGCTTCTGATGGACTTACTTAATTACCAAGATGGTTAGGAGTTGGTTTCAGGTATCGTGAGTTATACATGAGGAAATACTCACGTTCAGACCTCAACCAGGTCTGTTGTAAACATTTGTGGGCCTATAATTGAGCCCAAATGATAATACAGTGTGGAAACCATTAGGCCTCAAATTGGGCATGCAGCCTTGTTAGGCCAATTAACAGGCCCAATGACCTTTAAAAAACAACAGTACGGTAATCCCAAACTAATGACTTTTGTACACGATTGGAAAGAAAGATAATTAAACCAAATCTAAGCATGAATTCATATTATCTACATTCAAGGTCATATCATCAATTTATGAATACATAAACTCCAAGCTGGCAACAATCAATTCTTTTGATATCATTTATACAATTTGAACCCAGAATAGGAAAAAAACATCAGTTCTACGTTTGAATAAACAAATTTTCCAAAGATTTTCAAATCTGCATATGACAGTTTAACAGCATCCTGTGATCAATCCTGAAACTCCATTTCGTGTGCATGCTTCTTATGTCACAAAAATGAGTGTAGATACAATCACATTTTTAGACAAGAAAGAAAATAGAGGATAACATGTCTGATTGATGACTTTAAACACATACTAAGACAACATTACAATATTTAAGCAAATTTGTAGGACTTGAAACAAAGTTAAAATAAAGGCATACCAAGACAACATTACAACCTTTAAGCAAATTTGTAGGACTTGAAACAGATTTAAAACAAAGGCAGATTCACATAGTCCTCATTCAAGTGTAATGTATACACTATTCAAATCAAAAGTAGTACTTGATTATGGCACGATCAACAAAAATAGAAAATAAGTCTTTGAAATTGGAATGAATCAACAGCAATATCAAAATAGCAGCAGCAGAAACAACAAGAAATGATGCTAAATCAAACTCCAAAAGAACCCAGAAAAGTGAAAACCAAATAGCAGAAAATGAAGCCAATTGAGAAGCTCCTCTTCTTTTTTTTGTTCTTTTTCGGAAGTTTTTAGGATGTACTTCTCTTTTTGAAATGAAGGTGAAGGGAAGGGATTTTCTGAAAATTGCAGTGAATTCGTCTGTGTGTGAGTGAGGGAATGTGAGTTCTTATATAGAAGATGAGAGAATAATCTGAGGAGTAAAGTCCCTAAAAATAAGGAAAAAGGGTATTTTTTCTTAACAAATTTGGACTATTGTCCTCTTTTCTAACAACTGTCATTTTCTCTATTTTTCAGCACCTTTTCTACTTCTGAAATTAACCTTTTTACCCCAATTTCTAACCTAATTCTCTGATTTTTATTGCACTTTAACTCTTCTCCAGAAGCTTCCTAAACAACTAAACAAAATTTCCTATTTTTCAGTGCCCTTTAGCCCCCTCAAATTTTTGACCCCAGATTTGACCTAAACTATTTATCTTATTAGATTTTGATCCCTTATCTCTATTCTAGAACATTCAAGCTATTAACAAGAAAGATTGTGCTAATTTTTAAATCCCTAAACGCCCTGATCAAAACTAACAACTAATTTAATTTTAATCTCAAGATTTAGGACTAAATGGCATTAGTGACAACACTTAATTAATACGACATCACATTGATAAACAACTACCAATTAACCAACACTTAACATACTTTAACACAACATAATTAAGACTAACATAATCGAAATCTTAGTTAATCTAACAAGCTACTGCTCTTAAACTGCTAAATGCAATCAAAACACACAAAACACTAATTAAAAACAGTAAATCAGACGGCTAAAATGAAGAACATGAAGGATCAAAAAAGAAAAATTACCCACTGACAAACACGAACAAGCTTAAGAATCCGACCAATGGTCGATATCATTGTGCGAGCACTGATTCATGCTTGAAAGGCAGAACCAATGCTACACGGAGAGATAATGACCATGGCCGACAAGGAGGTTGAATGGCCAAATCCGATAGTCATCAAACGATATGAAACCAACATCTTTTGGTAACTCTTAACACAATCAGTCCATTGATGCGGGTTATAACGTAAGACGGCTCGAACTTAGAAGAAAAATCAAAAAAAGGAAAGCTAGGTTTTCTTAACTTCTTAGATCTAAAATCCGCGAAGTTGAAAGGATTTTTGAAGGAAGTGGTTTGGGGATTAGGAATGAGGAGGAGAAGAAGGTTGTGTGGTGACGATTTGGGATCGTTTGGAGACTGTCCGCCGGTGAGGGATTTTGGGTATTTAGGGCGGCTAGGGTTGAAGAGTGAGAGAGATGAGAGAAATGGAAGGAGTTCTCAGGGTTTGGGGGTTCAGTTCCTAGCAGTCGGATGATGGAAGATAAACGGTTGAGATGGGGCGTTACTAAAACGTTGTCGTTTGGTTATAGGGGGTGTGGACCGAGTGAAGTGAACTGGGGCGGGCAGATTTGGATTTTGGGCCTCAAATTAAATGGCCCAAACGACATTAAAGACCCAATAGCCTACTTCCTTCTTATTTTGCTTTTAAACTCTAATCAAATTAATTAAAATCCTAAATTAAATCCTAACTCAAATCTAATTTGCAAAATTAAATCTGCTTATCTATTTTCTAACATTTAATTAATTAATCAACTTAACACTAATGAAAGGAAATTATTAATTTAAAACTAAAAATCTAAAAATAAAGACATGACCATTGTATTTTTGTGATTTTCGTTTGATAAATGCATTTAATTAATGTAATTAAAACCTACATGAAATTAAGATCTAAAATGCTATGAGACGAAGAATTGAACATTTTTATGGTACTTTCTATGATTTTAAGATATTAAATATGCACAAAAAATATAACTAAATGCAAACAAACAATTAAAAAAGAAATTCCTAAAATTCTATAAAAATAAAAAATAATTAGAAAAAAATATTTTTTGTGTATTTTGTAGGAACATTTTCGTAGGGCAAAAATTACGTGTTCACAAGCACTATCCCAAAAATAAGTGACAAAAATAAAATAAATTACCGAAATATAATCTACCACTAAAGGTCGCAAAACAGGTGAAAAAATAAAATGAAAGAACTAACAGGTACTATAATCTACAACTAAAGGTCAGAAAAATAAGTGAAGAAATAAAACAAAGGAACTAAAGGAACTATAATCTACAACTAAAGGACAAAAAAATAGGCAAAGAAATACAATAGAAGAGCTAAAGGGGACTATAATCTACAACTAAAGATCAAAAATAAAATGTGCAAGCTGGAGCAGAACTACTAGGAGATATATGAAACAAAGATTCAAAATAAAGATGTAAACAGGTAGATAACAATATAAACAAGCAGACAGGCAAAGAGATACAATTACGCTAAAATATCAAACTATTAAAATATCAATACAAGAGATGAACAATAGAACCTGGAATGCAGGCCTCGAAGTTAACGGAAATCTGGCTGGCGGTGATGGATTGCGATGAGCTGGCTAAAAGGGCTAAAGTTTTAATCTTTGTACCAAAAGCTAGGTTACGGAGGAAATGGAAAGAGTAGAGACCAAGAACATAATGTTCTTGAAGAAGCAGGGCAAGGGAACAAGAAGGGCAGGAAAATTTCGAATACAAGATGAATAAAAAACAAAAAAATGAATTGACGAAATTGTCAAAAAGTAGATTACAACAATACTCTATGTATTTCTTGTTCAAATAGAAAGAAGAAAATTCGAATATATTTGTGTTTTTTGTGGATTTTAGACCAACCAAGAAATCTGAAAATGAACCAAAATGGAAAGAACCCTAAACTTTTTCTGCCTCTCTTCTCCGAAATCTGAAATTCGCCGGTGTTTGAGGGATTTACCGGTGAGAATTGACCGGAGTCTGAATCGGAATCTTCGTGGGAGAATTATAACAGTAACCAAATCAAATGTTCCGGAGAAAACTATGACGCCACTCTCCTCTAAGGGTATTCGTGCTTTTAATATAGTATATAGATAAGATTAATATTCGTCATTTTCAAGTGTTTATATTTTTTAAAATTTTATTTTTAAGGGCTTATATTTTTTATAGTTTTATGCATTGATATTTGGTACATGCGTATCCTAAAATTAGTTATTATTAGTATAAATAGATAACAGCTATTAATGGGTAATCTAACTTGATACGAGGAATGTTACATTGAGACTTTCCAAAAGAAAGAAAAAGAAAAGATTACTCTTTCTGCGGTGCGCCATGGCAGAGAAGCAGCGGCCACGTGTGATGTCTTCGTATCTTCAGCCAATTGTAACAAGCCTTACTGCCACCGTGGACATATACATTAAATTGCTTAAATCCTCAATCAATATCCCACGCGCACCCATTGACGCGCCATGTTTAATTCTCCCTAGGGAAACAAGTGCTCACAGAGAGATAGCAGCTGCCGGTTACTTTCCCCGTCTCTGGGGAACTCTCCAAAAATTAATCTTCAGTTTCTTGATACCAAATACCAGCATCAATTGGAAATCAGGTATGTCAATTTATCTACTAAAAATGTAATTGCCCCCGAAATTTTCGAGACTGTCCCCTTTTACCAATCTGGTCCGGCTCCATAATTCTGTTTTTTTTCTTTATTAGATAGATTTACCATCCTGGAGAAAAGACCTCATCTGGGTAAATTCCAACTTGGATGTGCGGTAAATTCTGGTAAAATTGGCATCTTTACTGTTACTTTAGGTGCATGTTATGATCAACTGAATTCTTGAATATATTGCATTATACGTATAACTTCTGTGGTTTTAAGATGTTATCCTCATTTTTATTTTTTTAATTGTGGGGTTCTTGTAGATTTTACTGACATTTATTTCCAATTTTTCTTGGACCTAGAGTCTCCGAGGAGATCTTGGATGTGACTGTGGAGGGTTTTGGTTTCTTTAAATCCTCTAGATTCTTACCTTGTTTAAAATCCGTGCAAAAGGGTTTTCTTTTGATGCCATTTTGATGGCGAAACGACCCGAATCATCGGTTGGATACTCTGCCACTATACCACCTCCTCAGCAAGGCACTGTTCAGTCACCAATTTTTAGTCCTCCCCCATTCCCAACAACAACAACAGGTCCTATATTTCCTCCACCACCAATTGTACAACCAAACCAGATTCCTTCTCCGTCCATTAAGACACCTAATTTACCATCACCTGCTAATGGAGTTAGAACTGGAAGCCCTGCTCCTCATTTGAGTACCCCACCTGGTCCTCCTGTGTTTTCGTCACCGCTCCAACCTGCTGCTGTTCCGTTCAGAACTTCTCCAGCCACCCCGCAGCCTGTTGCCTATTCCTCTGCTTCGTCTCTCCCCACGTCATCACCTCCCCAGTTCTCGAATGGCTCTGTTGATCTGCATCACCAGAGTTCTGATGCTACTGAAGATTGGACACCTGCTACGGAATCTCCAAACGTTCTCTTCTCAGCTCACAAGGTAAAGAAACTTATTTCTGCTGTAGTGTTTTATCCTTATAAATCTGATAGTAATTCATTTCACTATGAGCCGTGCGGTTACAGGTCATTTTTTGAAGTCACTGTCTGTTGCTGTTTACATTTAGCCATTTATTCTTACTGATGATTTTCTTGTCTTCTGAAGGTGTTGAAGCAGAAAAAACTTGCAAATATTCCAAGTCTAGGCTTTGGGGCATTAGTTTCCTCCGGAAGGGAGATGTCACCTGGTCCTCAAATGATACAACGTGATCCCCATCGTTGCCATAATTGTGGAGCATATGCAAATCATTATAGCAACATTTTACCTGGCTCAGGGCAGTGGCAGTGTGTAATATGTCGTGATCTCAACGGAAGTGAAGGGGACTATGTAGCTTCCAGCAAGGAAGAACTTCGCAATGTGCCGGAACTATCATTACCTTCAGTTGATTATGTCCAGACAGGGAATAAGAGGCCTGGTTTTTTCCCAGTGTCTGATTCCAGAGTTTCAGCACCAGTTGTTCTTGTAATAGATGAGTGTTTAGATGAACCTCATCTCCAGCATCTTCAGAGTTCTTTGCACGCTTTTGTGGATTCATTGCCTCCAACTACAAGACTCGGGATTGTCACGTATGGCAGCACCGTTTCAGTTTATGATTTTTCAGAAGAATCTGTGGCATCAGCTGATGTATTTCCTGGTAACAAATCACCGGATCAGGAGTCCTTGAAAGCATTGATTTATGGGACCGGGATATACTTGTCTCCTATGCACGCATCTCTCCCTGTCGCACACTCAATATTCTCATCATTTAGGCCATACAAACTTGATATTGCAGAAGCTTCTAGAGACCGTTGCCTGGGTACAGCAGTTGAAGTTGCTTCGGCAATTATTCAAGGTCCATCAGCAGAAATGTCACAGGGTGTTGTTAAAAGGTCCGGGCGGAAACAGCAGAATTATTGTTTGTGCTGGTGGACCAAATACATGTGGCCCTGGTTCGGTTCCGTATTCTTTCTCTCATCCTAACTATGCTCATATGGAGAAAATTGCATTGAAGTGGATGGAAACCCTAGGTCGTGAGGCGTTTAGGAAGAACACAGTTATCGATATATTATGTGCAGGCACATGTCCGGTAAGAGTGCCTGTCCTGCAGCCTCTTGCAAAAGCCTCTGGGGGTGTACTTATTCTCCACGATGACTTTGGAGAGGCTTTTGGTGTGAACTTGCAGAGAGCATCTGGGAGAGCTGCAGGTTCACATGGTTTACTGGAGGTCCGCTGTTCTGAGGATATTTTTGTTAGTCAAGTTATAGGCCCCGGCGAAGAGGCGCATGTGGACAGCAACGGAACTTTTAAAAACGACGATGCTCTTGTCATACAAATGCTAAGCGTCGAAGAAACACAGTGTTTTGCATTATCCATGGAAACCAAAAGAGACATTAAGCGCGATTTTGTGTATTTCCAGTTTGCCTTTAAGTTTTCTGATGTCTACCAATCAGATATCACGAGAGTCATCACTGTTAGATTGCCTACTGTGGACAGTGTTTCATCATATCTTGAGAGTGTTCAAGATGAAGTGGCTGCTGTTCTTATTTCCAAGAGGACACTTTTAAGAGCCAAGTATGCCAATGATGCACTTGATATGCGAGTCACGGTTGATGAAAGAATCAAAGATATCACAAGCAAGTTTGGTTCTCAAATGCCCAAATCAAAACTCTATCGGTTTCCTAGGGAGCTCTCTGTGTTACCAGAACTCTTATTCCATCTTAGAAGAGGGCCACTTCTGGGAAGCATTCTTGGTCATGAAGATGAGAGATCTGTGTTGCGAAACTTGTTTCTGAATGCAGGGTTTGATTTGTCCCTCCGAATGGTGGCTCCTCGCTGTCTGATGCATAGACAAGGTGGCACCTTTGAGGAACTACCTGCTTATGACCTTGCTATGCAATCTGATGCAGCAGTTGTTCTTGATCATGGCACTGATGTCTTCATTTGGTTGGTATGCAACTTATCTCTTTCTTTTAAGTGCCATTTAAGTACTTGCATTTAGCATTTCTAGTAGATCCTTTAGTTTTTCTTTATCAAAAATTAGATCCTTTAGTTTTTCTCTTTTGCTTGTTTTTTTTCCTTCTTCAGCTCATGTATCTTCATGCTTGATTACGTCCTAATATTACTTTCTATTTTGTTGTTATCCGGCTCTCTTTTGTTAAGTAACGGATGGCTTTTATTGATATATTAGAACTCATTAGAAGCACTAAGTTGGCGCGCGAGTAAATATTACAGAGGGTGCGCACCAGTGATTTGATCTAGAATATGACGGACTCACATTTTGGGAAGTAAAAATGTAAATAAGGGTAAACTATGAACGGGAATGTGCCGCTGTGCAATAATCTGAAGAACCTTCAAGATTGCCGGCCCTGGGAGTTGTAATACATAATTAAGAATAACGAAAAAGGGTGGACGATATAACAATTCTCATAGGTGATAGTATAATAAATTATTCTCTGTTTTTCCTTGAATTATTAACCATTACAAATGCTCGGTAGAATCTAGACATTTCTTAGTGCATCCAAATAATAATCATGCCCCCCTCTCGATCTCAAATTTACAAACCTGATATGTGAAATCTTTGGGTGGGATCAACTTTCAAGTAGAAGTCGAATGCACCTGGTATTGACTTTTATATATATCTTCATGTCTGTGCTTCCTTTTCATTTTTTACGTATTTGCTGTCATTGTGCGAGGATGATGGCTTGCCATCTACTCCGTTTTTTTCCTTTAGCTGCTTTAGATTCATTCTGGATGCTACTTAGAATGAAGTACAGTGTAGAGATTTTCTCTTTTTTCCAGCTTTCTCCAATTTCAAATTTTGGTGGTCATACATCACTTGTCAGATTTCCTTAATTAAAAGGATTGATTTGGTAGCTTTGAACATAGGAATATTATGATTTTCTCTTTTCGTTCTGTTGATTTTTTTAAATTGGGTTTATCTTATTTATTTATTATTTGTTTGTTTGTTTTTGGATGTTATTCCATTTCATTTCTTCGGATGTGTTCAGGGTGCGGAACTTGACTCTCAGGAGGGTAAAGGTGCAGCAGCATTGGCAGCTTGCAGAACTTTAGCTGAAGAGCTCACAGAAGTGCGCTTTCCAGCTCCTCGGATTCTTGCATTCAAGGTATCCTTGTTCTTGATTTTAAGACTATGCATTCTCATATGACGAAACAATGGATATTTAAATTTTGGTATGCCACAGGAAGGGAGTTCTCAGGCTCGATATTTTGTTTCCCGGCTGATACCAGCACACAAGGATCCCCCTTATGAACAGGTAAATGGATTTCAATTTTGCCTGTCATTAGCCACTTTCACGTACCATCTGTTTTTATTATTTCTGTTTGAGTAAGACTGTTGAGGGGCAATGGGTTATTAACTATGATTTGAAAGGACTGATCTTTCCAAAGCAATATAATCTGATACTCTCTCTCTCTCTTCCAGCGATATTCTGGCGTTTAAGCATTTGACTAAAGAGTATTTTAAACCTTGTGGTACGATAACAAAAAATGACATCTGGCCAACTAACAAGCACAAATAAGAGTTATTACTCGGATAATAACATACCCCATATTCATTGCGATGGAGAGGTTTGCATACTTTTATAGAGAAAAATCTTTCGAGCTTAGAGTTATGGAGCAATGTTCTGTCTGGTATTTTCAGAGAAGTAGTTATGCCAACAGATCAAGATAGATAACAGAATCTGGGCATTCAAGATATTAGAGTTACCATTAAAAGGAACCAGAAAGCTATGCAGAATATCGGGGGAATCAATGCAATTGTATGAACATTGTTGTTCAAATTTCAACATATAAACTATAAAGAAGATTCATCTTGAATAGAAACCATACAATGTAGAAGAAGAGTAATGCAATCTTTCCTGAAATTAGTCATAACCAAGGATGTACTAGTATTGCTAAGAAACACAAAAAAATGTGGTGAAAGGATCTCATCAGTGAAAGAACCAGCGCAGCAACTGATAACGAGTTAGCGCATGTAGCAGCTTTGAGAATTGGCCAGAAGACTATAAAAAGCCCTTTGCTTCTGTTATCAATAACTATCAAATTGTGTTTGAGATAAAGTTCATTAAAACGAAAAATGAACTTCACATATAGATTTTTGGTGGGTGGGTTTGGTGATATTACAGCGAAATTCCCTGCTCTTATATATAAAGGGGACTGGTGTTATTATTATTATCTTTTGCCCGGGAAGGGGGGGTTATCTTATCTTACTTTGGGTAGACGTTAGTTTCTCTTGAAATGTCTGTACATACACTTAAATGTTTGTGGCTGCATATCGTCATACCTTGAAACTGAAAAGGACTTGCAGAGCAGATTATGTACCTTTAGAATTGAATATGTCAAAGAAATCCAAGCTGATTTCTCAAATATTTCTTTTCTATTTTAGAAGTTGCTTTCTCTTTGTTTCTTTATCCACCTTTGGTTATTGCCTGTTTCTTTAGGAGTGTTGATAGACTGAATTGGTTAATTTCATCTATCGGACTTCCATAAACTAATTCCTTATAAAACTCATAATCAACACCACTACCCTGGTTTTACTATTCATTTGGCATTTCTCATTGCTATTCTTGTGCTCTGAATTTTTTTTGTAACTTTCTAGGTCTCTTATATGTTTTAACAAGACAGGGTTTGAGGTAAAACAACTGAAATTGTCTCAAAGCTTCTTTTTGCGAATCTCAGACCAATGCTAAGCTAAATGTTACAGATTCTTATCATTTTATAGTGATTGAAATGAGGAATCCTCTTTCCGCTGCCAAAATGGCAAGTGAACTTTTCTTGTCCATTGTTATATCTAAGAAAATTTATATACAACAAGTTTATCTAGAGAACGATTAAAAAGTGTGAGGGATCAAAGGTGACGAAAGTGAAACTTGACTGCTGCTTCTTGCTTTATTGACGTTGCGAGTTTTGCTTTGTTAGAATTTTCAGTTCTGATAGAATCTGTCTCATTAAAGGGCATTCAAAATTGTAACTTTGCTCAATTGACATTGCAGGAAGCAAGATTTCCACAGCTACGGACGTTGACTGCTGAACAGAGAACGAAGTTGAAAAGCAGTTTCCTTTACTTCGATGATCCTAGTTTCTGCGAATGGATGCGGAGTTTGAAAGTCTTGCCACCTGAGCCAAGTTAAGAGTCCTAATAAACGTTCATCGGCAAATCTTCAAGGAGCAAGTTCCAGGGAGTTGCATTCGGATGTACCATCGAGTTTAATGGTATAGACACTTTGTTGGGTCGTGGATGACAGCCTCCATCTCTTAATTTTCTGCTGATTCCTGGCTATCATGCCAGGAAATGAACTCTTCCATTGTGATTGCTTTCTGTATGGTGGAGTCTAAGGGACTGAATTCTTTTGAAATAAAAATTTCCTATTACATCTACTTGAGATTCTTTTTCCGTATAGGGAAGCAAAAGGATATGAATTTTGAGTGATTTGTAACGACATAGATCAAGCTTGCGACTTGCTTAGCAGTTATTACACAGTCGATGTTATGAATTGGTCAATTCTCTATAGACATCAATGAAGCATTTTTTAAAGTCCATAAAAGTGTTTGCCTTGGTCTAATTTGCAAGTTGAGCTTCTAAACTACTTTAAGCTTCAGTTCAAGACTTGTTCTTTATGAAATGGGTTGGTAATGGTATATAGGAGAATGAAGGACTTTATCTCTATATTGTGAAGATAGAGAGTTTATTTTAAATATACCTTCGCCTCAAGGAAAGGTGAATATGGCAGAATGGCTAAATGGATATTGTTGCATAGTTGATTGATTTGATTGATATTAGGAATTGTTCTTTCACCGCAAGCTAATCAGGTTGCTCGACAAGTACCTTTCAGTTGGCAAAATAGAAAAATAAAAAAAGTGTTTTTTTTTTCAAGTACCACTAGGACAGTATTGAATGGAAGTGTGCTATAAGTGCACATAATTTTGGGACAACTTAAAATAGAAACAATACAAATAAATGTGCAACAACAAACTCACTGTAATCTCACATAATGATATGAGGAGGGTAGTGTGTATGCAGACGTTACTCCTATCTCATGGAGATTGAGAAGTTGTTTCCATTAGACCCTCGGGTCAGTGATGCATAAGCATAACAGTAATGAAAAGAAGACAACAAGACAATGAGGAGCCATAGAAAAGAAGCATTAAAACAACAAGATAGCAAGATGACCAAAATAAAAGCAACAACAAGCAATAATAGAAACCTATGACTAAAAATAATACGAGAGTATGTACTAATGCTACTAGTAAGAACAAGAAAAACTACTCTACCACCTAACCTTCTAGCATAATCCCCGACCTCCACACCTTCCTATCAAGGGTCATGTCCTCGGTAATCTGTAGCATCTCCATGTCTTAATCACCTCACATCACTATTTCTTCGGCCTACCCTACCTCTTCTTAGGCCCTCCAAGGTCAACCTCTTACACCTGCTCACTGGTGCGTTTGTGTCTCTCCTCTTCACGTGTCCGAACCTTCTAAGTCTAGCTTCTTGCATCTTGTTCTCCACCGGGGCTACACCTACCTTGTCCCGGATAGCTTCATTCCTAATTCTATCAATCTTGGTATGCCCGCACATCCATCTCAACATACTCATTTCAGCTAACTTCATCTTCTGGATATGTGAGCTCTTAACTAGCCAACACTGAGCCCTATATAACATAGTCGATCTAACTACCTCTCTGTAGAACTTATCTTTAAGTTTTGGTGGCACACTCTTGTCACACAAAACACCGGAATCAAGTCCCCAATACAAATAAATGTAGATTAAAAAAATACATTTTCCGTGCCAAAAACGTTGCGGTAAATACTCCTTTTGGTTTGCTCTTGGATAAGTTATTTGAAAAACGAGATAATACATAATTACCCTACTGTGGTTGTCCCACTTTACTAGATGTATCCTTATATTTTGTGGAGGTCCTATGACCCCTGACTTTATTTGTACTGTAATAAATATCACCTTTTTAGCTGACATGGCGCTTGGTGTGTTTTGTACGTGATGACATCACGTAAAAACCTCAAAAGTATCATTTTTATTATAGTTTTTCTTTTTCTTTTCTTTTTCTCTATCTCTTACTCCCTTTCTTTTCTTTCTCTTTTTTGTTTCTTCTTCTGCTATCCGCCATTTCCCTCATTGTAACCACATCCATCCGCAAACCTTCACAATAGCTCCTTCTCCCTTTTTTATCTTTTTTATTTCTCTTTTCTTTCTTTCTTAGAGGGTGTTTGGCTAAACTTATAAGTTGGTCAAACTGGCTTATAAGTACATTTTGGTTTATCTACGCGTTTGGTAAATATCCAAAGTGCTTATAAGCTAAGTACTTATAAGCTAAAATCAGCCATAAGTCATAAGTTGGTCACCCCCACCTTATGACTTTTTAGCTTATATGTTTTAGTTTGACCAAAACTTTCACTAATTTATCCTTAATAATATTTTTTAATTCACAAAATACTTTTCCCAAAATAAATTTTCTAACTTTCCCTTCATTACATATTTGTTGTTCATCCTTTTCTTTACAAAGACACTTTTTTAATTTATAATCTTTTGTAAAGTTTTTAAGGATATTTTTGTCATTTTAACAAAATAACAGCATATAAGTACTTTTCTACCAAACACATCAATTACTTATTATTAGTTTCAGCACATCTATCAAAACACGTAAATGCTTATTTAAAAAATCAGTTTTCAATACTTAAAAATGCTTTTCAGCACCTCAAAGTTTATTAGCTATCTATAATCAGCTCATCCAAACGGGCTCTTATTCTTTTTTCGTAACAACTTTGAAGATCCAATATATAAAATGGGTCCACCATGACTCAAAGTTTATTTTTTTGGATTAAAAACTTTTCATCCGTTTTAGAAGATGTGAAATTGAGGTGGGATTGGTGGGAATTTATCGTTGAATGGATGAAATATCCTTGACTAATCCTCGAATTTTAGTAAAAGTAGGGTTTGTTCTACGAAAACTCAAAAATTCTGACAAGAACAATAGAGAGATCCGGAAAAGATTAACAATGAAAGTTCACTAGTCAAAAAACCTTTCTTGTTCTACCAGAAAATGTGATTCTAAGTTGGTGTCAAATTTGATTTCAATTCTTGAGTTTTTCTGTATTTTGGTGATGTTTTAGAATACTTTTGATGGGCTTTGATTGATTTCTATTTTTATTCTAAGAAATCTTGAGTTAGAAAAGATGGAGTTCTGCCGGAGGAAATCTCCAGCAAGTTTGAGCTCATCGGATAAGAAGGTGTCCCCAAAAAGCAAAAAGATAAATATCAAATAATGAACAAAAATAAAAATAATATAAAAGAAATGACATGGCACTAGCTCGTTGGTGCGTGTCATTCAATAATTTCCTTGAAACGGATGGTTGTACTTTATTCCGTTTCAATTTATGTGAACCTATTTCCTTTTTTAGTTCGTGCCAAAAATTCTTATTTGGCAACAATTTAACTTTATGCAATGATTTATAGCCACACAAAATATATGTGCCTCATTTTATATCACAAATTCAAAAATCTTCTCTTTTTTCTTAAACTACGTGCTCATTCAAATGGATTCAAATGGGTTCACATAAATTGAAATGCAGTTAATATTTATTACATAATGACCCCCACAAAGTTGCATCGGGATAAGTAGGACATGAAGTAATTATGTATTATACCTTGAAAAAAAGGATTTTGTTTTTGAGGAAACGTGTGTTTGGTTTTGTTTTTGCAAAAAAGAAAATATATATAAAGAATAATTAGGATAATATTCAAATCCGTTTTCTTAAAACATTAGATTGGTTTTTGATTTTCGATAATAATTTAATCTTATTTTTGGAAATTAAAATACATTTTTTTCCGTTGAAATTAAAATGTATTCGTTTTTTGTTGTTGTTGTGGATTAAAATGTATTCGTTAATCAAAAGCTTTTGGTTTGTTTGATAGCAGTTAGCACTATAAGTACAGCATTGGTGCCTTATCGGTTATCTTCTCATCGATCCTCAACCCCTGCTGAAATTCCAAGTCAGCACACTCGACGAGAGAAGCTTTGCTGCCTCTGTAAGTTACATTTCTCACCGGACTAATGGAGCTGGTGGTTTCACCGGCGGCCATTGAGTGGTCAGCCGCCGCCATTAACCGCCGGCCCCCCTCCCTATTCAACCGCTGTGGCACTGCCGATGACAAGGTCGGAGGTCTAGTTAATACCCGCAGCTGGCTACGTGGAGGAGAGCAATCGCAATCTCAATCCTTGTGCTTGCTTAATTTTAGGCAGAAACAAAGTCGGAGGAGTAGGAGGAGGAGAGTGACAAGTCCAGTAGCATCTTTGGGAGGCTTGTTGGGAGGCATTTTTAAGTCTTCCGATTCAGGCGAGTCAACAAGGCAGATGTATGCTTCCACAGTCGCACTTATTAATGGGATGGAATCACAATTGTCTTCTTTATCCGATTCTCAGTTGAGGGAGAAAACAGTTACTCTACAAGAACGCGCTCGCCGCGGAGATTCCTTGGACTCCCTTTTACCCGTGAGCTAATTGAACCAACACTCCAGTTATATTTTGTACTTCCGTTTTGCTAATCTTATCTAAAGCTGGTGCTATGTTCATCGTCCAGAAGTATGAACACATACATAATTAAGTAAATAAAAGTGTAATCCCTAATAACTTAAAGCTTTTAGATGAGATGGTCATATGACTCAACAATATTGCTTCATAAAAATGTTATCTTTGATTATTGTTTCCATAGTTTCTTTTACTGAAAATTGGAATTAGCTCTTTATTTTTTTGGATAAGTGAGCAAATTGGAATGAGTTTTGTTCAGTGACTGAAGTACAATTTGTTTGCAGGAAGCATTTGCTGTAGTCAGGGAGGCTTCGAAAAGGGTTCTAGGCCTTCGTCCTTTTGATGTGCAACTTATAGGTAGAAATGACTTAATGATATATAATCATATTAATTTGGATAACAGAATTTTGCCCTACCATATAACTAAAAGTGAACATGTTCACCATACCATCAAACAGATTTTGCTAAGTGTTGCACTATTTGGAGGTAACAGACTTTTGTTTCCACATGATTTATATCTGTGAAAAAACTAAGAATATGGTATGGTGGAAAATAAGAGTAACTGAGTGTGATTACACATAAACTCCTATTTCTTGAAGTGACCTATTAAACTTCTCTTTGCAATTTGGGCCAGTTAGATGTTTATTATGGAAAGAAAAATCTGACAAGGTTTCATCAAGACGTCAGCTAGCTTACTCTCCCTTATTTAGTAGTAGTATAAATGGTATTTTCTTGTTCACGGTTTTTTTAGTTCATCATCAGTTATATAAGAAACCCACTTATACAGAATGAAGCAATTATTTCATAATCATGCAAATGATATCACCTTTTTGCATTTTATTTTTTGTATAGGTGGTATGGTTCTCCATAAGGGAGAAATAGCTGAAATGAGGACTGGTGAAGGAAAGACTCTTGTTGCCATATTACCTGCTTATTTGAATGCGTTGACTGGGAAAGGAGTTCATGCGGTAACAGTCAATGACTACTTGGCACGCCGAGATTGTGAATGGGTTGGTCAAGTTCCCCGTTTTCTAGGACTAAAAGTTGGCCTCATTCAACGTATGACTCATTTTTTTACTCTACCTTAGCATTCTTAATTTTTAGCTTACAGTTCTTTCCATCTCTTTTATTAGCTACATCCAAGCTTTAAAGTTTTCATTCAATTGTGAGTCAAAATCAAATTTGTCCATTGATGATTACATAAGTACTCTCTAGCAGGATCAGGCTAAGTCCCCAAAGCACGAGAAAAGTGTCTTTTTACATGTACAGAAGCATAGAAAGGCATCCTAATAATAGAGAATTTGCTAAGAAGAAGAATCTACATTAGTTGAGTGCAAGAAAGCCGGGTAAGACGTAAACCATTTGTGGCTTTAATCCTCATCACATGCGAGTTATGGTGCATATCATGAAATATGTTTGGAGTTAAATGACTGATATCAAAAACAATCTGAGAAATGTTCTGGTGGAAATTCAGAAGAAAAAACATTGAAAGAGACCATTGAGTGGTTCCTTTGATGCTCATATAGATAATACGAAAAGGGAGGAATGGAAGATTGTCCTAAGGAGGATAAGAGAGGTTTTCCAGTAGCAAGAGCACTTCTCTTCCTACCAGAAGGTTTGCTTTTTGAATCAACAAAGGAGACTCTTCTGAGTAGGGTACAGTATGGGGTTTACGCTTTTCTTGTTCTTCTTTTCTTCTTTCCCCCCTCCAACGTGTCATTTCCATAAAAGGTTCGATATATTTCCCTTTGACTCATTGATCACTATTTTTACTTTAAAAAACTTATACTCCTTCCGTTTCAATTTATGTGAAACTTTCTCGGAATACGAGGGTCAAACTGACTAGCTTTTGGTGTGAACTCAGAAATAGAATTTTCAAAAATTTTGAAATAAAAATTTACATATTTAGAAACTACTTAAAAAGTACTATAAGTCACAATAGTTAACGATTCAAAATATTTTAAAAGTATTTGTGAAAATCCATGTGGTTTAATTTTCCTTCATGTTTTTAAGATCAAGTATTATTGCAAAGTTTTTCTCTTACAAGGGGTCAAGGGTCATCTTTGTCCATTATAGTTTCTAGATATTTCTTGTTATCTTTGAATATTAATTTTTTGATGGGAAGCTTTGGATACTAATTTGAAGTATCTGCAAAGTTCTATGTTATTCCTGAGGAGGTTTTTCAGCATTCTAACATTGATATTAATTGGAACAGAGAACATGACAAGTGAGCAAAGGAGGGAGAATTACTTGTGTGACATCACTTATGTGACTAATAGCGAGCTGGGTTTTGATTACCTGAGAGATAATCTTGCCACGGAAAGTAAATCTTTTACTTTGTTATAGTTTGATATGTTTCGCTTATACATTCTATATGCTCTGAAGTTACCAGGATTCTCTACCTACTACTGACCAAGTGATTGTGTCTTTTACTCTGCAGAGTGTGGATGAGCTTGTCATGAGAAATTTCAATTATTGTGTGATTGACGAGGTTGACTCTATTCTGATTGATGAAGCCAGGACTCCTCTAATCATATCTGGACCTGCTGAAAAACCTAGTGATCAGTATTATAAAGCTGCTAAGGTAGCAGCTGCCTTTGAGCGGGATATTCATTATACGGTAAGGATTGACTTTTGCCAGATGATCGATCCATTAACCAACAGGATTTCAGCTGTTGCTGGATTTTCTCATTTAGCTAGGAATCTGACAAGGGATCTTTTGCTATGGCTTTATATTCTTGGTTGTCTCTGTAGAAACAAAAGTTTCTTTCAAGATCATAAAATTGTTGCTGTCTTCTTTTTGCAAATCAGTTTAACTACATACTCCCACTGCAATTGCAGGTTGACGAGAAACAAAAAAATGTATTACTGACAGAGCAGGGTTATGCAGATGCTGAAGAAATTCTGGATGTGAAAGACTTGTATGATCCCCGGGAACAGTGGGCATCATATATTTTGAATGCAATAAAAGCCAAAGAACTTTTTCTTAAAGATGTCAACTATATCATTCGTGGAAAGGAGATTCTAATAGTAGATGAGTTCACTGGGCGAGTCATGCAGGTGACTTTGTTTGCTTCAAGTGTTTTAGCTTGACTGGGATAAGTAATTAAAGAAATTAAAAGAAGCTTTATATCTAATTTATAGCATAATGTTTTGGTGCAATTGTTTCATTTCTATTTCGGAAAGCATTGATTGAGCTGTTAGATGCAAGTTTTATTGAGAGCCGTCTCCCGCTGTTCTGCTACATGAGCAGGTCATGGTATGTGTTAGGGTGAGCGGCAGTGTAACCCTCTTTTTTCGTGGGATGTGTGTGTGTTTTGGGGGGGGGGGGGGGATGTGCTAATGCAAAATAGAAGATGATAGGAGCTTGTCGGGTACACATGCTCAGAAGTTCCTACCCTTTGTTTTCACTTGAGCTGTACTAATCAATTGCTCATACTGCATGTTTTGGACCTTGGTTGTTTCATATCGTCTCAACAAAGAATGTCATGAGATTCTTTGCCTTAGACTGAAGTTTTTGTGGTGTACTATTTATTAGGTTATTGTTATTATTATTCTTTGATGTTGTGAATGTATGACACGCCACACTATGATAAAAGGTAAAATCTGCATGTATTGAAGTCATATGATTCTGCTTTTGTCTTAGCATTGCATGTGAAGTTGCCCGTCTTAGCACAAATAATTCCCATTAGTTAAGGTCAGTGGATTTTCCACATCTTTTTACTGCTGTTATTAACTACTGTAGACTTATGTTTTTCTTTAACATCCATACTGTGCCCTACGTGGTCATCTAGCATTGATTGACTGAAGGCTGGTTGTTACCCTCTTAAAGACATACGTATTTACAGTCAATTATCTGTTTTCAGGGGAGACGCTGGAGTGATGGACTTCACCAAGCAGTGGAAGCAAAGGAAGGCGTACCCATTCAAAATGAAACTATAACCTTAGCATCAATTAGCTACCAAAACTTCTTTCTCCAGGTTGGGTTCCCTTCTTCAGCAGATATACTACATTCATATTCTGTTAAGTTTGTCCAGAATTTTGGTGGTATCTGTCATTTTCTGGAGCTAAAACTTTTGATATTTGGTTTAATGAGCTATAGTTCCCAAAGCTTTGTGGCATGACTGGCACTGCTGCAACAGAAAGTGCAGAATTTGAGAGCATTTACAAACTCAAAGTAACTATGGTGCCTACAAACAAGCCAATGATAAGAAAGGTAAGTCTTATTTTGGCTTCCACTTCGATGGTTTTTCTTCACTAGATGCTTTCTTTCTTATTATGCAAACATGAAACTCAGAGGTTAGCTGCGACATGCATCAACTTTCCATGTAGAACATTTCTATGTATCCTAAGTAACAACGTGTCAGTAATAACATAATTTGCACATTAGAAGTGTCCCCAATATATACATGCTGTTGCGTGAAGTGTAGCTGCTAAAGCAGATTTAGCTGATGGGCTGCCCCACAAAGCAGTCCAGTTGGGCCTGTGAATAATTGGCTGAGCATTGAAAAGTGGTCGATCTATTTAGGCTCAAAGCCTGATTAAAAGCATTCAAAGCTAATGTAATATCATTTTACCTTTCTCTCAGCTCTTCGCAAACCACTAATTAACTCTAATCTAATTGTATAATCCACCACTGAAGGCCTTTAACTTCAAAATTTTTGGAATTTCTGTTTGCTGTTGACCTTCCACATATCATGGTGATGCTTCTATGCCGTGCAAGCTCAGTACTTCACCTTTGTTTTTGGGAGGAGGGGAGTTCTTCCAGAAGATTGATGGGGGGCAGTTGCCCAAACTGTGTTGATTGTGGACAATTGATAGTGAGTTTTTTAGTCTTGTCTGTTAGCAACCATCTGGATGATTTTAAAATGTGGCTTCTTCTCAATTTTGGTGGAAAAATCTTTTAATGATCGGAAGAATAGACATTGATCCTTTAACATGAGAATGTATGTGCTCTTACTCATTTCCACATTTTTCCCAAACGCGAAATTTCATCTATGAATAATTTTGTCTTTCTAATCTTCTTATTCCCTCTTTTCCAGGATGAATCTGATGTAGTGTTTCGTGCAACTTCTGGCAAATGGAGAGCAGTTGTTGTAGAGATTTCTAGAATGCATAAAATAGGGCGACCTGTACTGGTTGGTACAACCAGCGTTGAGCAGAGTGATGCACTTTCAGAGCAGTTGCGTGAAGCTGGAATCCCTCATGAGGTGAGCTCTAAAGTTTGAATATGCACTTGAAAGCAAGGTTGTCGAAAATTGCAGTCTCTTTTTCATGCTGATTTTTCTTATATTTTGATAATGGCAACATTTTCTAAAAGAAAACAGCATAAAGTTTGTGCTGCTAAAAGTGACAAAATATATCCCAAAATCAGTAAAGAATCCCCTACTACAAAAACTTACAAGGATTCTATGATATCAAGTATGGAGTCACTACCATTTACAGGGCATTCTTTACACCAAAAAAGAAAAAGTACTAAACAGTTCATTTTGATTCTCTGAATGGTGTTGCTGATTTTTCTTATATTATTTTAGACTTCTATTAGGTACTGTTAAATGCCCCAAGTTAGTTATTCTCTAAAGGTTTTTGAATGGACATTGTTTATACAAGGTTCTGAATGCTAAACCAGAAAATGTGGAAAGAGAAGCTGAAATTGTGGCACAGAGCGGGCGTCTTGGTGCAGTTACAATTGCAACTAACATGGCAGGTCGCGGGACAGATATAATTCTTGGCGGTAATGCAGAATTCATGGCAAGATTGAAATTGCGAGAAATATTAATGCCAAGGTTGTTGCTCAATGGATAATTTTATATTCTCATGAGTTGTCAATAGATGCGCAGTTGACTGCTATTGCAAAAGAATTAGTCTTTTTTCTTCCTAAGAAGAGCAAGTTGGTATTCCTTATAGCAGTTGGCGGCATATGGAATTGGTGTTGTCTGCTAATTAATTTGTCATTTAGGAAAAGAACTAGTGTATACTGATGATAAAAATTATAACTAGACGGAGAAATCACTGGCTAATGTGAACTATCTTCTTATAATAAGCCGTTGCTTCAAAGTATTACAACATTTTGTGAATAATATGAATGCCACAGAGTTGTCAGACCAGCTGAAGGAGTTTTTGTCTCTGTAAAGAAACCTCCTCCAAAGCGGTCATGGAAGGTTGGTCTTCAGTCTGATTTTGTAAAGCAACTTCAAAATATTCTTTAATTGTGATTACTATGAGATTGATGTCCGCATAATCCTTCAGGTTACTGAAAGTCTATTTCCATGTGCGCTGTCCAAAGAAAAGACCAAGCTGGCTGAGGAAGCTGTAGAATTTGCTGTAAAAATGTGGGGTCCGAGATCATTAACTGAACTAGAAGCGGAGGAACGATTATCTTACTCTTGTGAAAAGGTGAAGTTAAAATAAGAATTTATTATCTTGTGAGCATCTTTGTCTTGACAAGAGTGATTTTAATATCCAATGAGGATAGCTAACCCATAAGAAGTTACGCCTTACAGAGGAAAATTCGAAATAGAAATGGAAATCGTTATACAGCTGATGCCAGCAGTGTATTACTTATTCCAAGCTTTCATAATCTAACTTGATAAAACGCCTCCTAATATTTGAAATTTCAAAACTTATGTTGATACCGTTTCCTTCTATTGTTTGGAGAGAGACAATGACTCAAGCACAATAGTAAAGACAATTGTTTTTGATTACTCTCAATGGATGTGCAATTTATGTCACAGGGTCCTGTTCAAGACGAAGTAATTGCGAAATTACGCAGTGCTTTTCTAGAAATTGTCAGGGAATATAAAGTCTACACTGAGGGAGAGAAAAAGGAGGTAATTTCTGCTCCTATAAATTATTTTGAGAATTCCTCTTTCAATTTGAACTAGTCGTAAATTTCTGAAAACCAGCATTCACTTCAGCATGAACCTCTCTTTGTTTCTGCTGCTTGAATATATTGCACATATGTATGATTCTGTGGCATACACTTTACCTGAGTGGGACTGAAAATATGAGGTAGTAGTACATGTTTTGTTTTGTTTGTTGTAAGAGATTGATCAATATTGTAACTTCATCCTCTAATATTAATATACTTTTTGATCTTCTAATGAGAAAAAAAGAGGATAAAACTAATAATATGATGATGCTTAAAAGAAGTTGAAAATACTGGAATTTTTAAATATTTCTACAGGACAAGTTTTCTTCAACTTCTCTTTGCTTTTCATCTTCCCAAATAAATACCGCTCACTCCAATATAAAAGAAAAATCCCTTTCTCTGTGCAAAGTAGCTCTAACCTCCAGCTTGACTCAATTTACTCAATTTATGCCCTTGAAATTTCTTCTCCTTTTTTCCTTTGGTTGTATATTCTTGTGACTTTTTATTTTGACGTGCAAAGGCTGTTTCGGCTGGTGGGCTGCATGTGATCGGGACTGAACGGCATGAATCGCGGCGAATTGACAATCAGGTACTATTTTTGCAGTTGGGTTGCTCTAGTGGTGAGCACCCTCCACTTCCAACCAAGAGGTTGTGAGTTCGAGTCACCCCAAGAGCAAGGTGGGAAGTTCTTGGAGGGAGGGAGCCGAGGGTCTATCGGAAACAGCCTCTCTACCCAAGGGTAGGGGTAAGGTCTGCGTACAAACTACCCTCCCCAGACCCCACTAGTGGGATTATACTGGGTTGTTGTTGTACTATTTTTGCAGTATGTAAGTGCAAAACCAATTAGTTTCATAGTTATTCCATTGGAAGTTTGATTGTAATATTTATATGTGCAAAGCTGCGTGGTCGAAGTGGTAGGCAAGGAGATCCTGGAAGTTCCCGCTTCTTCCTCAGTCTTGAAGATAACATATTCCGTGTATTTGGGGGGGATCGGATTCAGGTAGGTAATTTGTGTACTCTAGATATAATGTTCTTGTAAGACACTATTAATTTTATGACATTCAGGGGCTGATGAGAGCTTTTAGAGTAGAGGACCTGCCAATTGAATCGAAGATGTTGACAAAAGCGCTAGATGAAGCTCAACGGAAAGTAGAAAATTACTTTTTTGACATCAGAAAGCAATTATTTGAATATGATGAGGTATTGAATAGCCAAAGAGACAGGATATACACCGAGAGAAGAAGGGCCCTAGAAGCAGACGACCTCCAATCTCTCCTTATTGAATATGCTGAATTAACAATGAATGACATTCTGGAGGTATATGGATTTATTAATTTCTGAACTTTGAAAGTCAGTTCTTTCGCAAATGGATTTGTGACGTGTTTTTCTTTTCTGTTGAAATGTAACAGGCAAATATTGGTCCTGATGCTCCAAGAGAGAGTTGGGATCTAGAGAAGCTTATTTCAAAGCTCCAACAGTAAGAATCTCGTGAATAAGCTTTACTATGTTATTTTGTTTGTGACTTCATGCATCTTTATATTAAAGGCTTTGGTATCTAAGGAGTGTTGTAACCAGCTTTGGTTGTTGTCACCTAAAGCTCCATTTCACCCAAATGTCCTTCCAAATTCTGAATAGTGATATTCATATTACAATTCTACTCTGAGTTGCTTGACCTTTACAGGTATTGCTATCTGCTGAATGATTTGACACCTGATTTATTGACGAGTAATGGTTCAACTTATGAAGCATTACAGCAGTATCTTCAGCTACGTGGACGCGAAGCATATCTCCAGAAGAGGGTCAGTTTTCTCTGGTTGTACTTGACAAAGCATTTCCTACATTTCTTTCCAGCTCTTACTTCGACCATTAGGTTTAGTGTAGGTGATCCTTGAAAGATGAAAATAATTATTGAATACTGTCCTCAAGTATTTAAAACACCCGAGCTTTTTAAAAGAAAAGGTTGGTTGGAAGAGATGGAGGGAGTAATGCCTACTGGCAGAGTAGAGGAAGGGGATCGGACATGGAGGATGGTTTTGCTTTTGCAGTTTCTCTATGTTTTCTCAATTCAGGTGAGGTTGCAGTTCTCATTGAGAAAAGAAGTCATTTCACATAATCTGTTAGATCTGCTTGTGATGGTAGGATCTTGTTATTATATAATCAGAGGGCATGTCCACTTAAAATCATTAACTTTGAAGGGACGTGCAAGTGATTCTCCCACAAACGAACATTCTGTTGTAGGCTTAGACAAATTAAAAAGGTCTCTTTTCTAACAATTTGCAAATTTCTAGATGGCACGGCAGAGATCATAAGTTTGTGTCTTACTGCACTCTTCAAACGGGTCAAGTGTTTGATCCAAGAAAGAGAATTAGGACCTAAAATAAATGCATAAAAATTTAAGCCTTTAGATGAAACTGTTTATACAATTCTAAAATTCATTTATGGGCAAGGAATGATATCCATACTCCACTTCAAGTTGAAATGTCGAATAGCTCTTAATTTGTTCAAGTTATTTATAAAAAAAAACTCTTCCTGTGCCTCTAATTTTGCAATCAGTAGGATGCATGTTGTAAAGGTGTAAATGGAACAAAAGAGGTGGAGCAAAGAAAACTACCTCAAAGTCCAAATGCTATCTCAAAATTTCTTCCCTTTTTTTCTTGCACATCCACTCTGTGTATCTGATCAAAGCATAGTTAGTCTTAAGCTCAGATAAGGCAGAGTGGTTGCGATAGTTCAGTGCTCAACGTGAAATAGTCTAATTATAACAAATTTTTTGAATGATACAGATGATTCACATGGTCAACCTAGAATATTTTGGGAAGAGGTCTAGTTGATTGAATTTCTAGGGATCAAACAAAAATTGCTCGGGGAACTGGCTAAGATTTTGTACCTTATTGGTTTCACCTGTCTTGATAACCATTTTTTTTAATCGGGTTATTATATCACAATTCTATAGTCAATACATTCAGAGTTCCAATCCGTGAACTAATATACAGAATATGTGCAACAAAACTAGCATGTTTTGTTCAATTTAAATAGTAATCCTTCTACATATTAAGAATCAGATTTTGATAATCAGACCAAACATGCACCAAGAATAGTTTTGAAATAAGAAAATAGAAATTATTGACAGAAAAGGCATGTGGGTTGAATTACTGCAACAAACTTTTGTAAGTTATTTACTCTTCAATTTTTGAAAACTTTGAAAGGGAATTTTGTTTGAATGGAAAGTGCTCTACGCGTCAGCTTCTCTTGAAATTTTTTGGGCACTGAATTGTTTCTTCATTTCCTTCTTTTTCCTTTTACTATTGAATATTCATTGCGACTATATAGGATACTGTGGAGAAACAAGCTCCAGGTTTGATGAAAGAGGCAGAGAAGTTTCTTATACTGAACAACATTGATCGTCTGTGGAAAGAACACTTGCAAGCACTCAAGTTTGTTCAGCAGGCTGTGGGGTTACGAGGCTATGCACAAAGGGATCCACTAATTGAATACAAACTTGAAGGGTACAACCTTTTCATTGAGATGATGGCACAGATCAGGAGGAATGTCATATACGCTGTTTATCAGGTTAGTATTCCGACTTTGAGATCTACTAATCCTCAAGAAAGAAAGTTTGTACAGGATGTAATGTTTTGGTTCGCTCCTCTCAATTAACCAAATCTGCGCTTTTCTTTTGTCAGTTTCAACCAGTCATGGTGAAGCAGCAAGACCAGAAACAGAGCAACAAGGTGGACAAACTCGATACTAATGGGAGGGCTAATAATGGTGCTACCAATCCGTCTCCATCAGCTGTTAGTTCACAGTCTAGCACATAAGACATTAATTTGGAACTGACAATTTTGGGGAAAGCAGGAGCCATGTGAGGTAGGTTCATTTACGAACACATAATTCTGAATGGCAAAGCAGCCTAGATGACACTTGCAAATTGAAGGAAGGTGGCCACAGGGCCGTAATACATTGTGAATCTTCGCAGCCATTACTCAGCTAAGATAAGAATACAAAATTCAGTAGGTCTCTGTATCAATGCCATGTAAGTTATCTTCCCTGATGTGCATGTGATTGTATAGATGATAAATGCTTCATAGAACTACATATTACTTCACTTTCACAAGGCCTGTAACCAAAATGACCAGATGCACCTCCACAATATACAATTCATCAAATGTCTGTGTATGAAGCTCCGGTTGCAATGTAGTTCATTCAAAGTTATGGAGCATTTCATTGCTGATGAATTGACTAAACTGGTTTCCTTTATCCTGCATAGAGCATACCATATTACACATTTTAAGTTAAAAGTCCTGTTCAAAATCCACACACCCCCCCAAAAAAAGTAGAATTCCCCTACCTTAACGCCAATGGCAATTGCAGTTTTAAGTTTTACCAATTCACCTAATCTCAAAGAACCTCTTTTCTTGTCTTTGACAAAGACAATTGGTACTTTTTTCGAAATAGCCAAGCTTTCCAGATGTTTGGTCAGCAACCGCGGATGACAATCAGATGCTACTAGTACAACCTGAATATCCACAATGAACAATGTCAAAGAGTGTAACAAATTAATGCAGCATATAAGAGAACTTGCGATCCTGTAGATTCTGAAAACATCTAACAATCATATAAACCCCACGTGAAATTTGTTAGCCAAGTTAAACCAAATGAAAATTAAGGCGTAAAAAATTCATGAGTAGGCGAGCTAAACCTGAATTCTAGCAGAATGCACCTTAGCCGATAGTGATGAGCGTTCTTTAGCAGGAATCGGGGGCATTCTCTCAAGCACCCGCGTAATTTCATTCACCCCTACTGAAAACTGTTGCTGTACACATATCAAATCGGCAATGTGAGTATGAGATGAACAGAACAAATAGTTTTAGCATCCTATATAATGGAAAACTGAAAAAAGGCTTTTTTTCTTTTAAAATAGTCAATTAATAATATTTCTTTTCTAGATCTCTTCTTTGAGACGCTGGATAGTGGAGAACAATGGGCTTTACAAATTAAAATAGGGTAAAGGGTCAAAAATGTGGGTAAAAGGTCAGATTTGCACCCAGCAGCTTTGCCCGTGGTTAGAAAAAGCCTCATCACGAGGTTAAGTTTAAATCATAATCATAAGTTGATAGGTAAATTTGGACACGTGGAGTTACCAATTTCATAATGGAGCTTAATTAATGGCAGTGCAGGGGCAGCAGATAGCTAATAGGGGTATGAATGAACCAAAAATCTAACGGAGGCAAAATTGAACAATTTCGAATACCAGGAACCAACCTTAAGCCAAAGTTTGTCAGGTAAAGATGCGTTAGAGTTTCTGGCTGTCGCTATCTCCCTGCGGCTGGCGTCGTTAATATCTTTCGGCCAAAAAAAAAAGCGACAACTTGAGAAACAGGGAGAGAAGGATAAATTTACCTCTTAATTGATGTGAGAAGACGGTCCAGAACTTCACCTTCATAGCACTTGCTGCATTATATTTATTAGCACATCAGAAACTGCAGCCATTAACAATGCTTACTAGTTACTACAACCAGTCTGACTATATTAAAAATCAATCGAAAATTAAAGAAAAAACGAGGTTTACATTTTCTGTTGAGGGAAAGAGTTACCGCAAACGGAGACATCTTCTCCGGTAGATTTGGTTCTAGAAGCAATAATTGGCATACTCATTTTTCACCTCTCTTGCCTTTGGAAAATTCAGAAACTACGAACTGAGTTTGGACATATATAATGAGCTCCTGAGTTGGACCATGGGCTTGGCGTTTAAGTCAGATGGCCACTTTTGCCGCCTTGTATTTAGAAGTTGGCCACTTTTTCACTATAAGATCCTTGGTCCGAACATTAGAATTTTAAACTTGGTTTTACTCATTTAATTGTTTAGTTTCATTAGTTCTCCTCTTTGTAAACTAGTTCATTCAGATATAACTACTCTATTCATTCTTCTTTTTTTGTGCTTAAAGATTTGGTGGTTTGAATATTAGAATTTTTTTGCTTAAGTATTAAGTTTAATACGATTTAGACATAAAGCATCACGCAAGAAATTTCTTTGAAAATCCTTTGTCTCCCCAAGTCCACTCGTAGCCCGATTAGGGATGTGGTAGGAACTTGTAACTAGACCTGCTATTAATATTGACGCTTAGAGCGAAGCAAATTTGAGAAGTGAAGCGCAATTGTTGAATCAAAGATCAATTTAAGCACCACCGCCGTTCGAATTGGTTGCTTTTGTTTTAATCTGCACAAGATTAAACTAATAAGTGAAAATTTTAAATTGATAGAACTCTAAAAGTAGGAAAATAAGAAAAATTTGTGGAGAACAATAAAAGGAGTTCTTGACCAAGACCCATCAACCTATTCTAGTTGAGAAAAACCAAGTCCAGATGCGAAAGGAACAAAGAAAATATTGTTCAGGAACAACATCACAAAAATGGGGCGCACCTCTACATTAATAGAATTTTCAGCTAATAAGAAGGGCAACAAATACAAAAATAACTATGCCTAAGTTCCAAGGTGGTGTCGGCTATACGAATCCTCACTAACCACATTACTCCATTGAAGGGCAACAAATATTCCTCAAAAAAGAGAGCAGAGTATGTATATCTTTGAATCCCGCTATGTTGGGGAATATCAATAAATATGGTATTGCAGGTAGCATTATCATACAAATGTTGTTGTTCGTTATGATGATGGAGTCAACCTGTGCAACAATTCCAGTAACATAAATACTATTACAAGTGAACTAAAAGAAGAAAAATGTACCACAAACACTATCTTGGCGATGCTGCAATCTCATTTTCTTTCTTCAAGGCAGAAAATAGTACCTGCCTCGAAATGTAAGTCTCAAGTTCCCTGGAGACTTGCGTTAATTTCAAATCGAAATTGCCTTTATATCTATGTTTTGGTGATGGAAATGCTACAGTAGCATTACCACTACGAGGTGTAGGGATACCAACTGTTGGAGAATAGGAACATCGTCGCCTTGGACTAGAGAGCTGCAATGGTGATCCCCCACTACGGGTTAGCCTCCCTTTTGTGATGATCACTTCTTTTGTCAAACCAAGTTCCCTACTGCTCGCCGCAGCTAAGGGAACTCTATTAGTATCCAAATTCATCAGTGGTCCACTTCTTGTTTCTAGTGGCAGTGGCTTCATTGGGTCTACTATTTCCTTCTGCTTGATGAGCCGTTCCTTTGCCTTCTCAGCTGCTTGTAGAGCTTTCTCTCTACTCATACTTATAAGTTTCCAGGGGTCAATGTTAGCTCGAAAACCTCGCTTTTCTTTCAATGTGGACGATTCAGTTTCTCCATCAATTTTTATTGATACTGTCTGCGGGATCTGATCAAAAAGTGCAAGATTCAACTTACAAGATCAAAAGAGAAGTATCCAGTTTTGATTGGTCTGGGAATGCAAAAAACTGAGGAAAAAGATGTGCATACCATACCTGATTCATTCTTTTTTCTCTGCATGTAAGTCGTGAAATAAGTGATGGCTTCTCAGGTGAATCAAAATCAATACTCTCATCCGAGGAGGAATCTGAATCTTCTGATGACTCTAAAAGCTCCATAGACTGGTTCTCCTCTCTCATTGCTAAAATGTAATCATAAGTTCTCATTCCCTGCCAAGAGAACCATGGTTTATCATGAGCAGTGAAACCAAGAAACTTAACTGAGAATGTTGGGCAACTTGTACGCCGAGTTTCTTATGTTCTCAGTAGTCTACAAGCCTACGATGTGTTGTCTCTCAGCACAAACTTGTTAAGGAGAAGGAGGCTGCAGCAGCACTAACTACGAAGAGCTAAGCATATAATGAACCTTACTTTAAAATTCCTACAGTATAGCAATAGGAGCTCTAAGAAGAGCTACTTTAGGATTCTTACACCAACATACATAGTACTCTAAGATGTTCTTGTACCAGCCCACAAACTAAGTTCTCTTTTCTAAGTAGATTTTCTTGTGTTGTCTTACTTTAAAATTAACATGGCACCCACTTTTTTGTGGTATTAGAAGCCTACGCTATAGCAATAGTAGCCTTGGTTCTATTCTAAAGTTTCCTACACTAAAGCAAACAAGTAGCTCATGTTTTAAATTTTTCCAATTTCCCGTATATAAATAAGCTTGCTCTTACTAATCACATAGGAGTACATAATAAGCCTACTTACTATCTTACATTAGTTGAAAGGAAAAGAAAGAAATGGGTGTCGATAAACCCTCAATGAGATATTATTTTTTACATATGTGATAAGGTCTCCTTTCCGTTTCTTTTTAAGCGAAAATCAGAACTCTTTGTTCATGACGCTATTCTGCTTTCTCTCAATAAAAACCAATACAAAAGCAAACTCAGCCTTCTCCTCTCCTTCCTCTTGCTTCCTCTCAATCCAAAAGATATGTTATGCTTTTATTGTTGCAACAAATCTTTGGGAAAGGGGGAACAGTCATACCTTTCGGATGAGAACTATATGAAAGAAGAAAAGCTGCCCCAGTGCTGCCGAACAATATGATGTCATTAGAAACAAAATCACCTGTAAAAGATACATTGAAAAATAAACAACTGATGGAATTCAGGGACGAATAGAGAAACAAGCAAAGAATCATACACAAAATGTTGCAAGAACTCCTCTAGGGAACTTGGCATTGAATCTTATATGAATCTCTTGTTCTATGCTCCTTTTGTTGGCAAAGCACCTTACAAATATCGCAACAGCAGTCCCTCCTTCAATAAGCAGCTGTTTCACCAAGAAATTTGTTAGCAGCTTAAGATGTAAACTCAATAGGAATATCAGAAAAAGAAGAGAGAGCGAGAGAGAAAAAGAGAGCAACCATTATCAAGAGGGATATCATTAGAAAAATGAAGGTGGTATAGTTCTTCTTCCCGACACAATTGTTTAACCACTGCAACAACTCAAAGACAAAGATCCTGTCAGTTTGAGTACGGATGTACCTTAATGTACGAAGCAACAGAGAAAGAGATCCTATTTCCTTACTCTGCAGTGGTGATCAAATCCCTCCACACATCGGTTGCAGGTCCGACAGTGTTTGCTATGCTTTTTAACCTGCAAACACGATCAAGATAGATACTTTCATATATTTTTCAACTATTAGAAACTGCATAATGTTGTTTCACCACATTAACAATGTGCGTGCCAGGGGCGAAGCTAGTAAGAGGGAGGGGGTTCAACTGAATTTTCTTTGTCGAAAAAATATACCACGTAAATAGGGCAAAAGTTTAATTTCTTTGATTATATAAAACTGTTTAATCTCCTTTACATAAAGGAACATTCTAATGTAGTGGTAAAGGGGGCCCAAAAGTTGTTTTAGGTCACAAGTTCAAATCTCAACTACGACATTCTATTACTTTTTTGAATCCCCTTATATAAATTCCTGGCTCAGCCATTGGCACGTGCAAGCACTGAAACAAAAAACATATGTCATATCTAGAACATAAATTCTAGTGGGTTCTATTCAATTTAGCAAAACACAAATAAGAGATGCAGCCGCGAACCTCAAAATCACAAAGCGAACAAAACGAAATGTCATCCTCTCTCGTCTGTGGCGCAACCAAATCATCTTTAACAAGAAGGGGAAATGTGAGCAAAGGCTCCAAATGAAGATTACTCTTCAAAGGATCCAAGTACTTTCTCCTTATGAAGGTCTTAAGGACTCTCCTCTCTATTCTCCTTATAAATCTCACAATAATTTGACCTAACACAAATCCATAATTAACGTTCGAAAACCCGGTGCGATTGCTTTTTTTCTTCACTCTGAACCTCGTCCTGTCAGTTGGATCAATGGCCGCACACCTTATAAACAGAAATGCAGCAGAAAGTGCCTGCATAAAACGAAAGGCAGATACACAAAATTTTGATTTGTGCCTTAAAATACAGTTGTTTGAATACACTGAGCTAAAAAAAACTACTGGAGAAAATTAAATTAAATTACCACGAAGGTGAAAACAGAGGTGACAGTGATTTCAGCAATCCTACTACCGAGGAGAAGACCAAAGAAGCAGTAAAAGGTTACTAAGAGGAAACAGAAGACTGAAATTCCCACTATCTGCAGTTGAACACCAGTTTAAAACTAAAGATAAATGCTGTTTAATTCCAAAAATTAAATTCAGAATAGAAGTGAAAGAGAAAGGAGAAAAGAACTAAAGAGAAGGGTAGATGGCTAACCTGCAACGTGTGAAGAGGACGTTGCCAGCCATGGCGTCTCATATTATTCAGTTCTTCGTCTTTGTTTTCCTTTTCTGTGTGACTCTATCTATTTTCAGCTAAGCTCTATAGAGGAATGAATGAATCAGCCTGAGTGTTTCCAACGGTAAGCATCGCTCCGTACCCGTGGTGTATTTCAAATTTTGAAACTCGATGCCCTTTTTCTTCTCTTGGGCCGCTTCTAATTCCCTTTTTAACCCAAAACCGTCCACAATCCACCTTTCCATTTTATGCCCACCCCAAGTGTGGGGTATAACATAATTTTCAATTTTATCCGTGAGATAGATTTATCCGCTCGTTTGATACGAGTGATAAAGGAATAATTAATCTCCAAACTAAATTTAAGAAGTAGTTGGTAAAAAATTACGGTATAATTAATCCCGAAATTAGTTATTTCGGAATTATAGTATTTTTCTATTCCCATGAAAAGGTAAAATAACTAATCCCGTAATAATTAATATTGGAATAAATTCTTTCCAACCAAACGACCTCTAAAAGTTTATTCTTTTATAGGTAGAGAAAAAATGAGAAGAGGTATTAAAATGTTACTACTATTCATTTAAAAGAAAATTTTCGGTATGTTATATATATATATATATATATATTTGCCTTACACGTCAGAAATATTTTTTATATTTCTTTAACGTCGTGCCTGATAAAAATAATAATTGGTAATTATTAAATTTCTTACCAAATCGAAAAATAAAATGCATTTTCTGCTGCCTTGATCTTTTCAGGTTCCAACAAACCTTAAAAAAGAACTTTCTCTCCATGCTTATCTGTTTAAAATCAAATCAAGGCAGCTCTTCCGTTAATCTAGATACTGGAATGCCCATTAACTATCAATTGTTGATAACATTTAGCGAGGGAGGAGACGTTTGGGGACGAAAAAGGAGGAGAGTTTTGGGTGCCTATATGATTAGTGTGAGCAAACACTTATGCAGTTATTTATTTTACGGTAAAGGGCCAAATACACTTCTCTATTTTTTAAAATGGTCTAAGAATACCCTTCGTTATACTATTGGGTTATTTATACCCCTACAGTCATACTTTGGGTTCAAATATACCACTCATTTAAATGGAGGGACATGTATCATCATCTTGTTGCTCAATTCTAAATATCTCCTAATTAATTAAAAAGACTAATTACCCATACCCAAAAAATAATTATTATTATTTTTGTAAAAATTGGAAAAAAATGAAATTATTTTTACTAAAAACTGAAAAAAAATATATATTTTTTTTTTCAGTTTTTACAAAAAAACTGCTTTAGAAAAAACTGAAAAATATTTTCTAAAATAATATTTTTGTAAAAATTGGAAAAAAAAAGCTAAAAATTAATTTTCTAAAGCAATTCTTTTTGTAAAAACTGGAAAAAACTGAAAAAAATGAAAATATTTTTTCCCCCAGTTTTTACAAAAAACATTGCTTTAAAAAAACCTGAAAAATATTTTTTAAAATAATATTTTTGTAAAAACTGAAAAGAAAAACTAAAAAGTAATTTTCTAAAGCAATGTTTTTGTAAAAACTGAAAAAACAAATATTTTCTTTTTTTTCATTTCTTAGTTAAAAATATTTCAGTTTTTTCTAGTTTTTAATTACTTTAGAAAATTACTTTTCAGTTATTTTTTTCAATTTTTACAAAAAAATTATTTTAGAAAATATTTTTCAGTTTTTTTAAAACAGTGTTTTTGTAAAAACTGGAAAACAAAAATATTTTCGTTTTTTTTCAGTTTTTAGTAAAAAAACAAATTTAGTTTTTTCCAGTTTTTACAAAAAAAAATTATTTTTCGGGTATGGGTAATGGGTCTTTTTAATTAATTAGGAGATATTTAGAATTGACCAACAGGACAATGACACGTGTCCCTCCGTTTAAATGAGGGGTATATTTAAACCCAAAGTATGACCGCATGGGTATAGATAAACTAATAGTATAACGAGGGGTATTCTTTGACCATTTTCGAAAGTAGATGGGTATATTTGGCCCTTTGCCGTTTATTTTAACTAGACTAGATCTATACAAGAGCAATCGTGATCTATTTTTGATTTCATGTTAAAAAACCTTCTTTTTTTTTTAAAGTACTATTGAATTACACCTAATAAATGTTGTATGACAGAACATATTACCTCTATCAAATTTAAATACAAAGAAGTATAATTTTAATAGCATCTCTTTATTAACTCAAGGGAAAAGGCATAATTTGCTCTTAAATCATCGAATTATAGCCATTTTTTAAGTGATATTTATTTTTTAGCCAGTATTTTTAATGTTGAGCAAAAATAGCCACTACTCTATTAAAATTGATACGAGAAATCGTTTTTACCCTTTCTTCATGAGTGATGTGTAAATATTAAGGACATGGTGTCCTTAATTTTAAGAGTGTTGTGTAAATATTAAGGACAAACCATGCCTTTAATTTTTACACATCACTCATGAAATTAAGGACATCATGTCCTTAATATTTACGCAATACTCATAAAGTTAACGACACTATTTCCTTAACATTTACAATGCACACATGAAGTTAAGGACACCATGTCCTTAATATTTATACTGCACATATGAAGTTAAGGACATGATGTCCTAAAGTTTAACAACAGAAGGTGCAAATACAAGTTAAGGACATTATGTCCTTAACATTTATATTGCACACATGAAGTTAAGGACACCATGTCCTTAACATTTACGCTGCACATATGAAGTTAAGGACATGATGTCCTAAAGTTTAACAACAGAAGTTACAAATATAAAGGACAAACTATGTCTTAACATTTTACACATCACTCATGAAGTTAAACACTATGTCCTTAATATTTTACATATCACTCATGAAGTTAAGGATACCGTGTCATTAGTATTTACACAATACTCATAAAGTTAAGGACACTATGTCCTTAACATTTACAATGCACACATGAAGTTAAGGACACCATGTCCTTAACATTTATACTGCACATATGAAGTTAAGGACATGATGTCCTAAAGTTCAACAACAGAAGGTGCAAATACAAGTTAAGGACATTATATCTTTAACATTTACATTACACATATGAAGTTAAGGACACGATGTCCTTAACATTTACACTGCACATATGAAGTTAAGGACATGATGTCCTAAAGTTTAACAATAGAAGTTGCAAATACAAGTTAAGGACATTATGTCCTTAACATTTACATTGCACACATGAAGTTAAGGACACCACATATAAAGTTAAGAACATGATGTCCTAAAGTTTAACAACAGAAGTTGCAAATACAAGTTAAGGACATTATGTCCTTAACATTTATATTGCACACGTGAAGTTAAGGACACGATGTCCTTAACATTTACACTGCACATATGAAGTTAAGGACATGATGTCCTAAAGTTTAACAATAGAAGTTGCAAATACAAGTTAAGGACATTATGTTCTTAACATTTACACTGCACATATGAAGTTAAGGACATGATGTCCTAAAGTTTAACAACAAAAGTTGCAAATACATGACACTTTGTTCTTAATATTTACACAACACTCATGAAATTAAGGATACCATGTCCTTAATATTTACACAGCAGTCATGTCTAGCACATGAGGGTATTTTTGTCCGGACGGGTAAAAATGTATTAAGCACTGGCTAGAGAGTAAATACATTTAAAACAGTGGCTAAAAAGTAAAGACATCTGTGCACTTCCCCCTGACTTTGCTCAGTGAGTAATAAATATACTCTCATTGTTACCCTTGCACAGTCAGTCTTTGTTGCCACAAGTATGCCCTTGAATGTGGTATGATCCCTTACTTCCGGTCGTGGAATAAATAATCTCCCAAAGAAAACAAAAAATGACAAGGCAAACCATATTTAACCATAGGAAATTGAAGAAATATATCTGCAGTCTCTCACCATGCAGAAGCAAAGGACCTTTCACATTTATGGGGAAGCTGAGGGGAAAAAATTATCTTCAACATTCAAGTGTTTAAAATTGATATACATTATATTTCCTGAACAGGAACATTTTATCTCAAAGAAAACGACTGATATCAAGTACAAATCATTTACCAAGGCTAAAATAACTCTAATGAGCAAAACTTTTAGGCACATGCCAATTTTCCCAAGGCATGATCGTACTACTAACAAGGTTTGGACTACCCCCAACACAGGTTTCATTTGTATGCATACCGAGACAGAAATCCTGTTACCTCGGATGCAACTTCATAAGCACCTTCAACACACCTCCCCAATGCTACACCTGACACATAATTACCCCCAAGAAACAGCCCTTCAAGCCCATTATCATTCATAGCAGCTTTTGCAGTACTTAGCGTATCCAGATGACCAACCAAAAACTGTGGGATAGCTTGTGGCCATACTCGCACACCCACAACAAGAGGATCTTGAGCTTTGGGTTTTATAAGCATTTTTCTGAGGTCACGATCAACTACTTCCACAAGTTGGCTCTCCGTCTGCAAGCAGAATGAGGTATCAAATCTCAAAACAATTTATTCTAGGCCCAGAAGCATAAAGAATAACTGCGAAATGCTTACCATAAAAGAAAGTCATGTGATGGAAAACCCAAAAAATGCAGTCAAACATAGAGGATAGAAGAAACCACAAACCACAATCTGCTTAGCTCTTTAGTTCATTATGGTGAGTGATGACTATTGTGAGGATTTGTAATTACTTGACTGTTTTTTTAATAACCGATAAATCCCTGAGGACAAACTAGCGCACGGGTCGAAACTTGGTGGGGATAATGGGCCTGCCATTATGCTTCTCCACTTAAATACCAGGTTTGTCTGCAGCAGCGTTCGACAAGGTTCGAAGTCATGACACGCGTCTAACCCACATATCACACATTTTGCTCTTACTGCTAGATCAAAAACCTGGAGGCTCTAACCACTTAGTTATATAAGCCTAACGGTTTTGTAAATTAATCTAGAGAGCAACACTGAAAACATTTTCCTCATCACTGCAAGGAATTAACGTTTTTGCAACCAAAAGAACAGTTTACGACTAGAAACCATCAGGGGATAAGGTCATTCTCAGTTTTCTGTTTGTTACCATAGGACCTTCAAGCGATGCCCAACTGGCCAGCCCATGAATATTCAATATGATAAATCAATACCGGCAGGACTTGAAGTTGCGCTCAATTTAAATGCCTTACCTTAGACAAAATTTCAGGATTTTTTGCTCCTCCAATGTAGTTCAAGAGTAGCACCCGACCTTTTGGGGCACGGTTAGGGAAGAGTGATGAACTATATATCGTTCCTGCATAAGAAACACAAGTATTATATTTAAGATGAGTCAAATCCTGATGTTATTGATCTGAAATCATTCATCTTTGATTTGCATGGTACTGACAAAATTTGAAGGTAATGATGGTCAGGGAAGACTGATAAGCTATATATTATTCCTGCAGATGCGATAGAGGAATGCTACTTCGGTGAGTTGCATCTTGCAATTGTCAAAATAAAAGTTTTCCATCTTCAATATGGATTCTTGATGTCAAAAATTAGAGTGAATCCTTCAAACAGAAAGCTACCTAGTGTTTCCACTCCCTGTGTACGTGGATGCAACTGCCCAAATCCCTTTAGTTCACCATCAACCAGACGCTCATCACGAATAGCTTCTTGAGGATATGAAATTGTGACTGCTCCAACTGGGGGATAGTAGAAATTTGAAAGTGCATCTGCTGCGGCAACCTGAGTTTAATATAAGTTTAGGAGACGTTTTGCTTCAGTAAGAAACAGAAGATGCTGAACCACAACCTATAGATAAACATTTCTCATTTTAAGTGAGCCACATTTCTTGCAAAGCAATTATCAGAAGTAGTAACCTTTGAAAAATCCAAGGTCAAAGCATTTAAAGAAAAGTGCTCATAGATTTATATATGAAAAAAATTCACTAACATGAGATACAGGTACCATATTTCACGAGGGGTGGGGTACGGTTGCGCTCTTGACCGCATGAAGCATGTACATGTTAATTCTCTGTGTGACACAAATGTTCTTTTTTTTTTTTAATTCTCTTTTATCTGATATTATCTGATAAGTCTTTCTCTGCACATTATATTGCATCCAAATATTATACATAGTATATGACTGTTATACATATGTGTTTGAGCACCTTTTCCTCGTCCAAGAGAAAAAGAAAAATTGAACTTTGCTCAAAGGATCCCCTTTTTTATCCAAGTTTCTATATTAGAGTGCCAAAATAAACAATAGCAATAATGACTTTGGAGCAAACAGTAATGGAAACACACCGAAAGAGGACGTAATATGTTGCTTGCTACATAGGATGGCACAGTCATGACAATGCTTCGACTTTGAAGAGAAACTACTCCTTCTGGTGTCTCGTATGTCAAGCGATATCCTCCTTTTTCTGACTTAGTAATGCTAGAAAGCTTCCATGATAGTTTTAATTTGCTTCCCAATCTAAGGAAACATGGCGACAACTTATTAGCATTTCCAAGGTAAAAATACTAGAGAACTGCTTGAACAAGAGCACCAAAGAACAGACCTAAGCAGAAAAAACGCCAAAACTGAGCTTTCTTAACTTTTGATATTTTTCTTCTCTTTCCTTTTTTCCCCCTAAACATTTATACTGGTGGTGGGAGTGGGGTGGAGACAAGGTAAAAATACTCTGCTTGAATAAGAGCACTAAAGAACACACTTAGGCAGAAAAAAACCCAAAACTGAGCTTTAACTAGTCCTTAAATTTTGATATTTTTCTTCCCCCCCCCCCCCGAACTTTTATACTGGGGTTGGGAGTGGGGTGGAGGCATTGAGCTCGGAGAGGAGAAGGGCACCTTGCACTGATTGCATCCGGCAGCATTCTGAGACCCTTCCTGAATGATCCAACTGTCTGTCCTTTTGGTTTAGGTAAACGCCTGTAGAATGATTACTCAAGTCAGCCTACTCTCTCTCAATACATATATTCTTAAGAGAAAAAGCACAAGGCCTGGAAAGAAAAAGCACAAAAGCTTTAAATCAAGTCCATTACGGATCGCGGGGCGCTTTAGGTGTACTGGATCTCTCCTTTATTGCTTTAAAGGTTCCTCCAATAATGCTACCACCAGTTTCTTCCAACTTCCAAACTTTCCCAAATGCTGCTTTCATACTCAGTTTTGAGGGATCACCAGCATAAACACCTATACAAAACAAGGACTATCAAATAAAATCAATTGAGAAATACATATAGATACAGTTCTATGTCGTACGATATGAATCTCTATAGCAAACAGTATTTAAGAAAGTGAACAAATTCCACAAAGGCAGTAGTTCCGAATAGGCAGGTACCAGAACAAAATGGTTCTATCAAGCGTTCAAAGACTTCGCCACCAAGATTACGACGCACGAACTGCTCAACTGATTCCTCATGACCCTGTCACCTTTGCCAAAACATGCTAAGTGAGGGAAAAGGCACAGATTATCAAAAAAGTGCAAAAATTATTTACACAATCAGGTTATTTAAAAGGTAAATGCATGTACCTCTATCAGTATAGCATTAATTGGTAACGTAAAATAAATGGTAAGTAATGTGCTATAGCAGGTTAAATTACACTGATGTTTAACACTATCTTAAACTGTTGAATTTTACAATCTCTCTATAAGTTGCAATTTTTAATTTTTATATTCTGTGTCAACGGAATCAAAATAAATGCATTAAAGTTAGAAGAATACAAACTGGAGGTGAAGGGCGGAGGCCAATGGCACCAAAACCAGCTCTCAACTTGCCAGGAATGCTCATCAAATCAAAAAAGGGAAGATCAGTGAGTTTTGAGGGGACGGGCCTTAATTTACCCTTCCACAAAACGAAACGGGGCGCATTAGGATCTCCCAACACCAAATCATCCTTCAATCCACAATCTACTGCCATAGTCAACATAGGATCGGACGGCTGGAAACTGTTGGGACCTTCTTCCCACAAATAGCCGTCTCTTTCCACAGTCGTTATGTTGCCACCGGCACGATCTCTCGCCTCGGTTACCATCAAATTGGGGTAATTAGCGGACATCACCTGCGCAATGCAGAGGCCACTAATTCCTGCTCCAACTATAACACAGTCCAGCTCCGCGGCGGGTCCGCCGTCGACCGCTGAGGAAGGAACTGTGTAATCTTTGGCAACGGAGCATCGTGTTCTCCAGCCATTGCAATTGACACTATTGCGCTTGGAGATTGAAGAGAAAGGGATGAAACTCGTACGGTTTAAGAATGCCAATGGCGATGACGACGACTGGTGAGTGAAAATATTAGGATGATTGGCGATGGGAGTTGTTGTCATGACTGCCTGACTTGTAGACCGCGCTTCAATTTCAGCTGGACTATCCTGAAAAATATCACCTTTCGCCTAGCGTTATCTTTCCGGTTGGTAGAATTTTGGATGTGTGCGCACACACAATCTCAGCCGTCACTTTTTTCTCATGACTTCACATCTTTTGGTTAGGAATTAATGCTGGTGAGATAAGGGGTGATTCTACAGGATAAGTTCACTGTTGGGGCTTTGAAATTATACTTCAAAATAAAGGGGAAAACATTAGTGTGTGATTTTAATAGTGTTTGTTTCCCAAAACAAAGTTATATTCTGTTTGGCAAGTTTCTTTTTTTTGGCGATTTTTCTTTTTTGTCAAAAGTACTTTATTTTTAAAGTTAATGTTTGGCTAAGCTTTAGAAAGGAAAAAAAATTCTTTTGAGCATAAACATATTTTTGAGAAGTATTAAAATTAATTTCTTTTCAAAAGCACTTTTGAAAAAAAATATATTTAGAACCTGTTTGGCCAAGCTGCTAAAAATTACTTATTTTGAAAAGTATTTTTGCTTAGAAGTGTTTTCCAAAAAAGTATTTTTGAGAGTTACAATTTGTGTTTGGCCAATTTATTTGAAAAGTACATGTTATAATATTTGATAAGTAAATTGTGTTTGCCTAATTTTTTCAACAAGTTACTTTTGAATGTCAAATTACAAAAAAAAAAAGAGTTGAGTTTATAATTAGTATATTGTTTAAAAGAGAAAAATTAATTTACATATTTATTATTAAAAGTTAAAAATTTTCTTTTTATTTAATTAGAATATGAAACATAAAGTAAGAATATATATTAAAATTTATATTAATTTAAAATATAGTTATCCAAAGCAATAATATTAGGTATTCAATATTACTTAGTTTATATATTGATTTAAAATATCAAAATATAATCATTCAGTATGAATTGATACACCATGTAGTGAGGTTGGTGTTTTCTTTAAGCCCTACACCGTGTTGGAACCTACTTCATTAATACTATATAAAAGAAGTGATTTATTTATAGCAGAGAGATTATTTCAAAGAAGAATAGGAAAAGGAGAATAAAAATACTATAAAAATTAAAAGAAAGGCTAAATAAATGAAGGATAACTTGAAAAATATAAATTTATAGTAAAAATACTTTTGTCATAAAAAAATAATTTTTCACTTCTACTTCATCTTTGAAGAAGATAAAATTTGTAACTTCTTCCCAAAAGCAGAAAAATTACTTATACAACTGCACAAAAACACTTCTCCATCTTGACCAACACACATCAAATATCCAAAAAAGTACTTGTTTTTTAACAAAAAAAAGTATTTTTAGCTTCCGAGAAACTTGGCCAAACATGCTATTAGAATCACTTTTAAAAGCTTGGTTCAAACACAAATTGTTGTTCAAAAGTACTTTTTAAATTAATTATTCAAACATAAATTATTTCAACAAAAATAATTTTGAAAAAAATACTTTTCAAAATAATCTGATTTTAGAAACTTAGCTCAATAAGCTACTATTAGTTATTAGTTTGACCCGAAAATTCAAAGTTCAAACCCAAAAAGCTATTTTTAATAACCAAAAACTTGCATAACCTAGTGTGATGATGAAACAATCCAGTAATCTATGCGTGAAAGATTCAAAGTTTATTTAGGTAGAGTTAGAGCAATTGTCATTTGTGCTTTGTCAATTGGAGCCTGAACAATAAGGTAGCAAGCAGTCAAAATAAGAATATTAGGAAATCGATAAGTCAATTTCTAACGCTCAAGTAATTAATGATATAAACAATAACAATAATAAATTCAGTTTAATCTCATAAGTGGGGTTGGTAGAGTATAGTGTATACGTATGCCTTACCCTTATCTTGTAAAGGTAGAGAGACTATTTTCAATAGACCCTCGGTCAAGGAATAGTAAAAATAAAAGCAACAAATAATAATAACAATAATGTAATAGGGTAACTGAAGTGAATGATACAACATGTAATGATAAAGAACCAAGAATAAGAAAATACAAGAATAATACTAGTACTAATGGTAAGTCTAGGAGAAACTCACGGTAATCTATCAACCTTCAACTCTAATCCACGACCTCCACACCTCCCTATCACGATCCATGTCCTCGGTAAGCTGAAGCAATGACATGTCATGCCTAATCAACTATCCTCGGTACTTCTTTGGCATACCCCTACCCTTTCTCAGGTCCATCATGGTGTCACGATCCCAAATTCCCTCCGTAGGATGTCGTGATAGCACCTAGTCTTTAAGACTAGGTAATCCTATCAATGCGAAATAATAATAAATATATGAAATAAATAAACTACAATTCAAACAATTTCAACTCCCAAAACCCGGTAGAAATAAGTCACAAACTTCTAAGAATTTATTCTCTATGTCTCTATACATCAGAGTCTAAAGCAAATAAGGAAAACAACATAGTAAGATAGAAGGGGACTCCGGAGTCTGCGGACGCTGGCAGATATACCTCGAAATCTCCTCGTACAGCTAGTTTACTGATGCGTGGTCTGATAAGATGTACCTGGATCTGCACAAAAAGATGTGCAGAAGCGTAGTATGAGTACACCACAGCGGTACCCAGTAAGTGCCAAGCCTAACCTCGGTAGAGTAGTGACGAGGTCAGGTCAGGCCCTACTGGAGAATAAATAATGGCATGGTAAAATGTTTAAACAATATTATAAGATAAAATGATAATGGAAATGAATCAAGTAGTATGTCACATTTTATTACATCAAATAATGGCAAACAAATACCTCGTGGAAACAAAACAGAATTCTTTTCAACTTGAAGAAAATCACAACAATAATCAAAGGCAACTGCGGCCATAAATTAATATCAACAAGGGCACTCCCGAGGTACTGCCTCGTAGTCCCAAATCATAAACAAATTCACAATATCTCATTTCATTATCTCACCGCGGGAGCCTTCACAATTTATTTGAAAGAAAATATTTTTTTTCGAAATAGCATCCCGCGTTTTAGCCACCCTTATCACACCGCATGACTTCTAGTAGTCCCCCCTACTAGCCACGCGTATCAAGCCACCCTTATCTCACCGCATGCGTTTCAACAGCCAGACCTTATACCACCGCATGCGTATCAATATCACAATATATCACAATTTGCACCTCAGGTGCTCAAATAATTTAACTTGCCAAAATAATTCAACAACAATATTTTTCCACAATAAATAGCTCACAACTCATGTCAAAATAATTCAACAATAATATTTTTCCACAATAAAGAGTTCACGGCTCATGTCTTAATAATTCAACAATAATATTCTTCCATAATAAAGAGCTCACGGGTCCATCACAATGAGTATAAAAATATTCAGGGATAAATAATTTAGGAAAATAATATTTCAAAATCTTTAATACGTTGCTTCAATATCAAGTTTTAAAATGTCAAATACTTCATATTAATAATATTTAATTTAAAGAAAATCAACCTTCAAATAATGCATAGAATAAAAGAAACCAAGTTTTAACTAAACAGGTAAAACAATTAGTAAGAAAAGATCAAACAAATTTGAAGTATATATCTCAGATCAATGATGAAGAATATAACAAGATAAAATAATTTAATAAATGCGCAACAGTGATCTACACAATTTAAAAATATAATTTTTTATAATTTAGCCCGTGTATACACTCGTCACCTCGTGCACACGACTTTCAACATATTTCAATAATCACATCAATACCAATCCTAGGGAAAATTTTTCCCACACAGGGTTAGACAAGTCACTTACCTCGACTTGCTCCAATTTAACCAAGTATTATGCTTTTTTCTCGATTTTTTCGACTCCGATCGACTCGTATCTAGTCATAATTAATTCGATACAGTCAACAAATTTTATAGGAATCAATTTCATAAGAAAATATTACACTTTTCAATAAAATCCGAAATTAGCTCAAAAATTGCTCGTGGGGCCCACGTCTCGGAATCCGGTGAAACTTATAAAATCAGATAAACCATTCAATTACGAGTCCAACCATACCAGTTTCACTCAAATCGGACTCCGGATCGACACCGAAATCTCAAAAATTCGTTTCTATGAGATTTCTAAAAATGTTCCAAATTTCTATCTCAAAATACTAATTAAATGGTGAAAACAATGATGTATTCGTGTATATTGACCAAATCTGAGTTAGAATCACTTACCCAAATATTTTTCCTTAAAAATATATCAAAATCGCCTTTCCTCAAGCTCCAATTCGTCAAAAGGGCAAATGGGACGAAGTCCCCTGTTTTTATAACTTATAGATTTGTCATGGACCTCGATTTGTTAGGGAACTCGATTTGTAAGGACCTCGATTTTGTCAGGGACCTCGATTTGTCAGGGACCTCGATTTTGTCAGCGACCTCGATTTTGTCAGGGACCTCAATTTGTCAAGTACCTCGATTTGTCAGGGACCTCAATTTTGGCAGGCAGCCCGATTTTGACAGCATTTCTAGCAGAAAAATTGCAGCAGCTTTTGCAGCAGCTAAGTCCCACTTTTGATCTGTTAACTATCTGAAACTCACCCGAGGCCCTCGGGACCTCAACCCAATACACCAACAAATCCTAAAACATCATATGAACTTATTTGAAACCTCAAATCACATCAAACAACGCTAAAATCATGAATCATGCTCCAATTCAATCTTAATGAAACTTAGAATTTCCATCTTCTACATTCGATGTCGAAACCTATCAAATCAAGTCCGATTGACCTCATATTTTGCACCCAAGTCATAAATGACATAACGGAGCTACGAAAATTTTCAGAACTGGATTCCGACCCCGATATCAAAAAGTCAACTCCCCGGTCAAACTTCCAAACTTTAAATTCCTATTTTAGTCGTTTCAAGCCTAATTTCACTACGGGCTTCCAAATAAAATTTCGATCACGCTCCTAAGTCCAAAATCACCATACGGAGCTGTTGGAATCATCAAAATTCTATTCCGGGGTCGTTTGCACAAAATTCGATATCCGATCACTATTTGACTTAAACTTAATTTTTCATCAAAATTCTATATCCCGGGCTAGGGACCTCAGAATTTGATTCCGGGCATACGTCCAAGTCCTAATTCACGATACGGACCTAACGGAACTGTCAAAATACTGATCCGAGTCCGTTTGCTCAAAATATTGACCAAAGTTAACTCAATTGAGTTTTAAACCTCAAATTTACATTTTAATCCATTTTCACCTGAAAACTTTTAGGAAAATTTTACGGACTGCGCACGCAAGTCGAGGAATGATGAATAGTATTTTTCGAGGTCTTAGAATACAAAATTAATTATTAAATTTAAAGATGGCATTTTGGGTCATCATACATGGTTAACCTCTCACACCTTTTGACTGGAGCATCCATGCCTCTCATATTCACATGCTCGAACCATCTCAGCTTTGATTCCCGCAACTTGTCCTCCATATAGGCCACTCCCACCTTATCCTTAATAACTTCATTCCTAATCTTATCTTTTCCTGATATGCCCACTCATCAATTTTAACATCATCATTTTAGCTACTTTTATATTCTTGACAGGCCAACACTCAGCCACATACAACATAGTCGGTCGAACTACCACTTTATAAAACTTGTCCTTAAGTCTTGGTGGCATATTCTTATCACACAAAACCCCATAAGCGAGCCTCCATTTCATCCACCCTGCTCCAATATGATGAGTAACATCCTCGTCAATCTCCCCGTTGCCTTGGATTACAGACCCAAGGTACTTGAAACTATCTGACATCAGTATCAGTCTTCACTTCTACTTTTGTTTCATGCATCCCATCACTGAACTTGCACTCCAAGTACTCTATTTTCGACATATTCAATTTGAAACCTTTAGACTCCAGTGTCTGTCTCCAAACTTCCAACCTAGCACTAACTCTGCCTCGCGTCTCATCAATCAGTACTATGTCATCAACAAATAGTATACACCATGGTCTGGGTGGAGCAAGAGAGCGAGTAACGGGTTTGGCCGAACTCAGTAACTTTGGTTCAAACCCTGTATGTTTTTGATAAAATTCATTAAACATGTACAACTTATTAATTTAGAACCAACTAACTTAAAAATGATTAGAATTCCGAACCCATAAGCTTCAAATCTTGGCTCCGCCGATCATGATACCTCCCCTTGTATGTGTCGCATCAGCACATCCAACGCTCGGGCAAAAAAAAGGCTAAGAGCTGATCTATGATATAACCCCATCTCTACTGGGAAATATTCCGAGTCTCCTCCCGCAATCCTCATCCGAGTCTTAGCTCCCTCGTACATGTCCGTAATTACCCTAATATAAGTTATAGGAATACCGCTAACCTCCAAATATCTCCACAGAACCTCCCTCAAGACTTTATTATATCATAGGCGTTCTCTAGGTCAATGAACACCATATGCAAGTCCTTTTCCCTCTCCTTATATTGCTTCACCAATATCCTTACAAAGTGAATGGCTTAGAATTAGGGGTGGGCGTCAGTCGGTTATTATGAAAGTACGGTTCGATTTATCGGTTTTCGATTTTGTAATATTAATAACCAAATCAAACCAAATTATTTACGGTTCGGTGCGATTTTTTCAAAGTTCGGTTCGGTTATTTTCGGTTTATATTTTCGGTTATTAACAGTTCAAGATTTTTATATCTTGAATTTACTTCCAATGGTCATAAAATGCGAGTAACTTTGTTCTAAATCAAGTCTGGCTTATATGGTTTGGACGCATTAATGCAGATTGAGTGCTTTCAGCTACTCTAATCTTGAGAATCTTGGAATAAGCAAACACAAATCTAGATGTACTGGAACAAAGTTCTATTGTTAATTATTGAATTCAATTCCTTTCAGAGCAGCCCACTCAGTGGCGAAGCTAGAAAATATTTCAAGGGTGTTCAAACTTGAACAAAAAAAATAAAAATTATGGAGAGTGAAGCTCGAACCCACAACCATGAGGCCATCTTGACCACCCTTTGCTACTGAGCTATGATTCTTCATTGTTTTAAGGGTGTTCAATATATATTATATGCATGTAAATCCAAAATTTTACCTATATACACCGTGTTAATTTTTTCGATATTTTTCGACGAAGGGTGGTCAGTTGACCACCCTTGCTACACTGTAGCTTCACCCCTGAGCCCACTACTAGTGTTTCTAGTAGCAATATGAACAAAATAACAATTAATAAAATAACAATTAATCCACTAGCAGGATTTCACGTCCAAACAGAACACAACATCTACCAAAAATTGCTCAGAGATCAATGAAACATCAAAATAACTTAGCAGAAAATTACAGAAAGTCAAGTCCATGTTCCTATTTAACAAAATAACATAGCATAGAAAGGGATCAATAGAAGAAAGTTACATGCTGACTTTCACTTAGCGGAATAATCAACACAAGAAATTTCCACCAAAATCAAATGAGTTGAGGAACATAGAAAAGGAACTCAGAACTCAGAACTCAGAAGAAGTCGTAATAATCCGAGGAAGAAGGATGAGCTAAGAGCTGAGGAAGAACGCGTCACAGTCGAGCTGAGGAAGAAGGTAGCAGTCGCACAGAGCTGAGGAAGAAGGCAAAAGTCGTACAGAGAAACCCTAAATCTAATTTTTGATTTAGGTTTGGAAAATGAGAATGTATCAGTAAGACTAAGTCTTAGGCAATTAGGTTTGGGTAAATTGGGTGGGCTTCAAATGGGTGTTGGACTATTGGGCTTCGGCCTTCAGATGAATAATAAGTTTTGGACTCTCAAAAGAACCCATATGTTCAAACGTATTTTTCTCAACTAATACCTAAAAATTCGGTTTTTCGGTTTAACCGAAAATCGAAACACCAAAACCGTAAACCGAACCGAAAAACTAAAATTTAATAATTTAAAAATCGTGCACCGACCGAATAACCAATTAAACCGAAATCGAAAAACCGAAATTCACGGTTCGGCCGGTATTATGCCCACCCCTAACTTCAATAGTTGACCGTCCCAACATAAATTCGAGACACACTTCTCCTCACCCTCCTCTCCCCTATCCTCTCCCAAATTACTTTTATATTATGACTCAGCAAGTAATTAATGATATGTGAATAAAATTGTAGTGACGATAAACAAACACGTAATGGGCAATTGATAAAAGCTTACAGAACTGGACATGAGGTTCGTTGCGTGTTACAACAAATTTATGCACGTGTCTTTCTCCTCCCTTCTTATGATCAACAATTCTTTTGTGATTTGATACACCCCAATTGCATGCTTAAAAGTCTATGTAAAAAACATGTATTTTAATTATTCAGCTCTCACAAATCTTAAAATGTTTTATGTAACAGCATGTATTCTCATTTTATAGAGATGTAAAAGTAATTCAAGTGAATTATTTCTTGGATCTTTAAATTTAAAGCACCTAACCTTTGATTGGAGATGCAAGAGAGACATAGACCATTGAGAATCTCTTTTGGGCACTTATATGCTTGTTTGTTGAGACTCCATATCCAATTAGTTATTTAGAGCGGTAAGCTAATATGATACTTTGTCATAACTAAAATGATTCCATACATTTATTGCTTTTGGAACTCCCATAATACATCTTTACTACTTGTCAGTGTAAATGAGAAAGTAATGTTTTAGGTAATATCTCGCTTATCATAAATAACTCATTAATGTTAATGGAAAATGAATTAAGTCCGAGAATAAGTTTTCCAACAGGCCTTAGCAATTAGGATGAGGAGCAGCTATAGGTTGTTTGAACAAAAACTTTTATTTATTTAACATTTGTTATAATTGACTGAATTATACTGGGTTATTGTTGTTGTTGTTATAATTGATATTGATGAGACTTGTAATGATCATATTCTCCTTTGAAGAGGGAATGACCTGTCTTCTCAATGTGTGATATAAAAATAATATAACAATTGTGGTATAAATAATTTCTAACTATTTATATTGGAATAGGAAATTCATTTAAATGTAGGATAAAATAATTCACATTTTATCATGAAATTATTATCCCGATAACCAAACTCCTAAGTATGATGCTCCCGTGAGTGTAAAAATATTCAATGAATACATCAACTTTATATTTGTGATTTTGATCATCTTATTTAATTAATTGTAATAACTGTAAAAGTGCTCTGTCAAATACTCATGCACGTTTACAAGCTGTGATTATAATTATCAATTTGCAAAACACCAACAAAAGAATTAATGAAAGAAATACAAACATTTGACGTGCTTATATGAAAATTTGGATGCTCAATTTCCAAAAACACCAAAGTCCAAACCGGAGACGTGAGAGTCAGTGCGCAGTGTGAAAGTAAAAGGGAATGCTCCGTACTTTCGTTTTCCCGCCTTTTCCTCACATATCTCTCCTGATCACGATTCACGCGAATTCACCCGTACGTTACCCATTTCCTAAATTTCAAAAAGCACCCAAAATCCTCTGCTGATTGTAGAGCGTCAACTCGAGCTTATTTTCTCAGAAGTCAGAAACGAAAGGAGGCGCGCGCATGGTAAATCTCGTTTCTATTTAGTGGTAACTGGTAAGGTTACATCTATATGCTCAATTTCTATTAATAGTAGCCGGCTATATTAGATTCACCGGATTTTGGATCATTCACTGATAGTTTTGAACTTTTTTTTTAAAAATCTCTGATTCATCTTCTTCTCTAGTAGAGCTTTAGCGTTTCGTTTTTGAAAAAGGAAGTAGTAGTACCGGAAAATGTTCTAATAAAGCAATTTGGAATTCGGGTTGGATTTTGAACTTCTAGAAGTTTCATCTGTAATCTTCTAGAGCTATTACAAGCTCCCTGTAATCTTCTCGTTTTGAACATCTGTGCTCTACGTGTGTGTGTGTGTGTGAGAGAGAGAGAGATAGAGATAGAGAGCGAGAGAGATGGATAGATAGATAGAGATAGATAGAGAGAGAGAGTGATAGAAATAGAGATAGAGATAGAGAGATGTTTTTTTGTGTGTGTGTTTTGAATGCAAGCAACGAATATAAAAGTTTGACGGTGGAATTTGTTGCTAAACTTGATTAATCACTCTTTCTGCTTACATATTCAGCATTCACGGAATTGGTTCATTTTGGATCAGCTGAATTTGCGACTATGGACGTCAACAGGAAGCCAAATTCACGAGATGTAAGTGGTCAGCTCTGTAATTCGAGTCTGAGTTGCTTAATTGAAGCAATTTAATTTGCAGATTTTCATCTGAATGCTATAATGGGATCTCGCTGAAGCATATTTGCTCTGTCCCTACTGATTTTCCGATAGTTTATATCTCTAATTTCGTCGGTGCTCTGTATTTTTTACCTGCTACCTCGTCAGTGTCAAGGCTTGGACAGATGAGAAGCACCTAGTGTTTTGACTCCATTGAGATTTAAACCTCAGACCTCATGGTTCTCAAGCCACTTTATTGAATGAGTGCAATTTTCAAAATGTTTTAACTAGTAAGACAGATGTTGAATCACTTTTATTTTGTCCTTGTTAGGACCCTATGAGTGACGCTTGGAGTTTTGGCAGCAATTATCACCCATCCAGTCAATCTAGAAAAATATCAGTTGGAATTGTGATAGATTCAGTTGCAAAATGCAGAACACAAAAAGCAAAGCAAGCTGAAAATCACGCGCACGTGGCTGCACTTAAAACTTCTAACAAAGGGACGTCTGCTGAAAATGGTGGGACAACAATGGCTCAAAACAAGCGGAATTTTACGAATGACAGAAAGAAGAGGGAAATAGGGAGCACTTCTGCTATCAGAGAGCCCACGGAGCAGCAGACATCTCCTTGGATATCAACTAAAACCCTTCACCATGAACCAACTTTAGAGCCTGTTACTCCAGCAGAGAAACCTTCAATTGTTCAGGGCGTAGTTGAGATGTCCAACAGATCAAACAGAGTGGAGGTAGGACCAGTAGAGTGTTCTTTAAGGGCTTTCTTAATCCAGACAAGGACTTTACAGTTTGACAAATCAAAGCAGGTGAAGGAGAATGCTGCAGTGGAAGAAATGCCTGAGAAAGAAGTCAAAGGAAAAAATGCCAAACCAGAAAATGCAGGCAGTGAAACTTTACGGTTGAAGCTTTGGGAGATCTTAGGAAATGTTTCATCCCAAAACAAGCAGTGTCCAAATTCTCCAGTTCTCGTGCAGGATGCAAACGCCTCGCACCCAGAGCACAAAGACACAGGATATCATGTTGATGAGCCTAGGCAAAATTCAGATACTATAGAAAGTGATACTCAAAGTCATGAGTACGCTATTAGGAGACCGGTTACTCGTTCTTTAGCTCGAAAAAGAGCTCCTGCTAAGTTGAAATCATACAGTAGAAAAAGGCCACCGGCATGTAAGGAGGATGGCTTAGAGAAAAATCCCTTCCTTTCAAAAGATCGGTGGTCTAGAACATTATGTGATGCTGGCACTGATAGTTCGTTGATGGAAAATGGAAGGAGAGGCAAGAGGAAGAGTCACCAGATGGATGCATCCAAGATTTGCAAGCAGAACAACGTAATGAAAGATGAAGATGCAAGCAATAGTCATAAAAGAGTACCACTTCCTAAGAAATTTGTATATCCTGGTGTTGCAGCTGGTAATGGTACTACTTTGTTTGAGGAGAAAAAAGACGAGATGGACCAGCCAAATGCTGATAACCTAGAATCCCATGTTGTAGAGATGACTGAGCAGCTGAGAAATCTGCAAGAACATATAGATCAGCAAGGAAACTCAGCAGATAAATCCAAGAGGAAAGCATTGGACTCGGACTCTGACGAACAAATCCCAACTTTGGCTATGAAAACACCTAGCAGAAAATCGTTTCCTGGATTTGCACCAAGAAGCAATCAAGGGCAACCACATGGTGATGTTCATGAACATATAACATCTAAAACTGAGGGAATTTCTAATGTCAAGAGCTCTGATTCTGGCAGAAGATCTTTTCCTGGATTTGCACCAAGAAGCAATCTAGGGCAACAACATGGTGATGTTCATGAACATATAACATCTAAAACTGAGGGAATTTCTAATGTCAAGAGCTCTGATTCTGGCAGAAAATCTTTTCCTGGATTTGCACCAAGAAGCAATCTGGGGCAACCACATGGTGATGTTCATGAACATATAACATCTAAAACTGAGGGAATTTCTAATGTCAAGAGATTTTGTCCTGGCAGAAAATCTTTTCCTGAATTTGCACCAAGAAGTAATCTGGGGCAACCACATGGTGATGTTCACGAACATATAACATCTAAAACTGAAGGCATTTGTAAGGTCAAGAGCTTTGATGGACTTAAACGAGAATATAATGAGTCATCTGTATCCTTCTTCTGTTGACTCAACAGTTGTAATCTAGTGATGATTGTCATAGTATTATAGTAATGAGTTCTTGCTTTTCCTTATCGCATGTACAGGATGATGCAGGGAAATTGGAAAGTGCACCTTTTTCTGAAAGGCCTATCAAGGAAGAAGATTCACAGTTTAGGTTTTCTAGACCGTCATCCATGGAAAGTGATGCCGAGGGCTCTGAAGACAGTTCAAACATTCAAGGTTAAATTCATGCTTTAGGATTCATGTCCATATATTTATTCATTGTGGTCTTTTTCAGTTCCTGTAGTTTCTTTCAAAAGTCATCGTAGATCTCCAGATGTTCCGTACTGGACATAAATTACATTTGCTGCTGATCTATGACTTTTATATCTGATTTCCCTATTTGTGGTGGTTGTTTTCCCAATGTTGAAATAGATTTTGCGTGTATATAGAAATGTGTCACGTTTGATGGCCAAGGTGCATGGAGGCAGGAGCTTCAAGTAAAAATTTTGCCTGGCTGTGGAGGAGTGATGTCATTACTTTCTGTGTATTATTAATGGGACCAAATTCCCTTCTAAACTTTGTAATTGGTGTAACTTACTGCTGTTGATGAGATAGAGTTGCCTTGCATACTTTATACCATTGACCCTGACTGATGCTTGCTGTTTATCAGTATGACTGATGATTGCTTGTTATGACTTTAATTGTACACTTTGCTCTTCCTTCAAATTCTTATGTGTTCATTCAATTTATATCTTATTATGAGTAAGGTGTAGTTTGAGAGGTGAGATAGAGTCAAAAGTTTGCTTGAGTATTAATATATTAAGCCCCTTCGTCATTTATCTTGATCTGCTCTTGTTTAGAAATGATTATTTGTTGCTGAAATTGAAGAGATGCATATAGATGTCTCTTATGCATCAACTGCTTAAGGAGAAAGTAGAAAATGCACAGTAAAAATGGACTTGGTATCTTGAGGTACTTCTAAGATCCAGAGAGTGTTACTTTTTCCACTGGAAATTTTGGAGATTCTTCACCAAAAGCAGACAGAATTTAGTACTTGGTGCCTGTTAACATGAAAAAGTGATATGGCTAGGTATTGATCTTCATTCGAAATGAATATTATTTGATTGATTTTCTGCCTGACTGATGGAGCATTGTGTGGGAACTTCTAGCTGACCTTTTATTAGTAAATAGGTTGTTCAGCTAGCCATCTTAACATAGAATGAGTTTTCTTAGAAGTATGCGACCTCTTGATCAAGCGCCCCCTTTGACTGAAGCAAAATCAGTTGTTCTCATTACTTTATGATATCTATGTAGGTGGTATACAGACACAACTGTCTCCTGAAATTGGTAATACCAAGGAACAAGAGGCTCCTCGACCAAACAAAAAACTCTTCAACAAAGATGATGCTAATCTTTCTGGAGTTAATCTTGCTGCAGCCTCTTCTAAAGGTTTATGTCCAATGGTTCAAAGTTCTCCACTTGTCTGATGGATCTTCGTTTTATTCCTTTAAAATTGCTTTTTCCTTTCCAGTTGATCATTCCCTCAAGACTGTCTCTTCGTCTCTTTTTCTCTCTTTGCTCCACATGAATTCAACAGGAATTGATTGTAGGAAGCTTGAGAAGTATTTAGCACAGAATGAAGAGGATGCGCTAACTAGGTATTTCTTGCATTTTCGGATTAAATAAAATTAAAAGCTTTCTTCAGCACTGAATTTCTATTTCCCGAGTAAATGAATTAAAAGATCCTTCAGAAGTTTTTCTTTTTCAACATTTCATTGAGCGTCAATATCATTTTGCAGTGCCATGACCTTATTTGCTATCTCGTTGGAGAAAGTTAGGAGCAAAATGAAGTCTGTTACTAACCAAAGATCTGCTGAGATTCTGAAGTCTGTTGCGGAGAATGTACATACGCAGTTGCAGAATGCTGAGTTTCAGATTAAAGCAGACATGTAAGTAGAGCATAAAATGGCAGTTACAATTTGGAAGAGTGTCTCTTTAACTATGATTCTGCTCTGTTCCAGGAGAAAGATAACCAGTCTGAATAAATCAAAGAGAAAGCATGTAGAAGAAGTGCTTCAAGGTAACACATTAAGAAAATATTAACAATTTGCTTGAGTCTACTGTGTTCTGTTCTAATTGAACATGGTAGCATTTTGTTCAAAATTGAGTGCCTGAGGCAGCTTATTTCTGCTACTTTCTATTTGTTTATGTCATGGAAATGTTTTCCTATCAGTAACATGTTCTAACTTGTTCTTCCAGATGCCCTTGGGCTGAGGACTATTCTGCATGTTTGAGTTGTGTCACAAGTTTATTTTGTATTTTACGTCGTTTACTACCACTTTGAAAGGATCCATTAGATTTGCGTGCCATAAATCCTAGCATGACTAGTCTCACATTTTAGTAGTACTATTCTTCTACAGAATTTTGTTTTCTTAACATGATGCGCTTGTGGAATTAATACTATCTTCCATAAATGCAAATTCACACGGAAATTTGGCTCTTCTACGTTTCTTTCCCGGATTTTCTGTGATTCCTCTTCTCCAAAGCTATGTGGTTCTTTTTCTTGTCTGAAAAATAAGTTACTCTGTTTACAGAGAAACAGCAGCATCTGAATGTCATATACGAAAGATTCAAAGAAGAGGTCAATCAGCATCTCCAGGATTGCAAGAGCACACTTGAATCTCTAGAAGCACACGAAGTTGAGGTGAAAGCAACTGTGGAAAAAAGAAGTATGATAAGATCTTCTATGGATTTTGCTAAAGTATAATTATTTAGTTGGAGCCAGTAACTATCTATATCTTGAATATTATTTCATCTATTGCATATTAGATCATCCACATGACAGGAAGACTAGTAGTTGATGACATAGCATGTTTTTTCTTTGCTAGTTAAACAAATATGTTAGATTCCCTATGACGTATCGCTGCAATATGCTTTTGCTGCACAAACGTTTTGTGTCAGCAAACATTGATGCGGTGCTACAATCATATATTGGACCAGTGCCTTCTAATCATGAGTGCAAGCTAACTTCCGATGTTTCTGTGGATTTTCATATTGTAGAAGCATCAAGTAGGAAACTACTTTTGGAAGCGGAAGAAGCAATTGAGACTCAGCTCGATTATGCTGAAAGAAGGATTAATTCGATCCACCATGTAAGTATTCTTCACTCACAATTTGGAGAATAGCTTTGCATTGAGCTTTGCTCTCCCCCCGTGCCCCCTCTCACCCCCCCACCCCACAAAAAAAAAAATAGTCTTCCCCACCTGCTTTGCCGACTAGAATGTGGTATGAATGGTGCTTATCACTCATCAGGTTTTCATTATACTTCTTATGCACTTGGATTGTGGCTTCGATTATTTATCATGTGTACTATTTCAATTGGATGTTTTCATGTCAATTTGCTACGAGGTTAATTTCACGTATTGTCATTAAACTTTACCTATGAATGATGCTCATCACTCATCAGGTTTCCATTATACATCTTATACACTTGGATAGTGGCTTCGATTATCTATCATGTGTACTGTTTCAATTTGCCCTTTTCATGTCAATTTGCTACGAGGTTAATTTCGCGTATTGTCGTTAAACTTTACCTATTACAACAGTAAAGTTATGAAACTATCTTTTTCACATTAAAATAAATGAACTTTACCCACTAGAACAATAAAATAAAAAAAGTTACTCTGTCACATTAGAGTAACTTGAGACTTCATTGACCTTTTCAATTTCGGAGGAGATAAATGAGTATAGTATTACTTATGCTCTAACTGCAAGTTTTCCATTCATGTAGGTGGCAAGAGAGAAGATGTGTCAGCTGAAACTCGTGGTTGCTGAATGTTTAAAAGAGGGTGTCCTTGGTTGATATAGGGTATTGTTCAACAATCTCGAACACAGTTCTAGGCATATCTTCCTCTAATGCGTGGTAAAGAATAGCTATTACATTATTTTCCAAGGAGTAGATTTTCTTTCTTTCGTTTTAGGGTTTATGGCGTCTTTTTTTCCTATAGTTCACTAGTACTTGGGTAGATGCTCTTATCAACATTTTCTTTAAGAAACGCAATTCCTTGTGTAGCCTGTTGTGACAATTTAAAATTCTTATGCTTCTTGGGACCAAGTTAACAGGGAACACAGCAAAAATTCTCGTTGGTTGCAAGCGTCAGAGAATAGGCTCCTCAGTTTAGCTAATGACACGGACGAATGGTCATCGTCCTGTTAAACTTTCACGAGCCAGCCAAAGAAAATGACTTTGGTTCATGATCCTTGAATTATTCAATTGAGGTTTGTATAGAGAGAAGGTTATATTGCGCTTAAAAGAGTAGCTTATGTACTCAGAATATAAATACTCATATTTCATTTGAAAATACGGAAAAGGTCCGTTCATGCCAGGAATGATATGAAAGTATACACATTTGCCCGTGTGCCACTTTTTAGACGAACCACACTAATAAAATATTTAGCACATGACATATGACACAATCTGGCCCTAATTTAAATAATAAACCAACCCGACCCAGTACCCTATTTTAATAAACCCCAATCCTATTTTATTACCCCACTCTCTCAACTCCCTTTCTTCTCCCAAATTCTCCTCTCACCATAGCTGATGATACCTACCAACTCTCCTTAGATGATTATCTGAATACCGGTCTACATTTGGCGGTGCTGCTTGTGCCTGGTTTTGGGTTTTTTTTTCTGGTTCAGTCTGAAGCTTCCTAAAGAATTCAACTCTCAGGTAAGAAGACTCCATCTCCACCAGCCGTAAAACTGTCTTTCGACTTTCATTACGAAATTTCTCAAGAGCATCATTTGCTGCCGCTGCTATATCAGATTGAAGTATCGGAAAACGTTTAAGTTCCTGCATAGGGATATTCTAGGTTAGAATTATTACGTTTTCATCTTCTAAAGGTCAACTCGATATAACGATTGACCTAGTATTTTCAGTAGATAAAGTTTGGGCCTCTTATATAGAAGCATTTATGAAAGATGGAGATGCAAGAACTGATCATAAAAAAGTTGCCATTCTTTTTTCTTTTTAGCCAAGTAATAGTATACCCATCTATGGCGAGGGCTAGATAAGCATGATTCCTTTTATTAGGATCGAGAATTCGGGTAGTGCGTAATTTAGCCAAACAACGGTATAATGACAATAACAAAGACAATGGAAGTTGATAATAACGGCAATTAAAGAATATAAAGAAGACACAAATTTAATGTGGTTCAGTCAAGATGACCTACGTCCACAAGCGGAGATGAGTAATTTTATTATACCAACAAAAGTACAAAAGAGAGTACAAAATTAGAGTAAATACTCTAATTAATCCCGAATACCCCAAGAGAATAACCTCATAAGATCACTCCAAAGAAAGGGTTCACACAAGTGTTTTCCAACACTCACTTTCTTACAAAATACTCTATAATGAAATAAAGGAGGAGAAAGAAAGACAAGAGTGAAAAGCTCTTGAATTGGTGTGTTTGCAAATGAGGAGAAACTCCTCTATTTATAACAAGAAATCCTTGGCCTAATAATGGATATTATGTCATGGCAAATGTCATGATCCACAAATTTGTTATAATGGATATTATGTCATGACAAATGTCATGAACCACAAATTTGTTATAATGTCATGATCCACAAATTTGTTATAATGGATATTATGTCATGACAAATGTAATGAACCACAAATTTGTTATAATGGATATTATGTCATGACAAATGTCATAAAAATTTATCATATTACACCTTTTCCCTTCGTAAGATCATAATCTTCGGTTTGGAAGAAACTTCCCTTTAAGTTCTTAGTACATAAACAAGATGTGAATGCACATGAAGAGACTAAACCCTTCTAAAATTGGTAATGATTTTAGATGGTAATGATTTCTGAACATTCTGTATCACTAAGAAAATTAGGGGAGGAAAGATAGAACCAACACTGTATTCTTCTTCTAAACAAAAGACTAAACCCTAAATAATTCTAAAATTGTGTCAACGATTTGGAAAAAAACTCCCAAAACCCTAATGGAGCAGCTATGGTGAGAGGAGAATTTGGGAGAAGAAAGTGAGGTGAGAGAGTGGGGTAATAAAATAAAATAAAATAAAATAGGATTGAGGTTGATTAAAATAGGGACTAGGTCGGATCGGTTTAGTGATGGGTTGGGTTGGTTTATTATTTAAATTAGGATATAGATTGAATGCACCATATTGTGACACAAGTCAAAATGTGCTAAACATTTTATTAGTGTGTTCTGTCTAAAAAATGGGATATGTGAGCTACCTTATACACGACAAGGGCAGGATTAAGTCACCTTTTAACGACGGACAAATGTGTACAATTTTGTATAGTTCACTTGTATAAATGGACTTTTTTCGTTGAAAATATGATTCTTGGGAAATGTAGTTCAGTCTTTTTTATCCTTTTAAAAGTAGAGTTCACACTGGATAAAATAGTCATTTAATTATTTTCTAGTATAATATATAGGACTTCAATTATTTCCTAATAATTAAGATTTTAAAATTAATTTCCTAATATTTAGGACTTTAATTATTTTCTAATATTTAGGACTTCACAATCAACTAAATATTATGCATTAATGTTTTCTTATTTTACTATGTAATATACCATAGTTGAATTAAAAAAACACATAATACAGGAAAATTACGTTCTGAGGTGTAGAACAGTAGAAGCATAAAAAGCATTCCCAAATCACTTTAGGACTTCCAAGGCACTTAGGACGAAAGAAATAAACAAAAAGTACAAAATAAAAAGACTAATTTAAAAAAGAGAAATTTCACATTAGAAAACTTTCTGCTTCAGAGTCGCACTCCTCTTAGGCTTAGGATACTTTTCGGTGTTAAGTAAATTACTAGTATTAGAAGGCTTAGGATACTTTTCGGTATCAAATAAATTATTAGTATTAGAACTCGCGCGATAGGCGAATAACATTAAAAATATTAATCATATCAATTTATGACTTTACTTGTTTAAGTACATGAGATTATTTTGCTTTAACAAAATTAAACTATTTTCTTTTTCTTATTTCAATATACCCGATAGATAAACTCTATGATGTTATACTTTATTCTAAACGTAATATTGAACTATTCTAAAAATATAAATATTAAAAGTTCTTGATAATAAAAGATCCACGCCATTGTTTATTTTTTAACGCATATACATATTCTTTTCATATATGTTTTATTCCCAAAAATAAGTTTTCAGAAAAAGATCGTGTTGAAGACAAAGCAATTATTTTTCAACAATTTGTTCTCATTATTCTAGAAAATAGAGTTTTATTTTTGTGAAACAAAAAGCTCATTGTTATCCATGAACAACATGGGTTTAATTTGCTAATGGATATTCTTTTAACTAAAATTCAAAAACTAATTATACTCTAACTCACATATTTTATATTTTAATTCAGATTAAAAAATAATTTCACTTAATTCAAAAATTAATCACACCCAAATTTATTATATTGCCAATTAATATTGTCTAAAATTTACCACGTGACTTTTTAATAGCTTGTCACTTGACTTAATATCTTTATCCAATTCTACTACTCTCCTCTTATAATAATTCTTAAAGACTGATTATGCTTTAACACATATCTAAATGCTTAGTAGTCTATCTATCTTTATCTGATATTTTATATTTTTCGTAATGTCTCTTTCGTTATTTTGGTGAGATTAACGTTAAAGGATTTGCTCTTGTCAATTCATCTTCATTGTAGATTATCGGAGAAACATCTATTTATGTATAAAATTAATTTCCCGATATAGCAGTGCGGAAATTTGTGTTGCCAGGAAAAATTAATTTCCTCGATGCAACTTTTATACTCTTTTATTCACAAAATTTTAAAATTGATCTAATCTTTATGATTCATTTCTTGTTACTGAATAAGAAGTGCTCGACATTCTTGACAACTAATTTTTAAATAGCCATGTCAAGCTAAAGAAAATAAAAAATCAATTTTACCTCATCTTTTTTCTTAATACCTATTAACAAATGAATCATATGGTTATTGAATACCTTTATGTTTATTATTTTTTATATTATACTGTGCACTATTTATTATTAAATTGTTAATGAGTTTTTATTGCCTTGTCACTTGGATTAATATTCTTGTTCACTACTCTCCTTTTAATATAATAATATAATATAGATATATATTTTTCTTACTCCTAGGTTACTTTTTATATTTAAATTTTATTTATTATTCAAAAATAGTTAATTTTTGTCTATATTCGGAGTATAAATATCCACTAATTGATTGCATTTTTTTTAAAAAATTGATGATTCTTTTCTGTTCGTGTTTTAGTTAACATGAAAAAAACATTTAGATCAATTACTAACAAAATCTTAGTTTACATTTAACGTTAGATCTCATGCGATTGACATGCTTTAGTGTTTGATTGATGGAATGCACCATTTATGGGTATATAATATAGGTATCAACTCAAAACATTTATTGATAATTTTTATTACATTTTATCCTAATTCTTATTAGAATTTTTCCAAAATCTATTTAGATTATGTCTTAAAATTGTCAAGTGGCATTTTCTCAATATGCCATTTGGCTTAACCTTATGTTTCACTACTGTCACGACCTCAAATTCCCTCCGTAGTATGTCGTGATGACACCTAGTCTCTAAGACTAGGTAAGCCTATTAATGCGGAATAATAATAAATATCTGAAATAAATAAACTATAATTCAAACAATTTCAACTCTCAAAACTCGGTAGAAATAAGTCACAAGCTTCTAAGAATTTTATCCTCAATGTCTCTATATATCAAGGTCTAAAGAAAAATAAGGAAGCAACATAAAAATGATAGAAAGGGGACTCCGGAGTCTGCAGACGCTGGCAGATATACCTTGAAGTCTCCGTGCACAGGTAACTCACTGATGCCTAGTCTGATAAGATGTACCTGGATCTGCACAAAAAGATGTGCAGAAGCGTAGTATGAGTACACCACAGCGGTACCCAGTAAGTGCCAAGCCTAACCTTGGTAGAGTAGTGACGAGGTCAAGTCAGGTCCTACTGAAAAATAATAATGGCATGGCAAAATGTTTAACAATATAATTAAATAAAATGACAATGAAAATGAATCAAGTAGCATGTCACCATTTAATTACACAAAATAATGGCAAATAATATCTCGCGGAATCAAAACAGAATTCCTTTCAACTTTATGAAAATTACAACAATTAATCGAAGGCAACTATGGCCATAAATCAATATCAACAAGGGCACTACCGAGGTACCGCCTCGTAGTCCCAAATCATAAATAAATTCACAATATCTCATTTCTTTATCTCACCGCGGGAGCCTTCATAATTTATTTTAAAGAAAATATTTTTTCCGAAATAGTATCCTGCGTTTTAGCCATCCTTATCACACCGCATGACTTCTAGTAGTTCCCCTACTAGCCACGCGTATCAAGCCACCCTTATCTCACCGCATGCATTTCAATACCCAGACCTTATACCACCGCATGCGTATCAGTATCACAATATATCACAATTTGCACCTCAAGTACCCAAATATTTTAATTTGCCAGAATAAATCAACAACGATATTTTTCCACAATAAAGAGCTCACGGCTCATGCCAACATAAATCATCAATAATATTTTTCCACAATAAAGAGCTCACGGCTCCATCACAATGAGTACAAAAATATTCAGGAATGAATAATTTAGCAAAATAATATTTCAAAATCTTTAATACGTTGCTTCAATACCAAATTTAAAATGTCAAATACTTCATATTAATAATATTTAATTTACAGAAAATTAATTTCAAATAATGCACAGAATAAAAGAAACCAAGTTTCAATCAAACAAGTAAAACAATTAGCAGGAAAATGTCAAGCAAATTTAAAGTATACAAATCAAATCAATGATGGAGAATATAACAAGATTTAATAATTTAATTAATATGCAACAATGATCTTCATAATTTAAAAACATAATCCTTCACATTTAGTCCGTGTGCACACTCGTCACCTCGTGTACAGGACTTTCATCACATTACAATTAATACCAATCGTTGGGAAAATTTCCCCCCCCACAAGGTTAGACAAGTCACTTACCTCGACTTGCTCCAATTTAACCAAGTAGTATGCTTTTTTCTCGATTTTTCGATTCCGATCGACTCGTATCTAGTCATAATTAATTCGATACAGTCAACAAAAATTATAGAATTAATTCTATAAGAAAATACTATATTTTTCAATAAAAATTCGAAATTAACTAAAAAATGGCCCGTGGGGCCCACATCTCAGAATCTAGCAAAAATTACGAAATATGAACGTCCATTCAACCACGAGTCTAACCATATTAAAATGACTAAATTCCAATAACGATTCGACCCTCAAATCCTCAAATCTATTCAAGAGAGATTTCAAATTTTTCCAACTTAAATCACCAATTAAATGTTAAAAATAGTGATGGATTCGGGTAATCTAACCAAGATTGAGTTAAAAAATACTTACCCCAATATTTTTCCTTGAAAATATATCAAATATCGCCTCCGCTCAAGCTCCAAGTTGTTAAAAATGGCGAAAGGGGACGAAGCCCCCCTGTTTTTATAACTTACAGATCTAATCCAAGGTGACCTCGATCATGGAGTCCGATCCTGGACCTTGATCATAGGATTCCGATCATGGGGAGTCCGATCATGGGAAGTCCGATCATGGGGTCCGATCATGGTCCTCGATCATTGCCCTCGATCATGGACCTCGGTCATGGCCTTCGATTATGGCCCTCGATCACGGGCCTTCGAGCTTGCCTTCGATCATGGCCCTCGAGCCTTGCCTTCGATCATGGCTCTCGAGCCTGCCTTCGATCCTCGGCTCGATTTCTGGCCTTCGATTTTTGGGCTCGATTGCACAGCAGAAGAAAATTTGCAGCAGCTGTTTAAGTCCCATTTTCGATCCGTTAACCATCCGAAACTCACCCGAGGCCCTCGGGACCTCAACCAAATATACTAACAAGTCCTAAAATATCATACAAACTTATTTGAAATCTCAAATCACATAAAACGACGCTAAAACCACGAATTATGCTCCAATTCAAGCTTAATGAAACTTAAAATTTCCAACTTCTACATTCGATGTCGAAACCTATCAAATCAAGTCCGATTGACCTCAAATTTTGAACACAAGTCATAAATGATATAACGGGGCTGTGAAAATTTTTAGAACTGGATTCCGACCCCGATATCAAAAAGTCAACTCCCCGGTCAAACTTCCAAACTTTAAATTCCTATTTTAGCCGTTTCAAGCCTAATTTCACTACGGACTTCCAAATAAAATTTCGATCACGCTCCTAAGTTCAAAATCACCATACGGAAATGTTGGAATCATCAAAATTCTATTCTGGGGTCGTTTGCACATAATTCGACATCCGGTCACTATTTGAACTTAAACTTTTAATTTTTTCATCAAAATTTCATATCTCGGGCTAGGGACCTCGGAATTTGATTCCGGGCATACGCCCAAATTCCAAATCACGATACGGACCTACCAGAACTGTCAAAACACTGATCCGAGTCTGTTTGCTCAAATTATTGACCAAAGTCAATTTAATTGAGTTTTAAAGCTTTAGTTCACATTTTAATCCATTTTTCACATAAATACTTTCCGAAAAATTTTACGAACTGCGCACGCAAGTCGAGGAATGATAAATAGTGCTTTTGAGGTCTTAGAATACAAAATTAATTATTAAATTTAAAGATGACATTTTGGGTCATCACAACTACCCACCTTTTAATATAACTAGTATTAGAACCCGCGCGATGCACGGTAACTATTAAATGAAATTAATTATAGCAAATTATTTGTAATGACCCGGTCGGTCGTTTTGAGAGTAATAGCCCCGATCTACTATTAACTGTCTCCCCCAAATCTTTTTCTGCTATTGTGACTTGCCGGGATGATTGGTTTTGAGTTTCAGAGTGTTTTGGGACACTTAGTCCCTAAATGAGAGCTTAAGCCTTAGGATTTGAACCGTAGTCAGAACTATGTGAAGACGACTCCGAAATAGAATTCTGTCAGTTCCATTAGCTCTGTTATGTGATTTTGGATTTAGGAGCATGTCCGGATTATATTTTGGAGGTTCGTAGCTCATTTAGGCTTGAAATGGCGAAAGTTGAATTTTTAGAGTTTTGGGCCGGTAGTGAAAATTTTGATATCGGGGTCATTTTCTGATTCCGAAAGTTGGAGTAGGTCCGTAATGTTGATTATGACTTGTGCGCAAAATTTGAGGTCAATCGGACGTGATTTGATAGGTTTCGACATCGGTTGTAGAATTTTGAAGTTTCAAGTTCTTTAAGTTTGAATTGGAGGGTGATTCGTGATTTTAGCGTTGTTTGATGGGATTTGGGAGCTCGACTAAGTTCTTATGGTGTTTTAGGATTGGTTGCTATGTTTGGTCAAGGTTCCAGGGGCCTCGGGTGTGTTTCGGATGCTTAACGGGTGAAAACTTGGACTTAGAGGAATTTCTGAACTTTGCTGGTTCTGGTATTTTCGCACCTGCGGAAAAGAGATGGAAGCGCAGATGCGATAAATCGAGAGTTAGCCTGGGGTCACAAGTGCGAGGAAATTTCCGCATTTGCGATTCCCACAAATGTGCAAGGATGTTTGCACATGCGCAGAAGCGGAAGGAACTCTGTAGGCGCGAGGGCGCAGATGCGGCCCTTTCGTCGCAGGTGCGAAGGCATAAGGGGCAAGTGAGTTGCGCAGATGCATAAGTTTTCCGCACAAGCGCACCCGCAGGTGCGAGCCCAGTTTCCGCAGGTGCGGAAATACCTGGACAGTGATTAAAACCGAAGGGCTTCGCGATTTTTTTATCATTTTTGGCTTTGCAAACTCGGGTTGGGGCGATTTTTGAGAGCATTTTCGAGGCATTTCTTGAGGTAAATTCCTTGTGCTTATTTTTGGTCAATAATCTTGCCTTGCCATGTATTTTTCCACCTAGTTAATGTGTATTTAAGGTGGAAATTGGAAGTTGGAGACTAGGGATTTAGGAGTTTGAATTGTGGATTGGAGGACCATTTGGTGTCGGATTTTAGTAAATTTGATATGGTTAGACTCGTGAGTGAATGAGCTTTCTAGTTTCGTGAATTTTGTCGGGTTTCGAGACATGGGCGCCGGGGGCCGGGTTTGAGCCAATTTCGGGTTTTGGCCTAATTTTGTAGTTTGTCTTGTGGGATTCATTCCATTAGCGCGTATTGATGGTATTGTACTGTTTTGAATAGATTCGGGCCATTTGGAGTCGTATACTCGTGGCAAGAACGTGATATCAAGTTGATTTGAGCGGTTCGAGGTAAGTGGCTTGCCTAACCTTGTGTTGGGGACTTTCCCCTTAGGATATCTTGATATTATTTGGTGTGTGGGCACCGTGTACGTGAGGTGACGAGTACGTACACGGGCCATTATTGCAAAAATCATGTTTAATATTTTTAAATCATAAATTGCTTCTCTTATTAATTGTACTAATATGTTTAATTGTATAGTTTAGACTAGAAAAGCATGCTTACGTGTTTTAACTGCCTAATTGACATTCTGTGCGTCATGTTCAGTTAAATCCTTATTTGCCTTATCTGTGTCCAGTATAAACTGTATAACTCGATGTCATACCTGTCATTTCATCTTGCGTTGCATATTTAAATTGGGACTACGGACGTATTCCGGGAGATCCCCCTGTACTACATATTTACTTTGGGACTACGGACGTATTCCGGGAGATCCCCCTGTACTGCATATTTACTTTGGGACTACGGACGTATTCCGGGAGATTCCCATGTACTGCATATTTACTTTGGGACTACGGACGTATTCCGAGAGATCCCCCAACACCGTATATTTACTTTGGGACTACGGACGTATTTCGGGAGATCCCCCTGTACTGCATATTCATTTGAAACTACGGGACGGTATCCCGAGAGATTTCCCACTGTGTTTACCTTGTTTTGAGCCGAGGGCTCCCTTAACTGTTAAATTTTCGAGAATTTCTTTAATTGTGTTACCGTAAATTCTACTTATATCTTTTACTGTTTAATTTATTATATTTACTCTTGTAGGGCCTTGACTTGACCTCATCACTACTCGACCGAGGTTAGGCTTGACACTTACTGGGTAACATTGTGGTGTACTCATGCCCTTCCCTGCACATGTTTTCGTGTGCAAATCCAGGTGCGAGCTATCAGCCTCGGAGTTAGTACGTACTGCTGATTCTAGGAGACTTCAAGGTAGCTCTGCTTGCGTCCGCAGATCTTCGGAGTCCTTTTCTACTCCCTCGTCTAGAGATTTTCCTTATTATCTTCAGACTTTTGTATAGAGCTACATAGATTATAGCAGCTTGTGACTTAGTGATATTCTGGGTCTTGGAAAATTATTGTGTATATGCCGAGTGGTACTACTCTTGGCTATTTAAAATATACTGTTTATCTTAAAAATGTTGTGTTTTCTTTATATTTTCCGCAATATTAGGCTTACCTAGTCGTAAAGACCAGGTGCCATCACGACACCTTACAGAGGGTTAATTTGGGTCGCGACAAGTTGGTATCAGAGCACTAGGTTCGTAGGAGTTGCGAGTCGCAAGCCGGTTTATTAGAGTCTCGTGGATCGGTGAGGAGACATCCGTACTTATCTTCGGGAGGCTATGTAACTGTTAAGAACAATCATATTTCTTTGATTTCCTTGTCGTGCGAGTTATTGACACAAAAAAAAATAAATTCTAAGATTCTATTCTATTCTTTCTCACAGATGGTGAGGACCCGCAATGGGAGGACCGATGATCAGGCACACGAGCCCCCTGCCAGAGCCACCAGAGGTCGGGGTCGGGGTAGAGGACAACCACGCGGTGCAGCCCGAGCACCTGAGAGAGCTGCGTCAGAGGAGCCCCCAGCAGCTCCAGCTGGAGGGCCAGCGCCAGAGATCCCTATTGCTACTCCAGCCCTCCAGGAGACTTTAGCTCAGTTCTTGAGCATGTTCAGCACTCTGGCTTAGGCTGGACTATTTCTGATAGCTCCCGCTACATCTCAGGCCGGGGGAGGGGCACAGACTCCCGCACCCCTGAGTAGAGGGTCCAGGTTGATCAGGCCCCAAAGTATATTTCTATGCCCCCAGTGGCTCCGGTTCAGCATGAGATCAGGGTAGCTGCTTCTGAGGTAGAGCAGCTCAGACTTGAGAGTTACAAGAAGTACCACCCACCTACTTTCAGCAGACTAGCTTCAGATGATGCTCTGGGTTTTCTTGAGGAGTGTCATCGTATTCTACGCACTATGGGCATTGTGGAGATGAGTGGGGTTTCTTTCACCGCTTTCCAGCTGAGGGGAGCAACATATCAGTGGTGGCGTGCCTATGAGCTGAGTAGTCCGGACGAGGCAACCTCACTCACTTGGACTCACTTTTTAGAGATGTTCTTGCGTGAGTATGTTCCTCAGAGCCTCAGGGATGCTTGGCGCGCAGAGTTCGAGCAGTTGCGTCAGGGTTCTATGACTGTGTCGGAGTATGCAGTCCGTTTCAGTGGGTTAGCTCGCCATGTACCGGCTCTGGTTGCTATAGTCAGAGAGAGGGTTCGTCGCTTCATTGAGGGACTCCACCCCAATATTCAAACCAGTATGGCCAGGGAGTTGGAGATGGACATCACTTATCAACAGGAAGTGAGCATTGCCAGGAGAGTGGAGGGCATGTTCGCCCGGGTCCGAGAGGAGAGAGAGGCCAAGAGGTCTCGAGAGACTGGTCATTATTCAGGAGCTCGTGCACCAGCAGCACGCTATGGTAGGGGTTTTGTGAGTTGCCCTGCTCATTCAGCTCTTCCAGCAGCCAGCGGTGTCCCAGCTCCTCCTAGACCTCAGGAGCCCTATTATGCACCGCCAGTATCCAGTATGCCTCCTACTCGAGGTGCTATTGCCGGCCAGTCCAGCAGGCCAGGTCCGAGCCAGTCTCAGCCGCCGCATCCTCCGAGAGGTTGTTTTGAGTGTGGTGACACTCGTCACCTGGTTAGAGATTGTCCCAGAGCCAGGAGGGGTGCACCTCCACAAACTTATCAGCCTCCACGTGCTCCACCGGGTCCTCCGGCCTTCTTCCAGCACCAGCTGGTACCCCACCTCCTCAGCCAGCTCGAGGTGGAGGTCGGGGAGGTCGAGGTCGCCCTAGAGGGGGAGGCCAGGCCAGGTACTATGCCCTTCCAGCCCGTTCAGAGACCGTTGCTTCAGATTCAGTTATCACCATGTATCGTCCCCGTCTGTCATAGGGATGCTTCAATATTATTTGACCCAGGCTCTACATATTCATATGTGTCTTCTTATTTTGCTCCACATTTGGGGATATCTTGGGATTCATTGAGTTCCCCTGTTTATGTATCTACTCCTTGGGAGATTCTCTCATTGTGGACCACGTATATCGGTCGTGCTTGATTGTTCTTAGTGGTTTTGAGACCAGAGTCGATTTGTTATTTCTCAGTATGGTAGATTTTGATGTTATCTTGGGCATGGACTAGTTGTCGCCCCATTATGCTATTCTTGATTGTCACACTAAGACCGTGACGCTGGCTATGCCAGGTTTGCCGAGATTAGAGTGGAGAGGTACCTTAGAGTATACTCCCCGCAGGGTCGTTTCATTTCTTAAAGCTCAGCGAATGGTTGAGAAGTGGTGTGGTGCGTATTTGGCCTATGTAAGAGATGTCAGTATTGATACCCCTACAATTGAGTTAGTTCCAGTAGTGAGGGACTTCCCAGATGTGTTTCCAGCTGATCTTCCGGGCATGCCGCCCGACAGAGATATTGATTTTGGCATTGATTTGTTGCCGGGCACTCAGCCCATCTCTATTCCTCCATATTATATGGCTCCTCCTGAATTAAAGGAGTTGAAGGAGCAGTTGCAGGAGTTGCTTGATAAGGGCTTCATTCGTCCCAGTGTGTCACTTTGGGGTGCTCCGTTCTTATTTGTAAAGAAGAAGGATGGTTCTATGCGTATATGTATTGATTATCAGCAGTTGAACAAGGTTACAGTGAAGAACAAGTATCCTTTGCCTCACATTGATGATTTATTTGATCAGTTACAGGGTGCCAGGGTATTTTCCAAGATTGACTTGCGTTCTGGCTATCATCAGTTGAAGATTCGGGAGCCGGATATCCTGAAGACTGCTTTCAGGACTAGATATGGTCACTATGAGTTTCTTGTCATGTTATTTGGGCTAACCAATGCCCCAGCAGCCTTTATGCATTTGATGCACAGTGTATTCCGGCCTTATCTTGATTCCTTCGTCATTGTGTTTATTGACGACATCCTGGTATATTCCCGGTCTCGGAAAGATCATGAGCAGCACCTGAGGATCGTGCTTCAGACTTTGAGGGAAAAGAGGTTGTATGCAAAATTTTCTAAGTGTGAATTCTGGCTTGATTCAGTGGCATTCTTGGGCTACATAGTGTCTTGTGATGGGATCAAGGTAGATCTGAAGAAGGTGGAGGCAGTGCAGAGTTGGCCTAGACCGTCATCAGCTACGGAGATCCGCAGTTTCCTTGGTTTGGCGGAGTATTACCGTCGCTTTGTGGAGGGAGTTTCATCCATTGCAGCACCTATGACCAGGCTGACCCAGAAGGGTGCTCCGTTCAGGTGGACCGAGGAGTGTGAGCAGGGCTTTCAGAAGTTCAAGACAGCTTTGACTACATCCTAGTATTAGTATTGCCTACAGGTTCAGGGTCATACACTGTCTATTGTGATGCCTCGAGGATTGGCCTTGGAACGGTATTGATGCAGGACGGTAGGGTGATTGCCTACGCGTCTAGACAGTTGAAGGTGCATGAGAAGAATTATCCAGTTCATGATCTCGAATTAGCAGCTATTGTTCATGCCTTGAAGATCTGGCGTCATTATTTGTACGGTGTTCCCTGTGAAATTTACACTAATCACCGGAGTTTGCAGTACTTGTCCAGGCAGAAGGACCTTATTTTGCGTCAGTGGAGGTGGTTGGAACTACTTAAAGACTATGATATCACTATATTATACCACCCGGGGAAGGCCAATGTAGTGGCCGACGCCTTGAGTCGCCGGGCAGAGAGTTTGGGGAGCTTGGCATATCTTCCGGCAGCTGAGAGGCCCTTAGCCTTGGATGTTCAGGCCTTAGCCAACCAGTTCGTGAGATTGGATATTTCAGAGCCTAGCCGGGTATTAGCTTGTATGGTTGCTCGGTCTTCTCTTTATGACCGTATCAGGGAGCGCCAGTATGATGATCCTCATCTTCTAGTTCTTCAGAACAGGGTTCGGCGAGGTGATGACAGTGATGTGACTATTAGTGATGATGGTGTGATGAGGATGCAGGGCCGGATCTGTGTGCCCAATGTAGATGGGCTTCAGGAGTTGATTCTTGAGGAGACTCATAGCTCGCGGTACTCCATTCATCCGGGTGCCGCGAAGATGTACCAAGACTTGAGGCAGCACTATTGGTGGAGAAGAATGAAAAAGGACATAGTTGGGTTTGTGGCCAAGTATCTCAATTGTCAGCAGGTTAAATATGAGCATCAGAGACCGGGTGGATTACTTCAGAGGTTGGAGATCCCAGAGTGGAAGTGGGAGCGGATCACCATGGACTTTGTGGTTGGACTTCCTCGGACTTTGAGGAAGTTCGATGCTATTTGGGTGATCGTGGATCGGCTGACCAAGTCAGCCTATTTCATTCCGGTGCTGACTACATACTCTTCAGAGAGGTTGGCTGAGATTTATATCAGAGAGATTGTCCGCCTTCATGGTATTCCAGTATCCATCATTTCAGACAGAGGTACACAGTTCACATCACGGTTTTGGAGAGCCGTGCAGCAGGAGTTAGGTACTAGGGTGGAGTTGAGCACAGCCTTTCACCCTCAGACGGACGGGCAGTCCGAGCGCACAATTCAGATTCTTGAGGTTATGCTCCGTGCCTGTGTGATGGAGTTTGGAGGGTCATGGGACCGATACTTGCCACTTGCAGAGTTCGCTTACAACAATAGTTGCCAGTCCAGCATTCAGATGGCACCGTATGAGGCTTTGTATGGTAGGCGGTGCCGGTCCCCAGTGCGGTGGTTTGAGCCGGGTGAGGCCTGATTGTTGGGTATAGATTTGGTCCAGGATTCCCTGGATAAAGTGAAGGTGATTCAGGAGAGACTTCGCACTGCCCAGTCCAGGCAGAAGAGTTATGCAGACCGTAAGGTTTGTGATTTGGCATTTATGGTTGGTGAGCGGGTCTTACTTCGGGTATCGCCTATGAAGGGTGTCATGAGGTTCGGGAAGAAGGGCAAGCTGAGCCCGAGGTTCATTGGTCCTTTTGAGATATTGCGGCGAGTTGGGGAGGTTGCTTATGAGCTTGCCTTGCCATCCAGTCTAGCAGGATTTTACCCGGTATTCCACGTGTGTATGCTCCGGAAGTATCACGGTGATCCGACTCATGTATTGGATTTCAGCTCTGTCCAATTGGACAAAGATCTATCTTATGTTGAGGAGCCAGTAGCCATTTTGGACAGGCAGGTTAGAAAGCTCAGGTCAAAGAATATTGCTTCAGTAAAGGTCTAGTGGAGGGGTCAGCCGGTCGAGGAGGCGACTTGGGAGACAGAGCAGGATATGCGCAGCCAGTACCCTCATTTTTTCACAGTTTCAGGTATGTCTTTATACTCGTTCGAGGACGAACGATTGTTTTAAGAGGGGGAGGATGTAACGATCCGGCCGGTCGTTTTGAGAGTAATAGCCCTGATCTCCTATTAACTGCTTTCCCCCAAATCTTTTTCTGCTATTGTGACTTGCCGGGATGATTGGTTTTGAGTTTCGGAGTGTTTTGGGACACTTAGTCCCTAAATGAGAGCTTAAGCCTTAGGATTTGAACCGTAGTCGGAACTGTGTGAAGACGACTCCGGAATGGAATTCCGTCGATTCCGTTAGCTCCGTTAGGTAATTTTGGGTTTAGGAGTATGTCCGGATTGTGTTTTGGAGGTTCGTAGCTCATTTAGGCTTGAAATGGCGAAAGTTGAATTTTTGGAGTTTTGGGCCGGTAGTGGAATTTTTGATATCGGGGTCGTTTTTCGATTCCGGAAGTTGGAGTAGGTCCGTAATATTGATTATGACTTGTGCGCAAAATTTGAGGTCAATCGGACATGATTTGATCGGTTTCGACATCGGTTGTAGAAATTTAAAGTTTCAAGTTCTTTAAGTTTGAATTGGAGGGTGATTCATGATTTTAGCATTGTTTGATGGGATTTGAGAGCTCGACTAAGTTCGTATGGTGTTTTAGGATTGGTTGGTATATTTGGTCAAGGTCCCGGGGGCCTCGGGTGTGTTTCGGATGCTTAACGGGTGAAAACTTGGACTTAAAGGAATTTCTGAACTTTGCTGGTTCTGGTGTTTTCGCACCTGCGGAAAAGAGACCGCAGGTGCGCGAGCTACACATGCGGAGATGGAAGCGCAAATGCAATAAATCGAGAGTTGGCCTGGGGTCGCAAGTGCGAGGAAGTTTCCGCATCTGCGATCCCCGCAAATGCGCAAGGATGTTCGCACATGCGCAGAAGCGGAAGGGACTCCGCAGGCGCGAGGGCGCAGATGCGGCCCTTTCGTCGCAGGTGCGAAGGCAGAGGGGGCAAGTGAGTTGCGTAGATGCACAAGTTTTCCGCACAAGCGCACCCGCAGGTGCGAGCCCAGGTTCTGCAGGTGCAGAAATACCTGGGCAGTGATTAAAACCGAAGAATTTCGCGATTTTTTTTTATCATTTTTGGCTTTGCAAACTCGGGTTGGGGCGATTTTTGAGAATATTTTCGAGGCATTTCTTGAGGTAAGTTCCTTGTGCTTATTTTTGGTCAATAATCTTGCCTTGCCATATATTTTTTCATCTAGTTAATGTGTATTTAAGGTGAAAATTGGAAGTTGGAGACTAAGGATTTGGGAGTTTGAATTGTGGATTGGAGGACCATTTGGTGTCGGATTTTAGTAAATTTGATATGATTAGACTCGTGAGTGAATGAGCTTTCTAGTTTCATGAATTTTATCGGGTTTTGAGACGTGGGCCCCGAGGGCCGGGTTTGAGCCAATTTCGGGTTTTGGCCTAATTTTGTAGTTTTTCTTGTGGGATTCATTCCATTAGCGCGTATTGATGGTATTGTACTATTTTGAATAGATTCGGGACATTTAGAGTCGGATACTCGTGGCAAGAACGTGATATCAAGTTGATTTGAGCGGTTCGAGGTAAATGGCTTGCCTAACCTTGTATTGGAGACTTTCTCCTTAGGATATCTTGATATTATTTGGTGTGTGGGAGCCGTGTACGTACAAGGGCCATTATTGCAAAAATCATGTTTAACCTTTTTAAATCATAAATTGCTTCTTTTATTAATTGTACTAATATGTTTAATTGTGTAGTTTAGACTAGAAAAGCATGCTTACGTGTTTTAACTGCCTAATTGACATTCTGTGCGTCATGTTCAGTTAAGTCCTTATTTGCCTTATCTGTGTCCAGTATAAACTGTATAACTCGATGTCATACCTGTCATTTCATCTTGCGTTGCATATTTAAATTGGGACTACGGACGTATTCCGGGAGATCCCCCTGTACTGCATATTTACTTTGGGACTACAGACGTATTCCGAGAGATCCCCCTGTACTGCATATTTACTTTGGGACTACGGACGTATTCTGGGAGATCCCCCTGTACTGCATATTTACTTTGGGACTACGGACGTATTGCATATTTACTTTGGGACTACAGACGTATTCCGGGAGATCCCCCTGTATTGCATATTTATTTGAAACTACGGGACGGTATCCCGAGAGATTTTTCACTGTGTTTACCTTGTTTTGAGCCGAGGGCTCCCTTAACTGTTAAATTTTCGAGAATTTCTTTAACTGTGTTACCGTAAATTCTACTTATATCTTTTACTATTTAATTTATTATATTTACTCTCGTAGGACCTTGACCTGACCTCGTCACTACTCGACTGAGGTTAGGCTTGGCACTTAATGGGTACCATTGTGGTGTACTCATGCCCTTCCCTGCACATGTTTTCGCATGCAGATCCAGGTGCGAGCTATCAGCCTCGGGGTTAGTACGTGCTGCAGATTCTAGGAGACTTCAAGGTACCTTTGCTTGCATCCGCAGATCTTCGGAGTCCTCTTCTACTCCCTCGTCTAGAGATTTTCCTTATTATCTTCAGACTTTTGTATAGAGCTACATAGATTATATCAGCTTGTGACTTAGTGATATTCCGGGTCTTGGGGAATTATTTTGTATATGCCGAGTGGTACTACACTTGGCTATTTAAAATATACTGTTTATCTTAAAAATGTTGTGTTTTCTTTATATTTTTCGCAATACTAGGCTTACCTAATCGTAAAGATTAGGTGCCATCACGACACCTTACGGAGGGTTAATTTGGGCCGTGACATTATTTTATTTGTTGGAATACATTAAATCTAATTATTTCGATTAAGTTGCATAATTAAGCATTATATATTTAATTATATTTAATAATAACACATTTATTTATGTTCGCTTCTAGTTGCAAAGTCAATCATTTTGTAATTTTAGTTAAGCAAACCATTCTTCTAAGTTCTAACCATGCGCCATATTGCAATCTACATAACCCAATTAATCTCAACTTTTTTTTTCTTTTTTATTAATTAAAATCAAAGAGATTTTATTTTCTAGTCTTGTAAGGGCGTCGAGACTTTGATAGGGACTTCCAATTTTCTTCTTTTCATCACAATATCTTTCTCTACTACTCATATGACTGCAAAGAGTATGCCAAACATATAAATTAGATTAATAGCTTTAAATATAGGGGATGGATTACATATTTAAATAATTCATATTTTTAAAGTTTTGGAAGTCTTTAAAAAAACATGCATTTTAGCGGTAAATTTTTCGCTCTACACATACCCAGGAACCATTTAGAAGAAAATTCACTCATGCCTGGTCTTAAAATTTCTATGATATAATATGTAAAATAATATTTAGCACTTTATTGTCTGCAACTTCAAGTGGAAAAACTCTCTTCTTGTGAAACCTTCTTTAAGCAAATAATATAATATACTCGGTTTAAGTTCTTTAATTTGTGTCACCCAATCCATCATTATCATCGCCTCGCTTACATATATGGTTAAGATGCGATTTAAGATTTTTACTTTAAAAAATTATTTAAGGAATACAGTCCAACAATCTTAACCGTTTCAATATGATATAACTAAGTTTAACCTTAAAAAAAAGCCTCAAAACTATTTTAAGGAACAAAAATATATTTTGCCATAATAAACGATGTCCAGACTACAACCAATACTTCTTTTGTGGAGTATAACTTATTTCCTTTGTTGGCAGACATTAAAATGCTTTTGCTAGTTTACATAATAGTGGACTCATATGATTCAACCGATTACCAAGTATGATGTGGTATTTAAGTTTCATATAGAAAAACATAGAACACTTCATCTATTTCAAACATCTTCCAGTAATAATGAGGATAATTAATTAATTTTTTAAATATGGATTAGAATAAATAATACCATTGGAAAAAATGATAATTATGTTGAACTTCATTAAAGTCAATCGGTAGTCCAAATATCTTTATTTATGATCTCCTTATTCCTGTGCATCGACATTTGTAAATCAAAATCTAGATTTATTTAAGTTTAAAATTAAAGGTAAATCAAAATTTTACCTAATCTTTTCCTTATTTGTGTGATGAAAGACTTGTAAAATTGGGATGATATTTGTGACTTTAATTATATAGATTTACATATCAGTGATCATGTAGTTTTTTATAGCAAGTCTCACTGATCATATATTATTATGCCATAATGATTTTTTCTTTTAGTTATTATTGGGCTTTTGGTCTATCACATGTTTCGAAAAGAAATTTTTTCTTTCATTTTTACGAGAGTGTCAATAGAATATTTCATACCTTTTTCTCCTACCTATTGTAACACCCCGAAATTATTTTTGAAGTATTTTAAGACCATTAAGAAGATTGACATGTGCTAATTATATTAATTCGGGTTTGAACAAGACTAATAATTTGAATGATATCAGTTAATCATGATAATATATGTATGAGGTGTATTAAGAACGGTTTATGGTCTAATAAGATACCTAAGGCCAAGTCAAGTTAAAAAATTATATGATGGGATAAAGTTTCAAGTGAGTTCGCACAAGACCTAGCTTCAAACGAGTATACCTCTCAAGATATAAAGGGTTATATGGTGTATAACCTATTAAATGAAAGGTATATGTGTCTAGTTTCTAATTCTTTAAACCGTTTGTCATTTGGAAATTCATACAAGAAGTTATGACCTTTTTACTAAAGGGTGACAGAACAGCTACGCGAGTCTACGTAGCCTACGCAACATAGCAGCGTAGCCTACGCACCATAACAGCATAGCCTACGCACTATTGCGTAGGCAAATCTAGCAACTTCCAAAATGAAGGGGAATGGAAGTCCATCCTGCGTAGCTTTTGTGCGTAGCCTACGTAGGAGGCTACGCAGTTCCAAGGGTCATGTTAAAGGGGCTGAAACAAGGGGTTTAGAGAGAGAATTCTTCAACTTAGAATTGATTTCTAGATAGAAGGAGGAACTCTTCCACCATGGATACACTTCAAGATAAGTTATTTTGGTACAAGGATGATTATATAACATCATTTAGTGATAACACTTACATTATTATGGATCAAATCCATAGAAAATGGGTTGAATTTTCAAGAACACCAAAAAGAGAAAAAGATAGATTCTTCCACCAACACCAAGAGGTAATACCTTTACTTGATCTTCATATATATGTCATATTGGAGTATGGGTAGCATGTTTATGAGTTTTATTTAAAGTTATAATGTGATATTGTATGAACCCTAAGGGTGGGTCTTGAGAATGCTATTTTTGGATAAAGAAGAAGATGAATAGTGATGAATTGATATATATACATATGTTTTGAGTTTCTAATGATTCCAATAGACTTGATAACTTAATTGATGCACTAATTTAATTGGGAATCACCATTTGGATAAGATACAACACTAGTTCTTGAAATGGATGTTCTTGAACCTAGACTTTTGTAGGAGAAGGCAATAAATAGTGACTTGATGATGTTGGGTAATGAACATAGTATTATTAATGACTCTAAATGAGTATTAAATGATAAGAATTGAATTAAATAGGCTAATGGATGAGCCTATTGGATAATTTGGGATGGTTGAAGGTTTGTTGCCGAATTGTGAAGCCTAAATGGGTATTTATGAATCTTTTGGGATATCTAATTGTTGTCGAATTTGGTTTAATGTAGTTGGGATATCTAATGGTAGGTATTGAATTGTGGGTGATATTTGGACATTTTAATCAATTGGAGCATTGTAGTATTTTCGGAGCTTGAAGATTGAGGTAAGTTGATTAATACTTACTCTTCTTGAGAGATTTTCTCTAAAATCATATTTGAGTTATTACATGAGTTGGTTTATAAATGTGCATCCGTACGTGTGGGGATAAGCGGGAAAGATGTCACCATATGTTTCTAAATTGTTGCTTATGAAGTGTCATAAAATTTTATAAAAGTCTTATTTTCAAAATTTGTTGGTAAAATGACACTTAGGGAAATTCTTATAAGTTTTATTAAAACTTATTTGTTGATAAGAGTATAAAATGCTTGACTGCTAAATATATGCTTTCATGAAAAAGATTATCTATTGAAATTTCACCAAAGGAAGCACTTGTTGTATCTTAAGGTTTATGTTAATTGCTGAAGGTTTTAACCTGAAAAAGGTTATTCATTTGATTTTATTCAAATGGTTTGGATTCACTATGAAAATCTTGATCTGATAAAAATAGATCCTTTGGGGCAATTTGTGATGACCCAAAAGGCCATCTTATGTTTTAGAACTCGATTCTATGCTTTTAATCCTTAAAAATTATATTTTTACCCTCTTCGATTTGCGTGCTTCGGCGGGGCGTGTTTCCAAAAAATTTTTATGTTGAAAATTGATGAAAATAAAAATTTTTGTCTTAAAAGTTGATTTTTGTTGACTTCGGTCAATATTTTTGGTAAATGGGCCCGCATCCGTGTTTGACCATCCCGGTGGGCCCGTATCGAATTATGAGACCTAGGCGTATGCCCGGAATCAAATTCAGAGGTCCCTAACTCGAGTTATGCAATTTTGATGAAAATTAAAAGTCTGAAAATTATTTGTTTTAAGAATTGAGTGATGTTTGGCATTGTTAGTACCGGGTCCGTATTTTTGGTTCCGGAATCCGGTACATGTTCATTATAATATTTATATCTTATCTGTGAAATTTGGTGAGAAACGAAGTTGGTTTGACGTGATTCAGACGTCCAGTTGTAAAAATAGTAATTTTAAAGTGTTCTTGAGAATGTCATTTGATTTGGTGCTAAATTCGTAGTTCTAGGTGTTATTTTGGCGATTTGATCGTATCACGACCCAAAATCCAAAAAGGCCGTGATGGCGCCGGACACCACTGTCAGGCAAGCCAACCATAATCAATTAACTTAGTTACCCATTTTAGTATTTTTAAAATAAAAATTTTCTTTAATAAAACTGTAGAGATAAAACTCATAGAGTAAATGATAAATATTTTTGCAGCTCAATTTCTAAACAATTCACAACCATTCCCAAAATACGGTGTCACAAGGGAATGAGAATTTACTAGGAAATTAAAAATAAAATACAGCATCTCTCTAGAATACCAATTAGACAAGAAGAATATAATAACTCTGAAGGAGACTCTGTTAGCTGCGGATCGTAATATAGAATGCAGCTCACCTATGTCCCCACAATTATTAACCACACCTCTGCGCCCACAAGGCTGCTATACATATATGTACCTGCACAATAAAATATGCAGCAAGTGCAGTATGAGTACGAAAACAACGTGTACCCAGTAAGTATCAAGCCTAATCTCAAAGTGGTAGAGACGAGATAGCCGACTTTGACACTCACTATGGGTCAATAATAATAATAATTGAAATAAAACTAGAATATTTAAATCAGCATGATTCACAGAATATAACAATAATTTATTTAACCAATAGAAATAATAAGAATCTTTCAAATGCAACAATTTTCCAATTTATTAATTAAATCATGCAATTTCAATAAAACTTCCAATTTATCAAATAACTTTAGAAGGTGCAATTCAATTTAAATAAAGTTTCAATTTATCAATTCGTCTCATTTACAGGAATAACAATAATTCCTTAACAAGCAGGAATAATAATTCATTAAATTTCAAAGATTTTCAATTTATCAATTAGCTTCGCAAGCTGAAATAAACTATTAAGGTATTGTGTAATTATTATTATTAAGCACGATTTCTGCCGATGACGTACGGCCCGATCCAGAGTGTCGTGTACACTGCTGAGGGACGTGCGACGCGATTCATAGATGCATCTATCCTGCCGAGGCGTTCGGCCCGCTCCACAAGAAAGGAGGACATTTTCTTATATACCTCCGGAAGGAGAGTATATTTATTATGAGATAAATTCGGGAGGAGAACAATTTCTTTTAACAATTAATTGATTTAAACAGAAAATCAAGCATATGAAATTTTCATCCTTTAATATCTTTATCTAACAATTCACAATATATTCATATATATCAATTAATATTAATTAATCAAGGAATATAATTTACACAAGTAATTCATGCTCTGAGTCCTAAACTACCCGGACTTTAGCATTAATAGTAGCTACGCACGGACTCTCGTCACATCGTGCGTACGTAGCCCCTGCAATTAGCAACAATTATTCAATTTAATCCCTATGGGATAATTTTCCCCTCACAAGATTAGACAAGAGACTTGCCTCGTCTCAAAGTCCACTTTCCAATTATCGCGTCACGTAAAATTTTCGGTTCGATGCCGAAAAATCCGAAACTATCCAAAAGTTATATAAAATAATTAATACACGTTCAACAATTCGAAATTTATCTATTAAATAAATTACCCTATCCAAAATGGTAAAATTTCTAAAATTTATCCGGGCCCCACGCACCCGAATTTCGGAAATTTCCGGAGGAAATCGTTACCCATAATCTCAAAAACTCAAATATAAAATTTTCATCCAATTCCATAACCATTTTCGTGGTGAAAAATCAAAAATACCAATTTTCTAGGTTTTCCTTCAAAACTCCGAATTTCTATAAATTTTCATGTCTAAATTCATATATAAACCATGTATTTAACTTGCAATAGGTGGGAATTAACTTACCTCCAAGTTGCTAGGTGAATGCTCCTCTCAAGAAGCTCTAAAGATCGTCCAAGAATGAAGAAATGAGCAAAAATGCTCAAATCCCCGCTTTAAACACTCACTGCCCAGCGATCATCGCGCCCGCTGCAAAATTTTTCGCATCCGCAGCTTCGCACCCGCGATGGATTTTTCGCACCTGCGGCTTCACACCCGTGATGAATTTTTTGCATCCGCGGCTTCGCACCCACGATGGATTTTGGATTTTCGCATCCGCGGCTTCGCACCCGCGATGGATTTTTCGCATCCGCGGCTTCGCACCCGCGATCACACCAGATATCAGCTGTCTCAACTCTTCTTCAAATTCCAAATTCGATCCGTTAACCACCTGGAATCCACCTGAGGCCCTAGGGACCTCAACCAAATATACCAACAAGTCCTACACCATCATACGAACTTATTTGAAACTTCAAATCACATAAAACGACGCTAAAACCACGAATTTTGCTCCAATTCAAGCTTAATGAAATTTAAAATTTCCAACTTCTACATTCGATGTCGAAACCTATCAAATCAACTCCGATTGACCTCAAATTTTGCACACAAGTCATAAATAACATAACAGAGCTATGAAAATTTTCGGAACTGTATTCCGACTCCGGTATCAAAAAGTCAACTTCCCGGTCAAACTTTCAAACTTAAATTCTTGTTTTAGCCATTTCAAGCCCAATTTCACTACGGACTTTCAAATAAAATTCCGATCACGCTCCTAAGTCCAAAATCACCATACGGAGCTGTTGGAATCATCAAAATTCTATTCCGGGATCGTTTCCATATGATTCGATATCCGGTCACTATTTGAACTTAAATTCTTTTTAATTGTTCTATCAAAATTCCATATCCCGGGCTAGGGACCTCGGAATTTGATTCCGGGCATACGCCCAAGTCCCAAATCACGATATGGACCTACCAAAACTGTCAAAATACTGATCCGAGTCCGTTTGCTCAAAAAATTGACCAAAGTCAAACTTGGCCTTTTAAAGCCAACTTAAGGAACCAAGTGTTCCGATTTCAACCCAAACACTTTCAAATCCCGAACCAACCATCCCCACAAGTCATAAATCATTTAAAGCGCATACGAGAAGTTTTATTTAGGAGAACGGGGTTCTAAAAGTTAAAACAACCGGTTGGATCGTTACATTCTCTCCCACTTAAATATACGTTCGTCCTCGAACATGCTAAGGACTGTTCCGGAGTTGTCCAAAATCACAGTTTAACACTTCGAGCACCTACCCGTGCTATCACACCTAATTGAGGACATTAGCTCGAGCCAATATGAAGATTCTCCCCTTTATTTAGGCAAATAAGCCTTAGAGCCCAATTCTAATACTAATAATTCCAACCTATGAATGTCGTATCAATCACTACACGATGCACCAATACATGATTGCATACCTTTGTTGAATTTAGACCATGCACTGCATCATTCACATGAGTATAATAACATCATCCGATAACAATAGCCAAAATTCCACGAATCTGATGTTCACAACACACCTCATGATACCTATAATTCCTGTTCCAACTCTTGAACTGCTTCCTCGATGGAAGAAATGTGTAGAAATTCATAACCAACTGCTGAATCAACAAATTATTGAGTTTCTCATTCTGACAAGAACCATTGCCTCATTATGGACCAAATAATGGTATTTTCTCTTTATTATACTTCATATAATCCGATCGTACTGATCCCGGATCCAATAACCTCGTCTCACTTAGTATAAGCTGCTCGGGCAATAAGTCACTTCAGACATGACAAAAAGTCTCATATGGTGCCACAATGAGCTAATAAGCTACAGACTCGATTGCGATACATAAGGAACATAGACTATGGAAAGGATTACTCAACCCACGTGACTAATTAAATAACTGAAAAGGTGTCATGAACCTTCCTCAGAAAATGGGACACAAAACAGACAAAATAGAATATAGGGAACTGTACTCAACATCACACTATTGCGGCGTGCAACCCGATCCGCACAAAAAGAATCTATATAAAGAAAAAAAATACTTACAGAGCTAGAATGCTCATTACTTACAAAATATCCGAACATCGGACACAAGCACGCTAAGTGCATAATACCATCCTTGGAAGGACCGACAACGCCATACGCTACAAAACTTAAGCACAACTAAGGTGCGATATATGATCTGAATTTTGAGAGCCATCCTGCTCACATAACACCATCGCTACGCGGAGCCTCAACACATAAGAATTTTGTCAAGCCGTTTCATAACTCATACAACACATTATAGTATTACATGAAATAACCGACGACGAAACGAGATCCAACATCCGAATACTCCTACATAGGGAGCTTTTATATTGAAATGAATACATCTGGTCTGATATAGAGCCCATATTCATATTCAAATACATCCACAGACCTCAAGTCGATTCTGATCGCATCGTACTAGGCTAATAATCTTTCAAGGATCCATAATACCCTTTTTCCCATAACACATAAGAATAGCCATCATAATCGGAACAAACTTCCTCAGTCCACAACCAAATGAACCGAGCGCCCTCAAGGCATAAATTCTCAAATCAGCGATATTACCACAATCTTCATACTTGGTTTCAATCTTCACTCAGTCAAGTGACTACATGTCACTCTTACACAATCTTTCCGTGAGACACGCTCCTACGACCTTTCGCACCAGGTAACAAGTCTGCACATCCATGCTACCGGTTACACTAATGTTGTAAAGCATATCAAGAATCCACAAATCAATACACAATGTCTCTTATACCTGACATCGACCTTAGATGATGCCAAAAACAATACCATCTTACTTTAAACATCTAAATCCCTTTCCTACTCATCCGAGCTCATGACATCCTTGTCAACACCGAACCGAAATCTTAAATCCTTAACTTTCGAATCCCATGCTACTTAGTGCACTTAACCACGCCAATGCGCAAGAGTACCGGAATTCCATCATAACTCCCGAACCACTAATAGGATAAACACTTCATCATATAGAAACCTCCTTCTTAACTCATTTCAAGAGAACCATTGCAACACGTGACTGAATTCCCATATCCATAGAAAATACCGGCCTCAAGTAGTGTTCTAAACCACCATAACTCTTCTGGGATCCCTCTACACAGAATATATCATAATACTTGAATTCCTCCAAATAAAATCAATTACGGCGATCGTCAAGCCTCGCACGTACCGTCACAAATCACACGCATAATTTAATGCGCTGAAGGAACTGATCATTTCCACCATCATGCCGATTCAACCATTGTTAGCCGACCCGTCTATTCTCAATTTATTTTCAACTTACCTTAGAAATAATAATAGCTCCATTCATTACATTATGAACTCAAATCCGTACTCATCTCGAGTGACCTTATTTCACGAGACCACGCTGTTTCAAAACCCACTAATCATCTCATATCCCTCCTTGTGCGCACTTTCACATCTTCAATAGGTACACCCATTCTGATACTTCTTTTATAAATCCGAAGTTATTTCCTTCTGTTTCCCTAATTCTACACCACAACCTGAAGATAACGCAGAGTACTCCAAGCCCCATTTCATAATCTGCTGCAAAAGCTCGATACTCAACCATACTATAGACTCGAGATCCTTAGGTACCACACTTTAAATTGTTGAATCCACTAGGACCGTTATTGAGAGTCACTTGCTCTGACTTGTTCCCAAACACGATCAATTCCAAGGACCTGCTAGCACATGGACACTTTCTCAAGGAAACACCCGACTATCTCACTTTCCCTGTGCATTACATCTACACGAAGCATAAACTCTGAGTCTTCCCAAAGCCCGAACATGAATCGATAAGGCCAAATATGGCACACATTCCTCAAATCCTTTGCTCAAATTACCACTGATGTTTTCTTTTCTTAGTCGTGATGACCCACCAATATACCGATAACCATAAACCGCACAAGTTGACACTACGCAATCCAATCATAGATGGTGGGGATCTCCCACTTAGCTTGAAGCTACAATTACGAAATTCTGGAATCCACCGAGATTCTTTCTTCATCGTTGACATGATCCTACACACGCAACTCACCAAATTTCTCGGAATCCTTCTATTAACCTTTCATAAACACTCCAAACCACTATCCACATTTACATATTAAATCTCTTACCGGGTAACCAGTAAAATTCTTCGCAAAAGCTTTGTCAACACCACACGACCACTAACCTGCTCACAGGAAATATCCCACCTGTGAAAATTACATGCCGGCATATTCCAACGCCGCTGTACTGGGTGCAAATACTACAAAATCAGTAGATCATCCTGAGTCCGAGCTCATTCACCAGTTGCACCAGTCCGTTCACTCCTCATGGACGTCAACTAGAGGTGCAACAATACCTTCCAATCCAAAGTCATGTTGTATCCTTCTTCATATCAAGCAACTCCCTCCTGTTGTATCCAATCTTCCTCAATATAGCAGCTAATATTACAACTTAAGTCTGTAAACTTAGTCATTGTCCATTCTACATCCCAAATCACTCCAAACGTTCCTTAAGGCGTGTAATCATCCTACCACGTAACCCATATGCTACTTTGCCACTCTCCCACTTTGGTCAACCATCTCCTTTAAGAAACTACTCTGCTTCTGTTTTCTTACACTTGGCCTTTTCGGAACCTAACCACCGCAAGGCACTTCCACATGTCCTTCCTCATCCTTCGCTGCCCAGTTGTTGCCTTAACTCAAAATCCGTCTCTGTAGCACTTGAACCAATAGCTCGTTACCAGCTTTAAACCTTTCTGACGATCATCCTTCTCGAGACATCAACACTAGAAACGCTACTTCGATCCTGAATTACTGCATACCGTGATCTCTAACGACTGCTTCCCCTATACCAATTCCTAACACCCCGTCATGAAGGCGAGTTGAAGAATACCATAACGCCCGCAAACCTTAATGCATTTTACAAGGCGATAACACCACATCAAAATTGAGAACTCTACCACACTCGAAAATATCAAGCTTCGTTACTGTATTGACCCCAAACCTGAACATTCATAGTCCGATTGCCTTTTCTCCATTGAAATTAAAACATGGAACCTCTGAATCATGTACTGAGAAAACCTTCTTTCAAGTCGTTTACTGCCCTGACACATAGATGGGCATTTTGTTTTCCAATTCATAAACACTGTGCGATAACAATGCACGAATTCTCATGACAATCAATGCCAAATCTCAAAACCTTAGGTAGTACTGATACTTAATTTGAAATGACAGAGAGTCCTTTCGCAAGGCGATGACAATAGCCCAATTAATTACACAAGGAGAAGTATCATGTACTACATCTGTAGTACCATTAAAATTTTCCTCGATCCCCAATTTATAACAAGCGCTTCACGTCGCATAATATTGAATAGGAAGGAAATGTAGGCATAAGCATCAAAGGAATCGAATCGCACGATGAGGAATTAAAAAGGGAAGTATTCCTAACAGCCTTGTAGCCTCTCGAAGATAAGCACAGACGTCTCCGTACCGATCCGCAAGACTCTACTAGACTTGCTCATGACTCGTGAGACCTACGTGAACCTAGTGCTCTGATACCATGTTGTCACGACCCAAAATCCAAAAAGGCCGTGATGGCGCCGGACACCACTGTCAGGCAAGCCAACCATAATCAATTAACTTAATTACCCATTTTAGTATTTTTGAAATAAAAATTTTCTTTAATAAAACTATAGAGATAAAACTCATAGAGTAAATGATAAATATTTTTGCAGCTAAATTTCTAAACAATTCACAACCATTCCCAAAACCCGGTGTCACAAGTGCATGAGCATTTACTAGGGAATTAAAAATAAAATACAGCATCTGTCTAGAATACCAATTAGACAGGAAGAATATAATAACTCTGAAGGAGACTTTGTTAGCTGCGGATCGTAATATAGAATGCAGCTCACCTATGTCCCCACAATTATTAACCACACATCTGCGCCCACAAGGCTGCTATACATATATGTACCTGCACAATAAAATGGGCAGCAAGTGCAGTATGAGTACGAAAACAACATATACCCAGTAAGTATCAAGCCTAATCTCAAAGTGGTAGAGACGAGATAGTTGACTTTGACACTCACTATGGGTCAATAATAATAATAATTGAAATAAAACTAGAATATTTAAATCAGCATGATTCACAGAATATAACAATAATTTATTTAACCAGCAGAAATAATAAGAATTCTTCAAATGCAATAATTTTCCAATTTATTAATTAAATCATGCAATTTCAATAAAACTTCCAATTTATCAAATAACTTTACAAGCTGCAATTCAATTTAAATAAATTTTTTAATTTATCAATTCATCTCATTTACAGGAATAACGATAATTCCTTAACAAGCAGGAATAATAATTCATTAAATTTCAAAGATTTCCAATTTATCAATTAGCTTCGCAAGCTGAAATAAACTATTAAGGTATTGTGTAATTATTATTATTAAGCACGATTTTTGCCGAAGACGTACGGCCCGATCCAGAGTGTCGTGTACACTGCCGAGGGACGTGCGACGCGATCCATAGATGCATCTATCCTGCCGAGGTGTTCGGCCCGCTCCACAAGAAAGGAGGACATTTTCTTATGTTCCTCCGAAAGGAGAGTATATTTATTATGAGATAAATTCGAGCGGAGAATAATTTCTTTTAACAATTAATTAATTTAAACAGAAAATCAAGCATATGATATTTCCATCCTTTAATATCTTTATCTAACAATTCAAAATATATTCATATATATCAATTAATATTAATTAATCAAGGAATACAATTTACACAAGTAATTCATGCTTTGAGTCCTAAACTACCCGGACTTTAGCATTTATAGTAGCTACGCACGGACTCTCGTCACCTCGTGCGTACGTAGCCCCCGTAATTAAGCAACAATTATTCAATTTAATCCCTATGGGGTAATTTTCCCCTCACAAGATTAGACAAGAGACTTACCTCGTCTCAAAGTCCACTTTCCAATTATCGCGTCGCGTAAAATTTTCGATTCGATGCTGAAAAATCCGAAACTATCCAAAAGTTATATAAAATAATTAATACACGTTCAAAAATTCGAAATTTATCTATTAAATAAATTACCCTATCCAAAATGGTAAAATTCCTAAAATTCATCCCGGCCCCACGCGCCCGGATTTCGGAAATTTTCTGAGGAAATCGTTACCCATAATCTCAAGAAATCAAATATAAAATTTTCATCCAATTCCATAACCATTTTCGTGGTGAAAAATCAAAAATACCAATTTTCTAGGTTTTCCTTCAAAACTCCAAATTTCTACAAATTTTCATGTCTAAATTCATATATAAACCATGTATTTAACTTGTAATAGATGGGAATTAACTTACCTCCAAGTTGCTAGGTGAATGCTCCTCTCAAGAAGCTCCAAAGATCGTCCAAGAATGAAGAAATGAGCAAAAATGCTCAAATCCCCGCTTTAAACACTCACTGTCCTGCGATCATCGCGTCCGTGGCAAAAGTTTTCGCATCCGCCGCTTCGCACCCGCGATGGATTTTTCGCACCTGCGGCTTCGCACCCGCGATGAGTTTTTCGCATCCGCGGCTTCACACCAGCGATGGATTTTGCGCATCCGCGGCTTCGCACCCGCGATGAATTTTTTGCACTCGCGATGGATTTTTCGCACCTCAGCTTTGCACCCGCGATGAATTTTTCGCATCCGCGGTTTCGCACCCGCGATGGATTTTGGGCATCCGCGGCTTCGCACCCGCGATGGATTTTTCGCATCCGCGGCTTCGCACCCGCGATGAATTTTTTGCATCCGCGGCTTCGCACCCGAGATGGATTTTTCGCACCCGCGATCACACTAGATATCAGCTGCCTCAACTCTTTTTCAAATTCCAAATTCGATCTGTTAACCACCCGAGGCCCTCAGAACCTCAACCATATATACCAACATGTCCTACAACATCATACAGACTTATTTGAAACTTCAAATCACATAAAACGACGCTAAAACCACGAATTATGCTCCAATTCAAGCTTAATAAAACTTAAAATTTCCAACTTCTACATTCGATGTCGAAACCTATCAAATCAACTCCGATTGACCTCAAATTTTGCACACAAGTCATAAAAGAAATAACGGAGCTATAAAAATTTTCGGAACTGTATTCCGACTCCGGTATCAAAAAGTCAACTCCCCGGTCAAACTTTCAAACTTAAATTCTTGTTTTAGCCATTTCAAGCCCAATTTCACTATGGACTTCCAAATAAAATTCCGATCATGCTCCTAAGTCCAAAATCACCATACGGAGCTGTTGGAATCATCAAAATTCTATTCCGGGGTCGTTTGCACATAATTCGACATCCGTTCACTATTTGAACTTAAATTCTTTTTAATTGTTTCATCAAAATTCCATATCTCGGGCTAGGGACCTCAGAATTTGATTCCGGGCATACGCCTAAGTCCCAAATCACGATACGGACCTACAAAATTGTCAAAATACTGATCCGAGTTCGTTTGCTCAAAAAATTGACCAAAGTCAAACTTGACCTTTTAAAGCCAACTTAAGGAACCAAGTGTTCCGATTTCAACCCAAACACTTCCAAATTCCGAACCAGCCATCCCCACAAGTCATAAATCATTTAAAGCACATACGGGAAGTTTTATTTAGGGAAACGAGGTTCTAAAAGTTAAAACGACTGGTTGGGTCGTTACAGATCGCGCGAGCAAGTTTGTATGATATATTTAGATTTGTGTGCATGTTTGGTTTGGAGCCCCGAGGGCTCGGGTGAGTTTTGGATAGGCCACGGGATGTTTTGGACTTTGGAAAATCTGATTTTCTACATATTCTGGTGTTCTCGCATGTCCTTCTTCGCGTTCGCGAAGGTCCTCTCGCGAACGCGAAAAGTAAACTGGTGAGGCTGAAATCTCTTCTTTGTGAACGTGAAGGCCTGGTCACGAACGTGAAGTAATGGGGCATTTACCATTCGCGAATGCGACCATCTCATCGCGAATGCAAAGAACTTAGAGACCTGGGGGAGGGTTGGTCGTTCCTTCATCGCAAACGCGAGCAATGTCTCGCGAACGTGAAGGCCATGGGGGGTAGCCTATGCGAACGCGAACACGGTCTCCCGAACACGAAGGCTTGGCAGCCTATACTCTTCGCGAATGCGACAGTGCTCTCGCGAACGCGATGAACACTGTCGCCCAGCACTTAACAGAATCCAAAAATGGGAATTGGCCATTAACTCATTTTCTCAAAAACCAAACGGGCGAGAGGCGATTTTCAAGAGGTAGTTTCTTTCCCAAAGTGTTGGTAAGTGATTCTAAACCATTTTCTTTCAATTACCCATTACATTTTTTGAATTATTAACCTAAAATCTAGAGTTTTCATGGTAGAATTAGGGGTTTGGGTAGAAACTAGGGATTTCGGAAATTTGGGGATTTAGACCTCAATTTGAGGTCGGATTCCAAAACCAATTATATATTCGGGCTCGGGGGTGAATGGGTAAATGGATTTTGGTCCGAACCTCGAGTTTTGACCAAACGGGCCCGGGGTCGATTTTCGACTTTTTGAAGGAAAATTTGAGAACTTTAATTTATGCAATATAATTGATTCCTTTAGCAATATTTGATATTATTGAGTCATTTTTGAATAAATACGAGTGGTTTGGAGGTGAATGCTAAAGGGAAAGCTGCGATTGAGTATTGAGTGTCCTTTAGAGCGAGGTAAATGTTGTGTCTAACCCTGACTTGAGGGAATTAGGAACCTCAGATTATTTGCTATGTGAAATTCATGTGAGCGGCGTATATGTGAGGTGAGGAGTACTTATGCGCCGCCAATTTACCTGTTTTCTCTGTTTCCCCCATTTTTTTATATTGTCTCTTTCCTATGCCTAACTGCTACGTGTTTATACTAGTGTTGTTAAATTGATCGTTCTTATCACGTTTACGGATTTTCTGGTGATAATTGAGTATTTATTTCAAAGTTGAGATTGATATTGTGGAACCAAATGTTGAAGTAAGGTTTGTACTTGTTATTCTATCTCCCTGTTGTTATTTATTCATTGTATTATGGTAAGGGAGAGTGTTAATACATGAAGGGTGATGCCGTGCCATATTGTGAGTGTTAATGCACGAAGGGTGATGCCGTGCCATATTGTGAGTGTTAATGCACGAAGGGTGATTCCGTACCATATTGTGAGTATAAACGCACGAAGGGTGATGTCGTGCCATGATATGAGAGTTAATGCATGAAGGGTGATGCCGTGCCATTTCTATTGATTTTATGGTGAGATTGAGAGTAAAAGCACGAAGGGTGATGCCGTGCATTTTTCCTTTACTGTATTCGTGCTCTTGTTGATTTATATTATATTGGTTGTCCCAGTTCTCATTCTACTGTAGCTCTTTGTTTCGTATTTTCGCCTAGCATGTTTCCCCCTCCCGATAATTCTTGTCTAGCTCTTCATTACTGTTATTTGTATATACACTGTTAAATTATACAAGTTGATTTGTAGGTTCCTTGCCTTAGCCTCGTCACTACTTCATCGAGGTTAGGCTTGATACTTACCAGTACATGGGGTCGGTTGTACTGATACTACACTCTGCACTTTGTGCAGATTTTTATACCGGCTCGAGTTGATCGAGATTTTAGCTGTTGAACCCGTTATCTGGAGACTCAAGGTAGATCTGTCGGCGTTCACAGACCTTGAAGTCCCTGTCTATCTTTTCAGTTTTACTGTTTTGTTCATCCAAACAGTTGTATTTCTTTCAGACTATTACTTGTAGTGAATTCTAGAATGCTCGTGAATTGTGACTCCAGATCCGGGTGGTAGTAATTAATACAGTTTTTATATTATTTCGCACTTATTATATTTTATCTTAGCTAATTATTGTTATCTACTGAATGGAGGATTTGGGTTAATGATTCTCTAACATTGGCTTGCCTAGCAAGTGAAATGTTAGGCGCCATCACGGTCCCGACGATGGAAATTCCGGGTCGTGACACAATTATGCTATGAATCTATTTTTTAAATATCAAATGTTTTGGGAGTTACTAGTGGAGACCACCGAGATTGGTTCGAATGTCGAGTTCGTTACCATGGAAATACACGTGCCGGTGTAGGGACACATTCCAAGGCTAAGCCGAGGTTTGTGGGATAAAGTCTCCAATTGAGAGGGAAAATGATCATTACATAAAGTAATGAGGTTAAGTCGACTCGTACGACACTACGAGAAGCCGCCCAGACAAGTAGGGTCAAATACTTATTACTAGGTCGATCACCTATTAGTTGTTTATTATATCGATGTCGGTATAGTACTCCCGGTGAAAGGTAAAAGAGGACTTTCTTATGTTTAGGCCTAAGGAGCCGAAAATGATTTCAGTGACTTAATGAGATTGAAATGGTTTTATATGATATCTATTAAAATCTTGGGTTGATAGAGATGTTATAAAACAACAACCCAGTTAAATCCCACTAATAGGGTCTGGGGAGGGTAGTGTGTACGTAGACCTTACCCCTACCCCGAAGGAGTAGAGAGGCTATTTCCGAAAGACCCTCGGCTCAAAAAAACAAAAAGACAAAAGGGGCAAAAAGGGAGACAATATTAGTATCACAACAACAATCATAGGATAAATAGGAACACCATGAAATCTAGAAGAAAGATGCAAAGTAAAGGGAGACAATATTAGTAAATATTAGTATCACCCCAATAGTCATAAGAAAAATAGGAACCTCATGAAATCTAGAAGAAAGATGTAAAGCAAAAGCGATAGCTAGTAAATAGGATCTGCACTGAAAAGAGAAATAGTAAGCCACAACATTCCCACTAGTTATCTTAGAAAAAAAACCCTACATGGCTAGTCCCACCATGTTACAAAGTAAGACACGACTCAACTACCTCCTAACCTACAACCCTAATACTCGACCTCCACATCTTTCTATCAAGTGTTATGTCCTCGGAAATCTGGAGCCTCGCCATATCCTGCCTGATCATCTCTCCCCAATACTTCTTAGGCCGCCCTCTACCTCTTCTCGTGCCCTCCGTAACCAGTTGCCCACACCTCCGTACCGGAGCATCTGGGCTTCTCCTCTGAACATGTCCGAACCATCTAAGCCTCGCTTCCCGCATCTTGTCATCAATGGGAGCCACATGCACCTTCTCCCGAATATCATCATTCCTAATCTTATCTATCTTAGTGTGCCCGCACATCCACCGCAACATCCTCATTTCTGCTACTTTCATCTTCTGGATATGTGAGTTCTTAACAGGCCAACACTCAGTCCCATACATCATGGCCGGTCTAACCACCGCTTTATAAAACTTACCTTTGAGTATCGGTGTCACTCTCTTATCATACAGGACTCCAGATGCTAACCTTCACTTCATCCATCCTACCCCAATACGGTGTATGACATCCTCGTCGATCTCCCCCCTGGATAACCGAATCAAGGTACTTGAAGCTGCCTCTACTCGGGATGACCTGTGAATCAAGCCTCACATCCACGCCCACTTCCCCTGGCTCAGCGCTGAACTTACACTCCAGGTATTCCGTCTTCATCCTGCTCAGCTTGAAACCCTTAGACTCAAGAGCCTGTCTCCAAACCTCCAGCCTCTCGTTAACACCGTCTTGCGACTCATCATTCAGAACTATGTCATCGGCGAATAGCATGCACCATGGCACATCCCCTTGAATATGGTGTGTTAACGCGTCCATCACTAGGGCGAATAAGAACGGACTGAGCACAGAAAACTGTAAAGTAACAACAACAACAACAACAACAACAACCCAGTATAATTCCACTAGTGGTCTCTGGGGAGGGTAGTGTGTACGCAGACCTTACCCCTACTATGAGGTAGAGAGGCTGTTTCCAATAGACCCTCGGCATCCTTCCCTCCAAGAACTCCCCACCTTGCTCTTGGGGTTGATAGAGATGTTCTAAAACTTTATAGTATGACTTACATTTCACTTGTCTTTTATCTGAAATGATAAAGAGCATGCTTTATATAATTGTTTATCACCTTATGTCCAATATTGGTTGCATAGTTTTTGTAAAATCTTGTCCCATGAACTTATGTTAGAGAGAGTTTATGATACTTATTGAGTACCATTGTGGTGTACTCAGCCCACTTACTTTTCATGTTTCAGGATGAGGTACGGTACGTGGCATACGGACATGGCTAGGATGACTCTCTTCTTGAGGTATATGGCAAGGCACCACTCCTATTTTGTGGTAGCTATCATGTTATTTCTTAATTTATATTAGTCGGGCATTAGCCCAAGTATTTAGTTCTATTCCCGGGTATAGAGGCTCCATAGATAGTTGTGAAAATTTCTAGTAATGGGATTGTACGCGACATACATAAAAAAATATTTACTTTACTTACTCTCATTGTTATGATTATGAGAGGCTCCAGGTATGATTTTGATTTGGAAAATTATTCCATGGTTTAACTTGAAAATATATAAAATTTTCAAAGAGCTTCCGCAGTTAAATTGGTTTTTCATGCATATGGTTTGGGTGCATCATATGGGTTGGTTCGCTCAGGTCGGATAGTGTGCCGGGTGCCGGTCACGCGGATTTGGGTCGTGACAAACTTGGTATCAGAGCACTAGGTTCTAAGTCGAGTCCTAGAAAGTCTATGGAGCCGTCTCAAGTAGAGGTCCCTCTTATCGGTGTGTTGCCGGCCACACTTATATCGGGGAGGCTACAAGGACATTTAGGGAGTTTCACTTTCTTCTTACTCTAGTTCGTGCGTTGTGCCTGAAATGAGAGACACGATTCTATGTCGTATTGACTACCCGACATGGTAGGTACATAAGTGATGAGCACAAAGTTCAAGGTTCAAGATATTACACGTGCTGCTTGAAAAATAGCCGGGAAGGATTGGACTGTCCAGTAATGAATTAAATGATGGGTTAAGGTTGAGAACATATTTAAAATTGATACAGTCAAGATGTACAACTGTGGTAAACAAGAATCATAGGTCGAATTCCGAGAAACTCATGGAAAAGAAAATGAGGTGACGATGTCAGTAAGTACTGTTAGAATGGCATAAGAACTCACGAAAGACTGTATTGGAGGTTGAAAAACAATTGGGTAATTCCTATATAGGAATGTTTTTAAATTGTAGATCAAGGTATTGGGACAACCATTTGCTATGACAATCATGGTTTACTAGTACAACAAAGGAATAAATAAATAAAAAGGGAAACACAATGGTTACAAGATAAATGGGAAGGTAATACCTCAATTTACCGTGATGTGATATCGAGGAATGAGAAGAATAGATTTGGTAAGAGAATGTGAATCAACCAAGTTCATACCGAGCACCTTGTGACTCATAAGAATCAGGACCAATTTGGGATAATGTCAAGAATGACCAAAAGTATCTTTTAGAAAAAAGGATGTAAGGTAACCTTTATGATTTTTTGAAGAGTGAACAAGGAAAATGCAAGAGATGACCCTTAGTCTCACAAGAGATTGGGAGAATCTCTACTTGGCAAGGTCTTTGTCATGGTAGTGTCACATGTAATAATATAATTTGTAAGAAATAAAGTGCCACGTGTGGGAGCAAATTGAGAATACTTAAAGGGTAGGTGAACTTTGAATACCTCCCAGATGTCAAATGTGATATAAATGAAAGTCAATCTTCAATGATGCACACTGAGGTATGTGAACTTAAATGGGTCAGTGAAAAATTGTTAATGCATGATATGCACAAAAAAGTGTAACCTTAAAAGATTTCAAGAAGTGAATAAGTTGCCAAAGGAGGTGAAGTGATGTGGAATAATAACTTTGAGTTGTCTAATCGGGATAGACCTTATTTTGTCCTTTTGAATGGTGGGAATTAAAAATTTCTGAAGGTAAGCTTCAAAGCACATCTACATGTGTCAAGGGAAGCTATTAACTTGTTATTTTGATGGAACATTAATATGAAAGAGGAATGAATATTTGAAATGATGTATTGGGCCAAATTGGAGCGTCAGGCGGATTATGAATATTGCATATGTAGTTTAAAACTCAAGAGCTTTCAAGCGACAATGGTACACGTGTGAAGTTGATGAGTTACAAGTGATCCAAGGCTACGTAGTGATGCCACATGAATCTTAGCATGTTATCTAGTGCAACAAGATTAAAGACACCCCGAGATATGAAGGTGATTATCATACGAATGATTGAGTACCCACGAGTAGGACCATTGAATAATGGGAAAACAAGGAGGTAATATTAATTGCACGAGGCATGATGACGTGAAGGTGTGCTATTAACTATAGTCACAAAAATTTATGTTATGATGAGGACATGAAGATAGATTGCACGTTTCTTACATCTGGCATTGTGAAAATAGTGTGTTATGGAAAGTTATATGAAAGTTATGCGGGTATAGCCCGAGGCAGTTGTATTTACCAGAAATGTATTTGAGCATGGACTGAAAGGCAAGATGCTAAAAAAAGGGATATCTTAAAGTAAAATGGGCACGAAAAGGGATATGCTAACTTTATTGTTGTTGTGAGGACAGGAAGAGATGATACTTGGCAACATGAGTTGCAGCTAGAAGTACCATGATACTTGGGTACGAGAAAGGGTCATGAAAAATTTGAAATGGTGAATTATTATTTTGAGTTGAGGAATAAATAACTTGTAGTAGTATATGGGCGTGTGTATAATCAGATGGACGGGGTACGAATTTATTAAAAACTTTGAGTATCAAGTTCGAGCTTTAGATTTGGGTTTTACGCCTAAGTAGGAGAGCATCAGAGCAAGTAGAAGTCATCTTAAGGGTGATGGTTGGAAAAATAGAATGGAGAAATTTTATTTATAAAAGAAAGATTAAGGAAACATCTTCGATAAGATTCCTGATGAAATGAGTAAGATTGTCATACGATGTTGGTATAGGGATCACATAATTATTACGAGCAATAGTTACAATGTTCAATATTGGGGTCATTAAAAGGTACTATCTAATAATTAAATATTTAATGGGCTACTTGAATAGATTCTTATAAATTTGGAGCATGTGTCACTTAAATTAAATTCAAGCAAGAGCAAAAATAAGGAAGTACTTTGGTCATATGTTGGACTTAGTAGAACAAATGAAGGTTATAAATGAGGATAAAGTATATGAACACTTGGCATGAAATGAGGCAAGAATAGGTTATATTATGCGTATTCCCAAATACGAAATACTTTTGTAAACCAAAATAATGTGCTCCAGTAAGAAGAACGGGTTCAGAAAAGAAAAATAGACTAAATGGTGCAAGTATTATTCTACTAGGTTTATCACTTGGGAGTTGGAAGCCTATAATCCATGGTAATAATCCTATGACAGGCATAACAAAAAATACAATATGAATTTATGGAAGAGAAATATCACAAAGGACATGATGGTATCTATGAGTTGGTTAAGGTTAATAAAATAGAAATATGTACAGTGATGTTCGAGAATGAATGGAAACTTGTGCCATGAAAGGGAAGGAAGTGGATTAAAAATTTATCATATAGCGGACTTGTTATCAATCAATTAGAGATCTAAAGGAAAATCAAAAGTTACAACTATAAGTGGAGGCATAGATCACCCACGTGATTGGATCTAAGTAAGACAAAATATCTTGTTGGTATTCAGATGGAATAAAAGAGTATTATGGAAGGAGTTGGCAACTCGAGAATCAAGGGTCCTATGAGGACAAACTATGCTTAGAAGTAATTTTATATTTATGAGGAAGTATTCGAATGGATGGAATAGAATTTTAATATAGACGAGAAATGCTCTTTCACGTGTGACTTGGTGTACACTTAATAAAGAGAGAATACGGATATGCATGGTAGTAGTATGTATTACAATATAGGGTAACCAGTGTTGAAATGAGAAAGGTATAGATATGCAATGGCTTAAAATTATAAAGAATTATTTGATTCAATTTTTGGTATATGCGCAGCCACGTGGGGCTTAGTTTGTTGTTGTCCATTGAGCATATATGTGCGGCCGTGTGGGGCCTAGATATCATATTATGTAAAAATATTTGATTGTTGAATTACGTTGAAATTGGTACCCGTGTTGGGCTTGTTCTGGACATGTTGATTTTTTTTTGGATAGTCTCAGTTACAGGGGATACTCTGTCGAAAATTTTAAGAATTTAGAGAGTTAACCAAATTTTGGGGCCTTAAGGAAGTTGAAATTTTGGAAGAATATCTAAGATCCATATGAAATCAGAAACGATTAAAGATGATGGTTAAGGTGAAAGGAGGATAATACTGTACCTAATAAGGACTTGTAAAACATTCGAGGACGAATGTAACACCCCGAAGAAAATTTCAAAGTGTTTTAAAACCATTAAGAAGATTGGCATGTGCTAATTATATTAGTTCAGGTATGAACATGACTAATAATTTGAATGATATTAGTTGATCATGATAATATATGTATGATGTGCATTAATAATGGTTTATGGTCTAATAAGATACCTAAAGCTAAGTCAAGTTGAAAATTATATGATGGGATAAAGTTTCAAGTGAGTTCGCACAAGACCTAATTTCAAACGAGCATACCTCTCAAGATATAAAGAGTTATATGGTGTATAACCTATTAAATGAAAGGTATATGTGTCTAGTTTCGAATGCTTTAAAACGTTTGTCATTTGGAGATTCGTACAAGAGGTTATGACCTTTTTACTAAAGGGCGACAAAATAGTTACGCGAGTCTGCGTAGCCTACTCAACATAGCAGCATAGCCTGCGCACCATTGCGTAGGAAAATCCAGCAACTTCCAAAATAAAGGGGAATGGAAGTCCATCCTGCGAGCCTTTGTGCGTAGCCTACGCAGGAGGCTATGTAGTTCCAAGGGTCATTTTAAAGGGGCTAAAACAAGGGGTTTAGAGAGAGAAAACATTAGTTCTTCAACTTAGAATGATTTCTAGAGAGAAGGAGGAACTCTTCTACCATGGATACACTTCAAGGTAAGTTATTTTTGTACAAGGATGATTATATAGCATCATTTAATAATAACACTAATATTATTATGGATCAAATCCATAGGAAATGGGTTGAATCTTCTAGAATACCAAAAAGAGAAAAAGTTAAATTCTTCCACCTAGAGGTAATCCCTTCACTTGAGCTTCATATATATGTCATATTGGAGTATGGGTAGCATGTTTATGAGTTTTATTTGAAGTTATAATGGTATATTGTATGAACCATAAGGGTGGGTCTTGAGAATGCCATTTTTGGGTAAAGAAGAAGATGAATAGTGATGAATTGATATAATTACATATGTCTTGAGTTTCTAATGATTCCAATAGACTTGATAACTTAATTGATGCACGAATTTAATTGGGAATCACCATTTGGATAAGATACAACACTAGTTCTTGAAATGGATGTTCTTGAACCTAGACTTTTGTTAGAGAAGGCAATAAATAGTGACTTGATGATGTTGGGTAATGAACATAGTATTATTAAGAACTCCAAATGAGTATTAAATGATAAGAATTGAATTGAATAGGCTAATGGATGAGCCTATTGGATAATTTAGGATGGTTGAAGGCTTGTTGCCGAATTGTGAAGCCTAAATGGGTATTTATGAATCTTTTCGTATTTTGTTTAATATAGTTGGGATATCTAATGGTAGGTATTGAATTGTGGGTGATATTTGAACATTTTAATCAATTGGAGGATTGTAGTATTTTCGGAGCTTGAAGATTTAGTAAAGTTGATTAATACATACTCTTCTTGAGGGATTTTCTCTAAAATCATATTTGAGTTATTGCGTGTGTCACGACCCGAAATTCCTATCTTCGGGACCGTGATGGTACTTAACATTTCACTTGCTAGGCAAGCCAACGTTAAAGTATAACTAGTCGTTTTAACAAATGTTTTAAATTAATTAATAACAAGGAAATAAATGCGGAAATAAAGTCTGAAATATAGTAAATAATCCATAATAATCGCGATATCTAAATAACATCCCAGAACTAGAGTCACAAGTGCACGAGCTTCTAGAATAATACAAATAAAGTTTTGAATAAAATTTAAGCTGTTTGAATATAATACACAACTGAGATAAGATTGAAGGAGACTTCAGAACTACGAACGATGTGCAGTTATATCTCAAGTCTCCTCTGGGTAGTTGAATTCGAGAAAGTCTATGGTGTACTCTACTGGGGCCAACTCCAAAATCTGCACAATAAGTGCAGAGTGTAGTATCAGTACAACTGACCCCATATACTGGTAAGTGCCGAGCCTAGCCTCGACGAAATAGTGACGAGGCTATGACAAGACACGTACGTAAACTACCTGTACAAGTATATACATATACAAATTAACAATAATACAATAAATAATAATTTATAAATTGGGAGGGAACATGCAAAGGGGAATGATATAATAATTTAAGCAGGAGAAGTATCACTTAGCAGCCATTTAATTTATCAACAATAAAATGAGCAATTGATAATATGAAAAGGGAACGGCACCACCCTTTGTGCTTTTACTCTCATTTGGCATGGCATCACCCTTCGTGCTTTTACTCTTTCTAAAAATGACACGACATCACCCTTCGTGCTTTTACACTCACAAATGGCACGACAACACCCTTCGTGCTTTTATACTCATAAATGGCACGACAACACCCTTCGTGCTTTTACACTCTTCCTTACCATGACAATGATATTATAAATAATAAAATTGGCACGGCTTCACCCTTCGTGCTTTTACACTCTTCCTTACCATGAAAATAATAATATAAATTTGAAAGAATATTAAAATGCAGGGATATGCACTTATCAATCAAATAAATAATAAAATTATACAAGAATGTCTTAATTAAATCGGTAATTATTCATAATAAATAAATTTCACCCACATGCTTTGACTCAACCACAACGCATAAGTACTCGTCGCCTCATATATATGTTGTACCCGCACATTAAATCACGTAGCAAATAGACAAATAAGTCCTACTCCCTCAAGTCAAGGTTAACCACGACACTTTCCTCGCTTTGCAAACAAATTTCAAGATTCCAATATTCTTTTGCCTCGCGAATTCATGTCTGAAATCCTCAAATCTAATCATAAACAATTCAATATACTCAATACAAATCGTAGGAATTAATTCTATATGAATTTACTAATTTTCCGGATTAAAATTCGAAATTCATCTAAAAAATCGACAATGGGGCCCATGTCTCGAATCCCCTAAAAACTCATGAAATCCGAACCCGTTCCGATACGAGTTCAACCATATAACAATTATCAAATTCCGGCATCGGATTGGCTTTCAAATCTTCATTTTATATTTTTGGAAGATTTTATAAAATTATGATTTTTCTTCAATAAATTCACGGATTCGCCGTGAAAATCGCCCAAACTTCGTCTTACCCGAGCTCAAAATCGAAAATCGTAGAAAATGGGACGGAAACCCATTTCCAGAACTTAAGTTCTGTTTGCCCAGATTTTTACTCATCGTGATCGCGAAAATTCGTTCGCGATCGCGTATAACAATTTCTACCTAGTCCATTTTACTCTTCGCGATCGCGGGAATGGCTTCGCGATCGTGAAGCACAATTTGCACAGGCTGCCAATTTTCACTACGCGATCGCGGGAATGCTCTCGCGAACGCGAAGTACAACTTCTCAGCCTTCTGTGATCGTGGACCACAATGTGCGATCGCGTAGCACAAATTTTGTGCTTCAGCTTCTGCCTCATTCCTTCTTCGCGAACGCGATCCATTCTACGCGTTAGCGGTGCACTGGGAATTAACCTTCTGCGGTCGCGTGCCTATATTTGCGAACGCGAAGGGTAAAACTCACGGCTCAAAATTTCCTTTTCGCGATCGCGGAAATGGATTCGTGAATGCGAAGCATCATGCACCATATGACATCAGAATCTCAAAAACCAGATTTTTCCAAAGTTCAAAATGGTCCGTAGGCTATCCGAAACTCAACCGAGCCCTCGGGGCTCTAAACCGTACATGCACACAAGTCCAAAAGCATCATACGAACTCGATCGCGCAATCAAAACACCAATTTAACATCTAGAATTACGAATCGGACACCAAATCAAATGGAATTTTCAAGAAAACTTTAAAACTTCTATTTTCACAACCGAACGTCTGAATCATGTCAAATCAACTCAGTTTCTCACCAAATTTGACAGACAGGTCATAAATGACATAAAGAGCTATTCTAATTTCTAGAATTGGATTCCGGCCCCGATATCAAAAAGTAAAATACGTGGTCAAACTTTGGAAATCTTTAGTCTTTAAATTTCTAGTTTCCGTTAAATGGCCATAACTTGAGCTAGGGACCTCCAAATTAAATTCCGGACATACGCCCAAGTCCCAAATCACGATACGGACCTACTGAAACTGTCAAAACACTGATCCGAGTTCGTTTGCTCAAAATGTTGACCAAAGTCAACTCAATTGAGTTTTAAGACTCTATTTCACATTTTAATTCATTTTTCACATAAAAACTTTCCGAAAAATTATACGAACTGCGCACGCAAGTCGAGGGATGATAAATAGTGCTTTTCGAGGTCTTAAAACACAAAATTAATTATTAAATTTAAATATAACCTTTTGGGTCATCACATTCTCCACCTCTAAAACAAACGTTCGTCCTCGAACGAAATTAGAAAAGTTCCTGAGCTGGTGAAAAGGTGTGGATATTTACTCTGCATGTCCAACTCGGATTTCCAGGTAGATGCTTCTACTGGCTGACCTCTCCATTGTACCCGAACTGAAGGATAACTCTTAGACCTCAACTGTCGGACCTGCCGGGCTAGAATAGCTACCGGCTCCTCTTTGTAAGTCAAATCCTTATCCAATTGTACTGAGCTGAAATCTAACACATGGGACAGATCACCATGATATTTTCGGTGTATAGACACATGGAACACTAGATGAACCGCTGATAAACTAGGTGGTAATGCAAGCTTGTAGGCTACTTTGCCCACCCTTTCAAGAATTTCGAAGGGTCCTATATACATAGGGATCAACTTGCCCTTCTTTCCAAACCTCATTACACTTTCATAGGTGAAACCCGGAGAAATACTCTTTCTCCAACCATGAATGCAATATCACAAACCTTACGGTCGGCATAACTCTTTTGCCTAGACTGAGCTGTGCGAAGTCGATCCTGAATAATTTTGACCTTATCCCAGGCATCCTGTACCAAATAGGTACCCAACAACCGAGCCTCTCCCGTACAATGCTTCATACAGAGCCATCTGAATGCTCGACTGGTAGCTATTATTATAGGCAAACTCCGCAAGTGGCAAGAATTGATCCCAAGAAACTCCAAAGTCTATAACACAAGCGCGAAGCATATCTTCCAATATCTGAATAGTGCGTTTTGACTGTCCATTGGTCTGTAGATGAAATGCTGTACTCAATTCAACCCCCTGCCTAACTCACACTGTACAGCGCTCCGAAAGTGCGAAGTGAACTGCGTACCTCGATCAGAAATGATAGACACGGGCACACAGTTAAGGCGGACAATCTCACGAATGTAAATTTTAGCTAACCGCTCTGAAGAATAGGTAACTGCCACTGGAATGAAATGTGCTGACTTGGTCAACCTGTCCACAATGACCCAAGCTGCGTCAAATTTTCTCTATGTCCGTGGAAGCCCAACAACAAAATCCATAGTGATACGCTCCCACTTCCACTCAAGAATTTCTAAATTCTGAAGCAAACCACCATGTCTCTGAAGCTCGTACTTAACTTGATAACAATTCAAATATCGAGCTACATATGCAACTATATCCTTCTTCATTCTTCTCTACCAATAATGTTGCCATAAATCTTGATACATTTTGGCGGCACCTGAATGAATAGAATACCTGGAACTGTGGGCCTCTTCCAGAATTAATTCATGAAGCCCATCCACATTAGGTACACAAATATGACCCTACATTCGCAGAACTCCATCTTCCCCCACAACAACCTGTTTGGCATCACCGTGCCACACCGTGTCCTTAAGGACAAGTAAATGAAGATCATCATATTGTCGCTCTCTGATACGCTCATGTAAAGAAGATCGAGCGACTGTGCAAGATAGAAACCGACTGGGCTCTGAAACATCTAATCTCACGAACTGATTAGCCAAAGTCTAGACATCTGTAGCTAACAGACTCTCACCAATCGGAATATAAGCAAGGCTGCCCATACTCACAGCCTTTCTACTCAAAACATCGGCCACCACATTAGCCTTTCCGAGATGATGCAAAATGGTGATATCATAGTCTTTCAACAACTCCAACCATCTTCTCTGCCTCAAATTAAGATCTTTTGTTTGAACAAATATTAAAGGCTACGATGATCAGTAAATACCTCACACGAGACACCGTAGAGGTAATGCCTCCAAATCTTCAGCGCATGAACAATGGCTGCCAATTCTAAGTCATGAACAGGATAAGTCTTCTCGTGAACTTTCAACTACCACGACACATATGTGATCACCCTGCCATCTTGTATTAATATTGCACCAAGCCCAACGCGAGATGCATCATAATACACCGTATAAGATCCTGAACCTGTGGGTAATACCAACACTAGCACCGTAGTCAAAGAAATCTTGAGCTTCTGAAGGCTCAACTCACACCTGTCTGACCATCCGAATGGAACACCTTTCTGGGTCAGTCTGGTCAATGGGCTTGCTATAGATGAAACACCCTCTACGAACCGACGATAATAACCTGCAAAACCTAGGAAACTCCGGATCTCTGTAACTGAAGTAGGTCTAGGCCAATTCTGAACAACCTCAATCTTCTTAGGATCCACTTTTATGCCTTCTGCAGATACAGCATGCCCCCAAAAGGCAACTAAGTTTAACCAAAATTCATATTTTGAAAATTTGGCATATAATTGATTATTCTTCAAAGTCTGAAGCACGCTCCTAAGATGCTGCTCATGCTCCTCTCGGCTGCTGGAGTAAATCAAGACATCATCAATGGATACAACCACAAACGAATTCAAATAGGGCTTGAACACCCGATTCATCAAATCCATAAATGTTGCTGAGGCATTTGTCTGCCCAAACAACATCACTAGGAATTCGTAATGCCTATACCGAGTCCGAAAAGCTGTCTTAGGGACATCAAATGCCCTAATCTTCAACTGATGGTAACCAGACCTCAAGTCGATCTTTGAAAACACCTTGACACCCTGAGGCTAATTGAATAAGTCATCAATTCTTGGCAGTGGATACTTGTTCTTGATAGTAGCCTTGTTCAACTGCCAATAATCTATACACATTCACATTGAACCATCTTTCTTCTTTACAAATAACACTGATGCACCCCAGGGCGAGACACTAGGCCTAATAAATCCCCGATCAAGCAAGTCTTGTAACTCCTCCTTCAGTTCTTTCAGTTCCGGCGGGGCCATACGGTATGGTGGAATAGAAATGGGCTGAGTGCCCAGATCCAAATCAATACAGAAGTCTATATCTCTGTCGGGTGGCATCCCTGGCAAATCTACAGGAAATACTTCTGAAAATTCACGAACAACTGGTACTGAGTCCATAGAAGGAACATCCGCACTGGAATCACGAATATAAGCCAAATAGGCTAGATGTCCTTTCCCGACCATACGTCGAGCCTTCATATAAGAAATAACCATGCTGGTAGAATGACCATGAGTTTCTTTACACTCTAATCGAGGTAACTCCGGCATGGCTAGGGTCACCATCTTGGCATGACAATCCATTATAACATGATAAGGTGACAGCCAATCCATACCCAAAATGACATCAAAATCTACCATATCAAGAAGTAGAAGATCCACACTAGTCTCAAGACTCCCAATAGTAACCACACACGAACGATAGACATGATCTACCACGATAGAATCTCCCATCGGAATGGACACACACGTAGGAGCACTTAGAGAATCACAAGGCATCACTAGATATGAAGCAAAATAAGAGGACATATAGGAATAAGTAGATCCTGGATCAAATAAAATCGAAGCATCTCTATGGAAAATTGGAACAATACCTGTAATCATGGCATCGGATGACTCGGCCTCAGGCCTAGCTGGAAAAGCATTCGGGGATGGGCCCCACCACTCTGAACTGTATCCCTGGGATGACCTCTAACTGGCTGGCCTCCACCTCTAACGGCCCTGTTCCACCTCTAGCTGCCTGACCCCTACCTCTAGCTGGCTGAGCAGGCGGTGAAGCAACCGGTGCTGGAATCATAGCACGAGAACCCTGCTGCTGCATGTTGCCCTGAGAAGAATAGGGCCCTACTGCTGCATGCTGCCCCGGCCTCTAGTGGCTCTGGTAGGGGGCTCGGGTGCCTGATCGTTGGTCCTCCCATTATGGGTCCTCACCATCTGTGAGAAAGAATAGAATAGAATCTTAGAATTTTTGGTGTCAATAACTCGCACGACAAGGAAATCAAAGAAATGTGATTGTTCTTAACAGTTACATAGCCTCCCGAAGATAAGTACGAATGTCTCCGCATCGATTCACGAGACTCTAATAAATCGGCTTGTGACTCGCGACTCCTACGAACCAAGAGCTCTGATACCAACTTGTCACGATCCCAAATTATCCCTCCGTAAGGTGTCATGATGGCACCTAGTTTTTACGACTAGGTAAGCCTAATATTGCGAAAAATATAAAGAAACACAACATTTTAAAGATAAACAACATATTATAAATAGCCAAGAGTAGTACCACTCGGCATATACATAATAATTTCCCAAGTCCCGAAAAATCACTAAGTCACAAGCTGCTATAATCTATGTAGCTCTATACAAAAGTCTGAAGATAATAAGGAAAATCTCTAGACGAGGGAGTAGAAGGGGACTCCGAAGATCTGCAGACGCAAGCAGAAGTACCTTGAAGTCTCCTAGAATCAGCAGCACGTACTAACCCCGAGGCAGATAGCTTGCACCTGGATCTGCACACGAAAACATGTGCAGGGAAGGGCATGAGTTCACCACAATGGTACCCATTAAGTGCCAAGCCTAACCTCGGTCGAGTAGTGAAGAGGTCAGGTCAAGGCCCTATCAGAGTAAATATAATAAATTAAACAGTAAAAGATATAAGTAGAATTTACGTAACACAGTTAAAGAAATTCTCGAAAATTTAACAGTTAAGGGAGCCCTCGGCTCAAAACAAGGTAAACACAATGGAAAATCTCTCAGGATACCGCCCCGTAGTTTCAAATGAATATGCAGTACAGGGGGATCTCCCGGAATACGTCCGTAGTCCCAAAGTAAATATGCAGTACATGGGGATCTTCCGGAATACGTCTGTAGTCCAAAAGTAAATATGCAGTACAGGGGGATCTCCCGGAATATGTCCGTAGTCCCAAAGTAAATATGCAGTACAGGGGGATCTCCCGGAATACGTCCGTAGTCCCAATTTAAATATGCAATGCAAGATAAAATGACAGGTATGACATCGAGTTATACAGTTTATACTGGACACAGATAAGGCAAATAAGGACTTAACTGAACATGACGCACAGAATGTCAATTAGGCAGTTTAAACACGTAAACATGCTTTTCTAGTCTAAACTACACAATTAAACATATTAGTACAATTAATAAGAGAAGCAATTTATGATTTAAAAAGGTTAAATATGTTTTTTTTGCAATAATGGCCCGTGTACGTACTCGTCACCTCACGTACATGGCGCCCACACACCAAATAATATCAAGATATCCTAAGGGGAAAGTCCCCAACACAAGGTTAGGCAAGTCACTTACCTCGAACCACTCAAATCAACGTGATATCACGTTCTTGCCACGAGTATCCAACCCCAAATGGCCCAAATCTATTCAAAACAGTACAATACCATCAATATGCGCTAATGGAATGAACCCCACAAGAAAAACTACAAAATTAGGCAAAAACCCGAAATTGGCTCAAACTCGGCCCCCCGGGACCACGTCTCGAAACCCGACAAAATTCACGAAACTAGAAAGCTCATTCACTCACGAGTCTAACCATATCAAATTTACTAAAATCCGACACCAAATGGTTCTCCAATCCACAATTCAAAATTCCAAATCCCTAGCCTCCAACTTCCAATTTCCACCTTAAATACACATTAACTAGGTGGGTAAACACATGGCAAGGCAAGATTATTGACCAAAAATAAGCACAAGGAACTTACCTCAAGAAATTCCTCGAAAATGCTCTCAAAAATTGCCCTAACCCGAGTTTGCAAAGCCAAAAATGATAAAAATCGCGAAGCCCTTCGGTTTTAATCACTGCCCATGTATTTCCGCACCTGCGGAACTTGGGCTCGCACCTGCGTGTGCGCTTGTGCGGAAAACGTGCGCATCTGCCCAACTCACTTACCCCCTCTGCCTTCGCACCTGCGACGATAGGGCCGCAGCTGCGCACTCGCACCTGCGGACGTCCCTTCTGCTTTTGCGCAACTTGCGCATTTGCGAACAGCATTGAGCATTTGCGGGCATCGCAGATGCGAAACTTCCTCGCACCTGCGACCCCAGTCCAACTCTCAACTTCTCGCATCTGTGCTTTCATCTTCGCATGTGCGGCTCACGCACCTGCGGTCTATTTTCCGTAGGTGCGAAACACCAAAACAAGCAAAGGCACCAGATTTTCCTAAGTCCAAATTTCTTCCCGTTAAGCATCCGAAACACACCCGAGGCCCCCGGGACCTCGACCAAACATACCAACCAAACCTAAAACACCATACGAACTTAGTCGAGATCTCAAATCCCATCAAACAACGCAAAAATCACGAATCACCCTCCAATTCAATTTTAAAGAACTTGAAACTTCAATATTCTACAACCGATGTCGAAACCTATCAAATCACGTCCGATTGACCTCAAATTTTGCGCATAAGTCATAATCAACATTAAGGACCTACTCCAACTTCTGGAATCGGAAAACGACCATGATATCAAAAATTCCACTACCGGCCCAAAACTCCAAAAATTCGACTTTCGTCATTTCAAGCCTAAATGAGCTACGAACCTACAAAACACAATCCGGACATTCTCCTAAACCCAAAATCACCTAACAGAGCTAACGTAACCGAAGGAATTCCATTCTGGAGTCGTCTTCACACAGTTTCGACTACGGTCCAAATCCTAAGGCTTAAGCTCTCATTTAGGGACTAAGTGTCCCAACACACTCCAAAACTCAACACTAATCATCCCGGCAAGTCACAATAGCAGAAAAAGATTTGGGGAAAGCAGTTAATAAGGGATCAGGGTTATTACTCTCAAAACGATCATCCGGGTCGTTACATCCTCCCCCTCTTAAAACAATCATTCATCCTCGAACGAGTATAAAGACATACCTAAAACTATGAACAGATGAGGGTACTGGCTGCGCATACCCTGCTCGGTCTCCCAAGTCGCCTCCTCGACAGGCTGACCCCTCCACTAGACCTTTACTGAAGCAATTTTCTTTGACCTGAGCTTTCTGACCTGCCTGTCCAAAATGGCTACTGGCTCCTCAACATAAGATAGATCTTTGTCCAACTGGACTGCGCTGAAATCCAATACATGAGTCGGATCACCGTGATAATTCCGGAGCCTGGACGCGTGGAATACCGGGTGAACTCCTGCTAGGCTGGGAGGCAAGGCAAGCTCATATGCAACCTCCCCAACTCACCGCAATATCTCAAAAGGACCAATGAACCTCGGGCTCAGCTTGCCCTTCTTCCCAAACCTCATGACACCCTTCATAGGCGATACCTGAAGCAAGACCCGCTCACCCACCATAAATGCCAAATCACGAACCTTACGGTCTGCATAACTCTTCTGCCTGGACTGGGCTGTGCGAAGTCTCTCCTGAATCATCTTCACCTTAACTAGGGGATCCTGGGCCAAATCTGTACCCAACAATCCGGTCTCGCCCGGCTCAAACCATCCCACTGGGGACCGGCACTGCCTACCATACAAAGCCTCATATGGTGCCATCTGAATGCTGGACTGGCAACTGTTGTTGTAAGCGAACTCTGCAAGTGGCAAGTATCGGTCCCATGACCTTCCAAACTCCATCACATAGGCATAGAGCATATCCTCAAGAATCTGAATTGTGCGCTCGGACTGCCCGTCCGTCTAAGGGTGAAAGGCTGTGCTCAACTCCACCCTAGTACCCAACTCCTGCTACACGGCTCTCCAAAACCGTGATGTGAACTGTGTACCTCTGTCTGAAATGATGGATACTGGAATACCATGAAGGCGGACAATCTCTCTGATATAAATCTCAGCCAACCTCTCTGAAGAGTATGTAGTCAGCACCGGAATGAAATGGGCTGACTTTGTCAGCCGATCCACGATCACCCAAATAGCATCGAACTTCCTCAAAGTCCGAGGAAGTCCAACCACAAAGTCCATGGTAATCCGCTCCCACTTCCACTCTGGGATCTCCAACCTCTGAAGTAATCCACCCGATCTCTGATGCTCATATTTAACCTGCCGACAGTTGAGACACTTGGCCACAAACCCAACTATGTCCTTCTTCATCCTCCTCCACCAGTAGTGTTGTCTCAAATCCTGGTACATCTTCACGGCACCGGGATGAATGGAGTACCGCGAGCTGTGGGCCTCCTCGAGAATCAACTCCCGAAGCCCATCTACATTGGGCACATAGATCCGGCCCTGCATCCTCATCACACCGTCATCACAAATAGTCACATCTCTGGCATCACCTCGCCGAACCCTGTCCTGAAGAACTAGAAGATGAGGATCATCATACTGGCGCTCCCTGATACGGTCATAAAGAGAAGACCGAGCAACCACACAAGCTTATACCCGACTAGGCTCTGAAATATCCAATCTCACGAACTGACTGGGTAAGGCCTGAACATCCAAGGCTAAGGGCCTCTCAGCTACCGGAACATATACCAAGCTCCCCAAACTCTCTGCCCGGAGACTCAAGGCGTCTGCCACTACACTAGCCTTCCCCGGGGTGGTATAATATAGTGATATCATAGTCTTTAAGTAGCTCCAACCACCTTCGCTAACCCAAATTAAGGTCCTTCTGCCTGGACAAGTACTGCAAACTCCAGTGATCAGTGTAAATCTCACAGGGAACACCGTACAAATAATGACGCCAGATCTTCAGGGCGTGAACAATAGCTGCTAACTCGAAATCATGATATGGATAATTCTTCTCATGCACCTTTAACTGTCTAGACGCGTAGGCAATCACCCTACCATCCTGCATCAATACCGCTCCAAGGCCAATCCTCGAGGCATCATAATAGACAGTGTAGGACCCCGAACCTGCAGGCAATACTAATACTGGGGCTGTAGTCAAAGCTGTCTTGAGCTTTTGAAAGCTCTACTCACACTCCTCGGTCCACCTAAATGGAGCACCCTTCTAGGTCAGTCCGGTCATAGGTGCTGCAATGGATGAAAATCCCACCACAAAGCGACGGTAATACCCCGCCAAACCAAGGAAGCTGCGGATCTCCGTAGCTGATGACGGTCTGGGCCAACTCTGCACTGCCTTCACCTTCTTCGGATCTACCTTGATCACATCACAAGACACTATGTGGCCCAAGAATGCCACTGAATCAACCTAGAATTCACACTTGGAAAATTTTGCATATAACTTCTTCTCCCTCAAACTTTGAAGCACGGTCCTCAGGTGCTGCTCATGATCCTCCCGAGACCGGGAATATACCAGGATGTCATCAATAAACACAATGATGAAGGAATCAAGATAAGGCCGGAATATACTGTGCATCAAATGCATAAAGGCTGTTGGGGCATTAGTCAGCCCAAATGACATGACAAGAAACTCACAGTGACCATATCTGGTCCTGAAAGCAGTCTTCGGGATGTCCGGCTCCCGAATCTTCAACTGATGATAGCCAGAATACAAGTCAATCTTGGAAAATACCCTGGCACCCTATAACTGGTCAAATAAGTCATTAATACGAGGCAATGTGTACCTGTTCTTCACTGTAACCTTGTTCAACTGCCGATAATCAATACACATACGCATAGAACCATCCTTCTTCTTTACAAATAAGACCGGAGCACCCCAAGGTGACACACTGGGCCGAATGAAGCCCTTATCCTGCAACTGCTCCTTCAACTCCTTTAAACTCCTTCAATTCAGGAGGAGCCATACGATATGGAGGAATAGAGATGGGCTGAGTACCCGGCAACAAATCAATGCCAAAATCAATATCTCTGTCGGGCGGCATGCCCGGAAGATCAGCTGGAAACACATCTGGGAAGTCCCTCACTACTGGAACTAACTTCACTGTAGGGGTATCAATACTGGCATCTCTCACATAGGTCAAATACACATCACACCCCTTCTCAACCATTCGCTGAGCCTTAATAAATGAAATGACCCTGTGGGGAGTATACTCTAAGGTACCTCTCCACTCTAATCTCGGCCAACCTGACATAGCCAGCATCACTGTCTTAGCGTGACAATCAAGAATAGCATAATGGGGCGACAACCAGTTCATGATCAAGATAACATCAAAATCTACCATACTGAGAAATAACAAATCAGCTCTGGTCTCAAAACCACTAAGAGCAATCAAACACAACCGATATACGCAGTCCACAATGAGTGAATCTCCTACGGGAGTAGATACATAAACAGGGGAACTCATTGAATCCCGAGATGTCCCCAAATGTGGAGCAAAATAAGAAGACACATATGAATACGTAGAGCCTGGGTCAAATAATACTGATGCATCCCTATGACAGACGGGGACGATACCTGTGATAACTGAATCTGAAAAAACGGCCTCTGAACAGGCTGGAAGGGCATAGCACCTGGCCGGCCTCCCCCTCTAGGGCGACCTCGACCTCCCCGACCTCCACCTCGAGCTGGTTGAGGAGGTGGGGTAGCAGCTGGTGCTGGAAGAATGGCCGGAGGACCCGGTGGAGCACGTGAAGGCTGATAAGTCTGTGGAGGTACACCCCTCCTGGCTCTGGGGCAATCTCTAACCAGGTGACGAGTGTCACCACACTCAAAACAACCTCTCGGAGGATGCGGTGGCTGAGACTGACTCGGACCTGGCCTGCTGGACTGGCCGGTAATAGCACCTTGAGTATGAGGCATACTGGATACTGGCGGTGTATAATATGGCTCCTGAGGTCTAGGAGGAGCTGGGACACCGCTAGCTGCTAGAAGAGCTGAATGAACAGGGCGACTCACAAAACCTCTACCATAGCGTGCTGCTGGTGCACGAGCTCCTGAATAATGACCAGCCTCTCGAGACCTCTTGGCCTCTCTCTCCTCTCGGTCACGGGCGAACATGCCCTCCACTCTCCTGGCAATGCTCACTGCCTGCTGATAAGTGATGTCCATCTCCAACTCCCTGGCCATACTGGTCTGAATACTGGGGTGGAGTCCCTCAATGAAGCAACAAACCCTCTCTCTGACTGTAGCAACCAGAGCCGGTGCATGGCGATCTAACCCACTGAAATGGACTGCATACTCCGACACAGTCATAGAACCCTGACGCAACTGCTCGAACTCTGTGCGCCAAGCATCCCTGAGGCTCTGAGGAACATACTCACGCAAGAACATCTCTGAAAACTGAGTCCAAGTGAGTGAGGCTGCCTTGTTCGGACTACTCAGCTCATAGGCACGCCACCACTGATATGTTGCTCCCCTCAACTGGAAAGCGGTGAAAGAAACCCCACTCATCTCCACAATGCCCATAGTGCGGAGAATACGATGACACTCCTCAAGAAAACCCAGAGCATTATCTGAAGCTAGTCCGCTGAAATTAGGTGGGTGGTACTTTTTGTACCTCTCAAGTCTGAGCTGCTCTGCCTCAGAAGCAGCTACCCTGATCTCATGCTGAACCGGAGCCACTGGGGACATAGGAATATACTCTGGGGCCTGATCAACCTGGACCCTCTGCTCAGGGCTGCGGGCTGCGGGAGTCTGTGCCCCTCCCCCGGCCTGAGATGTAGCGGGAGCTATCGGAAATAGTCCAGCCTGAGCCAGAGTGCTGAACATGCTCAAGAACTGAGCTAAAGTATCCTGGAGGGCTGGAGTAGCAATAGGGATCTCCGACGCTGGCCCTCCAGCTGGAGCTGCTGGGGGCTCCTCTAACGCAGCTCTCGTAGGTGCTCGGGCTACACCGCGTGGTCGTCCTTTACCCCGACCCCGGCCTCTGGCAGGGGGCTCGGGTGCCTGATCGTCGGTCCTCTCATTGCGGATCCTCACCATCTGTGAGAAAGAATAGAATAGAATCTTAGAATTTTTGGTGTCAATAACTCGCACGACAAGGAAATCAAAGAAATGTGATTGTTCTTAACAGTTACATAGCCTCCCAAAGATAAGTACGAATGTCTCCGCATCGATTCACGAGACTCTAATAAATCGGCTTGTGACTCGCGACTCCTACGAACCAAGAGCTCTGATACCAACTTGTCACGATCCCAAATTATCCCTCCGTAAGGTGTCGTGATGGCACCTAGTCTTTACGACTAGGTAAGCCTAATATTGCGAAAAATATAAAGAAACACAACATTTTAAAGATAAACAACATATTATAAATAGCCAAGAGTAGTACCACTCGGCATATACATAATAATTTCCCAAGTCCCGGAAAATCACTAAGTCACAAGCTGCTATAATCTATGTAGCTCTATACAAAAGTCTGAAGATAATAAGGAAAATCTCTAGACGAGGGAGTAGAAGGGGACTCCGAAGATCTGCAGACGCAAGCAGAAGTACCTTGAAGTCTCCTAGAATCAGCAGCACGTACTAACCCCGAGGCTGATAGCTCGCACCTGGATCTCCACACGAAAACATGTGCAGGGAAGGGCATGAGTACACCACAATGGTACCCATTAAATGCCAAGCCTAACCTCGATCGAGTAGTGATGAGGTCAGGTCAAGGCCCTACCAGAGTAAATATAATAAATTAAATAGTAAAAGATATAAGTAGAATTTACGTAACACAGTTAAAGAAATTCTCGAAAATTTAACAGTTAAGGGAGCCCTCGGCTCAAAACAAGGTAAACACAGTGGGAAATCTCTCGGGATACCGCCCCGTAGTTTCAAATGAATATGCAGTACAGGGGGATCTCCCGGAATACGTCTGTAGTCCCAAAGTAAATATGCAGTACATGGGGATCTCTCGAAATATGTCCGTAGTTCCAAAGTAAATATGCAGTATAGGGGGATCTCCCGGAATACGTCCGTAGTCCCAAAGTAAATATGCAGTGCAGGGGGATCTCCCGTAATACATCCGTAGTCCCAATTTAAATATGCAATGCAAGATGAAATGACAGGTATGACATCGAGTTATACAGTTTATACTGGACACAGATAAGCAAATAAGGACTTAACTGAACATGACGCACAAAATGTCAATTAGGCTGTTTAAACACGTAAACATGCTTTTCTAGTCTAAACTACACAATTAAACATATTAGTACAATTAATAAGAGACGCAATTTATGATTTAAAAAGGTTAAACATGATTTTTTTTGCAATAATGGCCCATGTACGTACTCGTCCATTCACGTACACGGCGCCCACACACCAAATAATATCAAGATATCCTAAGGGAAAAGTCCCCAACACAAGGTTAGGCAAGCTACTTACCTCGAACCGCTCAAATCAACTTGATATCACGTTCTTTCCACGAGTATCCGACTCCAAATGGCCCGAATCTATTCAAAACAGTACAATACCAACAATACGCGCTAATGGAATGAACCCCACAAGAAAAACTACAAAATTAGGCCAAAACCCGAAATTGGCTCAAACTCGGCCCCCCGGGCCCACGTCTCGAAACCCGACAAAATTCATGAAACTAGAAAGATAATTCACTCACGAGTCTTACCATATAAAATTTACTAAAATCCGACACCAAATGGTCCTCCAATCCATAATTCAAACTTCCAAATCCCTAGCCTCCAACTTCCAATTTCCACCTTAAATACACATTAACTAGGTGGGGAAACACATGGCAAGGCAAGATTATTGACCAAAAATAAGCACAAGGAACTTACCTCAAGAAATGCCTCGAAAATGCTCTCAAAAATTGCCCTAACCCGAGTTTTCAAAGCCAAAAATGATAAAAATCGCGAAGCCCTTCGGTTTTAATCACTGCCCAGGTATTTTCGCACCTGCGGAACCTGGGCTCGCACCTGCGGGTGCGCTTGTGCGGAAAACGTGTGCATCTGCGCAACTCACTTACCCCTCTGTCTTCGCACGTGCGACGAAAGGGCCGCACCTGCACACTCGCGCCTGCGGACGTCCCTTCCGCTTCTGCGCAACTTGCGCATTTGCGAACAGCCTTGAGCATTTGCGGGCACTGCAGATGCAGAACTTCCTTGCAGCTGCGACCCCGGGCCAACTCTCGACTTCTCGCATCTGTGCTTCCATCTTCGCATGTGCGGCTTGCGCACCTGCGGTCTATTTTCCGCAGGTGCGAAACACCAGAACCAGCAAAGGCACCAGATTTTCCTAAGTCCAAATTTCTTCCCGTTAAGCATCCGAAACACACCCGAGGCCCCCGGGACCTCGACCAAACATACCAACCAATCCTAAAACACCATACGAACTTAGTCGAGCTCTCAAATCCTATCAAACAACGCAAAAATCACGAATCACCCTCCAATTTAATTTTTAAGAACTTGAAACTTCAAAATTCTACAACCGATGTCGAAACCTATCAAATCACGTCCGATTGACCTCAAATTTTGCGCACAAGTCATAATCAACATTATGGACCTACTCCAACTTCCGGAATCAGAAAATGACCCCAATATCAAAAATTTCACTACCGGCCCAAAACTCCAAAAATTCGACTTTCGCCATTTCAAGCCTAAATGAGCTACGAACCTCCAAAACACAATCCGGACATGCTCCTAAATCCAAAATCACCTAACGGAGCTAACGGAAGTGATGAAATTCTATTCCGGAGTCGTCTTCACACAGTTCTGACTACGGTCCAAATCCTAAGGCTTAAGCTCTCATTTAGGGACTAAGTGTCCCAACACACTCCGAAACTCAAAACCAATCATCCCGGCAAGTCACAATAGCAGAAAAAGATTTGGGGAAAGCAGTTAATAGGGGATCGGGGCTATTACTCTCAAAACGACCGGCCGGGTCATTACAGGTCTCTTATCAGACCCCTGCCCTCTCTCCTATGCAAGAAATATCTCGATCCTCCTAGAAACATTAGTAGCCGCTTGAAAAGCAATCTCACTTCCGGTATCCTTGGCCATATGAAGCCTAATAGGGTGAGTAAGTCCCTCAATAAACCTCCCCACTCTCTCTCTCCCTCGGTAGAAAGTAAAAGGAGAGCATGACGGGCTAGATCCACAAAACGGGACTCATATTGAGTAACAGTCATACTGCCCTGCTGCAGACGCTCAAATTGCCTGCGGTAATCCTCTCTCAATGTGATAGGGAGGAACTTCTCTAGAAATAGCCGTGAGAACTGCTCCCAAGTTAGTGTAGGTGACCCATCTGGTATGGACAATATAAAATCTCTCCACCGCCTCTTGGCAGAATCCATCATCTGAAATACAGCATTTGCTCCGGAGCAGGAGTAGTGGAAGTTTGTGCTCCTCCCCCATCTTGTGAGATAGCTGGTGCCACTGAAAATATACCATTATGGGCCACGCCCTCCATAAGACTTACCAAACGGACTAGAGCGTCCTAAAGCACCGGAGTAGCTATGAATCCTTTTGGGACCTGAACTAGTCCAACTAGTACAGTTTGAACTGGAACCTCCTCTTGAAGATCCACCTGAGGTTCTACAACAGGTGCTGCTGCTTGAGCTCTAGACCGAGCTCTACCTCTACCTCTACCTCGGCCTCTAGCACGACCTCTCCCTCGACCTCTACCCCTGGCCATAGTTGCCAATAGGGGCTCTGGTCCCTGTCCATCGGTAGATGTCTTACGTGTTCTCACCATTTGTGTGAGAATAAGAATAGAATGGTTCAATCATCGATGATAGAATAAAATCGCACGACAGAATAAGAAAGAAGTGATATTGTTCCTAAACTTCATAGCCTCTGAAAGATAAGTACATACGTCTCCGTACCGATCCTTCAGACTCTACTAAGCTTGCTCGTGACTCGTGAGACCTAAGTAACCTAGTGCTCTGATACCAACTGTCACGACCTGAAATTCCCACTTTCGGGACCGTGATGGCGACTAATATTTCACTTGCTAGGCAAGCCAGCGTTAGAATATAACTAGTCATTTTAAAAAATTTTTTAAATTAATTAATAACAAGGAAACAAATGCGGAAATAAAGTCTGAAATACAATGAATAATCCATAATAATTGCGATATCTAAATACCATCCCAGAATTGGAGTCACAAGTGCACATGCTTCTAGAATAATACAAATAAAGGTCTGAATAAAATTCAAGCTGTTTGAAATATAATACACAACTAAGATAAGATAGAAGGGGACTTCAGAACTGCGGACGTTGTGCAGTTATACCTAAAGTCTCCTTTGGGTAGTTGAATCCGAGCAAGTCTATGGTACGCCGCTGGGGCCAACTCCAAAATCTGCACAATAAGTGCAGAGTGTAGTATCAGTACAACCGACCCCATGTACTGGTAAGTGCCGAGCCTAACCTCGACGAAGTAGTGACGAGGCTATGACAAGACACGTACGTAAACCACATGTACAAGTATATACAAATACAAAGTAACAATAATACAATAAAAAATAATTTATAAATTGGAAGGGAACATGCGAAGGGGAATGATATAATAATTTAAACAGGAGAAGTATCACTTAGCAAACATTTAATTTATCAACAATAAAATGAGCAATTGATAATATGAAAAGGGCACGACACCACCCTTCGTGCTTTTACTCTCATTTGGCATGGCATCACCCTTCATGCTTTTACTCTTTCTGAAAATGACACGGCATCACCCATCGTGCTTTTACACTCACAAATGATATGGCAACACCCTTCGTGCTTTTATACTCACAAATGGTACGGCAACACCCTTTGTGCTTTTACACTCTTCCTTACCATGACAATGATATTATAAATAATAAAAAGGGTACGGCATCACCCTTCATGCTTTTACACTCTTCCTTACCATGAAAATAATAATATAAATTTGGAAGAGTATTTAAATGCCTGGATATGCACTTATCAATCAATTCAATACCAGAATACCGACTTCACCTTCCGAAATATTCAACAATAATTAAATGAATAATAATTTCACGAATAATGATCAAATAATCAATAATAAACTTAAACAAGAATGTCTTAATTAATAATAAACAAATTCCACCCGCATGCTTTGACTCAACCACAACGCATAAGTACTCGTCACCTCACATATACGTTGTACCCGCACATTAAATCATGTAGCAAATAGACAAATAAGTCCTACTCCCTCAAGTCAAGGTTAACCACGACACTTACCTCGCTTTGCAAACAAATTTCAAGATTCCAATACTCATTTGCCTCGCGAATTCGTGTCTAAAATCCTCAAATCTAATCATAAACAATTCAATATACTCAATACAAATCGTAGGAATTAATTCCTTATGAATTTACTAATTTTCTGGATTAAAATCCGAAATTCATCTAAAAAATCGACAGTGCGGCCCATTTCTCGACCCCGAAAAAACTCACGAAATCCGAACACCCGCCCCGGTACGAATTCAACCATACAACAATTATCAAATTCTGACATCGGATTGGCTTTCAAATCTTCATTTTATATATTTGGAAGATTTTATAAAAATATGATTTTTCTTCAATAAATTCACGAATTCATGATATAAATGAGTATTGAATCATGAAATGTAATCAATATAGGATAAGAAAAACTTACCCCAATGTTTCCCCATGAAAATCGCCTAAAAATTGTCTTACCCGAGCTCAAAATCGAAAATGGTAGAAAATGGGACGAAATCCCATTTCCAGAACTTAAGTTTTGTTTGCCCAGATTTTTACTCATCACGATCGCGGAAATTCGTTCGCGATCGCATAGAAAAATATCTTCCTAGGTCCATTTTACTCTTCGTGATCGCGGGAATGGCTTCGCGATCGCGAAGCACAATTTTGCACAGGCTATCAATATTCACTACGCGATCGCGGGAATGCTCTCACAAATGCGAAGCACAACTTCTCAGCCTTCCGCGATCGCGTAGCACAAATTTTGTGCTTCAGCTTCTGCCTCATTCCTTCTTCGCGAACGCGATCCATTCTACGCGTTCGCGGTGCACTGGGAACTAACCTTCTGCGATCATGTACCTATCTTCACGAACGTGAAGGGTATAACTCACGGCTCAAAATTTCCCCTTCGCGATCACGGAAATGGCTTCGCGATCGCGAAGCACCATGCACCAGATGACAGTAGAAGCTCAAAAACCAGATATTTCCAAAGTTCAAATGGTCCGTAAGCTATCCGAAACTCACCCGAGCCCTCGGGGCTCTAAAACGTACATGCACACAAGTCCAAAAATATCATACGAACTCGCTCGCGCGATCAAAACACCAATTTAACACCTAGAATTACAAATCGAACACCAAATCAAATAGAATTTTCAAGAAAACTTTAAAACTTCTATTTTCACAACCGAACATCCGAATAATGTCAGATCAACTCCGTTTCTCACCAAATTTGACAGACAATTCATAAATGACATAACGGAGCTATTCCAATTTCCAAAATCGGATTCCAGACCCGATAGCAAAAAGTAAAATCCGTTGTCAAACTTTGGAAATCTTTAGCCTTTAAATTTCTAGTTTCGTTAAATGGACATAACTCGAGCTAGGGACCTCCAAATTAAATTCCGGGCATACGCCCAAGTCCCAAATCACGACATGGACCTATTGGAACTGTCAAAATACTGATTCGATTCTGTTTGCTCAAAATGTTGACCAAAGACAACTCAATTGAGTTTTAAGGCTCTATTTAACATTTTAATTCATTTTTCATATAAAAAATTTGTGAAAAATTATACGGACTGCGCACGCAAGTCGAGGAATGATAAACAGTACTTTTTGAGGTCTTAGAACACAGAATATTAAATTTAAAGATGACCTTTTGGGTCATCACAACGTGAGTTGGTTTGTAAATGTGCATCCATACGTGTGGGGACAAGCGGGAAAGATGTTACCATGTGTTTCTAAATTGTTGCTTATGAAGTGTCATGAGATTTTATAAAAGTCTTATTTTCAAAATTTGTTGGAAAAATGACACTTAAGGAAATTCTTATAAGTTTTATTAAAACTTATTTGTTGATAAGAGTATAAAATGTTTGACTGCTAAATATATGCTTTCATGAAAAACATTATCTTTTGAAATTTCATCAAAGGAAGCACTTGTTGTATCTTAAGGTTTGTGTTAATTGCTACAAGATTTAACATGAAAAAGCTTATTCATTTGATTTTATTCAAATGGTTTGGATTGACTATGAAAATCATGATTTGATAAAAATAGATCCTTTGAGGCAATTATGCTATGAATCTATTTTTGAAATATCAAATGTTTTGAGAGTTACTAGTGGAGACCACCGAGATTGGTTCGAATGTCGAGTTCGTTACCATGGAACTACATGTACCGGTGTAGGGACACATTCTAAGACTAAGCCGAGGTTTGTGGGATAAAGTCCCCAATTGAGAGGGAAAATGATCATTACATAAAGTAATGAGGTTAAGTCGACTCGTACGGCACTACGGGAAGCCGCCCAGACAAGTAGGGTCAAATACTTGTTACTAGATCGATCACCTAGTAGTTGTTTATTATGTCAGTGCCGATATAGTACTCCCGGTGAAGGTAGAAGAGGACTTTCTTATGTTTAGGCCTAAGGAGCCGAAAATAATTTCAATGATTTAATGAGATTGAAATGGTTTTATATGATATCTATTAAAATCTTGGGTTGATAGAGATGTTATAAAACTTTATAGTATGGCTTACATTTCACTTGTCTTTTATCTAAAATGATAAAGAGCGTGCTTTATATAATTGTTTATCACCTTATGTCCAATATTGGTTGCATAATATTTGTAAAATCTTGTCTTAAGTTAGAGAGAGTCTATGATACTTATTGAGTAATGCTAAGGTGTACTCAGCCCTTTGCCCCCCCTCCCCCAGGGACCCACTTACTTTACATGTTTCAGGACGAGGTACGATACGTGGCATATGGACATGGCTAGGATGACTCTCTGCAAGGCACCACTCCTATTTTGTGGTAGCTATCAAGTTATTTCTTAATTTCTGTTAGTCGAGCATTAGCCCAAGTGTTTACTTCTATTCCTGGGTATAGAGGCTCCATAGATAGTTGTGAAAAGTTCTAGTAATGGGATTGTACGTGTCACGACCCGAAATTCCCACCTTCGGACCGTGATGACGCCTAACATTTCACTTTCTAGGCAAGCCAACGTTAGAATAATATTATCCATTTTAAAATAATTTTTAAATTTATTAATAACAAAGAACAAATGCGAAAGTAAAGTCTGAAATGTAGTGAATAATTCATAAAAACAACGGTGTCTAAATACCATCCCAGAATTGGTGTCACAAGTGCACGAGCTTCTAGAATAATACAAATAAAGGTCTGAATAAAATAAAGCTGTCTGAAAATAAACACACAGCTAAAATACAATAGACGGGGATTTCAGAAATGTGAACGCCATGCAGTTATACCTCAAGTCTCCTCTGGTAGCTGAAATCCGAGCAAGTCTATGGTGCGCCGCTGGGACCAACTCTGAAATCTGCACAAGAAGTACAGAGTGTAGTATTAGTACAACCGACCCCATGTACTGGTAAGTGCTGAGCCTAACCTCGACGAAGTAGTGACGAGGCTAAGGCGGGTCACTTACATTAACCTGTACGCAATATTAGTAACAACAACAAATAATAGAATTAAATCAGGTAACTCATTTATAATAATTGAAGCCAACTCAGCAGTCATAATCAATTATTATTTCCATCAATTCCCGTTGCAGTGTGCAACCCACTCTCACAATATATTCACATTTAATTATGTTGCAGCGTGCAACCCGCTCTCACAATATATTCATTTTCAATCCTCTCATATAATTATTTTCAATCAAGAATATATAGACTTTTTAATAAGTCTGTTGCGGCATGCAACCCGATCCTCCAATATGGACTTTTTAATAAGTCTGTTGCGGCGTGCAACCCGATCCTCCAATATAGACTTTTTAATAAGTCTGTTGCGGCGTGCAACCCGATCCTCCAATATAGACTTTTTAATAAGTCTGTTGCGGCGTGCAACCCGATCCTCCAATATATCCAATTACCAATTCTTATAGAAGAAATTTTCCCAATAAATGCAACAATTAATATAAAATTTTAAGACAACAAGCATACAATAATTATGATTTAATTATGAAACAAACAATGACAAATAGAAAATTATTATGGAAATCAGGGAGAAAATAGGCAGTTTAATATTTTATATGCTAAATATCAAATAACAATTAAGACACATAATTCAAATAGCATGTAACAATTAATGCAGGAATTCAAGAATTAATATTTGACAAAGAATAGGAGAGAAACAATTATTATAATAATTAATTCATGATTTAAAATGATTTATAATTTTTCAAGTAATTATGCAAACAATTAATTTGACGATGTATAGACACTCGTCACCTCGCCTATACGTCGTTCACATGCATTTCACATAACAAATAATTTAAGGGTTCTATTCCCTCAAGTCAAGGTTGCGCCGGACACCACTTCCAGGCAAGCCAACCATAATCAATTAACTTAATTACCCATTTTAGTATTTTTGAAATAAAAAATTCTTTAATAAAATTGTAGAGATAAAACTCATAGAGTAAATGATAAATATTTTTGCAGCTAAATTTCTAAACAATTCACAACCATTCCCAAAACCTGGTGTCACAAGTGCATGAGCATTTACTAGGGAATTAAAAATAAAATACAGTATCTGTCCAAAATACAAATTAGATAGGAAAATATAATAACTCTAAAGGAGACTCTGATAGCTGCGGATCGTAATATAGAATGTAGCTCACCTATGTCCCTACAATTATTAACCACACCTCTGCGCCCACAAGGCCGCTATACATATATGTACCTGCACAATAAAATGTGCAGCAAGTGCAGTATGAGTATGAAAACAACGTATAACCAGTAAGTATCAAGCCTAATCTCGAAGTGGTAGAGACGAGATAACCGACTTTGACACTCACTATGGGTCAATAATAATAATTGAAATAAATTATAATTATTCAAATCACCATGGTTCACAGAGTTAACAATAATTTTATTCAATTAGCAGAAATAATAAAAATCCTTTAAATGCAACAATTTTCCAATTTATTTATTTAAATCATGCAATTTCAATAAAACTTCTAATTTATCAAATAGCTTTACAAGCTGCAATTCAATTTCAATAAATTTTTAATTTATCATTTAAATCTCATTTACAGGAATAATAATTAATTCCTTAGCAAGCAAGAATAATAATTCATTAAATTTTAAGGATTTTTTAATTTATCAATTAGCTTCGCAAGCTGAAATAAATTATTAAAGTATCGTGTAATTATTATTATTAAGCACGATTTCTGTCGAGGACGTACGGCCCGATCCAGAGTGTCGTGTACACTGCCGAGGGACGTGCGACGCGATCCATAGATGCATATATTCGGCCGAGGCGTTCGGCCCGCTCCACAAGAAAGGAGGACATTTTCTTATGTACCTCCGGAAGGAGAGTATATTTATTATGAGATAAATTCGGGAGGAGAATAATTTCTTTTAATAATTAATTGATTTAAACAGAAAATCAAGCATATGAGATTTCCATCCTTTAATATCTTTATCTAATAATTCATAATATATTAATATATATCATTAATAGTAATTACGCACGGACTCTCGTCACCTCGTGCGTACGTAAGCCCCGCAATTATCAACAACTATTCAATTTAATCCCTATGAGGTAATTTTCCCCCTCACAAGATTAGATAAGAGACTTACCTCGTCTTGCTCCAATTTAATCCACTAGAAGGCCTTTTCCACGATTATCCAACTCTGTCTGGCTCGAATCTAGCCAAAAATAATTCGATACAATCACTAAAAATTATAGGAATCAATTCTATAAGAAAATGCTACATTTTCAATAAAAATTCTAAAATTAATTAAAAATTTGTTTGTGGGACCCACGTCTCGAAATCCGGCGAAAGTTACGAAATATGAACACACACTCAACCACGAGTCTACCCATACCAAAATCACTAAATTCCGATAACAATTCGGCCCTCAAATCCTCAAATCTATCCAAGAGGGTTTTCAAACTTTTTCCAACTCAATTCACCAATTAAATGATAAAAATAGTGATGGATTCGGGTAATTTAACCAATATTGAGTTAAGAACACTTACCACGTTGTTTTCTCTGAAAATCTCCCAAAAATCGCCTAAATTCGGGCTCCAAATTGTTAAAAATAGAAAATGTCCCATTTTTAGAACTTAAACCATCTGCCCAGTGATTTATTCTACACGATCGTGAACTTCCTCACGTGATCGCATAGCACAAATTTTACTGCCCAAACATTAACCCTACGCGATCACGGAAAATCCCACGCGATTGCGAAGCACAGTCTCTGCAAGCCTACGTGATCGCGAGCCTCCTCACACGATCGTGAAGCATTAAGCGCGTAGTCAACTTTTGCTTCATTTCCTCTTCTCGAACGCAGCCTTAGCCACGCGTTCGCATAGCATAACTGAATCCAACCTATGCGATCGCGGACTTGCCCACACGATCGCATAGAACAATTCTCAGCTGCCAAATTAAGCTTACGCGATCGGAACCCCATTCACGCGATCGCGTAGAACAAATCCACCTCTGCCTAAATTACTCTACGCGATCGCAGACCAACTTACGCGATCGCGTTTAAGGATACCAGAAGAAAATACCAGCAGTTATCAGCAGTGTTCCAAAGGCCAAAAGTGATCCGTTAGTCGTCCGAAACTCACCCGAGCCCCTCGGGACCTCAAACAATTATACCAACAAGTCCTAAAACATCATAAGAACTTAGTTGAACCCTCAAATCACACCAAACAACGCTATAATCACGAATCATCCCCCAATTCAAGCTTAATGAAACTTAAGATTTCCAACTTCTACATTATGTACCGAAACCTATCAATTCAAGTCCGATTGACCTCAAATTTTACACACAGGTCATAAATGACATAACGGAGCTATAAAAATTTTTAGAACTGGATTCCGACTCCGATATCAAAAAGTCAACTCCCCGGTCAAACTTCCAAACTTAAATTCCTATTTTAGCCATTTCAAGCCTAATTTTTTAACTACGGACTTCCAAATAAAATTCGGAACACGCTCCTAAGTCCAAAATCATAATACGAAGCTGTTGGAATCATCAAAATTCTATTCCGGTATCGTTTTCTCAAAATATTGACCGAAGTCAAACTTAGCACTTTAAGGCCAACTTAAGGAACTAAGTGTTCCGGTTTCAACCCAAACACTTCAAAATCCCGAACCAACCATCCCCGCAAGTCAGAAATCATTAAAAGCATGTTCGGAGAGTTTTATTTTAGGGAACGGGTTTTTTTTTAAAAGTCGAAACGACCGGTTGGGTCGTTACAAAATAGTTTAAGGATTCTATTCCCTCAAGTCAAGGTTAACCACGACACTTACCTCGCTTTGCAAATTCCAATCAATTACTCGACCACAACTTTTCCTTTTAAATTTATCTCCAAAAGCTTCAAATCTATTCACAAACAATTCAATATACTCAATACCAATCATATGAATTAATTCCATATGAATTTACTAATTTTCAGGATAAAAATCTGAAATTCATTAAAATATTCGATAGTGGGACCCATGTCTCAAATCCCGGAAAAACTCATGAAATCCAAACACCCGTTCCGTTACGAGTTCAACCATACAAAAATTATCCAATTCCGATGTCAAATGGACCTTCAAATCTACATTTTTTTCGTTTTTGAATGATTTTATAAAAATCTGATTTTTCTTCCATAAATTTACGGATTCATGATATAAATGAGTATGAAATCATGAAATATAATCAATATAGGATAAGGAATCACCCAAGAATCGCCTTACCCGAGCTCAAAAATTGGAAATGGTTGAAAATGGGTCGAAACCCAATTTCCAGAATTTAAGTTCTGTTTTTCAGATTTTTATTCATCGCGATCGAGAAAATTCATTCGCGATCGTGTAGAACAAAATTTGCCCAGGTTTGTTTAACACTACGCGATCGTGTATAAGGCCATGCGATCGCAGAGAACAATTTCTCAGCCTTACACGATCGCGTACAGGTTTATGCGATCGCAGAGAACAATTTCTCAGCCTTACGCGATCGTGTACAGGTTTATGCGATCGCGTAGCACATTTTCGGTGCTTCAGCTTCTGCCTCATTCCTTCTTCGCGATCGCAGTGCACTGGGAGCTAGCCTTTCACGTTCGCGTGCCTATCTTCGTGAACGCGAAGAGTAAAACTCACGGCTTAAAATTTTCTCTTCGTGATCGCAGGAATGGCTTCGCGATCGCGAAGCACAATGCACCAGATGACAGTAGAAGCTCAAAAACCAGATTTTCTAAGTTCAAAATCATCCCGTAGCCTATCCGAAACTCACCCGAGCCCTCGGGGATCCAAACCAAACATGCACTAAAGTCCTAAAATATCATACGAACTTGCTCGCGCGATTAAATCGTCAAAATAACACCTAGAACTACGAATCGGATAACAAATCAAAGGAAGTTTTCAAGAAAACTTTAAAACTTATATTTTCACAACCGGAGGTCCGAATCACGTCAAATCAACTCCGATTCTCACCAAATTCAGCAGACAAGTCATAAATATTATAGTGGACCTATACCGGGATCCAGAACCAAAATACGGACCCGGGGTCAATAAATCCAACATCAGTAATTTATTAAAAATCATTAAGCTTTCAAGCTTTTAATATTTCATCAAAATTCCATATCTCGGGCTAGGGACCTCAGAATTCGATTCCGGGCATACGCCCAAGTCCCAAATCACTATACGGACCTACAGAATTGTCAAAACACTGATACAGGTCTATCTGCTCAAAATATTGACAAAAGTCAACTCAATTGAGTTTTAAAGCTCTATTTCATATTTTAATCCATTTTTCACATAAAAACTTTTCGAAAAATTGTACGGACTGTGCACGCAAGTCGAGGAATAATAAATGGTGCTTTTCGAGGTCTTAGAACATAGAATTACTTACTAAATTTAAAGATGATATTTTGGGTCATCACAGTATCCAAAAGAATGTTATCTTTCTATATTTAGTAGGGTTTTTAACTCCAACGTGCACATTTTACTCTTAATGGCACTCTAATATGAAAATGATGTGGTATGTTTAGAACTATAAGACTCAAATGATATTTTTGATATGTACACACTTTTGGTTTGAGATTACAAGACTCATAGAAGCTTTTTACATTTTTAAATTTTGTATCCAATCAAATGAAGATACATAAAATGAAATGAAACAGAGGAAGTAGCGTCAGATTGACATGTCAAATGATGTTATCAGCTACTTCCTCTGTTTCGTTTCATTTTATGTTATCTTCATTTGATTGGATACAAAATTTAAAAATGTAAAAAGCTTCTATGAGTCTTGTAATCTCAAACCAAAAGTGTGTACATATCAAAAATATCATTTGTGTCTTATAGTTCTAAACATGCCATATCATTTTCATTTTAGAGTGCCATTAAGAGTAAAATGGGCACGTTGGAGTTAAAAACCCTACTAAATGTGGGAAGATAACATTCTTTTGGATACTGTGATGATCCAAAATATCATCTTTGAATTTAATAAGTAATTCTATACTCTAAGACTTCTAAAAGCACCATTTACCATTCCTCGACTTGCGTGCGTAGTCCGTACAATTTTTCGAAAAGTTTTTATGTGAAAAATGGATTAAAATATGAAATAGAGCTTTAAAACTCAACTGAGTTGACTTTGGTCAATATTTTGAGCAAACAGACCTGGATCAGTGTTTTGACAATTTCGATAGGTCCGCATCGTGATTTGGGACTTGGGCGTATGCCCGGAATCGAATTCCGAGGTCCCTAGCCCAAGATATGGGATTTTGATGAAAAATTAAAATCTTGAAAGCTTAATGATTTTTTAAAAATTACTGATGTTGGATTTATTGGCCACGGGTCCGTATTTTGGTTCCGGAGCACGGTATAGGTCCACTATAATATTTATGACTTGTCTGCCGAATTTGTGAGAATCAGAGTTGATTTGACGTGATTCAGACGTCCAGTTGTAAAAATATAAGTTTTAAAGTTTTCTTAAAAATTTCCGTTGATTTGGTGTCCGATTCGTAGTTATAGGTCTTATTTTGGCGATTTGATCACGCGAGAAAGTTCGTATGATGTTTTAGGACCTATGTGCATGTTTGGTTTGGAGCCCCAAGGGCTCGGGTGAGTTTCGGATAGGCTACGGGATGATTTTGAACTTAGCAAAATCTGGTTTTTAGCTTATGCTGTCATCTAGTGTTTTATGCTTCGCGATCGCGAAGCCATTCCTGCGATCGTGAAGAGGAAAGTTGGACTGGCACAATTGTGCTTCGCGTTCGCGACCAAGGGCACACGTTCGCGAAGGGTCGAAGTGCAAAGCTTCGCGTTCGCGATCGAGTCCTCGGGTTCGTGAAGAGTAAATGAGGCAGAAGCTGGGGTACTCAAATTCGTTCTTCGCGCTCGCATGAAACTGTCCGCGATCGCGTAGGTCTATGGGGTTATGCTTCGCGTTCACGTGTGAAATGTCGCGTTCGCGTAGAGCAAAGTGGCAGCCTGTGCAAAAATGTGCTTCGCGATCGTGAATCCATTCCCGCGAACAAGAAGAATAAAATGAATCTGGGCAAAGTTGTTCTACGCGATCGCGATGAATAAAAATCTGAAAAACAGAACTTAAGTTCTGGAAATGGGGTTTCGACCCATTTTCAACTCTTTTTCATTTTTGAGCTCGGGTAAGGCGATTCTTGAGCGATTTTCACGGAAAAACATTGGGGTAAGTGTTCCTTATCCTATATTGATTGTATTTCATGATTTCATACTCATTTATATCATGAATCCGTGAATTTATGGAAGAAAAATCAGATATTTTATAAAATTTTCCAAAAACGAAAATCTAAGACTTGATGATCCATTTGACATCGGAATTTGATAAATTTTGTATGGTTGGACTCGTATCGGAACGGGTGTTCGGATTTAGTAAGTTTTTTCGAGATTTGAGACATGGGTCCCACTGTTAAATATTTTAATCAATTTTGGATTTTTATCCGGAAAATTTGTAAATTCATATGGAATTAATTCCTATGATTCGTATTTAGTATATCAAATTGTTTGTGAATAGATTTGAAGCTTTTGGAGACAAATTTAAAAGGAAAAGCTGTGGTCGAGTAATTGATTGGAATTTGCAAAGCGAGGTAAGTGTCGTGGTTAACCTTGACTTGAGGGAATAGAACCCTTAAATTATTTGTTATGTGAATTGCATGTGAACGATGTATAGGCGAGGTGACGAGTGTCTATACGTCGTCAAATTAATTGTTTGCCTGCTTACTTGAAAAATCATAAATCGTTTTAAATCATGAATTAATTATTATAACAATTGTTTCTCATATTCTTTGTCAAATATTAATTCTTGAATTCCTTTATTAATTGTTACATTCTATTTGAAATTATATGTCTTAATTGTTTTTTGACATTTAGCATATTAATTATTAAACTGCCTATTTTCTCCCTAATTTCCATAATAATTTGCTATTTATCATTGTTTGTTTCATAATTAAATCATAATTATTGTATGCTTGTTGTCTTATAATTTTATATTAATTGTTGCATTTATTGGGGAAATTTCTTCTATAAGAATTGGTAAATGGATATATTGGAGGATCGGGTTGTACGCCGCAACAGAATTGATTGAAATGGATATATTGGAGGATCGGGTTGCATACCGCAATAGAATTGATTGAAATAGACATATTGGGGGATCGGGTTGCATGCCGCAACAGACTTATTAAAAAGTCCATATTGGAGGATCGGGTTGCACGCCGCAACAGACTTATTTAAAAGTCAATATTGGGGGATCGGATTGCACGCCGTAACAGACTTATTTAAAAAAAAGTCTATATATATACTTGATTGAAATAAATATATAACAGACTTATTTAAAAGTCTATATATATACTTGATTGAAATAAATATATGACAGACTTGACTAAAAGGAATATATTGGGAGAGTGGATTGCACGCTGCAACAGAATTGAATATGAACATATTGTGAGAGCGGGTTGCACGCTGCAACGGAAATTGATGGAAATCAATTATTATAAATGAGTTACCGGATTTATTTTTATTATTGTTGTTGTTACTAATATTGCGTACAGGTAATGTAAGTGACCTGTCTTAGCCTCGTCACTATTTCGTCGAGGTTAGGCTCAGCACTTACCAGTACATGGGGTCGGTTGTACTGATACTACACTCTGCACTTCTTGTGCAGAATTTGGAGTTGGTCCCAGCGGCGTACCATAGACTTGCTCGGATTTCAGCTACTCAGAGGAGACTTGAGGTATAACTGCACGACGTCCGCAGTTCTGAAGTCCCCGTCTACTTTACTTCAGCTGTGTGTTTATTTCTTGATAGCTTTATTTTATTCAGGCCCTTATTTGTATTATTCTAGAAGCTCGTGCACTTGTGATATCAAATTCTGGGATGGTATTTAGACACTGTTATTTTTATGGATTATTCACTATGTTTTAGACTTTACTTCCGCAATCGTTCTTTGTTATTAATAAATTTAAAAATTGTTTAAAAATTGGTTAATATTATTCTAACGTTAGCTTGCCTAGCAAGTGAAATGTTAGGCGCCATCACGGTCCGAAGGTGGGAATTTCGGGTCGTGACAGTTGGTATCAGAGCACTAGGTTACATAGGTCTCACGAGTCACGAGCAAGCTTAGTAGAGTCTGAAGGATCGGTACGGAGACGTATGTATATATCTCTCAGAGGCTATGATGTTTAGGAACAATATCACTTCTTTCTTATTCTGTCATGTGAATTTATTCTATCATCGATGATTGAACCATTCTACTCTTATTCTCTCGCAGATGGTGAGAACACGTAATACCTCTACTGATGGACAGGGACCAGAACCCCCGGTGGCAACTATGGCCAGGGGTAGAGGTCGAGGCCGAGGTCGTGCTAGAGGCCGAGGCAGAGACCGAGGCCGAGGTAGAGCTCAGTCCAGAGCTCTAGCAACTGCACCTATTGAATAACCTCAGTTGGACCTTCAGGAGGAGGTTCCAGTTCAGAATGTACCAGTTGGACCAGTTCAGGTCCCAGAAGGATTCATAGCCACTCCAGTACTTCAGGACGCTCTAGTCCATTTAGTAAGTCTTATGGAGGGCGTGATCCAGAATGGTATATTTTCAGTGGTACCAGCCGTCTCACATGCTGGGGGAGGAGCACAAACTCCCACTACTCCCGCTCCGGAGCAGATAGCTCCCCGGTATTAGGCTCTAGCAGCCCCGCCAGTTGGTGTAGTTCAGCCAGTTATTGCGGCACAGACCGGTGATAGGCCCGCCATGTATTTTGAGGCCTTATTGAGACTGGATAAGTTTACTAAGCTCTTTCCAGTTCACTTCAGTGGTACACCTTCTGAGGACCCACAGGATTATCTTGAACGCTGCCACGAGGTACTGCGGAACATGGGTATATTTGAGACCAATGGGGTTGATTTTGCTGTATTTCATATGATGGGTTCCGCCAAGAGGTGGTGGAGAGATTATACATTGACCCGACCAGTTGGATCACCTGCACTTACCTGGGAGCAGTTTTCTCAGCTATTCCAAGAGAAGTTCCTTCCTATCACACTGAGAGAGGAATTCCGCAAGCAATTTGAGCGTCTACAGCAGGACAGTATGACTATTACTCAGTATGAGTCCCGTTTTGTGGATTTGGCCCGTCATGCTCTCCTTTTACTACATACAGAGGGAGATAGAGTGAGGAGGTTTATTGAGGGACTCACTCACCCTATCAGGCTTCAGATGGCCAAGGAGACCGGAAGTGAGATTTCTTTTCAGGCGGTTGCTACTGTCGCGAGGAGGATTGAGATGGTTCTTGCATAGGAGAGTGGGCAGAGGTCTGATAAGAGGCCTCGTCAGTTCGGTGGTTTCTGTGGTTGCTCATCTGGAGGTAGGGGTAATTTTGGTAGGGGTCATCCTCCCAGAATGTTTCATTCAGCACTTCATGCATCGCTTGGTGCTTCAAGGAGTCACGGTTCTATTATGCCTTACTCTGGGCAGCTAGTATTCAGTGCACATTCAGCTCCTATCAGTTCACCACCACTCAAGAGTTGCTACAGCGGTTATCCGGCCAATTTGGGTCAGCTTCAGCTTCAGCAACCACGACATCAAGATGGGTGTTATGAGTGTGGGAACATTGGTCACATCAGGAGGTATTGCCCTAGATTGGCGAGTAACAAATCTCGGCAAGATTCTCGTGCCATCATACCGGCATCGGTTACTTCACTGCATGCTCAGCCAGCTAGAGGTAGGGGTCAGGCAGCTAGAGGTGGAGGTTAGGCCATTAGAGGTGGAGGTAAGACCGTTAGAGGTGGAGGCCAGCCAGTCAGAGGCCGTCCCAGGGACGCAGTTCAGAGTGGTGGGGCCCAGCCCTGATTTTATGCTTTTCCAGCTAGGCCTGAGGCCGAGTCATCTGATGTTGTGATCACATGTATTATTCCAGTTTGCCATAGAGATGCTTCAGTTCTATTTGATCCAGGATCTACTTATTCCTATGTGTCCTCCTATTTTGCTTCATATTTGGTTGTGCCTTGTGATTCTCTGAGTGCTTCTGTGTGTGTATCTATACTAGTGGGAGACTCTGTTGTAGTAGATCATGTCTATCGTTCGTGTGTGGTTACTATTGGTAATCTTGAGACTAGTGTGGATCTTTTACTTCTTGATATGATAGATTTTGATGTCATCTTGGGTATGGATTGGTTGTCCCCTTATCATGCTATATTGGATTGTCATGCCAAGATAGTGACCCTAGCTATGCTGGGATTACCTCGGTTAGAGTAGAAAGGAACTCTTGGCCATTCTACCAGGAGGGTTATTTCTTATATGAAAGCTCGGCGTATGGTAGAGAAAGGGTGTCTAGCCTATTTGGCTTATATTCGCGATCCTAGTGTGGATGTTCCTTCAATGGACTCAGTACCAGTTGTTCGTGAATTTCCAGAAGTATTTCCTGCAGATTTGTTGGGGATGCCACCCAACAGAGATATTGACTTATGTATTGATTTGACTCCGGGCACTCATCCCATTTCTATTCCACCATACGTATGGCCCCGCCAGAGTTGAAAGAATTAAAAGAGTAGTTACAAGACTTGCTTGATCAGGGATTTATTAGACCCAGTGTCTCGCCCTGGGGTGCACCAGTATTATATGTAAAGAAGAAAGATGGCTCTATGCGGATGTGTATAGATTATCGGCAGTTGAACAAGGCCACTATCAAAAACAAATATCCGTTGCCAAGAATTGATGACTTATTTGATCAACTTCAGGGTGCCAAGGTATTTTTGAAGGTCGATTTGAGGCCTGGTTACCATCAGTTAAAGATTAGGGCATCTGATGTCCCTAAAACAACTTTTCGAACTCAGTATGGGAATTACGAATTCCTAGTGATGTCATTTGGGTTGACAAATGCCCCAGCAGCATTTATGGATTTGATGAATCGGGTGTTCAAGCCTTATTTAGATTCTTAGATGGTTGTATTCATTGATGATATCTTGATTTACTCCAGCAGCCGAGAGGAGCATGAGCAGCATCTTCGAAGTGTGCTTCACACTTTGAAGAATAATCAGTTATATGCCAAGTTTTCAAAATGTGAGTTTTGGTTAGACTCAGTTGCCTTTTTGGGGCATGTTGTATCAGCAGAAGGCATAAAGGTGGATCCTAAGAAGTTAGAGGCTGTTCAGAATTGGCCTAGACTTACTTCAGTTATAGAGATCCGGAGTTTCCTGGGTTTGGCAGGTTATTATCATCGGTTCGTAGAAGGGTTTTCAACTATGGCAAGCCCACTGACCAGACTGACCCAGAAAGGTGTCCCATTCAGATGGTCAAATGAGTGTGAGTTGAGTTTTCAGAAACTCAAGACTGCTTTGACTACAGCGCCAATGTTGGTATTACCCACAGGTTCAGGATCGTATACAGTATATTGTGATGCATCTCACATTGGGCTTGGTGCAGTATTAATGCAAGATGGCAGGGTGATTGCATATGCGTCGCGGCAGTTGAAGGTCCACGAGAAGAATTATCCTGTTCATGACTTAGAACTACAGCCATTGTTCATGCGCTGAAGATTTGGAGGCATTACCTCTACGGTGTCTCGTGTGAGATATTTACTGATCATCGTAGCCTTAAGTACCTGTTCAAACAAAAAGATCTCAATTCGAGGCAGATAAGATGGTTGGAGTTGTTGAAAGACTATGATATTACCATTTTGTATCACCCTGGAAAGGCTAATGTGGTGGCCGATGCTTTGAGTAGAAAGGCTGTGAGTATGGGCAGTCTTGCGTATATTCCGTTTGGTGAGAGGCCATTAGCCGCAGATGTTCAAACTTTGGCTAATCAGTTCGTGAGGTTAGATATTTCAGAACCCAGTCGGGTTCTAGCTTGCACAGTCGCTCGGTCTTCTTTATATGAGCGCATCAGAGAGAGGCAGTATGATGATCCTCATTTACTTGTCCTTAAGGACACAGTGCGGCACGGTGATGCCAAACAGGTTGTTGTGGGGGAAGATGGGGTTCTGCGAATGCAGGGTCGTATTTGTGTGCCTAATATGGATGGGTTTCGTGAATTAATTCTTGAAGAGGCACACAGTTCCAGGTATTCTATTCATCCAGGTACTGCCAAAATGTATCAAGATTTGCGGCAACATTATTGGTGGAGGAGAATGAAAAAGGATATAGTTGCATATGTAGCTCGGTGTCTGAATTGTCAGCAAGTTAAGTACGAGCATCATAGACCTAGTGGTTTGCTTCAGAAGTTAGAAATTCCTGAATGGAAATGGGAGCGTATCACTATGGATTTTGTAGTTGGGATCCCACAGACTCAGAGAAAATTTGATGCAGTTTGGGTCATTGTGGACATGTTGACCAAGTTAGCACATTTCATTCCAGTGGCAGTTACCTATTCTTCAGAGAGGTTAGCTGAAATTTACAGTCGTGAGATTGTCCGCCTTCACAGTGTGCCTGTGTCTATTATTTCAGATCGAGGTACGCAGTTTACCTCACACTTTTGGAGGGCTGTACAATGTGATTTAGGCACGAAGGTTGAGTTGAGCACAACATTTCATCCACAGACAGACGGACAGTCAGAGCGCACCATTCAGATATTAAAAGATATGCTTCGCGCTTGTGTTATAGACTTTGGAGGTTCTTGGGATCATTTCTTGCCACTTGCGAGGTTTGCTTATAATAATAGCTACCAGTCGAGCATTCATATGGCTCCATATGAGGCATTATATGGAAGGTGATGTCATTCGCCAGTAGGCTGGTTTGAACCTGGAGAGGCTCGGTTATTGGGTACCGATTTGGTACAAGATGCCTTGGATAAGGCCAAGATTATTCAGGATCGACTTTGCACAGCTCAGTCTAGGCAAAAGAGTTATGCCGACCGTAAAGTTCGTGATATTGCATTCATGGTTGGAGAAAGAATATTGCTCCGAGTTTCACCTATGAAAGGTGTAATGAGGTTCGGAAAGAAGGGCAAGTTGAGCCCTAGGTATCTCGGACCCTTTGAAGTTCTTGAAAGGGTGGGTGAAGTAGCCTACATGCTTGCATTACCACCTAGTTTATCTGCGGTTCATCCGGTGTTCCATGTGTCTATGCTCCAGAAATATCATGGTGATCCGTCCCATGTGTTAGATTTCAGCTCAGTCCAATTGGACAAAGATTTGACTTACGAGGAGGAGCCGGTGGCTATTCTAGCCCGGCAGGTCCGACAGTTGAGGTCTAAGAGTTATTCTTCAGTTCAGGTGCAATGAAGAGGTCAGCCGGTAGAGGCATATACCTTGGAGTCCGAGTCGGACATGTGGAGTAAATATCCACACTTATTCACCGGCTCAGGTATTTGTGTTCTAACTCCGTTCGAGGACGAACGTTTGTTTTAGAGGTAGAGAATGTGATGACCCAAAATGTCATCTTGGAATTTAATAAGTAATTCTGTAATCTAAGACCTCAAAAAGCACCATTTACCATTCCTCGACTTGCGTGCATAGTCCGTACAATTTTTCGAAAAGTTTTTATGTGAAAAATGGATTAAAATGTGAAATAAAGCTTTAAAACTCAATTGAGTTGACTTTGGTCAACATTTTGAGCAAACGGACCCGGATCAGTGTTTTGACAATTTCGGTAGGTCTGCATCGTGATTTGGGACTTGGGCGTATGCCCGTAACCGAATTCTGAGGTCCCTAGCCCGAGATATGGAATTTTGATGAAAAATTAAAAGCTTGAAAGTTTAATGATTTTTAAGAAATTACTGATGTTGGATTTATTGGCCTCTGGTCCGTATTTTGGTTCCGAAGCCCGGTATAGGTCCACTATAATATTTATGACTTGTCTGCCGAATTTGTGAGAATCGGAGTTGATTTGACGTGATTCGGACGTCCGGTTGTAAAAATATAGGTTTTAACGTTTTCTTGAAAATTTCCTTTGATTTGGTGTCCGATTCGTAGTTCTAGATGTTATTTTGGCAATTTGATCGCACGATCAAGTTCGTATGATGTTTTAGGACTTGTGTGCATGTTTAGTTTGGAGCCCCAAGGGCTCGGGTGAGTTTCGGATAGGCTACGGGATGATTTTGAACTTAGAAAAATCTGGTTTTTAGCTTCTGCTGTCATCTAGTGTTTTATGCTTCGCGATCGCGAAGCCATTCCTGCGATCGCGAAGAGGATAGTTGGACTGGCACAATTGTGCTTCGCGTTCGCGACCAAGGGCACGCGTTCGCGAAGAGTCGAAGTGCAAAGCTTTGCGTTTGCGATCGAGTCCTCGCGTTCACGAAGAGTAAATGAGGTAGAAGCTGGGGTACTCAAATTTGTTCTTCACGTTTGCATGAAACTGTCCGTGATCGCGTAGGTCTAAGGGGTTATGCTTTGCGTTCGCGTAGAGCAAAGTGGCAGCCTGTGCAAAAATGTGCTTCGCGATCGCGAAGCCATTCCCGCGATAACGAAGAATAAAATGAATCTGGGCAAAGTTATTCTACGCGATCGCGAACAAATTTCCGTGATCGCGATGAATAAAAAATCTGAAAAACAGAACTTAAGTTCTGGAAATGGAGTTCTGGAAATGGGGTTTCGACCCATTTTTGAGATCGGGTAAGGCGATTTTTGGGCGATTTTCACGGGAAAACATTGGGGTAAGTGTTCTTTATCCTATATTGATTATATTTCATGATTTCATACTCATTTATATCATGAATCCGTGAATTTATGGAAGAAAAATCAGATTTTTTATAAAATCTTCCAGAAATGAAAATCTAAGATTTGATGGTCCATTTGACATCGGAATTCGATAAATTTTGTATGGTTGGACTCGTAATGGAACGGGTGTTCGGATTTCGTAAGTTTTTTCGAGATTTGAAATGTGGGTCCCACTATCGAATATTTTAATGAATTGCGGATTTTTATCCGGAAAATTAGTAAATTCATATGGAATTAATTCTTATGATTCGTATTGAGTATATCGAATTGTTTGTGAATAGATTTGAAGCTTTTGGAGACAAATTTAAAAGGAAAAGTTGTGGTCGAGTAATTGATTGAAATTTGTAAACTGTGGTAAGTGTCATGGTTAACCTTGACTTGAGGGAATAGAACCCTTAAATTATTTGTTATGTGAATTGCATGTGAACGACGTATAGGCGAGGTGACGAGTGTCTATACGTCGTCAAATTAATTATTTGCCTGCTTACTTGAAAAATCATAAATCGTTTTAAATCATGAATTAATTATTATAAAAATTGTTTCTCTCATATTCTTTGTCAAATATTAATTCTTGAATTCATGCATTAATTGTTACGTGCTATTTGAATTATGTGTCTTAATTGTTATTTGACATTTAGCATTTTAAATATTAAACTGCCTATTTTCTCCCTGATTTTCATAATAATTCGCTATTTGTCATTGTTTGTTTCATAATTAAATCATAATTATTGTATGCTTGTTGTCTTATAATTTTATATTAATTGTTGCATTTATTGGGGAAATTTCTTCTATAAGAATTGGTAAATGAATATATTGGAGGATCGGGTTGTACGGCGCAACATAATTGATTGAAATGGATATATTGGAGGATCGGGTTGCACGCCGCAACAGACTTATTAAAAAGTCCATATTGGAGGATCGGGTTGCACACCGCAACAGACTTATTAAAAAGTCAATATTGAGGGATCGGATTGTACGCCGCAACAGACTTATTTAAAAGTCTATATATATATACTTGATTGAAATAAATATATAACAGACTTATTTAAAAGTCTATATATATATTTGATTGAAATAAATATATGACAAACTTGATTAAAAGGAATATATTGGGAGAGTGGGTTGCACGCTGCAACAGAATTGAATATGAATATATTGTGAGAGCGGGTTGCACGCTGCAACGGAAATTGATGGAAATGATAATTGGTTATGACTACTAAATTGACTTCAATTATTATAAATGAGTTACCAGATTTATTTCTATTATTGTTGTTGTTACTAATATTGCGTACAGGTAATGTAAGTGACCCGCCTTAGCCTCGTCACTACTTCATCGAGGTTAGGCTCAGCACTTACTAGTACATGGGGTCGGTTGTACTGATACTACACTCTGCATTTCTTGTGTAGATTTTGGAGTTGGTCCCAACGGCATACCATAGACTTGCTTGGATTTCAGCTACTCAGAGGAGACTTGAGGTATAACTGCACGACGTCCGTAGTTCTGAAGTCCCCGTCTACTTTACTTCAGCTGTGTGTTTATTTCTAGACAACTTTATTTTATTCAGGCCCTTATTTATACTATTCTAGAAGCTCGTGTACTTGTGACATCAAATTCTGGGATGATATTTAGACACTGTTATTTTTATGGATTATTCACTATGTTTCAGACTTTACTTCCGCAATCGTTCTTTGTTATTAATAAATTTAAAAATTGTTTAAAAATTGATTAATATTATTCTAACATTGGCTTGCCTAGCTAATGAAATGTTAGGTGCCATCACTGTCCTAAGGTGAGAATTTCGGGTCGTGACAGATATATATTAAAAAGAAAAAAAAGGACACAAAAATTGAAACAGATGGGTACTATTTTCTAATAATATACAAGAATATCATTTACAACTCAATGCAAAGGCGTCTCAATAAAGTTTGTGGCCTAAAGCCAAATTTTAATAAGGGACCTTAATTTTTTTTTATTTTTGTCTATAGTATAGTTATCTTGCAAAAGATAGTATTAATATTACATTTGTTTCTTTTTTTTTCTTTCTTTCTTTTTGTCTATAGTATAGTTATCTTATAAAATATAATATTACTATTCACATTGGTAAGAAAATTCAAGTTAATAACATGTTAGCCATTTATTTACAATTCGTTACCTTGGATATAACACTCCTCAAATCTATAAAAGTTTCAAGACACGCTAAATATAGAATTAATTTTTTTTATCTTGCCTTGAGTGCATAAATTTTTTACTTCTATTACGGATTTAAACCCTTATGATTGACTTTTGAGTGACTTCTCTATTTATAAATAATGTGATATACAAGAAAGGGAATATTATTAATTTTAATATTAGTAATTATTTAAAATGAGTATCATTAATTATTAGTTAAGTTAAAAAAAAAAGGATAAGCCTAGAGCCCATAAAGTGGGAAGGCAAAAGGCTTAAAGCCTTAAACAAATAGAATTAAAAAGCCTGAAGGCTGAAAAGACTTATATAGACAAAGCAGAAGGCTTAAACTTCTGTTCATTCACGCAAGCCTTATACAAAAAAGAGAAACAGAACGCTACGAAACAGAGCAGAGGTAGCCTTGCTGCTCAATACTCACGCAGGCAACGGGAAGTTCTAGGTTTCTTTACAAATCACTATTTCTTGAACTTAGGTATATAAATTCTCTATTGTCAATTATCCTACAGTAGTAGTAGTAGGTAAGAATTAAATAGTTAATTCCCTTCTTTCTCTGTATCAACAGTAAATTCCATGTTTAGGTGTGAAACTTTAAAATTGATTAAAATACACTGGTTGTTGTAGAATCAATTATTTAACGGGTATAAATTGGACTGGGGTCTACGTATTGGCTCGAAGAGTTTTGGGGTGAGTTGATATAACCCTTTATCAAAGTGGTTTAACTCACAAAAATACGCATACAAAGTGTTCGATGAATTGCTTAAAAGAGTTAATTTGTACTTATCGGAGCGAGTAAGTACTTATTAACTTAAAATTGTTCTAGCTAAAGTTTAGATGATTTATTATGATATATGTGCATATATTTTCAGATTGTTGTGTTATTCTTATATGCCATTTTCATGTTGAAAATTCATAAAGAAGCAAGAATCTTTAGAAATACTTTTGAATATTTATTTCATTCTTATGACATGCTTTACATATAAGGATAACAGTATGAGTATGTATAGGATATTCCAGAAAAGATTTAGACTTGAAAAGTCACAAGAAGAAGTTTTAGAAAGAAAAGATTTTTGGGAGTATCCTCTATTCTGAGAAGGAGTCATCGTCCAGGCCGAAGGTCGTGACCAAGGCATTGACTTCCTGAAACTACTTGTGCCAAAGTAGGGAGCACACGAGCCGAGGGTCTCGTTGCTGAGAATTTACTTAGCCTGGCTAAGGTATGATACATGAGCGCTGAGAACCATGAAGCGAGTGGCACCTCGTGGATTGGGCCTATTCGATCAGGTTGGGATCGAACCCGTGCCGATCACACGGTGACTAAGATAAAAATAATTCAGGATAGTTGGAACTCCCGAAGTATAAAGTGAAGTATTTTTTTTATAAGAAATAAAAATAAATGAATTTCTTTTAGAATATTCATAAACTGCCACTATGCAATTATTTTAGAATTGTTCTTAGAACCTTTATTTTTTTCATGCATTCAGAATATTTATTTGTAATGTATATTTTATTAAAGTTTCGTCCCCTGTTGTCGAGACTCACTGAGTATAATGGATGGTACTGACGTTCTCTTTTGGGAACCTACGTTGGTCTGCGGTACAGCGTACGAACCGGTTTTGCAGGCGAGCAGGCTATAGGTTAGGACTTCCCTCTCTTTCAGTGCTATTGGTGAGCTACGCTTTTGTTCGTGGAGTATTCCTTTGAGTCATCTTTATTTAGTTATTTCTTTGTTTACTTGGAGAACTAGCTAGGCAATCTCATGTCCTGAGCAGTGCATCAGTTTATCAGTAGAGGCTTCATAAACACAGTCGGGGGGTTAAGATTCAGATGTATTGATAATAACTTTGCAATATTTCAGTAGTCACTACGAATAAAGTTTTAGAGTTGGTTTATTTTAGATATTTAAATTAATTAAAAGTATTTGGTTAAAGCATTGCCTTGTTGCATATAAAGTTTGAAGTTATAATAGATTTGATAAGCGCAGATAGTTCGCTTGGTCAAGTTTAGTGATCGGGTGCCGGTCATGGCTTGTTCAGAAAATCGGTCGTGACAAACTTGGTATCAGAGCATGAGGTTTATGTAGTCATAGAGGTCTATGAAGACGTGTCAGTAGAGTTTTATTTATGGGTATGAAGCGCGCCATACTTATAAATAGGAGGCTACCAGTATTTAGGAATAGTCTCATTTTTTTTCTTACTTTAGATCGTACAGTAGAGCCTACCTCTAAGAAATTATCTAATGTATTTGTTCCTCCAAAACTCCTAGAAATAGCTTGTACTCGCAACTTTGACACCGACACTCAGGATGCTGCTCAAGAAACTATTGCTGCTATTGTGGCTCAAGGTAGAACTAAGAAGAATTCATCTCAGAAAAGGAAGGGTAAATCCACAAAGGGGGTTCAAGTGCCCCAGGTTGAACATGAAGAAGGGGTGGATCATGATGAGCAAGTACCTCGGGATCCAGTGCCACCCACAACAGCAGTTCTGGCTCAGACAACTATATCTCCAGATGTGGGTAAGATGTTTAATATTGTTGTCACGACCCAAAATCCATTAAAGGTCGTGATGGCGCCGGACACCGCTGTCAGGCAAACCAACACTAAATACTTAATTCAGGTCTCATTTTAATATTTTTGAAATCATAGTTTTTCTTCAATTAAATAGTAGAAGATGGAGTTTACAAAATACATAATAATATCTTTAAAAAAAATTCCAATACAATGCAACCCATAATCATCCCAAAAACTGGTATCACAAGTGCATAAGCATTAACTAGGAATATAAAATAAAATACAACAGCTGTCCGGAATATAACTTGGACAGGAAAGAAAATAAAATACTCTGAAGGAGACTCTGTTGGCTGTGGTGCGTCGTATATAAAGCATCTCACCTAAGTCCCCGCCATAATTGCGCCTCTGCGCCCACAAGGCCGCTAAACATATGTGTACCTGCACAAAAATGTGCAGCAAGTGTAGCATGAGTACGTAAATCAACGCGTACCCAGTAAGTATCCCGCCTAACCTCGAAGAAGTAGTGACGAGGGGTCGACTCGGACACTTACTATGGGCTATAATTAATATACCAATGATATGATTAAGCATGGATCACGTAGAAAGGCTGTAAGCCCGATATCATGAAATAAGTAAACAATTTTTTTGTTAACAAGAAATTTTTCAAATTCATTTTCATCATTTTAACAGTTTATATCTCAGGCCAATGAGGCAATATCAATTATTATAATTTTCGAAGCAATTAATACAATCATGCGCAAGTCATGCCGAGGTCGTACGACCCGATCCGACAATAAAAATAAATTGTGCAATGTCGAGGGTCGAACGGCACGAAAAATAAATGCATCTATAAATTTTCCCGCTCGCGAATCATACATGTGACGCGGTCCCCGCTCGCGAATCATACATGCGACGCGGTCAAATATAAATTTAAGAAAATACCCTACTCGCGAATCATACCTGCGACGCGGCCAAATATAAGTTTAACATTTAAATCATATCTCTTTCTTGATTCTTTTTAAAATAATGGAAATTCAACTTGAAATGTTTTAAGGAAATTAACCCACTCGTGAAACATACGTGCGACGCGGTTACACATAGATTTCTTAAGCTATTATAATATTCCTCAATTCTTTTCGAAATTTCGAAGTTCAAATGAAATCTTTTAAATCTTAAATTGTTCAAATTTCAACTCTTTCAAGGAAATTATTACTCAACCTCAATCTTGTTTCTTCTCGGGCAACCCACAAAAATAAATCGACAACGATATCAACAAGGCATAATGTAGACCTAGACTACCTGGGCATAGGCATAGCTAGTAGCTATGTACGGACTCTCGTCACCTCGTGCGTACGTAGTCCCCCACAATTAAAAGCACATATTAATTTATTTCACCTATGGGGTTAATTCCCTCTTACAAGGTTAGAAAGGAGACTTACCTCGCTCCGAAATCCTGTAACCGGCTCCAAAGCCTCCCTAAAACCTCAAAACGATGCACGTCGCTCCAAAACTAGTCAAATAAGTTGCAACCCAATCAAAATATGCTCTAATACTCATAATTTATCAATTTAAATAATTTTCAACTCCGCTTGAAAGGTCGGTAAAATTCACCCTCAGGCTCACGTGCCCGGATTCCGAAATATTTCGAATATAAACATTACCCATAACACCACGAACTCGATTATATCATTTATTCCAAATTTCATGTCCAATTTCGTGGTAAAAATCCAAAAATACCAATTTCTAGGTTTTTCTTCAAAATCCCAAATTTCTACTAATTTCCATGAATTTTCATGCCTAAATTCGTATATAAACCAAGTATTTAACTTGCAATAGGTAGGAATCACTTACCTTGACATAAATGATGAAAGTGGAGCTCCAAAATCGCTCCTAGGTCGGCTCCCATGGAGGAAATGAGATGAAATGAGCCAAACCCATTTTTTCAAACTTATACACTACCCAGGCGACCCTTCATCGCGTTCGCGACGAACAAAATTATCAAAAGCCATTTCAAACTCTTCTAAGACAGCCTCTAGTATAATGGTCATAACGTTTTGTACAAAACTCCAAATCACAAATGGTTTGACTTTCTGGAAACTAGACATTAAGGGCTATAACTTTCATATGTTGATCATCTCCAAATCCTTATAGATTTTGATATATAAGCTGCCAAAGTTAGCCCTGTGCAATACAAATATCTTCTTCATCTTCCCGGACAGCCTATAGTGTACCAGTCATAACGTTTTGTACACAAATTCAAATGCTAAATGGTTTACCTTTCTGATAACTAGACACAAAGGGCTACAACTTTCATATTTGGATCATCTCCAATTCCTTATAGATTTTGAGATATGAGCCTCCGGAGTCAGACCTACGGAACAAAGATTTTCTTCTTCACGAACGCGAAGAACAAAATCCCAGAAGCCAAATCCTTCTTCGCGAACGCGAAGAACAACACCAGCATCAGCTATTGTAAAACAGCCCGAAATGATCCGAAACCACCCCGAAACACACCCGAGGCCCCCGGGACCCCGTCCAATCATACCAACCAGTCCCATAACATAACACAAACTTGCTCGAGTCCTCAAATCACATCAAACAACATCGAAATCATGAATCGTACCCCAATTCAAGCTTAATAAACTTTAGAACTTGAAACTTCTACATTCGATGCCGGAACCTATCAAATCACGTCCGATTGACCTCAAATTTTGCATACAAGTCACATTCGACATTAGAGACCTACTCCAACTTTCGGAATCGAAATCCGGCCCAGATCTCAAAAAGTCCACTCCCGGTCAAACTTCTCAAAAACCTTCAAATTTCTAACTTTCGCCAAATGACCCCAAAATGACCTACGGACCTCCAAATCCACATCCGTACGCGCTTCCAACACCTTAATCACCATACGAAGCTATTCCCAAGCTCGGAATCCCAAACGGACATTGATAACATTGAAATACACTTCAACTCAAATTTAAGAAATCCTTCTAAAAATGCCAACTTCCATAATAGGTGCCGAAACGCTCCTAGGTCATCCAAAACCCGATCCAGAAATATGCCCAAATCCAAAACCATCATACAAACCTGTTGGAACCTTCAAATCCCGATTTCGAGGTCGTTTACTCAAAAATACACTTAAGTCAATTCCTCCAACTTAAGGCTTCCGAATTTAGAATTTTCTTTCCAAATCAACTCCAAACTTCCCGAAATCCAATTCCGACCACGCGTACAAGTCATAATACCTTAAGTGAAGCTGCTCAGGGTCTCAAACCGCTGAACGGCGTGCTAGGGCTCAAAACGACCGGTCGGGTCGTTACATTCTCTCCCGCTTAAACATACGTTCTTCCTCGAATGTGCTAAGAACTGCGCTGGAGTTGTTTAAAATCACTGTCTAACACCTCGTGCACCTACCCGTGCTACCACAGCTCAGTTGAGCACCTTTGCTCGAGCAAATTCCTCTTTCGTTTATTCAAATTAGTCTTAGAGCCAAATTCCAACACCCAGAATTCTGTGCAATGCCTGTTTCCATCATATGAACGTCGCCAACCATTACACGATACACCAATACATGATTGCTTATCTTTGTTGAATCCACACCATGCACCAAATAATTCACATGACCATAATAACATCCTCTGATAATGATGGTCAAAATTTCACGAATCTGATGCTCACAATGCACCTCATGGCATATATAAGTCTTGCTCCAACTCTTGCAATACTGCCACAATGGAAGAGATGTGTAGAACTTCATAACCAACTACCGAGTCAACAAACCATTGAATCTCTCCTCTTGACTAGAATCATCACCTCATTATGAACCAAATAATGGTATTTGCTCTTTAATATACTGCATATAATCCGATCGCACTGATCCCAGATCCAATAATCTCGTCACTCCCAGTATAAGATGCTCAGGCAATAAGCTACCCGAGACACGATCAAAAGTCTCATGTGATGCCACAATGTGCCAACAAGCTACCAACTCGAATGTGATACATAAGGAAAACGAACTCTGGAAAGGACTACTCAACCCGCGTAACTAACAAGACAGCCGAAAAGGTGTTATGAACCTTCCTCAGAAAATGGAAAACAAAACACATGAAAATAGATATAGGGGATTGTACTCAACATCACACTGTTGAGGCGTGCAACCCAATCCAAACAACATACCCGTGGCGGCATGCCACCCAATCCACACATAAAGTCTATATAAGGAGATACTTACTAAGCTAGAAGGCTCATTATTACAAATACCCGAATATCGGCCACAAGCATGCTAAGTGCATAATACCATCCCTGGGGAGACAGATAGTGCCATACGCTACAAAAGGCAAGCACAACTAAGGTACGATATATGATCTGAATCTCGAGAGCCATCCCGCTCACATAACATCATCGCTACGCGGAACCTCAGCACATGTGAAATTTATCAAGCCGTTTCACAACTCACATGGCACAATATAGTATTACATGAAATAGCCGATGACGAAACGATGTCCAACGTCCGAATACTCCTCCATAAGGAGCGCTATGCTGAAATGAACACATCCGGCCTGATATAGAGCCCATATTCATATTTAAATCCATCCACGGACCTCAAGTCGATTCTGATCGCACCGTATTAGGCTAATAACCTTTCAAGGGTCCATAATAACCCATTTCTCCCATAACACACAAGAACATCCATCACAACCGGAACAAACTTCCACAGTCCACGGCCAAATGAACTGAGCTCTCTCCGGGAATAAGTTCTCAAATTAGCGATATTACCACAATCTTCATACTTGGTTTCAATTCTTCAATCAATCAAGTGACTACACGTCACACTTATACAATCTTCTCGTAGGATACGCTCCTACGACCTTCCGCACCAGGTAGCAAGTCTGCATATCCATACCACCGACCGCACTAAAGCTGTAAAGCAAATCAAGAATCCACAAATCAATACACAAGGCCTCTTACACATGACAACGACCTTAGGTGACATTGAAAATAATAACATCCCATACCCTTCTTGTGCATTCGCATCTTCAACTAGTACACCCATTCTGATAATTCCTCTATGAGTCTGAAGTTATTTTCTCCCATTCCTCCAATGCTACACCGCAGACCAAAGATAACATAGAACACTCCAAGCCCCTTTCATAATCCGCTGCAAAAGCTTGATACTTAACCATACTACGGACTCGAAATCCTTAGGCACTAACCTTCGAATCCACTAGTACCATTGTTAAGAGTCACCCACTCTGAATTAGTCTCGAATAAAAATCAAACTCCAAGGCCCCGCTAGCACATGAACACCCTCTCACTGAAGCACCCGACTGAATCACCTTCCTTGCAAATCGCCTCTGTACTAAGCATAAATCACGAACCTTCCTAGATCCTGAACACGAGTCAATAAGGACAATTATAACACACATTCCTCAAATCCTTTGCTCAATTTACTACTAATGTCCTCTTCCCTTAGTTGTATTAACCTACCAATACGTCGATAACCATAAATCTCACAAATATACAACTACACAATCCAACCGTAGGCAGTGGAACTCTCCCACTTAGCTTGAAGCTACCATTGCATAACTCTAGAACCCACTAAGATTCCTTATCCCCTATTGACATGATCTTGCACAATCGACCAGCGAAATTCCCCGAAGTCATGTTGTATCCTACTTCATATCAAGCAAGCCCCTTTCTGTCGTATCCCACCTTCTTCCGTATAGAAGCTGATATTCCACATTAAGCCCGTAGACCTAGTCACTGTCCATCATGAATCCCAAATCACTCTAAACTTTCTTCAAGGCGTGTAGTCATCCTACTACAGAATACATTTGCTACTCTACCACTCTCCCACTCTGGTCAAACTCCCTCCTTAAGCAACTACTCGACTCCTGTTTCTCACACTTAGCTTTCTGGAAACTTAACCACCGTAAGACACCCTCTCACCTGCCCTTCCTCATCCTTCGCTACCCAGTTGTTGCCTCAAATCAATATCTATCTCCGTAGCAATTGAACCAATAGATCGCTACTAACTTTAAACCTTTCCGAAGATCATCTTCCTCGAGCCCATCAACATTGAAAATATCCATCTGATTCCGAAATTGTTACACTCCGCTACCTTTGACAACCGCTTCTCTGGCACCATCTCACAGATCAAATTTTACCACGCTCGAAAATACCAAGTTTAATTACTCCATCAAACCATACCAGAACCTTCATAGGCCAATTGCCTTTCCTCTGCCGAAAATAAAATACTGAACCTCTGAGTCATGCACTGAGTAAACCCGCTTTCAAGTCATTCATTGTTCCGACACATATACAAGCATCCTACCATTACACAAACACTGTGCGATAGCAATGCACGAATCATCATGATAATCAAAGCCAAATCTCGAACCTTAGGTAATACTAATACTGAGCTGAAATGATAGAACGACTTTCCACAAGGCGACGACAATCGCCCAAAGCAAATACACAGGGAGGAACATCCTGCACCACATCTGTAGTACCATTACTGTTAGGATCGGGTTACCGGGTAGTGCAGAATTTAGCCAAACAACGTTATAATCATAATAACAAGATAATGCAAGTTGATAATAATGGCAATTAAAGAAGATAAAGAAGACACAAATTTAACATGTTTCGGTCAAGGTGACCTACGTCCACAAGCAGAAAGGAGCAATTTTACTATACCAACAAGAGGAAAAAAGAGAGTACAAAATTAGAGTAAATACTCTAATTAGTCCAAAATACCCCAAGAGAATAACCTCACAAGATCACTCTAAGAAAGGGTTCACACAAGTGTTTCCCAACACTCATTCTCTTACAAAATACTCTATAATGAAATAAATGAGGAGAAAGAAAGACAAGAGTGAAAAGCTCTTGAATTGGTGTCTTTACAAATAAGGAGAAGCTCCTCTATTTATAGCAAAACATCCTTGGCCTAATAGTGGATATTATGTCATGGCAAATGTCATGATCCACAAATTTTGTTATAGTGGATATTATGTCATGGCAAATGTCATGGAAACTTGGCCCCCACTTGAGAAGAAGCCAAATTAATGGTCATATTACAAATCTCCACCTTGGCCTAATTTCGGCTTATATATAGTAAATTTGCACCACCTTCTCCGCAAAAACCCCAATGGGAAAAATCATTCTTCATAAATGCCCATCAAGTTCAAGCTCTGGAAGAGGTTTTGTGAACATGTCAGTAGGATTGTCTCTAGTGTTGATCTTTTGAACAGAGACTTTTCCTTTAGCAATGGTTTCTCGGATGAAATGATACTTTATATCAATGTGCTTTGTCCTCTCATGATACATATGATCTTTAGCAAGTTAATGGCACTTTGACTATCATAGAAAATGGTAAGACCACCTTGGTGTGAACTGAGTTCCACAAATAGACCCTTCAACCATAAGGCTTCTTTGATTGCTTCGGTCACTGCCATATATTCTGCTTCGGTAGTAGATAAAGCTACTACATGTTGTAATGTAGCTTTCCAACTAATAGCGCAACCACCAATGCAAAATACATAGCCTGTCAGTGATCTTCTTTTGTCAAGATCACTTGCATAATCTGAGTCTACAAAACTAACCAAAGTGTTAGTATTTATCCCAAACTCCAAAAGTGTGTTTGAAGTACCTCGCAAGTATCTGAGAATCCATTTCACAACTTGCCAATGTTCTTTACCAGGGCAAGCCATATACCGACTTACCACGCTCACTGCTTGTGAAATATCTGGACGTGTACAAACCATTGCATACATAATACTGCCGACAACACTGGAATAAGGAACATGTTCCATGTACCTCTCTTCTTCCTCTGACTGAGGGGACTGAACAACTGATAACTTAAAATGAGCAGCAAGAGGGGTACTAACTGGTTTAACATCTTTCATGCCAAATCTCTCCAAGACTTTCTCCAAGTACTTTTTATGGGTCAGGAATAGCCTGTTGGCTTTTCGATCTCTTTTGATATCAATGCCAAGGATTTTCTTAGCTTCTCCCAAATCTTTCATCTCAAATTAACTTTTCAATTGACTTTTCAAATTGTGAATTTTTGTTAAATCCTTAGCAGCAATGAGCATGTCATCAACATAAAGTAATAAGTACACAAATGCACCATCATTTAACTTCCGGAAGTAAACACAACTATCATACATGCTCCTCTAATAACCATGACCCAACATAAAGGAATCAAACCTTTTGTACCATTGTCTTGGAGACTACTTTAATCCGTACAAGGATTTCTTCAACAAGCAAATATGATCTTCTTTTCCTTCAACTTCAAATCCTTCGGGTTGATGCATGTATATTTGTTCCTCAAGTTCGCCATGTAAGAAAGCTGTCTTAACATCAAGTTGTTCTAATTCCAAATCATACATGGAAACGAAGGCAAGCAAGACACGAATAGAGCTATGTTTAACAACAAGTGAGAAAACATCATTAAAATCAACTCCTTGTACCTGACTATAGCTCTTTGCAACTAATCGTGCCTTATACCTCGCATCTTCAACCCCTGAAATGCCATCCTTTTTCTTGAAGACCCATTTGCAACCAATAATTCTTTTTCCTGATGGCGGCTTCACAAGAGACCAAGTACCATTCTTGTGAAGAGACTCAATTTCTTCATTCATTGCAATCAACCACTTGGCTGAGTCAGTATCAGAAGCTACTTCTGAATATTTTGATGGTTCTCCAAAACTTCTTCAGTTTCCTGTGCAACTGAAAACACAAATGCAACATAATCTCCAAACCTTAATGGTTGTTTACCTTCTCTTCTTGGTCTATGTTTGGCTATAGAATACTCCTCTTCTTCTGCTTCAACTTTAGGAGTCTCAACTTCAGGAATTTCAGCTTCTGTCTCAACTTCAAGAGTTTTAACTGTATTTTGCTCCAGAGCTGATGAGCTTAGCTCAGAAGGAATGCCAATCTCAATCTCCACCTGGTTCAGTGTACTCTTTCCTTTATCTGTATTACAAGAACTAGAAGACTCTTTTCTAGAATGTAACATAGAGGATTCATCAAAGGTTACATCTCTGCTAATTATAAATTTTGGTGTCGTGGGATCAGGATACCATAGTCGGTATCCTTTTACCCCAGATGCATACCCAAGGAAAATGCACTTTTTAGCCCTTGGCTCTAATTTTCCATCATTTACATGCATGTATGCAGGGCAACCAAATATCTTTAAATCAGTATAATTAGCAGGAGTGCCTGACCACATTTCCTCTGGAGCCTTAAAGTTCAAAGGTGTAGAAAGAGCTCGGTTGACAATATAACAAGCTATAGAGATAGTTTCTGCCCAAAAGGCGTTTGTCAACCCAGCATTTGAAATCATGCAACGAGCCCTTTCCAAAAGAGTTCTATTCATCCTTTCTGCCATACCATTTTGCTGAGGTGTCATTCTCATAGCACAATGTTGAGCAATTCCTTCATTCTTGAAAAATTCATTGAATTCATCATTACAAAATTCCAAGCCATTATCTGTTCTAAGCTGCTTAACCTATTTTCCTGTTTGCTTCTCAATCAAAACTTTCCATTATTTTAAATTTAAGAAAATATCACTTTTATTTTTCAGGAAATAAACCCAAACTTTCCTTGAATAATCATCAATGAAAGTTAACATATACCTGGCACCACCTTTTGATGGGGTACGTGAAGGACCCCAAAGATCTGAATGAATGTAATCCAAAGTACCTTTTGTTCTATGAATCATTGGATATTTGAAGCTGACTCTTTTTTGCTTTCCGAACACACAATGTTCACAGAACTCCATATTTCCGGTACTTTGGCCTCATAAGAGACTTCTTTTGCTGAGGATGGAAAGACCTTTTTCACTCATATTCCCCAATCGCATATGCCACAATTTGGTGATGTCAGAATCTGATTTATCTGATACTGAAACTGCAGCAGCACCTGTAATAGTAGATCCCAAAAGAGTATACAACGTACCAGATATGCATGCTTTCATGATCACAAGAGCACCATGAGAAATTTTCAGAACTCCACCTTCACCTTTGTATTTGCACCCAAGAGATTCTAGAGTGCCCAAAGAGACGGGATTTTTCTTCAAGTCAGGAACATGTCTAACATCGGTGAGAGTTCTCACCACACCATCGTGCATTTTGATTCGGACTGTACTTTTTCCAATAACTTTGCAGGCAACATTGTTGCCCATTAAGACAACTCCACCTCCAATAGATTCATATGTGGTAAATAAATCCTGATTGGGACATATATGATAAGAACAACCCGAATCTAAAATCCACTCACTGTTAGATTTGAAACTATTATTAGTTGCTAAAAAAATAGTTCCTCGGTCTCATCAGCATCTACACTTGCTTCGGCAATGTCAGTATTTTTATGCTCATTTTTCTTTTCTGTATGTTTTTCTTTGTTTTTCAATTTAAAGCATTCAGAAATAATGTGACCTTTCTTATGGCAATATTTGCACATGACATTTCTGTATCTGGATTTTGACCTTGATTTAGGTTTCTCACTACTTGAATCTTTCTTATTAGATCAACCTCTTATGAATAAGCCTTCCCCTTGGTTCCCACTAGTTTCCCCAGTAATATCTCTATCTATTTGTTCTTTTGATTTCAAAATAGATTTGATATCTTTATAAGAGATATTATCCTTTCCATAAAGCATAGTATCTCTTATATGTTTAAACGACTGGGGTAAGGAAACAAGCAATAACACAGCTTGATCCTCATCTTTGATTTCAGCATCTATGTTACTTAATTCCATAAGAAGAAATCAAAAGTATCAAGATATGTAAGTATAGAGGTACCTTCAGCCATACAAAAAGTGTAGAGTATTTGCTTTAGGTAAAGCCCATTTTCTACTGTTCTTTTCATATATAGGGTTTTTTCCCATATGCCTTTGGCTGAGCTTTATGCTGCAACTTCACGCAAAACCTCATTTGAAAGATTTAAAATAATACTTGCTTTTGCCTTTTTGTTTATGATGGCAAACTCCTCGTTCGTCATTTTATCCGACATCTTCTCCTTTCCTTGCAGTGCCAAATCTAAGCCATCCTGAATTAGGATAGCTTCCATCTTTAATTGCCACATTCCGAAGTTTGCACTTCGGTCAAATTTCTCAACATAAGACTTTGTTAGAGTCATTTTGGCTATTTAAACTAACCTGGTTAGATCTGGCTCTGATACCAATTTGTTAGGATCGGGTTACCGGGTAGTGCGAAATTTAGCCAAACAACGTTATAATGATAATAACAAAGACAATGCAAGTTGATAATAACGGCAATTAAAGAAGATAAAGAAGACACAAATTTAACGTGGTTCGGTCAAGGTGACCTATGTCCACAAGCGGAGAGAAGCAATTTTACTATACATACAAGAATACAAAAGAGAGTACAAAATTAGAGTAAATACTCTAATTAGTCCCAAATACCCCAAGAGAATAACCACACAAGATCACTCCAAAGAAAGGGTTCACACAAGTATTTCGCAACACTCACTCTCTTACAAAATACTCTATAATGAAATAAAGGAGGAGAAAGAAAGACAAGAGTGAAAAGCTCTTGAATTGGTGTGTTTACAAATGAGGAGAAGCTCCTCTATTTATAGCAAGAAATCCTTGGCCTAATAGTGGATATTATGTCATGGCAAATGTCATGATCCACAAATTATTTTATAGTGGATATTATGTCATGGCAAATGTTATGAAAATTTGGTCCCCACTTGAGAAGAAGCCAAATTAATGGCCATATTTCAATTACAATTCCTCAAATTCCTGATTTATAACAAGCGCTTCACGCCGCATAAGATTGAATAGGAAGGAAACAAAGGCATAAGCCTCAAAGGAATCGAATCGCACGATGAGGAATAGAGAAGGGAAGTGCTCCTAAAAGCCCTGTAGCCTCTCGAAGATAAGTACAGACGTCTCCGTACTGATCCGCAGGACTCTACTATACTTGCTCATGACTCGTGAGACCTAAGTGAACCAAGTGCTCTGATACCATGTTGTCACGATCCAAAATCCATTAAAGGTCGTGATGGCGCCGGACACCGCTGTCAGGCAAACCAACACTAAATTCTTAATTCAGGTCTCATTTTAATATTTTTGAAATCATAATTTTCCTTCAATTAAATAGTAGAAGATGGAGTTTACAAAATAAATAATAATATCTTTAAAAACAATTCCAATACAGTGCAACCCATAATCATCCCAAAACCCGGTGTCACAAGTGCATGAGAATTAACTAGGAATGTAAAATAAAATACAACAGCTGTCCGGAATACAAATTGGACAGAAAAAAAAAATGTAAGTACTCTGAAGGAGACTATGTTGGCTGCGGATCGTCTTATAGAATGCAGCTCATCTAAGTCCCCGCCGAAATTGCTCTTCTGCGCCCACAAGGCCGCTAAACATATGTGTACCTGCACAAAAATGTGTAGCAAGTGTAGCATGAGTACGTAAATCAACGCGTACCCAGTAAGTATCCCGCCTAACCTCGAAGAAGTAGCGACGAGGGGTTGACTCGGATACTTACTACGGGCTATAATTAATATACCAATGATATGATTAAGCATGGATCACGTAGAACGGCTGTAAGCCCGATATCATGAAATAAGTAAACAATTATTTTGTTAACAAGAAATTTCCTAAATTCATTTTCATCATTTTAACAGTTTATATCTTAGGCCAATGAGGCAATATCAATTATTATAATTTCCGAAGCAATTAATACAATCATGCGCAAGTAATGCTGAGGTCGTACGACCCGATCCAATAATAAAAATAAATTGTGCACTGCCGAGAGTCGAACGGCGCGAACCATAGATGCATCTATAAATTTCTCCGCTCGCGAATCATACATGCGATGCGGTCCCCGCTCGCGAATCATACATACGACGCGGTCAAATATAAATACCCCGCTCGCGAATCATATCTGCAAGGCTGCCAAATATAAGTTTAACATTTAAATCATATCTCTTTCTTGATTCTTTTTAAAATAATGGAAATTCAACTTGAAATTGTTTAAGAAAATTACCCCGCTCGCGAAACATACGTGCGACGCGGTTACACATAGATTTCTTAATCTATTATAATATTCTTCAATTCTTTTCGAAATTTCGAAGTTCAAATGAAATCTTTTAAATCTTAAATTGTTCAAATTTCAAGTCTTTCAAGGAAATTATTACTCAACCTCAATCTTGTTTCTTCTCGGGCAACCCACAAACATAAATCGACAACGATATCAACAAGGCATATTGTAGACCTAGACTACCCGGGCATAGGCATAGCTAGTAGCTACGTACGGACTCTCATCACCTCGTGCGTACGTAGTCCCCCACAATTAAAAGCACATATTAATTTATTTCACCTATGGGGTTAATTCTCTCTTACGAGGTTAGAAAGGAGACTTACCTTGCTCCGAAATCCCGTAACCGGCTCCAAAGCCTCCCTAAAACCTCAAACCGACACCCGTCGCTCCAAAACTAGTCAAATAAGTTGCAACCCAATCAAAATATGCTCTAATACTCATAATTTATCAATTTAAACAATTTTCAACTCCGCTTGAAACGTCGATAAAATTCACCCTCAGGCCCACATGCCGGGATTTCGAAATTTTTCGAATATGAACGTTATCCATATCACTACGAACTCTATTATATGATTTATTCCAAATTCCATGTCCAATTTTGTGGTAAAAATCCAAAAATACCCATTTCTAGGTTTTTCTTCAAAATCCCAAATTTTTACTAAATTCCATGAATTTTCACGCCTAAATTCTTATATAAACCAAATATTTAACTTGCAATAGGTAGGAATCACTTACCTTAACATAAATGATGAAAATAGAGCTCCAAAATCGCTCCTAGGTTGGCTCCCATGGAGGAAATGAGATGAAATGAGCCAAACCCATTTTTTCAAACTTATACACTACCCATGCGACCCTTCATCGCGTTCGCGAGCCTCCCATCGCGTTCGCGATGAACAAAATTCTCAGAAGTTATTTTCAAACTCTTCTCAGATAGCCTCTAGTATAATGGTCATAACGTTTTGTACAAAACTCCAAATCACAAATGGTTTGACTTTCTGGAAACTAGACATCAAGGGCTATAACTTTCATATGTTTATCATCTCCCAACTCCTTATAAATTTTTAGATATAAGCCACCAAAATCAGCCCTGTGCAACACAAATTTCTTCTTCACTTTCCCGGACAGCCTGTAGTGTACCAGTCATAACTTTTTGTACACAAATCCAAATGCTAAATTGTTTATCTTTCTGAAAACTAGACCCAAAGAGCTACAACTTTTATTTTTGGATGAATTTTGAGATATGAGCCTCCGAAGTCAGACCTGCGGAACAAAGATTTTCTTCTTCGCGAACGAGAGAATCTCTTCGCGAACGCGAAGAACAAAATCCCAGAAGCCAAATCCTTCTTCGCGAATGCAAAGAACAACAACAGACACGAGCATCTACTGCAAAACAGCCCGAAATGATCCGAAACCACACCGAAACACACCCGAGGCCCCCGGGACCCCGTCCAATCATACCAACCAGTCCCATAACATAACACAAACTTGATCGAGGCCTCAAATCACATCAAACAACATCGAAATCATGAATTGCACCCTAATTCAAGCTTAATGAACTTTAGAACTTCAAACTTCTACATTCGATGTCGGAACCTATCAAATCACGTCCGATTGACCTCAAATTTTGCACACAAGTCACATTTGACATTACAGACCTACTCCAACTTCCGAAATCGGAATCCGACCCCGATATCAAAAAGTCCACTCCCGGTCAAACTTCTCAAAAACCTTCAAATTTCTAACTTTCGCCAAATGACCTCAAAATGATCTACGGACCTCCAAATCCACATCCGGATGCGCTCCCAACACCGGAATCACCATACGGAGCTATTCCCAAGCTCAGAATCCCAAATGGACATTGATAACATTGAAATTCACTTCAATTCAAATTTAAGAAATCCTTCTAAAAATGCCAACTTCCATAATAGGTGCCGAAATGCTCCCGGGTCATCCAAAACCCGATCCGGACATACGATCAAATCCAAAACCATCATACAAACCTGTTGGAACCTTCAAATCCCGATTTCGAGGTCGTTTACTCAAAAATACACTTAAGTCAATTCCTCCAACTTAAGGCTTCCGAATTTAGAATTTTCTTTCCAAATCAACTCCAAACTTCCCGAAATTCAATTCCGACCACGCGTACAAGTCATAATTCCTTAAGTAAAGCTTCTCAGGGTCTCAAACTGTTGAACGACATGCTAGGGCTCAAAACGACCGGTCGGGTCATTACAGTTGTCAACAATGCGATGGATATGTTTAAAGCCTTCATTGCCAACCAGAACGAGAGAAGAGTTGAGAATCCACCTTAATCAAATAGACAGAACAATTCTGAGTCGTCAAGAGTGACTGAATTTTTGAATCTGAGTCCTCCATTTTATTGTGGTACTATAGTTGATGAAGATCCAATGTTGTGCCTGGAGGGTGTCAAGAAAGCCCTCCGAGCGATGAAGTCATTTGATGATGAAGTTGTGGAGCTGGTTACCTTCCAGCTTAGAGATATGGCTGGCACTTGGTTTGAGATGTAGGAAAAGGAAAGAGATGAAGATGATGGTCCGCCTACTTGGGAAGAATTTAAAGAGGCCTTCATGGCTAACTTTATCCCAGAAGAGGATAGGGAAGCTAAGGCTACAGAGTTCGAGCAGCTCAAGCAAGGGAATAAAAGTGTGCAAGAGTACTACATGGAATTCATAAGTTTGGCAAAGCATGTTCCTCACATGGTTAAGACAGAAAAAGCAAAGATCTGCAGGTTTGTTGGTGGTTTGGCTTACCACATTAAGGATACGACATCAGCTGTAGCGGTAGGAATGATAGCTTTCTCCTCTGTTGTGGGTTTCGCTAAGCACTTAGAAAAAGACAGACAATAAAGGATAGAAGCAAAAAGAGCATAACAAGAAAGCCCGGATAGCGGGCAGGTTTAGTGGTACATCCAACGGAGGAGGAAGGGGTTCCTTCAATAAGGAGTCATTAGCACCAGCTCAGTACAATCATCAGTCAGGTGGTGGGGCTTCTTTCAAACGTACTCAGAGTTATGGAAACCACTCTTGCCATAATCAGAATTTTAGGACATCATCCTCATATAGCTAGAGTCATGCTGAGCAACATTCACAACAACAAGGTCTTTTTGGTACATGTAAGCGGCATCATTTAGGTCAATGCAAGCTCGGGTTTCACGGTTGCTATAATTGTGGAGACAATAGTCATATAAAGGCAAACTGCCCAAAGTTGCGATGTAATTTCAGTGGGGGATCAGCTAGTCCTTCTAGTTCCTCAGCTACGACAGTTGTATCACCTTGGGCTCATGGTTCTCATAATCAAACCGGGCATGGGGCAGGTAGAGGTGTAGATCGAGTTACTCAGGGAGGAGGACAACCCCGTTTGCTTGCTACACTTGATCGTCAGAGTGCAGAGTTATCTGCAGAAGTTATTACATGTATACTTCTAGTCTGCTCACATAATGCTTATGCCATAATTGATCCAAGTTTAACATTTTCGTACATGACTCCAAACTTTGCAATTAACCTCGAGCTAGAACCTGAACAACTTAGTGAGCCATTCCTAGTATCTACTCAAGTTGGTGAGTCAGTGGAAGCCACAAGAGTCTATAGAGGTTGTATAGTTTCAGTCCAAGCTCGCAGCACCGAGGCCAATCTCATAGAGTTAGAAATGGTGGATTTCGATGTGATCATGGGTATGGATTGGTTGTCTTCCTGCTATGCCACCTTAGATTGTCGTGCCAAGATAGTCAGGTTCTAATTTACAAGTGAAGAAGTCTTAGAGTGGAAGGGTAGTTCAGCATCATTTGTAGGTAAGTTTATTTCTTACCTTAAGGCACAATGAATGATCGGCAAGGGGTGTCTTGACTATTTGGCTCACATCATTAATGCAGAATCAGAACCACCAGCTCTTCAGTATGTGCCAGTTGTTAGAGGATTTCCAAAAGTTTTTCCAGATGACCTTCCCGGACTTCCTCCTGAAAGAATCATAGACTTTGGCATCGATCTCATGCCAGGCACTCAGCCCATATTTATATCTCCTTATAGGATGGCTCCAGCAGAACTTAATGAGTTGAGAGAACAGTTGAAAGACCTTCTTGACAAGGGCTTCATCAGGCTGAGTGTTTCACCGTGGGGTGCCCTGGTCCTGTTTGTCAAGAAGAAAGATGGGTCTCTCAGAATGTGCGTCGACTATCGGCAGTTGAATAAAGTTACCATTAAGAAGCACCCACTGCCAAGAATTGATGATTTATTTGATCAACTTCAGGGTGCAAAGTACTTTTCAAAGATAGACTTGAGGTTGGGGTACCATCACTTGAGAAACAGAGAAGAGGATATATCTAAAACAACCTTTAGAACTCGCTACGGGCACTATGAATTTCTAGTAATGTCCTTCGGGTTGACAAATGCTGCAACTGCATTCATGGACCTCATGAACAGAGTTTTCAAGCCATTCCTTGATACCTTTATTATCATGTTTATAGACTATATTTTGGTATACTCTAAGAGCAAGGATGAGCATGCAGAACACCTCAGGATAGCCTTGCAGACCTTGAAGGAGAATGAGCTTTATGCCAAGTTTTAAAAAAGTGAGTTCTGGTTGCAGTCAGTGACATTCTTAGGCCATGTGGTATCTAGTGAAGGCGTAAAAGTAGACCCTCAAAAGGCAGAAGCAGTCATGAACTGGCCAAGGCCGACAACGCCAACCAAAATCAGGAGTTTATTGGGGTTAGCTGGCTACTATAGAAGGTTTGTAGAGGGATTTTCCTCACTGCAGCTCCATTAACTAAGTTGACTCAGAAAACTGTTAAGTTCCAGTGGTCAGATGCTTGTGAGTAGAGTTTTCAAGAGTTAAAGAAGACGTGTGTTAACCTTGCCGACACGTTCAGGTGGGTTCACAGTGTATTATGATGCCTCCAGAGTTGGTATTGGGTGTGTTCTTATGCAAGATGGACAGTTATTTCTTATGCTTCCAGGAAGTTAAAGAATCATGAGAAGAACTACCCCACGCAGGACTTGGAGCTTGCAGTAGTGGTGTTTGCATTAAAGATATGGTGACACTACCTATATGGCGAGAATTGTGAAGTATTTACAGATCACAAAAGCCTCTAGTACATTTTCAAGTAGAAAGAGTTAAATTTGAGACAATAGAAGGTGGCTCGAGCTATTGAAGGATTATGACATAAATATCCTTTATCACTCAAGCAAAGCTAATGTGGTAGCAGATGCACTTAGTAGGAAGTCAATGGATGTCCTAGCCCATCTTGCAGTACAAAGGCGAACTTTGGGTCGAGAAATTCAAAAACTAGCAAATGATGGAATTAGATTGGATGAGACTGAAAGAGGTATAACTGCTTATGCCTTAACGCAATCCTCTCTTGTTATGCATGTTAAGGCTAAGCAAGACGAAGATCTGTATTTATTGAAGTTAAAATAAGGAGTCAGAAATAAAGAAATTACTGCTTTCACTCTAGGAAGTGATGGAGTTTTGAAGTTCAATGATCGGTTATGTGTGCCTGATATAGATGGTCTTAGAAAGTCCATAATGGAAGAAGCTCACAGCTCGAGGTACTCTATCCACCCAGGTGCTACCAAAATATATCTGGACTTGAAAGAGTTGTATTGGTGGAAAGGCATGAAGAAGCAAGTAGCAGATCATGTGGCCAAATGTTTGAATTGCCAGCAAGTCAAAGCCGAGCATCAGAGGCCTGGTGGCCTAGCTCAAGATATAGAGATACCACAGTGGAAATGGGAGATGATTAATATGGATTTCATAGTAGGTCTGCCTCGCACATACCTTAAGCATGATTCAATTTGGGTTATTGTAGACCGACTGACAAAGTCCGCGCATTTCCTACCAATAAAGACGAAAGATTCCGCAGAGCAATATGCGCAGTTGTACATTAAAGAAATAGTCCGATTGCATGGTACTCCAGTTTCAATCATATCTAATAGAGGCCTTCAGTTCACGGCACATTTTTGGCAGGCATTTCAGAAAAGATTAGGTACCAAGGTCAATTTGAGCACCGCTTTCCATCCACTGACCGATGGCCAAGCAGAAAGGACCATTCATACTCTCGAAGATATGATGCGAGCATCTGTTATAGACTTTGGAGCTAATTGGGATAATCACTTACCACTTATAGAATTTGCTTACAATAACAGCTATCATGCCAGCATTGGTATGGCTCCTTATGAAGCATTGTACGAGCGAAGATGTAGGTCCCCAGTAGGTTGGCTTGAACCAGCAGAGGTGTCGTTGATCGGTCCAGGGTTTGTTTGTGAGGCCTTAGAGAAAGTTCAGCTAATCAGAGAAAGACTGAAAGCGGCTCAGAGTCGTCAAAAGTCCTATTCTGACAAGAGGCATCGTGACTTAGAGTTCATGGTTGGTGACAAGGTGTTTTTGAAAGTTTCACCAATGAAAGGAGTTATGAGATTTGGTAAGAAAGGAAAACTTAGTCCTAGGTTTATCGGACCTTATGAGATTATAGAAAAGAAGGGAAAATTAGCTTATGAACTAGCGTTGTGTGTCTATGCTTAGAAAGTACATTCATGATGAGTCGCACATAATACATGCTGATACCATAGAAATTAAAGAAGGCTTGACTTATGAAGAGGTACCTATAGAAATTCTCGATAGGAAAGTAAGAAAGTTGAGAACAAAAGATTTAGTATCGGTAAAAGTTTTGTAGAGTAATCATGATTCAAAAGAGGCTATGTGGGAGGTCGAGGAAGATATGAGGAAGAAGTATCCTTATTTATTTGATGAACAAGGTATGTGAACCTAGGTTTGGCTTGGCATTTATATTTTATTTATTAAGTACAAGTTAACATGTGTTTATGTCCTTGCTAGATTAAACTTTGTTGTTGAAGTAATTTAGTTTCTGTCAGAGTATATTTAGTTATTAAATAATTTAGTACAATGCTAGAGTACATTTAATTCATTAAAGTGATTTACTTTTGCTAAAGTGTGGTGATTTGATTGAGATTTTGGTTGGTTATTGTGGTACCTCCTTGCCTGAGTGTGAGTAACTAGTTTATGAGCTGTGTATGGTGCCTATTAATGGCTTGTTATGGTATATGTGATTGTTGTTGGTGTATTTGTGGTATTGGTGACAGGGATATTTTTGGATAGTCCAATTTACAGAGGAGACTCTGCCGAAATTTTTGAAAATTTACGGAGTTAGCCAAAATTTTGAGGCCTTTGGAAAGTGAGTAATGCTAAGAAAATTTAAGAAGTTCAAGGACATAGGGAATAATTGTTAGCTTAAGAATAAGGCCCTAGCAATATTCGAGGACGAATTCTTTTAAGGAGGAAAGATTGTAACACTCCTCAAATCTATAAAAGCTTCAAGACACGCTAAATATAGAATTTAATTTTGTTTTTATCTTGCCTTGAGTGCATAAAATTTTTACTTCTATTACGGATTTAAACCCTTATGATTGACTTTTGAGTGACTTCTCTATTTATAAATAACGTGATATACAAGCAAGGGAATATTATTAATTTTAATATTATTAATTATTAAAAATAAGTATCATTAATTATTAGTTAAGTTTAAAAAAAAAAGGACAAGCCTAGAGCCCATAAAGTGGGAAGGCAAAAGGCTTAAAGCCTTAAACAAAATAGAATTAAAAAGCCTGAAGGCTGAAAAGACTTATACGAACAAAGCAGAAGGCTTAAACTTCTGTTCATTCATGCAAGCCTTATACGAAAAAGAGAAACAGAACGCTACGAAACAGAGCAGAGGTAGCCTTGCTGCTCAATACTCACGCATGCAGCGGAAAGTTTTAGGTTTCTTTACAAATCACTAATTCTTGAACTTAGGTATATAAATTCCCTATTATCAATTATCCTACAGTAGTAGTAGTAGTAGTAGTAGTAGTAGTAGTAGTAGGTAAGAATTGAATAGTTAATTCCCTTCTTTCTCTGTATCAACAGTAAATTTCATGTTTAGGTGTGAAACTTTAAAATTGATTAAAATGCACTGGTTGTTGTAGAATCAATTATTTGACGGGTATAAATTGAACTGGGGTCTACGTATTGGCTCGAAGAGTTTTGAGGTGAGTGGATACAACCCTTTATCAAAGTGGTTTAACTCACAAAAACATACATACAAAGTGTTCGATGAATTGCTTAAAAGAGTTAATTTGTACTTATCGGAGCGAGTAAGTACTTATTAACTTAAAATTGTTCTAGCTAAAGTTTAGATGATTTATTATGATATATGTGCATAAATTTTCAGATTGTTGTGTTATTCTTATATGCCATTTTCATGTTGAAAATTCATGAAGAAGTAAGAATCTTTAGAAATACTTTTGAATGTTTATTTCATTCTTATGTTATGCTTTACATATAAGGATACCAGTATGAGTATGTATAGGATATTCCAGAAAAGATTTAGACTTTAAAAGTCACAAGAAGAAGTTTTAGAAAGAAAAGATTTTTGAGAGTATCCTCTATTCTGAGAAGGGGTCATCGTCCAGGCCGGGGGTCCTGACCAAGGCGTTGACTTTCTGAAACTATTTGTGCCAAAGTAGGGAGCACACGAGCCGAGGGTATCGTTGCTGAGAATTTACTTAGCCAGGCTAAGGTATGATACATGAGCGCTGAGAATCATGAAGCGAGTGACATCTCGTGGATTGGGCCTATTCGATCAGGTTGGGATCGAACCCGTGCCAATCACACGGTGACTAAGACAAAAATAAGTCAGGATAGTTGGAACTCCCGAAGTATAAAGTGAAGTATTTTTTTTTATAAGAAATAAAAATAAATGAATTTCTTTTAGAATATTCATAAACTACCACTATGCAATTATTTTAGAATTTTTCTTAGAACCTTTTTTTTTCATGCATTCAGAATCTTTATTTGTAATGTATATTTTATTAAAGTTTCGTCCCCTGTCGTCGAGACTCACTGAGTACAATGGATGGTACTGACGTTCTCTTTTGGGAACCTACGTTGATCTGCAGTACAACGTAGGAACCGGTTTTGCAGGCGAGCAGGCTAATTAGGACTTCTCTCTCTTCCAGTGCTACTGGTGAGCTCCGCTTTTGTTCGTGGAGTATTCCTTTGAGTCATCTTTATTTAGTTATTTCTTTGTTTACTTGGAGAACTAGCTAGGCAATCTCATATCCTGAGCAGTGCGTCAGTTTATTAGTAGAGGCTTCATAGACACAGTCGGGGGGTTAAGATTCAGATGTATTGATAATAACTTTGCAATATTTCAGTAGTCACTACGAATAAAGTTTTAGAGTTGGTTTATTTTAGATATTTAAATTAATTAAAAGTATTTGGTTAAAGCATTGCCTTGTTGCATATAAAGTTTGAAGTTATAATAGATTTGATAAGCGCAGATAGTTCGCTTGGTCAAGTTTAGTGATCGGGTGCCGGTCATGGCTTGTTCAGAAAATCGGTCGTGACAAACTTGGTATCAGAGCATGAGGTTTATGTAGTCATAGAGGTCTATGAAGACGTGTCAGTAGAGTTTTGGGGCCTAAGCCTTCACGACTTTAAAACGCGTCACTAGGGTCTAAGATTTATTAACTTATATACCCAACATGCCTCTTGTGTTTTGCCCGTGTGGAACTCTGTCTAAAGTTTGGGGTATTACATTGGATCTTATTGTAAAAATTATTATTTATCAATATGAAGATTTGAATATCTTAATTCAAAGTTCTAAAATATTTCTATTGTTAAAATTTAGATAGTCTTTCTTTCCATTTTTATAAGGATAAATAAGATGGTAAATTCACAACTAAAAACGTTTTTGGGACCCAAATACTTAGCGGGCCTAAAGCAAAAGCTTTACTAGCTTCCCTTGACCCACCCTTGTGTCAATGCATAATCTCATATTGACAGTGTTTCACGCAACAATTGTGCCCTGATCCCCGCAGACGAAAGGTGCAGACTCTATCAATCATGGCTGGACTACCAGGCATCACGGTACGAAAACATGGAGAAAACATGATCCTAAATGCAATTAGCTATGCCAGAGCAGCTTCCCGATTGACATCATTTGACGAGTCACCCATAGGCTCCACAACATGTTCTGCCTCCAGGTCCTTCCTTGCATGGTGTGAGATATGAAGGTTCGCAAGGGAGTCACTCATCGCATCAGTAGTTTCCTGCCCTCCTGCTACTACAGCGTCCACTGCACTATGACTGGTGGATGTTTCAGTCGGTACCTCAGCAAAATTCAGCTCTAGCTTCTTCAGCTCATCTTCAATATCTTCATCATCAATTTCTGCAACTGCTACATTTGATCCTGAGGAGGAGCCAGAAAACTAGCAGTTTTAGAACAGAAACAATGCCAGCTAACTCATTACTCATCAGAATTAATCAGATTGAGCAGATATGTTCAAATTGTTCGGTTTATCAGTTGATGGGTGAAATATCTTCACACTCAAAGGTCATATTAAGCGATGCCCTGACACCAAATTGAGATAATATACATTAACCTGATAAGGTTCATTATTGTCCATCAGTTTTAGAACTGGGAGAGATATTTCGACAAACAGGCTCAATCCATTTGGTTATGGTTTTTCCAGTGAATAGTATATAAGAATTTTCACTACCATGCTTACCGATCGAGTTAAAACTATCAACACTTTCTCTTGAATTTTAATACTGGTAAGAATGTGACTCGAATTTTGGGGTGTAAAACTACCTAGAATTTCATCAATCTGCTTCTGGGATTCAACACACTCATTCAGCTCCTGTAGACACAGCTCAACTTCATCATAATTGATCCCATTTTCCTTAATAGCCTGTGTGCCAATTCGAATGGCTTCAGAAACCTGCCATTAATCAGGGTTAAGTTTAGAGTTGTCAAATCAGTTCAAAAAGGACTAATAAGGTCATCTGCAACTGGTCAGTTTAGGATTAGAACAAGCACAGTTTCACATGATATAATATCCAGGGACTACTGAGAAGATCATTCAACCTCCTTTGAGGCTTCTGCATCAGAAATAATTGCAAGGACTTCCTCCACTCGGTTTAAAAGCGCTGTACATTTTTCTCTACTCAGAGAAGCCAGCTTCATTTCCCTTGAACACCTTAGAGCCACCTGTTTGTTCCCAAGCTTTAGAGAAGCTAAAGCAGATTCTCTAGACCTGCGCATAGAACAAGCATCATATTATTGTGGTTAACTTTGAGGAACAGTGCTACCTTTATGAGCCCTGAATAGAGCTATTAAGTCTGAACTTCACAATAAGATTACGTCAAACGATTTTGAGCATGCTAGCCCTCTTCTGGCTGCAGGAAAGCACTTTCCAATATTCCTTCTTGATTTTCTTTTTGTTGGATGAAGCACTTATTTTTGCAGTTTTACACGACAGATGCATTTATTGTTGGAATCTCTTCTCAGTTCGTATGAGCATTTAATAATGGAGGATGATAGTCCTTACCTTTTCCAGCGTTGATCTATCACATTAAGCTGATGCTCAAGTTTTTCTACCGTCCCAATCAAATGCAGCACATCAAAATCTAGACTTGTTGTGCCAGAAAGTGCTCGTGCTGAAAGAGAGACTTTCACCCCCTGTATGGAAAAACTACATCCGTCCATATTACTAGCAGTGTTCAAGGATTGGCGAGCCAAGCTTCCAATGGTTTAACAAACAAAAGCAGTAAATATGGCAGTATTAAGAGGTAGTCAAGATCTAGAGTTTTAGGTTCCAATCATAAAGGAGAAACAGCAGAAACCAATTATTATGGAATGGAAATCAATAAAGATTGTAGGGCATCCATATGACGATGTTCTTGATTGCTACAGGTAAGGCGAGCCCGGTAAAATAGTATAGTGAACTATTGCTTCAATACAATACTACTAACTCGTTCATCGCACTATTTTTGGACTAGTAAGTTTAATGTTTTAATACATAGGGATGTTTTTTTGTTAAATGGTATACTACAGGGATTAAGTAAAATTTGGGCCCAGACAACAGTGATGTTTTTTGCCAAAAACTCAAAAGAATGCTGCTTGTTCTCATCACAAAAATAAAAGAAAAAGAAAGAAAATAAGTTTCGCCATTTCCACCCCATTCTCGTTCTTGGTATAGCTTTCATAGTAATACTATTTGAAAAGAGAAAGGTGAAAGGAGGAAAAGTAAACGAGAAGAGGTAAGGGTTATTTCCCTTGCTATACATGAAAGTAAAATGAGAGATGTTAAAACAGAGGGGTAGCATACAACTATAAAATGGAGAGAAAAACAGGTCTCTTTTATTTCTCTTTCAATTATACCAAATAGCTGGCCATAAATGATGACTAATACTTGAAAGGGAAGCGATGAATTTCTTTTTCATCCACCCTTTCCTCTTTCTTTGTGGAACCAAACATAGTATTGATAAATGAAATGCAAATGGAGAACAGCATTCCTACTAACATTACCTCCATTAAATCCTTCTTGTTTGTTACAAGGTACTTTGCTTTCCCGCATTCAGACAAGTGATTCAAGACTGCATGAGCTTCCTTGAATCCGCCAGAAAGTTCCTCGAACTTTCTCCATGTAATTACACATGAAGCTGTCCAGTGGCTTTTGGATAATGCTTGGACCACTTGAAGAGCCTTTTCCTAGTTGTTTGTTTTGGGGGGGGTGGGGCGGGGGGATTGAAAGATTAGAACATTCAATGAACCATTAAGGAAACTACAGTGAAATGATTACTAGAAGTGGGTGAGAACCATGAGGTCTTAGGTTCAAATCCCAGCGGAGGCAAATACTAGGTGATTTCTTCCCATCTATCCAAGCCTTGGTGGATAGAGTTACCTGGTACCTGTTGCTGGTGGGAGGTGACAGGTATCCCGTGGAATTAGTCGAGGTGCGCGCAAGCTGACCCGGACACCACGGTTATCAAAAAAAAAAAAAAGAGGGAAGTACAGGAAATAAAGCCAAGAAACAAATTAAAGAAAACCATGGGAAAGGAGGAGCCAAAAAAAAAAACGAACAGTAACCAATGAAAGCACAAAAAAAGCAAGAACAAAGACAACATCTAACATCATGTAGTATAGGAAATAGCCATAGACTGACAAACGCAATGCTTGAGATAAGGCCATTCATATTTCCACTGGCCTATTTTTTACCGTTCTAGTTTTACTCAGGCTTTCTGAAAGCCAGGGATCAGCTTTATCTTAATAATTTATGACATCCCCTTCAAGTCTAGTACATAATGATGTATAATATCAATGATTGGTTTGAGAACAAGAAAACAATTACCTTCAGTAATACAGGAATGATGTAATAGTCTTCGGCAAGCTTTTCTTGAGTAGGTGGTCTCAACAGACCTCCCAAATTTACTACTTTCTGCAAAATTTGGGAAACCCAGCCACTAGCTGGATCAGTGACTCCCACATTCTGCAATAGTTCACCAGCGGTATACATTTCAAGCTGCATGTAATGAACAGGATTGTCATGCTGCTGGCTGATGCAATTTGTGGACATACGCATGGGGCAGGAAAGAATTTCAGTTCCAGCGTAAATCTCTAAATTTCTCATTTAAAATTGATAACACTGTTCAACTAATTGAATTTTAAGATCATTTGCTTACAGTCTATTTTGATGATTAATAAGACAGTTCAAATAAAATAATCTTTATATTTGCTGCAAAAGAGATTGTATCAGAAAGAACAAAAGGCGCGTTAAAAGTTAAAACCCACGTACAGCAGAGTTCACTAAAATGGGGAAAAAAAGAGGGGACCAGATAGACTAATGAAAACCACCAAATCTTATATCCACAAATGATCTCTTCTATCCTTGCAACAAACTAATCTTTTAGAACAATTCATTCTGTTCATCTAGCTTGTCGTGAATTCCATTCCTCCATCAAACTTCATAAACAAGCCGGGACAAGCCTCGTTTCTTGGTTTTGTTTTTTGTAGTGTCAAAGCTACTTTTCTGTTCTTTCTTGCTCTCCCTATGTTAACCTTCTTATCAGCTCTTTCAAATTTGCATTTTAGTGAGTTTGCCTAAGTTTGATATTGGTGCATAGCTGATTGATTGATATAATCTCCCTACGTTCTTGAACACCAATCAGCAAAATAAATAATCTTTTGTTGCTGACTTCCTTCGACATGTGCGCATGTCTTTAAGTCAATCCATAACCCTTCATGTCTTTAATTTCCACAAAATTACATTTTCCCACAATATAAATTTTTTTTAAATTTTTTTTTTGAGAAAGCAATATAAGATGTTCCATTAAGGATTTTGCCCAATTTCCCTTCTTTTTTTTTCTATTTCAAATCAAAGACAGAATCACGCCCAATAATCAAAGCTGGTGGGTGATAAATTTCAGTATGACCTTCTTTCGAGATATTCTAAGATCTCATTCACTTTTTCCATGTTAGAGGAATCTTCACCGTTTCCAATTGTGACTCCACATCCTTCTTATCAGGCGGAGCTTTCCATAGTTTGAACATATACTCAGGTCCCCAAAAATAAGTTTGCCATCATTCATTGCTCTATAGCAAAGCCTTCCTCTTCTAGCATCAGCGCTGAAGCTAATATTCTCTACTATCACCAAATAGTTTCCCCCAACTTCCTTCCATCCTCAGTAACAATTCACCAGGATCCTAATACCGCAGCTTTTAGCCTCTCTATTTCTGAACAATGGTGCCCCGACAAGGTTGTGCGTACTTTAGTTGTCCTACCAGGTATCTGCATATCCACCAATACATGTACTGATTACTTCTATCTGCCCATGTTTGAGCAAATGGAAAGAAACCTTTTTTATAACACTACTGGTTCGAACCCTAGTCTTCCATAAGTATCATACTCTCTATTGTTTCACTAATGCAGATATGACCATCTTGTTGCAAATTCAACTTATTAGAATTTTACCGGAGAGACTATTCTTCTGCATCTTCAGGTTGGGTTTCTTCTATTTTTTATTTCCAATTACGGATCACCCACCCAATCTAGTTCCTCTCTCAGTTATCTGATCTTTGCTTATGGATATCTCTCTTGACTTAGGATAGAATAAATGTTTTCTTCCATGCAAAGCACTCGTTTTATCTTTTTACCTTTATTGTTAAACACTAACATACTAACATTTTTTTATCAAGAAATACTAACATGCTGAAAACAACACACAATTGAGGCACCCAAGGCTATGGCATAATGGTCAATGAAGTGGGAGCAAACCTTGCAGTGGTGGAGCCAAAGTTTTCATTGAAGGGATTCAACTTTTGTAAAAATAGGCTACATCAAGCTTCTGTTTCAATTCAAGGGGATTCAACCCTTGTATTTATCATGCATTTTATTATTTTTGGATAAAAATACATGTATAACAAGTATAATGTTTTAGCAAGAGGGGTATCATTTGAACCCCCTTGCTTCAAGGTAGCTACGCCGCGTTTCTCATCTGCCTAAGCCCTGGTGGGTAGAGTTACAGGTACCCAGTGGAATAGGCGAGACGAGGTCAAGTTAGCCCAGATGCCACCATTATTAAAGAAAATACATGCAATTGAGACTCAAACTAGAGGATATCAACTACAAGTTCAACCACTAGGATCCCCACCATCCGCTACTACCTTATGCTCCTTTCGTCCATCCCCAACCAAAAATCTCAAAATAACTTAGAAAAAGATTTTCTTATAGAATACATTTTCTAAGTTACCAAAACACATTGAAATTTATGACCATACGTAGATTACAATGTGAGACATACCAATACTTGTTCGAGGCACAAAGGGACGAGGCCTCCTCGGTCGAACCAAATCTTCACCTTCCATTCAGAACACAAAAATAGCCAATTTGTCATGTTATGGACCATTATCAGAGTCACAAAACAAAAACAAAAAAATTATGAAATGACAGGAGAAGTAAAAGGAGAGAAACCTGAGAAGGGCGAATAATGAAGATGTGAAGATGTCGAGCAACTTTGAGAATCAAATCCCTCCAGAAAAGATAAAGGGGCTCCCAATCACTCCTCTGACCGCTGAATGCTTTGTACCTCGCAATCAACTTCACTTCATCGTCCCAATCAAGAACTTCTTTCCTCAAATATTCAATCAGGCTCGACTCCTCTTCTCCTTTAACAGTCCCCATTTGCTGGCTTTTGCCCATTAACTCTAAACCCTCTGAGAACGACAGACCTCTAAATCCCTCTTATGAAAACTGGGAACAGAAAAGCTTCAAATTTGTTTCATATAACTCTATTTGAAATTGCTAAATTTTCGAAATGGTTACACTTTTTGGTTTATTAGATCAAACTAGTGTATTGCGCAGACAATTTGATAGAATACTAATTTTATAAAATTATGATGTGATATATCATATTGTTGTAATAAATTATTTGTTTTATTTTTTAATGTAGCCTGCAGAAATACAATAAAATTGATGCACATCATATACTAATTAAACTAGCATGTACTTAGTACTATATATTTACTAGTGTGACTTTTTATTAACTTGTCAATTGACATAATATTTTGACATTACTTTTCTTTTAATATAACATGAATATACATTTTCACTTTGGGAATATTCTTTTTTTTAAAACTTGTGTTATACTGATCAAAAAATTTCAATTTTCTAAATTTATCAATAATTTTTTTGAGTGTTACTTAATTATATTTTAAGTTTTAATTAATTAAAAGTATAAATATCCTAAAATTATCTTTATCCCCATCTTTCCGTACATTCTTTTTTACTCTAATATTTGATTAGTTTTCTCATTTTATATTTTACTGAAATTTTAAATAATATAATATATTTTTTACTAAATTATAATTTTGAATTCATCACAAGTATAAAGAGATAAGTCTTTTATTATTTTTATAAAAAAATCTACCAATACCAATATTGTTAATAATTCTTTCTTTTTTTAGTGTTCTTCCTTTATAATTCTTTGTTTATTATGATTTCAATTATGTGTATATGTATGACTTTTGTTATCATAGTTCTAAGGCAAAATACATAAATACTCTATTAAACTTGTCCAAAAAATATATTTAAACACTTAAACTAAACGGGTATTCTTTTAACCTCCCTCCCCTCCCCCCTCCCCCCTCCCCCAAACGTATTTGGAGTGAATTATTTTTTTCCCTGAAATACTAATACCAGTTCTCACAATATGAGGTGTTTTACACACGCGCCCCACGTCAAAACCATGTCAGCGCCACGTCAGAAATCTTTTTTCTTTGGTAAACTTTCCTCTTTTTCTTTTTCTTTTTCTTTTTCTTTTTTCTTACTCATAATTTTACACTAATAATCCTAATTAACCATTAAAATGCTTCAATAATAATACCAAGTGCAATGCTTGATTTAACCATCTCTCTTCAATCAAATGAGTAAGAATTTAGATATAACAAAATCCTAATTTATTTTTATTTCTTCAACAAATTAATCACAATGCCTACAGATGCCTACAGGTGGATTTGTACACCAAAACCCACAGCATTCCACACCGGGAAAGTGCTGTGAATTGGGCAGGTGCCACTGCGGTCGAAGGAGACTGAAGGCTTAAAACTTTATTTTGGGGTAAATTGACAATCTTCCTGAGTTGAGTGTAATAATGTTAAATCATAAATGATATACTACTTTACGACAATCTTGTTGAAAAAATGAAGCAAATCATATGTTGCAAATAGAAATCATTTTTCCTCAATTTGCTTTGTTAATTTGATAAATCAAATTCTGAATTCTTGAAGATTAGTTCCCATATTTGTCTTTCAGATTAGTAGATCTGGATATTAATTCAAAAAATTTTGTTAAACTTATTAAAGAAAAGAAGAAGAAAAAAAGAAGAAGAAAGTAAAGGAACTGAGATCTGAAGAAGAGAGGGGGAGAAGGAGAAAGAAGGGGGTGGTTCAAGAGATCTAAAGAATAGAAAAGAAAGGGCCCACCTTTTACGCGCTTAATTATTTTTTTCTTTTTATGTTTTTGCCACATCAGCTATTTGGGTGGAATAAAATTTGTGTTTAGGGGGTAAAACATCACCAGTGTTCAAACATATTTTCTAGACAAGTTTAATAGGATCTTTATGTATATTATTTTCTTTCTACATTATATGGAATAAAGTTTTAATTTTATACATTTTTTACTTCGTCCAAAATATATGTTCTTTTATTATTTTGTATAATGTATCAATATTTTTAGGATTTGTTTTCTACGTTATATGAAATCTACAATTAGACTTTTCTTCTATTTTATTTTCAATATAAAGTTTTGAATTTTATATTTTTTACTATGTTGCTTGTAAGTGTTTCAAATTCAAATTAGACTTTTCTTGTATGTTTAAATTCTAATTCAAAAAGAGTAACTAGTTATTAACAACACATAATGCATAATTTAATGTTTTAAAATTTAAATTAAAAAAAAAACTAATTATTGTCTAACCTAACTAAGTTTGTCCTAAAATTGCATAGTGGCTTTTATTATGCTGCCACTTGACTTAATATGGTGTCGTTGCCTCTCCTTTTATTATATATAAATAATATAATATATAATACATAGATACCTCCTTTAATATAACATAGATAATATATATTTCTTACTTCGTCCAAAATATATGTTTTTCATTATTTTGTATAAAATGTATCAATATTTTTATTATCTTCTTTCTATATTTTATGAAATAAGCAATTAGACTTTTCTTCTATTTATTCAATATAAATTTTTAATTTTTACATTTTTTACTTCGTCCAATATATATATTCATTCATTATTTTGTATAATGTAACAATATTTTTAGAATATTTTCTCTACATTATATGGAATCCGCAATTAGACTTTTCTTCTATTTTATTTTCAATATAAAGTTTTGAATATTGTTTACTACGTTGCTTGTAATTGTTTTAAATTCAAATTAGACGTTTCTTGTATGCTTAAATTCAAATTCAAAAAGAGTAACTAATTACTAACAACACATAATGCATAATTTAGTTTTTTAAAATTAAAAAAAATTAATTATTATCTAACCTAACTAACTTTATCCAAATATTGCTAAGTTACTTTTATTATGTTACCACTTGACCTAATCGGGTGTCTTTGACTCTCTTTTTATTATCATATAATATAGCACCCTCACATTATGTAAATCAATGTTGTGTGATCTTATTCTAATTAAAAAATATAAAAATATAAAGATACTATTAGGATATTAGCTTTAGGGTACGCGCTTTGCTCGTGTACCTATGTCGATGAATGCTAAATTTTTAAAAAGTTATATAAACATTACTTCCTCTATTTTAATTTACATAACATATTTTCTTATTAAAATAAGAAAAAAGGATAGATAGATTCATGTGCATTTTTTAGCTGTAGACAAAAATAATATATACATAATAATTAATATTAAACAAAGATCTAATGTTATTTGTTTTTAGTCATTTTATATTTAAAAATATATAGCTTTCGACTTGCGACTTTGAATAATTTTGATACATGGTTTGAACTTTGTGAGTTATTGCGACTTTGAATAATGAGGAGTGTGTCCATCTCTGAGAACCAGTTTGAGTTTATGCCGGGTGTAACGATCCAGCCGGTTATTTTGAGTATTACAGCCCCGTTCCCATATTTATTGCTTATCATGTGTTCAATTATAATTATGTGACTCGTCGGAGAGGGTTCAGAATGAATTGGAACACTTAATTCCAAAATTTTAAAGCTTAAATTGAAATAGTTTACCGAATGTTGACTATATATAAACGACCCTAGAATAGAGTTTTGATGATTCCAATAACTCCGTATGGTGATTTTGGACTTAGGGGCATGTCCGAAAAATTATTTGGAAGTCCATAGTTAAATTAGGCTTGAATTGGCTAAAATGGAAATTTAAGTTTGGAAGTTTGACCGGGGAATTGACTTTTTGATATCAGGGCCGAAATCTGATTCTGAAAATTGAAATACGTCTGTTATATCATTTATGACTTGTGTGCAAAATTTGAGGTCAATCGAACTTGATTTGATAGGTTTCGACATCGAATGTAGAAGTTGAAAATTCTTAGTTTCATTAAGCTTGAATTGGGGTATGATTCGTGATTTTAGCGTTGTTTAATGTGATTTAGAGGTTCGACTAAATCCGTATGATATTTTAGGACTTGTTGGTATATTTGATTGAGGTCCCGGGGGCCTCGGGTAAGTTTCAGATGGTTAACGGATCGAATTTTGGACTTAGAAAAATGTTGAAGAATTCTGGTGCTGGTGTCATTGCTTCTGCGGAACCTTGGTCACAGAAGCGAGCAGCTCCTCGCAGAAGCGAAATGGGGAGGCAGGCTGCTCATCACAGAAGTGGACACATTTGCTCACCTGCGACATCGCAGGTGCGGTCACTGGAAAACGCAAGAGCGAACCACTTCGCAGGTGTGGAGCACCTTGCGCAAAAACGCAACCGCAAATACGGCCCTTGGCACCGCAAAAGCGATCACTACTGGCCAAGTTGTTCTTGCATAAGTGAGATTTACACCGCAGATGCGACAATGCGACCGCAAATGCGGAAACGCTAGGCAGAACCCTTTAAGTTCGAGGGTTCGATATTTTCATCCATTTTTCGAATTTTGGAGCTCGGTTTGGACGACTTTTGAGAGGAATTTCACCACACAACTTGGGTTAAGTGTTCTTGACTCACTTGTGATTATATTTCATGGATTTATCTTCATATTTGGGTATGTTTATCGAATTTCAAGAGAAATATCGAAGGAAATTTCTATAATTTCATAAAACGAATTTTTGAGTTTTGAATACCGATTCGGAGTCGGATTTGAGTGAAATTAGTATGATTGAACTGGTAATTGAATGGATTATCAGATTTTGTGAGTTATCGTCGGATTCCGAGATGTGGGCCCCACTGACGATTTTTTAGTGTAATTTCGGATTTTGTGGAAACATTAGTATTTTGATATGGAATTAATTTCTATAATTTGTGTTGACTGAATCAAATTAATTGTGACTAGATTCGAGCCGTTCGAAAATTGATACACGCAGAATGGAATTTCAGGAGCATTGTTTAGCTTGCTCGACATTGGATTCGGCTTGTTCGAGATAAGTAACTCTTCTAAACTTGGAGCTGAGGGTATGAACCCTGATTATACATATTATGTGAATTATTTGGAGGTGACGCACATGCTAGGTGACGGGCGTGTGGGCGTGTACCGCGGAAATTGAGACTCATTTGATTCCGTAGAGCTGTATAGTCAATGAACTCGTATTTTTTCATGTATTTTTATGTGTTAGAGAAACTGAGTTGTGACTCATGTGAGAAATCATACTTAGGAAAATGTAGGTATTATTGGGACCCACTGAGGTCATTTCTGCTGTCGAATTATTTGTTTAAATTGTAACTTCATACTAAGTCATGTTCATTCATTTCATATCATCTCTCAATCTCTATTGCTATTTATTGATTCATCATATCATTATTTTGGGCTGATTTTCATGGCATTGTGAGCCTGAGAGGCTGGAGAGATTGATGACTGAGTAGGACCGAGGGCCTGATGGTGAGGATATTTATGGGATCGGGTTGCGTGCCGCAACATATTTTATTGATTTATGCCATGATTGGCTTGTTATAGCGCTTGTGCTGAAGGAGCCCCTCGAGAGTCTGTACACACCCCCAATGAGCGCAGGTACCTACTAAGTGTAAGTGCCAAGTGCCGAGCGATTGGGAGGATTGAGTGACTATGAGGACTGAGTGACTGGGAGGACTGAGTGAATTGATACTCTGAGAGTATGCATATGGTTTTATCACTGAGTTGTATCGCATTGACATGCACACTTGATATACAGGCATAAAGATGCATTTTCCTCATAATGTACGACATTGCGTCATTCATGACTTCACATACTCATTAACTTGTAGGCATAGAGATGTATTTTCCTCATGCCATTTAAAAATAAAACATTTACCTGTTAAAAGTTTTTTTGGGAAAAATCATAGTTTTCAAACTTACTCATAAATTGGTGATTTCGGCAAAGGATTTGGGTTTTCACTGATATATTTGAAAAGCAGGATTATTTTTCTGGAACTCTGAACGAGTTGGGCATTTTATCTCTGAGCTACTTCCTTTATTACTTTCATTATGTTGTTATGGACTATTGTTGTCTATTGGTGTTGGACCCCGACCTGTGTTCCAGCTCGTCACTACTTTCAACCTAAGGTTAGGTTTGTTACTTATTGAGTACATGGGGTCGGTTGTACTCATACTACACTTCTGCACCTTGCGTGAAGATATTGGATATTGATGTTGTTGTGATCGACGGAGGTTGTATTTGAAGATGTACCTGTGTTCCGGTCGTAGCTGCCTCTTGTTCATGGTAGCCTTAGATTTATTAAAAAAATATGTTTATGTACATTTCAAACAAATGATATATTTATTTCATACCAACTTTGTAAATTCTAATCTTAGAAGCTCATGATTTGTACTACCAGTCCTTGGGGAGTATATTAGAGTTAGTTAAATATTAATTGAATCGGATTGTTGTTATTTTGCTTACATAGCGGGTGAGGTTAGGTGTCATCATGGCTAGTTGGATTTTGGGTCGTGACAAGTTGGTATCAGAGCTCTAGGTTCATAGGTTCTACAAGTCATGATGTCACGACCCGAAATTTCCCACCGATGGGACCGTGATGGCACCTAATATTTCACTTGCTAGGCAAGCCAACGTTAGAGAATCATTAAACCAATTCCTTATTTCCATTCAGTAAATAACAATAATTAATTAAGGTGAAATATAATAAGTGCGAAATATTATAAAACTGTATTAATTACTACCACCCGGATCTGGAGTCACAATTCATGAGCATTCTAGAATTTACTACAAGTAATAGTCTGAAAGAAATACAACTGTCTGAATGAAAGAAAACAGGACATAAAAGATAGACGGGTACTTCAAGGTCTGTGAACGTCGACAGATCTACCTTGAGTCTCCGGACAACGGACCAATAGCAAAATCTCGATCAACCTGAGCCGGTACCAAAATCTGTACAGAAAGTGCAGAGTGCAACATCACTACAACCGACCCCATGTACTGGTAAGTGTCGAGCCTAACCTCGGCGAAGTAGTGACGAGGCTAGGATAAGACACCCACATATAACCTGAACAGTATAATCATACTAGTGGCAACAACAGTAAATAAAGAAATAACGCAGAAATAATGGGAAGGGGACATACAGTGGGAAAATACAATATAAAGAGTGAGAATAATGAAAAGACAGAATTAAACCAAAAATCCTTAAACGAATTGAGCAAATAAAACAGCAAAGGAAAACTGCACGGCATCACCCTTCGTGCTTTTACTCTCAACCTCACCAAATAAATAGAACGACACGGCATCACCCTTCGCTTTTACTCTCAACCTCGCCAAATAAATAAATAGAACGGTACGGCATCACCCTTCGTGCATTAAACCTCTCATAATATACACGGCATCACCCTTCGTGCTTTACACTCATCCTCACAATATAAATAATGCATGCACGGTATCACCCTTCGTGCTTTACACTCCTCCTCACAAATCACAGAATCAATAACAACGGATAGATAAGAGTATCACATAGAAACCAGTATTTTACCCATAATCAATAGCACAATGTAACCTCAACCTTGAATCAATATTCGAAAGTTACCAAATCTCAGTGAAACCAGATATAAGTCACCCAACATTTCAAATAACCCGCTAAGCATGGATAGTAGAATTTAAGGCTACAAAATAGACAAGAATAGAATTTCACTCGCATGCTATGACTCGACAACGACGCATAGATGCTCGTCACCTCACCTATACATCGTATTTAACAACCAAACACGTAGCAAATGAACACATAATACCTATTCCCTCAAGCTAAAGTTAGACACGATACTTAACTCGCTCCGATTTCCACTTAATTCTCAATCACAGCTTTTCCTTTAGAATTCACCTCCAAACCACTCGTATCTATTCAAAAATGACTCAATAATATCAAATATTGCTAAAGGAATCAATTATATTTCATAATTTAAATTTCCCAAATTTCCTCCAAAAAGTTGAAAAATCGACCCTGGGCCCGCTTGGTCAAAATCCGAGGTTCGGACCAAAATCCATTTATCCATTCACCCCTGAGCCCGAATATGTAATTAGTTTTGGAATCCGACCCAAATTGAGGTCTAAATTCTCAAATTTCCGAAATCCCTAGTTTTCTACCCTAACCCCCAATTCTACCATGAAAACTCTAGATTTTAGGTTGATAATTCAAGAAATGAAATGGGTAATTGAAATAAAATGGTTTAGAATCACTTACCAACAATTTAGGGAAGAAAATGACTCTTGAAAATAGCCTCTACCCGTTTGGTTCTTGAAAAATATTGAAGAAATGGCTTAAACCCTTGTTTGGTTCTGTTTTAAGTGCTGGGCGACAGTGTTCATCGCGATCGCGTGAACACTGTCGCGTTCGCGAAGAGCAGCCTCCTAAGGACTTACGCGATCGCGGGAGGCTTTACGCGTTCGCGAAGGCTTAGCCCGCCTTACCTTCGCGTTCGCGTGAAATATCTCGCGTTCGCGTAGAGCTTCCCCAGGTCTCCTGCCCAGCATAACTAGAGCTACACGTTCACATTTGACCTGTCGCGTTCGCGTAGAGCAACTCCCCCCAATGCTCTGCGTTCGTGACCATGGTCTCACGTTCGTGTAGAGTAAATCCTCCCCCAACCCAGTTTCCACTTTCGCGATCGCGAGAGTGACTATGCGATCGCGAAGCACAATATCGCAGACATCAGATACAACAAAAATACCAGATTTTTCTAAGTTCAAAACATCTCGTGGCCTATCCGAAACTCACCCGAGCCCTCGGGGCTCCAAACCAAACATGCACACAAGTCTAAAAACATCATATGAACTTGCTCGCGTGATCAAATCACCAAAATAACACATAGAACTATGAATTTAGCACCAAACTGAATAACATTTTCAAGAACACTTAAAAATTCATATCTTCTCAACTAGACGTCCGAATCACATCAAATCAACTCCGTTTCTCACCAAATTTCACAGACAAGTCTTAAATATCATAATGAACCTGTATCGGGCTCCGAAACCAAAATACGGACCCGGTACTAACAATGCCAAATATCAATCAATTCTTAAAAACAAATAATTTTCAGACTTTTAATTTTTTTCAAAAATTCATAACTCAAGCTAGGGACCTCCGAATTCGATTCCGGGCATACGCCCAGGTCCCATAATTCGATACGGACCCACCGGGACCGTCATAATATGGATCCGAGCCCGTTTACCAAAAATGTTGACCGAAATCAACTAAAATCAACTTTTAAGGCATAAATTCTTATTTTCATCAATTTTCAACATAAAAGCTTTTCGAAAACATGCCCGGACTGTGCACACAAATCGAGGAGGGTCAAAATAAGATTTTTAAGGCTTAAGAGCATAGATTCGAGTTCTAAAATATAAGATGACCTTTTGGGTCTTCACATTCTCCACCTCTAAAACAATCGTTCGTCCTCGAACGGAGATAGAAAAGTACCTGGGCTAGTGAAAAGGTGGGGATATCTACTCTGCATATCGGACTCGGACTCCCAAGTAGTTGCCTCAATAGGCTGACCTCTCCACTGCACTCAAACTGAAGGGTAACTCTTTGATCTCAACTGGCGAACTTGTCGGGCTAGAATTGCCACCGGATCCTTCTCGTAAGTCAAATCCTTGTCCAACTGGACAGAGTTGAAATCTAACACATAGGATGGATCGCCGTGATACTTTCGAAGCATGGACACATAGAATACCGGATGAACAGCTGCTAAACTAGGTGGTAACGCAAGCCTGTAAGCCACCTCTCCCACTCTCTCCAGAAGCTCAAAAGGTCTGATATACCTAGGGCTCAACTTTCCCTTCCTTCTGAACCCCATTACACCCTTCATGGGTGATACCCGAAGTAACACTCTCTCTCCGACCATGAATGCAACATCACGAACTCTACGGTCGGCATAACTCTTCTGCCTGGACTGAGTTGGGCGAAGTCGATCCTGAATAATCTTGACCCTATCCAAGGCATCTTGTACTAAATCTGTGCCCAACAACCGAGCCTCTCCCGGCTCGAACCACCCAACTGGAGACCGGCACCTCCTACCATATAATGCCTCATAGGGAGCCATCTGAATGCTCGACTGGTAGCTGTTGTTGTAGGCAAACTCTGCAAGGGGCAAGAACTGATCCTCCGATCCTCCGAAGTCTATAACACATGCGCGGAGCATATCCTCCAAGATCTGAATAGTGCGCTCGGACTGCCCGTCCGTCTGAGGATGGAATGTTGTGCTCAACTCAACCCACGTACCCAACTCACGTTGTACTGCCCTCCAAAAGTGCGAGGTAAACTGCGTACCTAGATCAGAAATGATAGACACGGGCACACCGTGAAGACGGACGATCTCCCGAATATAAATCTCTGCTAACCGCTCTGAGGAATAGGTAACTGCCACAGGAATGAAGTGCGCTGACTTAGTCATCCTATCCATAATGACCCAAACTGCATCGAACTTCCTCTGAGTCCATGGGAGTCCAACAACAAAATCCATAGTGATACGCTCCCACTTCCACTCAGGAATCTGTAACCTCTGAAGTAAACCACCAGGTCTCTGATGCTCACACTTTACCTGCTGGCAATTTAGGCACCGAGCTACATAGGCAACTATGTCTTTCTTCATCCTCCTCTACCAATAATGCTGCCGCAGGTCCTAGTACATCTTGGCAGCGCCTTGGTGAATAGAATACCGGGAACTGTTGGCCGCCTCAAGGATAAACTCATGAAGCCCATCCACATTAGGCACACAAATACGACCCTGCATCCTCAAAACTCCGTCATCTCCAAGAGTAGCCTGTTTGGCACAACCATGCCGCACTGTGTCTCTAAGGATAAGTAAATGAGGATCATCATCCTGCCGATCTCTGATGCGCTCAAACAAAGAAGACCGAGTAACTGTACAAGCTAGAACACGGCTGGGCTCAGAAATATCCAATCTCACGAACTGGTTGGCCAAGGCCTGAACATCCAATGCAACAGGTCTCTCACCAACTGGAATATATGCAAGGCTACCCATACTGACTGACTTTCTACTCAAAGCATCGGCCACCACATTGGCCTTTCTGGGATGATACAATATGGTGATATCATAGTCTTTCAATAGCTCCAGCCACCTCATCTGCCTCAAATTGAGTTCCTTCTGCTTGAACAAATACTGCAAGCTCCGATGATCAGTGAATACCTCATATGGCACGCCGTAAAGATAGTGCCTCCAAATCTTCAACGCGTGAACAATGGCTGCCAGCTCTAGATCATGAACATGGTAATTCTTCTCGTTAACCTTCAGCTACCACGAAGCATATGCAATAACCTTGCCACACTGCATCAACATCGCACCCAGACCAATACAATATGCACCACAATATACTGTATAAGATCCTAAACCTATGGGTAACACCAATACCGGTGCCGTAGTCAAAGCTGTCTTGAGCTTTTGAAAGTTCTGAACTGCCTCAATCTTCTTAGGATCCACCTGAATACCCTCTACTGATACAACGTGACCCAAGAAAGCAACTGAACTGAACCAAAACTTGCATTTTGAGAACTTAGCATATAACTGACTGTCTTTTAGAGTCTGAAGAACGATCCGAAGGTGCTGCTCATGCTCCTCTCGACTGTGGGAGTAGATCAAGATATCATCAATAAACACAACCACAAAGGAATCCAAGTAGGGTTTGAACACCCGGTTCATCAAATCCGTGAATGCTGTTGGGGCATTCGTCAGCCCAAATGACATCACTAGAAATGCATAATGCCCATACCGAGTCTGAAAAGTTGTCTTTGGAACATCGGATGCCCTAATCCTCAACTGATGGTAGCCAGATCTCAAATCAATCTTTTAAAACACCTTGGCACCCTGAAGCTGATCAAATAAATCATCAATCCTCGGCAATGGATACTTGTTCTTGATGGTGACTTTATTCAACTGCCGATAATTTATACACATCCTCATCGACCCATCTTTCTTCTTCACAAATAACACGGGTGCACCCCAGGGCGAGATACTAGGTCTAATGAAGCCCTTATCAAGCAAATCTTGCAACTACTCCTTCAATTCTTTCAACTCTTACGGGGCCATGCGATATGGGAGAATGGAAATAGGCTGAGTGCCCGAAGCCAAATCAATGCAGAAATCAATATCCTTGTTGGGTGGCATCCCCGGCAGGTCTGCAGGAAACACCTTTGGAAACTCACGAACAACCGGCACCGAATCCATGGAAGGAACCTCCGCACTAGAATCGCGGACATAAGCCAAATAAGCTAGACACCCCTTTTCGACCATATGCCGAGCCTTCACATAAGAGATGACACTGCTGGCAGAATGGCCAAGATTCTCTCTCCACTCTAATCGAGGCAACCCCTGCAAGGCTAAGGTCACCGTCTTGGCATGACCATCTAATATAGCATGATAAGGTGACAGCCAATCCATACCTAGTATGACATCAAAATCAACCATGTTGAGAAGTAGAAGATCTACACGAGTCTCAAGACTCCCAATGGTGACCACACACGAACGATAAACACGATCTATAACAATAGCATCTCCCACTGGTGTGGACACATATACAGGAGCACTCAAAGAATCACGGGGCACAACCAAATAACAAGAAAAATAGGATGACACATAGGAGTAAGCAGATCCCGGATCAAATAGAACTGAAACATCTCTACTGCAAACTGAAACAGTACCTGTGATAACAGCGTCAGATGACTCAGCCTCAGGCCTGGCTGGGAAAGCATAACATTGAGGCTGGGCCCCACCACCCTGAACTACGTCCCTGGGACGACCTCTAACTGGCTGGTCTCCATCTCTAACGGCCTGACCTCCACCTCTAATAGGCTGGCCTCTACCTCTGGCTGCCTGACCCCTGCCTCTAGCTGGCTGAGCAGGTGGTGTAGCAATTGGTGCCAAGACCATGGCACGTGAACTCTAATGCTATGAGCTGCCTGTTGCTCGAGGGCAAAATCTAGAAATGTGCCTCGGATCACCACAAGTATAACATAACCTCGGCTGCTGTGACTGCTGACCTTGGAACTGACCCTGTCGACCTGAATAACCACCCTGATAACTCTGGAGTGGAGGTGCACTAATAGGAGCTGGTGGTGCACCGTAGGCTAGCTGGTCGGAATAATGCATCTGAGGGCCACGACCACCTGAGGCACCGTGAGATGCCTGAAGCGCTGAATGAAACGGCCTGGGAGGATGGCCTCTACCAAAAGTACTCCTACTATAGATGAGGCATCGCTGAACTCACCAGAAAGATGAGGTCTCTTGTCAGACCCCTGACCTCCCTGAGTAAGAACCATTTCGACTCGTCTGGCGACATTAGCAGCCGCCTGAAAAGAAATCTTACTCCTAGTCTCCTTAGCCATCTGCAATCTGATAGGCTGAGCAAGTCCATCAATAAACCTCCTCACCCTCTCTCTCTCTCTGTGGGAAGCAGAAGAATAGCATGATAGGCCAAATCCACAAAATGGGTCTCATACTGAGTAACAGTCATACTGCCCTACTTGAGACGCTCAAACTGACGGCGACACTCCTCTCTCAATGTGATAGACAGAAACTTCTCTATGAAGAGCTGAGAGAACTGGTCCCAAGAAAGAGCAGGCGACCCAGCTGGTCTGGTCAACAAGTAATCTCTCCACCATTTCTTGGCGGAACCAGTCATCTGAAATGCAGCAAAATCGACCCCATTGGTCTCCACTATACCCATGTTCCGTAGAACCTCGTGACAGCTATCAAGATACTCCTGGGGTTCCTTTGAAGGAGCACCACTGAAGTGAACAGGAAAGATCTTGATAAACCTGTCCAATCTCCATAAAGCCTCAGAAGTCATAGCTGACCCATCTCCGACCTGTGCCACAATAACCGGCTGAACTAATCCAATTGGCTGAGCTGCTAGAGCCTGAAACTGGGAGCTATCTGCTCTGGAGCGGGAGTGGTGGGAGTCTGGGCTCCTCTTCCAGCCTGAGAGACTGCTGGTGCCATGGGAAATGCGCCAGTCTGGGCCACACTCTCCATAAGGCCCACAAAACGGACCAAAGCATCCTGAAGTACTGGGGTAGCAATGAACCCCTCCGGAACCTGAGCTGGTCTAGCAGGAACAGTCTGGGCTGGAACCTCCTTGTCAAGCTCAACCTGAGGCTCTACTGCTGGGGTTGCTGCTCGGGCTCTAGGTTGAGCCCTGCCCCTGCCTCGACCTATGGCACAGCCTCGGCCTCGACCTCTGCCCCTCGTAGAAGTTGCCACTAGAGGCTCTGGCTGCTGCTCAGCTGAGGAAGCGGTACATGTTCTCACCATCTTCGAGAGAATAAGAGTAGAAGAGTTCAATCAGTATTGAGAAAACAACATCGCACGACAAGAGAGAATAAAAGTGAAATTTGTTCCTAAACTTCATAGCCTCTAGAAGATAAGCACAAACGTCTCCGTACCGATCCTCCAGACTCTACTAAGCTTGCTCGTGAATCGTGAGACCTAGGCAACCTAGTGCTTTGATACCAACTATCACGACCCAAAATTTCCCACCGATACGACCGTGATGGCGCCTAGCATTTCACTTGCTAGGCAAGCCAACGTTAGAGAATCATTAAACAAATTCCTTATTTCCATTCAGTAAATAACAATAATTAACTAAGGTGAAATATAATAAGTGCGGAATATTATAAAACTGTATTAATTACTACCACCCGGATCTGGAGTTACAATTCACGAGCATTCTAAAATTTACTACAAGTAATAGTCTGAAAGAAATACAACTGTCTGAATGAAAGAAAATAGTAGGACATAAAAGATAGACGGGGACTTCAAGGTCTGTGAACGCCGACAGATTTACCTTGAGTCTCCGGACAACGGACCAATAGCAAAATCTCGATCAACCTGAGCCGGTACCAAAATCTGTACAGAAAGTGCAGAGTGCAGCATCAGTACAACTGACCCCATGTACTGGTAAGTGTCGAGTCTAACCTCGGTAAAGTAGTGACGAGGCTAGGATAAGACACCCACATATAACCTGAACAGTATAATCATACTAGTGGCAACAACAGTAAATAAAGAAATAACGCAGAAATAATGGGAAGGGGACATACAGTGGGGAAATACGATATAAAGAGTGAGAATAATGAAAATACAGAATTAAACCGAAAATCCTTAGATGAATTGAGCAAATAAAACAGCAAAGGAAAACTGCACGGCATCACCCTTTGTGCTTTTACTCTCAACCTCACCAAATAAATAAATAGAACGGCACGGCATCACCCTTTGTGCTTTTACTCTCAACCTCGCCAAATAAATAAATAGAACGGTACGACATCACCCTTCGTGCATCAATCCTCTCATAATATATATACGGCATCACCCTTTGTGCTTTACACTCTTCCTCACAATATAAATAATGTATGCACGACATTACCCTTCGTGCTTTACACTCCTCCTCACAAATCACAGAATCAATAATAACGGATAGATATGAGTATCACATGAAAACCAATAATTTACCCATATTCAATAGCACAATGTAACTTCAACCTTGAATCAATATTCGAAAGTTTCCAAATCTCAGTGAAACTAGATATAAGTCACCCAACATTTCAAATAACCCGCTAAGCATGGATAGTAGAATTTAAGGCTACAGAATAGAAAAGAATAGAATTTCACTCACATGCTATGACTCAACAACGACGCATAGATGATCGTCACCTCACCTATACATCGTATTTAAGAACCAAACACGTAGCAAATAAACACATAATACCTATTCCCTAAAGCCAAAGTTAGACACGACACTTACCTTGCTCTGAAGGCCACTTAATTCTCAATCACAGTTTTTCCTTTGGAATTCACCTCCAAACCACTCGTATCTATTCAAAAATGACTCAATAATATCAAATATTACTAAAAGAATCAATTATATTTCATAATTTAAATTTTTCAAATTTTCCTCCAAAAAGTCGAAAAATCAACCCCGGGCCTACTTGGTCAAAACCCGAGGTTCGGACCAAAATCCATTTACTCATTCACCCCCGAGCCCGAATATGTAATTAGTTTTGGAATCCGACCTCAAATTGAGGTCTAAATTCCCAAATTTCTGAAATCCCTAGGTTTCTACCCTAACCCCCAATTCTACCATGAAAACTCTAGATTTTAGGTTGATAATTCAAGAAATGAAATGGGTAATTGAAAAAAAATGGTTTAGAATCACTTACCTACAATTTGGAGAAGAAAATGACTCTTGAAAATAGCCTCTACCCGTTTGGTTCTTGAAAATTATTGAAGAAATGGCTTAAACCCGTGTTTGGTTCTGTTTTATGCACTGGGTGACAGTGTTCATCGCGATCGCGTGAACACTGCCGCATTCGCGAAGAGCAGCATCCTAAGGACTTATACGATCGCGGGAGGCTTTACGCGTTCGCGAAGACTTAGCCCGCCTTACCTTCGCGTTCGCGTGAAATGGCTCGCGTTCGCGTAGAGCTTCCCCAGGGCTCCTGCCCAGCATAGCTAGAGCTACGCGTTCGCGTTCGACCTATCGCGTTCGCGTAGAGCAACTCCCCCCAATGCTCCGCGTTCGCGACCATGGTCTCGTGTTCCCATATATTAAATTCTCCCCCAGCCCAGTTTCCCCTTCGCGATCGTGAGAGTGACTACACGATTGCAAAGCACAGCATTGCAGGCATCAGGATCAGATACAACAAAAATACTAGATTTTTCTAAGTTCAAAACATCCAGTGGCATATCCGAAACTCACCCGAGCCCTCGAGGCTCCAAACCAAACATGCACACAAGTCTAGAAACATCATACAAACTTGCTCGCGTGATCAAATCGCCAAAATAACACCTAGAACTACGAATTTAGCACCAAACCGAATAAAATTTTCAAGAACTCTTAAAAATTTATATCTTCTCAACCGGACGTCCGAATCACGTCAAATCAACTCTGTTTCTCACCAAATTTCACAGACAAGTCTTAAATATCATAATGAACTTGTACCGAGCTCCGAAACCAAAATACGAACCCGGTACTAACAATGCCAAACATCAATCAATTCTTAAAAATAAATAATTTTCAGACTTTTAATTTTTTTCAAAAATTTATAACTCAAGCTAGGTACCTCCGAATTTGATTCCGAGCATACGCCCAGGTCCCATAATTTGATACGGACCTACCGGGGCCATCAAAATATGGATCCGGGCCCGTTTACCAAAAATGTTGACCAAAGTCAACTAAAATCAACTTTTAAGGCATAAATTCTTATTTTCAACATAAAAGCTTTCCGGAAACATGATCAGACTATGCACGCAAATTGAGAAGGGTAAAAATGAGATTTTTAAGATTACCTTTTAGGTCATCACACATGAGCAAGTGTCTAGTAGAGTCTTGCAGATCGGTATGATAACGTCCATACTTATCTTCGAGAGGCTACAAGGAATTTAGGATAAACTTCCCATATTTCTTTCCTTATCATGCAGAATTAATTCAGCTTGAAAAATAACTCTTTGAATTCCTTCCATGCATTCGCATGCGCATGCGAGCGCTCGGTATTAGCTGTGCATCACCGATTTGTGATTTCATGAACGAGGTTCGAAATGTGTATTCCGTGTTTTGGTGATGGGCCAGTTTGGAGGACTTGAGGCCAGGTTTAGACCATAGCTTAGGCTCGGTAGCTTCAGTTGTAACTTATACATTTGGACTCATATGTCCGATAGTGTCCGTATGAGTGGAACTTATGGCTCGATGAGCGATCGAATGGCTATATGATAAGTATGATGTGACTGCGGGATATGTTAAGATGGTTTGAATGTGACGAGAAGTGTTTCCTTGGAATGTAAAGAGGTCCATTGGGTGCTTGATTTTCGTTTGATATGACATATAATCTCGAATTGTGAGTGTGTTGAAGGATATGTCATGTAGTTTAATTGTGGAGCGATTTAGATTTTCATGTTGTGTTGATGAGTTCAAACTCAGAAAGATTAAGTTATTGCATAGTAATTGTAGCTGCGAAGGGGTATAGCAAGATGCCAATTTGAGCCTAAATAGGTGGGTTATCTCATGCGGAGTAATCTACGGAGGTGTGTTCCTTAAAATGTTGAGTGGAGAGTTTCTTATCTACCAGCGGGGTGTATGTATTGAGATTTGAATTTGAATCTGGTTGAGAAAGTTGACTTGACTATCAAGAGAATAAATGCAAGCTTAGCGGATGATTGAGGTATTTTATGGTTGGTGTTTCATGAGCTTAAGAATAATTTTTGTTGAACTGACTGCGATATTATGGCAGTAATAGAGTATGGGTATTATGAGTTATGGAATATTTTGTTCTATGGCTTTGAGCCAAGTGGGGGAGCCTGCTGCTAACGATTTAATTTCATAGTTATATGTTAAATTTTAGTTTGGGTCTGAGGCATACTTGTGGGTTAGTTATGGCTTGTAGAGGTTGAGATCGCGGATAACTCGAGTATGGAAATTCCTGGATACGGGTTATATTGCACTTTATGAGTATATGAAAATTCATGGAATGGTTAAGTTGTTATTTGAAGGATGTAGACCAGGAGGTCACGAGTTTGAGCCATGGAAACAGCCTCTTGCAGAAATACAGGGTAAGGCTGCGTATGATAGACCCTTGTGGTAAGGCCCTTCCCCGGACCCCGCGCATAGCGGGAGCTTAGTGCACCAGGTTTCCCTTTTTATGTGCATGAAATATGAATTTTATTGGTGGTGCTAAGACAAGATTACTTCTTTGGGTGTTGTTATGCTAATGGGGAATGTATCATTCGGCTCGTTTGGGCGATGCAATTTAGATTTGAGTAAAGTGGGTGACTCTCGAGAAGGATCTAATGGATTCAAAAACATAAGTTGCAATTGATATTTTTTCGAATTCGTATATCACTAGAATCAGTTATTTACATTGGATAGTGTCGGGACTTGCGGTAATTCTGTATGACTATGGATTCTACATTTCAATATAAGAAAGGAAAGAGGAACAATTTTAAATTCACATAAGGTCTTCCAGAGTGGGTGTCTCGGTTGTGGTATTTATGGGGTGCTTAAGAAGAATACAACAGCTTAGGGGCCTTAGGGCGGTGTGGTTTTATGTTAGGGTGTCTTGTAGTGAGCTTTGGGTAAGGATCGTAGTGTTCTGACAAGGAGAAGTGTCAACTTGAGGGTAATTCAGAAGAAACTCGGACAAAATAGGACAATTGGGTAGTAGACTGGACCAGTATGGTAATGGTATGCTCGGTTCTTTTGGGTGATTATGATGTGGTGAGGATCTACATATGTCTTGGTGGAAATATTCTTGGGTTTGGTGACCTGTGTGACTTGGTCGAGTTAGAGGACTTCAGTTATGTTAGTTTGGTTATGTGCAAATGGGTTTCGAAGAGTTCTCGATGGTTTCTATCACGGTTTAAGATGGATATGTCCTACCAGCGTGAGGAACATGTTGTGTATTGTGATTTCCTCCTGTATGGGAGCAAATTGAAGGTTTCTAACTAACCGGGTATGTATTTTTGCAAGTTACTCAGAGTGTTAATGAGGATCTCGTGTTTTCATAGGGTGGCCTAATAGAGGCGTTGAGTGGAGTGAGATTGGGATTTGCATGTGCAAGTGTATAATTTAGTTTCAAGAGGGAGATAATGAGTTTATGGAGAATAGATGATTTCTGATATTGGCACTAGTAGTATTGCCTGAGAAGAGTGTACATTCAAAATGGCACCCTATGTTTTGGACCTACGGATATTTTGTTGGTATCGCGGTATTCACCTGATTGATAGACTGCCAATATTCAAATTATTGCTATGTGGAACGAAAGAATTATGAAAGAATTCCTCGTGGGATGATCGTGTATGAGAGACGTGTTAGACATTCGGGAGGTGGAGTTGGGAGCAGATATGGTGGTTCGTGTGTTCTATGAATTTGGGAGACTGGGAGTTCTCAGAAGCAGATTGTTTCGTTACTGTGAACTATGAAAATATGGCCAAAGCTAGACAGATGATAGTATATGTTACGATTAGGTCATTGTTGACTTTCAGAGGAGTATGTATCTATTTGTGGGTGACCAGAGTTGATTTGGGGTCCATTGGTAGGCCCAATGAGGGTGTGTATTCTACAGCGGGCCGGATTGGTCGACTCCGTACGGCTATTGTTGGGGGGTGTGCCATTCAGTTAGAGTGGAGCTTATTCGTGCTCTAATATGATCTATGTATTACTCCTCTACGCTACGAGGGGTTGTGATTTGTTGGTTATAAGCACACATGGTGTGGTTCTGTTGGGGCCTTATAGCGGAATTTAAGCGAGATGGATATTAGGGTGATGAATGATTGATTGCACATTTGGTTATGTTCTCTCCGGACTGTGGTATATTGTGCTATCTACTTCTTCGTGGTTATGGTCATGCACCTTGGGTACTTGATGTCAAATTGCACGTGGTTGTTGGTTTTGAGCATGGTAGCTGGAGGTATTTCATACGTCGGGATATGATCCTTGTTTTAGATTCGTGTGTTTTGGTTCTACTATGTATAATGAACTCATAGCATTGTGATTGTAGTGGTGCTCGTTGAACTTACGAAACGGTTCTCTTCTTCGAGACATTTCCTATTTTTGGGTGCACGGATTACGCAGTTTGTGGCTTGAGTTATATTGGCATGGCATGTCTATGGAATAGCCGTGTATGATAATATAAGGTCATTGGATCTATAATGAGTACTATCAGATTTAATTACGATATATTCGGGAGGATAATATCGAAAGTCGGCTTAGAAAGTGATTATGGTTCTGGTTGGGGCGAGAGAGCTCCATGACTCGTTGATCTGATAAGTGGTTATGAGATTGTGTGTGTTTCTTTCATTATCGGCAATGTATGAAAGTTTTGTGAACGAGGTTTTGTTTGATATGGGGTTTAATACTAGTACTTTATTGGTTTTGAGTAGTTACTGTGATCAAAAATGGTGTTGCGAGTATGCGAGTTGTGTAGTATGTTATGTGATTATATCTCGGGTTATGGTTAAGGCTTAATACAACTTGTTCAGACTTATAAAGTGTGTAGATGTGAGATTCGGGTCTTGAAAAGAAATTCTGAATGTTGGAAATTAAATTACAAGGTTTATGGGCTAAGGTTAAATTAATGACTTTCAGCTATGTTGGGTTGTGAGGCCTATACAGAATAGGGTGAAGTGGGATTACCCCCGGGTATGTGCATGGTAGGGTAGAACATTGATTTAAAGGCTTAGGAACAATGCTTGGCACGTTCGAGGGCGAACGTATGGCTAAGTGGGGAATGTAATGACCCAGCCGGTCGTTTTGAGTATTACAGCCCCGTTCCCCCATTTACTGCTTATCTTGTGTTCAATTATAATTATGTGACTCGTCAGAGAGGGTTCAAAATGAATTGGAATACTTAGTTCCATAATTTTAAAGCTTAAGTTGAAATAGTTAACCAGATATTGACTATGAGTAAATGACCCGGGAATAGAGTTTTTATGATTCCAATATCTCTGTATGGTGATTTGGGACTTAGGGTCGTGTCCGAAAAATTATTTGGAAGTCCGTAGTTAAATTAGGCTTGAATTGGCTAAAATAGAAATTAAGTTTGAAAGTTTGACCGGGGAGTTGACTTTTTGATATCGGGGTCGGAATCCGATTCGGGAAATTGGAATACTTTTGTTATGTCATTTATGACTTGTGTGCAAAATTTGAGGTCAATCGGACTTGAATTGATAGGTTTCGGCATCGAATGTAGAGGATGAAAACTCTTAGTTTTATTAAGCTTGAATTGGGGTATGATTTGTGATTTTAGCGTTGTTTGATGTGATTTAGAGGTTCGTCTAAGTCCGTATGATGTTTTAGAACTAGTTGGTGTATCTGGTTGAGGTCCCGGGGGCTTCGGATGGTTAACGGATCGAATTTTGGACTTTGGAAAATGTTGAAGAATTCTGGTGTTGGTGTCATCGTTTTTACGGAACCTTGGTCGCAGAAGCGAGTAGCTCCTCACAGAAGCGAAAGGGGGAGGTAGTTTGCTCATCGAAGAAGCGGACACATTTGCGCACCTGCGATGTCACTAGAAAACGCAAGAGCGAACCACTTCGCAGGTGCGAAGCACCTTGCGCAAAAGCGCAACCGCAGATGCAACCCTGGGCACCGCAGAAGTGATCACTGCTAGCCAACCTGTTCTCGCAGAAGTGAGATTTACACTACAGAAGCGATGGTCGCAAATGCGACAATGCGACCGCAAATGCGGAAACGCTGGGCAGAACCCTTTAAGCTCGTGGGTTCGATATTTTCACCTAATTTTCAGATTTTGGAGCTCGGTTTGGACGACCTTTGAGAGGAATTTCACCACACAACTTGGGGTAAGTGTTTTTGACTCACTTGTGATTATATTTCATGGATTTATTCATTTTGGGGTATGATTATCGAATTTTCAAGAGAAAAATCGAAGGAATTTTCTATAATTTCATAAAACAAATTTTTCGAGTTTTGAATACCGATTCGGAGTCGGATTTGAGTGAAATTAGTATGATTGAACTCGTAATTGAATGGGTTATCAGATTTTGTAAGTTTCGTCAGATTCCGACAACGTGGGCCCCACTGACAATTTTTTAGTGTAATTCGGATTTTGTGGGAAAATTAGTATTTTGATATGGAATTAATTCCTATAATTTGTATTGACTGAATCGAATTAATTGTGACTAGATTCGAGCCGTTCGAAAGTTGATACACACTAAATGGAATTTCAGGAGCATTGTTTAGCTTGCTCGACATTGGATTCGGCTTGTTCGAGGTAAGTAACTCTTCTAAACTTGGATCCGAGGGTATGAACCCTGATTATACGTGTTATGTGAATTGTTTGGAGGTAACACACATGCTAGGTGACGGGCGTGTGGGCGTGTACCGTAGAAATTGAGACTCAGTCGATTCCAGAGAGCTGTATAGTCAATTAACTCATATTTTTCATGTATTTTTATGTGTTAGAGAAACTGATCTATGGCTCATGTTAGAAATCATGCTTAGGCAAATGTTGGTATTATTGGGACACACTGAGATCATTTTTGCTGTCTAATTATTTGTTTAAATTGTAACTTCATACTCTGTCATTTTCATTCATTTCATATCATCTCTCAATCTCCGTTGCTATTTATTGATTCATCATATCATCATTTTGGCCTGATTTTCATGACATTGTGAGCCCGAGAGGCTGGACAGATTGATGACTGAGTGAGGCCGAGGCCCTGATGGTGAGGATATTTATGGGATCGAGTTGCGCGCCGTAGCATGTTTTATTGATTTATGCCATGATTGCGTGTTATAGCGCTTGGGCTGAAGGAGCCCCTCCGGAGTCTGTATACACCCCTAGTGAGCGCATGTACCTACTGAATGCCGAGTGCTGAGCAATTGTGAGGATTGAGTGACTGTGAGGACTGAGTGATTGGGAGGACTGAGTGAATTGATACTATGAGAGTATGCATATAGTTTTATCACTGAGTTGCATCGCATTGACATGCACACTTGACATACATGCATAGAGATGCATTTTTCTCATGCTATACGACATTGCGTCATTCATGACTTCAAATACTCATTGACATGTAGGCATAGAGATGTATTTTCCTCATGCCATTTAAAAATGAAACATTTACCTGTTGAAAGTTTTTTGGGAAAAATTACAGTTTCCAAACTTACTCATAAATTGGTGATTTCGGTAAAGGATTTGGGTTTTCACTCATATATTTGAAAAGCAGGATTATTTTTCTGGAACTATGAACGAGTTGGGCATTTTATCTCAGAGTTACTTCCTTTATTACTTTCATTGTGTTGTTATGGACTGTTGTTGGCTATTGGTGTTGGACCCCGACCTATGTTCCAGCTCGTCACTACTTTCAACCTAAGGTTAGGTTTGTTACTTATTGAGTACATGGGGTCGGTTGTACTCATACTTCACTTCTGCACCTTGCGTGCAGATATTGGATATTGATGTTGATGTGATCGACGAAGGTTGTATTTGAAGATGTACCTGTGTTCCGGTCGTATATGCCTCTTGTTCATGGTAGCCTTAGATTTATAAAAAAAAGTTTGTTTATGTATATTTCAAATAGATGATGTATTTATTTCATACCAGCTTTGTAAATTCTAATCTTAGAAGCTCGTGATTAGTACTACCAGTCCTTGGGGAGTGTATTAGAGTTAGTTAAATATTAATTGAATCGGATTGTTGTTATTTGGATTACCTAGCGGGTGAGGTTATGTTCCATCACGACTAGTTGGATTTTGGGTCGTGACACCGAGGAATTCGACTACCGGAGCCATCTACCTTGTTAGGATATTGATGGAGCAATATTAGGAGAGAAAGAAGGACTTGCATATGGTGTTCATCGACTTAGAAAAAGTGTACGATAAAGTTCCGATGGAGGTTTTGTGGAGATATTTGGAGGTTAGAGGTGTACTTGTTGCATGTGTGTTGATTATGGACATGTATGATGGAGTAAAGACCCGAGTAAAAATGGTGGGTGGTGACTCGGACCATTTTCTGGTTATGATGGGGTTTCATCAGGGGTCGGCACTTAGCCCTTTTTTGTTTGCTCTGGTGATGGACGTACTGACGCGCCACATCCAAGGGGAAGTGCTGTGGCGCATGCTATTTGCAGATGATATTGTATTGATTGACGAGACGCGAGACGATGTGAATGCGTAATTAGAGGTATGGAGGCAAACCCTGGAATCTAAAGGTTTCAAGTTTAGCAGGACCAAGACAGAATATTTGGAGTGTAAGTTCAGTGGCGAGACTCAATGAGGGGAAGGGGAGGTGATGCTGGACTCACAGGTCATCCATAAGAGAGGAAGTTTTAAGTACCTTGGGTCTATTATTCAGAGGGATGGGGAGATTGATGAAGATGTCACACATCGTATTGGAGCGGGATGGATGAAATGGAGACTCGCGTCCGGTGTTTTGTGTGACAAGAAGCTGCCACCGAAACTTAAGGATAAGTTCTACAGAGTGGTGATCAAACCTACGATGTTGTATGAGGCTGAGTGTTGGCCAATCAAGATCGCTCATGTCCAGAAGATGAAGGTAGCAGAGATAAGGATGTTGAGATGGATGTGTGGGTATACCAGGTTAGATAGGATCAGAAATGAGGTTATTCGCGACAAGGTGGGTGTGGCTCCTATTGAGGATAAGATGGGGGAAACGCGGCTTATGTGGTTTGGTCATGTGAGGAAGAGGAGCACAAACGTCCCGGTGAAGAGGTGTGAGAGGTTGACAATGGAAGGCCTACAGAGAGGTGGAGGTAAGCCAAAGAAGAGGTGGGGAGAGGTGATTAAGCAAGACATGGCGCAACTTTTGCCAACCGAGGACATGACCCTGGATAGGAAGGTATGGAGGTCGAGGATCAGGGTAGTAGAGTAGGTAGTCTAGAGTGTTCGTAACAGTAGTATTGGCACACAATCTCGCTTTCTGTTGGTAGTAGGTTTCTATGACTATCCGTTATTTTCTTTCATTGTTGATCACCTTACTATCTTGTTGTTTTTATTCTGCTTTTATATGGCTTTTTGGTACTATTCCTTCTTGTCTATATTTTTATTAATGTGGTGCTTATGCTTTCTTGAGCCGAGAGTCTATTGGAAACAACCTCTCTATCCTCACAAGGTAGGGGTAAGGTCTGCATATACACTACCCTCCTCGGACCCCACAGTGTGGGATAATACTGGGTATGTTGTTATTGTTGTTGTGTAGCTTTCGACTTGCGACTTTGAATAATTTTGATACATGGTTTGAACTTTGTGAGTTATAATTTTTCTTTTCTGTTTTTTTTCTTTTAGTTCAAATACCAATAAAATTTACTACCTTTAACTTTTAGAAAATACAATTCTACCAACCAGAACTTAATTAGTTTTGCTAGTAAACTTCATGAGTTTATTGATTAGTGCAAGTGTGCAACTTCAGCACTAATATCAGTAATGGTAATCGTTCATCATCGTTTACCAATTAATGTGATTTTTTATATTGATCAATTATTTGTTTGGTTGGAGTTACGTTCTTTTTGTTTAAATAAATATTTCATATAACTAATACGTTTACCATTTTTCTACCTATTTAAAGACTCTTGATTACTAATAGATATTTTCTTTGTCTCAAATTATTTGTCGTATTTCTCTTTTACACACATCTAAAGAAAACATTAATTAGAAGGCTATTTAATTCAATAATTTTTTGACTATTTAACCCTTATTTATGTTTTAAGTATAACATCTTTTCATTGAACATTTACTTTATTTGTCATCTCCATCTTAAAGAACAATTACTACTAGGATAAAATAAAAATATAATTAATTTTATCTTAAACTTCTAAAATGATAAATAATTTAAAACATCTATTTTTATAAATTACGATAAATAACTTGAGATGGAAGGAGTATAAATTAATTTCTTTATATTAGTTGTATATTAGCTTATTTTGACTCTAATTCCTCGTCTAGATTTACTTTTAGAATAATCAATAGTACTTGGAAAATAAAAAGAAGAATCTATAATAGTAGTCCTTTTCTTCAAATTTAAAAGTAATAGTAGCTCTTCAATTTTTGCCTTTAATGTCTTGAATCCAAATCTAATGCTTAGTGGTGAGATTTTTTTATTTTATATTTTAGTGGTGAGATATTAAAGCTTTGAAATTTGAATTCCTGAAACGTATTTCAACATCAAAATTAGTTCGTTTATTTAGTCCTAAATATTAGGATTTTTGAATTATAAAAGGAAAAATTTAGTTTATTTTAATGTCTTAAATATTGGGATTTTCTACTATAATAACTAAAATTATAGTTGATTTTAAAATCCTAAATATTAAGAAATTAATATAATAATTATTTTATTCATTATGAATTCTATTTTTAAAATATTAAAAAGGCGAACGATATTTTGCTAAGAGCATCCGTGCTTTTAATATAGTATAGATAGATAGATATAAATATATAAATTTATAATTCTTGTAAAAACTAACTTGAGTTACAAACGTAAAAGATTTTGTTATGTTGATTGAGCAGGATATTTTTATAAGATATATAAATTCTTGTGAAAGTTAACTTCAGTTACAAACGTAAAGAATTTTGTTATGTCGATGCGTAGAATATTTTTATTAGATTTATAAATCCTTGTGGAATTTAATGTATTTTCTAAACCTAAAAGAAATTAAAATTGCTCGAAAATTTGACCTAAAATATTTAGGCCTTTGCATTTAATTCAATATTTACTAATAATAGAATAGTGATGTCTATCAAATTGAAATTGTGTTCTTCTAATTGAAGTTCCAAATTCACGCCAAAAATTACTCATGAAAAAGACCAATTTGAAGAATCTTTTTCCTCTATGGAAAGTAAAGAATCCCAAACGTTAAAGGAATTGAAGTGCTAAAATTTTTGCCTAAAATGTTTGGAAAGAATTACCGTTCAATTTGTTATTATATTTCTTTTAAAAATATCATACATTACATGGTTCAAATAAGGAAAGATTTAATACACAAAATTTAGTTGAATTTAAAGTTCTAAATATTAAGAAAATAATTAAATGACTATTTCTAAATATAAAAAATTAATCAAATAACTATTTTGTCCAGTGTGAACTATACCTTTAAAGGGGTAAAAAGACGAACGACATTTCGTTAAGGGCCTTCGTGCTTTTAATATAACTAGTATCTATGAACGTGCGTTGCACGTTAATAATGGCACGTGATGATTTGAACATTTATTTATATGAAGAAAAAATAAAATTTAATTAATGAGGGAAATTTTATGTATAATAATACAACAACCGTCTAAATGCCGAAAAATATTATTACATTAGCATAATACATGAATTTAAAAATAAAAGGACATCATCAAAACTTACACAAATGATCAATTTTGTTATGTTAGTTGGATAATTATGAATTATAGTTTTAAAATATTTAATGTGATGGTATCTTAACAAACACTTCTTTGTGGACAATATTTGTTTATGTATGTTTCCTCCTAATGCTTTGGTTGCTCTGCCTTAACCAAAATTCTTGTTGTCGATATTGATATCTCTCTTGAAAGTGAAACATACTGTTGTTCGTGCAAGAAAATATATTGCGGTAAATATAGTCCAATATTTAGGATGTTTGTCGTTGTGCTTTATTTATTATATTTGCAAAATATAAACATACTAAAAATTATTTTTACACAAATTTAAAAGGATATTCCTTAGTTTCGGAAGACGAAAGTTGAATTTAGGGATAAAAATATACTTAGAAGCACATTGACCAGTATCATAATTTTTGTATGTATGACGTTATTGCCAAAACTTCTATACACCATATGTGTGCTATTACACAAGCTATTCGGCGTATCTAAGTTTTTCAGTAGCATGACGGGCATATTTTTCTTCAAAATCAACCTATATACAATGGAATATCAATTTTAACATAGTCTATTGTATAAACGGTGACACTAACATATGTAAGAAATAATAAACTTGACAACAAACATGTATGGTAGAAGGCCATTTGGTATTAAAGTATTTAAGTATTCTTCTTGGTAATAATTATTGGTATGAGAGTCAAAAATAGAAAAATATTTTATTTTTACTATAAAATTTTGCAATCAACCTTTTATTTAGTTGATCAACATATTCATTTCTGCTAGCTATGATATCTTTTTAATTCTATCATGCGATTTGCACAAATTGTATTTTAATCTAATGATAGAAATATTTCTATTATTAAATGCACTACTATTATTACCATTGGGATTGATAACCAAGTGTTCAAAAAGAACCAAATCATCTTTTATTGCATGCTCTTCTTTATTTCTCACACATAGCAAGAAGAAACTGAATACTGGATCTGTTTTTACTTTATATTTCTTGTAGTTGAATCTGTTCATTTGAGGCCAGAAGTATAACTTTGGCAAGCTAGCTTTTACAGTCTTTGCTTTTGTCGATTTTGGAACTACTGGTAGTACTTGACATAAATCACATCCCAAATAATTAATTTTTTACCAAATGGTTCATTAATATCCAATATATATCTAGAACTCTCTCTAGAACTCCGGAAAATCATTTCGATCATTTGACACTTAGCCATAAGTGCTTCATCCCATATTATCAATTTTGCTTTTCTTATAAATTTAGCACCATTGCTCTGCTTTGATATATTTGTGATGGTTATTTAAAATGTTTGAAGATGTATATCAAATCTAAAGTGGGTGACCTCATAATAAAATCGTTGTTAGTACACCACTTGCTATTATTGCTAACAGTGTCATGCCTCTTGATATGATATTTGCAAGTAATGCATGACATGAAAATATTATTTCGATTCCTCCGGAGGCATCTACAAAGAATAATTCAGTTATAGCAGAGTCGACTCTTTATAATATAGTCTTGAAAGCTTGTTCTTGTTTAGGATTTAGCTTTGATTGTGCTTCCTCAGACACTTGTATAGCATTTTACTTTTTTAATAATATACTAACCTTTTTACTTTGTGTTCTAACGCTCTTTTTATGGAATAAATTTATATACCCTAAGATTTTATTTTTAACTTGAATAGGAATTTTACTCATATGATGAATTTAAAAAATAATGGAATTGAATTCTCTTGCTAAATATTTAATTAATAGATTTAATTATTTGGTTTTAACATAAAAAATAATTTATTCTACGTTGATTCAGATTTTAATATTAGTTCATCTCTTGTTTTGAATATTTAATCTTAATTATAATTTTATCCACCATAAATTTTATTTTCAAAGAGTAAAATATTGATATGACTTTTCACTTTTAGATCTTTATGTTTGTAGAATCATTAGTGGTATTGACTCTTACCAATCATTTCTTTCTCTTTCTTACACATTTATATTCTTAAATATTTTCTTAGTTGTTGTTTAATAATTGGTTATTTTTAAATATTACACAAAAAATTGATAAAAGAAATATTATTTGAGTAGAAAAATAGTTCAAATATAATAAAAATATATATTATCATGTGGGTATTTTTTTTCTCAATTTCAACACTTTATGCAGTCCATTTAATATTACTTTTATTTTGTTTTGGTATTGGATATTATGGAGTGGTAATGTATTGCCAATACGGAGGATTCTTATGAAATTAATTTTATTAAACCTTCCTACGTATTTTTAATAATAATTTAATAGACAAAATTTTATTAATTTTAAAATCTTAAATATTAAAAATTAGCATAGAAGGTATTGTAGTCCAAAAAATAGGTTATTGCAGTTATGTCATCTTCCTATGAGTTCTTCGTTTAATAATTAGGGCTATTTTGGTATATTAATATTGTATTTATGCTTTTATGATAATATAGGTTCTCCTTTTTCTAAATGAATTTTGACAATCTAATATATTCTCAAATTAAATTACTAATATGACATTATAATACGTTTTCAAATTAAATTAGTAATAGAAATTTTTAAGAAGTATATCCTAAAAGTAATAGGATTACATGACTAAAGATATTTTCTTGTTCAATTTTATATGAATTAGACAGCCCGAAAGTAGTTATACTAATAGGATTCCTAAAGGTAATCATGTAGGATTCCTAAAGTATAGTATTATACCCTAAAACTAATAGGATTAAAGGCTAATATCTAGAATTTCGGTTATATCCTTTTATTATGGGTTATTATGCTTAATATTATAAGGTTATTTTTGTAAACCGGCATTGTATTCATGCTTTTATAATAATATAGACTAGTCTTAGGGTACGCGCTTTGCGCGTGTACCCCATCTCGATGAATTAATATATTTAAAATAATTATGTAAATATATATTAAAATTATGTTTGAGTTATAAAATAAAAATTTGCATAATTTAAATAAGAAAAGAATTCGTAATGTATGTAATATTAAAAATTTATATACAATTCAAATAGTAAAGGATTTAATCCATAAAATTTAATTAATTAAAAACATCAAAATATAAGGAAAAATTTGAATAATGATAATGAGGATTCAATTACGGATTGACACGCAATTTATAGTCCCATTTATTGTTTTAATAAAGTTCAAAATTAAATGGCGGCGATTTTGATGCTTCCAATTACGTTATTGAAGTTGCCCGATTCTTCTTTATTTTGGAATTAATTAATAGAATATACTTGATAAAGTAAATGATAAGGATGTAATAATAATATCTTTCTCTCCTCTAAAATTAGGTGTATCATTTGAACTTGACGTGCAATTCTTAAGTGTCCTTTTATTAATTAAGTATTTCTAGAATTTGATATTAAATTAAAGAGTATAATATGTACTTATTTTTTGCACATATATTGTTATAGAATGAGTGCTTGTTTTTAAGGTTAAAAGGTTGTTCAATTTTACATAAGGATTTGATCTATCGATGAATTTGAAAAAAATATCCTTTAAATATTGCTTTTAAAAAATATTATTATTTGTGTGGCCTAATATTAAATCTAAAATTATGATATTTTGTGATGACCCAAAAATGTCATCTTTAATTTAAACGTTCATTTCTGTGTTCTATGAAGATGTTGAGAGCTTACCTGCTATGAGTTACGTATCACCTGAATAGTTGATATTAATGGCGTTCCTTTTCTAGTAATATATTGCTTATGATGCCACTGTCAATATTGTTTTTATGTTGTGTTACGTTGATTGGATTATGTATGTGTTGTTAGGATTGATTTCTGGGATTCTCTGGCAGGTGGATAGGCCCGGTTACAAAGGAAACTCTGGCTAAATTTTTGAAAATTTTGGGAGTTAGTAAAAATTCGGGAAATTAAAATGGGTGAAAGAAGAGATAAGTTATGTTATGTGTTTGGGGGCGAACTCTACTTCTTATTTGAGGACTATTAATATTATGGATACCAATTGGATATGATAACAAGTGTACGAGGCATATTATAAGTGATGTGAGATCTAAGGAGAGGCCTAAGTCTAAGTCAAGTTGGAAAATTTCATAATAGACTAAAGTTTCAAATAGGTACGCATAAGATTAAACTTTGAACGAGCATACATACCAATATATAAGGAATTATATGATGATCTACCTATCAAATGAAAGGTCTTCGAGTCTAGTTTTTAACGCTTCAAACAGTTCGTCATTTGGATACTCCTACAAGAATCTATGACCAAATTACCAAAGGCTGAAAAAATGCGATTTTGCGACCAATTCTGCGATCGCAGAATAGTTATACGATCGCGAAACTGCTTCTGCGACCGCAAACTGGTCGCAGAATGGACAGAACAGCCCAGTTCTGGGCATCGATTTTTGCGACCATTGTGTGACCCGCATACCCATTCTACGGTCCATTATGCGACTGCAGACCCGATTTCGGAGGGTTAATTTTCCTATTTTCATAACCCGACCCCATTTTGATAAATAGGCTTTGGGGCTTATTTTGGGGTAAGTATCTGATGATTTTAGAGAGAAGTGAGAGTGTTTTAGAGAGAGGAAGAAGCTCAAGTGCTTTGTTCGTCAAAAATCTTGTTCAAGCTTTGAAATCCAATAAGGAATTATCACAAGATCTTCACACAAGAGGTAAGGTTCTAACCCCTATTCTTCAATTTCGAGTTTGGGTAAAGATGGGTGATTGTGAGTGTGATTCTTGCATGTGAGAGTATTAGTTATACATGCTTGTACCAATAAGGTTATGTGAAGATTGTTGAGTTCAAATGGGTAAAGATTGGATTGAAAATGGTAGAAATCTTCAAACAAAACTTTAATTGAGGATTTGAAAGCCAATCTGATGTTGGAATTCGATAATTTTTGTATGGTTGAACTCGTATCGGAACGGGTGTTCAGATTTCTTGAGTTTTTCTGAGATTTGAGACGTAGGTCCTACTATTGATTTTTAGAATAAATTTTGGATTTTTATCCGGAAAATTTGTAAATTCATATGGAATTAATTCCTACGATTTGTATTGAGTATGTTGAATTGTTTATGACTAGATTTGAGGATTTTGGAAACGAATTCACGAGGCAAGGGTTTATTGGATTCTTGAATTTGGTTGCAAAGCGAGGTAAGTGTCGTGGTTAACTTTGACTTGACAGAATAGGACCCTTAAATTATTTGTTATGTGAAATGCATGTGAACGACGTATAGGCGAGGTGACGAGTGTCTATACGTCATCAAATTAATTGTTTGCATAATTACTTGAAAAAATTATAAATTATTTTAAATCATAAATTAATTATTATATTAATTATTTCTCTCGTGTTCTTTGCTCAATTTCATGCCTTGAATCCATGCTATAATTGCTACATGCTTATTTGATTATGTGACATAGTTGCCACTTGACATTTAACATACTAATTATTAAAATGCCTATTACATCCTTAATTTCCACAATGAATTGTTACTTGTCATCACTTATTTCTAATAAATCATAATTATTGTATGCTTGTTGCCTTATATTTTCATATTAATTGTTGCATTTATTGGAGTAATTTATTTTATAAGAATTGGTAAATGAAAATATTGGAGGAGCGAGTTGCACGCCGCAACGGAAATGAAAGTGAATATATTGGAGGAGTGGATTGCACGCCGCAACAGAATTGATTGAAATGAATATATTGGAGGAGCAGGTTGCACACCGCAACAAAATTGATTGAAAAGATATATTGGGATCGGGTTGCACGCTGCAACAGAAATTGATTGAAATAATAATTGGTTATAACTGTTGAGTTGGCTTCAACTATTAAAATGAGTTATCTGATTTATTTCTATTATTGTTGTTATTACAATTATTGCATACAGGTTAATATAATTGACCTTCCTTATCCTCGTCACTACTTCGTCGAGGTTAGGCTCGGCACTTACCAGTACATGGGGTCGATTGTACTGATACTACATTCTACACTTCTTGTGCAGATTTTGGAGTTGGTCCCAGCGGTGTACTTTAGATTTGCCCGGATACAGCTACCAGTGGTGACTTGAGGTATAACTGCACAACGTTCGCAGTTCTGAAGTCCCCTTCTATATTATCTCAGCTGTGAATTATATTCCAAACAACTTGAATTTTATTCAGACCTTTATTTTTATTATTCTAGAAGCTCGTGCACTTGTGACTTCAGTACTGGGATGGTATTTAGATATCGCGATTATTATGAATTATTCACTTTATTTTCGTATTTGTTTTCTTGTTATTAAATAATTTAAATTTTTTGTTAAAATGGCTAATTATATTCGAACGTTGGCTTGCCTAGCAAGTAAAATGTTAGGTGCCATCACAGTCCCGAAGGTGGGAATTTCGGATCGTGACAGTTGGTATCAGAACACTAGGTTACTTAGGTCTCATGAGTCACGAGCAAACTTAGTAGAGTCAGAAGGATTGGTACCGAGACATCTGTACTTATCTTTCAAAGGCTATAAAGTTTAAGAACGATTCCACTTCTTTCATTCCTTATCGTGCGACATTGATTTAGATTGAAACATATATCTCATATTCCTTTGTATCCACTCGTGTATGACATTACGCACTTGGTATCAGTTGTGCGTCGACGGTTCATGATGCCACAGATGGACTACGAGGGAGCCAGAGATGCTCAAACATTGCCTCAACGAGTGGGTCCAACTAAAGATGTGGACGTATTGAGAGAACACCTAGTGAGTCATGTGGGGGTGCATCAGACCTTGGCGTCTGGTTGATTTATACGAGCTATGAAGGTTAATATTTTGGATCATAAGACGTTGTGACCTATGACTTCACGTCGAGTGGGGGAGTCCACTAACAATGGATGTATTGCAGAGTCATGCGTTATATCAGTTTTGGCATGAACTGTATATATGTGGTACTGAAAGGTTCCCCAAAATTTACACATGTTTAAGGCCTGAGATTTTGTAGAGGATAAGGTTGGGACTTGCGGTATGTCCGCCTCCTTAATAATCCTATACTTCAGTACCAAAGGAGTTAGAGAAACAACTTTAAATTTACAGGAGGTCTACTCAGCATGGACGTCATGGTTGCGAATTTTGGGGTGCTTCGGAGGAAGTATAGTTGCTGACTAGATTCTGGACTATATGGTTTGTGCCATGATTTGTCTGTATGGAACTCTACTTTTGTGGTCGTTGTGTATAAATAGGGGTAAGGGTTACCCCAAAGAAGAATCGAAGAGTATGTTAAGAAATGGGTCAGCTCAACAGTGTTGAGTCAGCATAACAAAAGAAGAAATTGGCTTTGGGAGAGATAATTCTCCACAGGTATCCGTGGCAAGCCTATGAAGAGGGCAGACTAGCCAATGCAACACCGCCCACTTGGCTCAGTTCTCAGAAATTCTTTTGAAAGAGTTTATTTCCCGGACTCTCCGTAATGCGTGGCGCATAGGGTTTGAATGGTTGCGTCAGGTCACCATGACAGTGTCATAATATGCCATCAGGTTCAATAAGTTAACCCACCATATTCCTACTTTGCTTCCTACAGTCAGAGAGCGAGTCCATAGACTCATTAAAGGACTCAATTATAATCGTAAAATTTTGTACGACTCGGGGGCTACAGGCTGATACTTCATTTCCGCTAGTGGTAGAAATTGCCAAGATATTAGAACGTGTTCGGAGTGAAGAAAAAAGGAAACGAAGGAGACCAAGACGTCTCGAGCTTCTAGGGATTCAGTGGATTCTACTCTGCGAGTATAAATCATTATGGCGGGGGCTCGGGCAGTCGGCCAGCCCAGTTCGCACATCGGATTACTCGGGGTGCTCCAGTAAGTTCTTTTAATGCACCACTGACATGAGTTTCCTACAATGGTTATTCCAGTTATCTGGACAGACTTAGTATGAGCAGCCAAACCCGCAAAAGGGTTGTTATGAATGCGGTGATACTAGACACATTATGAGAAAATTATCCCAGACTTGGGAGAGACATATTTCATCAAAGCACTCAGGCTACGTGCCCCATTGCAGTTACTACACCACCCACACGACCAGTTAGGAGTGGAGGACAGGCGTGTCACGATCCAAAATTCCACCACAGGCATCGTGATGGCACCTAATCTCTAAGACTAGGTAAGCCGATTTATATCACATTTTGAAGCCATATTTTTTTCTTTTGAATTAAATAAGTAACCAAAACTAACACCGGAATAAATATGAATATACAACCTCCCAAGACTGGTAGTACTGAGTCACGAACTCTAACTGAATACGTGGAATGATCACGAGGACCGAATATACAATACTGTTTGATTAAAAATTAACAGTACAATGAAATGAAAGGACTCCAAGGGACTGCGATGACCAAGTAGCTCTACCTTGAATCCTTACGATCCCGCTTTAACTCTGCTCAAGTCCAATATCTCCAATACCTGGTTCTGCACAAAAATGTGCAGAAGTATAGTATGAGTATACCATGGTCGGTACCCAGTATGTATCAAGACTAACCTCAATGGAGTAGAGACGAGGTACAGTCAAGACACTCACTAGTCTAATAACCTGTGCAATATAGCATGCAAAAATAATAGAAAACAAATAGCAGTAATAACAACATCAATCAACTAGTGATTTAAACAGCAAGGTAACAGGAATGCAATAAAAATTGCTCAAACGAGTAATAAATACATGTACAGCCAATTAATCAGGTCCTTCAGAATATACATCTTTTATCTAAGTTATTCAATAAAAATATCTGGAATATAATCCTTTTCAATAAATATATTTCCGAATATAATTCTCTAGAGTAAATATCTTTCGAATATAATTCTTTCAAGTAAATATCTTTCGAATGTAATTTTTTCAAGTAAATATCTTTCAAATATAATTCTGTCAAGTAAATACCTTTCGAATATAATTCTTTCAAGTACATATCTTTCAAATATACTTCTTTCAAGTAAATATCTTTATAATATAATTATTTCAAATAAATATCTTTCTAATATAATTCTTTCGAATAAATATCTTTCAAATATACTTCTCTCAAGTAAATATCCTTATAATATAATTCTTTCAAAAAAATATCTTTCTAATATAATTCTTTCAAATAAAAGTCACCATGTGATGCCTCATTTAACTTTCCTGGCATGAGGAATACATTCAACATATCACATCAAATGGCACGGCAATACCTTCGTGCACTTAGCTCATTCTCACCCAATAAATATTTGATTCAAATCAATTGGCACGGCAACACCCTTCGTGAATTTATATCTTCCTCACTGTGAATACATATAATAGTACCAACTAGATGGGAGAAATGCCAATAACAATAAAAGAAATAAAGTGGAGCCACACATGAAGCAACAATGACTACAAGTCACACAGAAAACATAGGTGCACAATAACATCTCAATATAAAGGCATGAATGTATACACAACAAAACGATATCACAATATAATGTATGTCTCTTTCCCTCACCTGCACGGAAACACCCTTCGTGCCATGAATATATGATAACATAAAAATAATTGCACGACATCACCCTTCGTGCTTTTACTCGCATCCCCACCTGATAATATAAATAAAATAGCACGGCATCGCCCTTCGTGCCTTACACTCTCAATGGCACGACATCACCCTTCGTGCCTTACACTCTCAATGGCACGACATCACCCTTCTGCTTTACACTCTCAAATGGCACATCATCACCCTTCGTGCTTTACACTCTCAAATGGCATAGCATCACCCTCCGTGCTTTACACTCTCAAATGGTACGTCATCACCCTTCGTGCTTTACACTCTTCCTTACCAAGCACATGTATATCATTAACAAGCAAGGTAGGAAGTATAAATAACATCAAGGAGAGTGTTTAAACCACAACACAATACAATAATTCATATCGCAATTTTCACTTACCACAACCAAATTCCAAATATGTAGCAGAATCAATAAATTTGTCAACAAACAGCCCAAGGCTCCACACAACGTATAATAAACCTCAAAACAATCAACAGAGGTGAAAAATACTCAGTATAGGGAAACGCCTTCATTATTCCAAATTCTTGATAATTATATTAACTCCTCAATTTAAACTTATTAATAAATATTTGCAGATAAGGGTTCTATCATGGATTTAATTCCAAGAAAATATCAAATCAATAAACACACGGAATTCACGTAAAATCCAAGTGACAATAACACTAAATTTATTATATAAAATATAAATTTGACAAATAAGGAACGAGGCGTGATAATTCAAGGATTTACTAATGCCAACAATTATCTAATTTAATACATAAGAATGCATAAAACTTTAAACCAAGAAAATTTGCACATATAAGCCCGAGTACGTACTCGTCACCTCGCGTACACGACTTCCAACCACACAATTTCCACATAAGACTCAATGCCTAAGGGGTAATTTCCCCACTCGAGGTTAGGCAAGATACTTACCTCTTTGAAGTTATGCCGATATTCCAAAATCGTCTTCTTGCGTGAATTGACCTCTGGGCCGCTTAAATCTAACCAAATTAATTGTGTAGCTTCATTAAAATTCATCGAAAACAATTCCGGATAATAATATGTCGACTTAAAAATTTATTCCAAAAAGTCAACGCGGGGCCCGCCTCTCGGAACCTGATAAAAGTTTTATGAAATCCGAACACCCATTCCGATACGAGTTCAACCATACCAATTTTATCGAATTCCAATAACAACTCTACCTCCAAATCCTAATTTTTCGTTTTCAAATCCCTAAGTTCAAACCCCCGATTTACACCTAAAAAACATGTAATCTAATCGGATTATTCGATGATAATTCAATATTATGAAGTAGAAATGATCACAAGAGACTTACCTCAAGTTTTCCCGTGAAAACCTTGCTCAAACATCGCCCAACCCGAGCTTGAAATGTCCAAAAATGGCAAAAGCTCGGAACCCCTCTGTTTTTGTATTGCCCAGGGCTTTTCGCATCCGCGGAAAATTATTCGCACCCACAGCTTTCGCATCCACGGCAAATTATTCGCACCCGCGGTGCCTGGACAGCCCATGAATTTTTTGCTTCCGCGACTCATTTCTCGCATCCGCGAGCTCGCACCTGCGGCCCTTTTTCGCGCAGGTGCGATCATACCAGATGCCTAGCTGCTTCAACTCCTCCTCCAAATCCAAATTCGATCCGTTAGGCATCCAAACTCACCCGAGGCCCCTTGGGACCCCAACCAAACATACCATCAAGTCCTAAAATATCATACGAACTTAGTCAAATTCTTAAATCACATCAGACAATATCAAAACGATGAATCGCACCTCAAATCAAAATCTATGAACTTTGAACTTTCAAATTTTTTATCTTGTGCCGAAATATATCAAATCAATTCGGAATGACTTAAAATTTTGCACACAAGTCATAAATGACATAACAGACCTATTCAAATTTCCAGAATCAGATTCCGACCTCGATATCAAAAAGTCAACCACCCGATCAAACTTCCCAAAAATTCAACTTTCGGCATTTCAAGCTTAATTCCACTACAAACCTCCAAATAATTTTCCTGACATGCTCCTAAGTCCAAAATTACCATAAGGAGCTATTGACATCATCAAAATTCCATTCCGGAGTTGTTTTCTCAAAAGTCAACTCTCCGATCAACTCTTTCCATTTAAGCTTCAAATTAAGGATTGTTCGTTTAATTTAATTCCGAATCTTTAGTAAATTAAACTCGACCACACCCGAGGGTCATAATACATATTGCGAAGCTGCTCGAGACCGTAAGTCATTGAATGAGGCATAAATTCTTAAAACGACAAGTCGGGTCGTTACAAGGCGGGTAGAAGGCGTCCTAGAGGTGGAGGCCCAACCGTTGATATATTTATTTTATGGTATGGTGAAGGTCTTTACATCATATGGTGTCGTTACAGATACGACCTCGATTTAATATAAAGGAATAATTTCCTTAACTTGATTTGGTTATGAGTATCGAGGCGAGTCCTCCTATTGCGCTCCACTTATGAGTGAGCTTCGTAATTCTGTAATCTACTTATGTGTTTACTCATGTTGGGATATTCTATGGAGATAACTACGCCTATCATTCCATGTTGGTCACTAATAAGAGCTGCGAGGCTAAAGGTGGCTTTCTGTTACCCATTTCGGTAAGTTTTGATGTAATTTCCGGATAATTAATTACAAATTGTGAATTATATGCCCTACCGATGTGGGGTTCATTATGTGTTGTGATTTTGTGTAACCAAAATTATTTAAAAGGATAAAATGGAAATTTTCGATTGGCACGATGTGCATATTACTTGTGATTCAGAACTAAGGACGAGATCTTCACATTTTAATATAAATTGATATGTTTAAATCGGACTATGAGCTGAGGTGGAAGTTATATAAGGACGAGATCCTTGTGAGGAAAATTCTTGTGTTTAAGTTTTCCCTTGTGAAATTAAATTTGTACTATAGTAATAATAGAGAGTCATGCCTGTTGGGATTATTTGAAAATTCTTGTATGAAATTCTCTATGCATACTTGCCAAATTCGTGTTGTAATTATTGTGTTTTAACCTACGAGGTAGGTGCCCGCCCAAGTGGCGTTAAATATGACTCGTTAATTCGGGTAAATAATTATGAGGTCTTCATGCCTCGCATCTCGTTATCAGTTTTTTGAAGGTGTGAAACGAGATTTTTGTTAACATGAAGTTAATTGGCGATTCTGTAATTGATTATGAGCAACTATTAAGACCAGATTGACCCAGAAGGGTGCCCAATTTAGATGGTCAGACGAGTGTGAGATGAGCTTTCAGAAGCTCAATACCGCTTTGACTATATTGCCAGTGTTGGTATTACCCACATGTTCAGGATCTTATACGGTGTATTGTGATGCATCTCGCGTTGGGCTTGGTGCAGTATTGATGCAAGATGGCAGGGTGATTGCATATGCGTCACGGCAGTTGAAAGTTCACGAGAAGAATTATCCTGTTCATGACTTAGAATTGACACCCATTGTTCATGCGTTGAAGATTTGGAGACATTACCTCTACGGCGTGTCATGTGAAGTATTTACATATCATCGTAGTCTACAGTATCTATTCAGAGAAAATGATCTTAATTTGAGGCAGAGAAGATGGTTGGAGCTGTTGAAAGACTATGATATCACCATTTTGTATCACCCCGGAAAGGCTAATGTCGTGGTCGATGCTTTGAGTAGAAAGGCTGTGAGTATGGGTCCTTGCGTATATTCCAGTTGGTGAGAGGCCGCTAGCTGCGGGTGTTCAAACTTTGGCTAATCAATTTGTGAGGTTGGATGTTTCAGAGCCCAGTCAGGTTCTAGCTTGTACAATCGCTCGATCTTCTTTATATGAGCATATCAGAGAGCGGTAGTATGATGATCCTCATTTGCTTGTCCTCAAGGAAACGGTGCGAACGGTGATGCCAAACAAGTTGTTGTGGGGGAAGATGGAGTTCTGCGAATGTAGGGTCGTATTTGTGTGCCTAATGTGGATGGGCTTCGTGAATCAATTATGAAAGAGGCCCACAGTTCCAGATATTCTATTCATCTGGGTGCTGCCAAAATGTATCAAGATTTGCAAAAACATTAGGAGAATGAAAAATGATATAGTTGCATATGTAGCTCGGATTGTCAGCAAGTTAAGTACAAGCATCAGAGACCTGGTGGTTTGCTTCAGAAGTTAGAAATTCCTAAGTGGAAGTGGGAGCGTATCACTATGGACTTTGTTGTTGGGCTCCCACGGACTCAGAGAAATTTCGACACAATATGGGTCATTGTGGACAGGTTGACCAAGTTGGCGCATTTCATTCCAGTAGCAATTACCTATTCTTCAGAGCGGTTAGCGGAGATTTACATCCGCGAGATTGTCCGCCTTCATGGTGTGCCTGTGTCTATCATTTTTGATCGAGGTACACAGTTCACCTCGCACTTCTGGAGGGTTGTATAGCGTGAGTTAGGCACGCGGGTTGAGTTGAGTACAACATTTCATCCACGGACATACGGACAGTCAGAACGCACCATTCAGATATTGGAAGATATGCTTCACACTTGTGTTATAGACTTTGGAGGTTCTTGGGATCAGTTCTTGCCACTTGCGGAGTTTGCTTATAATAATAGCTACCAGTCGAGCATTCAGATGGCTCCATATACCGTAAAGTTCGTGACGTTGCATTCATGGCAGGAGAAAGAGTATTGCTTTGAGTTTCACCTATGAAAAGTGTAATGAGATTCGGAAAGAAGGGCAAGTTGAGCCCCAGGTATATCGGACCCTTGGAAATTCTTGAAAGGGCGGGTGAAGTAGCCTACAAGCTTGCGCTACCACCTAGTTTATCAGCAGTTCATCCGGTGTTTTATGTATCCATGCTTCGAAAATATCATGGTGATCCGTCCTATGTGTTAGACTTCAGCTCAGTTCAATTGGACAAAGATTTGACTTATGAGGAGGAGCCTGTAGCTATTCTAGATCGGCAGGTCCGTCAGTTGAGATCTAAGATTTATACTTCAGTTTGTGTACAATGGAGAGGTTAGCTGATTGAGGCAGCTACCTGGGAGTCCGAGTCAGACATACAGAGCAAATATCCACATCTTTTCACCAGCTCAGGTACTTCTCTAATTTCGTTCGAGGACAAACGTTTGTTTTAGAGGTAGAGATTGTGATGACCCAAAAATGTCATCGTTAATTTAAACGTTCATTTCTGTGTTCTATGAAGATGTTGAGAGCTTACCCGCTATGAGTTACGTATCACCTGAATAGTTGATGTTAATGGCGGTCCTTTTCTAGTAATATACTGCTTATGATACCACTGTCAGTATTGTTTTCATGTTGTGTTATGTTGATTGGATTATGTATGTGTTGTTAGGATTAGTTTATGGGATTCTCTGGCAGGTGGATAGGCCCGGTTACAAAGGAAACTCTGGCAAAATTTTTGGAAATTTTGGGAGTTAGTAAAAATTCGGGAAATTAAAATGGGTGAAAGAAGAGATAAGCTATGTTATGTGTTTGGGGGCGGACTCTACTTCTCATTTGAGGATTATTAATATTATGGATACCAATTGGATATGATAACAACTGTACGAGGCATATTATAAGTGATGTGAGGTCTAAGGAGAGGCCTAAGTCTAAGTCAAGTTGGAAAATTTCATAATAGACTAAAGTTTTAAATAGGTACGCACAAGATCAAACTGTGAACGTGCATATATACCTATATATAAGGAATTATGTGACGAACTACCTATCAAATGAAAGTTCTTCGAGTCTAGTTTCTTACGCTTCAAACCGTTCATCATTTGGACACTCCTACAAGAAGCTATGACCAAATTACCAAAGGCTGGATAAATGTGATTTTGCGACCAATTCTGCGATCGCAGAATAGTTATGCGATCGCGAAACTGCCTCTGCGATCGCAAACTGGTCGCAGAATGGACCAGAACAGCCAATTTTGGGCACCAATTTTTGCGATCACTGTGTGGCCTGCATACCCATTCTGTGGTCCATTATGCGATCGCATACCCGATTTCGGAGGGTTAATTTCCCTATTTTTATAACCCGACCCCATTTTGATAAATAACTTTGGGGCTTATTTTGGGGCAATTATCCGATAATTTTAGAGAGAAGTGAGAGTGTTTTAGAGAGAGGAAGAAGCTCAAGTGCTTTGTTCATCAAAAATCTTGTTCAAGCTTTAAAATCCAACAAGGAATTATCACAAGATCTTCATGCAAGATGTAAGGTTCTAACCCCTATTCTTCAATTTCGAGTTTGGGTAAAGATGGGTGATTGTGAGTGTGATTCTTGCATGTGAGAGTATTATTTATACATTCTTGTAGCAATAAGGTTATGGTAAGAGTGTTGAGTTCAAATGGGTAAAGATTGGATTGAAAATGGTAGAAATCTTCAAAAAAAACTTTAATTGAGAATTTGAAAGCCAATCCGATGTCGGAATTCGATAATTTTTGTATGGTTGAACTCGTATCGGAACGGGTGTTCAGATTTCATGAGTTTTTCTGAGATTCGAGATGTGGGTCCTACTGTTGATTTTTAGAATGAATTTTGGATTTTTATCTGAAATATTTGTAAATTCATATGGAATTAATTCCTACGATTTGTATTGAGTATGTTGAATTGTTTATGACAAGATTTGAGTATTTTGGACATGAATTCGCGAGGCAAGGGTTTATTGGATTATTGAATTTGGTTGCAAAGTGAGGTAAGTATCGTGGTTAACTTTGACTTGAGGGAATAGAACCATTAAATTATTTAGTATGTGAAATGTATGTGAACGACGTATAGGCAAGGTGACGAGTGTCTATACGTCGTCAAATTAAATATTTGCATAATTACTTAAAAAATCATAAATCATTTTAAATCATGAATTAATTATTATATTAATTATTTCTCTCGTGTTCTTTGCTCAATTTCATGCCTTGAATCCATGCTAGAATTGCTATATGCTTATTTGATTATGTGACATAATTGCCACTTGCCGTTTAGCTTATTAATTATTAAAATGCCTAATACATCCTTTATTTCCACAATGAATTTCTACTTGTCATCACTTATTTCTAATAAATCATAATTATTGTATGCTTGTTGTCTTATAATTTCATATTAATTGTTGCATTTATTGGAGTAATTTCTTTTATAAGAATTGGTAAATGAAAATATTGGAGGAGCGGGTTGCACGCCGCAACGGAAATGAAAGTGAATATATTGGAGGAGCAGTTTGCACGCCGCAACAGAATTGATTGAAATGAATATATTGGAGGAGCGGGTTGCACGCTGCAACAGAATTGATTAAAATAAATATATTTGAGGAGCGGGTTGCACGCCGCAACATAATTGATTGAAAAGATATATTGGGATCGGGTTGCACGTCGCAACGGAAATTGATTGAAATAATAATTGGTTATAATTGCTGAGTTGGCTTCAACTATTAAAATGAGTTACCTGATTTATTTCTATTATTGTTGTTATTACTATTATTGCGTACAGGTTAATGTAAGTGACCTGCCTTAGCCTCGCCACTACTTCGTCGAGGTTAGGCTTGACACTTACCAGTACATGGGGTCGGTTGTACTGATACTACACTCTGCACTTCTTGTGCAGATTTTGGAGTTGGTCCCAGCGGCGTACTGTAGATTTGCCTGGATAAAGCTACCAGTGGAGACTTGAGGTATAACTGCACAACGTTCGCAGTTCTGAAGTCCCTTTCTATATTATCTCAGTTGTGTATTATATTTCAAACAACTTGAATTTTATTCAGACCTTTATTTGTATTATTCTAGAATCTCGTACACTTGTGACTCCAGTTCTGGGATGGTATTTAGATATCGCGATTATTATGGATTATTCACTTTATTTCAGACTTTATTTCCTCATTTGTTTTCTTGTTATTAATTAATTTAATTTTTTTTGTTAAAATGGCTAATTATATTCTAATGTTGGCTTGCCTAGCAAACGAAATTTTAGGCGCCATCACGGTCCCGAAGGTGAAAATTTGGGGTCGTGACATATTTACTGTAATGACCCGACTTACCATTTAAAGAATTTATGCCCCGTTCAGTGACTTAAAGTCTTGAGCAGCCTCGCAATATGTATTAATAACCCACGTGTGTGATCGAGTTTGATTTACGGATGATTCGGAGAGATTTGGGACACTTAGTCCCTGAGATGGAAGCTTAGGTCTTAGGATTTTTACTGTAGTCGAAACTGTGTGAAGACGACTCCGGAATGGAATTTTGATGATGTCAATAGCTCCGTATGGTGATTATTGACTTAGGAGCATGTCCGAAAAATTATTTGGAGGACAGTAGAGGAATTTGGCTTGAAATGGCGAATAATGAATTTTTGGGAAGTTTGACCGGGGGTTGACTTTTTGATATCGGGGCCGAAATCTGATTCTAGAAATTGGAATAGCTTCGTTATGTCAATTATGACTTGTGTGCAAAATTTGAAGTCATTCCAGATTGATTTGATGTGTTTCGGCACAAGATATAAAATTTGAAATTTCAAAGTTCATTAGGCTTAAATTGGGGTATGATTCGTGGCTTTGATGTTGTTCGATGTTATTTGAGGCCTCGAGCAGGTTCGTGTTATGTATTGAGACTGGTTGGTACGATTGGACGGGGTCCCGGGGGCCTCGGGTTTGATTCAGGGTGGTTCTGGACCAAGTTTGGGTGTTTTGATGCTGCTGGTTACTGGTTTTGGTGTTGTTCTTCGCGTTCGCGAGGAGCCTCTCGAGTTCGCGAAGAAGGATTTTGCTGTTAGGACATTGTTCTTCGCGTTCGCGAAGAAGGAAATTTTGTTGTTCGTCATCTGACTTTAGAGGCTCATATCTCGCAATCTATAAGGAATTTGGAGATGATCCAAAAATGAAAGTTGTAGCTATTTGTGTCTAGTTTTCAGAAAGTTAAACCATTTGTTATTTGGAGTTGTGTACAAAATGTTATGGTGGCTACACTTTAGTCTGTCCGAGAAGAGTTTGGAAATCTCTGTTGCACAGGGCTGACTTTGGAAGTTTATATCTCGTAATCTATAAGGAATTGGGAGATAAGAAACAAATGAAAGTTATAGTACTTGGAGTCTCATTTTCAGAAAGTCAAATAATTCATCATTAAGAGTTTTGTACAAAAAGTTATGACCATTATACTAAAGGGTGTCTGAGAAGAGTTAGAAAATGACTTTTGAAGAATTTGTTCTTTGCGAACGCAAGGGGAGTCTCGCGAACGCGAAGAACAAACCCCTGGGCAGCAGAATAAAGTCCAAATTCGTGTTATTCTTCCATTTTGGACCAAAGAAGCTCGGGTGAGGTGATTTTTTGAGAGTTTTTCAAGCAAAATATTGGGTTAAATTACATGAATCTATTGTTGTTTTTATCGCTAAATTAGTGAATTGGGTTGAAAAATTTAGAAAATTCCCTTGGTTTAAATTTAAGATTTGGAGGTCGATTTGTTATTGGAATTCGATAAAATTGGTATGGTTGAACTCGTATCGGAATGGGTGTTCAGATTTTATGAAAATTATGTCGGGTTCCGAGAGGCGGGTCCCGCGTTGACTTTTATTATCTTTTTGGAATAAAATTTTAAGTCGACGTATTATTATCCGGAATTGTTTCCGATAAATTTTAATGAAGTTATACAATTAATTTGGATAGATTTGAGCTGCCCAGAGGTCAATTCAAGCAAGAAGGCTATTTTGGAATATCGGCCTAACTTCAAAAAGGTAAGTGTCTTGCTTAACCTCGAGTGGGGGAAATTCCCCTTAGGTATTGAGTCTTATGTGCAACTTGGGTAATTGAAAACCATGTACGCGAGGTGACGAGTACGTACTTGGTTTATATGTGCAAATTTTATTGAGTTAAAGTCTTGAGCATATTGTGTAGTAAATTGGATAATTGTTGGCATATATTTTATTATTTACTTGTCATGCCTAAACCCTTGTTGTTGACTATGTTTTTATATGACAATGTGATGTGATTGTTATTTGATTATTTATGAAATTTCGTGAATTTGCTGGCTTGATAATTATTGGAATTTAATTTTATTTTGGATTTTCCCCTCTGCAAATAATTAATTAAATGAGCTTAAGAAGAGGTGTTTATATAATTATTGAAAATTTGATCTTTTATGAAGACTTTGCTTTATGTTGAGTAATTTCTATCTCTATTGATTATTTTTGGGTGTTGTACACATTGTGTGGAGCATTTGGCTATTTACTGTGAAATTAATTGACTTATTGTAGCTTTAAAATTTGGTTGTGGCCATTGGGCAAATTGTGATATGAATTGATTTTTTTTATGTTGTTGTGATAATTTTCCGTGTAAATTGTTGTGTTGTGTGAGTTGTTATTTTAGGGAGATAAGGGTGGCATTTCACCGTTGATATTATGTGGTTATAAGGGTGGCATTTCACTGTTGTGTTTGTTGGCTATTGATATTGTCTGGGCGGAGCGATAAGGGTGGCTATAGGAGCGATAAGGGTGGCAATAGGAGCGATAAGGGTGGCTACAAGAGCGATAAGGGTAGCAATAGGAGCGATAAGGGTGGCTATTATCAGGGACGATATGTGATGATGTGGGGTTGTGGTGTTGAAAATTTTCATGTGATGTTGTGATTTTCTTGTGTTTATTTTTATACCTTGTGAAACTTGTCTTGTTGTTAGTAAATTGATAATAATCTGATTTTGTTGAAATTGGGAGCCTGTGGTTATTGCCGGGCAGTTTTTAAAATGAAATGTGGGCACGAGGTGCCGTGAATTGTGATATGAAATGGGAATATTGGCACGTGAATTGTTCGTGCAGTTGTGATATAAAATATGGGCACGAGGTGTTGTGATGAAATGATAATGATATTTGGCACGTGAATTGTCCGTGCAGTTGTGATATGAAATGAGGGCATGAGGTGTCGGGCAAATATGATGATTTAATTATGGGAACGAGGTACCGTGAAAATATGAAAATGGGCTGAGACCCGTATTTACGAAAAATATGAAAATGGGCTGAGACCCGTATTTTGATGATTTTGAAATGAGGTGTCACATGGTGACTTTTTAATTGAAAGAATTATATTCAAAATATTTATTTGAAAGGATTTTTACTTAGAAAGTATCATATAAAAGAATTGTATTTTGAAAGATATTTATTTGAGGAAATTGTATTTGAAAAGATTTATTGAAAGAATTATATTTGAAAAATAATTATTTGAGAGAATTATATTTGAAAGAGAGTTATCTGGAAGAACTATGTGAAAGACATTTATTTGAAGGGCTTGATTTAATTGTGTGTAATTGTGTTTATTAATTGTTGAGTGATATTAATGGCGTCTTGACTGTACCTCGTCTCTACTCTATTGAGGTTAGTCTTGATACTTACTGGGCACCGCTGTGGTGTGCTCACTCTACACTTCTGCACATTTTTGTGCAGAGCCAGGTATTGAAGATATCGGACTTGAGCAGAGTTAAAGCGCGATCATAAGGATTCAACTCGTAATGCCCATACCGAGTTCAAAAAGCTATTTTAGGGACATCAGATGCCCTAATCTTCAACTGATGGTAACCAGACCTCAAATCGATCTTCGAAAATACCTTGGCACCCTGAAGCTGATCAAATAAGTCATCAATTCTTGGTAGCGGATATTTGTTTTTGATAGTGGCCTTGTTCAACTGCCGATAATCTATACACATCCGCATAGAGCCATATTTCTTCTTCACAAATAATACTGGTGCACCCCAGGGCGAGACACTGGGTCTAATGAATCCCTGATCAAGCAAGATTTTTGAGGGAGAATGCATTCCAGGTTAGCGGCTATCCTCTGTGTCTGTCATGGTTGCAAATGAAATGTTGAAGAATGGTTTTGTGCTAGATAAAGGTCTAGGTTTATCTCTACAGGGTATTGTGCATCCAGTGTACCCACGTGAAAATTTTGGCACTTTTGGTTTGGGATTCACGCCCACATAGAAGGATGTGAAAAGGGCTAAAAATCATAAACAGAAGGTATGGTCTCTACCCAGGCCTGTTCCACACATCTCCAAGTCTTTTATCAAGCCAGGGGCCGCAAAATGTCCAATATCATCAGTCTCGAAACCTGTAGTCAATGTTGATGAAGAGTTAATCAAGAGGTTCTAGAGTATGTTTGATGAGGTTAATATGGTAGAAATTGGGGAAGGTTCTAGTAACACAGATGTGCAGTTCGTCTGGCAAAATGTGAAGCTTAGCAATTGGGAAGCTACTCCTCTCCCCACCCGAAAGGAGTTTTGGCAGTTTGCTTTATTTTCCTTTATGTTATCTGGGTTATTCCAGGGTTGTAATCCAGATTTTTGTTTTCGCTAACCCTTCTATCCTTTTATTTTCAATGAAATGAAATTTTCCGTTCTCCGTTATTCCTAATAGTGTTTCATTTTATTTTTTATTTTATGTTATCTGGGTTATTACAGTTCTTTTTCTGTTGGTTCTAATGACATTACATGCATAAGAAATTTTCAGCCAAGTCTTAAAAACCAGTCTAATCTTGAAATAATGATCCAAGAACTAGAATATGATGAAGAAGCAGCATTTGAGGAAATAAGTAAAGAGCTAAAACAATTTGAAGAGAAACCAAAGCCTAATTTGAATGACACTGAAGCAATCAATTTAGGAGATGAGGATAATGTCAGGGAAACCAAGATAAGCGTGCATCTGGAGCCACAAGTCAAGGAAGAAATAATCAAAGTACTATTTGAGTACAAAGATGTCTTTGCATGGTCATATGACGATATGTCAGGCTTAAGTACTGATTTAGTAGTTCATAAATTACCAATTGATCCTGCATTCCCCCCCCGGTCAAATAGAAGTTAAGAAATTTTAAGACTGACATGAGTGTGAAGATCAAAGAAGAAATCACAAATCAACTTGGGGAAAAGGTCATTCGGTGTCACTCAATATCCCACTTGGTTAACTAATATTGTGCCATTACCAAAGAAGGATGGTAAGACCAGGGTATGTGTTGATTATCGCAATCTTAACAAGGCAAGCCCAAAGGATGATTTTCCATTGCCGAACATCCATATTCTGATTGATAATTGTGCTAAGCATGAGATTGGGTCTTTTGTGGATTGCTACGTGGGATATCACCAGATTCTAATGGATGAGGAAGATGCAGAAAAGACAGCGTTCATCACACCATGGGGAATATATTGCTATCGGGTAATGCCATTTGGTTTGAAGAATGCTGGGGCAACTTACATGAAGCATGAAGGCGATGACTATTATATTTCATGACATGACACACATGGAGATTGAGGTTTATATAGATGATGTGATCATAGAGTCAAAGAAGCAGTCCGACCATGTCAAAGATTTGAGGAAGTTTTTCCAAAAGCTCCGTATGTATAATCTCAAGCTCAATCCAGCAAAATGTGCATTTGGTATCCTATCCGAGAAATTGTTAGGATTCATGGTCAGTCAACGTGGTATTGAGTTGGATCCGTCAAAGATCAAGGCCATCCAGGAGTTACCACCGCCCAAGAATAAAACCAAGGTGATGAGCTTGCTCGGAAGGTTAAATTACATCAGCAGGTTTATTGCTCAACTCACAACAACTTGTGAGCCCATCTTTAAGTTGTTGAAGAAGAATGTTGCGGTCAATTGGACTGACAAATGTCAAGAATCATTTGATAAGATCAAGAGGTACTTGTCAAACCCACTTGTGTTGGTCCCGTATGAGCTGGGGAGACCTTTAATCTTGTACTTGACAGTCCTGGATAATTCTTTTGGTTGCGTACTGGGTCAACATTACATCACAGGAAAGAAAGAGCAGGCAATCTATTATCTCAGTAAGAAGTTCACTCCTTATGAGGTTAAGTATACTCTTCTTGAATGGACATGTTGCTCCTTGACTTGGGTGGCACAAAAATTGAAGCATTATCACATGGATCCTCTAAAGTATATCTTTTAGAAGCCTATGCCCACAGGCAGACTTGCAAAGTGGCAGATTTTACTCACAGAGTTTGACATTATCTATGTGACTCGGACCGTGATGAAAGCTCAAGCTTTCCTACCACTTAGCCGAGAATCCGATGGGATGGAGAATATGAGCCATTGAGGACTTATTTTCCTGATGAAGAAGTGCTATATGCTGACGAAGTTCATCATAATGAAAAGCCAGGTTGGAAACTCCTTTTTGATGGAGTTGCTAACATGAAAGGTGTCGGAATAGGGGCTATACTCATTTCCAAATCAGGGCAACACTACCATGTAACAACCCAACTTCGATTTTATTGCACCAACAACATGGCTGAGTATGAAATATGCATTCTAGGTTTGAGTTTAGCTATAGATATAGGAGTCCATGAAATACTGGTTTTGGGAGATTCAGATTTGTTGGTTCACCAGATTTAGGGAAAATGGGAAACTCAGGACCTGAAGCTCATACCATATCGACAGTGTCTGCATGATCTTTGTCAACGATTCAGGTTAGTATAATTTAGGCATATTCCCAGGATTCATAATGAGATTGTCGATGCCCTGGCTACTCTGGCTTAAATTCTACATCATCTAGATAAAGCTTATGTTGACCCTGTGCATATCCAAGCTCGTGATCAGTATTCCTATTGTAATATGGTTGAAGAGGAACTTGATGGTAATCCTTGGTTCCATGATATCAAGGAATACATCAAGTCTGGGGTATATCTGGTACATGCCACAGATGATCAAAAGAGAACCATTCGACGTCTAGCTAGTGGTTGTTTCTTAAGTGGAGGAATCTTGTACAAGAGGACTCCAGACCTAGGACTAATGAGGTGCGTAGATGCTAAGGAAGCTTCAACTGTCATGACTGAAGTACATTCTGGAGTTTGTGGGCCTCATATGAACGGGTATGTCTTGGCAAAAATGATACTTCGAGCAGGTTATTATTAGCTCACCTTGGAATGAGATTGCATCAGCTTTGTTCGCAAGTGTCATCTATGCCAGGTGCATGGTGATTTGATTCATTCTCCACCATCTAAGTTGCACACAATGTCTTCACCTTGGCCCTTCGTTGCCTAGGGCATGGATGTTATCAGACCAATTGAGACGGCGGCGTCAAATAGACATAGCTTTATTCTGGTGGCCATTGATTACTTTACTAAGTGGATCGAAGCTGTAACTTTCAAGTCCATGACCAAGAAGGCAGTGGTAGATTTTGCTCATTCAAATATCATTTGTCGGTTCAAAATTCCCAAGGTAATCATCACAGATAATGCTGCTAATCTCAACAATCATTTGATGAAAGAGGTATGCCAACAATTCAAGATTTTGCATCAGAGTTCTACCCCATATCGTCCCAAGGAAAATGGAGCTTTTGAAGCTGCTAATAAGAACATAAAGAAGATACTTCGTAAGATGGTGCAAGGTTCTAGGGCATGAAAAGTCGCCTTTTGCTTTGCTGGGCTATCGCACTACTGTTCGCACTTCAGTAGGTGCAACTCCTTATTTGTTGGTATATGGAATTGAGGCAATTATACTTGCGGAGGTTGAGATTCTATCCCTTCAGCTTGTTGCGGAAGCTGAAATTGATGATGATGAGTGGGTCAAAATCCAGCTGGAGCAGTTGAATTTAATTGATGAGAAAAGATTGGCATCAATGTGTCATGGTCATTTGTATCAGAAGATAATGGCAAGAGCATACAACAAGAAGGTGCGTCCTTGGAAATTTGAAGTGGGCCAGTTGGTATTGAAGCACATCCTTCCACATCAAGCTGAAGCTAAAGGCAATTTAGCTCCAAACTGGCAGGGGCCGTTCACCGTGACAAGAGTGTTGTCCAATGGTGCTTTGTATTTAACAGACATAGAAGTAAAAGTTGTGGATGTGGCTATCAATTCTGATGCAGTCAAAAGATACTATGTATGCTTTCTTAGCTCATCTTTAATCACATGTTTTGTACTTATAATTTTCAAAGTTTGGTATGACGAAGGCATTTTATTCTAGTGGAAGGGTTTTCATCTACAGCAAACCCATTAACCAGACTGACCTAGAAAAGTGTCCCATTCAGATGGTCAGACGAGTGTGAGTTGAGTTTTCAGAAACTCAATACTACTTTGACTACGGCGCCAGTGTTGGTATTACCCACAGGCTCAGGATCGTATACAGTATATTGTGATGCATTTCACATTGGGCTTGGTGCAGTATTAATGCAAGATGGTAGGGTGATTGCATATGCGTCGCGGTAGTTGAAGGTTCACAAGAAGAATTATCCTATTCATGACTTAGAACTGGCAGCCATTGTTCATGCGCTGAAGATTTGGAGGCATTACCTGTACGGTGCCTCGTGTGATGTATTTACTGATCATCGGAGCCTTCAGTACCTGTTCAAACAAAAAGATCTAAATTCGAGGCAGAGAAGATGGTTGGAGTTGTTGAAAGACTATGATATCACCATTTTGTATCACCCCGGAAAGGCCAATGTGGTGGCCGATGCTTTGAGTAGAAAGGCTGTAAGTATGGGCAATCTTGCGTATATTCCGGTTGGTGAGAAGCCATTAGCTACAGATGTTCAGACTTTAGCTAATCAGTTCATGAGGTTAGATGTTTCAGAACCCAGTCGGGTTCTAGCTTGCATAGTCGCTCGGTCTTCTTTATATGAGCGCATCAGAGTTACTTGTCCTTAAGGACACGGTACGGCACAGTGATGCCAAATAGGTTGCTGTGGGGGAAGATGGAGTTCTGCGAATCTAGGTCGTATTTGTGTGCCTAATATGGATGGGCTTCGTGAATTAATTCTTGAAGAGGCACACAGTTCCAGATATTCTATTCATCCAGGTACCGCCAAAATGTATCAATATTTGCGGCAACATTATTGGTGGAGGAGAATGAAAAAGGATATAGTTGCATAGGTAGCTCGGTGTCTGAATTGTCAGCAAGTTAAGTATGAGCATCAGAGACCTGGTGGTTTGCTTCAGAAGTTAGAAATTCCTGAATGGAAAAGGGAGCGTATCACTATGGATTTTGTTGTTGGACTCCCACGAACTCAAAGAAAATTTGACGCAGTTTGGGTCATTGTGGACAGGTTAACCAAATCAGCACATTTCATTCCAGTGGCAGTTACCTATTCTTCAGAAAGGTTAGCTGAAATTTATATTGGTGAGATTGTTCGCCTTCACGGTGTGCCCTTGTCTATTATTTCAGATCGAGGTACGCAGTTTACCTCACATTTCTGGAGGGTTGTATAGCGTGAGTTAGGCATGCAGGTGGAGTTGAGTACATCATTTCATCCACAGACAGACGGACAGTCAGAGCGCACTATTCAGATATTGGAAGATATGCTTCGCGCTTGTGTTATAGACTTTGGAGGTTCTTGGGATCATTTCTTGCCACTTGCGGAGTTTGCTTATAATAATAGCTACCAGTCGAGCATTCAAATGGCTCCATATGAGGCATTATACGGAAGGTGATGTCGTTCGCCAGTTGGCTGGTTTGAACCGGGAGAGGCTCAGTTATTGGGCAACGATTTGGTACAAGATGCCTTGGATAAGGTCAAGATTATTCAGGATCGACTTCGCACAGCTCAGTCTAGGCAAAAGAGTTATGCCGACCGTAAAGTTCATGTTATTGCATTCGTGGTTGGAGAAAGAATATTGTTCCGGATTTCACCTATGAAAGGTGTAATGAGGTTCGGAAAGAAGGGAAAGTCGAGCCCTAGGTATATCGGACCCTTTGAAATTCTTGAAAGGGTGGGTGAAGTAGCATACAGGCTTGCATTACCACCTAGTTTATCAGCGGTTCATTCGGTGTTTCATGTGTCTATGCTCCGAAAATATCATGGTGATCCGTCCCATGTGTTAGATTTCAGCTCAGTCCAATTGGACAAAGATTTGACTTACGAGGAGGTTCCGGTGGCTATTCTAGCCCGGCTGGTCCGACAGTTGAGGTCTAAGAGTTATCCTTCAGTTCGAGTGCAACGGAGAGGTCAGTCAGTAAAGTCATCTACCTGGGAGTCTAAGTCAGACATGCAGAGTAAATATCCACACTTATTCACCAGCTCAAGTACTTTTTCTAACTCCGTTCAAGGACGAACGTTTGTTTTAGAGGTGGAGAATGTGATGACCCAAAATGTCATCTTTGAATTTAATAAGTAATTTTGTATTCTAAGACCTCGAAAAGCACCATTTATTATTTCTCAACTTGCGTGCGCAGTCCATATAATTTTCCGAAAAGTTTTACGTGAAAAATGGATTAAAATGTGAAATAGAGCTTTAAAACTCAACTGAGTTGACTTTGGTCAACATTTTGAGCAAACGGACCCGATTCAGTGTTTTGAAAATTCCGGTAGGCCTACATCATGATTTGGCACTTGGGCGTATGCCCGAAATCGAATTCCGAGGTCCCTAGTCCAAGATATGGAATTTTGATGAAAAATTAAAAGATTGAAAGCTTAATGATTTTTAAGAAATTACTGATGTTGGATTTATTGTCCTCGGGTCCGTATTTTAGTTCCGAAGCCTGATATAGGTCCACTATAATATTTATAACTTGTCTGCTGAATTTGGTGAGAATCAGAGTTGATTTGACGTGATTCGGACGTCCGGTTGTAAAAATATAAGTTTTAAAGTTTACTTGAAAATTTCCTTTGATTTGGTGTCCGATTCGTAGTTCTAGGTGTTATTTTGGTGATTTGATCACGTGAGCAAGTTAGTATGAGGTTTTTGGACTTGTGTGCATGTTTGGTTTGGATCCCTAAGGGCTCGGGTGAGTTTCAGGTAGGATACGGGATGATTTTGAACTTAGAAAATCTGGTTTTTCTGCAGCTTTAGGCTTCTGGTATTTCCTTCATCGCGTTCGCGAATGTACTCTCGCGAACGCGAAGAGCAAACTGGGCTGGCTGAATTTTCCTTCTTCGCGAACATGAAGATTGGGTCACGAATGCGAAGCTATGGGGACTTTACCCTTAGCGAACGCGACCAGCTCAATGCGAACGCGAAGCTTTAGAGGCCTGGGGGAGGGGTCAGTTGTCCTTCTACCCGAACGCGAGCACTGGCACACGAACGCGAAGGCCGGGGGGGAAAAAGCCTTTGCGAACGCGAAGGAGGACTCGCGAATGCAAAAGCCACGGGCTTCTATTCATCGTGAACGGGATAGGCCCTTCGCGAATGCGACAGGCCCTTTGCGAACGCGAAGAAGGCCTGATGCATGTGACTTAAAACAAAACCAGAATGGGATTTTTCCCATTTTTCACAAACCCTCAATTAGAACTCGGTTTAGGGGCGATATCAAAGGAGTTTTTCACGATTTTAAACTGGGTAAGTGTTCTTTATCATATAGTGATTGTATTTCATGAATCTAAGTCTATATTCATTGTTTATTTCAGATTTACACGGAAGAAATTGGAATTTTTGTAAAACTTTCCAAAAATGAAAAATTTAGATTTGAAGGTCCATTTGACATCGGAATTGGATAATTTTTGTATGGTTGGACTCGTCTCGGAATGGGTGTTCGGATTTTCTAAGTTTTTCCGAGATTTAAGAAGTGGGTCCCACTGTTAATATTTTAATGAATTTCGGATTTTTATCCGGAAAATTAGTAAATTCATATGGAATTAATTCCTATGATTCGTATTGAGTATATCGAATTGTTTGTATATAGATTTGAAGCTTTTGGAGACAAATTTAAAAGGAAAAGCTGTGATCGAGTAATTGATTGGAATTTGCAAAGCGAGGTAAGTGTCGTGGTTAACCTTGACTTGAGGGAATAGAACACTTAAATTATTTGTTAGGTGAATTGCATGTGAATGACGTATAGGCGAGGTGACGAGTGTCTATATGTCGTCAAATTAATTGTTTGCCTGCTTACTTGAAAAATCATAAATTGTTTTAAATCATGAATTAATTATTATAATAATTATTTTTCTCCTATTCTTTGTCAAATATTAATTCTTGAATTCCTGCATTAATTGTTACATGCTATTTGAATTATGTGCCTTAATTTTTATTTGACATTTAGCATATTAAATATTAAACTGCATATTTTTTTCTCTGATTTCCATAATAATTTGCTATTTTCCTTTGTTTGTTTCATAGTTAAATCATAATTATTGTATGCTTGTTGTCTTATAATTTTATATTAATTGTTGCATTTATTGGGGAAATTTCTTCTATAAGAATTGGTAAATGAATATGTTGGAGGATCGGGTTGCACGCCGCAACAGACTTATTAAAAAGTCTATATTGGAGGATCCGGGTTGCACGCCGCAACAGACTTATTAAAAGTCCATATTGGAGGATCGGGTTGCACGCCGCAACAGACTTATTTAAAAGTCGACACACACACACACACACACACACACACACATATATATATATATATATATATATATATATATATATATATATATATATATATATATATATATATATATATACTTGATTAAAATGAATATATTGGAGAAGCGGGTTGCACGCCGCAATAGAACCGAATGTGAATATATTGTGAGAGCGGGTTGCACGCTGCAACAGAATTGAATGTGAATATAATGTGAGAGCGGGTTGCACGTTGCAACAGAATTGATGGAAATGATAATTGGTTATGACTGCCGAGTTGGCTTCAATTATTATAAACGAGTTACCTGGTTTATTTCTATTATTGTTGTTGTTACTAATATTGCGTACAGGTAATGTAAGTGACCCGCCTTAGCCTCGTCACTACTTTGTCGAGGTTAGGCTCAGCACTTACCAGTACATGGGGTCGGTTGTACTGATACTACACTCTGCACTTCTTGTGCAAATTTTGGAGTTGGTCCAAGCGGCGTACCATAGACTTGCTCGGATTTCAGCTACCAGAGGAGACTTGAGGTATAACTGCATGGAGTCCGTAGTTCTAAAGTCCCCGTCTATTTTACTTTAGTTGTGTGTTTATTTCTAGATAGTTTTATTTTATTCAGACCTTTATTTGTATTTATTCTAGAAGCTCGTGCAATTGTGACACCAATTCTGGGATGGTATTTAGACACCGTTATTTTTATGGATTAATCACTATATTTCAGACCTTACTTCCGCGTTTATTTCTTTGTTATTAATAAATTTAAAGATTGTTTAAAAATTGGTTAATACCATTCTAACGTTGGCTTGCCTAGGAAGTGAAATGTTAGGCGCCATCACGGTCCGAAGGTGGGAATTTTGAGTCGTGACATCGAGTTTAATTTACGGTTGATTCGGAGTGATTTGGGACACTTAGTCCCTAAAACGAAAGCTTAAGTCTTAGGATTTTGATCGTAGCCAGAACTGTGTGAAGACGACTCTAGAATGGAGTTCAGTAGGTTCCGTTAGCTCCGTTGGGTGATTTTGGACTTAGGAGCGTGTCCGGGCTGTGAATTTGAGGTCTGTAGCTGATTTAGGCTTGAAATGGCAAAAGTCAAATTTTTGAGATTAGACCGGAAGAGGACTTTTTGATATTCGTGTCGGAATCCTATTTCGGAAGTTGGAGTGGGTCCGTAATGTCAATTATGACTTGTGTGAAAAATTTGAGGACAATCGTACGTGATTTGATAGGTTTCGGCATCGATTGTAGAAGTTGAAGTTTCAAAGTTCATTAAGTTTGAATTGGGGTGTGATTCATGATTTAGATGTTGTTTGATGTGAATTGAGAATTCGAATAAGTTTGAATGATGTATTAAGACTTGTTGGTAGGTTTGGTTAAGGTCCCGAGGGGCTCGGGCGTGTTTCGGATTGATTTCGGACCATATTTTCTTCATTTTCCACTACTGTAATCTGCTGGTATCTGGTGCCTCAATTCCTTCATCACGTTCGTGGGGCAAAGGGTCACTAACGCGTAGTGTATTTGGATGGCAGTAGCATTTTCTTCATCACGTTCGCGAATATTGGTCTACGTTCACGTAGAGTTGGGGCAAGTCTTCTTCGTGTTCGCGTACGAGTGATCGCGTTTGCGAAGAGGAACTGAGAAGCTGGCAATATTTTCTCTTCGCGTTCGCGAAGATGAGGACGCATTCGCGAAGGGTGGACAGGATGTGCATCACAAACGCGAGAGGTGTTACGCATTCGCAAAGAAGAAAAGGAAGCCGCTAGGGATCATAGGCGTTTGGCCTTCGCGTTCCCGTGATGTGCGTCGCGTTCGCGAACGAGGGGACAGTAAACCTTCGCGTCCGCGAGGCTTGTGTCGTGTTCGCGAAGGGTTAAATTTTGGAAGTCGAGGTTATGCTTCGCGAACGCGAAGCAATGGTCGCGAACGCGAAGAAAGCCTATCTGGGCAGAATTAAAAGTCCCAAAAATGGGGGTTTGATTTCCTAACACAAAATCAAATTGGGAGCTCGGTAGAAGGCGATTTTTGGAGAGATTCTTGCGTGAGTGTTTGGGGTAAGTGATTCTTATCCAGTTTTGATTAATTTCCATGATTATGCTTTTGAATCCATCATTTAATTCAGATTTAAATGGAGGAAAAAATCAAGATTTTTGTAAAATCTTCCAAAAATGAAAATTTAAGATTTGGAGGTCGAGTTGTTATTGGAATTCGATAAAATTGGTATGGTTGAACTCCTATCGGAATGAGTGTTCGGATTTCATGAAAATTATGTCGGGTTCCGAGGGGCAGGCCCCGCGTTGACTTTTGTTGACTTTTTGGAATAAAGTTTTAAGTCGACGTATTATTATCCGGAATGATTTTCGATGAATTTTAATGAAGTTATACAATTAATTTGGATAGATTTGAGCGGTCCAGAGGTCAATTCAAGCAGGAAGGCGATTTTGAAATATCGGCATAACTTCAAAAAGGTAAGTGTCTTGCTTAGGCATCGAGTCTTATGTACCATTTGTGAAATGTGAAAAGCCGTGTACGCAAGGTGACGAGTACGTACTCTGGCTTATATGTGCAAATTTTATTGGATTAAAGTCTTAAGTATTATTGTATAGTAAATTGGGTAATTGTGGACAATTATTAAATCATCTGTTTGCCATACCTAAATCCTTGTTGTTGAAATTATTTTTATATGACAATTTGATGTGATTGTTACTTGAAATATTTATGAAATTTCGTGAGAAATGTTGGTTTAATATTTCTTGGAAATTAATTTCAATATGAATTTTTCCTATGCAAATGATTAATTAAATGAACTTAAGAAGAGGTATTAATATAATTATCTAAATCTGGATTAATTAAGGTGTGCCCTATGTTGATTATTTTTCTATCTCTGTTGATTGTTTTTGAGGTTTTATATATACATTGTGTGAGCCTTGGGCTATTTGTTGTAAAATTAATTGATTTTGTTATATCTTTGGAATTTGTTGTGGCCATTGGGAAAACTGTAATGTGAATTGATTTTGTTATGTTGCCGTGATAATTTGCCGTGTAAATTATTGTGTTGTGTGAGTTATTATTTTGAAGAGATAAGGGTGGCATTTCACCGTTGATATTATATGGGTATAAGGGTGGCATTTCACTGTTGTTGTGTTTGTTGGAATATTATCTGGGCGGAACGATAAGGGCGGTTATAGGAGCGATAAGGGTGGCAATAGGAGCGATAAGGGTGGCTATAAGAGCAATAAGGGTGGCAATAGGAGCGATAAGGGTGGCTATTGTCAGGGACGATATGTGATGACGTGGAGTTGTGGTATTGGTGATTTTTATGTGATGTTGTGATTTTTTTGTATTTATTTTTTTACCTTGTACAATTTGTCTTATTGTTAGTAAATTGATAACAATCTAATTTATGTTGAAATTGAGAGCATGTGGCTATTGCCAGGGGGATTATAAAATGAAGTGCGACACGAGGTGACATGAGAAAATAATGAAGATATTGGCACGTGAATTGTCCGTGCAGTTGTGATATGAAATGTGGGCATGAGGTGTTGTGATTAAATGATAATAAAATTGGCACGTGAATTGTCCGTGCATCTGTGATACGAAAAGTGGGCACGAGGTGCCAGGGAAATAAGATGATTTAATTATGGGCACGAAGTGCCGTAGAAATATAAAAATGGACTGAGACCCGTGTTTACGAAAAATATGAAAATGGGCTGAGACCCGTATTTTTATGATGTTGAAATGAGGTGTCACATGGTAACTTTTCAATTGAAAGAATTATATTCAAAATATTTATTTGAAAGGATTTTTATTCAAAAAGAATTATATTTGAAAAAGAGTTTTATTCGTAAGAATTATGTGTGAAAGATATTTAATTGAAGAACTTAATTTAACTGAGTGTAATTGTATTTATCAATTGTTGAGCAATATTAATTGTGATTTTATTGTCTTACTGTGCACATCACTGGTTGTTTTATATTGCCCTTATTGTTATTTGTTTCCTATTATATTTTTATATTATATTGCACAGGTTATTAGACTAGTGAGTGTCTTGACTGTACCTCGTCTCTACTCCACTGAGGTTAGTCTTGATACTTACTGGGTACCGACCGTGGTGTACTCATACTACACTTCTGCACATTTTTGTGCAGAGCCAAGTATTGGAGATATCGGACTTGAGCAGAGTTAAAGCGGGATCGTAAAGATTCAAGGTAGAGCTGCTTGGTCGTCGCAGTCCCTTGGAGCCTTTTCATTTCATTGTACTATTAATTTTTAATCAAACAATATTGTATATTCGGTCCTCGTGATCATTATATGACAAGGTGGGTTGCTCTGACGGTAAGCACCCTCCACTTTCAACCAAGAGGTTGTGAGTTCGAGTCACCCCAAGAGCAAGGTGGGGAGTTCTTGGAGGGAAGGATGCCGAGGGTCATTTGGAAACAGCCTCTCTACCCCAGGGTAGGGGTAAGGTCTGCGTACACACTACCCTCCCCAGACCCCACTAGTGGGATTATACTGGGTTGTTGTTGTTGTTGTTGGTCCTCGTGATCATTACATGTATTCAGTTAGAGTTCGTGACTCAGTACTACCAGTCTTGGGAGGTTGCATATACATATTTGTTCCGCTGTTTGTTTTGATTACCTATTTAATTCAAAAACAAAAATGGCATCAAAATATAATTGAAATCGGCTTACCTAGTCTTAGAGACTAGGTGTCATCAAAATGCCTGTGGTGGGATTTTGGGTCGTGACACACGTGACTGGCACCGGCACACTACCCAACCCGAGTGAACCAAACCATATGATGCACCCAAATCACATGCATGAAAATCAATTTAACTATGGAAGCTCCTTGAAAATCATATACATTTTCAAGTTAAATGATAAAATATTTTCCAATTCAAAATCACACATGACGTCTTTCATGATAATAACAATGAGACTAAGTAAAATAAATATATTTTCATGTATGTCGTGTACAACCCCGTTATTAAAACCTTTCACAACTATCTATGGAGTCTCTATACCAAGAATAGAACCAACGGTTGGAGTAATTCCAACAAAATAAAATAAGAAAGAACATGATAGCTACCACGAGATAAAAGTGGTGCTTCATAATACCTCAGAAAGAGAATCATCCTAGCCTGACCGCATGTCACGTATCATACATTATCCTGAAACATATAAAGTAAGCAGGGCCCTGGAGGGGGCCCCTAAGGGCTGAGTACAACACAACATTACTCAATAAGTATCATAGGCTCTCTCTAAATTAAGTTCTTGGGACAAACTTTATAAAAAAAAAGTGCACCAATATTTGATATAAAACGATAAGAAATTTTATCAATTCATGACCCTTGTTATTTTAAATAACAACCAAGTGAAATATAACCCACAATATAAACTTGTAAAAGATTTACATCAATCCAAGATTTTGGATAAAATCATACAAAATCATTCCATTTGCTTTAAGTAATCGAAATCACTTTCGGCTCCTTAGGCCTAAATATAAGAAAATCATCCTTACCTTTCACTGGGAATACTATACCATCACCGACGTAAGAAGGTCAACTAGGTTATGTACCTAGCGGCAAGTATCATATACCCTACTTGCCCAGGCCGTCTCATCGTAGTACTGTACGAATCGACTCAACCATGCTAATAATAGCACAAAATAGTACTCTCTCGAGGGAGAGCACTCTGCCGTAGTCTATACAACAAAGTGGCCATCTACGCCTACACCGGCACGTGTAGTTTCATGACAACGAACGCAATATATTCGAAGTCAATCTCGGTGAACACAAGTAACTCCCAAAATATTTGATACTTCAAAAATAGATTCATAGCATAGTAGCTTCAAAGGATCTATTTTTATCAACTCATAGAATTTATAGAAAATCTAAATCAGTTGAACAAAATTTAAATAAACAACCTTTTATATGCTAAAGCCTTTAGCAATCTAACATCAATCTTTAAAAGATACCACGGGTGCTATTCTGTTCGACAATTTCCAAGAGAATTACTTTTCATGAAAACTTATCTTTAGCACTCAAATATGTATACTCTTGTCAATACATAAGTTTTTGATAAAAACATATAACATTTACCTTGAGTGTCAGTTTGCCAACAAGATTTAAAATAAAATATTTATAAAACAACATGATGCTACATATGCAATATAATATTTTAATACATGGAGATATCCATACTTGTTTGTCCCCACAAGCACGAAAGCACATTTGCAAACAACTTAAGTATTAACTCGAAACATGCTTTTAGAGAAAGTCCCTCACGAAGAGTAAGTTTTAATCAACTTACCTCGCTTTCTCTTTATTAACATTCACAAGCTTTCAATCCTCCTCCATCATTCCAATGTTGATTAAAATGCTCAACATCACCAACAAGTCGATATCTACAATTAGATATCCTAATTATATCAAAATATGACCTAAGATATTGATCAACTTCCATATATGGCTCATAAGTTGGCTACAAGCCTCCAACAACTCAAATCGCCAAATAGTTTTACATGCTAGACCATTCAACTTCATTTTTATGTTTTAATACCCATTCGAAGTCATTAATGATACTACATCAATTGTTCATTGTCACCAAGTTACTATTCATCGTCTTCCATAATCAACACTTGCAAAATATACAATTCGGGTGATTACTTAGTTGATCACTTCCATCTTTTGATAACAAATAATTCCATAGGTTCATTATATTCATAAATTTCATCGCCAAGATTACCATTCATCTTCTCTCTTATTTTCTCAAAAGTACTATTCATACCATGAACTAGAGTTTATAATCTAATATTTCAACCATTAAAATTTGTAACAAATGCTTCAAATACTTCTAACTACTCATAATAAACGAGTTTGAAGCATTGGAATTACTCTAGTAGATAAATCTTGAAAAATCACAATTTTGGTAATTTTAGTGTTCTTGAGGATTTGATGATGAAATCTAGCATTTGGATGCAAGAATGATGTTAGAACTCATGTATATTGAGTAAGAATCAACCCAAAATATCATTAACAACTTACCTTAGTTGGTTGGACTTGATTTGAGCTCAAAATCGCCCCTTCACCTCAAGAACCCTAACCCCCAAATACTCAAAATACTCTCCTCCCCCGACCTTGTATTTATAGGCCCAAATTTCTGGGTTTCGGATGTGGCCCTGGATGCTTCGCATTGCCACTTCACTCCTCTCTGAAGATCGGATGCGGACCTGGACGCTATGGAAGCACTTCACTGCCAGCCTTTCTTTCGGACGCGGCCTCGGATGCTTCGCATCCGCAGACTCCTCCGCCAGCATTTGATAATTTGGTCATAACTTCTTGTAGAAATGTCCAAATGACAAACGGTTTAAAGCATTAGAAACTAGACTCGATGATCTTTCATTTGATAGGTTTTACATCACATAACTCCTTATATATATGTATATATGCGCATCTAAAGGTTGGTATTGTGCGTACTCATTTGGAACTTTAGTCTATCATGTAATTTCTAACTTGACTTGGACTTAGGGCTATCCTAAGATCCCACATTACTTATAATATTCCTCGTATACTTATTATCATATACAATTTATATCCATCATATTAATAGTCCTCATCTGCACACAAAATAATATAATTAGCGCACATCAACTTTCTTAATAGCGCTTAAGTACTTCAAACTTTTTCGGGTGCTAAATTCTCCCCCACTGAAGAACATTCGTCCTCGAATGTTTTATAAGTCACTTCTAAGAATAGAGTTACCATCCTTTTACCTCCAACCATTATGCATAGCCACTTATGACTACATGGGTCATATACTTTCTTTCTAAAATCTCAACTTACTTATGACCCTCAAAATTTGGCTATCTTTACAAATTCTTAACAATTTCGGCAGAGTTTCCCCTATAACTAGGATTATCCAAAAACTTTAACATGTCCAGAACAAGACCCCACACGGGCACCAATAACAATATTGCTCAACAACCAACAATACACAATATAATGTACCATTGTGACCCCACTCGGTCGTACATATACCATAAGTGCATCAAATGTAAATCTTTAAAACTTTTAACTTGTAACATATATGAATACCATTCAATATCAATAATTGCTACTATACATAGCTCCAATATCACTATTATACATGCCTGCATTTTTTTTAGTCATGCATACGTCAAGTTGTATCTGAAAAGTATCTTCAAATAAATCAAAAATCTCTTTGTGATTGGACTTCCTTAATAAACAATAATTTATTTTCATGACCCCTTATTTTCTTAGCTTGCTCAAGGAAAAATCTTATAGTTTATGAGATCGAAGTTATATTTCCCACTTCGTATCTGCAAAACTCATTCATTCTGACTCGTAGTCTCAAAATTTCCTTATAACGAATACTTTCAAATTAGTCTGTTGTCCTTTATGAATCTTGTTTCCAGGAAAAGTCTTCCTACTTAAAACTTTTCTTACAAAGATTAATAAGATATTTGTCTCAAATTTATCCATCATATGATAATTTCATACCCCCACTTTCGCCCATACCTTTAGAGCTCATGTTAGATCCATAACTTGATAACTATTGTTACCAACAAGTTTGCTCTAAAAATAATTCAACTCACTTCGTTTGAGTTCATGACACTAGTTTGCCACCTACTCGCGAACATCCGTGTTTTAGTTTTATTTCTTAACTTTTACCAAATTCCTTGACACCACTGAGTATCTTGTGATATTTTCTACCGAAAATTTGGAATTGCATTTATTTTCATGCTCACCATAGACATGCTACCGTAGCCCGTAAACTTTCAACAGTCAAGAGTCATCGTTACCACGATGGTACTTGCACCCTTTTAATATTAGTGCTCTTCTTTGAACTCGTACTTTTTACTGACATACTTTATTTTTGTATGGAAGTCTCTTCTCATTTAAGAATAAGCATTGCATTACCCCTTTCTATTTTATTCCGTGCAAAGTGTGCACATATTAAAAGGACTCCCTTATTCCGTACAATTCCACGTATAATTCAAAGTACTTCCTCGTTATCCGTAATACTTGAATTTAATTCAAATTGCACATGCCCCCAAGTTGTAGGAATACATTCGAGTTGCCTATTAAATCCTTGACTATCAGACATAACTTTCAACATCCCTAATGCAGAACATCGTAACTATTGCTCGTAATGAGTTTGTAATTGTTGTACAAGCACTTCATGAAAATTGTACCGTTATGATCATAAATATTACTGATAATACCTCTTTCGTCTTGTTTTTAGTAACTATAACCTTTCCTTTTTTCTTTTTTTTTAATAAACCATCACTTTAAAGGTGACATCTGCTTACTCAGGCCCTCCCCTACTTAGGAGCAAATAAAATTTGAAACTAATACCTACCACTCAAAGAGTTAACTGAAATTTTGGATAAATTTTCTCGGACCATTTACATGCTCACCTGCTTTTACGGGCTATTTATGCCCCAATTAGAAATCTCTATTTTACCGCTTCAATCTTTCATCGTACATTGTCTTTTGTTTCATCATTATACAGATATGCTCATTATTCTGACAATATGATATATTGGTTATACTCGTAGGAACTTTCTTTGTTCATTTTCGTATCCAAGTATCACTTCGCTACTAGCTGCAACATATATTGCTACGGGCCATTATTTTCCGCCCTTACGACATCTTTATAGTTAGCACTTCACTCTTTCATGTTCACTCTACCGTTGAAATCTCTTCGAATATTTCACCCTTCAATCCATGCTCTAATACAGTTCTAGCAAGTACGACTACCTTGCGCCTCTCATCTCATGCTTAAATATGTTGAACAAGTGTGACTCTCTTAGGCTAAATCCACATATCATTATAACATTTCATAACATATACCATCTTCACAATGCTACATGTAAGAATTACACATCCTATCTTTATGCCACCATCATGTTCTCAAGCCGCATATATATATATATATATATATATATATATATATATATATATATATATATATATATATATATGATATTCCGTAGTATATATCTTTGAAATTATATTTCTTGCTCTTAAGTCCTTTCATGAAACTTTATTTTGACGGTATCACACCGAGTACGCTAATACTTATGATAAAGATGGCATGCATGTAGGGTCTTATTACCTCATGTATTCATCACAATGTGAACTCTTTTGGTCATAGATAATACCACATATTTACATCAACATGTTTCATACGATAAATATATACTTGCAAATTTTTCCATTCTTCATGGTATCGTTGACCTCGTCGATACACATTCTGTAGGGATTTATGACACATTATCATGTAGTCTTAGAATTCTTGTACTTCTCAAATCTCCAAATCCGTACCATAACTGTTTTCAATCATTGTTTTGAGCCTTACGTCGTACACCTTATATGTATAACTTTCCAACAACTTTAACTTAGCCCATGAGCCATTTCTATATTTATTATTCTTGAATCATAAGGATCCGTTCAATCACAAGTTAACTACTCTTTCAATATCGGGAACATATAGAGTTGCTTTGAGATCATTCTTGGAAGTTCTCAATTTTTTTCATCATTTCAACAGAATAAAATAAGACATACCTCGACTAGAAAAACTCAAGATTATCATTCCACGTCATTTTCTTTTTCTTATCTAACAACCTATATTGTTTCTTATAACCTCCAAGATTATGCCTTTTGTGCATCTCATGCCTTAATATGTCACGACCCAAAATCTCACCTATCGTGATGGCGCCTATCTCAATACTAGGCAAGCAGAAAATCTCAATAAAATATCATATCTTTTAAATTTGAAAACAAAATAATTAATTTCAGCGGAGGGAATCTCACAATTACAAATATAACACTCCCAAAACTCGGTGTCACTGAGTACATGAGCATCTAAATGGATACAAAGTTTGACTGATAAACATCACTGTCTGAAGTATAGAACAGTACAATAACTAAACAGGAAGGGAATCAAGTCTGCGGTCGTCAAGCAGCTACCTTGATACTCTCCAATAGAAATAAATCTAAATTCTAGCAGTCGTCGTATCCGGGAGCTCCTGGATCTGCACACGAGGTGCAGAGTATAGTATGAGTACAATTAACTCAATAAGTAACAAGACTAACCTCTGGGCTAAAAGAAATGATGAGCTCCGCAGGTACAGTCCAATAGAAATAATGGTACATAAATGTAGGCATGCTTTCAAGTTCAATAGTTAAACTCAATACAAGTGAAATAGATCAATATTGCATGATATGAGGCATATGACATCTCAGTAACAAGACCATATGTAAATACTGGTCATAAATTATCCGGTCACTTGGTACTGTTTATGGCCAATCCAGCCCAGGGGTGTTCCAACCCGTATATAAATACACATCGACTGACAGTCAGTCACTCAGTACAGTATAAGGCCAATCCAGCCCTGGGATAATTTATCCCTCAAATATAAATAATTCGATCAAGATCCATGTCCAGGTAAACACATTACAACACAAATAAGTAAGGCAAGTCCATGCCCTGGGAAAATCCATCCCAAATATATATATATATATAAGCAGTAAGTAAGGCAAGTCCATGCCCTGAGAAGTCCATCCCGAATATTGATGATCATCTACGCTCACTGGGGGTGTGTACAGACTCCGGAGGGGCTCCTTCAGCCTAAGCGTAATACAAAGCCAATATGGCCTACTGCAGGCGGGCAGTCCCGATCCGTATAATAACAAAGCCTATAAGGCCTGCTGCAGGCGGGCAACCCCGGTCCATAAAATAGTAAAGCCTATAAGGCCTGCTGCAGGCGGGCAGTCCCAATCCATAACAATAATAATGTATAAAGCTATTCTGGCCTGCTGCAGGCGGGTAGCCCCGATCCATTTAATAATAACATATATAAAGCCAAATGGCCTACTGCGTTGCGCAACTCAATCCCATAAATATCCTCACAATGGACAATTATTACTGAGTGTGAAATGTAAATTTTAGAACAATTAATTCAATAGCATCACGACCCCATGGGTCCAAAAATATCGGCACATAGCCTAAACATGATCTTTATTACTAGCCTCAGCTTAATTCTTCTATCAAGTGCCACATGTTCAGATAATAACATGATTCTTTAATCTTACAACTGCACAGGATTTATTCAAGACACAATTTATATGGTGCACGTTCACATGCTCGTCACCTATCGTGTATGTCACCTTCAAATAATTTATATCATACCAAATTTGGGGATTCATACCCTCAGAACCAAGTTTATAAGTGTTACTTACCTCAAACCATGTAATTCCTTACTCTGCTATGCCTTTGCCTCGTGAATTGGCCTCCAAACGCCTCGAATCTATCCACAATTCATTCGATTCAGTCAATAAAATTTATTGAAATTAATTCCATAAGAAAATACTAATTTCCCATAAAAACCCAAAATTTAGCTCAAATTCGGCCCCCGGGCCCACGTCTCGAAACCAGTCAAAAATGGCAGAATAACAAACCTCATCCTCAATCGAGTCCAACCATATAAATTTTACCAAATTCCGACATCAACTCGACCTTCAAATCTTCAATTAAAGTCTTTGAAGATTTCTATCATTTTCAACTCAATCTATACCCATTTGAACTCAACAATCTTTCTATAAACCTTATTGATATGTATAAATGATACTATTACACCCAAGGATCATACTCTTAATTACCCATCTTTACCCAAACTCGAAATTGAAGACTAGGGGTTAGAACCTTACCTCTTGGGTGAAGATCTTGTGATATTTCCTTGTTGGATTTCAAAGCTTGAACATGATCTTGATGAACAAAGCACTTGAGCTTCTTCCTCTCTCTAGAACACTCTCCCTTCTCTCTAAAAACGTCAGATTTTTGCTCCAAAATGAGCCTCAAAGCCTATTTATCAAAATGGGATCGGGTTATGAAAATAAAAAAATTAACCCTCCGAAAGTAGGTCTGCGGTCGCATAATGGACCACAGAATGGGTATGCGGGCCGCAAAATCGATTGCAAAATCGGTGCCCAAATCTGGGCTCTTCTGGTCCATTCCGCGACCAGTTTTGCGGTCGCAGAAGCAGTTTTGCGATCGCATAACTATTTTGCGATCGCATAATAGGTCGCAGAATTGTATTTTTCTAGCTTTTGGTATTTTGGTCATAACTTCTTGTAGGAATGTCCAAATAACAAACAGTTTGAAGCGTTAGAAACTAGACTCAAATATCTTTCATTTGATAGGTAATACACCATATAACACTTCGTGTCCCGATAGTTATGCTCATTTGAAGTTAAGTCTTGTGCGAACTCACTTGAAACTTTAGTTTTATGAAATTTCCAACTTCTACATTCGATGCTGAAACTTATCGAATCAAGTCCGATTGACCTCAAATTTTGCACACAAGTCATAAATGACATAATGAAGCTATTCAAATTTCCATAATCGGATTCCGACCTCGATATCAAAAAGTCAACTCCCCGGTTCAAACTTCCCAAAAATTCAACTTTCGGCATTTCAAGCTTAATTCCACTACGAGCCTCCAAATAATTTTCCGGACACACTCCTAAGTCCAAAATCACTATACGGAGCTATTGGAATCATCAAAACTCTATTCCGGGGTCGTTTACACATAAGTCACTATCCGGTCAACTATTTCAACTTAAGCTTCCAACATGAAATTTTATTCTTCCAAGCTAACCCCGAAATACCTTAAAACCAAACCGACAATTCACACAAGTCATAATACCTCGTAGGAAGTTATTCAAGACTTCAAATAGTTGAAAGGAGCGTAAATGCTCAAAATGACCGGTCGGGTTGTTACAATCTCCCCCACTTAAACATACGTTCGTCCTCGAAAGTGCCAAGAGTTGTTCCTAAGCCTTTAAATCACTGTTCATCTTTACCATGCACATACCTGAGGTGATCCCACGTCACCCTATTCCATATAGACCTGACAACACAATACAATTAAAAATCTTTAATTTAATCTTAGCCCCAAAACCTTGGAAATCAATTCCCAACCTTTCAGAATTTCTTTTCAAGACACGGATCTTACATTTACACATTGTATGAGTCTGAACAAGATGCATCGAGCTATAACTATAATCACGGATATAATCACCCAGCACATTGTACAACTCGCTCTCTCGTAGCACCATTCCTGATCACAGTAACTACTTCAAACCAACCAAGTACAAGTATTAAACCTCGCATTCAACAGAACCTCAATCCAAAACCTTCATACACTGCCAATGATGAAAGAAACCATCAACAATTCATAACCTCTTATCAGATTGACAAGTCATGGAGCTCTCTCTCCCCAACCATAACCACAATCCTCTCGAATATACCATAATCAAGCCTGATAATACCCATTCTAGGTCCAATGACGTTATTTTGTTAAACACAATTTTCCCACAGACATGCCACATCGATATAACTCAAGCCACAACTGCGCAATCTGCGTACCCAATTATGGGAGATGTCTCAAAGTAGAGAACTGTATTGTAAGTTCAACAAGCACCACCATAATTGTAATTCTGTAAGCTCATTATTATTATATGTAGTTGAACCCATACAAAACAAGTTTAATAACAGTAACCAGCTCTTCTAGAGCTCATATTAACATCACTTGCACGGACAACTCACGTGCTATAGTATCAATATCTGAACCTGCACGGACAACTCACGTGCCAATAATATCAATAATTTGAATATCAACAGTCTATCAACCAGGAGAGTACCGTAATACCAATGAATATCTGTAATCCAAAATAATTAATTAGCCGCACATCCTTCTCAGGGATTAACGAGCAACTATAACATTCATCTAAATATATAACACTGACCATTCCGTTCAGAATTTATGATCTTCCTTTCAAGAATGAATTTCCACGTCGTACCTATAAATCTAAATCCCTGACAACACATCGCTATGCTCAAATCTAAATTGCTCCTCCCGAACAAGCCGGAGGACATGTGCTCTTTTAGCACAATTAACACTCAAATAAGTAACCCTACCTTAACATGACCAATCAAATTCATACTTCGTGTGCACTACATCCTTCAAAATAACAACTTACTCATTCCATAATTTTCATACTTTCATAAAGCGCAATGTAACACGCATTCAAGAAATTTTCTTACTCGAGTCATCCCCGATCTCAACCTCCGCAAGTCATAACTAATCGACAAGTATGCCTCAGACCAAAACCAATACCACACCTAATCGTGCAATCAAATCGTAGATAGCAGACTTCCCCACTTGGCCCAAGGCCATATAACAAAACATCTGATATCTCACCATACCCAGTTAATATCTAAATTGACCATACTAAGCAATAAAAGACCAATTCAGGTCTCATCCCCCAATAATTCTCACACACGACAGATACACCCGGTACATAATTATAGTATCGCCCATCGACATAGATACATGAACAGGTGAAACTAAGGACTCACGGGGCATATCCAAAAATGAACAAAATATGATAAAACCAGGGTCAAATAATATAAATGCCTCCCTGTGGTACACTGAGACAATACCTGTGATCATTGCATCTGAAGCAACAGCATCTGGCCTGGCAGGAAAAGCATAGAATCGGCCATGACTGCCACCGGATCGACCTCCCCCTCTTGGGTGACCCCTAGCTAACTGAACTCCACCCTGAGCTGGCTGAGCGGGTGGTGGAGCAACTGGTACAAAAGAAGTAGCTTGACTCATCTGCTGAACTGTACCTCGCGTACGACGGGGACAATATTTCCTCACATGGCCTAGCTCTCCACACTCATAGCACTCCATCTCGAAGAATGGTGCTGAGTTCTGGGGTGGACCTCGGGAATTAGAATGACTACCAGAAGGACCTGGTACATATGATCCTTGAACTGATGGTGCACGGAGCGTACTCGGGGCTGCAAGTGCACTGAGAGATGACTGACTCTGATGAGAACTGTATGAGCCATGGTAAGATGATGCACCACTGTGAACTAGATGACTCGTGTGAGCGTGTCTGTAAGAACTATGCCTACCGCGGTAAAACTGACCCCCTAAAGGAACACTACTGTAATCACCTGGACCACGAGGCCTCTTAGCCTCTCTCTCTCTGCGTTCCTGGCTACGAACCATATTTATCTGCCTAGCAATGTCCACTACCTTATCAAAAGTAGCACGAGATACTCTCTCCCTAGTCATAAGTAACTGCATCTAATATGTGAGTCCATCAATAAACCTCCTAATCCTTTCCCTATCAATGGAAACTAACGAGACTGCGTGACGAGCCAACTCAAGAAATCTCATCTCGTACTGCATCACGGATATATCACCCTGGCAAAGCTGCTTAAACTGTCTGCAAAGCTCCTCTCTGTGGTACTGAGGCACAAACTTCTCCAAAAAGACAACTGAGAATTGCTGACAAGTAAGGGGTGCTGCGCCAACAGGCCTACGCCTCTCGTAAGTGTAACGACCCGACCGGTCGTTTTGAGAGTTATAACCCAGTTTTCCCCATTCCTACTTCTTTTTTTGTTATTCAGCTATATTATGTTATATCGGGTTAGTTGGTTCGAATCCGGAAGGAACTGGGAGTGAAATGAGACAGTCTCATAATTGAAAATTTTAAGTTAGAAAAGTGGACCGGATATGGACCTATATGTAAACGACCTTGGATTTGAATTTTGATGATTCCAATAGCTTCGTATGGTGATTTTGGGCTTAGGAGCGTGTCCGGAATATTATTTGGAAGTCCGTAGAGGAATTAGGCTTGAAATGCCGAACGTTTTATTTTTGAGAAGTTTGACCGGGGGGTTGATTTTTTGATATCGGGGTCGGAATCCGATTATGAAAATTGGAATACCTCTATTATGTCATTTAGGACTTGTGTGCAAAATTTGAGGTCAATCGGACGTGATTTGATAGGTTCTGGAGTTATTTGTAGAAATTAGAAATTTCAAAGTTCATTAGGCTTGAATTGGGGTGTAATTCATGGTTTTAGCATTGTTTGAGGTGATTTGAGGATTCGACTAAGTTCGTATGATGTTTTAGGACTTGTTGGTGTATTTGGTTGAGGTCCTAAGGGCCTCGGGTGAGTTTCGGATGGTTAACGGATCAAAATTTGAACTAGAACAGCTGTTGCAATTTCCTTCTGTTGGAAATTGCTTCTGCCCAAAAATCGAAGCCCAGATCGAGCTCATGGTCGAGGGCCACGATTGAAGCCCAGATTGAGCTCAGGGTCGAGGGGCACGATTGAAGCCATGATCGAGCCCAGAGTCGAGGACCACGATCGAAGGCATGATCGAGCTCAGGGTCGAGGGCCACGATCGAAGCCATGATTGAGCCGAGGATCAAGAACCAGGATCGAGGGGCAGGACCGAGGACCAGGATTGAGGACCTAGATCGAAGGCCAAGATCGAGGGCTAAGATCGAGGCAGAACCGAGGATGTCTGGGCAGAATTATAAAAATAGGGACTTCGTCCCATTTGTCATTTAAAAATCGCAGCCCCTGCTCTTCGCCCTCTTATCTTCCTCTAGTAGTATTTAGCTATTTTCTAGGCTGAGTTAGCCTTGATATTGTTAGACAGATTATAGTAGATGCTCATGACTAGTGACACCCCGATGTCGGGCTTTTCTTTTCCGCACTTCTATTTTTCTTTGATTTGAACTCTTTAAATGGAGATTTTATGTTAAATAACCTTGAAATTATCTTTGAAATGAAAATATCATTTTGTTTTGGAAATGAGTCGGCTTTCCTAGTTCCACGATAGGCGCCATTATGACTGGGGTTAATTTTTGGGTCGTGACAGATTGGTATCAGAGCCTAGGTTACATAGGTCTCACGAGTCATGAGTGGGTTTAGTAGAGTCTTGTGGATCGGTACGGAGACGTCTGTACTTATCTTTAGGAGGCTGCAGAACCTTTAGGAAACTCCACATTCTTGAATTCTTGTCGTGCAAATCTGTTGATTCTAGTAACTAAACATCTGTTGTTTCATTCTCTCACAGATGGTGAGGACTTGTACTACCGGTCAGGAGGGCCAGCTACTAGTACCACCAGCCAGGGCTGCGAGAGGCCGAGGCTGCGGTAGAGGCTGTGGTAGGGGCAGAGGTACAGCCCGTACAGCAGTTGGGGCAGTACCTACAGATCCACCGATTGTCCCAGATCAGGACCAAGTTCCAGTTGTTGATGCACCAGTTCAAGCACCACCTGTGCCTATTGTGATTCCATGCCTTTAGGAGGCCCTAGCTTAGATTCTGACAGCGTGTACTGGCCTTGCTCAGGTGGTCTCTATTTCGACGGCCGTAACCACTTCTCAGGCCAGGGGAGGCACTCAAACTCCCGTCGCTCGCACACTCGAGCAGGTTATTCAGGGACTTCAGATACCAGAGGCACCACCAGCCCTTCCGGTTGCTGTTGCTCAGGATTATGTGTTTCCTGCTATGTGTGAGGATGATTAGCGTAGGTTGGAGAGGTTTGGGAGACTTCAGCCACCACCTTTCAGTGGCACAGAGAGAGACGACGCTTAAGACTTTTTGGACAGGTGTTAGAGGATACTCCGTACTGCTGGTGTTTTGGAGACTTGTGGGATCTCGTTCACTACCTTTCAGTTTTCTGGGGCTGCACTCAGATGGTGGGAGACTTACAAGAGGCGTAGGCTTGTTGGCGCAACACCCCTTACTTGGCAGCAGCCCTCTGTGGTCTTTTTGGAGAAGTTCGTGCCTCGATCCCTCAGAAAGGAGCTGCGTAGACAGTTTGAGCGGCTACGCCAGGGTGATATGTCTGTGATGCAGTATGAGATGCAGTTCTCTGAGTTGGCCCGTCATGCTATCTGGTTGGTTCCCACGGACAGAGAGAGGATCATGAGGTTTATTCATGACCTCACTTATCAGCTACAGTTGCTCATGACTAGGGAGCGAGTTTCGGGTACTACCTTTGATGAGGTTGTCGACATTGCTCGGCAGATTGAGATGGTTCGCGGTCAGGAGAGGGTTGAGCGGGAGGCCAAGAGGCCTCGTGGTCAAGGTGGATTCAGCGGTGCTCCTTTTGGGGGTCAGTTCCAGCACGGTAGAGGTTGTCATTTCAGACAGGCTCAGTCAGCTCGGCCATTTCATCGGGGTGCATCATCTGGCCATAGTTCTCACAGTTCTCATCAGGGCCACTCATCACTTAGTGCCCTTCCAGTTCAGAGTTCGTCCCGTGCTCCACTTCTTCAGGGCTCTTCCATGCCAGGTTCTTCTACCAGTCATCCCGGTGCTAGGTGTTCCCTTTAGTTTCCGCCGCCAGCACCAGGGAGTTGTTTTGAGTGTGGGGAGCTTGGGCATATATGGAGGCAGTGTCCTCGTCGTCATGGAGGTCTATCTCAGTAGAGGAGTCAGCCTCTTACTACAGCCCCAGCTACCTCACCATCCGCCCAGTCAGCTTGGGGTAGAGGTCAGTCAGCTAGGGGTCGCCCTAAAGGGGAGGCAGATCAGGGGGTGGTCAGGCCCGTTTCTATGTTCTCCCTGCCAGACCAGATGCTATTACTTCATATGCTGTGATTATAGATATTGTCTCAGTTTGCCACAGAGATGCCTCAGTATTATTTGACCCTGGTTCCATCTGTACATGTATCTACTCTTGCGGGCGATTTAGTTTCATCTGTACATGTATCTACTCTTGTGGGCGATACTATTATTGTGGACCGCGTATATCGGTCATGTGTGGTGACTATTGGGGGTCTGCAGACCCGAGTAGATCTATTGTTGCTCAGTATGGCTGACTTTGATGTGATATTGGGTATGGATTGGTTATCCCCATGTCATGTTGTTCTAGATTGTTACGCTAAGACGGTGACGTTGGCTATGCCGGGAATTCCGAGGGTTGAGTGGAGCAGTTCTATAGATTATGTACCAAGTAGGGTGATTTCATATTTGAAGGCTCAGCGCATGGTTGAAAGGGTTGCCTATCTTATTTGGCTTCTGTGAGGGATGTTAGTGCAGAGACTCCTGTCATTTATTCTGTTCCAGTGGTACGTGATTTTTCGGATGTGTTTCCTGCAGACCTACCGGGCATGCCGCCTAACAGGGATATTGACTTTGGTATTGATTTGGTACCGGGCACTCAGCCCATTTCTATTTCACCGTATCGTATGGCACCGGCGGAGTTGAAGGAATTGAAAGAACAGCTTCAGGAACTCCTTGATAAGGGGTTTATTCGGCCTAGTGTGTCGCCTTGGGGTGCACCGGTTCTATTTGTGAATAAGAAGGATGGTTCCATGAGAATGTGTATTGATTACAGGCAGTTGAACAAGGTCACAGTCAAGAACAAGTATCCTTTGCCTCGTATTAATGATTTATTCGACCAGTTTCAGGGAGCGAGGGTGTTCTCTAAGATTGATTTGAGGTCCGGTTATCACCAGCTGAAAATTTGGGATTCATATATTCTCAAGACAGCCTTCAGAACCCGATATGGCCACTATGAGTTTTTGGTGATGTCTTTTGGGCTGACCAATGCCCCAGCAACATTCATGCATCTGATGAACAGTGTATTCCAGCCCTATTTGGACTCATTCATCATTGCATTCATTGACAACATCCTGGTGTACTCTCGTAGCCAGGAAGAGCACTCTCAGCATTTGAGGGTTGTATTGCAGAGATTGAGGGAGGAGAAGCTTTATGCAAAGTTCTCTAAATGTGAGTTTTGGCTCAGTTCAGTAGCATTCTTAGGGCACGTGGTGTCCAGTGAGGGTATTCAGGTGGATCCGAAGAAGATAGAGGCGGTGCAGAGTTGGCCCAGACCGTCCTCAGCCATAGAGATTAGGAGCTTTCTTGGTTTGGCGGGTTACTACCATCGCTTTGTGGAGGGATTTTCATCTATTGCATCCCCTTGACCAAATTTCTCCATTCAGGTGGTCGGATGAGTGTGAGGAGAGCTTTCAGAAGTTCAAGACTGCTTTGACCACAGCTCTAGTGTTAGTTTTGCCATCAACTTCAGGTTCTTACAACGTGTATTGTGATGCCTCGAGGATAGGCATTGGTTGTGTTTTGATGCAGGAGGGTAGGGTGATTGCCTATGCCTCGCGCCAGTTGAAGACCCATGAGAAGAACTATCATATCCATGATCTTGAGTTAGTAGCCATTGTTCACGCCTTGAAGATTTGGCGTCATTATTTGTATGAGGTTCATTGTGAGATCTATACTGATCATCGGAGTCTGCAGTATCTGTTAAAGCAGAAGGATCTTAATTTGAGTCAGCGGAGATGGTTGGAGCTTCTTAAGGACTATGATATCACTATCTTGTACCATCCGGGGAAGGCTAATGTGGTGGCCGATATTTTGAGTTGCCGGGCAGAGAGTTTGGGGAGTTTAGCATATCTTCTAGCAGCAGAGAGACCTTTGGCATTAGATGTTCAGACCTTGGCAGGCCAGCTTGTCAGATTGGATATTTCGGAGCCTAGTCGGGTATTGGCTTGTGTGGTCTCCAGGTCTTCTCTTTATGACCGTATCAGAGCATCAGTATGATGACCCTCACTTGCTCGTTCTTCAAGATAGGGTTCGGAGAGGTGATGCTAGGGATGTGACTATTGGTGATGACAGGGTGCTGAGAATGCAGGGCCGGATATGTGTGCTTAATGTAGATAGGCTTCGAGAGCTGATTCTTGAAGAGGCCCACAGCTCGCGGTATTCCATCTATCCAGGTGCCGCGAAGATGTACCAGGATTTGAGGCAGCACTATTGGTGGAGGCGGATGAAGAAGGATATAGTTGGGTTTGTGGCTTGGTGTCTAAACTGTCAGCAGTTTAAGTACGAGCATCAGAGACCGGGTGGCTTGCTTCAGAGGTTAGAGATCCCAGAGTGGAAGTGGGAGCGGATCACTATGGACTTTGTAGTTGGGCTCCCACGGACTTCGAGGAAGTTCGACGCTATTTGGGTTATTGTGGATCGGTTGACTGAAATTTACATCCGAGAGATCGTTCGCCTGCATGGTGTCCCAGTTTCCATCATTTCAGATAGGGGTACTCAGTTCACATCGCAGTTTTAAAGGGCCGTGCAGCGAGAGTTGAGTACTCAGGTTGAGTTAAGCACAGATTTTCACCCTCAGACGGACGGGCAGTCCGAGCGCACTATTCAGATATTGGAGGACATGTTGCGTGCTTGTGTCATTGATTTTGGGGGTTCATGGGACCAGTTTGTGCCACTCGCGGAGTTTGCGTATAATAACAGTTATCAGTCGAGTATTCAGATGGCTCCGTACGAGGCTTTGTATGGGAGGAGGTGTAGATCTCCGGTTGGATGGTTTGAGCCAGGTGAGGCTAGGCTCTTAGGTACAGACTTGGTCCAGGACACATTAGATAAGGTGAAATTGATTCAGGAGCGGCTTCGCACGGCGCAGTCTAGGCAGAAGAGCTACGCGGATAGGAAGGTTTGTGATGTATCTTTTATGGTTGGGGAGAAGGTTTTGCTGAAGATATCACCCATGAAGGGTGTTATGAGGTTTGCAAAGTGGGGAAAGTTGAGCCCCCGGTTCATTGGGCCTTTTGAGGTGCTTCAGAGGATAGGAGATGTGGCTTATAAGCTTGCCTTGCCACCCAGCTTGTCGAGTGTGCATCCAGTGTTTCATGTTTCCATGCTCCGGAAGTATATTGGAGATCTGTCCCATGTTTTGGATTTTAGCACGTTTCGGTTAGAGGGTGATATGACTTATGATGTGGAGCCGGTGGCTATTTTGGATCGGCAGGTTCGAAGGTTGAGGTCAAAGGATATAGCTTCAGTGAAGGTGAAATGGAGAGGTCAGCCTGTGGAGGAGGCCACCTGGGAGACCGAGCGGGAGATGCAGAGCAGATATCCATGCCTATTCGAGACTCCAGGTATGTTTCTAGACCTGTTCGAGGACGAACGGATGTTTAAGAGGGGGAGGATGTAACGACCCGGCCGGGCGTTTCGAGAGTTATAACCCAGTTTTCCCCATTCCTACTTCTTTTTGTGTTATTCAGCTATATTATGTTATATCGGGTTAGTTGGTTCAAATCCGGAAGGAACTCGAAGTGAAATGAGACACTTAGTCTCATAATTGAAAATTTTAAGTTAGAAAAGTGGACCGGATATGGACCTATATGTAAACGACCTCGGATTTGAATTTTGATGATTCCAATAGCTCCGTATGGTGATTTTGGGCTTAGGATCATGTCCGGAATATTATTTGGAAGTCCGTAGAGGAATTAGGCTTGAAATGCCGAAAGTTTTATTTTTGAGAAGTTTGACCGGGGGGTTGATATTTTGATATCGGGGTCGGAATCCGATTCTAAAAATTGGAATACCTCTATTATGTCATTTAGGACTTGTGTGCAAAAATTTGAGGTCAATCGGACGTGATTTGATAGGTTCCGGAGTTGTTTGTAAAAATTAGAAATTTCAAAGTTCATTAGACTTGAATTGGGGTGTAATTCATGGTTTTAGCGTTGTTTGAGGTGATTTGAGGATTCGACTAAGTTTGTATGATGTTTTAGGACTTGTTTATATATTTGGTTGAGGTCCCGAGGGCCTCGGGTGAGTTTCGGATGGTTAACGGATCAAAAATTGAACTAGAACAACTGCTGCAATTTCCTTATGTTGGAAATTGCTTCTGCCCAGAAATCGAAGCCCAGATCGAGCTCAGGGTTGAGGGCCACGATCGAAGCCCAGATCGAGCACAAGGTCAAGGGGCACGATCGAAGCCATGATCGAGCCTAGAGTCTAGGCCACGATCGAAGGCATGATCGAGCTCAGGGTCGAGGGCCACGATCGAAGCCATGATCGAGCCCAGGATCGAGAACCAGGATCGAGGGGCAGGATCGAGGACCTCGATCGAAGGCCAAGATCGAGGGCCAAGATTGAGGCAGAACCGAGGATGTATGTGCAGAATTATAAAAACAGGGACTTCGTCCCATTTGCCATTTTTGACAAATTGGAGCTTGGGGAGAGGCGATTTTTGATATATTTTCAAGGAAAACTTGAGGTAAGTCCCTTGTGATCATTTCTACTCCATAATATTGAATTATCATCGAGTAATCCGACTAGATTACATGATTTTTGAGGTGTAAATGAGAGATTGAAACTTAGAAATTTGGAAATAAGATTTGTAGATTTGAGGGTCGAGTTGAGGTCGGATTTTGGTAAAATTGGTATGGGTAGACTCGTGGTTGGATGGGCTTTAAGATTTTGTAACTTTTGTCGGGTTCCGAGACGTGGGCCCCACAGGCAATTTTTGAGCCAATTTCGAGCTTTGGTCTAATTTTGAAGCTTTTCTTGTGGAATTCATTCCATTAGCGTATATTGATGGTATTATACTGATTGTGAATAGATTTGGAGCATTTGGAGGCAGAGTCCAGAGGAAAGAGCATTGTGGGGTAGAGATTTGACCGGTTTGAGGTAAGTAACGATTTTAAATCTAGTCCTGAGGGTATGAAACCCCGGATTTTGTATCATTCTACTATTTTTAGTGACGCACATGCTAGGTGAAGGGCGTGTGGGCGTGCACTATTGGGGAATTGTGACTTGGTCCGCCCCGTAGCAACTGTAAAGTTGCATACTTTGTTGAAACCATTGATAATTATATGTTTTAAAAAGATTTTTTATAAATTGGGCTGAATGCCATGTTTGGGCCTTGCGCCAATGTTGTTTGGACCCTTAGGGGCTGTTTCTTACCATCCTCACTTTTTTTTTGATTGAAAATCTATACTCAGTCATGTTTATATTTGTTTACCGCATAACTCAGTTTTATGACTCTATTTTGATGCATATAAATATTTTGGGCCGAATGCCCTATTTTACTGAAATGCCCGAGTGGCCTGATTTGTGAGGATGAGTGTGGATAGGGGCTGCCCTCCTGCAGCATACTTTATGACTGAGTGAGGCCGAGGGCCTGATTTGTGAGGATGAGTGTGGATCGGGGTTGCCCGCCTGCAGCATACTTTATTATTATCGCACGTGAGTTGTCCATGCAGATTATAGCGCTTGGGCTAAAGGAGCCCCTTCGGAGTATGTACACACCCCCAGTGAGCGCAGGTACCTACTGAGTGCGAGTGCTGAGTGCCGAGTGCTGAGTGACTGGGAGGCAAGAGTGATTGTGAGGTATGCCCGAGTGGTAAGAGTGATTGTGAGGTATGCCCTAGTGGCACGAGTGACTGTGAGGTTTGCCCGAGGGGCTGTTTATGATTTCATCATTTTTGCTCACCTTTGCATTGAGCCTTTGTTTGAAAAACTGTTGGAAAAATGTCTTTGAATGATTTTTACTGGAACTGGGTTTAAACGAGATGTTTGATTCAAATCCTGATTTTTAAAAGCATGTGGTATTTTACTGAGATTTTCCTGATATGAACGTTATATGCCTTATTTCTCGTCACTACTGCTCAGTCTTTATTTATTGTTGTTACTTACTGAGTTGGCGTACTCATATTACTCCCTGCACCTTGTGTGCAGATCCAGGTGTAGCTGGACACGGTAGCGGTTATTGAGAGTTCTGGTTGTAGACTTTCTTGGAGATAGCAAGGTAACTGTTTGGCAATCGCAGCCCCTGCTCTTCTCCCTCTTATCTTCCTCTAGTAGTATTTAGCTATTTTCCAGGCTGAGTTAGCCTTGATATTGTTAGACAAATTATAGTAGATACTCATGACTAGTGACACCCCGATGTCGGGCTTTTCTTTTCCGCACTTCTGTTTTTCTTTGATTTGAACTCTTTAAATGGAGGTTTTATGTTAAATAACCTTAAAATTATCTTTGAAATGAAAATATCATTTTGTTTTGGAAATGAGTCGGCTTTCCTAGTTCCATGATAGGCACCATCACGACTGGGGTTAGTTTTTGGGTCGTGACAGTAAGTCTCCCACCATCTGAGTGCAGCCCCAGAAAACTGAAAAGTAGTGAATGAGACCCCACTGGTCTCCAGAATACCCGTTGTCCGAAGCATCCGTTGATACCTATCTAGAAAATCTTGAGCATCCTCTGACTCAATGCCGCTAAATTGTGGAGGTCGAAGCCTCTCAAATCTCTCAAGTCTCCTCTACTCATCATCTGTCATAACAGGAACTACCGGGGCCTGAGCAGTTGTAGCCGGCTGGGTTGGTAGTGCCCGTGGTATCTAGAGGCCCTGTACTACCTGGTCTGGAGTAAGGGCAACAGGGGTATGAGTAACTCCCCCGGCCTGAGAAGTGGAAGGTGCAGCCTGAGCCGAAACCACCTGAGCAAGATCATTGCAGACTCTCAATATCTTAGCCAAAGTCTCCTAAATGCTTGCAATCTCAATGGGCACAGCTGGTACCTGAGCTGATCCTGTCGGCTCAACTATATCTGGAATCTGCTCCTGAGCTGGAGTAACTGGTGGTACTACCGGTACTGGTACAACTATGGTACGAGCTACACCTCGGCCCTGGCCTCTACCACGGCCCCGGCCTCTCGCGGCCCTAACTGGTGGCACTGGTGGCTGACCATCCGATTCGGTAGTACGTGTTCTCACCATCTATGAGAGAATAGAATAACAGAATTTTAGTTTCCAGAATCAACGAATTTGCACGACAGAATAGAAGAATGTAAAATTTTTCCTAAGGATTCTGCAGCCTCTCGAAGTTAAGTACAGATGTCTCCGTACCGATCCGCAAGACTGTACTAAACCTGCTGATGACTCGTGAGACCTATGTAACCTAGGCTCTGATACCAACTTGTCACGACCCAAAATCTCACCTGTCGTGATCGCGCCTATCTCAATACTAGGCAAGCCGAAAATCTCAATAAAATACCATATCTTTTAAATTTGAAAACAAAATAATTAATTTCAGCGGAGGGAATCTCACAATTACAAATATAACACTCCCAAAACCCGGTGTCACTAAGTACATGAGCATCTAAATGGATACAAAGTTTGACTGATAAACATCACTGTCTGAAGTATAGAACAGTACAATAACTAAACAGGAAGGGAATCAAGTCCGCGGTCATCAAGCAGCTACCTTGATACTCTCCAACAGAAATAAATCCAAATTCTAGCAGTCGTCGTATCCGGGAGCTCCTAGATCTGCACACGAGGTGCAGAGTGTAGTATGAGTATAACTAACTCAATAAGTAACAAGACTAACCTCTGGGCTAAAAGAAATAATGAGCTCCGCAGGTACAGTCCAATATAAATAATGGTACAGAAACGTAGGCATACTTTCAAGTTCAACAGTTAAACTCAATACAAGTGAAATAGATCAATACTGCATGATATGAGGCATATGACATCTCAGTAACAAGACCTCATGTAAATACTGGTCACAAATTATCCGGTCACTTGATACTATTTATGGCCAATCCAGCCCAGGGGTGTTCCAACCCGTATATAAATACACATCGACTGACAGTCAGTCACTCAGTACAGTATAAGGCCAATCCAGCCCTGTGATAATTTATCTCCCAAATATAAATAATTCGATCAAGATCCATGTCCAGGTAAACTCATTACAATACAAGTAAGTAAGGCAAGTCCATGCCCTGGGAAAATCTATCCCAACTATATATATATATATATATATATATATATATATATATATATATAAAAGCAGTAAGTAAGGCAAGTCCATGCCCTTGGAAGTCGATCCATGTCTAGATAACTCATTACAATACAATTAAGTAAGGCAAGTCTATGCCCTGGGAAAATCCATCCCAAATATATATATAAACAGTAAGTAAGGCAAGTCCATGCCCTGGGAAGTCCATCCCGAATATTGATGATCATCTACGCTCACTGGGGGTGTGTACAGACTCCGGAGGGGCTCCTTCAGACCAAGCGTAATACAAAGCCAATATGGCCTACTGCAGGTAGGCAGTCCCGATCTGTATAATAACAAAGCCTATAAGGCCTGCTGTAGGCGGGCAGCCCCGGTCCATAAAATAGTAAAGCCTATAAGGCCTGTTGCAGGTGGGCAGCCCCGATCCATAACAATAATAATGTATAAAGCCATTCTGGCTTGCTGCAGGCGGGCAGCCCCGATCCATTTAATAATAACATATATAAAGCCAAATGGCCTGCTGCGTTAGGCAGCTCAATCCCATAAATATCCTCACAATGGACGATTATTATTGAGTGTGAAATGTATATTTTAGAATAATTAATTCAACAGCATCACGACCCCATAGGTCCAAAAATATCGGCATATAGCCTAAACATGATCTTTATTACTAGCCTCAGCTTAATTCTTCTATCAAGTGCCACATGTTCAGATAATAACATGATTCTTTAATCTTACAACTGCACAGGATTTATTCAAGACACAATTTATATGGTGCACGTCCACATGCTCGTCACCTATCGTGTATGTCACCTCCAAACAATTTATATCATACCAAATTTGGGGATTCATATCCTCAAAACCAAGTTTAGAAGTGTTACTTACCTCAAACCATGTAATTCTTTACTCCGCTATGTCTTTGCCTCATGAATTGGCCTCCAAACGCCTCGAATTTATCCACAATTAATTCGATTTAGTCAATAAAATTTATTGGAATTAATTCCATAAGAAAATACTAATTTCCCATAAAAATCTGAAATTTAGCTCAAAATTTGCCCGTGGGGCCCACGTCTCGAAACCAGTCAAAAATAGCAGAATAACAAACCTCGTCCTCACCCGAGTCCAACCATACAAATTTCACCAAATTCCGATATCAACTCGACCCTCAAATCTTCAATTAAAGTCTTTGAAGATTTTTACCATTTTCAACCCAATCTATACCCATTTGAACTCAACAATCTTTCCATAAACCTTATTGATATGTATAAATGATACTATTACACCCAAGGATCATACTCTTTGTGAGCACCTAATTATTTACTATATTTGAATTTTTATCACCTTCTACTATATAAATATTTAAAAATGTCAATTATTACTATTAGTATTATTTTTATTATTATTTTTAAATAAAATAAATTAAAAACCGAAAATAAATAAAATTTAATTTTTTTTTTGTTTGAAAAAAAATTTCGATGGAAATTAAAAAATAGGAAAAGTAGAAATATAAAATTAAAAAATAAAAGTAAAAGTAGGTAGAACTTGTTTAATAAAAAAAGTAAAAGAAAGTGGAAAATTAAACAAATAAAAGTAAAAGAATGTGGAAATTTAAAAAAATAAAAAGTAAAATAAAGTTGGAATAAAAAAATAAAAGTAAGGGTATCTGATTTTTTTTTAAAAAAACAAAAGTAAAAGTAAGTGGGAAATAAAAAAAGAAAAGTAAAATAAGTGGGAAATAAAAAAAGAAAAGTAAAAAAGTGGGATTTTAAATATATTTAATGTAAAAAAAAGTGAGAAATTAAAAAATAAAAGTAAAGGAAAGTGGGGAATTATTTTTTAAAAAAAATAAAAAAAATGGGAAGTGGAAATTCTTTTTAATTAAAAATAAAAAAATAAATAAATAATAAAAAATAAAAATCTGGAAATTTCGAATTTTTTTTCTATAAATAGAAGAGAAACGTGATGAAAAAAAGGGGAGAGAGAAAGGAGAAAATAGGGAGGAAGGAATTGAGAAAAATTTATTTTCTTCTTCTAAGATAAGGAAATTTCTACTCGTGTCATTCTTTCTTCGGCTTTCTTACGAAAAATCCAGCAGCTTCACCACCCCAAAACCACCAGCCTTTTACCACTTTTGAGTCATCATTAACCCAAAAAAAAAAACTCCAAAAACAGCCACTAAATCGTCAGTTTTGCAAGGTCGATTGAGGTTGCAAGTTGAGATTTGCCGCTCGAGTTTTCCGTGGTCCGAAGGGTCCAGTTGAGAGCTATCCGATCATTGAGTGGTTGTAATTTAAATCCAAAATCATCCATACAAATGTTCACTTCTCTTTCTATTTTATTTTTTCTCATTAATGTTTTGGGTCACTCTGTTTTAATTTAACTTTGAGTATGATATGATCGAGTTCGCATCTGAGTGTGCTAAGATTAATTTGTTCTCATGTTGAGTATTTTTTAAGATTAATTAATTGTCCTTTTTAGTAGTTCATATGGTTAATTTTATTGATGAATATGTATTAATTCGTTACTTTTCTTGTTTATTCAATAAAGTAATGGCTTTCCATTTTAGCATGCTTTAGTTTCATTTTGATCTCCTATCTTAGTGACTAAATTGGTCCTGCCTGTATCTATCTTTTCCTGCCATAAATTTAGTCTAATTTCAAATATTGGTTAGCAGTAAAATTATAAGAGATTAGGTTGGGCCATGATTGGTGTAAGACTTTAATTGGACTTCCCTAGCGTATTTATGGGCTAATTGTTGCACATGACCAAAAACAAATAAACATTCACAAGCTAGCCAATTTTTTCCATAATTAATTTACTTCATTTCCTCCATAACAATATACATACCTCATGACATTACAATAATGTCAAAATTAGTAATTGAATAATATTCAAACATCGTAGCTTGATTTAGGCGCGATTAATAATAAATCATCGTGACTATGGGTACGGACGTACGGTTCATGTGGCATAGTCATGATACGCAAACCCCAATTCAAGTGCGCGTTTCACGCGACTTGACCATAACTTCAAATAATAATAAAGATAAACATGTTGTAAATCGCGGGTGCATTTCACGTGGCGCAGTTTGCAATGTGTACCAAAACAACAAGTCTACGATATTGCGACTTGTTCAAATAAATTCCATAAATATTAAAAAGCGGTAAAAGACAAAAATGCACAATAGGTTTAAAACATGTAATAAATCAGATAATTACGCCAAGTATTAATTGTTAAGTGACCGTGCTAAAACCACGGAACTCGGGAGTACCTCACAATTTCTCCCAGGTTAACAGAATTTCTTACCCGGTCTTCTGTGTTTGCGGACCAAAAATAAGAGTCAAATTTCCTCGATTTGGGATTCTAAAATAAACCGGTGACTTGGGACACCATAAATTATTCCAAGTGGCGACTCTGAATTAAATAAATAATCTCATTTCGATTAATGTCACTTTAATTGGAAAAACTTCCCTATCCCATATCCCCTCGGAAAAAGGGAGGTGTGACAGCTCTGGCGACTCTGCTGGGGAATAAGAACCCAGAATCTCTGGTTCAGGGTTCAGAATTCGAGCTTAGAATAGCTGTTATATTTGGCTTTTATTTATTATCTGATTTTTACGTGTTTGAGCCTAATGTGCTAAATGCCGCTTTTTACCGCTTTGATATTGCTTGAACTGTATATAAACTGTTACGAAACCCTCTTCTCTCTGAGTCTTCTAAATCTTTTGGGAAGCGTGCGCTTCGCGTGACTTCTTTTCTGTTAGAGTCATACCCTAATTTTAGAACGAGGTTCGGACAAGTTGCAAAGCCGGTGAAGCTTCTGTATTTCCGGTACGCTGCCCCTCCCCCCCCCCCCCCGGCTCGAGTTGTCTGCTCGGGTAAGCCAGGTCTAGAACAACACACCTAGGATCTAAACCTAGAATAACATAGCCTCATGCCGGATCCCTAGTAGGACATTTATTTGCATCATGTGCATTTGACTTGGGGGACTCAACATAGGGGTTGGGTTCGTCTAGGATAGGTGTACCCAATATATTGGACCATCTTGATGCATTTTACATGTTATTTGAGCATATGTTTATTTCGGCTTGCATGTTGACCGGCTTCTAGAATAGGGAAATGGAACCAAGAAAAAACAAAGAGTGAGGTAAAAAAAAAAATTAACCCTGTTTTGAAAATCCAGGTATTTGAAAAATACTGGAACTCTAAAAAAAAAGTCATTTTCAAAATAAGTCGTGTTTTCTTATTGCTCCAAAACCTACCGAACTACGCGGGTCTGATTCTCACCGGATGTGAGATACGTAGGCAACCCCTATCAGGTCCGACCACATTTTTTCAAAACTAACCAAAATAAGAACCTTTTGAAACATGATCATCACCCAGGGTCGTTCTTGTCAAAATAGCCTTAAAACATTCTCCTGGAGCGCCGAAAAGCTATTTTCACAAGAATAGCTACAATGTAAACCCAAGTCAGTCTTTTCTCCTATAACCAACCTCAGTTGGCAGAAACAACCCTAAAAACTTTCCTCAAGTGCTGAAAGGGTCATATTTGCAACAAAAAAAAAATTGTTACGAAATTTACTTATTTGGATTTTTAAAATTAACCACTTTGTGTTTTTGGAAAATGTGTCGGTTTTGATTTTTGTCCTCAATTTGTGTGCAAAATGAGCATCGTTGAGAATGTACCTTTTCGGGTTGTAGATGAGATTCCACTGGGACTCCACATGTGGTGGAATGACCTGGGGGAGGTCAGCAAGCTTTATGTGACAAAGGCTTTAGGTGGGCTCACCGGGCTTCTGAAAATTAAACCAAGGGTTGATATAATTGAAGCTTTGATACCGTTTTGGGACCCGACGCACAATGTTTTCCACTTCTCTGATTTTGAGTTGACCCCTTTGCTAGAAGAGATGGCAGGTTATGTTGGTCTTGACGGGAATCTCAAGCACCAATATCGAGTAGCACCAAGACTTGTAACTCCTCATAAGTTTTTGAACCTTCTGAGCATTAGCTGGCAGGTTAAAGATGGAAATTTGGCCAAAGGATTTTGCACATTCCACTTCTTATATAGCCGGTATGGGGATCCCCGAGGATTTGAGGCTCCGGACAATGGTTTAAGTCATCAGGGAAATAAAAACAAATGGGAAGCACGCAGAGGTTTAGCCTTCGTAGTTGCCTTTTTAGGCACTCTGATATGCCCAAGGAGTGACAGACATATAGAGCTAGGACTTGCAGGAATGGCCGACTTTATGGTGAAAAAGGCCAATGGCACTCTTATATAGATGATTCTCGCAGAAATCTATCGAGCTCTAACTGCCTGTCGAACCGGGACAAAGTTCTTTGAGGGTTGCAACTTGCTTTTGCAAATGTGGCTGGTGGAACATCTTTGCCATCGCCTGAGGTACATGAACTACGGTCAGACCGGACTCGATTGCATTGAAGAATACGGAAACTGGGTAAACAGTCATGAGTTACCGGAGGGTACTGAGGCTTGGTTCGCGTATTTGGGTTTTTTGACCGCAAACCGAATTGAGTGGACTTTTAGTTGGCTCACGGTCAACAAGGTTATTTACATGTCTGCCGGAGTGTGCTTTCTTTTATTGATGGGACTTCGGAGTATTCAGCCATATGCTATGCATCGAGTCCTATGCCAATTAGGAAGATACCAAACAGTCCCTTATGATGAAGATTTGAGTCCACAGGTTATTGAACTATGCCCAAAAGCCGCATTACCAGAAGAAAAGGTTCGCCAGATTTGGCACTAATGTAGGTTTCTGGAGCCACAGACTCAAGTACGAGATTGTTCCTCGGGTGAAGTAGAATCTAACTACACAGCCTGGTATGGTAAGAGAGTTCGAGTCGATCAAGAGACGAAACAACCCGCCAAAAGACCCCATGTCCAACAATTCACCGATGGAGCGTGAGAACAGTGGGTTTGGTTAGCTAAAGAAAAGGAATACTGGACCACCATAAGCAAGCTAGAGGATCAAATCAAAAACCACAAATTTAACAGTAGTTTGCAGGCTGCTTAGGATGAAGGAGAAAAGAAAAGGTTGGCCCGAGAAAATGAAGCCCTCCGAGCTCAAATTCAGAAAATGAAAATAGTTGCTGAAAACCCGGTAAAAAGCGAAAAAAATGAAAGACTCATAAGCAATCTGAGACGGAAAGTTCATGATTATGGGTTTGATTTGACAAAGGCCGAGGATGAATTGGCAAAAGCTCGGGCAAAATTGGCGAATAATGCAGAAGAACGGGCAAGGTGTGTTCAGTATTTAAAGCAAAAGTATGATAGAGGGGTCGCGATCTTAAGGGAAAAGCTGACTAATCTCGAAAATAAAATGGTCCAACGGACAAAGGATTTCAAAGCTGAAAGAGAGCATTGTTATACATCTATTTCCCGATTGGAAGAAGTCATACAACAATTGCAAGACCAAAACCATATGGCCACACAAGTATTGGAGGCCCGGTCTCAGCAAATTGGACGCTTTCTCCAAGAAAAGGGTGTCGTTAGAATGAGGATTAAAGAAATCGCTGATTACGTCGTAATGAAATGCCATGAATGCGAAGATATGACCAGGTCCAAGTTCTTTACTTCTGTGATGACTTTTGTCCGTCATGTGATGGATGATTTAGAGTACCTTCAAGAAGAGATTGCACGCAGGCCCACGTCGAGACCGACTGATATACCACAGGGCCCCGGAGTAGTATTAGAGGCTCTTATGTATTCCTGATTTTTATTTATTTATTATTTTTCGCTTTGAGTCTGTATTTTTTACCTTTTCGAGTCTGTTTTTTTTTTTGTTTTGAGTATGTATGTTTAATCATCAGTATTTCCAAAATCTTTCTAATAGAAAAACCCAAAAAGATTTTATTTAATGAAATGTTGAAAAAAAACCAAAAACCAAAATTTTCTTTTCTTTTATTCTGCATTTATTTCCTGAACTACATAATGATCTGATTCATGCGGTGTCATAATACGTAGGCAATCCCCATCGGATTCGATTGTAGCTATAGACAATCTGAGTGAAAAATAAAGAAAAAGAGAGAAAAAGAAGGAAAATTGAGTGAACAAGAAAGAAAAAAAAGTGAAAAATAAAAGAGCAAAAACAACAATAAGGGAAGGAAAAAGAAATAAGGATTCAAAATTTGAGAAAAGAGATAGTAAAGCCAGGATAAAACATACAAGCGTTGCAAAGACATTTAGAAATATTTAATTATTTAAGTGCATTGCATCCCCAATATGCGATTCCTTATCTATTAAATATCTCAAACTAACCAGGTTGTTGTGTGTGCAAATATCAAAGGTCCTGTTTAGGTGGTTGGTTTTGTGGTAATCTGGCTTCCCATCCTTACTTCACGAGATCTAAAGGCAGTGTTCTTATGGCCTCTGAAAGTCATCTACCAATTATTGAGCCTGAGGATAGTCCTGTATCGGCTATTCCACAGTCAGAGTCCGCAGCCACTGAGGAAAATAGAAGGTTGCGCGTCCGCATGTTAGAAATGTGGGACGCTTGGTCTAATGGCAAAGAACCGCCCAGTATAATCCCCGGATTTCCTGAACTGCTTCCCAGGACGAGTGGAATCTCTAATGTCCCCATCCCCGTAACAAACCCATTCATCCCATTTGGGTACCCCACTATATCGGCCAATTTCACCGGTATGCCTTCTGAGGTTCGCCCCCAGGCACCGTTTTCAGGGGTACCTTTTACATTATTCACCGCACCACCAGTCTCTACTATGGCACAACCAACAGTTCCCAGGCCATGCTTCGAGCCTTCAGCTTTCACTTTTCAAGTCCCGCAATTTCAGCTAGACAACGCTCATGTTACCCCAAACTCTTACCCTCAACACCAGCAGTTTGAGTCTCCTATGGAACAGGAAAGAACTATGAGAAACCCCGAGCAAGAAGAGATGGTTCGGAAGATGAAAAGCCTCGAAAAAGGTCTGAAGAACATGCAAGGCCTGAGTGGCCAAAAGAGTGTCTCCTACTCCGATCTGTGTATGTTTCCTCATGTTCATTTGCCCATTGGTTTTAAAACGCCAAAATTCGAAAAATACGATGGGCATGGAGACCCGATCGCTCATTTGAAAAGATATTGCAATCAGCTGAGAGGGGCAGGTGGAAAAGAAGAACTTTTGATGGCCTATTTCAGGGAGAGCTTGACGGGAATTGCGTCAGAATGGTACATAAATCAGGACATCTCCCATTGGCATATATGGGATGACTTGGCCCGAGATTTCATCAGGCAATTTCAATATAATATTGATATAGCTCCAGATAGGAATTCTCTGACCAATTTCAAGAAGAAAACCACGGAAAGCTTCAGTGAATATGCTATCAAGTGGCGTGAGCAAGCATCCAGAGTGAAACCGCCTATGGATGAGGCAGAAATGGTCAATGTTTTCTTGCAGACCCAATAGGCCGATTACTTTCAAAACATGATGTCTGCAATGGGAAAACCTTTTTGCAGAGGCTATAAAAATCGAAGAAATGGTAGAAAATGGCTTGAAAACTGGCCGAATCATAAGTCAATCTGCTTTGAGAGCCACCTCCCAAGCCATCCAGAACGGCTCGGGATGTTTAGCAAATCGAAAGAAGAAGGAAGAAGGAGCCTTGATGACTTCAGGTTTGAGAGGCCCCCATCGATCCCGCGATCATTCTTACCTGCCTTCCAGAACCCCACAACACTACTACCCCCATCAAGATGCAGCATATGCCATGGCACCGCCTCCCTATGCGGTGATGAATGTCCAACCTTATGCACGGCCACAACAACACTACAACCAAAACTGAGCTCCACCTCCCAGAAATAACCATCTTTACCAAGCTCCATATAACCCTCGTCCCCCACAAAACAATTACCAACATAATACACGCCCTCGTGAGCATCCTAGGAGAAACGACTTCACCCCTATTGGTGAGTCCTACTCTAGCTTGTTTCCAAAATTACTCCAGATGGGTCTATTTCAACTTGTGCCTCCAAACCGGCAAAATCCGGAATCTCCATCATACCGGCCCGGTACTAGGTGTACCTATCATTCAGGGGCAGAGGGTCATGATACGGAGGATTGTTGGACTCTCAAGAGAGCCGTTGAGAATTTGATAGAACAAAAACGAGTGGTGCTGAGGGACGAGGAAGTCCCCAATATGACTAAAAATCCATTACCGACTCACAACAACGGGCCGGTCATTGGAATGATTTATGATGATAAAGAGTTTTATCCAGCTTTGAAACTATCATCGCCATTGTTGATTCAAAGGCAAGACCTAAAGCGGCATTGAAACAAGCCAGAAATGAGAAGAAAATCACTCTAACTCCTCAAGTTGCAGAAACAAATACTGGGGCAGCACCAACTAAGGACGCAATTCTCTATGTTCCTAGGGCCCCAAGGAAAGAACAACTCATGTTGAACACTCCCAAAAGATTTGAGCAGAGGAAAGTCATACTAAATGTGCCAAAGTTGTATGTGCCAAAAGGGATTTATGTGGCGCGGGGGCCGGTAATTTCACCAAGGCTGAATGAGCCCGTGGTTATTAGCCGCGCACCACAGAGCCCTATGAGAGACCCCACTGCAGTCCCCTGGAATTATAGCAAAACAATGGTTACTTACAAGGGGAAAGAGATTATGGGAGAGGTGAACGAAATGAACCAACCTAGGAAGTACCATGACCCAGAAGAGCAAAAGATGTTAAAACTGAGCAAGGATAAACGGTTTTCGCCTAAGAAGCCTGTGAGTTCTGAGGAAGCAGAAGAGTTTTTTCGAAAAATGAAAACTTCGGAATATGCAATAATTGACCAGCTCAGGAAGACTCATTCCCAGGTTTCACTTTTATCACTTTTTATTAGCTCAATTGAACATCAGATGGTACTCCTGAAAACATTGAACGAGGCATATGTCCCGGTTGAAACATCAGTTGAACAACTGGAAAGAATGGCTGAACAATTCTTTGAAGTTAATAGGATTTCCTTCAGCCGTGATGATTTGCCCCAAGAGGGAGCCACCCACAACAAAGCCCTTCACTTGACTGTCAAATGCGAAGGTTATTAAATGAAGAGAGTCATGCTAGATGGTGGGTCTGGGGTCGACATTTGCCCTCTCTCAACGCTCCAGAGGATGAAAATTGGAACAGAAAGAATCCGACCAAACAATGTATGTGTGCGCGCTTTTGATGGTGTCAAACGAGACAAAATAGGGGAAATTGATTTGATTTTGACCATTGGCCCTGTGGATTTCGAGGTAACTTTCCAGGTTCTGGACATGGATACTTCATATAATTTTCTCCTAGGAAGACCATGGATTCACACTGCAGGAGCTGTGCCCTCCACTCTTCATCAAATGGTCAAATTTGAACATGAAAACTAAGAAATTATTGTCCACGGGGAGGATGAATAGTCCATTTACAGGGACCCTTCAGTCCCATGTCTCGAAGCTAGAGAAGGAAGTGAGCACATTGTCTACCAAGCCTTCGAAATTGTGATCGTTGATCAATGTGAAGAAGGGGCCCCGTTCCCTCAACCTTGCTTATCTAATGCCTCGGTCTTGGTCGCCACTGAAATGATTAAACATGGGTACAAGCCCGAAAAGGGGCTCGGGGTATATCTACAAGGCATCATAGAGCCTGTTACGTCAACCGCCAATGAGAAGTTCTTCGGTATAGGTTTCCAAGCTACAGAGGCCGATAGAAAATGGGCTGATGAGAGCAAGAAAAATGGGTGGGTCCTGCCTCAGCCCGTTCCGCATCTCACCAAGTCATTTATTGATCCCAAATATGTAGAAGAAGAAGAAGAAGAAGAGACCTTCACGGCTGAAAAGATTGAGGATATTTGTGAAGCCATGAAACGAATGTTGTATGAGTCCCACATGGTCCAGCCGGGGGAAGGAACGAGCACTGCTGAGGTGTTATACATGGGGCCTAATTCCAAGCTTCAAAATTGGAAAGCTACCCTATTCCCTGTCAGGCGGGAATCCCGGTAGTCCATTCTTGCCATCTTTTCTACATTACGAGTTATTTCAGGGTGTAACTCGAATGTTTTTATTTTATTGTCTTTTGATTTCTATGTAAACCCTCTTATCTTCAATTCAATGAAATGAAATCAATATTTCATCATCAATGGATGTTTCCTTTTTCTTTATTCTAATTTCGCTATTTTTCTTATCTTTTCCTTTTCAGTTCTAATAATGCGGACTTAAATAATATGACATGCTTGCGGACTTCATGCCCAGATCCTAAAACGATGTCTAACTGTGAAATAATGAATCAAGATCCAGAATATGATGAAGATGAGGCTTTTAGGGAAATAAATCGAGAATTGGAACAATTTGAGAATAAGCCTAAGCCAAACTTAAATGAAACCGAGCCAGTTAATTTGGGCAGTCCAGAAGAGGTCCGAGAAACCATGATAAGCATTCACACCAATGAAAGAACTAGGGATGTATTGATCCAACTTTTGTTTGAATTCAAGGATGTGTTTGCATGGTCCTATGATGATATGCCAGGTTTGAGCGTTGATTTGGTAGTACATAAATTGCCAACTTATCCTGGTTACCCACCCGTACAACAAAAGCAAAGAAAGTTTAAAACGGAAATCAGCGATAAGATTAAAGAAGAACTCTCCAAACAATTAAAAGCTGGTGTGATTCGGGTGGTCCGATACACCACGTGGTTGGCTAATGTGGTCCCAGTGCCAAAGAAAGATGGGAAAACCCGAGTGTGTGTTGATTATCGGGATTTGAATAAAGCAAGTCCCAAGGACAACTTTCCACTGCCAAACATTTATATTCTTGTTGACAACTGTGCCAAACATGAGATACAGTCTTTCGTGGATTGTTATGTTGGGTATCACCAGGTTCTGATGGATGAGGACGACGCAGAAAAGACGGCTTTCACCACGCCGTGGGGCACTTATTGTTACAGAGTCATGCCATTCGGTTTAAAAAATGCAGGGGCAACTTACATCAGAGCCATGACTTCCATCTTCCATGACATAATACACCGGGAAATTGAGGTGTATGTGGATGATGTGATAATTAAATCCAGAACACAAGAAGGCCATGTGCAAGATCTGAGAAAGTTCTTTGAGCGTCTGCGCAGGTATGATTTGAAATTGAATCCAGCCAAATGTGCATTCGGAGTTCCATCTGGGAAACTTCAGGGGTTTATAGTCAGCCGGAGGGGTATTGAGTTAGATCCGACAAAGATAAAGTCTATTCGGGATTTGCCACCTCCGAGAACCAAGAAAGAGGTCATGAGTCTGCTAGGGAGATTGAATTACATCAGCAGGTTCATTGCTCAGCTTACTACCACGTGCGCCCATATTTAAGTTGCTGAAGAAAGATGCAGTGATCAAATGGACAGATGAATGTCAAGAGGCTTTTGATAAGATCAAAGAATATTTGTCAAATCTGCCAGTGTTGGTTCCACCCGAGCCAGGAAGACCTTTGTTCTTGTATCTGACAGTCTTGGAAAATTCCTTTGGCTGTGTCCTGGGGCAACATGATGTGACCGGGAAGAGAGAGAAGGCCATATACTACTTGAGCAAGAAGTTTACCATTTATGAAGCCAAGTATACTTTGTTGGAAAGAACTTGTTGTGCCCTAACTTGGGTCGCCCAGAAGCTCAGACATTATCTTTTGGCCTATACCACATATCTCATAACTAGAATGGATCCTCTAAAGTACATATTCTAGAAACTAATGCCCACGGGAAGGTTAGAAAAATGGCAAATCCTGCTCACTGAGTTCGACATTGTCTATGTCACCCGTACAGCGATGAAAGCTCAAGCCTTGGCGGATCATCTAGCTGAGAACCCGGTTGATGATGAATACCAACCCCTAAGTACTTACTTTACGGATGAGGAAGTAAATTCAGTTGAAATAATTCCAGAAGACACCAATGCTTGGAAAATGTTCTTTGATGGAGCTGTAAATGCAAAAGGTGTCGGGATTGGGGCAATTTTGGTTTCACCCACCGGTCAGCACTACCCGGCCGCAACCCGGCTTCGGTTCTTCTATACCAACAACACCGCTGAGTATGAAGCCTGCATTATGGGCATGAATATGGCAGTTGAACTGGATGTGGAAGAATTGTTAATCATGGGAGATTCAGATTTGATCATTCGGCAAGCCCAAGGTGAATGGGAAACTCGAGATATCAAGCTTATCCCATATAGGCAACATGTGGAAGATCTTAGAAAACGATTCAAGTCCATCGAGTTCAGGTATATTCCTCGATTCCATAACGAGTTAGCTGATGCATTAGATACTTTGGACTCAATGCTGCCATATCCGGGCAATGTCCATATTGACCCGCTGGAAATCCAAATTTGAGAGAGGCATGGTTATTGTAATACAATTGAAATAGAACCAGATGTTCAGCCATGGTATCATGATATCAAAAGGTTTATGAAAATAAAGAAATATCCCGAACAGGCTAGTGGAGACCAAAAGAGAACCATTAGAAGGCTTCCCAGCGGTTTCTTCTTGAGCGGAAAAATCTTGTACAAAAGAACTCCAGATCTGAATCTCTTGAGGTGTGTAGATACCCTAGAAGCTGAAAAGATCATGAACGAAGTGCATTCGGGAGTATGTGGACCTCACATGAATGGATATGTCCTTGCAAAGAAAATCCTTCGGGCAGGTTATTACTGGATGACCATGGAAAAGGATTACTTCAGTTTTGTTTGGAAGTGTCATCAGTGTCAGATACACGGTGATCGGATTCATGCACTGCCTTCAGAGTTACATCCTATGTCAGCACCTTGGTCGTTCGTTGCTTGGGGTATGGATATCATTGGGCCAATCGAGCCGAAAGCTTCAAATGGGCACAGATTCATCTTGGTTGCCATTGATTATTTCACAAAGTGGGTTGAAGCAGTCACTTTCAAAGCCGTCACCAAGAAAGCGGTGGTGGACTTCGTGCATTCCAACATTATTTGTCGCTTTGGTATTCCAAAAACTATCATTACAGACAATGCTACAAATCTGAATAGCCACTTGATGAGGGAGGTATGCAAACAATTTAAGATTACGCATCGTAATTCTACCCCTTATCGGCCCAAATCTAATGGCGTTGTTGAAGCTGCAAACAAGAATATCAAGAAGATCCTCAAGAAAATGATTCAAAGTTCTAGAGAGTGGCATGAAAAGCTGCCTTTCGCATTATTGGGACATCTCACAACTGTGCGCACATCAGTTGGGGCTACGCCTTACTTATTGGTTTATGGCACTAAAGCCGTAATACCTACAGAAGTTGAAATTCCCTCTCTTTGAATCATTGTTGAAGCCGAGATCGAGGATGATGAATGGATCAAGGCCTGATTGAAAAAATTAACTATGATTGATGAAAAGCGAATGGCCGCAGTTTGCCACGGGCAGTTGTACCAACAAAGAATGGCTCGTGCCTACAACAAGAAAGTGTGACCCAAGAAATTCGAAGTGGGGCAACTCGTTCTGAGACGTATTCTCCCGCATCATGAGGAAGCAAAAGGAAAATTTGCTCCAAATTGGAAAGGTCCATACATTATAAGAAAACTGTTGCCGAAAGGAGCGTTGTACTTAGGAGACATTGAAGGAAATGACCCCGACACAGCTGTCAATGCAAATGCGGTCAAGAGGTATTATGTTTGACCCTTTTTTGTTTCTTTGATCACCCTCTTTGGAACCTGGAAGTTACTACGAAAAAAAAACAAAAAAAGAAAAATATAAAAAAAAAAAGGTTCCTTGAACTACGTTTGACTTGATTCCGAAAGGATACGTAGGCAGCCTCTCTCTGGGGTTCAGTCACACCAAAACAAAAACCCAAATTCCCTCAAAAGTGAAACTGGGGAAGATGTTATAATGGTTTGGCGATGGTTTTGTCTGAAAGGTTCCAAGTTGTAATTCAATCCAAATCCTTTTTACCCAAATCCTTTTCAAGTCCTTCCGATCAATCGGCAAAGAGATTCAAAATGGGAGGATACAGTTACTCGGATCTGATACAACAAAATAAGAGAAATAAAATGAGAGAGTCTTATTGGTGAAAACCTCACGGGCATCATAAGGCGATGGTAAGTAGAGAAATTCGAAAATGAGAGAGTCTTGTTAGTGAAAACTCACAAAGAGCACTATAAGGTGATGGTGAGAAGAGAAATGAGAGAGGCCAGCTGGTGAAAACCCGCAAAGGGCGCCACTGATCGAAAAGAGGATCCTCATAGTCACTGGCATCGACACAGTCCTGGGCAAAGTTTCTCAGTCTCAAAGCAAGAGTTGTGATGAATTTTTGAGAGTTGGATGGTTTACACAGATCAGGCATCTAGTCCAAGAGGCATGTCATGTTCATTGAAATCTGTATACACTCCAGATAAGTCCTTCTTTCTTTTCCCCGAAAGGAATACCTCTTGTCTAAATTCATTTGTCTATTCCATTATTTGCTTTTCTTTGAATCCTTTTCGGTTTAACTCTGTTCTGAAACTAAGACAAAGAAGGGAAGGCAGGACTAATTTATAGGGTTCTCACTTGATACAAGCCAATATGCAAAAGAAAAGGCATCCAATCTCGGCAAGGGCATCAAGTTGACTCCAACTGGCCATGTTGGCCGATGTTTCAAAATCAAAAACTGTTGAAAGAGGAAATTCAAAGTCAAATGCCCACAAGGGCAAAATAAAAGTTGAAAAGGTTAAGTCCCACGTGACTAACCATCATGGCAAAATCCGAAAAAGCCAAAGGTTCTCCGAGGTTAGAAATGCAATCGATATTCAGGAAACAACCAGTTGCAACTGAAAGGACCGAGACCAAGTGACTAAAACAATCAAGGCCACAAAACCAACCATCGTTTCAAACTGACAAATTATTCTTTGTTTGAAAAAAAATAGGGAAATAGGTGCAATCCAAAAGCAACCTTGCAAGAAGCAGGTGCAACCAAAATGAAATTACGCAAAGGGTAGAAACAGTTTTGCAGCAACTACTACAAAAGGGAAGTCTTCTCCAAACTCTTTCCTGCATTTTACTCATTATCTTAAAGAAATATATGAAATTAAAAAGAAAGAAAAAAAATCATAGTAGTATAGGGTCTCCAATCCCTAGCTGCGTTTTCCAACATAGGGTCTCCACTCCCTAGTTGATGTTTTTAGACATAGGGTCTCCATTCCCTAGTCTGCTTTTCCAACATAGGGTATCCACTCCCTAGTTGATAGTTTTAGACATAGAGTCTTCACTCCCTAGTCGTTTTTCCAATATAGGGTCTCCACTCCCTAGTTGATGATTTTTAGACATAGGGTCTCCACTCCCTACTCGCCTTTTCCAACATAGGGTCTCCACTCCCCAGTTGATTTTATTTTAGACATAGGGTCTCCACTCCCTAGTCTCTTTTCCAACATAGGGTCTCCATTCCCTAGTCTGGTTTTCCAACATAGGGTCTCCACTCCCTAGTTGATATTTTTAGACATAGGGTCTCCACTCCCTAGTCTACTTTTCCAACATAGGGTCTCCACTCCCTAGTTGATGATTTTAGACATAGGGTCTTCACTCTCTAGTCGCTTTTCCAACATTGGCTCTCCACTCCCTAGTTGAAGTTATTTTGGACATAGAGTCTCCACTCCCTAGTCTTTTTTCCAACATAGGGTCTTCACTCCCTAGTTGATGATTTTTAGACATAGGGTCTCCACTCCCTAGTCGCTTTTCCAACATAGGGTCTCCACTCCCCTAGTTGATGATTTTTAGGCATAGGGTCTCCACTCCCTAGTCGCTTTTCCAACATAGGGTCTCCACTCCCTAGTTGATTTTATTTTTAGACATAGGGTCTCCACTCCCTAGTCTCTTTTCCAACATAGGGACTCCACTCCCTAGTTGATTTTATTTTAGACATAGGGTCTCCACTCCCTAGTCGTTTTTCCAACATAGGGTATCCACTCCCTAGTTGATTGATATTTTAGACATAGGGTCTCCACTCCCTAGTCTTTTTTCCAACATAGGGTCTCCACTCCCTAGTTGATGATTTTCCAACATAGGGTATCCACTCCCTAGTTGATTGATATTTTAGACATAGGGTCTCTACTCCCTAGTCTCTTTTCCAACATAGGGTCTCCACTCCCTAGTCTCTTTTCAAACATAGGGTCTCCACTCCCTAGTTGATGATTTTCCAACATAGGGTCCCCACTCCCTAGTTGATGATTTTTAGACATAGGGTCTCCACTCCCTAGTTTATTTTCCAACATAGGGTCTCCACTCCCTAGTTGATGTTTTTAGACATAGGGTCTCCACTCCCTAGTCGCTTTTGCAACATAGGGTCTCCACTCCCTAGTTGATGTTATTGTAGACATAGGGGCTCCACTCCCTAGTCGTCTTTTCCAACAAAGGGTCTCTACTCCCTAGTTGATTTTATTTTTGACATAGGGTCTCCACTACCTAGTTGCTTTTTCCAACATAGGGTCTCCACTCCCTAGTTGATTTGATCTTAAATGCAGGGTACACCATTCCCCGATATCTTTGCCAATATAGGGTATCCCATTCCCTGGACACATTTTCCCAACATAAGGTACACCAATCCTTAGTTGAGACATCCTTTTGACAATAAAAGAACATAATCCAAAAAAAAACATGACATTTTCAGGGTACACCACTCCCGGTCTTTTATTGCTTTCAATAAGGAAGTAGTTTAGAATTTTGTTATAATAACTCACGAAATTTTCCTAGTGCAAACTGGGGCAGAAAAATTTCGTTCGATTGTTTGTTTTGGTGTCTGAGTAGGTTTTACCTTGAGGCACAGGGTTCGAGATGACCAAAAGAAGAAGTCTCAATTCAGAATAAAAATAATAATAATAATAATAATAATAATAATAATAATAATAATAATAATAATAAGTGAATCCAAAATGCAAAAGCAATTGAAAAGATGTGGAATGCTAAGACATGACTGAAGCCACGAGCATTGGAGTTCTGGTTTGATTAGAAGAAGCTATAGAACAATGAACTAGAACCTACAGCTAACGAGCATCAAGGTTTAGATCAGAGTCTGCATGAAGAACCAGTCAAGACTCAAGATCAAGTTTCTGAAGACTCATAGATAGGAATCTTGTAACTCATAATTGATAGGCTTGTTTAATTTCTTTTTTTTATTTTGATATAATAGCAGGACCGCGGACCGGAGCCTCGACGGAACCTCACTTGACTCCTCAACTCATCATTCCACCATTCTCCTTGAACTACACGCGACCTGATTCCCCTATAACCCGGGATATGTAGGTTGTCCAAAACCAGGACTCGGTTGCACCCTATCTTTTATTTCTTTTCCTTTTGAATAATGGGTTGGTCAAAAATTAGTCACGTGGCTCACCTAGTCTTTGCCTGAAAACTCTTCATATTTCCAAGCAAAGAGGGGCAGTAGCTGTGAGCACCTAATTTTTGACTATATTTAAATTTTTATCACCTTCTACTATGTAAATATTACTATTAGTATTATTTTTATCTTTATTTTTAATAAATTTTTGTTTAAAAACAAATTTCGGATGGGAATTAAAAAGTAGGAAAAGTAGAAATATAAAATTAAAAAGTAAAAGTAAAAGTAGGTAGAAATTGTTTAATAGAAAAAGTAAAAGAAAGTGGAAAATTTTAAAAAATAAAAATAAAAGAATGTGAGAATTTAAAAAAAATAAAAAGTAAAATAAAGTTGGAATTAAAAAATCAAAGTAAGGGTATCTGATTTTTTTTTTTTTAAAAGTAAAAGTAAGTGGGAAATAAACAAAAGTAAAATAAGTGGGAAATAAAAAAAGAAAAGTAAAAAAGTGGGATTTTAAATATATGAAAAGTAAAAAAAAAGTGAGAAATTAAAAAATAAAAGTAAAGGAAAGTGGGAAATTATTATTTTTTTTTTTAAAGAAAAATGGGAAGTGGAAATTCTTTTTAATTAAAAATAAAAAAAAACTGAAAATTTCGAAATTTTGTTTCTATAAATAGAAGAGAAATGTGATGAAAAAAAGGGGAGAGAGAAAGGAAAAAATAGGGAGGAAGGAATTGAGAAAATTTATTTTCTTCTTCTAGGATAAGAAAATTTCTACTCGTGTCATTCTTTCTTCGGCTTTCTTTCGAAAAATCCAGCAGCTTCACCACCCCAAAACCACCAGCCTTTGACAACTTTTGAACAATCATTAACCCAAAAAAAAAAAAAACCAAAAATAGTCACTAAATCGTCAGTTTTGCAAGGTCGATTGAGGTTGCAAGTTGAGATTTGCCGCTCGAGTTTTTCGTGGTCCGAAGGGTCCAGTTGAGAGCTATCTGATCATTGAGTGGTTGTAATTTAAATCCACAATCATCAATACAAATGTTCACTTCTCTTTCTATTTTGTTTTTTCTCATTAATGTTTTGGGTCACTCTGTTTTAATTTAACTTTGAGTATGATATGATCGAGTTCGCATCTGAGTGTGCTAAGATTAATTTGTTCTCATGTTGAGTATTTTTTAAGATTAATTTGTTGTCCTTTTTAGTAGTTCATATGGTTAATTTTATTGATTAATATGTATTAATTCGTTACTTTTCTTGTTTATTCAATGAAGTAATGGCTTTCCATTTTAACATGCTTTAGTTTCATTTTGATCTCCTATCTTAGTGACTAAATTGGTCCTGCCTGTATCTATCTTTTCCTGCCATAAATTTAGTCTAATTTCAAATATTGGTTAGCAGTAAAATTATAAGAGATTAGGTTGGGCCATGATTGGTGTAAGACTTTAATCGGACTTCCCTAGCGTATTTATGGGCTAATTGTTGCACATGACCAAAAACAAATAAATATTCACAAGCTAGCCAACTTTCTCCATAATTAATTTACTTCATTTCCTCCATAACAATATACATACCTCATGACCTTACAATAATGTCAAAATTAGTAATTGAATAATATTCGAACACCGTAGCTTGATTTAGGCGCGATTAATAATAAATCATCGTGACTATGGGTACGGACGTACGGTTCATGTGGCATAGTCATGATACGCAAACCCCAATTCAAGTGCACATTTCACGCGACTTGACCATAACTTCAAATAATAAAAAAGATAAATATGTTGTAAATCGCGGGTGCATTTCACGTGGCGCAGTTTGCAATGTGTACCAAAACAACAAGTCTACGACATCGCGACTTGTTCAAATAAATTCCATAAATATTAAAAAGCGGTAAAAGACAAAAATGCATAATAGGTTTAAAACATGTAATAAATCAGATAATTACGCTAAGTATTAATTGTTAAATGACCGTGCTAAAACCACGGAACTCGGGAGTGCCTCACACCTTCTCCTAGGTTAACAGAATTCCTTACCCGGTCTTCTGTGTTCGCGGACCAAAAATAAGAGTCAAATTTCCTCGATTTGGGATTCTAAAATAAACCGGTGACTTAGGACGCCATAAATTATTCCAAGTGGCGACTCGAAATTAAATAAATAATCTCATTTCGATTAATGTTACTTTAATTGGGAAAACTTTCCTATCCCCTATCCCCTCGGGAAAAAGGAGGTGTGACACTCTTAATCACCCATCTTTACCCAAACTCGAAATTGAAGACTAGGGGTTAGAACCTTACCTTTTGGGTTAAGATCTTGTGATATTTCCATGTTGGATTTCAAAGCTTGAACATGATCTTGATGAACAAAGCACTTGAGCTTCTTCCTCTCTCTAGAACACTCTCCCTTCTCTTTAAAAATGTCAGATTTTTGCTCCAAAATGAGCCCCAAAGCCTATTTATCAAAATGGGGTCGAGTTATGAAAATAGAAAAATTTACCCTCCAAAAGCAAGTCTGCGGTCGCATAATGGACCACAGAATGGGTATTCTGGCCGCAAAATCGATCGCAAAATCGGTGCCCAAATCTGGGCTCTTCTGGTCCATTCTGCGACTAGTTTTGCGGTCGCAGAAGCAGTTTTGCGATCGCATAACTGGTCGCAGAATTGCATTTTTTCAGCTTTTGGCATTTTGGTCATAACTTCTTGTAGGAATGTCCAAACGGCGAACGGTTTGAAGCGTTAGAAACTAGACTCAAAGATATTTCATTTGATAGGTAATACACCATATAACACTTTGTTTCCCGATAGCTATGCTCATTTGAAGTTAAGTCTTGTGCGAACTCACTTGAAACTTTAGTTTTATGAAATTTCCAACTTCTACATTCGATGTAGAAACCTATCGAATCAAGTCCGATTGACCTCAAATTTTGCACACAAGTCATAAATGACATAATGAAGCTATTCCAATTTCTATAATCAGATTCCGATCTCGATATCAAAAAGTCAACTCCCCGATCAAACTTCCCAAAAATTTAACTTTCGGCATTTCAAGCTTAATTCCACTACGGACCTCCAAATAATTTTCCGGACACGCTCCTAAGTCCAAAATCACCATACGGAGCTATTGGAATCATCAAAACTCTATTCCGGGGTCATTTACACATAAGTCACCATCCGGTCAAGTATTTCAACTTAAGCTTCCAACATGAAATTTTATTCTTCCAAGCTAACCCCGAAATACCTTAAAACCAAATCGATAATTCACACAAGTCATAAGACCTCGTAGGAAGTTATTCAAGACTTCAAATAGTTGAAAGGAGCATAAATGCTCAAAACGACCGGTCGGGTCATTACAATCTCCCCTACTTAAACATACGTTCATCCTCGAACGTGCCAAGAGTTATTCCTAAGTCTTTAAATCACTATTCCTTCATACCATGCACATACAGAGGTGATCCCACGTCACCCTATTCCATATAGACCTGACAACACAATACAATTGAAAATCTTTAATTTAATCTTAGCCCAAAAACCTTGGAAATCAATTCCTAACCTTTCAGAATTTCTTTTCAAGACACGAATCTTACATTTACACATTGTATAAGTCTGAACAAGATGCATCGAGCTATAACTATAATCACGGATATAATCACCCAGCATATTGCACAACTCGCTCTCTCGTAGCACCATTCCTGATCATAGTAACAACTTCAAACCAACCAAGTACAAGTATTAAACCTCGCATTCAATGGAACCTCATTCCAAAACCTTCGTACACTACCAATGATGAAAGAAATCATCAACAATTCATAACCTCTTATCAGATCGACAAGTCATGGAGCTCTCTCGCCCCAACTAGAACCACAATCCTCTCGAATATACCATAATCAAGCCTATAATACCCATTCTAGGTCCAATGACGTTATTTTGTTAAACACAATTATCCCACAGACACGCCACATCGATATAACTCAAGCCACAACTGCACAATCTGTGTACCCAAATATGGGAGATGTCTCAAAGTAGAGAACCGTATTGTAAGTTCAACAAGCACCACCACAATTGTAATTCTATAAGCTCATTATTATTATATGTAGTTGAACCCATACAAATAAGTTTAATAACAGTAACCAGCTCTTCTAGAGCTCATATTAACATCACTTGCACGTATAACTCACGTGTTATAGTATCAATATCTGAACCTGCACAGACAACTCACGTGCCAATAATATCAATAATTTGAATATCAACAGTCTATCAACCAGGAGAGTACCGTAATACCAATGAATATCTGTAATCCAAAACAATTAATTAACTGCACATCCTTCTCAGGGATTACCGAGCAACTATAACATTCATCTAAATATATAACACTGACCATTCGGTTCAGAATTTATGACCTTCCTTTCAAGAATGAATTGCCACGTCGTACCTATAAATCTAAATCCCTCACAACACACCGCTATGTTCAAATCTAAATTGCACCTCCCGAACAAGCCGGAACACATGTGCTCTTTTAGCACAATTAACACTCAAATAAGTAACCCAACCTTAACATGACCAATAAAATTCATACTTCGTGCGCACTACATCCTTCAAAATAACAACTTACTCATTCTATAATTTTCATACTTTCATAAAGCGCAATGTAACACGCATTCAAGAAATTTTCTTACTCGAGTCATCCCCGATCTCAACCTCCGTAAGTCATAACTAATCAACAAGTATGCCTCGGACCAAAACCAATACCAAACCTAATCGTGCAATTAAATCGTAGATAGCAGACTCCCCCACTTGGCCAAAGGCCATATAATAAAACATCTGATATCTCACCATACCCAGTTAATATCTAAATTGACCATACTAAGTAATAAAAGACCAATTTAGGTCTCATCCCCCAATAATTCTCACACACGACCGATACACCCGGTACACAATTATAGTATCGCCCATCGACGTAGATACATGAACAGGTGAAACTAAGGACTCACGGGGCATATCCAAAAATGAACAAAATATGATGAAACCAGGGTCAAATAATATAGATGCCTCCTTGTGGTACACTGAGACAATACCTGTGATCACTGCATCTGAAGAAGCAATAGCATCTGGCCTGGCAGGAAAAGCATAGGATCGGCCCTGACCACCATCGGATCGACCTCCCCCTCTTGGGTGACCCCTAGCTAACTGAACTCCACCTTGAGCTGGCTGAGCGGGTGGTGGAGCAACTGGTACAAAAGAAGTAGCCTGACTCCTCTATTGAACTATACCTCGCGTACGACGGGGACAATATTTCCTCACATGGCCTAGCTCTCCACACTCATAGCACTCCATCTCGAAGAATGGTGGTGAGTTCTGGGGCAGACCTCGGGAATTAGAATGACTACCAGAAGGACCTGGTACATATGATCCTTGAACTGATGGTGCACGGAGCGTACTCGGGGCTGCAAGTGCACTGAGAGATGACTGACTCTGATGAGAACTGTATGAGCCGTGGTAAGATGATGCACCACTGTGAAATAGATGACTCGTCTGAACGTGTCTGTAAGAACTACCCCTACCGCAGTAAAACTGACCCCCTGAAGGAACACTGTTGTAATCACATGGACCACTAGGCCTCTTAGCCTCTCTCTCTCTCCGCGTTCCTGGCTACGAACCAGCTCTATCTGCCTAGCAATGTCCACTACCTCATCAAAAGTAGCACCAGATACTATCTCCCTAATCATAAGTAACTGCAGCTGATATGTGAGACCATCAATAAACCTCCTAATCCTCTCCCTATCAGTGGGAACTAACCAGACTGCGTGACGAGCCAACTCAGAAAATCTCATCTCGTACTGCGTCACGCACATATCACCCTGTCAAAGCTGCTCAAACTATCTGCGCAGCTCCTATCTGCGAGACTGAGGCACAAACTTCCCCAAAAAGACCATTGAGAATTGTTGCCAAGTAAGGGGTGCTGCGCCAACAGGCCTACGCCTCTCGTAAGTCTCCCACCATCTGAGTGCAGCCCCAGAAAACTGAAAAGTAGTGAATGAGACCCCACTGGTCTCCAGAATACCCGCTGTCCGAAGCATCCGTTGACACCTATCATGAAAATCCTAAGCATCCTCTGACTCAGCGCTGCTAAATGGAGGAGGTCGAAGCCTCTCAAATCTCTCAAGTCTCCTCAACTCATCATCTGTCATAAAAGGAACTACTGGGGCCTGAGCAGCTGCAGCCGACTGGGCTGACAGTGCCCGCGGTATCTGGAGTCCCTGTACTACCTGGTCTGAAGTAAGGGCAACAGGGGTATGAGTACCTCCCCCGGCCTGAGAAGTGGAAGGTGCGGCCTGAGCCAAAACCACCTGATCAAGACTATTACAGACTGCCAATATCTGAGCCAAAGTCTCGTGAAGGCCTGGAATCTCAATGGTACAGCTGGTACCTGAGCTGATCCTATCGGCTCAACTATATCCGGAATCTGCTCCTGAGCTGGAGCAACCGGTGGTACTACCGGTACTGGTACAACTATGGTGCGAGCTACACCTTGGCCATGGCCTCTACCACGGCCTCGGCCTCTCACGGCCCTAACTGGTGGCACTGGTGGTTGACCGTCCGATTCGGTAGTACGTGTTCTCACCATCTATGAGAGAATAGAATAACAGAATTTTAGTTTCCAGAATCAACGAATTCGCACGACAGAATACAAGAATGTGAAATTTTTCCTAAGGGTTCTGCAGCCTCTCGAAGATAAGTACATACGTCTCCGTAACAATTCGTAAGACTGTACTAAACCTGCTCATGACTAGTGAGACCTATGTAACCTAGGCTATGATACCAACTTGTCACCACCCAAAATCTCACCTGTCGTGATGGCGCCTATATCAATACTAGGCAAGCCGAAAATCTCAATAAAATACCATATCTTTTAAATTTGAAAACAAAATAATTAATTTCAGCGGAGGGAATCTCACAATTACAAATATAACACTCCCAAAATCCGGTGTCACTGAGTACATGAGCATCTAAATTGATACAAAGTTTGACTGATAAACATCACTGTCTGAAGTATCGAACAGTACAATAACTAAACAGGAAGGGAATCAAGTCTGCGGTCGTCAAGCAGCTACCTTGATACTCTCCAACAGAAATAAATCTGAATTCTAGTAGTCATCGTATCCGGGAGCTCTTGGATCTGCACACGAGGTGCAGAGTGTAGTATGAGTACAATTAACTCAATAAGTAACAAGACTAACCTTTGGGCTGAAAGAAATATGAGCTCCGCAAGTACAGTCCAATAGAAATAATGGTACAGAAATGTAGGCATGCTTTCAAGTTCAACATTTAAACTCAATACAAGTGAAATAGATCAATACTGCATGATATGAGGCATATGACATCTCAGTAAAAAGACCTCATGTAAATATTGGTCACAAATTATCAGGTCACTTGGTACTGTTTATTGCCAATCCAACCCAGGGGTGTTCCAACCCGTATATAAATACACATCGACTGACAGCCAGTCACTCAATACAGTATAAGGCCAATCCATCCCTGGGATAATTTATCCCCCAAATATAAATAATTCGATCAAGATCCATGTCCAGGTAAACTCATTATAATACAAATAAGTAAGGCAAGTCCATGCCCTGGGAAAATATATATATATATATATATATATATATATATATATATATATATATATATATATATATATATATATATATATATATATATATATATATATATATATATATATATATATATATATATATATATATATATATATATATATATATATATATATATATATATATATATATATATATATATATATATATATATATATATATATATACTCCGGAGGGTTCCTTCAGCCCAAGCGTAATACAAAGCCATTATGGCCTACTGCATGCGGGCAGTCCCGATCCGTATAATAACAAAGCCTATAAGGCCTGCTGCAGGGGGCAGCCCTGATCCATAAAATAGTAAAGCCTATAAGGCCTGCTGTAGGTGGGCAGCCCCGATCCATAACAATAATAATGTATAAAGCCATTCTAGCCTGCTGCAGGCGGGCATCCCCGATCCATTTAATAATAACATCTATAAAGCCAAATGGCCTGCTGCGTTGAGCAGCTCAATCCCATAAATATCCTCACAATGGACAATTATTACTGAGTGTGAAATGTATAATTTAGAACAATTAATTCAACAGCATCACGACCCCATGGGTCCAAAAATATCGGCACATAGCCTAAACATGATCTTTATTATTAGCCTCAGCTTAATTCTTCTATCATGTGCCACATGTTCAGATAATAACATGATTCTTTAATCTTACAACTGCACAGGATTTATTCAAGACACAATTTATATGGAGCACGTCCACATGCTCGTCACCTATCGTGTATGTCACCTCCAAACAATTTATATCATACCAAATTTGGGGATTCATACCCTCAGAACCAAGTTTAGAAGTGTTACTTACCTCAAACCATGTAATGCTTTACTCCGATATGCCTTTGCCTCATGAATTGGCCTCCAAACGCCTCGAATCTATCCACGATTCATTTGATTCAGTCAATAAAATTTATTGGAATTAATTTCATAAGAAAATACTAATTTTCGATAAAAATCCAAAATTTAGCTCAAACCTACCCCCCGGGCCTACATCTCGAAACCAGTCAAAATGGCAGAATAACAAACCTCGTCCTCACCCGAGTCCAACCATACAAATTTCACCAAATTCCATCAACTCGACCCTCAAATCTTCAATTAAAGTCTTTGAAGATTTCTACCATTTTCAATCCAATCTATGCCCATTTGAACTCAACAATCTTTCCATAAACCTTATTGATATGTATAAATGATACTATTACACCCAAGGATCATACTCCTAATCACCCATCTTTACCCAAACTCGAAATTGAAGACTAGGGGTTAGAACCTTACCTCTTGGGCAAAGATCTTGTGATATTTCCTTGTTGGATTTCAAAGCTTGAACATGATCTTGATGAACAAAGCACTTGAGCTTCTTCCTCTCTCTAGTACACTCTCCCTTCTCTCTAAAAATGTCAGATTTTTGCTCCAAAATGAGCCCCAAAGCCTATTTATCAAAATGGGGTCGGGTTATGAAAATAAAAAAATAACCCTCCGAAAGCAGGTTTGCGGTCGCATAATGGACCACAGAATGGGTATGCGGGCCAAAAAATCGATTGCAAAATCAGTGCCCAAATCTGGGCTCTTGTGGTACATTCTGCGACCAGTTTTGCGGTCGCAGAAGTAGTTTTGCGGTCGCAGAAGCAGTTTTGCGATCGCATAACTATTTTGCGATCGCATAATTGGTCGCAGAATTGCATTTTTCCAACTTTTAGTATTTTGGTCATAACTTCTTGTAGGAATGTCCAAATGACGAACGGTTTGAAGCGCTAGAAACTAGACTCAAATATCTTTCATTTGATAGGTAATACACTATATCACACTTCGTGTCCCGATAGTTATCCTCATTTGATGTTAGGTCTTGTGCGAACTCACTTGAAACTTTAGTTTTATGAAATTTCCAACTTCTGCATTCGATGCCGAAACCTATCGAATCAAGTCTGATTGACCTCAAATTTTGCACACAAGTCATAAATGACATAATGAAGCTATTCCAATTTCCATAAGTGGATTCCAACCTTGATATCAAAAAGTTAACTCCCCGGACAAACTTCCCAAAAATTCAACTTTCGGCATTTCAAGCTTAATTCCACTACGGACCTCCAAATATTTTCCGGACACGCTCCTAAGTCCAAAATTACCATACGGGGCTATTGGAATCATCAAAACTCTATTTCGGGGTCGTTTACACATAAGTCACCATCCGGTCAACTATTTCAACTTAAGCTTCCAACATGAAATTTTATTCTTCCAAGCTAACCCCGAAATACCTTAAAACCAAACCGACAATCACACAAGTCATAATACCTCTTAGGAAGTTATTCAAGACTTCAAATAGTTGAAAGGAGCATAAATGCTCGAAACGACCGGTCGGGTCGTTACAATCTCCCCCACTTAAACATATGTTCATCCTCGAACATTCCAAGAGTTGTTCCTAAGACTTTAAATCACTGTTCCTCTTTACCATGCACATACCTGGGGTGATACCACGTCACCCTATTCCATATAGACCTGACAATACAATACAACTGAAAATCTTTAATTTAATCTTAGCCCAAAAACCTTGGAATTCAATTCTCAACCTTTCAGAATTTCTTTTCAAGACACGAATCTTACATTTACACATTGTATGGGTCTGAACAAGATGCATCGAGATATAACTATAATCACGGATATAATCACCCAGCATATTGCACAACTCGCTCTCTCGTAGCACCATTCCTGATCACAGTAACTACTTTAAACCAATCAAGTACAAGTATTACACCTCGCATTCAACAAAACCTCATTCCAAAACCTTCGTACACTGCCAATGATGAAAGAAACCATCAACAATTCATAACCTCTTATCAGATCGACAAGTCATGGAGCACTCTCGCCCCAACCAGAACCACAATCCTCTCGAATATACCATAATCAAGCTTGATAATACCCATTCTAGGTCCAATGACGTTATTTTGTTAAACACAATTGTCCCGCAGACACGCCACATCGATATAACTCAAGCCACAACTGCGCAATCTGTGTACCCAAATATGGGAGATGTCTCAAAGAAGAGAACTGTATTGTAAGTTCAACAAGCACCACCACAATTTTAATTCTATAAGCTCATTATTATTATATGTAGTTGAACCCATACAAACAAGTTTAATAACAGTAGCCAGCTCTTCTAGAGCTCACATTAACATCACTCGCACGGATAACTCACGTGCTATAGTATAAATATCTGAACCTGCACGGACAACTCACGTGCCAATAATATCAATAATTTGAATATCAACAGTCTATCAACTATGAGAGTACCGTAATACCAATGAATATCTATAATCCAAAACAATTAATTAACCGCACATCCTTCTCAGGGATTACCGAGCAACTATAACATTCATCTAAATATATAACACTGACCATTCCGTTCAGAATTTATGATCTTGCTTTCAAGAATGAATTGCCACCTCGTACCTATAAATCTAAATCCCTCACAACACACCGCTATGCTCAAATCTAAATTGCACCTCCCGAACAAGCCGGAGGACATGTGCTCTTTTAGCACAATTAACACTCAAATAAGTAACCCTACCTTAACATGACCAATAAAATCCATACTTCGTGCGCACTACATCCTTCAAAATAACAACTTACTCATTCCATAATTTTCATACTTTCATAAAGTGTAATGTAACACGCATTCAAGAAATTTTCTTACTCGAGTCATCCCCGATCTCAACCTCTGCAAGTCATATCTAATCAACAAGTATGCCTCGAACCAAAACCAATACCACACCTAATCGTGCAATCAAATCGTAGATAGCAGACTCCCCCACTTGGCCCAAGGCCATATAACAAAACATCTGATATCTCACCATACCCAATTAATATCTAAATTGACCATACTAAGCAATAAAATACCAATTCAGGTCTCGTCCCCCAATAATTCTCTCACACAATCGATACACCTGGTACACAATTATAGTATCGCCCATCAACGTAGATACATGAACAGGTGAAACTAAGGACTCACGGGGCATATCCAAAAATGAACAAAATATGATGAAACCAGGGTCAAATAATATTGATGCCTCCATGTGGTACACTGAGACAATACCTATGATCACTGCATCTGAAGCAACAGCATCTGTCCTGGCAGGAAAAGCATAGAATCGGCCCTGACCGCCACCGGATCGACCTCCCCCTCTTGGGAGACCCCTAGCTAACTGAACTCTACCCTGAGCTGGCTGAGCGGGTGGTGGAGCAACTGGTACAAAAGAAGTAGCCTTACCCATTTGCTGAACTGTACCTCGTGTACGACGGGGACAATATTACCTCACATGGCCTATCTCTCCATACTCATAGCACTCCATCTCGAAGAATGGTGGCGAGTTCTGGGGCGGACCTCGAGAATTAGAATGACTACCAGAAGGACCTGGTACATATGATCCTTGAACTGATGGTGCACGGAGCGTACTCGGGGCTGCAAGTGCACTGAGATATGACTGACTCTGACGAGAACTATATGAGCCATGGTAAGATGATGCACCACTGTGAACTAGACGATTCGTCTAAGCGTGTCTGTAAGAACTACCCCTACCGCGGTAAAACTGACCCCTTGAAGGAACACTGTTGTAATCACCTGGACCATGAGGCCTCTTAGCCTCTCTCTCTCCACGTTCCTGGCTACGAACCATCTCTATCTGCCTAGCAATATCCACTACCTCATCAAAACTAGCACCAGATACTCTCTCCCTAGTCATAAGTAACTGCAGCTGATATGTGAGGCCATCAATAAACCTCCTAATCCTCTCCCTATCAGTGGGAACTAACCAAACTGCGTGACGAGCCAACTTAGAAAATCACATCTCGTACTGCGTCACTGACATATCACCCTGGCGAAGCTACTCAAACTGTCTGCGCAGCTCCTCTCTGCGGGACTGAGGCACAAACTTCTCCAAAAGGACCACTGAGAATTGCTGCCAAGTAAGGGGTGTTGCGCCAATAGGCCTACGCCTCTCGTAAGTCTCCCACCATCTGAGTGCAGCCCCAGAAAACTAAAAAGTAGTGAATGAGAACCCACTGGTCTCCAGAATACCTGCTGTCCGAAGCATCCGTTGACACCTATCTAGAAAATCCTGAGCATCCTCTGTCTCAGTGCCACTAAATGGTGGAGGTTGAAGCCTCTCAAATCTATCAAGTCTCCTCTGCTCATCATCTGTCATAATAGGAACTACCGGGGCCTGAGCAGCTGCAGCCGGCTGGGCTGGTAGTGCCCGCGGTATCTGGAGTCCCTATACTACCTGGTCTGGAGTAAGGACAACAGGGTTATGAGTACCTCCCTCGGCCTGAGAAGTGGTAGGTGCGGCCTGAGCCGAAACCACCTGAGCAAGACCATTGCAGACTGCCAATATCTGAGCCAAAGTCTCTTGAAGGCCTGGGAATCTCAATGGGTACAACTGGTACCTGAGCTAATCCTGTCGGCTCAACTATATCTGGAATCTACTCCTGAGCTGGAGAAACTGGTGGTACTACCGGTACTGGTCCAACTTTGGTACGAGCTACACCTCGGCCCTGGCCTACCACGACCTCGGCCTCTCGCGGCCCTAACTGGTGGCACTGGTGGCTGACCGTCCGATTCGATAGTGCATGTTCTCACTATCTGTGAGAGAATAGAATAACAGAATTTTAGTTTCCATAATCAACGAATTCGCACGATAGAATACAAGAATGTGAAATTTTTCCTAAGGGTTCTGCAGCCTCTCGAAGATAAGTACAGACGTCTCCGTACCGATCCGCAAGACTGTACTAAACCTGCTCATAACTCGTGAGACCTATGTAACCTAGGCTCTAATACCAACTTGTCACAACCCAAAATCTCACCTGTCATGATGGCGCCTATCTCAATACTAGGCAAGCCGAAAATCTCAATAAAATACCATATCTTTTAAATTTGAAAACAAAATAATTAATTTCAGCGGAGGGAATATCACAATTACAAATATAACACTCCCAAAACCCGGTGTCACTGAGTACATGAGCATCTAAATGGACACAAAGTTTGATAGATGAACATCACTGTCTAAAGTATAGAACAGTACAATAACTAAACAGGAAGGGAATCAAGTCCGCAGTCATCAAGCAACTACCTTGATACTCTCCAACAGAAATAAATCTGAATTCTAGCAGATGTCGTATCCGGGAGCTCCTGGATCTGCACACGAGGTGCAGAGTGTAGTATGAGTACAACTAACTCAATAAGTAACAAGATTAACCTCTGGGCTGAAAGAAATGATGAGCTCCGCAGGTACAGTCCAGTAAAAATAATGGTACAGAAATGTAGGCATGCTTTCAAGTTCAACAGTTAAACTCAATACAAGTGAAATAGATCAATACTGCATGATGTGAGGCATATGACATCTTAGTAAAAAGACCTCATGTAAATACTGGTCATAAATTATCCGGTCGCTTGGTACTGTTTATGGCCAATCCAGCCCAGGGGTGTTCCAACCCGTATATAAATACACATCGACTGACAGTCAGTCACTCAGTACAGTATAAGGCCAATCCATCCCTGGAATAATTTTATCCCCCAGATATAAATAATTCGATCAAGATCCATATCCAGGTAAACTCATTACAATACAAATAAGTAAGGCAAGTCCATGCCCTGGGAAAATCCCTCTCTCTATATATATATATATATATATATATATATATATATATATATATATATATATATATATATATATATATATAAGACAAGTCCATGCCCTGGGAAGTCCATCCCGAATTTTGATGATCATCTACGCTCACTAGGGGTGTGTACAGACTCCGGAGGGGCTCCTTCAGCCCAAGCGTAATACAAAGCCAATATGGCCTACTGCAGGCGGGCAGTCCCGATCCGTATAATAACAAAGCCTATAAGTCCTGCTGCAGACGGGCAGCCCCGATTCATAAAATAGTTAAGCCTATAAGGTCTACTGCAGGCGAGCAACCCCGATCCATAACAATAATAATGTATAAAGTCATTCTGGCCTGCTGCAGGCGAGCAGCCCCGATCCATTTAATAATAACATATATAAAGCCAAATGGTCTGTTGCGTTGCGCAGCTTAATCCCATAAATATCCTCACAATGGAAAATTATTACTGAGTGTGAAATGTATATTTTAGAACAATTAATTCAATAGCATCACGACCCCATGGGTCCAAAAATATCGGCACATAGCCTAAATATGATCTTTATTACTAGCCGCAGCTTAATTCTTCTATCAAGTGCCACATGTTCAGATAATAAAATGATTCTTTAATCTTACAACTGCACAGGATTTATTCAAGACACAATTTATATGAACACGTCCACATGCTCGTCACCTATCGTGTATGTAACCTCCAAACAATTTATATCATACCAAATTTGGGGATTCTCACTCTCAGAACCAAGTTTAGAAGTGTTACTTACCTCAAACCGTGTAATTCTTTACTCCGCTATGCCTTTGCCTCGTGAATTGGCCTCTAAACGCCTCGAATCTATCCACAATTCATTCGATCCAGTCAATAAAATTTATTGGAATTAATTCCATAAGAAAATACTAATTTCTCATAAAAATCCGAAATTTAGCTCAAACCCGCCCCCCGGGTCCACGTCTCAAAACCAGTCAAAAATGGTAGAATAACAAAGCTCATCCAACCACGAGTTCAACCATATAAATTTCACCAAATTCCGACATCAACTCGACCCTCAAATCTTCAATTAAAGTCTTTGAAGATTTCTACCATTTTCAACCCAATCTATACCCATTTGAACTCAACAATCTTTCCATAAACCTTATTGATATGTATAAATGATACTATTATACCTAAGGATCATACTCTTAATCACCCATCTTTACCCAAACTCGAAATTGAACACTAGGGGTTAGAACCTTACCTCTTGGTTGAAGATCTTGTGATATTTCCTTGTTGGATTTCAAAGCTTGAACATGATCTTGATTAACAAAGAACTTGATATTCTTCATCTCTCTAGAACACTCTCCCTTCTCTCTAAAAACGTTAGACTTTTGCTCCAAAATGAGCCCCAAAGCCTATTTATCATAATGGGGTCGGGTTATGAAAATAGAAAAATTGACCCTCCGAAAGCAGGTCTGCGGTCGCATAATGGACCACAGAATGGGTATGCGGGCCGCAAAATCGATCGCAAAATTGGTGCCCAAATCAGGGCTCTTTCGGTCCATTCTGCGACCAGTTTTGCGGTCGCAGAAGCAGTTTTGCGATCGCATAACTATTTTGCGATCGCATAATTGGTCGCATAATTGTATTTTTCCAGCTTTTGGTAATTTGGTCATAACTTCTTGTAGGAATGTCCAAATAACGAACGGTTTGAAGCATTAGAAACTAGACTCAAAGATCTTTCATTTGATAGGTAATACACCATCTAACACTTCGTGTCCCAATAGTTATACTCATTTGAAGGTAGGTCTTGTGTAAACTTACTTGAAACTTTAGTTTTATGAAATTTCCAACTTCTACATTCGATGCCGAAACCTATCGAATCAAGTCCGATTGACCTCAAATTTTGCACACAAGTCATAAATGACATAATGAAGCTATTCCAATTTCCATAATCAGATTCTGACCTCGATATCAAAATGTCAACTCCCCGGTCAAACTTCCCAAAAATTCAACTTTCGGCATTTCAAGCTTAATTCCACTACGGACCTCCAAATAATTTTCCAGACACGCTCCTAAGTCCAAAATCACCATACGGAGCTATTGGAATCATCAAAACTCTATTCCGAGGTCGTTTACATATAAGTCACCATCCGGTCAACTATTTCAACTTAAGCTTCCATCATGAAATTTTATTCTTCCAAGCTAACCCCGAAATACCTTAAAACCAAAATCGACAATTCACACAAGTCATAATACCTCGTAGGAAGTTATTCAAGACTTCAAATAGTTGAAAGGAGCGTAAATGCTAAAAACAACCGGTCGGGTCGTTACATAATATTTTCACGCTTACCCATTTAAGTTCACATACTTTATCCTCGCATACCTTGGTATGCATAATTAGAGCTTTTATTTGTATCACATTCATCATCTGGAGGACTCAAGGTTGTCATGCCCATCTTTTACATATGGCATGCTTCGTCTATCCTCAATTCGTACTTACACGTGGTACTTTATTTCTTGTGTGCCACTTCTATTACATATGACACCACCATGAAGATAACCTATCATGCTTAGGGGAAACCTGATGTCAAGTACAATTAAGGGTCATCTCGCTTGTCTTGTAACATTCCCTTTACGGATGATCAAGTGTATGTCACAACCCAATTTCACCTATAGGTCATGATGGCGCCCAACACTATAGCTAGGCAAGCCAATTAATATATTAAACATATATCGATAAAACTTAAATTCAAGAAAAATAATAAGACACCAAATTATACTAATGTGTGCCAAGACCTAGTGTCACAAGTGTATGAGCATCTAGTAGATTATACAAAACCTCAAATACTGTCTGAAATAAAAATAGACAGAATAAAAAATACAAGGAGAGACACTGGTAGCTGCAGAACGGCTCAGAAAGACATCTCATTACTATACCCCTGGGTAACGTGGGTGTAAGATGATAGGTCCCCCACTAGTACTTGCCTCAGGTCCTGCACAAAAAAGTGCAGCAAGTGTAGCATGAGTATGTAAACAACGTGTACCCAGTAAGTATCAAGCCTAATCTCAAAGTGGTAGAGACGAGATGGCCGACTTTGACACTCACTAAGGGTTATCAATAATAAATGGAATAAATTATAATTATTCAAATCAGCATGATTCACAGAGTTAACAATAATTTATTCAATTAGCAGAAATAATAAAAATACTTCAAATGCAACAATTTCCAATCTATTAATTAAATCCTTCAATTTCAATAAAACTTCCAATTTATCAAATAGCTTTACAAGCTGCAATTCAATTTCAATAAAATTTTCAATTTATCAAATAGCTTTACAAGCTACAATTCAATTGTCCAAAAATCGTGTAATTATTATTATTATCAAGCACGATTTTTGTCGAGGTCGTACGGCCCGATCCAGAGTTTCGTGTACACTGTCAAGGGATGTGTGGCACGATCCATAGATGCATCTATCCTGCCGAGGTGTTCGGCCCGCTCCGCAAGAAAGGAAGACATTTTCTTATGTACCTCCGGAATGAGAGTATATTTATTATAAGATAAATTCAAGAGGAAGAACAATTTCTCTAAACAATTAATTAAGTTAAATAGAAATTCAAGCATATGAGATTTCCATCCTTTAATATTTTTATCTAATAATTCACAACATATATATATAAATATATCAAATAATTTAATTAAGTAAAGACAACAATTTACATAAGTAATTCATGCTTTTGAGTCCTAAACTACCCGGACTTTAGCATTAATAGTAGCTACGCACGGACTCTCGTCACCTCGTGTGTACGTAGCCCCCACAATTAGCAATAATTATGTAATTTAATCACCTATGGGATAATTTCCCCCTCACAAGATTAGACAAGAGACTTACCTCGTCTTGCTCTAATTTAATCCACTAGTAGGCCTTTTCCTCAATTATCCAACTTCGATTGGCTTGCATCTAATCAAAAATAATTCGATACAATCACTAAAATTTGTAGGAACCAATTCTATAAGAAAATACTATATTTTCAATAAACATTCCGAAATTAATTAAACATTCGTCTGTGGGGCCCACATCTCGAAATCCGGCGAAAGTTAAGAAATCCGACAACCCATTCAATTACGAGTCCAACCATACCAGTTTCACTCAAATCCGACTCCGAATCGATACTAAAATCTCAAAAATCCGTTTCTATGAGATTTCTAAAACAATTCCCAACTTTCAATCTCAAAACACTAATTTATGGTGAAAACAATGATATACTTGTATATGTAGACGAAATCCAAGTTAGAATCACTTACCCTAATGTTTTTCCCTTGAAAATCTGTCAAAAGTCGCCTCTGCTCAAGCTCAAGTTCGTCAAATATGGCAAATGGGACGAATGCCTTCTTTTATAAACTGCTCAGGCAGCCTTCGAAATTGGGCCTCGATCGTGGCTTCGATCGTGGCCCTCGAGCCTGGGCTTCGATCATGGCTTCGAGTCTGGGACTCGGTCATGGCCTCGATCATGGCATCGAGCCTGTGCCTTCGATTGTGACCCTCGATCTTGGGTCTTGATCCTGGCCCTCGAGCTGGACCTTCGATCATGGCCCTCGAGCTGGACCTTCGATCACGGTCCTCGAGCTGGACCTTCGATCATGGTTTTGATACACAAGCTCGAGCCTAAGCCTTATCAACCCTAGGCTCGATACCTGGGCTCGATATCTGGGCTCAATATCTGGGCTCGATATCCGGCTCGATCACAGCCCAGAATGTCCAACAGAAGAGGAAAAATTGCAGCACCTTTTTAAGTCCAACTTTTGATCCGTTAACCATCCGAAACTTACCCGAGGCCCTCGGGACCTCAACCAAATATACCAACAAGTCCTAAAATATCATACGAACTTATTTGAAATCTCAAATCACATAAAACGATGCAAAAATCACGAATCATGCTCCAATTCAAGCTTAATGAAACTTAGAATTTCCAAAATCTACATTCGATGTCGAAACCTATCAAATCAAATCCGATTGACCTCAAATTTTGCACACAAGTCATAAATGATATAACGGAGCTATGAAAATTTTCAGAACTGGATTCTGACTCCGATATCAAAAAGTCAACTCCCCGGTCAAACTTCCAAACTTAAATTCCTATTTTAGCCATTTCAAGCCTAATTTAACCACGGACTTCCAAATAAAATTCCGAACACGCTCCTAAGTCTAAAATCACCATACGGAGCTGTTGGAACCGTCAAAATGCTATTCCGGGGTCGTTTTCTCAAAATGTTGACCGAAGTCAAACTTGGCCTTTTAAGGCCAACTTAAGGAACCAAGTGTTCCGATTTCAACCCAAACACTTCCAAATCCTGAACCAACCATCCCCGCAAGTCATAGATCATAAAAAGCACATACGGGAAGTTTTATTTTAGGGAACGGGGTTCTAAAAGTTAAAATGATCGGTTGGGTCATTACATTCTCCACCTCTTAAACAAACGTTCGTCCTCGAACGTGTTTAGAATTATACCTGAAGTGCTAAATAAGTGTGGATATCTGCTCCGCATGTTTTCCTCGGCCTCCCAAGTCGCTTCCTCGACTGGTTGGCCCCTCTACTGGACTTTTACTGAAGAAATCCTCTTGGACCTCAACTGGCGAACCTGTTTATCAAGAATGGCAACTGGCTCCTCTTCATAACCCAAGCTATTATCTAGCTGAACTGTGGTGAAGTCTAACACATGTGATAGGTCGGCATGATACTTCCGGAGCATAAATACATGGAAAATCAGATAAACTCCCGATAGGCTGGGAGGCAATGCAAGCTCATAAGCAACCTCCCCAACTCGTCTCAACACCTCGAATTGGCCTATAAACTTTGGGCTCAACTTGCCCTTCTTCCCGAATCTCATGATTCCCTTCATCGGCGAAACCTTCAAGAGAACTTTTTCACCCATCATAAAGGATAAATCTCGCGCTTTCTGTTCTGCATAACTCTTCTGTCTGGACTGTGCTGTACGAAGTCGCTCCTGAATCAACTTTACCTTTTCCAAGGCATCTTTCACCAAATCAATACCATATAACTTAGCCTCACCGAGCTCAAACCACCCGATGGGCGAACGACATCTCCGACCATATAAAGCCTCAAATGGAGCCATCTCGATGCTGGATTGGTAACTGTTATTATAAGCAAACTCGGCCAAAGGCAAGAAACGATCCCACTGACCTCCAAAGTCAATCACACATGCCCTGAGCATATCCTCCAAAATCTGAATTGTCCGCTCTGATTGCCCGTCGGTCTGCGGATGAAAGGTTGTGTTGAGCTCTACACGGGTCCCCAACTCACTATGTACTGCTCTCCAAAAATTTGAAGTAAACTGAGGGCATCTATCTGATATGATGGAAATTGGCACGCCGTGCAACCGAACTATCTCCTGAATATATATATATATGGGCCAACCTCTCTGATGCGTAAGCCGCCTGTGATGCGGTAACCTAACTACAAAGTCCATAGTGATGCGTTCCCATTTCCACTTTGGTATAGTCATCTGCTGAAGTAAGCCGCCTGGCCTCTGGTGCTCATATTTAACTTGCTGACAATTTAGACACCTAGTTATACACTCAAATATGTCCTTTTTCATTCGTCTCCACCAATAATGCTGCCTCAAATCACGATACATCTTCGTAGCACCTGGATGAATAGAATACCGGGAACTGTGTGCTTCCTCTAGGATCTTTTTCCTCAGTCCATCCACATTAGGAACACATAGACGATCCTGGAGTCGCAGAACACCATCTGCTCCAATAGTAACTTCCTTGGCACCACCCCGTAGTACCGTTTCTCGAAGAACCATTAAGTGTGGATCATCATACTGGCGAGCCTTGATCTGTTCAAATAGTGAAGACTGAGCTACAACACATGCAAGAACTCGGTTGGGCTCTGAAATATCCAGCCGCACAAGTCTGTTGGCCAAGGACTGAATATCTGAAGCCAATGGCCTCTCCTCTGCTGAAATGAAAGCCAAATTACCCATACTCTCCGCCTTTCTACTCAAGGCATTTGCAACCACATTTGCTTTGCCCGGATGATACAGGATAGTAATATCATAGTCTTTTAGTAATTCCATCCATCTCCGTTGCCTCAAATTTAGGTCCCTCTGCTTGAACAAATGCTGCAAACTGCGATGATCAGGGTAAACTTCATAAGACACCCCATAAAGATAATGCCTCCAAATCTTAAGAGCATGAACAATCACAGCTAACTCCAAATCATGTATCGAATAATTTTGCTCGTGGGGCTTCAGTTGATGTGAAGCATATGTAATAACTCGCCCTTCCTGCATTAATACACAACCCAAACCAACGCGTGAAGCGTCACAATATACTGTATATATCCTCGAACCAAAAGGAAACACTAACACTGGTGTTGTAGTCAATGCTGTCTTGAGCTTCTGAAAGCTTACCTCACAATCATCGGACCATCGGAACGGAGCACCCTTCTAGGTTAATTTGGTCAAAGGTGCTGCAATAGACGAAAACCCCTCTACGAACCGACGATAATAACCTGCCAAACCCAAAAAACTCCTGATCTCAATCGCCGAAGTGGGACGATGCCAATTTTGAACTGCCTCAATCTTTTTAGGATCAACTTTAATTCCCTCACCCGATATAATATGACCCAAAAATACTACAGACTCAAGCTAGAACTCACATTTAGAGAACTTAGCATATAGCTTTTGTTCCCACAACATCTGAAGCACTACTCTCAAGTGCTGCTCATGTTCCTCCTTACTGCGCGAGTAGATCAAAATGTCATAAATGAAGACAATGACAAACGAATTAATATATGGCCTGAATACCCTGTTCATCAAATCCATAAACGCTGCCGGGGCGTTAGTTAAACCGAAGGACATCACCAGAAACTCATAATGACCATATCTAGTCCGAAAAGCAGTCTTCGAGACATTCAAATCCCAAATCTTCAACTGATGGTACCCTGACCTCAAGTCAATCTTAGAGAACATCCTAGCACCCTGCAACTGATCAAATAGATCATCAATACGTGGCAACGGGTACTTTTTCTTAATAGTGACTTTGTTCAGTTGACGATAATCAATACACATCCGCATTGTTCCATCCTTCTTCTTCACAAATAATACTGGTGCACCCCAAGGCGATACACTTGGTCTGACGAACCCTTTGGCTAGTAACTCCTCGAGTTGATCTTTTAATTCTTTCGGAGCCATGCGGTACAGTGGGATAGATATAGGGTAGGTATCTTGAGCCAAGTCAATACAGAAATCAATATCACGATCAAGTGGCATACCTGGAAGATTTAAAGGAAATACATCGGAGAACTCCCGAACTACAAGCACTGAATCAATAGCCGGAGTCTCTGCAGTAGTATCCCGAACATAGGCTAGATAAGCCAAGCAACCCTTCTCAACTATGTGTTGAGCCTTTATAAAAGAAATAACTCGATTAAATGAACTAACAGACGAACCCTTCCACTCCAGCTTAGGCAATGCTGGAATAGCTAAGGAAACGGTCTTGGCATGACAATCCAGAATAGCATGATATGGAGATAACCAGTCCATGCCCAGAATAATTTCAAAATCGGTCATCTCAAGCAATAGGAGATCTGCTCTAGTTTCATAACCACAGAATGTAATAATACATGACCGGTAGATCCCGTTTACAACCACAGAATCACCCACATGAGTGGACACATAAACAGGAGTACTCAAGGACTCACGAGAAATACCCAGGAATAGAGCAAATAGAGATGACACATATGAATACGTAGATCCTGGATCAAATAATACTGAGGCATCTTTGCCGAAAATAGAAATAATACCTGTAATCACGGCATCTGAGGCCTCTACATCTGGTCTGGCCATAAAAGCATAGAACCGAGTCGGAGCACCAACTGGTTGGCCTCCGCCCGGCTGACCTCTACCTCTAGGATGACCCCTACCTACCTGTCATCCACCTCTTGGTGGTCAGACTACTGGTGGAGCAACTAGTGCTGTAATCATAGGCTGTTGACCCTGCTGCACTGGTCTACCCCGTAGTCTGGGGCAGAATCTCTGCATGTGACTGGGGTCCCCGCACTCGTAACAACTTTTCGGTGTGATGGGTTGCTGACTAAGTGCTTGGCCCTGGGGACCTGAATACCTACTGGAAGGACTCTCTGGTATAGCACTGAGATAAGGTCGCACTGGAGCACCCCGAAGAGGCGGTGGTGCTGGATATGGGGGCCTGCTGGACTGCCCTCTCACGAACTGACCTCTGCCCCCAGACGGAGCACCTCTGAACTCTCCAGACTACCTAAACCGCTTATCTCTCGTAACCTCCTCTCAGCTCCGCTGACGTACACCCTCAATCCTACGGGCTATCTCCACAGCTAGCTCATAAGAAGTACACATCTAAACCTCTCGAGCCATAGTGGCCCGAATGCCAGTATGTAAACCTGCAACAAACCTCTGTACTCTCTCTGCCTCAGTAGGGAGTATCATAAGTGCATGGCGAGATAACTCAGAAAACCTCGCCTCATAATCGGTCATTGATATCTGACCTTACTGGAGCTGCTCAAACTGAAACCTCAATTCTTCCCTCTAGGAGGGTGGAATATACATGTCCAGGAAGATACGAGTGAACCTGTCCCAAGTTATGGGAGGAGAATCTGCTGGTCTGCTAAGAACAAAAGACTGCCACCATCTACGGGCTCTACCCTCTAGCTGAAAAGTAGCAAAGTCTACCCCATAAGACTCCAATATCCTTATGTTGTACAGTCTATCCTTGCACTGATCAATGAAATCCTGGGGATCCTCATGTCACTCACCCTCAAAAACAGGAGGATATAGTCTAGTCCATCTGTCTCATAGTTTCTGCGGAACAGCGGCTACAGCTGGCCTGGGCTCAGGTGTAGCTGCTGCCACTGGCTGGGCTCCACCCACGGGTAGTGCACCTTGGGTCTGATATACAGCAGTTGCCTGTCCATGAGCCTGTGCGGTAGGGGTCTGTGCTCCCCTGCCCGCCTGAGATGTGGCTGGGTCTACCGGAAATAAACTGGCCTGAGTCATATTATCCATGAACCGCAGCATACGACCCATGAGATCCTGAAATCTCGGTGCAGATGTGAAATCCACCGGAGCTGGCTCTGCCATAGGCACCTCATCCTATTCCTCAACAATGGGGTTCTCTGCTGGACCTACTGGCAGCATAACTGGAACAGTCCTAGGACGTCCTCACCCTCTACCACGGGCTGGAGCCCTCCCTCGACCTCTAACAACATGGGGAGTAGCTCTTCCCTGATCTGGAACCTCATTAGAGCGTGTTCTCACCATCTGTGAGAGAGTAAAAGAAAGATATTTAGTAGAAATACTACATTAATTGAACGATGGAATATGAAGAAAGGTAGTTTCCTAACACCCTTTAGCCTCTCGAAGATAAGTACAGACGTCTCTGTACCGATCCGCAAGACTCTATTAGGTCTGCTCATAACTTGTGAGACCTACGTGAACGTAGTTCTCTGATACCATGTTGTCACAATCCAATTTCACCTATAGGTCGTGATGGCGCCCAACGCTATAACTAGGCAAGCCAACTAATACATTAAACATATATCGATAAAATTTAAATTCAAGAAAAATAATAAGACACCAAATTATACCAATGTGTGTGACAAGACCTGGTGTCACAAGTGTATAAGCATCTAGTAGATTATACAAAACCTCAAATATTGTCTAAAATAAAAATAGACAGAATGAAAAATACAAGGAGAGACACCGGTAGCTGCAGAACGGCTCAGAAAGACATCTCACCACTATGTCCCTGGGTAACGCGGGTGTAAGACGATAGGTCCTCCACTAGTACTTGCCTCAGGTCCTGCACAAAAAAGTGCAGTTAGTGTAGCATGAGTACGTAAACAACGTGTACCCAGTAAGTATCAAGCCTAATCTCGAAGTGGTAGAGACGAGATGGCCGACTTTGACACTCACTAAGGGTCATCAATAATAAATGGAATAAATTATAATTATTCAAATCATCATGATTCACAGAGTTAACAATAATTTATTCAATTAGCATAAATAATTAAAATCCTTCAAATGCAATAATTTCCAATCTATTAATTAAATCCTTCAATTTCAATAAAACTTCCAATTTATCAAATAGCTTTACAAGCTACAATTTAATTGTCCAAAAATCATGTAATTATTATTATTATTATCAAGCACGATTTCTGTTGAGGTCGTATGGCCAGATCCAGAGTTTCGTGTACACTGCCGAGAGAAGTGCGGCACGATCCATAGATGCATCTATCCTGCCGAGGCGTTCGGCCCGCTCCACAAGAAAGAAGGACATTTTCTTATGTACCTCCGGAATGAGAGTATATTTATTATAAGATAAATTCAGGAGGAAGAACAATTTCTCTTAACAATTAATTAATTTAAACAGAAATTCAAGCATATGAGATTTCCATCCTTTAATATTTTTATCTAACAATTCACAACATATATATAAATATATCAAATAATTTAATTAAGTAAAGACTACAATTTACACAAGTAATTCATGCTTTTGAGTCCTAAACTACCCGGACTTTAGCATTAATAGTAGCTACGCACGGACTCTCGTCACCTCGTGCATACGTAGCCCCCAAAATTAGCAATAATTATTTAATTTAATCACCTATGGGATAATTCCCACCTCACAAGATTAGACAAGAGACTTACCTCGTCTTGCTCTAATTCAATCCACTAGTAGGCCTTTTCCTCAATTATCCAACTTCGATTGGCTCGAATCTAACCAAAAATAATTCGATACAATCACTAAAATTTATAGGAACCAATTCTATAAGAAAATACTATATTTTCAATAAAATTCCCAAAATTAATTAAAAATTCATTTGTGGGGCCCATATCTCGGAATCCGGCAAAAGTCACGAAATCCGACAACCCATTCAATTACGAGTCCAACCATACCAGTTTCACTCAAATCCGACTCTGATTCGATACTGAAATCTCAAAAATCCGTTTCTATGAGATTTTTAAAAAAATTCCCAACTTTCAATCTCAAAACACTAATTTATGGTGAAAATAATGATATACTTGTATATGTAGACCAAATCCGAGTTAGAATCACTTACCCCAATATTTTTTCCTTGAAATTTGTCAAAAGTCGCCTCTGCTCAAGCTCAAGTTCGTCAAAAATGGCAAATGGGATGAATGACTTCTTTTATAAACTGCCTAGGCAGCCTTCGGAATTGGGCCTCGATCGTGGCTTCGATCGTGGCCCTCGAGCCGGGGTCTCGGTCATGGCCTCCATCATGGCATCGAGCATGTGCCTTCGATCGTGACCCTCGATCTTGGGTCTTGATCCTGGCCCTCGAGCTGGACCTTCGATCGTGGCTTCGATACACAAGATCGAGCTTGAGCCTCGTCAACCCTAGGCTCGATACCTGGGCTCGATATCTGGGCTTGATATCTAGCTCGATCACAGCCCAGAATGTCCAACAGAAGAGGAAAAATTGTAGCAGTTTTTTAAGTCCAACTTTTGATCCGTTAACCATCCGAAACTCACCCGAGGCCCTCGGGACCTACCCAAATATACAAACAAGTCCTAAAACATCATACTAACTTATTTGAAATCTAAAATCACATCAAACGACGCTAAAATCACGAATCATGCTCCAATTCAAGCTTAATGAAACTTAGAATTTCCAACTTCTACATTCGATGTCGAAACCTATCAAATTAACTCCGATTGACCTCAAATTTTGCACACAAGTAATAAATGTCATAATGGAGCTATGAAAATTTTCAGAACTGTATTCTGACTCCGATATCAAAAAGTCAACTCCCTGGTCAAACTTCCAAACTTAAATTTCAATTTTAGCCATTTCAAGCCTAATTTAACTACGGACTTCCAAATAAAATTCCGAACACGCTCCTAAGTCTAAAATCACCATACGGAGCTGTTGGAATCGTCAAAATTCTATTCCGGGGTCGTTTTCTCAAAATGTTGACCGAAGTCAAACTTGGCCTTTTAAGGCCAACTTAAGGAACCGAGTGTTCCGATTTCAACCCAAACACTTCCAAATCCCGAACCAACCATCCCCGCAAGTCATAAATCATAAAAAGCACATACAAAAAGTCTTATTTTAGGGAACGGGATTCTAAAAGTTAAAATGACCGGTTGGGTCATTACACAAGAAGTCCCTTTTTTGGGAAGGTGTCTTTGGTCATTATTGACACTATTTTAACTATGCCATACTTGTTATGAGTCATACTATGTTTACCAAAAACTTGACTGATTTACATTCACTTATCAATTAGATCCATATCACCTCTCTATATCTTGTCATGATAATTTAAGATGCAACATCTTCATTTACAATATTCTTTTTTTTGTACCTTTGCTAAACTCGTTAATGGTGATTACCATAGTAAACAGTTGCTCCAACATCTTGACCAACAATCTTGAATTGAAATCTAGGGTCTAACATAGGTTCCCTTATTCTTATCCTTTAGTAAAATACTTTATTAGTCAGGACACAATCCTGGCAATACTAGCTGACATCATCACCTTATTTTCTTCCATGATTTCTTTGTATTCGACTGATAATTCTTATTAACCAAAGTCATACGTGTTGACTGTATCAGTCCCAATCTATTCTCAATGTATCTTTCCATTTTGAACACATCTTACACTTTCTGGTTATTAGCCCAAAGATCTTGTATTATAACTTGAACCTTGAGCTTTATTCTCGTCACTTCTATATCTTCCATAACAGGTAATCAATACGATCGAGAATCCGTACTCTCACTTCAGGCACAAATGCACGATATAGAGTATGAAGAAAGTGAAACTCCCTAGATGTCATTGTAGCCTCCCTGATATAAGTGTGGCCGGCAACACACCGATAAGAGAGACTCTACTTGACACGGCTACATAGACTTCCTAGGACTCGACTTAGAACCTAGTGCTCTGATATCATGTTTGTCACGACCCAAAATCACGTGACCGCCACCCGGCACACTACCCGGCTCGAGCGAACCAAACCATGTGATGCATGAAAATCAATTTAACTGTGGAAGCTCCTTGAAAATCATATACATTTTCAAGTTAAATGATAAAATATTTTCCAATTCAAAATCACACATGACGTCTTTCATGATAATAACAATGAGACTAAGTAAAATAAATATACTTTCATGTATGTCGTGTACAACCCCATTATTACAACCTTTCACAACTATCTATGGAGCCTCTATACCAAGAATAGAACCAACGGTTGGAGTAATTTCAATAAAATAAAATAAGAAAGAACATGATAGCTACCACGAGATAAAAGTGGTGCTTCATAATACCTCAAAAAGAGAGTTATCCTAGCCCGACCGCATGTCACGTATCATACATAATCCTGACACATATAAAGTAGGCAGGGCCCTGGAGGGGGGCCCTAAGGGCTGAGTACACCACATCGGTACTCAAAAAGTGTCATAGACTCTCTCTAACTTAAGTTCTTGGGACAAACTTTATAAAAACAGTGCACCAATATTTGATATAAAATGATAAGAAATTTTATCAATTCATGACCCTTGTTATTTTAAATAACAACCAAGTGAAATATAACCCACAATATAAACTTTTAAAACATTTACATCAATCCAAGATTTTGGATAAAATCATACAAAATCATTCCATTTGCTTTAAGTCATCGAAATCACTTTCGGCTCCTTAGGCCTAAACATAAGAAAATCATCCTTACCTTTCACTGGGAGTACTATACCATCACCGATACAAGAAGGTCAACTAGGTTATGTACCTAGCGGCAAGTATCATATACCCTACTTGCTCAGGTCGTCTCATCGTAGTGTCGTACGAATCGACTCAGCCATGCTAATAATAGCACAAAATAGTACTCTCTCGAGGGAGAGCACTCTATCGTAGTCTATACCACAAAGTGGCCATCTACGCCTACACCGGTACATGTAGTTTCATGACAACGAACACAATATATTCGAAGTCAATCTCGGTGAACACAAGTAACTCCCAAAACGTTTGATACTTCAAAAATAGATTCATAGCATAGTAGCTTCAAAGGATCTATTTTTATCAACTCATAGAATTTATAGAAAAACTAAATCATTTGAACAAAATTTAAATAAACAACCTTTAACATGCTAAAGCCTTTAGCAATCTAACATCAATCTTTAAAAGATACCACATGTGCTATTCTGCTCGACAATTTCCAAGAGAAATACTTTTCATGAAAACTTATCTTTAGCACTCAAATATGTATACTCTTGTCAATACGTAAGTTTTTGATAAAAACTTATAACATTTACCTTGAGTGTCATTTTGCCAACAAGATTTAAAATAAAATATTTATAAAATAGCATGACGCTACATATGCAACATAATATTTTAATACATAGAGACATCCGTACTTGTTTGTCCCCACAAGCACGAAAGCACATTTGCAAACAGCTTAAGTATTAACTCAAAACATGCTTTTAGAGAAAGTCCCTCACGAAGAGTAAGTTTTAATCAACTTACCTCGCTTTCACTTTATTAACATTCACAAGCTTTGAATCCTCCTCCATCATTCCAATGTTGATTAAAATGCTCAACATCACCAACAAGTCTATATCTACAATTAGACATCCTAGTTATATCAAAATATGACATAAGATATTGATCAACATCCATATATGGCTCATAAGCTTCCAACAACTAAAATCGCCAAATAGTTTTACATGCTAGACCATTCAACTTCATTCTTATGTTTTAATACCCATTCGAACTCATTAATGATACTACATCAATTGTCTATTGCCACCAAGTTTGTCACGACCCAAAACTTAACATGTCGTGATGGCGCCTATCGATGGTACTAGGCAAGCCGATGTTCCCAATATATTCAAGTAACTCAATGGAAAAGGTAGTTTAAAACTTTTTCATATCAGAAATATTTCATAAAAACCAAAGTTGAACTCAATATAGAATCAAAATGCGGAAACTAGCCCCAAACATCGGGGTGTCACTAAGTCATGAGCATCAAGACAAACAAACTAATACAACCAGTGCCTAAGTATCAATACAAGATAGAAAGAAATATATAGTAGGAGAGACAAGGTCCTGCAGACGTCGGTAGCTGCCTCATAGTCTCCGGTACTCGATCACGCACGAACTCAACGACCTCTATGATCAAACACATCTAAATCTGCACATGAAGTGCAGGGTGTAGCATGAGTACAACCAACTCAGCAAGTAACAATAATAACCAAGCAACTGAAGATAATGACGAGCTACGCAGTTATAGTCCATTTTCAATAATTCCAACAGAGAATAGACATGATTTTAAATCCAGCAGTTTAAGTCAAATCAATTTATACAATTCAAGTTCATGTAATTCGGATATAAAATCTTTTAGAGAATTTCACAACAATGACAGATAGCAACTAAGTGCAACGACAAATGAAAGCAAGTACATGCTCTCAGGTAACAGTCACTCTGCTCGTCACAACAACTCAATCACTGGGATCTCAGCCCTCAGCACTCACACTCAATGGGTACCCGTGCTCACCGGGGGTGTTCAGACTCATGAGGGGCTCCTACATCCCAAGCGCTATAAGCACGGACAACTCACGTGTTGCACGGATAACTCACGTGCTATAATATCATATCTGGATCCGCACGAACAACTCACATGCTATAGTATAAACATAAGGATACGCACGGACAACTCACGTGCTATAATAATATATCTCACATTCAGGCTCTCGGCCTTGCTCAGTCTAAATCTCTCCAGTCTCTCGGGCTCTCAGAAATATCAGCCCAAACAATAATAATATGATGCATCAATAATGAACAATAGAGACTGAGATAAAATAACAAGAAAATTGTGACTGAGTGCAAACAACAATTAAGCAGATAGTTCAACATGTACACGACCTCTATGGGTCCCAACAGTACCAACATATAGCCTAAACATGGTTTCTAGTCAAATTTCTGCAACACATAGGGAGCACATAGCTATCAACAAGATATCCATCTTTACAGTTTCCATGGGACGGACCAAGTTATAATCCCCTCGGTGCACGCCCACACGCATGTCACCTAGCATGTGCGTCACCTCCAAAATACTCACATGACACAAAAATCTCGGGTTTCATACCCTCAGGACACGATTTAAAACTGTTACTTACCTCAACCGCGTAGAACTCTTACTCTGAAATTCCCTTTCCTCTCGAACCGGCCTCCAAATGACCCGAATCTAGCAACGAGCAATAAAATACGATCAATATGAGCTAAAGGAATGAATCCCACAACGAAAATACCAATTTATAGGCCAAATCCCGAAATTCACTCAAACTCGGCCCCCGGGCCCATGTCTCGAAATCCGACAAAAGTCACATAACCCAAAAGCCCATTCACTCACGAGTCTAACCATACCAAATTTACCAAAATCCGACATCAAATGGCCATTCAATTCCCCAAAATTAACTCTCCAAATCCCTAGCCTCAAACCTCCAAATTTCACCTCAAAAACTGACCAACTAGGTGTAAAATCAGTGGGGGGGAAACGTAATCATTGAAGAAAAATGGACACAAGGATCTTACCTCAAGAATTCCCCTCGAAAAACCCTCTCAAAATCTCTAAAATCCGAGCTCAAAATGTTAGAAATGGTGAAAAATCTCGAAACCTCATATTTATGTGTTCTTCCCAGGTCTTCCGCACCTACGGCCCAAATCCCGCTTCTGCGGTCCCGCTTTTGCGGTTGAAAGTTTGTTTCTGCGGAAATCACTAACTTCTCCACCTACCGCACCTACGCACTTATTTCTGCTTCTGCGAAAGCGCTTCTGCGCAATAGGTCTGCATCTTCACCTCGCATGTGCGGAAAGAACCTCACACCTGCGGCCACTACCAAACCTTCTCCTTTTCGCTTCTGCGGGCTCCCACCTGCGGTTCCCACTCCGCAGGTGCGATTACTACAGCAGTAGCAAAACTTCAGCTGCTTTCTCAACTTACTTCCAAGTCCGTTAACCACCCAAATTCAACCCGAGCCCCTCGGGACCTCAACCAAACATACCAAAAAGTCATATAACACCATACAAACTTAGTCAAACCTTTGAAACACTCAAAACAACACCAAAACACCAAATTACCCTCGGATTCAAGCCTAAGGACTTCTAAACTTTCGAATTCTACAAATGACGTCGAAACCTACCAAACCACGTTCGAATGACCTCAAATTTTACACACACACTAAAAATGACACCACGAACATACTCCAATTTCTGGAAATCCATTCCAGCCCCGATATCAAATTTTTCACTACCGATCGAAATCGCTAAATTTTCAACTTCCACTAATTCAAGCCTAATTTCAATACGAACCTCCAAATCACATTCCGGACGTGCTCCTAAGTCCAAAATCACCTAACGGAGCTAACAGAACCATCAAAATTCAAATCCGAGATTGTTTACACATAAGTCAACATCTGGTTGACTTTTCCAACTTAAGCTTCTACTTTAGAGACTAAGTGTCTCAGTTCACTTTTGAGTGTAGAGTTTCTTTTCTACCAGTGGGGTGTGTGTTGAGATTTGAATTTGAATCCGGTTGAGAACATGTCAAGAGAATGAATGCGAGCTTAGCGAATGATTGAGGTATTTTATGGTTGGTGTTGCATGAGCTTGAGAAGAATTTTTGTTGAACTCACTGCGGGATTATGACAATAGTAGAGTATGGGTATGGTAAGTTATCAGATATTTTGTTATATGTCTTTGAGCCAAGTGGGGGAGTCTACTATCTACGATTTGATTGCATGGTTATGTGTTATATTAGTTTTGGTCTGAGGCATACTGGTAGATCAGTTATGACTTACAAAGGTTGAGATCGAGGAAGACTCGAGTACTAAAATTCCTGAATACGGGTTATATTGCGCTTTATGAGTATATGAAAATCATGAGATGAGTGAGTTGTTATTTGTGAAGGATGTAGTGCACACGGAGTATGAATTTGATTTGTGGTGTTAAGGTAGGGTTACTTCTTTGGGTGTTATTGTGCTAATGGGGCATGTGTCTTTCGGCCCATTTGGGCGGTGCAATTTAGATTTGAGCAAAGTGGGTGACTCCCGAGAAGGTTCTAATGGGTTTGATATTTATATATAGCAATTGAGAATTTTTTCGAACTTGTGTGTGGAGAGAATCTAAGATTTGCATTTGATGGTGTCGGGACTTGCGGTAATTCTGTATGACTATGGATTCTACATTTCATTATACGAAAGGTACAATTTTAAATTCACATAAGGTATTTTCAGAGTGGGTGTTTCGGTTGTGGTATTTATGGTGGTAATTATGATGTGGTGAGGCTTTACAGATGTTTTGGTGGCAATATTCTTGGGTTTGGTGATATGTGTGTCTTGGTCGAGTTAGAGGAATTCAGTTATGATAGCTTGGTTATGTGCAAATGGATTTCAGAGTGTTCTTGATAGTTTCTACCATAGTTTGAACCGGATATTTTATACCGATATGGGGAACGTGTTGTGTATTGTGATTTCCTCCTGGAAGGAAGCAATAGAAGGTTTCTAAATGACCGGGTATGTAATTTGATGGTTATCCAGAGTTGATAATGAGATTCTTGTGCTTGTAACATGATGTCATGATAGATGTGGTGTGTTGTGCGGGATTAAAATTTACATGTGTAATGTGGCAGTTCATTCCTGAAGGTAAGGTCACGAATTCTGGGCAGAATGGTCAGTTTCACATATTTAGATGAATGTTATAACTGCTCAGTAATCCTTGAGAAGGTGCGCATTTCAGAAGGCGCATTGTGTTTTGACTTATGGATGTTCATCGGTATTGCGGTACTCACCTGGTTGATAGATTGCTGATATTCAAATTATTGCTATGTGGCACAGAAGAATTATAAAAGTATTCCTCGTGGGATGATTGTGCATGAAATATGTGTTATTCATTCGAATGTTGGAGTCAGAATCAGTTACTGTAAGGCCCCGTTAAAAAATTTCTAATGATTTAAGATTTTAAAGTGCGCCAACGGTATTTGGGAATAACATATTTGAGTATTAAAGGAGACTCATGGGATAGAACCACATCATTTTGAAATGAAAATATATGTTTAATGTGTGTTGGAACATACTAAGGAGTTTTGTGAATGACAAGAACTTGTGTGGAACAAGTTGGATACATTAAGTGGAAATGATGATTCAATTGGCATAAGACCCGAATTCAAATGCATATAACTCGCTCAATAAAAATACTTAGGAGGTGATCTACCTATCAAATTAAATCCCATTGAGTCTAGTTTCCAACGCATCAAACCGTTCATCATTTGGATATTTCTACAGAAAGTTATGGCTATTTTACCGGACCTAAACCATATGCGCGACCAGATGCACGGTTGCGCATATTAGAGGGTATTCTGCCTCAGGTGCGCGACCAGGTGCGCGATCGCGCACGTAGGAGCCCATTTAATACTCCCAAGCCCGGATAGAGAGAGGGGTTAAGTCATTTTTGAGCTAAAACCTGATATTTTTATAGAGAAGTGAGAGTGTTCTAGAGAGAGAAAGAAGTTCAAGTGTTTTGTTCATCAAAATCTTATTCAAGCCTTGAAATCCAACAAGGAAATCTCACAAGATCTTCACTCAAGAGGTAAGATTCAAACCTCTAGTCTTCAATTTCGAGTTTGGGGTAAAAGATGGATGATTAGGAGTATGATTCTTGGGTGTAAAGAGTATTATTTATATATGCTTGTACCAATAAGGTTTGTGGGAAGATTATTGAGCTCAAATAAGTAAAGATTGGGTTGTGGAATGAAGGAAATCTTCTAGAAGAACTTTGTAGCCAAATTTGCACACCTAGTGTTTGATAAAATGCTCAAATGAGCTGAAACCACGAATATCTTCCTAATTTGTGTTCAATTTTGTTATGTCTCAAAATAGATTGGGATTGCTAGGATTTTCGGAATGTCGTAGTAATTTAAGAAAAGCTCAAAATGAGGTATGTTGGATAAACTACTCTCTTAGAATTGAGTTCCATGATGTTCCCGTAAGTTTCAAGTATGGTTGTCCCAAATTCCTTATTCTATGTTCTGAGATGTTCCCAATAAATTCGATTGTCTCGAATAAGCAAAGTATCGAGAATTATGTATTCAAAACATGTTACGAATGTTCCTATAACATTATGTTATCCTTTGGGAATGTATTCAAGAATGATATGTGTATTAAAATGCTATGTCTTTGAGTCATGTTTCAAATAAAGGCTATGGTGCCAAATTGTGTGAGAAAATCTTAATATGCTTAAAACTCTTAATTGCCCATATGCATAGCTAAAGTCTTGATTGGAAATGTCTTATTGTTGATAATCTATAAAGATGGTTGGAAGTGAAATAAGTGAGCTGGAGGTATCAAGTGTGGCCAACGTGCTAAGGATGAAAATTATACTTGTGGCCAATGGTGCCAATGAAATAAAATGATGTGAGAAAGGTTATGAAATGAGTCTTGATTCAACTATTCTGAATTGACTTCGAAAATAGATTTGCCTAAAAGCTTATGTACTCAAGTCATGCCCAAATGTGGCTATTTTATCTAATGCTATGCTTTGTAAGTATTTCTAATGTGTTTTGAACTCTTATATATTCATGAGTCGAAATGGTGTATTGCCCTTTTTGGGAGAAGTATTTCAAGAATAAATGATGTGTTACTCGTTTATGATTTTAACTTGTGCTTCGATTGCCAATCATTTTACTCCATTTCTTGGAAAGAAATCCATTGTGTTTAAAGTATTCATTACTAATAAACTTAAAGTCGTGATTTCCAAAATATTTTATTTGTTAATATTTATGATGATGATCCATGAATATAAAAGAAATGAAAGTGTGGAATATGAAATACGGTCAATGTGCCATGAATGAAGAATCATATATATGGCCAAGAGAGCCAATGAAATAATGATGTTGAAAGTTATTGAAAGTGCCAATGAGGCTATATACGGTATGAAAGGTTATGAGGTAAATGCATTTGTATTGTTGTTTCCTTTGTAAGCAAATGAAAAATATTTTCGAGAGTATCGATAGTCACCGAGGAAGGGTAGGTTGAAATAACCTAACCCCGAAACTACACGTGCCGGTGTACGAGTGGATTATAATTATTCCCCTTATTTGGGATGAGATTGATATGATAAAATTATTCCCCTTATTTGGGATGAGATTGATATGATAAAATTATTCCCCTTAATTGGGATGAGATGATTGATAGAAATGTATGATGTCGATCCACACGACATTGTGGTGAGATGGCCTAGCCGATCGGGTCATGATCGGACACCATGTCACACACATGGTGGTGATTGTGCTGAAAATTTTAATTGAAATTATGATTGTGGTTGATGTCTCTAATGATATGGCCTAGCCGATCGGGTCATGATCGAACTCTGTGCTAAAAGTACGGTGGTATTGGTATTGAGAGTGATTGTGGTTGACGTCTCTAATGAGATAGCCTAGTCGATCGGGTCGCGATCGAACTCTGTGCTAAAAGTACGGTGGTATTGGTATTGTGAACATTGGTATTGTGAACATTGGTATTGTGAATGATGGTATTGTGAACAGTGGTATATCGGTGCTAAAGATCTCCCAACCAAAAATAATATTATTATCATATTTTGATTATCACTTCACAGTGTTATCTTCATATTTTGGGAATTATTATGTTTTAACTTGGCACTTGAATATCATTGATTGTTGATTGTTTTTTCCATGGTTTTTCCTTTATTAAATTGGCATTCTATTTTGAAAGAGGTCAGTTAGCTTTACATACTAGTACTATTCCATATGTACTAACGTCCCCTTTGCCGGGGGCGCTGCATCTTTAATGGATGTAGGTGGTTCATCAGCGGGCAACTTTGGTCCTCGTTAGCAGTCTCTCTCTATTCAGCAGGTTTTAGTGAGCCCTACTTTATTCTTGGCTTGATGTCATTCGAGTTGTATATTGTGTTTTGAGGTATAGCCGGGGCCTTATTGCCGGCACTTCCATACTACTCTTGTGATGTACTTAGAGGCTCTGTAGACAGGTTGTGGGTGGTGGTCAATGTGGGGAATTGAACTAGAAATGTTGGTATTTGGCAAACATGTTTTGCATTATATTTATAAACTTGTAATATTTTGGAAATTATGAATGAAGCTGCTAATGGAAATGAAATGGGAATTGTTAATGAAATATTTTCAATGTTTGATTAATGGAGTACATCTCCTCTTTATTCATGGATGAGTTTGGGTAGAAGAAAATCTAATAGGCTTGCTCGGTCGGGTTTACTCGGTTGAGCGCCGGTCGCGCTCTCCGATTTTGGGGCGTGACAGTTACGGTGATTCATGTGTTCTATGAATTTGGGGACTGGGAGTTCTCAAAAGCATATTGTTTCAGGATTGCGGCCTGTTTGAGGTGAGTGTTTTATTTAAACTCAGTGGAGGCACTAGTTGTGTTAATTATTTGTGATAGTTGTGCACTATGAGTGCGCATATATGTGAGGTTTGAGCCTATGTACGAGCATCGGGGCAAGTATTCGTACTAAAAAAATGCTTAGGCTATGATATGCCTAGAGTTGACTGTTAATCTTAAAGTTATAACGTTCTCGCATTTGTACCTTTGTTGAGAACTATACTTAAGGTTACAAAAGGGCTAATTCCCTGAATAAACTTGGTAGTTACTAATTTTGTGATAACTTGCCGATTTGAGCTGTGATAGCACACTTTGCACATACCTACACTATGGCGTGTTAATTCTACCAGTCCAGTAGTGTAAGAATCTTACTTCATTATCATATACATGTGTACTTGTTTAATTGCTCTTGTATGATATGCTTGGACTGGCGGCCTGTGACCATGCCAGACATTTATATTATTAGCATGTGAGTTGTCTGGTGCGGTTGATGTTAATGTGAGCTCTAGAAGAGCTGGTTACCATTATTAAATTCGTGTGTCTTGATTCTACTATGTACGATGATTTCATAGCATTGCGATTGTAGTGGTGCTTGTTGAACTTGCGAAACAGTTCTTTTCTTTGAGACATTTCCTATTTTTGGGTGCACGGATTGTGCAGTTTGTGGCTTAAGTTATATTGGTGTGGCATGTCTGTGGAATAGTTGTATTTGATAATATAAGGTCATTGGACCTAGAATGGGTACTATCAGATTTGATTATGGCGTGTTTGGGAGAATAATTTAGAATTCAGCTTAAATAATTGGCTATGTTACTTGTTGAACGAAGGAAGCTCCATGACCTGTTTATCTGGTGAGTGGTTGTGAGTTCCTGTATATTTCTTTCATTATTGGCAGTGTACGAAGGTTTTGGAACGAGGTTATGTTGAATGTGGGGTTTTATACTAGTACTTGGTTGGTTTTTATTAGTTACTGTGATCGGGAATGGTGTTGTGAGTATGCAAGTTGTGTAGTATGTTATGCGATTATATCTGGGGTTATGGTTATGGCTTGAAACAGCTTGTCCAGACTTATACAGTGTGTAGATGTTAGATTCGGGTCTTGTAAGAAATTTTGGGTGTTGGAAATTAGGTTCTAAGTTTTTTCGGACTAAGGTTAAGGTAATGATCTTCAATTATGTTATGTTGTCAGGCCTATATGGAATAGGGTGGCATGGAATCACCCCCGGGTATGTGCGTGGTAAGGTGGAATAGTGATTTGAAGGTATAGGAACAACTCTTGGCGCGTTCGAGGACGAACGTATGTTTAAGTGGGGGAGAATGTAACGGCCTGACCAGTTGTTTTGAGAATTTACGCTCCTTTCAATTATTTGAAGTCTTGAATAGCTTCATATGATGTATTATGACGTGTATGAATCGTCGGTTTTGTTTTCAGGTGTTTTGGAACATGTTCGGAAGAATGAATTCCATGTTGGAAGCATTAAGTTGAAAGAGTTGACCAAATTTGACTTTTAGTATTCGACCTCGGATCGGAGTTTTGATAATTCCATTAGGTCTGGATTGTGATTTTGGACTTGGGCGTATGCCCGAAATTTAATTTGGATATTTCTAGAATGTTTCGATGTCGTTTCTTCAAGCATAAATGATACCACATTTATCAAATGAGTTTCAAATTCAGTTTTGATTGAATAATTAGATCCGTATTGAAATTACGGATCCATAGCAAAATAAATCGTCGAATTCGGACATTGTATAAAGGGGTTATGCCCATTTCCGTATCGGAAAAGATTGTTGCCTTTCTGGGGCAGAGGCAAATCGCAGGTGTCAAATGCAACTTGCCTGGACAGATTCTAAAAACGGGGGTTTCAACTATTTTAACACATTTGGAGTTATAGATCTCGGATTGAAGCAATTTTTAAGGCGATTTTTACCATATGGATTAGGGTAAGTGATTCTAACTCGATTTTGGTTAAATTACACGAATCTATTGTTGTTTTTATCAACAAATTAGTGTTTTGGTTTGAAAATGATAGAAAATTTTATAGACTTTAATTGAGGATTTGAAGGGCGAGTTATGGTCGAATTTGAGTAATTTTGGTATGGTTGGACTCATGGTTGAAATGGGGGTTTAGATTTTGTAATTTTTATCGGATTCTGAAACGTGGGCCCCACCATTGACTTTTGGTTGACTTTTTGAGTGGAGTTGGAAACTTTTATAAATTGTTAAATTGTAAGTATTGGAGTATATTTTGATTAATTTTCACGTTGTTTGACTAGTCAAATGTTGTATAAATCAAAATATGTTCAAAAGTTCATATTCTAACTATTAGAGTGATTACCCAACCACAATTGAAGGATTCCGAAAATTCATCCTCGGGCCCACATGCTCGGATTCCGAAAATTTTCAAAGAAAATTGTTACCCATAACCTCACGAACTCAAATATATAATTTTCACTTAATTCCATAACCATTTTTGTGGTTAAACCCCATTTTTATCAAAACCTAGATTTTTCATCTAATACATAATTTTCACAAACTTACATGTTAAAATCTACCCTTAATCTATGTATTTAACTTATATTAGATAGAATTTACTTACCTCCAAGTTCCTAGGTGAATAACCCTCTCAAGAAGCTCCAAATATTGCCCAAAAGTGAGAGAAATGGTTTAGAAATGGTTTAAGTCCTATAATAAAATAAGCTCACTGCCTCCAGGACTTTCGCTTCTGTGGCTCCTTGGCCGCATCTGCGTCTCCGCATCTGCATAAAGGGCCTCGCAGATGCGGTCCCGGTCCTCCCCTCAGCTGGCTTCCTCGCTTCTGCGGTGATCATGTCGCACCTGCGCCTTCTCCCGCTTCTGCGATCGTCTGCTTCGCACCTACGCCTTCACAGGTGCGGTCTCCCCCCCTGCTTCTGCGATTCCTGGGCAGCCTTTACTGGGCCGCTTCTGCGGTTGCTGACTCGCTTCTGCGAGCTTGCACCTGCGGCTGGCCTTCCGCAGGTGCAGTTACACCAGAAGCTGGATGCTTCAGCCACTCTAAGTTCAAAACTTGATCCGCGCCTCGTCCGATTAACATCTGAGGCCCTCGGGGCCCCACCCAAACATACTAACAAGTTTGAAATCATAAAACGGACTCGCTCGCGCCCTTGGAACACATAAAACAACATCAAAACTAAGAATCATACCCCAAACCAAATTGAATTAACTTATGAACTTCAAGTTCTTCCAACTTATTCCGAACGCGCCGAAACATACTTAAATTAATCAGAATGACACTAAATTTTGCGTGCAAGTCTTAAATCACCATACGGGACTATTCCCTGGCTCGGAATTCCAAACGGACCTCGATAACATCATAAGCTACTCCAAACTAAATTTAAAGAACTTTAAAACCTTCAAGGTGCCAACTCTCCATATTAAGCGCCGAAATGCTCCCGGGTCATCAACCCGATCCGAACATACGCCCAAGTCCAAAATCACCATACGAACCTATTGGGACTGTCAGATCCCGATTCTGAAGTCGTTTACTCAAAATGTTGATCAAAGTCAAACTTAGCCCTTTTAGTTATCCTTAAGGAATCAAGTGTTCCAGTTTCAATCCGAACCCTTCCAAATCCCGAACTAACCATCTTCGCAAGTCATAAAATAGTAAAAGCACATATGGGAGTCTTATTTAAGGGAACGAGGATCTAAAAAGCAAAACAACTGGTTGGGTCGTTATATAACATTAGATCAGTTTTAGAAAATATGTACATAAAATACTTAATTTGGTGAAAAGATAATGGGTTCAGGTGCCCCACATATTAGCCTATAAATATGCCCTGGCTGTGACTTCCCATTTTAAAGAAATCCAGCGCCACTCCTTTTATAATTAAACAAGCAGAGACCCTAATGCGAAAACATCGATGAAGAGAAAAAGATGTTATTCGAGTAAGAAAACATCGATGAAGAGAAAAAGATGTTATTCGAGTAAGAAGGAGTTCAAAAAAATATCTCTATTTTCTATATCATTGTAAAGGCACGAATCCCGAATGCAAAAATAAATAAATTATTTTTTTAATTTTTATTCAATAACTCAAATATATTATTTAATAATATTTATGTAATTTTTTAAAATTATATACTCATTGATATAGGTACACGCGCAAAGCGCGTACCCTAAGACTAGTACTATATTAAAAGCACGAACACTCTTAGCGAAATATCATTCGTATCATTAGATACATATCATCAGGGCGGAGCTAGCCCATCAGTTACGGGTTCGACCGAATCCAGTAGTTTTGATCCAAATCATGTATTTGTCTTATGAAATTTATTGAATATATGTATTAATTATTAATTTAAAACCCAGTAACTTAAGAGGATTAGAATTCCGAACTCATAACCTTCAAATTCCGGCTCCGCCTCTGGTGATATCATTGAACAATTATAAAATAATTGTCATTTTTGGACGACGTACAAAAAAATTGTGAAATTCGAATATTTGAGAAACTTACTTGAAATACATTTTCAAATAATTACTTACTAAATAAATATTTCAAATATTAGAAAAATAGTCAAATGACTATTTTGTTCAGTTTTAACTCTATTTTTAAAAGGCAAAAAAAATAAAAAAAGGCGAACGAAAGCCTTCGTGCTTTTAATATAACTAGTTTTAGTGTACGTGCGTTGCACGTGGACATTGCGTCAATTAATAAAAAATAGAAAAATATATAAATAACAAACAAATGTTTGAAAAAAATAACAAATTTGGTTAAAATAAATGCAAATAATTGTTTAAATGATAAAAAACTATTTTATTAACATATGTAGCAGCTAAACTCAATATATATCTTCTGAACATGATGATGAATTAAATTAAATTAGTTGTATTAGTAATACATGACATATAAAATCTTTTTGAAATTACCGTAAAAGAAATCAATAGATAACTTTCAACTTAATTCTAATTTATGAAGATAAGGTTTCCATTTTTTTTTAGAATAAAAATAGATAAGATATTAATATGTCATGATTCTGAACTAAATATTTTATTTAGAAAAATGAAGTTAAGATACTTTTCACAAACTATTTGGTTTTTTCAAGTATTACAAAAGAGATTGATAAAAATTAGAAACATGCTCTACTTTTTTAATCCTTCTTTTTTCAATTGTGATTCTTTTTCTTTAATTTTTGGTATTTATAGATCTTTTTTATAAAAGGTGATATATATATATATATATATATATATATATATATATATATATATATATATATATTTGGGATGGATCTAATATACCCCTCTACTTTTATATATTGTCTACATTTAACCTCCGTTATACTATCAGGCCAAATATACCCCTGTCATTATACTATCGGGCCAAATTTACCCCTACAATCAGCAAACTTTTAAAAATACTCCTTGATCTGTTAAGTAATCCAAACTCTCCCAAATTCCTTTTATTTAAATCACTTGTTATTCTTCTTGGTCCACTATTTTTGAAATAATTGGCATTTACTTGCTTTCTGAATTAGAGAAAAAAAAATAAGAGAAAAAAATATTAAATAATATAATCGAATAAACAAAGTATAGTAAATTGAAAAATCTAAAGTAGGTAGCTTTTCTAAATTCTAAAAGTATTTACAACATCACAATTTTAATGAATTCATTGCACCAAATGTATGGAGACTTTGCAAGTATTAGTGATTGAAGTTGAAGTTCCTCGGAGACTTTATATTGTCTAATTGAACTTTGGTTTAATTAAATGCCTATACATTTTGCACTCTTAAGTTAGTCGATCGAACTCTATACTAACCAGGCAATGACAAAATATATTTGAATATACGTGTACATACATGATGATCAGTTGCATATAATATAAAATAAATAGACTCACTAAATTCTACAATGTGTATATGATTGAAAAATAAAATAAAATTTTAAACCAATTTTATTTATTACAAAAAGAGAAATGGGTGCATTGGTAATAAAAAAATTATGAATAATTTGTATAGTCTAGTAACTTTAGCATTCACATCAATAGTAATTTTTGAAATTAAAATAGTGGACCAAGAAGAATAACAAGTGATTTAAATAAAAGGAATTTGGAAGATTTTGGATTACTTAACAGATCAAGGGGTATTTTTAAAAGTTTACTGATTGTAAGGGTAATTTTGGCCCGATAGTATAACGGTAGGGGTAAATTTGGCCCGATAGTATAACAGGGGGTTAAATACAGACAATATATGAAAGTATATGGATATATTTGGCCTTTTTCCTTGTTTTTTTTTTTTGGTAACCTAAGAACATAAAAATCTTATATATCATCCCTAGTTTATCAAAATTATAGGTAAGTTAAATGAACCTATTCTTGTGTAAAAAGAATTGATAGATTTATTTTCGCGGAGTCTATATTGCCTTGCTATTACTTGCCATCGGTACCTCTTTCATAATTCTCTATTGCTATCTTCGATTTAGTTTTCTAATTATATTGTCTTGCTATTACTTGCTATCAGGGTTTCTTCCATCTTCTTTAGCCGAGGGTCTATCGGAAACAATCTTTCTGCCCTTCCAGGGTAGAGATAAGGCTGCGTACATCCTACCCTCCCCAGACCCTACTTGTGGGATTACATTGGGTTGTTGTTGTTGTAGTATTTTCGCGGAGTCTAAAACTTCTTCTTTACTACGTTTGCCCAAAGGTGTCACGACCCAAAATTCCACCACAGGCGTCGTGATGGCACTTAGTCTCTAAGACTATGTAAGCCGATTTTAATAACAATTCAAGCCATTTTTTTATTCAATACAAGTGTCAACACTAACAGCAGAAATATTCAACAAACAACCTCCCAAGACTGGTAATACTGAGTCACGAACTCTAACCGAATACATGAAATGATCTCAAGGATCGAATACTCAATACTGTTTGATTAATAATTAACAGTACAATAAAATGGGAAGACTCCAAGGGACTGCAACGACCAAGCAATCCTACCTTGAATCCTTGCGATCATACTCTAATCTTTGTCCGAATCCAATATCTCTAATACCTGGCTCTGTACAAAAATATGCAGAACTGTAGTATGAGTACACCACAGTCGGTACCCAGTAAGTATCTAGACTAACCTCAGTGGAGTAGTGACGAGGTACAATCAAGACACTCACTAATCTAATAACCTGTGCAATATAGTACATAAAAATAATAGGAAACAAATAACAATGATGACAACACTAATCAACCAGTGATATACACAGCAGGGCAACAAGAACACTATTAATATTGCTCAAACATGTAATGAACACAAGTACAACCAATAATCAAGTCCTTCAAAATATACATCTTTCATCTATAAGTTTTTCAATAGAAATCTCAAGAATATAATTGTCACGACCGGAAATTTCCCACCGACGGGACCGTGATGGTGCCTAACATTTCACTTGCCATGCAAGCCAACGTTAGAGAATCATTAAATTATTTCCTTATTTCGATTCAGTAAATAACAATAATTATCTCAAATAAAATATAATAAGTGCGGAATATCATAAAACTGTATTAATTACTACCACCCGGATCTGGAGTCATAATTCACGAGCATTCTAGAATTTACTACAAGTAATAGTCTGAAAGAAATACATCTGTCTGAATGAAAGAAACAGTATAACAAAAATGATAGACGGGGACTTCAAGGTCTGTGAACGCCGACAGATCTACCTTGAGTCTCCGAACAACGGACCAATAGCAAAATCTCGATCAACCTGAGCCGGTATCAAAATCTGCACAGAAAGTGCAGAGTGCGGCATCAGTACAACCGACCCCATGTACTGGTAAGTGTCGAGCCTAACCTCGACGAAGTAGTAACGAGGCTAAGGCAAAGCACCTACAATTTAACATGTACAATTTAACAGTGTATATGCAAATAACAGAAATGAAGAACTAAACAGGAAATGTCGGGAGGGGAACATACTAAGGAAAATACAAGATAAAGAACTATAACATAATGATCACCGGAGCAGTCAATATACCATTAATCAACAAGAATAGTGAATACAGTAAGGAAATATGCACGGCATCACCCTTCGTGCTTTTACTCTCAATCTCACCATAAAAATAATAGAAATGGCACGATATCACCCTTCGTGCATTAACTCTCATATCATGGCACGACATCACCCTTCGTGCATTAACACTCACAATATGGCACCGCATCACCCTTTGTACATTAACACTCACAATATGGCACGACATCGCCCTTCGTGCATTAGCACTCACAATATGGCACAACATCACCCTTCGTGCATTAACACTCACAATATGGAACGGCATCACCCTTCGTGCATTAACACTCTCCCTAACCATAATGCAATGCATAAATAATAACAGGGTGATAGAATAACAAGTACAAACCTTACTTCAACATTTGGTTCCATAATATCAATCTCAACTTTGAAATAAACACTCAATTATCACTAGAAAATCCGTAAACATGATAAGAACAATAAATTGAACAACACTAGAATAACACGTAGCAATTTGGCATAGGAATGAGACAATATAAGAAAAACAGAGAAACATGGAAAACAGGTAAATTGGCGGTGCATAAGTACTTGTCACCTCACATATACGTCGCTCACATAAATTTCACTTAGCAAATAATCTAAGGTTCCTAATTCCCTCAAGTCAGGGTTAGACACAACACTTACCTCGCTCTGAAGGCCACTTAATTCTCAATCACAACTTTTCCTTTAGGATTCACCTCCAAACCACTCGTATATATATTCAAAAATGACTCAATAATATTAAATATTGCTAAAGGAATCAATTATATTGCATAAATTAAATTTCCCAATTTTTTCTCCAAAAAGTCAAAAAATCGACCCCGGACCCGCTTGGTCAAAACCCGAGGTTCGGACCAAAATCTTTTTACCCATTAACCCTCAAGACCGAATGTAATTAGTTTTGGAATCCGATCTCAAATTGAGGTATAAATCCCCAAATTCTCGAAATCCCTAGTTTCTACCCTAACCCTTAATTCTACCATGAAAACTCTAGATTTTAGGTTGAAAATTCAAGAAATGTAATGGGTAATTGAAAGAAAATGGTTTAGAATCACTTACCAACAATTTGGGGAAGAAATGGCTCTTGAAAAATCGCCTCTCACCGTTTTGTTTTTGAGAAAAATGAATTTTGGCTAAAATCCCGTTTTTGGGTTCTGTTAAGTGTTGGGCGACAGTGTTCATCGCGTTCGCGAGAGCACTGTCGCATTCGCGAAGTGTATGGGCTGACAAGCCTTCGCGTTTGCGAGACAGTGGTCGCATTCGCGTAGGCTACCCTTCCCCGGTCTTCGCGTTCGCGAGTCATTGACTGTGTCCGCGTTGAAGAAAAGGTTGCGTGCCCCTCCCCAGTGCCTAACGCTACGCGTTCGCGATGGGCTTGTCGCGTTCGCGAAGGGTAACACCCTCATTGCTTCGCGTTAGCGAAGAAGAAATCCTCAGCTGCCCAGTTTACTCTTCGCGTTCGCGAGAGTACCTTCGCGAACGCGAAGAATGACATGCCAGAACACAGACTCTGCAGAAAAATCAGATTTCCAAAGTCCAAAACATCCCGTGGCCTATCCGAAACTCACCCGAGCCCTCGGGGCTCCAAACCAAACATGCACACAAGTCTAAAAATATCATACGAACTTGCTCGCATAATCAAATTGCCAAAATAACACCTAAAACTCCGAATTTAGCACCAAATCGAATGAAATTATCAAGAACACTTTAAAATTTCTATTTTCTCAACTCGACGTCCGAATCACGTCAAACCAACTCCGTTTCTCACCAAATTTCACAGAAAAGTCTTAAATATCATAATGAACCTGTACCGGGATCCGTAACCAAAATACGAACCTAGTATTAACAATGCCAAACATCAATCAATTCTTAAAAAAAATTAATTTTCATACTTTTAATTTTCATCAAAAATTCATGACTTGAGTTAGGGACCTCCGAATTCGATTCCGGGCATACGCCCAGGTCCCATAATTCGAGACGGGCCTTTCGGGACAGTCAAAATACAGATCTGGGCCCGTTTACCAAAAATATTGACCGAAGTCAACTAAATCAACTTTTAAGGCAAAATTCTTATTTTCATTAATTTTCAACATAAAAGATTTCCTAAAACCTGTCCGGGCTGCGCACACAAATCGAGGAGGGTAAAAATGAGATTTTTAAGGCTTAAGAGCGCATATTCGAGTTTAAAATCATAAGATTACCTTTTGGGTCATCAAAATAATCCTTTCCAATAAATATATTTCGAACATACTTCTTTCAATTAAATATAATTCTTTCAAATAATTATCTTTCGAATTTAATTCTTTCAAATAGTATCCTTCAAATAAATATCTTTAGAATATAATTCTTTCAAATAATATCCTTCAAATAAAAGTCACCTTGTGACACCTCATCTCATAATCATAAAATACAGGTCTCATCCCACTTTCATATTTTTACGGCACCTCGTGCCAATATCTCTATCACAATCGCACGGATAACTCACGTGCCAATATCATCATCATATTTTCCCCAGCACCTCGTGCCCACATTTTATATTTGTTGCGGCGTGCAACCTGATCCCATATAACATTAATCATACCTGTTGCGGCATGCAACCCGATCCCATATAACATAATCCACCTAGCAATAGCCACAAGCTCCAAATTTCAACATAGATCAAATCAATTGGCACGACAACACCCTTCGTGCATTTATCTCTTTCTCACCGTGCATACATATAACAATACCAACTAGGTGGGAGACAAGTCAATAACAATAAAAGAAATAAAGTGGGAGGCACACAGTAAGCAATAGCGACTACAAGTCACATAGAAAACCTAGGTGCACAATAACATCTCAAGATAAAGGCCTGAATAAATACACAACGAAAAGATATCACAATATAATGTATGTTTCTTATCCTCGCCTGCACGGAAACACCCTTCGTGCCATGAACATATAATAATATAAAAATAATGGCACGACATCACTCTTCGTGTTTTTACTCTCATCCTCACCTGATAATATAAATGAAATGGCACGGCATCACCCTTCGTGCTTTTACACTCTCAATGGAACATCATCACCCTTCATGCTTTACACTCTCAATGACACGGCATCACCCTTCGTGCTTTACACTCTCAATGGCACAACATCACCCTTTGTGCTTTACACTCTCCCTCATATGTTAATATAAATCAAATGGCACGACATCACCATTCGTGCTTTACACTCTTCCTTACCAAGCACATGTATATCATTAACAAGTAAGGTAGGAAGCATAAATAACATCAAGGAGAGTGTTTAAGCGACAACACAATACAACAATTCATATCACAATTTGCCCAATGACCATAACCAATTCCCAAGATATAGCAAAATCAATAAATTTCTCAACAAATAGCCCAAGGATCCACACAACGTATATAAAACCTCAAAACAACAATAGAGATGGAAAAGTAACTCAACATAGGACAACGTTTTTGTGACGACCTGGCCCGTCGTCTTGAGAGTTATAGCCTCGATCCCCTATTAACTAATTTCCTCGTATCTAATTCTGCTATTGTGACTTGTCGGGAGGTTTCGTTTTGGTTTTTGGAGTGTTTTGGGACATTTAGTCCCTAAACAGAAAGTTTAAGTTTTAGGATTCGGACCGTAGTCAAAATTGTGTGAAGACGACTTTGTAATGGAGTTCCATCAATTCCGTTAGCTCCGTTGGGTGATTTTGGGCTTAGGAGCATGTCCGGATTGTGTTTTGGAGGTCTGTAGCTCATTTAGGCTTGAAATGGCGAAAGTCAAATTTTTGGAGTTTTGGACTGGTAGTTGAATTTTTGATATCGGGGTTGGATTCTGATTTCGGGAGTTGAAGTAGGTTTGTAGTGTTGATTATGACTTGTGTGCAAAATTTGGGGTCAATCGGACGTGGTTTGATAGTTTCGGCATCGGTTGTAGAATTTTAAAGTTTCAAGTTCTCTAAGTTTGAATTGGAGGTTGATTCATGATTTTAGTGGTGTTTGATGTGACTTCAGGGCTCGACTAAGTTCGTATGGTATTTTAGGATTGGTTAGTATGTTTGGTTGAGGTCCCAGGGTTCTCGGGTGAGTTTCGGGTGCTTAACAGGACTAGGTTTTGGACTTGGAAGATAGTAGATTTCTGGTATTTTTATTGCAGACAATCCTTCATCGCGTTCGCGATGACGTTCCCGTGTTCGCGAAGGTATGGAACACTAAGACTACGCGTTCGCAATAAGGACCTCACATTTGCGTAGAATCAACGGTCAGATGGGTTCCAGGCATGATAGCTTACGCGTTCACGATGAGTGTCCCACGTTCGCGTAAGGGTCAGGCTAGTTGAGCTTCGCGTTCGCGACCAGTGCATCGGGTTCGCGATGAGTATATTTTGGTCTGAAGCAGCTTGTGCTTCGTGAACGCAAGGCTTTGACCGCGTTCGTGAAGAAGGGCATACCTGGGAAGAGTTTAAAGTTCAAAAACGAGGGTTTTGAGTTCATATCACAAAATTGAATTGGGAGCTCGGTAGAAGATAAAATTTTGAGAGTTTTTCAGAACGAGTCATTGGGTAATGATTCCTAACTCCTTTATGGTCATAACCCACTAATATATCATTAATTTTATCATTTAATTTCGGATTTGGTGTGCAAAAAATTGGGAAAGGTTCTTAGACCAAATTTTGATGTTTTGATCGAGATTTTTGTATCAGATTTGAGTAAATTTGGTATGGTTAGACTCGTGAGTGAATGGGTGTTCGTATTTTGTGACTTATACCCGATTCCGATATGTGGGCCCGGGGAGGCTTTTTGGGCATTTTTCTAATTTCTTGCCTTAACTTTGATTTCGTTAGCTAGATTAGTTTCTTGTAGCTATATTTATGTTATGTAATTGGTTTTGGCTAGATTTGAGCCATTCAGAGTCAGATATTTGTGGAAAGAGCATTGTGACGGATTGATTTGAGCTTGGTTCGAGGTAAGTGGATTGCCTAACCTTGTGGGGGGAACTCCCTTTAGGATTTGTTACTGTTTGATATGTGAGCATCGTGTAAGTGAGGTGACGAGTACATACGCGGGCTATTTGTTGTAAAACTCCGTTTTTCACTAAGTCATAATTTGTTTTCTCCTTATTTGAAACACACTAGCATATGTAACTATCCTGTTTAGACTAGAATAGCATGCCTACTTGTTTAACTGCCTATTTGAACTCTGTGCAACATGTTTAGTGAAATTACCTGCTTTCCTTGACTTGAACTTAGTCTAAACTGTAGGATTTCTTGTTGTAATTGTTATTTCGGTTGGTTGCGCTGCATATTTACTTTGGGACTACGGAACGGTATTCCGGGATCTTCATGTACTGTATATTTACTTTGGGGCTACAGAACGATATTCCGGGAGATCCCCCTGGTTTGCATATTTATTTTGGGACTACGGAACGGAATTCTGGGAGATCCCCCTACACATTTACGTTTGGGACTACGAGATGGTATCTCAGGAGATCCCCTCTTCTTATCACTGTGTTCTGAGCTGCTGTCTTTCATTGATTCTATTCCTGTTAGATTTCCGTATTTATTTTACTGCAATATTTCATTATGTCTTATTTTATTATATTTATACCAGTAGGGCCCTGACCTGATCTCGTCACTACTCGACCGAGATTAGGCTTGACACTTACTGTGTACCATTGTGGTGTACTCACGTCCTTTCCTGCACATGTTTTTCGTGTGCAGATCCAGGTTCATCTTACCAGCCTCATCACTAGTTGCAGTCGGTGCTGTTTATTGGAGATTTCAAGGTACATCTGCTCGCGCCCGCATATCCTCGGAGTCCCCCTCTATCCCCCTATGTTATTTTTCCTTCTTTCTGTAGAAATGATGTATAGAAAGGTTAAGACTTCTTAGTAGCTTGTGACTTACAGTATTACGGGTTTTGGGAAGTTGTTTTGTACATTTTCAGAGGTGATAATTGTATATGTAGAGTGACATTCAGTTGCTTATTAGATATTTGTTACTGTTAGTAGTTAATGTTCATGCTTTAGTTTCACTTCCGCAAAAGTGTTAGGCTTACCTAATCGTAGAGACTAGGTGCCGTCACGACGGTTCACAGAGGGAGAAATTGGGTCGTGACATCCTTCTTTAATCCAAAATTTTAATAAATATATTAACGCCTCCTTTTAAGATTATTTAATAATTATTTGCATATAAGAATTCCATAATGAATTTAATTCCGAGAAAATTATCAAATCAACCACACACGGAATTCACATAAAAATGCAAGTGACAATAACATCAAATAATCATATAAAATACAAATTTGACAAACAAGGAATGGGGCATGACAATTCAAGGATTTACTAAGTTCCAATAATTTTCCAACCTAATACATAAGGGCGTCTACAAATTTCAACCAATAATAATTGCACATATATACCATGTACGTACTCATCACCTCGCGTACACGGCTTTCACATTACACAAATGACACATACAACTCAATGCTTAAGGGGTAATTCCCCCACTCAAGGTTAGGCAAGATACTTACCTTGTTTCGCAACCAATTTCAAGATTCCAATAAACCTTTGCCTCGCGAATTCGTTTCCGGAAGCTTCAAATCTAGTCACAAATAATTCAATATACGCAACACGAATCGTAGGAATTAATCCCATATGAATTTGCTAAATTTCACAATATAATTCCGAAATTAACTCAAAAATCAATAGTGGGGCCCACATCTCGGAACCCGACAAAAGTTACAAAATATGAATGCCCATTCAACCACGAGTCTAACCGTACAAAAATTATCGAATTCTGACATCGGATAGACCTTCAAATCATCATTTTACATTTTTGGAAGATTTTACGAAAATCTGATTTTTCTTCCATAAATTCACGGATTCATGATGTAAATGAGTATGGAACCATGAAATATAATCAATATAGGATAAGGAACACTTACCCCAATGTTTACCCGTAAAAATCGCCCACACCGAGCTCCCCAACTCTATTTTTGTAAAACAATAGTAGAAAACCACCGTTTATAGAGCCTTAGCTGTTTCGGGCGCCACATGTGGCGTGGGGCGCTGCCTGTGGCGCTATTTCCAGTACCTTTAAACATCCCAGCGCTAGGGCTAGCGCCCCACGCTACCCTGGGCGCTGACGGTGACGGAAAATCGTTCCTTACACGGAAATGGGCATAACTCTCTCATACGCGAATTCGACTATTCTTTTTGCTATGGCTCCAAATTTTCAATACGGATCTAATGCTTCAATCAAAACTGAATTTGGAGCTCATTTGCTTAATGTGATACCACGTATTCTTGAAGAATCGATGTCGAAACATTCTAGGTTCGATGCCGAAACATAGCAAATCAAGTCCGATTGACCTCAAATTTTGCACACAAGTCATAAATGACATAACGGACCTATCAAAATTTTCATAACTGGATTCCGACCCCGATTTCAATAAAGTCGACTCCCGGTCAAACTTTCAAATCTTCCATTTCTAACTTTCGCCATTTCAAGCCAAAATCAACTGCGGACTTCCTGAAAAATATCTGGACATACTCTTAAGTCCAAAATCACCATACAGAGCTATTGGAATCATAAAAAAATCTATTCCGGAGTCGTTTGCTCAAAGTCGTCTCTCTGGTCAACTCTTTTCTCTTAAGCTTCTTAATTAAGAATTGTTCTCCCAATTTGATCCCAAATCGTCCGAAAACCAAAGTCAACCACACACGCAAGTCATAATACGTATTACGATGTTGTTCGGGACCTTAAGTTGTTGTACGGGGCGTAAATTCTTAAAACGACAAGTCAGGTCGTTACAAAAGGTCAAATAAAATTAATGACTATCCTAAATTCATTTCAGTCCTTGATGGAACTACTCCTCCCGGTCCACAATAAGTGATTTTTTGGTTGTTTTCACACAGATTAAGAAATTCACCTTTTAACATTATTTAGCAATGAAATTGACCATATTAACCTTTACTATCTCTTCACATAAACACTCCTAATACATACTTCAATACTATTTACTCCAAGGGCAATGTAGGAAAAAATAATTAATTCATTCTTTAAATCTGAAAAAAAATACTTATTTTGGACCATAAAAAAAAAGGCCAAAAAATTACTTATTGGGAACCGGAGGGAGTACCAATTAGCTTTAAAATTTCAAGAAATTACAATGATGAGGATAACTTTTCAAAATTATATGGGGAAAAATTATAACAACATTATTTTAAATATTCAACTATATTGGTTTAGCAACCGTTTAAAATATTATTGTAGTCGCAAGTTTAATATGCTTCTAGCTTAATTTATTTTTTAAAGTAATATAAACCAAATATAATATCAACAATCAAGCCTTGTATTATGTAAATTAAGGACTTGTATTTATGTAAACTAAGGCTTTGTATTTATGTAAACTAAGTACCTTAAAATTGTTGACAAATAACATGGTTGAATAAAAAATGAGATATTTATATGTCATCATTATTACCTTCATGGTTTCTGATAAACGTCAAATTTTCAATATTAGAGAGTTTTAAAAAATAAAAAAAATTCATTAAAAAGAGTTCAATCAACTAATGAAGTGTTAATTCTAAATTAGCAAATGTTGATTATATAAATCATGTGTATAGCAATTCTTTTAATTATACTATTTTTCTAATTGACATAGTTTTCCACAAGATATTAACTTTTAATTAATAAAATAAATAGTCGTAAAATTTTTGAAAACAAATGTTATATCAAACTAACTTTTGTATCTCTTCTTATTGAACTTAGAGGGGGGAAAACCGTCCATAAATTTAAACACAAGATTTGTGTAATAGTTACTTGGCTTAAATTATTCGAAAAAAGATAAATTATAGATTCCTAAATATTTAAACTTACTACCTAGTTCAATTTAATAACCAATATTTTAGTTGATTTTTAAGTCCTAAATATTTAAAAAATAATTTAATTACAATTACAATTTTGTGTAATAAAAACGTTTATTTTTTCGTTAATAGCATTCGGGATTTTAATACATAAATATAGGTCAAGTGGCGTCCGTCAAAATTGAACTTTGTGGTGGACAGTGGGGAGTAGTTCCTTCAGAAGATGGCGAAGAAGGAGATAATGAGAAAGGCAGAGGAGTTGGTAGAGCAAACAATGAAAGGAAACGATGCTTCACATGATGCAGCCCATGCCTTCCGAGTTAGAGACCTTGCCCTTTCACTTGCTCGCGAAGAAGGCCTTTCTTCTTCTCCTGATTCCATGCTTATCGTAAGTTAGAGACCTTGCCCTTTCACTTTTGTTTTCTGGCTAGATGTGTCATTTAGCTGCTAATGAAGTTGAGAACAACTGTTAATTACTCCCTTGTCGACAACTATAAACATATTCTTTACTTTTTGACACAAATGGAGTATGATTTTTCCTTTGATGTGGAGCCTAGATAGAGGGTTCAAAGTATTAATACTGTTAATAATTTGTGAGTTGCTGGTCGATAATTTGTCCTTTGGGAGAATTGGGGCTTTCTTAACCATTTTCATGCGGGAACATGTCATAAAAAGGCACTGCTTGTAATAACTAGTAAAATATTTCCAAGATTAGTTTCGTCGAAAGGAATACATGTTGCAACTTTGGAAGCGGTTTTCTAGGCTTTGCTTAAAGTTAAAACATATCTTAAACTGTGTATACTGATAATCGTATTAATGCCTTAAGTTAATCCTTTCAATGATTCAACACTCAACTTACATTTAGCAAGCACTTTCGTTCTTCATAGCACAGCACTAACTTCTAAGGATCCAAGTGCATGTACCTTTCAATTATGTTGTTGAAAATGTGGATGACTATGAGCAAAATTTATAAATTTACTTGAGGAGGGTATAACCATGCTCTATTTTTTCTTCTATCTTTTCTACCCAAGGACTCAATGGTATGGATATGTAAAATAAGTTGTCAATAGTTAGTTACTAAGATTTGATTATGAGTTATTAAATGGTAAAAATTCCTAATTGGAAGTCTGTTATTATTCTTTTAAGCATTTACAGAAGTTAAAACTGTTCTTGCTATTATTTCAGGTGGAATTGGCTGCTCTTCTACATGACATAGGTGATGGCTCTTTCACTCTTTTTTGGAGATATTAGAGCTTTAGTTGAAAGCGACCGTGTTAACATATTGTTAGAATGCTTTTGCACATTATTTACACAGTGCTGTGGCTATCTTTTTTATTATCATAAATCACCACTGTAATATACGAGGGAATAACCAGTTGGATTATGAGAATTCTGCTTTTGCTGCTTGGGGTGGGGGGACGAGGGAAGGGACGGGATCTATTTGATGACTGTCATTTTACAATACAATTGAAAGGAAATATTATAAGCAATTGTGATGAGTGAGCTGGCATCTCTCTGCTTATAATCAAGTTTTCTCATTATTCCTTTGATATATTATGTAACTAATCAGATTCTGATTGGCTTAATGAATGCAGGTGACTACAAATACGCAAGGTTAGTTTCTATCAGATTTCAAGATATGAAGGATTTTTCTGTAGTCTACATTCTCATGGCTTGGTGTATCTTTAAAGCCGGGAACTCCATTCAATTAGCCGGGCATAAGCTCTCCCCTTGCTTTGCTCATTTTCTCTGCCAACCGAATGTCCGCTTAGTGCACTAGACTAGATTTAGTGCAGTACTATGAGGCCAATGTCAAAGATCATAGAGTGCATAAGAGAATTGGATGAAAGCTTTCTTGTATTAATGAGAACAACGATTATAAGAAAGTCAACGTGGTGCTGCAGGAGGGGGGACCCCGATACAGAGATTTGAATGCTTGCTGAAAACTTCAGCTACTAGATCTTCCTACATGTCTTTAAAAAAATCGCAAATTACATGAAATGACACAATAAGCTGGAAAGACATTAGCGCTGGTTTTATCATCTTCCTACATGTCTTTAAAAAAATCACAAATTACATGAAATGACACAATAAGCTGGAAAGACATTAGCGCTGGTTTTATCATCTTTGGCATGCTCTTCCCGTCATTTGACTGATAGCTCTATATGGTCATTTTTTTTTTTTTTCTGTGCGGAATAATCTTCTTAAAATTTTTAGGGGTCCATCCTTGTATATTGCTTAATTACTGATTTTTCTTGTCTTCTCCCAAGTGTTCACTCTCAATAATTGACTTCCCATTTTATTCATCTCCGATGCTTTCTCTTGGCTTCTAGAGATCCATCTGAGGCAAGGATTGTTGAAGAATTTCTTCAGGGTCAAGGCATAGAGGAAGGAATGAAGATAAAGATATTGAATATAATAAAGGGGATGGGTAAGTTTGTGGATGCCGCTGATTGTCTAATGTAGTTATGTTATCTTTTTGGATGTTGATGTGATTTTTCTTGTTCTCTCCCGTCCTTCTTAAATTATTTTTGTTGACACACTCTTGTAACATAAATTAAAAACTATCTGATAAAGTAGAAAATATAAACTCTGACTTCATACTGAATAATTTTATAATGTGTGTCACTTTGAAATTGAATTAGCAAAAAGTAAGGCAAACAGTATGACTCTCTTTCTGTTAAATCATACCTTTGAATATTCTATTGCTTCAACCTTTGAAATTTTCTTATTCGTCCGTGCATGTCTGGCACAAACCTTAAACATATCATGCCGACATGATCAGGCTATGCATGTCTAATTACCGACATGATCTGCTATTCATGTCTAATTACTGGAATACAAATTAGCGACCATAATGTTATTGTATTGCTAGACCAAAAGATTTTCCAAGTGGTTGTGTTCATGACGATGTTTTCGTTACTGTCTTTTCGTATGTGTGGTTAATATAGTATACTAATAGCTTCAAAAATCAGCTTATTTTGAGATTTTTTTTTTTTTTTCCAAAAGTACTTTTGGTGAGAAACAGTTTGTGTTTGGTTAATTAATTTGAGAAGCACTTCTGAGCAGCAATTAGTGTTTGACCAAGCTTTTAAAAAGTGTTTTTAAGTGTATTTTTCTCAAAAGTGCTTTTCAAAAAAGTGCTTTTGGGGAGAAGCTACTTTTTTCTGCTTCTCCAAAAATGCTTCTGCTTCTACTCAAAAGCACTTTTTTTTCTTCTTAAAGCTTGGCCAAACACTTCAACTTTGAAAAAAAAAGTGTTTTTTTGCTTTAGAGAAGCTTGGGCAAACAGGCTATAAAACAATTAACTTCCTTAATGTATATGTACTGTCTCCTTGATTAGAGCAGACTTATTTCATGTAAAACTTTGTCTGTATTTTCACACGACCTTTCTCCGTTCCTATGGAGTGATTGGTGATTGTGTTTCGCTCTCATTTTATGCACTATAATCTGTCATCTTCGTTGGGCTTCATTTTCTCTGTAAGATTAATGCGCAAGATGATTGTTATCTTCTGATGATTTGAAAATATTGGTAAAATGAACTGTTGCCTTTGATATAGGTTTCAAGGAAGAAGTTGGAGGGCTTACAAATAGGAATTATTCATTAGAGTTTGGGGTGGTGCAAGATGCAGATCGACTTGATGCAATTGGTGCAATGGGTAATTGATTCAATTTAATTACCTCTTGGTGACCTGCTTATGTTATGTCTCCTCTCATTCTCTGTGGCAGGCAGATGCTGCTGAAGATTTGAATTTTTGCTGATTACATACTGCTTGGTTGTTTTCCTACCTTAAAAAGATGTTGGTTTTTCATAATTTGGATATCATACAATAATTATGGTTTCAGGAATCGCCCGTTGCTTTACTTTTGGTGGAACCAGGCATAGAGTTCTCCATGACCCAAAAATTCAACCTCGACCGGATCTGTCTAAGGAAAATTACATGAACAAAGTAGAGCAGACAACTGTGAATCATTTTCATGAGAAGCTTCTCAAATTGAAGGACTTGATGAAGACAAAGGTCAGCTAATCCTGCACTTCTGTATATTTTGCTTTATCCTTGCAGAACCTTATAAATTGGGCAAGAAGAATTTTCATATGAGTTTTTTCTTTTAATTTAGTATCTGAGCCGAGAGAAATCATCTCTTTATTACAGGCTGGGAAGAAAAGGGCTGAGAAAAGGCACAACTTTATGGAGGATTTTCTGAAGGAATTCTATGAAGAGTGGGATGGGAGGGCTTAAATGAGGTAGCAGTTCTCCAGTTGATGTTTCCATGTTCCTAAATCCGCCCCGTATTATGTAATGGTGTTTAACTGCGCGTTTGCGCGCAGAGTTTAAGAAAGAAAGAAAGAAAGACTATGGTCTAAAAAAAGCCACAGAAATCTGTGTGCCTATAAATCAACTCATCAAGGGTAAGATGAGAAGTTTAAAGTTAAAGTATTTCTAAATATAGAAAGAACTGTGTCATTCTTTTTGTGACAAACTGAAAAGGAAATTGTGTGCACAAAATAGGACAGTGGGAGTAGTTCTTTGTCTTGGTTGCGCATAACCAAATGAAAGTTCTTTATATATTAAACTAATTGATGGAGAACTTCTGCATCCTATAATAGAATCTCATTTACATAAAAGGAGAATAGTTCTGGTTAAAGCAGCAATTGATTATTGTGAACAGAAGTGTTACAAATTCTTACATACCAGGCCATATGATGGTCAAAGAGCTGAAGCACTTGTTAGATAAAAGTAGTGTATATTACTTCAGTTTCCTGATTAAGCTTTCAGCTCATCCATTTATTTATTTTTTAATAAAGAAATTGCCCTTAGGAATCAGCTTCTAGGGCTTCTGAAATTGACCAAGATTGAATATGTTAGCTTTTCCTGAGATTTTCCATTTGTTTCAAATATTACACTCATTATTCATTTTCTGTTTTGAGTATAAAGTGTTGGACCTCGCAGGCTACTTATATAAATTGGAAATCATGAGAAAGTCGTGTTTGATGCTATTTTGAGACTAGCTTTTATTGCCTCTTCCAAGTTTATTGATCAATTTTTTGAATCTATCTCAGTATACTATCAACCTTTGTGGCACTTATCATGAACACGTGTTTGAGATATTGGTTTACATTTTGGTGGAGGTCGCAATAAAGTCTGGTTATTTAACCTTTAATTTAAACCCAACAGTGCTGTTTCATAATTTGAGTATAACCTGTAAGTCAACTGCTGCCAATGATATCTTAGGTTAATGGAAGCTGTCAATGGAAGGATCAGGGCTAGGACACCTTAGGTTGTCGGGACAGAGTTTTTTGAATAGGAGTTCACCTAAATGTTGGTCTTCTGTCACACCTTAGAATGAATATCTCGAGCAACCAAAGAAAACCTCATTGTATGGATCACAACTGGTAACATAAAATGCAGTGAAGAAGAAAATATTCAAATGCCAATGAACCCGACTTAAATCTCCAATACTCAAGTCAGTAATGTTTTTAGAGAATAAAGCGTGTCAAAGAAATTAATTAAAATGTGAAATGAGAACCCCCAATGAATCTCTTACATTAACTTTATTTGTGTGGTGTATTGAGTTTTGCCACTTCCCCTGTTCATCTTCCTCCCCTCATGTCCTATTGCGCCAATTTATGGATGCTGGCATATTTTAATATCTCTGGTGGGATGATAATGCAGTTTCTTCCCGTTGGACATGGCTGGCAGTTGGCCATAGCTGGATTGTGATGTTGCTTTGTATCCATCTCCTCGGTCAATGGTGAGGTAACCATGTAGGACTAGTAATAATGTAGAGGAAGGGTTTGGTCTGCCACTTGATGGTCACGCAGAGTAACCAATATAGACGGTGGCTTGTGTTTTCTTGGCAGACTATTCGTTCTTCCTTCTGCAAGTGTTGTGGATGTTTCTGAAACTCGTATCCATGTCACTTCCTCTTGACATGCTAGTGCTGTTGATATGCTTTTCTTCTTCAACTTTCCTCAGGGCTCAAGCTTATCATCTTGCTGTCATCTTGTTTGGGAATTCTTTTGCTTCGATTCTGGTGCGTCAAAACTTATGTATCGAGAAATCCTTTCTTTATTCTGTCCTGTGGTATGTTTGTGTCTTGTCTTGTGACGATCTTTAAAGTATTTTGGATTTGACCTTGACCTGCTGGACATCTTCCTCTGTAAGTTGTGAAATTAGAGCCTTATACTAACAAATGCTGCCAACTCCCATGAGCTTAAACTGATTTGAGATTATAAGAGATAATCTCATGAACTTGTCCGTTGTGGTCTTAATTCCGCTATCTCAACAACAACAACAACATCAACCCAGTATAATCCCACTAGTAAGGTCTGGGGAGGGTAGTGTGTACGCAGACCTTACCCCTACCCTGGAATAGAGAGGTTGTTTCCGATAGACCCTCGGCTCCCTCCCTCCAAGAACTCCCCACCTTGCTCTTGGGGTGACTCGAACTCACAACCTCTTGGCTGGAAGTGGAGGGTTCTCACCACTAGAGCAACCCATTCTTGTCAATTCCGCTATCTCAGTGGCTAAAAAATATTTTTTTGAAGAGAAAAACATGCACTAATCCCTCCATGGCGTTGTTTGTCAATAACCAATATCCGCTCATAATGTCTTTGATACCAAAATTCTCAACTTTTCTCGATATCCAACTCTCTAACTCATGCATACGCATATGAAATGATATAATAAAGACGCACCAGGACATAATAATAACATGCGAATGAATATTTACATGAAAAGGAAATGGCTATGGCTAATCATATATTTCAACTATTCATAACAGTTCAATATGCTTATTTAACATTCGTAAGTGTGATCATGATATCAACAAGAGCAAAGTAAGCCAATAGCCATTAAATCATAAATCTAAGTAAGACAATTGTATGACTACGGCAAATTTAGAAAGCCCAACACAATGAAAGAAATGAGAAAATGACCTCGTATAGCCCCTCAAAATTTTAATAGCTCATGCTTTTCTCCATTGATCTGAAATGTCCTTCCGGCCCAAACATATTACATCTAATAGCCCGAAATATCTATTTTGTATATTTTTTGTATAGTGACAGTCTATTTAGTATATTTTTGTATAATGACAGTCTATTGTATATAAATTGTATAGTGACAATCTATTTTGTATAGTAAAGATTATGCATTTTTCAAATTAATGACGCAACCATGTTTTGCACACGTTGATGCTCCACCATAGAGTTCAACTAATTTAATGTATGTTATTTTCATACTCGACTCCTCTATTTAGGGCATTTCTTGAAAGAAAATGACACCAAACGCCACACTTGCATTTTAGCGATTGACAGTTCTTTTTTTTTTTTCATAAAGTATTCATCGTATGCAAAGATATATATATATATATATATATATATATATATATATATATACACACACTTTGAAAAGAGGGCATGCTCGTGATAGTGAAGGGTAAATTTCACAATTGGTCATATAATTATGATTTTTTTTTATTAAAGTCGTACAACTATATTTTTTCACATAAAAATCATAAAAACTACTAATAACTCATAAAAATACATAATGACCGAAAAATATAACTTTTCGATAGCTTTTTTATTTATTTTTCAGTCTAACAAATAATAACCAAATTAAAATAGGAATGATCCAACCTAATATAAATTGAAATAATACTAATTGAATCCTTCCCTCAAAATACACATAACTTCTATTTTTGGAGTATTTTGCTTTTTAAAGTTTTAATTATTTATCTCACTTATAATATGGGCACATATTGAACTCATATAGGAAAAGGCAAAAAGGAACATTTATGACAAAAGTTTTATTTTTATATTCTTCACAAGTATGTAATAAAATATTAATATCTAAATAGCATAAAAGCCAAAAAAGAATTAAATAATGAATGACTCCCTTTGAATAAATTAAAAGCCATCTTAGAAGCCATCTCCCTTTGTGTTTCCATGATAGTTGGATTTGTCAATTTCGGTGGCTAACCACTAGAATTAATTTTGGATTATAAAATGTATATTATAATTTGTGGCTACCGATTGTTATTAGTTTTTTCCGGATGGCTAGAAGTGATTATAGCTCGAAAGAAATCTGTCATATCAAAATCAACAAGTCATAACAGTATCATGGTCTCTAATCATGATTAGGATTCATCACGTAGTCATAGCATCAAGAAAACATGGATGAACAATTCACATAGTCCAAATGAGACATATTATAAGCCTAACTCTATCTGGCTGAAGTCACAACCTAGCTACACATATACGCTCGTCACCTCGTATATACGTGGCGTCTAAATCAAGTAATAAGTAGCAGATAAATAACTTGTGGGGAGAATTCCCGCTTACAAAGATATACAAGAGACTCACCTTTTTTCGGGCTAGCTTTAACCTTCAAATACAATTTTTCTTTAAAAAGTACCTACGAACGACTCTAATCTAGCCAAATAATACTCAATGATGTCAAATAATGCTTTAGGAATCAACCATATATCAAAAAGCTTTGATCTTTATTTAATTTAGAAAAGGAATTGTTACACAAATAGCTGGCCAGATTTAATCTTTACCTTTTCTAGCCAGTATACACAAATTATACATTGCTTATACATAGTTATACATATATTTTACATGAATTATAGATATATTATACATATGTCGGCTATTTTAAGTTTAAGAGATTAGGTGAGCGGTTATTTGGGTTAATCCTCCTTTAGAAAAATCAATAAAAAGTCAACCTCGGGCCCACACGCCCGGAGAATATTAAATATAATTTTTCATAAGAAAATATTACTTGAAAAATACACACACAAAGAAGAATATAAATGATATTATTTTATGAACATGTTAACACATTGGATATTCATATATTCAAGTCTATCCAAATTCTACTACTATATCTTGAATTACAATTTTATTTTTTAAGTACTTGAAGAAATTGGAAAAAAAATCAGGATAAAATTCACATTTAAAATATTTAAAAATATTTATCATATTTTTATTTTCTTCATGAAATAGTAGATAATATTATTATATAAACCCACCAAGTGATCAATAATGGTGCAATAATATGAAAATATATCACTAGTTATATAATTAATAGGTTAAAAGTTGCGTGATTTGATAGATATGTATCCCTTGGAGAACATTTTGGCCGACCAAGAAATCTTGCTATGATGTACAATTCCATTTGTATATTGTTAGTAACAATTATCACCGTTTGTGAGATTGCTGAAATTTGCTAGTATACTTAATAGTTTTTAATAAAGAAGATGTTGGTGATGGAGTTACGGGCATTAGTTTTTTTTAAGACGTGAATTTTAGGGTTGGGTGTTTTCTAGGAATAAAGTTAATTACTTGTATCTTGAAATTTAAATGTTAAATTAATTTTTAGGCATTTTGCCGCTTGGATAGCTATGCAGATTTTCATGTTGATAGTTATAAAATTACATCCAACTTCCAATAACTTAGCAACAAAAATCATAAAAAAAAAAAAAACTTCAACGTCTAATGTAACTAGAAATGCCACATTTAACAATCATATTAGAAAATTAACCACACTAATTTTAAACTAACTAATTTTATTATATTATTTATTTATCTTATCCTAATATTGTTAATTGTCTTGAGCAATTTCAAGTGACTTATTATTATACGGCCACTTGGCTTAATGTGGATACTTGAAAGAAGAAATCGCATAAATAATTATTCGCATAGGAGAGCATGGATAAGAATCAATTATGAAGGTAGTTTAGAATTGTTGTTCCAAACCCACGTTTGGAAAGACATTAGTCGTGGGGTTGATTTTCGGGTGATTTATTTTTTCTTCCTTATTTCTTGTTTCTATGTAAGAAAATATTAAGTATATAAATTAATTACAAACTGCAGCACAAAAAAATGTGAGCGAAAATATTAATTTATTTTTGCATTGAAAGGTTTAATAAATAAATCAAGAATGGCCAAATAAACGTGGGAGGAAGTGTTATTTTTTCTTAAATGTGGGGAAAATATTAATTTTTTAAAATTTGCATGTTTTAATTTTTTGTTTTAATTTTCTATCTTCTATTTTAAAATAATTTTGAAACTTCTGTTGAAGTTTTGTCCTAAAAATTGTTATAGTGATGACACTTGGCACATAATTTATTGAAATAATATCGAATCTTTGTCTACTATTCAAAATTCTTCAATTGTCTAAATTTATCAATAATATTTTTGTGCTATTGTTTAAGTTATTTTTTCAAATTAATTCAAATTATAAATATTTAACATTATATTTATTTCCTCTTTTCGTATATTTTTTTCTACTGCTATATTTGATTAGTTTTTTCATTTAGTATTTTACTTATAATTTAAATACCCATATTTTTTTATTAAATTATAATTTTGAATTCATTAAAATTGTAAAAAGAGAAGTCTTTTATTATTCATATTCGTTAATTTGTCTAAATTTATAAATAATACTTGTGTATGTTATTTACCGACTTTATAATTTTTTGCTTAAAATTTTTTTCATGAATAATTATAAAATTTATCAAGTCTTCTCCTTTAACGGTCTCCATTTGTTGGCTTTTGCCCATTAACCGTAAACCCTCTTAAAACGACAGACCTCTAATCCCTCTTATGAAAACTGGGAACAGAAAAGCTTCAAATTTGCTTCATATAACTCTATTTGAAATTGCTAAATTTTCGAAATGGTTACACTTTTTGGTTTATTTGACCAAACGCTTAAAGGGCTGTAAAATAGCTCATTTTTAAATAATATAAAAATAAATTTGACCATTTTCTCAATATTGGAATTCGAGTAGATGTCCTACTCTAGTCAAAGAAAAAATTCCGTGCTCCTACTCCACAGTTTAGGGAGTAATAAATAGTCTCCCTAACCAAAATTCTCTATTTTTCACGCTTAATTCAGACAATGATTCTTATTTTTTTCTTTTAAAAAAAAACTTTATGTATTTGATTTTTGTATCAAATTTAGATTAGAATTAAAAATCTTAAAAATTCAAAAGTACTTTAAAATGTTTGAGAGGGGTGAAAATAGGCTAATTACTCTCCAGGTATTAACAATTTCTGAAATATGACTGTGGAGCGTATATATAATTTGTTTAGCAAGAAAAACATTATGACCAGTTTAACTGTCTTTAAGTGTGCATATTTTAGCTGTGAAATATGTGAATCAAATTTAGACGATTGAAAACTAATAATTACCATTACATTGTTAAATACAAATAAAACCATAAGAGTCGAGGCATAGCTTCTGTATTCTTGTAAAGCAAAGTTAAGTTATATACTATTTTCAGCAAATTCAACTAACAGCGTTTTTATTGAAGACAGATATGCCTAAAATTACACAGTACATTTTTCAATCTTATTCTCTTAAAAGTTTCCTATTGCAACTCCATAGACCTCACATTTGTATATGTTCCCCTTTCAAAGTGTATTATTCAGAAAAAAATTTCCTCAGTTCCTGAAAAGCAGGAACAGAACTTCAGCAAGTTGTGCTGGAAGGACCATAAATCGATGTATGTCACTCATGATTTTGTGTAAAAATAGACTGCACTAAATGGAGGCATAGCCAATGCGATCACAAATAGAGCTGCAGGCACTGCCATTTAATTGCATTCCAAACCATGTTAGTCGGCTTTCTTGTTCTTAAGGACTTTCTGCCTCATTCTTGAACCTGCAGGACAAGTTACAGCGCGGAAGAAGGATCTCCATCATGACCCTGATCCACTTGCCCATTTTTCGTTACCATATTCGCCAAACTCATATTTCTCGTACACTTCAAGTAAGAGTTCCCTGCACGGCACAACAGCCCCGAGCTTTATGCAAGCAAGGAAAGCTCCAGAAAGCTTACGGTGAAGACTGTAAGCTTCCTCAGGCGGTGGTGTCAGCCTGTGCCTCAGCATCGTAGCGCCAAGATTTGAAATGCTTTGGGTAATATTGTTAGCTCGAAAATCATAGCCTCCAAGCTTTGAAAATGGCAACCCCACAACAAAACCTGCCTGGACATGTGTCTCCATCATTATTTCAGATTCTTCTCCTGTGAGGAAACCGAGCCTCTGAGACAACTTTATTATTGCTTCCCGGTCATTGTTTGCGCATGCAAAAACCTGGTTTAGCGATCAATCAGTATCTCAGATTAAACGATGTAGGAATATAAAAGTGTCTCAGCTAGGTCAAAAGATTCGTTGTCAATCATGCATACAACCTAAAAAAGTAAGCTAAAATCGCAACGGATCTCAGATTTACTGTTCGCCAGAGATGATTATGCTTTTACTAGAGAAAGGTATTGATAACGTATGACAATAAAGGAATGCTTCAGATATAATCTTTTAAGAAACTTGGCCAAAAATGCAACCTTCAAACGACAACAAACAACAGATCAGATAACGGATAAGACCACTACAACAAATTGACCACCACTTTATATGTAGATTTGATAGTTCCAAAGTGGAAAAGCATATAATTTGTCATTTAGCTGAACCATATAATTATTTCAAACTTCCCTTTGAGCTAGGTCCAGCGAAAAATTACTATAACTTGCATATAGAAGAATAATAAATTCCAGCGCAATTCAAGTAAGCAAAGACATCTTACCATTCTCAAATAATCATCCACAAAACTTTTGGGGTAGTCCCGAGCTGCTCCAAAGTCAATGAGGTTGATTATTCTTGCAGACTCATCATAGAGGAAATTGCTCCAATTAGGATCGGTCTGCTCTAAACAAGTCAATGTTAGGGAAAAGAAAAAGGACAGCTTCTAAATTCTAGTATAATTGTAGTTGTAAAAAGAACTTAGTACAATCGTAACAGTGAGCAAAGATGATTATAATTTCGAAAACCATTGAGAAAGAAAAGTTTAAATTATTGAGGGAAAGTTTCCCAGTGTGCTTCTAAAGCTTGCAGTTGAACGGGAACCATGTAAGCTGAGATAGGGGTAATGTGAGGTTATGCTGCTCGGACTCTTAAAAAATGCTGCCGTTGCGCGTCCGATCCTCCAAAAATGCAAAAAGATTTGGAGGATCCGACACGCAACCGCGGCATTTTTTAAGAGTCCGAGCTAACATAGATGTGAGGCCATGCATGGCCTTACACCCTTGCTCAGTGGCCTGCTCTCTCAACACCATTGCTTAGTGTAGCATGGCATGGTTATATTTGTCAAGTAATGTACAAAGAGGAAGAATTCATAACCCAGGGACTGGGAGTAATATGAAAAACGTCAAGCCCGTGCAGGGCCTACAGGGACTTCCCTGGACCATTCTCTCAGCAAACTTTCCTACCGAAGAATGGGAGGATTATATCACTTGATGGAATATACAACAAGGAAATTGAACCCTTGGATCTTATGTAGTACTAACAGGATGGAAATGTTGTATAGTAATTACCAATTTACCTGCATGAAACGAAAAACAAACAACTCCATCAGAGTAAGCTCGAGCAATTTCCTTCCGACGTAGTTCCGAGTCTCTTGATCCAGTATCGCCACCTTGTCAATTGGAATTCCTACAAAAAATATTCAGAACAGTTATCAATTACAAAAATCAACTTCAAATAATCCCGACGAACCCAACGCCAAATACATCAGCTGATGAAAGGAAACCAACCGTAACATTAAATTTTGGTATTTTCCAAATGTTGGAAATGGATTGATTTAAAGAAGTTACCAGGGACAAGTTCTGAAGTCAGTACTCGTTTACTTGACAAATCATCTATGACCACTGGAACATAAAATCCCTTCGTGCCAGATAATAGAATGCCAAATCTTTTTTGATTCTGCGCTTCCAGCTCATAGTCGCATTCACGAGAGAGTTCTTCTTTGGCCACCTGAGGTTGAAGAATAAGACACATCTATTTCATTAAAGTAGCACCATAAAAAGCAAGGAGCCATGATTGTTTTCAAATATGTGTCTTTGGAGCAACGAGGGTGGCTGTTTCCCAAATGTGAACTGCAAACCAAATTGCACTTCGAACGGTGAAATTTCATCAAGAGAAGTAGCATTGCACAAGAAGTACCTCCACTTTAAGCTACTTTAACATATAACCTAAAGGGGAAGGGAAGGTGAATTTTCACTACCCTTAGTTAGCATTCATCAGCTACCTTTAGTTGTTAATTGGACACGAAAGGGAAATGAAAGTCAGTCACTTCTTCTCCCTCAACTTTCAGACTAGTCTTGAGCTGTCTCGCTTTAATTTTGATTCTCATACTTATACTTCATAACCAAACAAGTCAAATAGGTGTCACCATCCTCTTAAACTTCCACTCCATCCTCCTCTTTCAACTAAAGTGAACAATAAGTTAAACTCTAACAACTGCAGGTGACATGTCAAATGCACGAAATTCTACTGATAAACAGATATATTTACCTTCAAAACATTTTCAAGGTCCAGCTCATTAAGGCCAGTAGAACCACAGAAATAGGTCAATTAGCTTGCACTTATTCTAAATTGTAAGAACCACGGGTGAAATTCAAATACAGGGATTGCTATTTACATAAACGAATAGGTTTACCTTCATAGCATTTTCTAGGTACAGCCCTTCTGGTATTAGATTTGTGTAACCTAATAGAAGCTTCACATTATCAATATCACTCTCAATGCTATCAGCAACACCTGGGTACTGTATTTTCATAGCAACATCCATGCCATCCTTTGTAACAGCCCGATGGACCTGGAAATTGTTTAGAAGTAGTAAGTATGTGGCTAAATCTGCAAATAACTAGGCAAAATCTTAGATAACTAAACATTTTATATAATGAATAAGACCTTCAACCATAAGCATCAAATACCATTCTCTTTTATGCAATGAAACGACCATTCTTTTATTGAGAATGCAATACCGCCAGATCATGAATTTGTTTGTGTTATGCAAATAAGGATTCCCTAAGTCCTCGGAGCTTTAACAAAGGAATTCGGGAGTCCATGATATGTCTAAGAAATTCTATGTTGGCAAAAGAAGAAGCTAACGGTGTTCAATTGATTCTACGGACATCCCAGGTTTTAGTAAATAAAACAAATTAAAGTACCTTCCCTTGGCGGGTATAAGAACTGTATGCATTAAAACAATGCAATATCAACAACTATACCTTTTCCAAACTAATTGGGACGGTTGTGTGAATCCTCTATATCAATTCCACTCTTTAAGCATTAAAACAGTTCCTTGTTTTTTCATCAAAATGAGAGTAGTAACTCCAAAATATTTCATTTATTTTCTGGCAGTGTAATTTATCCTATTATTACTTTGCCTACTCTAATTTTAAAATGTTGTTCAATAATATCTTAGATAAACAAGTCTAATCTCAATGGCACAAATGAGATGTGTGAGTTAGGAAGATTTGGTCACTCATACAAATAGAAATCCAACACTTATTCAAGATAACAACAAACTTTTCCCTTATATCGAGAAAGCTAGAAGTAGACATAGCACTTTAAGATGTTCTTACACAAAAATATAAATATTGCTGAAACTGGATCTTATGGATTTTAAGGATTTAAAAGCAAAGTTAAAACTGATTATATTATTTAGTATATTATAAAACTTATTTGCAATTAAACTAGACAAATTAATATTAGAATGACTAAAGTTAACACAAAAATTACTCGACTGTTGCTAATCCTAGACTGAAGAAACACAACGAGTTTACCGGTATTTCTCTAAATGAATTGTATGGGGGATATATCGAGGAGGGGGGAAAACATTATGAGGATAATGGGGACATTTCATACTAGCAAGATGATAGTAAGCAGTGTTTGCAGTATAAAGTAGCCCGAAGCGCAACTAAGAAACAAGAGAACAAAATGGTGGTTTAGTTGAAACTAGATCACCTGTCCAATACTTGCTGCTGCCATCGGCTCATAATCGAAACTCTTCAACTTCGATGACCAATCTTGACCTAATTCACTGCCCAACACTTGATTAAGCTGACTCCTCGGCATAACATCTGCACCTTGACGGACAACGTCCAAAGCAGCTAAGATCTACAAGCATATGAGATAATTCATACCAAAAGCAAACAAAGTTGATAAAAATTAATGGGTGGAAATCCACAACCTCGTCAAAAGTGGATAGGTCCCTTGCATAGGGTAAGTAAAACAGAAAAAGAAAGACAAAGGGTCTTTCTCACACTTTACACTAAATTGTAACTCTAACAGCATTAAACTTTATATTCTCTTTTACTTTTGAGAGGATAATGTTAAAATTCTCCCTCCCAACCATGACCACTACCCTCCCCCCCCCCCACAAACCCAAAAAGAAAAGGAAAGATAAAGAGGACATTTTGAAAGAAAATTAAACTCACATCAAACTGACTCAAATTGTACCACTTTGGTAACCACTGGCATCTTATTTTTTCTCAACAGTTCACAAAATAATGATTATGAGTTAACATAGTAGGATAGGTAAATGTAATTTTAATAAACTACAGGGGAAGGCTCTCTGATAATTATAATAAAAACAAAGTAGCTTTACTGTTTCCTATTGTGTGTCTGTTTGCAGACCAGGAGACACCAAAAATCTTTTTGACCTAAATGGCATTACGTGCAAGACATATTCTGGAAGGCTTGCCATTTGATGAAGTATCACCTAATAGTCCATACTCTCCTATACACAAGATCAAATCAAATCAAATTGTTAGCTAAATTTTACTTTTTGGTGTAAAGAAGTTCATGAAAATGATACTGAATCCATTTTAGATCTCATAGGTGCCCTACTGGAATAGGCTAGGGCCATTTTTTGGGCATCTATCTTTGCTTATGATATCCGGTATCCCTTTGTACATTCTTCTCTGCACTATCGTATTGCTATGTTATAATATAGTAGCTTCTCTCAAAGAAGGTTAGTCCATACTCTCCTTTAGCCAATAACTGCAATTCCTAAACACCAGTTGTCTATTAAAATGAAATTGGCACAACTAGCCTATAAACACATGGCCCATTCAAAAGAACTGTAGACAAGTTACAAGGCAAGCAAACAAATGGTATGTTCAAAGCTAAATCCTTCTACCAGGTCTTTCTGAAAAGGACACGTTAAGCTTTAACATAAAATGATTTGGATTATGAGCATACCAATGGAAATTCTTTCTTTCTTTAAGGACATGAAATCTAATTTACTATATGAAAAGCTTGTGCAAAAGACGATGAGTCCATAAAAGTTGGTGCTATATGTGCAATTGAAGCCTCAGGGGGTTCCCTAATGAGGAGGATAGACTGAAATGGAAGGAACAAAGTGGATGCCTATACACTGTCAAGTGTCAAGTCATAATACAGTTTTTTTTTGTGATAAGGAGATTTATCAAATCATATTACAGAGGCTACGAGAAAAAAGCAACAGATCAGGTCATGGCCATGGAAACAAATATAGAAATCCAAAACTCCATGTAAAGTATCTTGTTTTACACGGTTAATTGCTAAAGAGGCAGCCTTGACCCAGGATAATTTGAAAAAAAAGAGGATTCATACTTTGCAGTAGGTGTTACCTGGGTGGAACAAAGGCAGAAACCATAAGTCATCTTTTATTTTTCACTGTCCAGTTACTGATCAGATTTGGCAGCTTTTTGGAACTTTTTTGGTATTAAATGGACCGTGCCTGGTAATACGGCTGTTTTTTCTTAAGTTGGAGCAGTGTTGGTACAAACAGGACCAGGAAAAAGAGTTGGAACGCAATACCAGCCTGCATCTGGTGGACTGTTTGGAAAGAGAGGAATAAGAGGTGTTATGAGGTAGCTACAATTCCACTCCGAAGATCAAAGCTAAATTATATTTTTGTTTTACTTTTGGTGTAGATTGGAACTTGTAAATGAAGGTGAATATGTTTTAAAGCTTTTAGAATCCTTACATGTTAGGAAGGGCCGATTTTTGCTTTATACTTTTGCTATGTTGTGTAGATTTCCAGTATAATTTTTGTGCTGCTTTTAGTAAACTTTACCATTTCCAGAGGAAAAGAAAAAAAGAAGCTGGAATTTCATATACGGGCGAAGGAAGAGCAGAGCAAGCATAATCATTTGTGCTGCAGCACTTTGGACAATCAGGTGTCACCATAGGAGACCAATACTTGAGCTCTTCAGGGCAAAGAGAATAAATTCATTCAATATTCAGAATATCTAGCTTTTTTTTCTTTGTATATATTTGGAGGAGATTAAGATGTTCAACTCTATAGATAATTGGACTAGTCTCTTGGAAATTAACAGTCTTGTACATATTGTATATAGAACTGGTGACCTTTTGTCAATAAAAATTTACTTATCAAAAAGAACTACTCCCTCCAAATAAACATGTTCATATAATTTTCACATCTTCCAAGAATTTAAATTAAAATATATTTAACAATTACCTAATTGATTATGTGCATGCCAATCCTAGTTAATCAACCAAGTCAAAAATATATTTGACATCCTAAGTGTACATACAAATATCACGAATTATCTAATGCACAACATTGTAAGTTAACCGGATTATTAACTAAATGCAATTCACCCTAAGTGTTCGGCAAATAGATAAAGTGATAAACATCAAAGCAAGCAAGCAAATGAATATTTTGATGTGATGTTTACACTATCAGATCAACTCTTTAACTATTACTTTAGTAATTTCTTCTAAAATACAAGTATAATATACAAATCAGATTAAAACTTCAAAATCCATCTGCATTTAAAACTATGACATGCCAAAATGCGATGGAGGGAGTACAAGGGAAAATAACTCCAAGGCGTATTTTGGAACTCAAAATATTTACCGGAGCTGGAACCACAGATTCATCTTGGATGCTTAACATCTGCCCCAATTTTAAAGCTGCTCCACGCATTCTACATAATGCAAGAGCCAGACGTTCTGCATTTTTCTCAGATAGATAGGGGGATAGAGCAGATTGTTTCCCTTGCAAGTTTGGTGTACCAAAAACAAGCCTCTTGGCAGATTCTTGAAGTGTACCCCAAGCAAGACCAGCTCCAAGGCCCGCAAACCTTCAAAATTAAAGTTAAAGTTCAAGTGAAGAGTCCAAGTCATGTGAACAGAGAAAGTGATGTTCATGATATGAGCAACTTCTGGTGCATCTTGGTTCTTTACATGCAAAAGGTTAATTAAAACAGATAATTGCTAGCAAAAACAAAAAAGCCTGAAATACCCAGCTTAGTTGAAAATTTTGATATACAAGAGAGAGTGGTCATTCAACCTAGCTCTGCGGATGCATATTTTTCCAGTCCATTAAGAATTAGGGATTGAGGCATAGTTGTTAATTCTTCCTTTAAGAAACAAACCTTCAATAACTTAATATGATAACAATGCATGAGACTCACATAATGCACCAACAAGAGTACAACCTCTTAGGTCCTCAAATCTATACCAGGTCATTAGCATAAGTCTCCAATGAAGCAAATATCTCTAAAAGCCTTAACTTTGGAATGGGACCTCAAGTTTCCAGCTCAAGAAAGGAAAGAGGAAACCAGTGGAGTAATATATTGAATAAATAAGAGACAGATCTTTTTAAGCGTATGATCTATATTTTTCCAAAAATCTAGCATTAGAAAGACCTGGAAAGCCTAAAAATATTAATGCAGTAGCAGCAAGCAAAATCTTCAGACTCCATGATTTAGTTCACAAGAAATAAAAAGGGCTACACCTATGATGAAACATTCTTGCATGTACTCTGACAAGTTACACATGCAATTGTCTGAAAATCCTGGCCAATAGAGTATACCTTAATTCTAGCTAATAAATTAGTCTGGAATCGACAACAAACAACAACATAAACCTCCAAGTACACCAACACAATGGAAACTAGTAACAAGCATCATGTAAATGTATTAAGAAATCTACTAAATATTGTGTTAAGAAATCTTCTAAATATTTTTTTTTTGATAAGGTAAATTGTATTAATCAAAAGGGAGAGAACTCCCGTATACACGAAGTATACCAAAAAAACGTAGAGAATTTACATTAGATTAAGAAATCTTCTAAATATGTATGAAAACTATATTCAACACCCAATTACTGGCACTTGAGGTCTCTGTCCTATAATTCAGAACCCATTAAGTTCAAATCCTGAATCCGCCCCTACTCATGGAACTTCAAATTCCACTAAACAGAACATAATAAGCGGCAAGAGATTGTACAAAATATAATTACCCAAGCGCTCTAGAGAAAGAAGTGGACGGCACTTTCCTCTCCCGGGGCTTCCTCTGCCTCTTAATGACCGGCTGTGGAGTAGTAGGGCTCACTGCCTCGGCAGCATTACTTTCAGAAGAGAATGATAAATCTTTCTGAGGATCAACCTCGCAGGATGTCCCAGCAGCAGCTTGAGGCGGAGACTCTACATATTCACAAAATTCAGCTGCAGAAACTTCGGTCGGCGCTAAATCGCGTTCAATTTGGGGCACAATCTCGGACTCGGAAGTGAACGTACTAGAACTAGAGGCGCTAGGTTTCTCATCAGGTTGAGGAGGTCGAGGGCGAGAATCATCAGTAAAGTAAACGACACTTTGTTTATTCGAATTAGCAGAATTTGAATTGATCTCCTTGTCGATTTGCCGAACTTTGCCCTTGGTGAGACCTGTTAAGTCGGTGGCGGAGAGAAGGGTCTTCTTAAGTAACGATTGCAAGTTGTTACCGCCGTCACTTCGCAGTTGCCGGTTAACAGCCTCTTTGGCAACCAAAGACAAACCATCTGCTACCTTCGCTATGTCTTTCAGGTATGCCATATATGAACGTAAATGTGTTCAATTCGGTTAACGCTTTGCGAAATGCAGCAAAAATCAAAGGGATAAAGGGATCGGAAAAGTATTATGTGCAGTATGTACATGGGCGATAGGAGAAAGGAAAAGAGAATAGAATTTCAGTCGTGCGGCCATATAACGGTTAACGATTGTGCAGGGAATGCCACAAATCAGGCCATACCTAAGCCGCCGCCAGCGCAAACTGAAAATAAAAAGGTCGTTTGGACACAAAACGCAAAAGTGTAGTGATTTTAGCATACATTATTTTCTTGTTTGGACATATTTTCTTTTGTTCCATCCTTGAAGTAGCTCAATTTTAAGATTAAATAAAAAATATTAAGCTTAAATTATCTAAAAAACAATAATTAGTAGCTCAATTTTGTTTGCATCCAACTAAAATAATTAGTATCATATCCGCAAAATAAGGTATTTATTGATGAAACACCTCCTAAATGTTAGCATCAATGGTATCTGAGGTCATGATTTTAAAGATACCACAATTTATGGTAATTAACATCAACGACAAAAAATTCAGTGTAATTACACAAGTGAGTAAGATAGTGAGTATGCAGATCTTATCCCTACTTTATGAAGATAGAGAAGTTATTTCTGATATACCCTCGACTCAAAGAAAGCATAAAAAAAAAGTACGGTAGTGGAGAAGCGATGAAAAAGAAGCTAGTGAATTTCAAAAATTGTCATATAACTATAATATTTTTTACCAAAGTCATATAACTATGTTTTTTCGCACAAAAATCATAAAATTTTTACTAACTCACACAAAAATCATAGTAACAGAAAATATAACTTTTCAGTAGTATTTTCTTATTTCATAATTTTTTATTTTTTTAGTTTCAATGTAATAAATAATAATCCAATTAAAATATGACCCAACCCGACCTGACCCCCTCTCTCCTGACCCAAAAGCCATATATCTAAATTAAAATAATACTAAAAGTAAATCCTTCAAAACACGATACTATTATCTTTTATTTTTCTTTTCAAGATATATATTCATTCAAAATTGATAGCATTTTTGTTTTAAGTGCTCTCTAAATATACCTTTATTTTTGGGGGTCAGAATCTCATGCATTCCAAATGTGAAGGGAGAATTCACTTTTATTATTATTTTAATTTATGTAAATGGGTACTGAGTCAGCTTGGGTTGGATCATTCCTATCTTAAGGGAAAAATACAAAATTGACCGCTCATTGCATTCGCTAGCCAAAAATATATAGAATATATATATATATATATATATATATTATATGTGTATTATACATATAATATATTATCTGCTAAGTATTAGTTTTTTTAGAGCGTCTAAAAATATATATTTTTCCTATTTTAATTGATTTATTATACAATAGACTGGAAAAAAAATGAAAAAAAAAACTGGAATAAGAAATACTATCTGAAAATTGTGTTTTCCGGTCACTATGATTTTTGTGTGAGTTAGTGAAAGTTTAATGATTTTGTGTGAGAAAATAAAATTATATGATTTTCGTGAAAAGCATTTATAATTATATAACTATTTATGAAATTTATCCAAAAAAATTGTAGTAACCAAATGGTATATATTGTGGTAATTAGCATCAATTGTATATATTGTGTTAATTAGTCGGCGATATTATATGTAGAAATGGCACGGTTTGGCCAGGAAAGCTTCGGTGGCAAAGGTGAGCATCCACGAGGACTGGTGCAAATAAAGATATGGGATTGCTATCATACTTTACGAGCTCCATCAGTCAACTATACCGAAATTTCTTTTAACCTCATTTTGGGAAGATCTCTTGGATAGCGGAAGGGGAAATAATACACAGCAGACTGAATAGTTGCATCTGCACTTTATGAAAATAAACTTTGTTCTTTGCGTCTTTTGGACATGTTTCATGGCAATGCATGGAGTCAAAGACTGTTGGGTTTAAGCTTGTAATAGCTTAAAATAGAGTGAGTGGGAAATTGAGAGAAAAATAAAATATTTGAATTTTTCTCTTTGACAAAGGAACATTGTACTATATTGGAAGAGAAAAAGAGTTTTGATGGGTATATATACAATTGCTCGAGGCAAGCCCTCGCGCCGTCATCGTTGCTCGACTTTATATTTAGTCAAATGATTTGATTGATTAATTTTTTAGACCAAATTTATTTGTTAAGATTAATGTAATATTATTTTAATCCAAAATTTGTAACGGTAAATTAATTTTTCTCCGTGTTTGATTTTCCAGTTTTATTTTGCGTAAATAGTTATTTACGTAATAGTCGTTTTACGTGAACGGTCATGTTGAAGAGTTGCACTTCTTCGTTTAAACCCAACCTATTGGCTATAAATAGCAGGTCATTCCCTCAGATTTTCCTTACGAAAATTCTGAATTCTCCTTCTTTCTTCTGCATTGTTTTAACTAAAAGAAAGCTACCGATCATTTGTATTTGCTGAAACACTGGGCTTTGAAGTACCGTTATACCAATGTATAATTTGTTCTATTCTGAGAGGAAATAAAGGAGGGGATTAAGTTCCTTAAAAAAATAATATGAATTCGGTGGACTCGAATTAATATATGCTTCTTCTACATTTCTGTTTTTATGTTATTCCGAAATTACTTTGCAAATACAGATTAATAACAAAGACATTGCATATGCATCCTAAAGTTCGAATTCCATAGTTCAAACTTAAGGATGCGATGTCCAAAAATTCAAACTCCACAGTTTTAACTTAAGGACACTGCAAGTTGAAGTTCGAATTTCACAGTTCTAACTTAAGGACGCTGCAACCTGAAATTCAAATCCCAAACTTCTAACTTAACTAGTCTTAGGGTACGCGCGTTACGCGTGTACCCTATCTCAATAAGTATAAGTATAAAAAAAATTTAAATTGAGTTATAAAATAAAGATTAAAATCCTAAAAATAAAAAGTATTTACCATATATAGCTAATTCAATAAAGAAAAACTGCAAAAAAGGAAGTCCTCGGTCATTAGTCGTTGTACTCAACTTAAGAAAAATTATAGTACTCAACACCAAATCAATTTCATAAGGATTCATGTTTCTTTTTCAGTTTCCAAAACTTGTACTCACTACAAATAATGCTTATTTAAATTCTACGAACTTTATTGATCAATTAAATTAATATTAGGCGTATTGTACGTACTTAATTTGCTTGTACTCACATGATTTATATAACTAATTCTCAAAATTACAACGAATAAGAAAATAATTTATATAACAATTGAATAACTAAGAGTCAAATTTTTTAATTATGTCAAAAATTTAACCATTAATTTAATTATTGTCAAAATTTCAAATATTAAAAAAATAATTAAATAACAATAATAATCAAGAGTACCTCCTAAGGATGTCATTAGATCTTGTAGAATAAAACTTGTTCGACAACCATCATTATGATTTTTGTGATTCCTTTTTTGTATCAAACAGTCTACTCATATTTAAGCTTTTAGTTATCTCATAAAAATGCTAAATTATACTGTTTGAACACTAACATTAATTGTGAAATATTAAGATATTATGCACGAAAAATAGAAATCTTAATAGCACAATGCTTCAACATAACCCCGATTTAGGTCAACTAATTTTTATTAATTTAGCAAGTTTTGCTATATATAAATACGAAAGTACCTCTAGTCATGAATACAAAATTTTAAAAAGCCACATAAAAAGTAATATTAAGATGTCTCTTTTATTTTTTTTATTTATATTGATAATCTTGAATGAATATTCATACTTATTAAACAAAAATGTTATGATAAACATAACATAACATTTTCCGAGTTTTTACTTTGTTAAAGATCAATGAACCTAATTTTGGAATGATAACTGCGAGGTTTTCCTATTAAAGAAAAACTAATTATTTTTTGACTCTTTAACTAAAGAAAGCCCTAATTCGAAAAGGACAAAATATAAAGAATCCTAAATATAGATGAAGTTGAAAGTGAAAGAAAAGAAACTTTCTTTGTACTAATTGAAAGCGATTTGAAATTCTAGAATTGAAAATCAACATTATAAATATTAGAGGAATAATAAAATAATGACTATTCTTAAATAATAGGGAGTTAATTAAATCACTATTACTAAATATTAGAAAAATAATAAAATGACTATTTTGTCTAATATAAATTTTAATTTAAAAGGGTAAAAAAGACGAACGATATTTCGCTAAGGGAATATAGTATATAGATTATATATTATATATATTAGGAGCCTGCGTTCTGAAGTACAAACTTCAATGTTCAAACTTAAGTATTAAGGCTGATATGTTAGAGAATCAGGACCATCTTTGATATTGAACAGATTTTTCTTCAAAAAAGTGAACTTGCAAATATAGGCAGCACATGCAGACCCAGAATGAAAATTGTATTAGAGCTTGCACTTTTAATTAAGAGAAAGGAAGGCATAAAGACCAAAATATAAATTGCTAAGAGCACTATTATAAGGTACTGGATGTCCAGTTATTCCCTTTAAATCCGAAGTGAAAAACTTGCGACAAGGTAGAACAGATTTACGGAGCTTCAGGACATCGTCCTAAAATTCAATTATTGTATTTCGAATTTCAGGATATAATGTCCTAAAGTTCAATTGTAGCAATTCGAATTTTAGGATACAATGTAATGCAGTTTAGTTGCAGCTGTGTCCAGAAGTTCACTTGTAGCGATTTGCAACTTCATACAATGTCCTTAATTATTATACTTTAAATTTCAGGACACTATATCCTTACTTGTAGTGAATCAAACTTCACGTTGCGTCCTAAAGTCTTCTTTTGTAGTAAAAACCTTTGTTGTGTTCCTTCTTGGACGACGGATGCAGGCTTGAATTGTGCTAAACGGGTGTTGAACGTAGTTGACCCACCGTTTTTGCAAAATCAGTTTATTTTAAGTCGACGGTGGAAGCAAATTCTTGCACAGTAAATTCAAGGGAAAATACATAAGATGCCCCTTAACTTGTCCCCACAAGTTTTCAACTTAACGTTTACTAGAGTTCATTTTCCACCTTATACTTATTCAAAATGAATTTAATACCTCCCTGAGACATATACAATCAGTTACACAGTGGAAGGTGTTGCACGTTCTCCCTATGTCTTTGCCACATATTACCACACCAGATTCAATTTGATTTTAACTTCTTCTTTTTTTATAAATTTTACTCCTTTTCCTTATTTTTTTATTTATAAATTTGCATCTCTTTCCTTATATGATACGGAGGTGTGAGCGGTTGGTTGTGGAGGGCACGAGAAGAGGTAGATGGCGGCCTAAGAAGTATTGGGGAGAGGTGATCATGCAGGATATGACGAGGCTTCATATTTCCGAGGACATGACACTTGATAGGAAGATGTGGAGGTCGAGTATTAGGGTTATAGGTTAGGAGGTAGTTGAGTCGTGCCTTACTTCGTACCATTATGGGACTAGCCATGTAGGATTTTTGTCTAAGATAGCTAGTAGCAATGTTGTGTCTTACTATTTCGCTTTTCAGTGCATGTCCTATTTACTAGCTATCGCTTTTGTTTTGCATCTTTCTTCTAGATTTCATGGTGTTCCTATTTTTCTTATGATTATTGTGGTGATACTAATATTGTCTTCATTTGCTTTGCATCTTTCTTCTGGATTTCACGATGTTCCTATTATTCCTATGATTGCTGTTGTGATACTAATATTGTCTCATTTTTGTCCTTTTATCTTTTTATTTTTTTTTAGCCGAGGGTCTTCGAAAACAGCCTCTCTACTCCTTCGGGGTAGGGGTAAGATCTGCGTACACACTACCCTCCCCACACCCCATTATTGGGATTTTACTGGGTTGTTGTTGTTGTTGCATCTCTTTCCTTATATTTATTTGTTCTGAAAATCTCTTCACCCCAATTAAATTTTTTTAATTTAGATAAATAATTTTCAGGTTAATTAAGATTTTTGACATTGTAATACCAAGAGGAAAGGGTTGAGAAGAGAGATATGAACGTGATTGGAGTTTGACCGGAGAAAATGGAAGCTCGCCAGCGTCGAAGGAATTTTCCGGCCTACATCGGATTTTATAGTTTAATTGAGTTTTTCCATGTTAAATCCTTTTCATGGGTTTTCATTAAACAAATGTGAAAATACAGCCGATGATTATTGCATTCTTTGATTAATTTTCCATCTTAATTTTATGTAAGGAAGAGGAAGGGGAATCGACATCAATGGAGGTTTGCTGATAAAAAATAAAAGGAGGAGGAGAGACAAGAAGGGAAAGAAAAGGAAAAGGAAAAAGAAAAAGAAAGAAAAAAGTAAAGAAAAGAGGGTCAAGACTAATTATGTGTATTAGATACATAATGTCCAATAAATATTTGATATATGTACAATTTAATGAGTTTTAAACTTTTTTTAGCTTTTCACTTGCATTTAAGAAGATTCTTTTTTTTTCTTTGCCACGTCATCTTTTAGGATGATATTAAATTCATTTCGGACATGTATAAGGTGAAAAAGGAACACCCGTAAAGGTTGAGTTGAAAACTTACAAGTTTGGTGCATTTTTCCCTAAATTCAATCATAAGAATTATATCTTACTTTTAATTAAACTTGCTATATATGTTCAGTCTTGGTACGAAAATTAACACGTTTTGGCTTATGGAAGCGGCAAACATTGAGGTAGATTGGTGTTGACCCACTGTGCTTATAAATCGCTTTGTTGATTGGAAACGTTCTGCAAATGCCGAGGAGGAGGAGAAAAGAAGCGGATGTGTTGCTATTTTACTGGAGGGCTATTATTGTCCAAATTTTATTAACTTATTAAAAAGTGGCTTAACTTTAAATACTCTTTAAACAATGGCTTAACTTTAAATAGCAGCGATTAAAGTGGCTCTCTCTGCCCTTCTCCCGTATTATATTTCGGCAACAATATAATATGAACCAAATTGACATTCATATGCACATCTCGTGAAACCTAGTTGGCACACCTGGAGCAAATTGCGCACACAACAAAATGTCGCCTCTTTAGCATCCGTAGTCACAGTACACAGTGGGGGTGGCAAATGGGTGGGTCGGGTCGGATATTGGCGGGTCAAAAATAGATGATACAAAAATGGATAAATTATTCGACCCTATCCATATTTAATACGGATAAAAAACGGGTTAACCGGAGGATAATATAGATACTCATATCATCCATGACTTCTTGATATGATCACTTTTGGGAGAATTAGTCTACCAAACTTGAGTAACCCCTAATTTGAGACTTTACAAATGCAAAAATTAAACTTATTGGTTATTCATTTTCTAAATAGATAATATGGTTCTTATCCATATTTGACCCATTTTAAAGAGTTGATTATCAACCCATTTTTTAACGAATAATATGGGTGGATAACTGTTTTCTTTTAACCATTTTGCCATTATTAGTACATAGTATATGGAGTAACATTGCTTAACGTTCAACAGATTTTTTTGAAGACAAATGTTAAGCTAACAAATGATAAAACTCAACCGCTTGAAATTGAAATAGATGAAACACAAAAAATAGATTTTTTTTCGTTCCTATACAATATTTGAAACTTATTTACCAAAATTGTTCTAGATTTGTATATTACCTGCCCTAACTGAAGTTTGCTTACAATTTATATACAATCTATTATTGGTGCCTTAAATTAGGGGATTCATTTATACCATTTTTCTTTTTTTTCTCTTCTATTCTCTTTCCCTATTCTCTGCCACCTACTCAGTTACATCTCCTTATCATTGGCAGCCCCGAACTACTCTTGCCCGTAATTAGCTGTAGAAAAACTAAAATGGACATTTAGATGCAAAGGAAAACTCCACGTAGAAACTTCAGAAACAATAACTCTACTCTCTATCTCTACTGGGAATAATATTGTGTGACACAACAATCCAGCCTTCCTTACTACTTGTCTTCATACCTTTGCCCAGTTCATCCCCATTCAACCTGGTCTCATAAGAATTCAAAATCCCAACAGTTTCCTCGTTGCAACTGAAATTTGCAGCGTAATTCATGCCCAACTTATTTTTTCTTTGGCCCAATTTTATTAGGAGAAGTAGACCTAGGTTTCCTATCTTCCCAGTAGACCTAGGAATTTCAATAACATCACCTTGATCTGTACTCCGAGCTGTAGTATCATGAGTACTACAGGAGGGCTTCGATCAGATCAATAATTGTAACGACCCGACTTGTCATTTTAAGAATTAACGCCCCATTCTGTGACTTAAGGTCTCGATCAGCTTCGTAATATGTATTATGACCCGCGGGTGTGGTCGAGTTTGATTTTCGGAAGACTCGAAAATAAATTGAAAGAACAATGTTTATTTAGAAGCTTAAATGGAAAGAGTTGACCGGAGAGTTGACTTTTGAGCAAACAACCCCGAAATGGAATTTTGATGATGTCAATAGTTTCGTATGGTGATTTCGGACTTAGGCGTATGTCCGGATTTGGATTTGGAAGTCCGTAGGATAATTCGACGTATTTTGGCGAAAGTTGAAAAATAGACGATTTTCGGAAAGTTTGATCGAAGGTTGAATTTTTGATAACGAGGTCGGAATCTGATTCTGGAATTGGAATAGGTCTGTTATGTCATTTATGACTTGTGTGCAAAATTTGAGGTCAATCGAACTTGATTCGTTAGGTTTCGGCATCGAATGTAGAAGTTGGAAATTTCATAATAGACTAAAGTTTCAAGTGAGTTCGCACAAGACCTAACTTCAAATGAGCATAACTCTCATGATACGAAGTGTTACATGGTATATTACCTATCAAATGAAAGACCTTTGAGTCTAGTTTCTAACGCTTAAAACCGTTCGTCATTTGGACATTCCTACAAGAAGGTATGACAAAATTACCAAAGGCTGGAAAAAATGAGATTCTGTTCCTGTAGTAAGAGATTTTCCTGATGTATTTCCAGCAGATCTTCCGGGTATGCCATCAAATAGAGATATTGACTTTGGCATTAATTTATTACCGGGTACTTAGCCCATTTCTATTCCACCATATCGCATGGCCCCAACAGAGTTGAAATAATTAAAAGAACAGTTACAGGAATTATTTGATAAAGGCTTCATTCGGCCCAGTGTATCGCCTTGGGGTGCTCATGTCTTATTTGTGAAGAAGAAGGATGGTTCTATGCGGATGTGTATTGATTACCGCCAGCTGAACAAGGTTACAATGAAGAACATGTATTCTTTGCCATGTATTGATGACGTATTTGATCAACTTCAGGGTGCCAGAGTGTTTTCTAAGATCGACTTGCGTGAAGGCTATCATTAGTTGAAGATTCGGGAGCCAGATATCCCGAAGATTGCTTTTAGGACTCGGTATGGTCACTATGAGTTCCTTGTAATGTCATTTGGGCTAACCAATGCCCCAGCAACATTTATGCACTTAATGAATAGTGTATTTTAGCCCTATCTTGATTCTTTCGTCATTGTATTTATTGACGACATGCTGGTGTATTCCCGGAGTCGGGAAGATCATGAACAACACCTAAGGACCGTGCTTCAGACTTTGAGAGAAAAGAAGTTATATGCAAAATTTTCAAAGTGTAAATTCTGGCTTGATTTAGTGGGATTTTTGGGTCATATATTTTCATACGAGGGAATCAAGGTAGATCCGAAGAAGATTGAAGCAATGCAGAGTTGGTCCAGACCGTCCTCAACTACAGAGATCCAGAGTTTTCTTGGTTTGGCGGGGTATTACCATCGCTTTGTAGAGGGATTCTCATCTATTGCAACACCTATGACCAGGCTGACCCAGAAGGGTGCTCTATTCAGGTGGACAGAGGAATGTGAGGAGAGCTTTCAGAAGCTCAAGACAGCTTTGACTATGACCCCAGTATTGGTATTACCTACAGGTTCAGGGTCTTATACTGTGTATTGTGACGCATTGCGTATTGGTCTCGGGGCAGTGTTGATGCACGACAGTAGGATGATTGCCTATGAGTCCAGACAGTTAAAGGTACATGAGAAGAAGAGTTAGCAGCTATTGTTCATGCCTTGAAGATTTGGCGGCATTATTTGTACGGTGTCCATTGTGAGGTCTACACCTATCACCGGAGTCTACAACATCTGTTTAAACAGAAGGATCTTAATTTGCGACAGAGGAGATGGTTGAAGTTGCTTAAGGATTATGATATCACCATTCTCTATCATCCTGGGAAGGACAATGTAGTAGTCGATGCCTTGAGTCGTAAGGCAGAGAGTTTGGACAGCTTAGCATATTTACCGGTAGCAGAGAAGCCTTTAGCCTTGGATGTTCAGGCCTTGGCCAACCAGTTTTTTAGACTGGATGTTTCCGAGACGAGTCGAGTTTTGGCTTGCGTGGTTTCTCAGTCTTCTCATTATGATCGTATCAGGGAGCGTCAGTGTGATGACCCCCATTTGCTTGTCCTTAAGGATACAATTTAACACGGCGATGCCAAGGAAGTCACTATTGGAGATGACGGTGTATTACGGATGCAAGGCAGGCTATGTGTACCCAATATAGATGGCTTACGTGAGTTGATTCTCCAGGAGGCTCACAGTTCGCGGTACTCTATTCATCCGGGTGCTACAAAAATATATCAGGACTTGAGACATCACTATTGGTAGAGGCGGATGAAGAAAGACATAGTAGAGTATGTAGCTCGGTGTCTAAATTGTCAACAAGTGAAATATGAGCATCAACGACTGGGTGGATTGCTTCAGAAGTTAGAGATTCCAGAATAGAAATGGGAGAGGATCACTATGGATTTCGTTGTTAGGCTCCCACGGACTCAGAGGAAGTTTGATGCAGCTTGGGTGATTGTGGATAGATTGACCAAGTCAGCTCATTTCATTCATGTGGTTACTACTTACTCTTCGGAGCAGCTGGCTCAGGTTTATATTTGCGAGATTGTCAGACTCCATGGCGTACCGATATCTATCATCTCTGACCGGGGTACACAGTTTATATCATGGTTTTGGAGGGCTATACAGCAAGAGTTGGGTACTCGGGTAGAGTTGAGTACAATATTTCACCCTCAGATAGACGGGCAGTCCGAATGCACTATTCAGATACTAGGTGATAGATTTTGGGGGTGCTTGGGATCAGTTCTTACCACTTGCGGAGTTTGCTTACAACAACAGTTACCAGTCGAGCATTCATTCTCCGTATGAGGCCTTGTATGGTAGGCGATGCCAGTCTCCAGTAGGTTGGTTCGAACCGGGCGAGGCTAGACTATTGAGTACAGACTTGGTTCAGGATGCCTTGGAAAAGGTTAAGTTGATTCAGGATCGACTTCATACAGCCCAGTCTAGACAGAAGAGTTATGCAGATCGGAAGGTTCATGATGTTGCATTTATGGTTGGTGAGCGGGTATTGCTCCGTGTTTCGCCTATGAAGGGTGTGATGAGGTTCGGGAAAAAGGGCAAGTTGAGCCCTAGGTATATTGGGCCTTTTGAGATTCTTGAGAGAGTTGGAGAGGTGGCTTACAGACTTGTACTACCACCTAGTCTCTTTGCAGTTCATCCGATATTCCATGTTTCTATGCTTCAGAAATATCACGGCGATCCGTCTCATGTGTTAGACTTCAGTTCGGTTCAGTTGGACAAGGATCTATCTTATGTTGAGGAACCAGTGGCTATTTTAGATAGGCAAGTTCGAAAGTTGAGGTCAAAGAACATTGCTTCCGTGAAGGTTCAGTGGAGGGGTCATCCGGTCGAAGAGACAACTTGGGAGACCGAGCATGATATGCGCAAAAGTTATCCACACTTATTCACCAGCTCAGGTACTTTTTCTAACTCCGTTCGAGGACGAACATTTATTTTAGAGGTGGAGAATGTGATGACCCAAAATGTCATCTTTAAATTTAATAATTAGTTCTGTGTTCTAAGACCTCGAAAAGCACTATTTATCATTCCTCGACTTGCTTGCGCAGTCTGTAAAATTTTTCGAAAAGTTTTTATGTGAAAAATGGATTAAAATGTGAATTAGAGCTTTAAAACTCAACTGAGTTGACTTTGGTCAACATTTTGAGCAAACAGACTCGGATTAGTGTTTTGATAGTTTCGGTAGGTCCGTATCGTGATTTGGAACTTGGGCGTATGCTCGGAATCAAATTCCGAGGTCCCTAGCCCGAGATATGGAATTTTAATGAAAAATTAAAAGTTTAAGTTCAAATAGTGACCAGATGTTGAGTTATGTGCAAACGACCCCGGAATAGAATTTTAATGATTCCAACAGCTCCGTATGGTAATTTTGGACTTAGGTGATCGGAATTTTATTTGGAAGTCCGTAGTGAAATTAGGCTTGAAATGGCTAAAATAGGAATTTAAAGTTTGGAAGTTTGACCGGGGAGTTGACTTTTTGATATCGGGGTCGGAATCCAGTTCCGAAAATTTTCATAGCTCTGTTATGTCATTTATGACTTGTGTGCAAAATTTGAGGTCAATTGGACTTGATTTGATAGGTTTCGACATCGAATGTAGAAGTTGAAAATTCTAAGTTTCATTAAGCTTGAATTGGTGCATGATTCGTGATTTTAGCATTGTTTGATGTGATTTGAGGTTTCAAATAAGTTCGTATGATGTTTTAGGACTTGTTGGTGTATTTGGTTGAGGTCCCGAGGGCCTCAGGTGAGTTTCGGATGATTAACGGATCAAAAATGAGACTTAAACAGTTGCTGCAAAAGCTACTGCAAATTTTCTTCTGCTGAGCAATCAAGCCCAGAAGTCGAGCCCAAAAATCGAAGGCCAGAAGTCGAGCCCAAAAATCAAGCCCAGAAATCGAGCCGATGATCAAAGGCAAGGCTCGAGAGCCATAATCGAAGGCAGGCTCGAGAGCCATGATAGAAGGCAAGTAATCGAAGGCCACTGATTGAAGGCTCAGGATCGATGCCATGACCGAAGGCCCAGGATCGAGCTTGTGATCAAAACCGCGATCGAGGCCCAGTTCCGAAGGCTTCCTGCGCAGATTTATAAAAGAGGGGATTTCGTCCCATTCGCCATTTTTAACAAACTGGAGCTTGAGGAGAGGCGATTTTTGATAGATTTTCAAGGAAAGACATTGGGGTAAGTGATTCTAACTCGGATTTGGTCAATATACACGAATATATCATTATTTTAACCATTTAATTAGTGTTTTGAGATTGAAATTTGGGAAAATTTAGAAATCTCATAGAAACGAATTTATGAGATTTCGGTCGATCTTGGGTCTTGATCCTGGCCCTCGAGCTGGACCTTCGATCGTGGCTTTGATACACAAGATCGAGCTTGAGCCTCGTCAACCCTAGGCTCGATACCTGGGCTCGATATCTGGGCTTGATATCTAGCTCGATTACAGCCCAGAATGTCCAACAGAAGAGGAAAAATTGTAGCAGATTTTTAAGTCTAACTTTTGATCCGTTAACCATCCGAAACTCACCCGAGGCCCTCGGGACCTACCCAAATATACAAACAAGTCCTAAAATATCATACTAACTTATTTGAAATCTAAAATCACATCAAACGACGCTAAAATCACGAATCATGCTCCAATTCAAGCTTAATGAAACTTAGAATTTCCAACTTCTACATTCGATGTCGAAACCTATCAAATTAACTCCGATTGACCTCAAATTTTGCACACAAGTAATAAATGTCATAATGGAGCTATGAAAATTTTCAGAACTGTATTCCGACTCCGATATCAAAAAGTCAACTCCCTGGTCAAACTTCCAAACTTAAATTTCAATTTTAGCCATTTCAAGCCTAATTTAACTACGGACTTCCAAATAAAATTCCGAACACGCTCCTAAGTCTAAAATCACCATACGGAGCTGTTGGAATCGTCAAAATTCTATTCCGGGGTCGTTTTCTCAAAATGTTGACCGAAGTCAAACTTGGCCTTTTAAGGCCAACTTAAGGAACCGAGTGTTCCGATTTCAACCCAAACACTTCCAAATCCCGAACCAACCATTCCCGCAAGTCATAAATCATAAAAAGCACATATAAAAAGTTTTATTTTAGGGAACGGGGTTCTAAAAGTTAAAATGACCGGTTGGGTCATTACACAAGAAGTCCCTTTTTTGGGAAGGTGTCTTTGGTCATTATTGACACTATTTTAACTATGCCATACTTGTTATGAGTCATACTATGTTTACCAAAAACTTGACTGATTTACATTCACTTATCAATTAGATCCATATCACCTCTCTATATCTTGTCATGATAATTTAAGATGCAACATCTTCATTTACAATATTCTTTTTTTTGTACCTTTGCTAAACTCGTTAATGGTGATTACCATAGTAAACAGTTGCTCCAACATCTTGACCAACAATCTTGAATTGAAATCTAGGGTCTAACATAGGTTCCCTTATTCTTATCCTTTAGTAAAATACTTTATTAGTCAGGACACAATCCTGGCAATACTAGCTGACATCATCACCTTATTTTCTTCCATGATTTCTTTGTATTCGACTGATAATTCTTATTAACCAAAGTCATACGTGTTGACTGTATCAGTCCCAATCTATTCTCAATGTATCTTTCCATTTTGAACACATCTTACACTTTCTGGTTATTAGCCCAAAGATCTTGTATTATAACTTGAACCTTGAGCTTTATTCTCGTCACTTCTATATCTTCCATAACAGGTAATCAATACGATCGAGAATCCGTACTCTCACTTCAGGCACAAATGCACGATATAGAGTATGAAGAAAGTGAAACTCCCTAGATGTCATTGTAGCCTCCCTGATATAAGTGTGGCCGGCAATACACCGATAAGAGAGACTCTACTTGACACGGCTACATAGACTTCCTAGGACTCGACTTAGAACCTAGTGCTCTGATATCATGGGACGGCTAGTGCACGCATAGGGTACGGTATAGAATCAACTAGTGCGCTTTAGATAAAACTTAAAAATAGTAATCGGTTAGAAGGAGATGATAGTCTGTGCCTGCTGAATAATACGAGTAACACCCCACCTCAAGGGAGTTACGAAGTATTATTTATGTTGCACGGGGTGATCCTTTAGGCTAAAACACTTAGGACCCACATCTTGTCTTTAAACCAATTATTTGTGTTTTCTCAAGGACTTTCTAATAATGATTTTTTTAAACTTCTTGTTTTTCTCTCTGATTATTTGACTAATTCATATAATTCAAGTTCGGTCGGGACCCACAATTGTGGAACTCGAAGAGTGCCCGAAACCTTCTCTTCGAGGTAATTTGAGCCCTTACCCAATCTTTGGTGATGCAAACTGGTTAAACCAGAGTTATTTACAAATAGGTGACCTAACGCATCTCAAACTCGTTAGGTGGCGACTCTCTCTTTTAACACCCTTCCTTTAAAAGAGTTGTAATGTGTCTAAACCCGATTTCGTGAGAAAGAAGGGGCGCGACAGCATGGCAACTCTACTGGGGATATTTTCAGGCTCTTACCATGGCGAACTTGGTTTATATGAATTAGTCTTCTTTGATGAATGTGTTTCCATGTTCTTTATCGTTATATGAATATCCCGCTTCCATTTTCCCTTTTTATGGCTACATGCACACTCTTTCCCCTATCTCCCTCTATTTTGAATTTGTATTAATATGCAATTCTTTGCTTAATTTGGTTACAATGTGTGTTTTCCTTTATTTTCTAGTCATGTTCACTTGCTCCGAATCTTTTTTAAATTTTCTACATCATGTCTCTCCCTACCCCTACCCCTTGCTTGTTTTATTGCAATTCTTTCAAATTGCGCGAACTAACTTCTTCCTTGTTTTCCTTTCTTTTTATGTATTTATGCTCCATTTAATACTGCGTTTATTGTCTTCATCATGCAAAATACTTGCAACGTGTTGTTTTATCTTTACATAAAGTATGCTCCACATCATATTCCACTCGTGCGTAATTAATACCATAGCGGTGCTTGATGAGTGTCCGCACTCTTCCTAAATCACCTTTTAAAATTTGGAAAGGCTTATTTGCGGTAAAACTAGTCGATCAGCGGTGCAATCAACGGTTCTGTGCCTTCCTCTCTCAAGTTGTCCATTTGAGGGTACCGGTCTAGACTCTTCTAGAAACCCCCACTCTAATATTAACTATGCATGCATCATGTCTAAACCTAGTATGGGTTAGAATGCTGTCCGCGTAATAACTCTCTAAGGCAAGCCTTGTCCAAAGTCCGCCGGGATTTCCTTAAATCCCAATGGGTACAATCATGATATGTGCATTATTTGGAGAAAACATGCCGATATGCTAATCATTAATGTGTAAATAGTCAAATCCGGAGGGGGAAAGGGCTAACTTTATTTGTTTTGCAGAAATGAGGCACGAAGTCCCCAGGTTCGGCATGGTTCGAAGTATCCCACCTTTGTTGCTAGATTGGTGGGAAAATCTCTCGCTAAGTGACAAAAACCATGTGAAAAGAGTTCTCGAAAATTTACCTTCTTTGTTAGATATTCACCTGAATAATGTGTTAATTGAGGCTGCCACCATGTTCTGGGATGAGAAGAGGGCCGTCTTCCATTTTGGTGATATAGAAATGACTCCCCTTCTAGAGAAAATAGGAGGCTTCGCTGGGCTCCCATGGGATAACCCTGGTTTGTTGGTACCGGAAAACCGTACTTCTCGAGGTTTCCTAAAAATGATGGGTTTCAGGAAAAATGATGAGTTAGTCTGTCTGAAGAAATGTTACATACCATTCGACTTCCTTTACGAGTGTTATGGTCATGGCGAGTCATATCGTCTTTACCATGATGAATTTGCCATCACTTCTTTGGGTTGGACTCACCGTCAGGTTTCTGTATTCATTGTCTGTTTTCTAGGGATGCTGATATTCCCGATACAAGGAGAAAGGATCCACACTCGCCTAGCTATGGTCACTAAGACCCTAATGGAAGGAATTGAGGGGCAAGCTTACACTATTGTCCCGATGATCGTGGCTGAGATGTACCGAGCCTTAGACCGTTGCAAAAGGGGATATAGGAATTTCGAGGGTTGCAATCTGTTGCTGCAAATATGGTTGTTGGAACACCTTCAGAGAGGACAATACCGTCAAGAATTTCTGCGACGACTATGGAATGACCACATAGCTTATCACCGTCCGAAGAGAATGACTTTTATCCCAGCAGGTTTGTACAACCGGGAAATGCTGTGAGCTGGGTACCTTTCTTTAGCAATTTGACTGATGACAAGGTACATTGGATGTTCGAGTGGTTCCCTAGCAGTGAATTTATCATCAGGTCGAGAGATGGTCCTCATCTAGTGCGAATCGGATTAAGGGGAATCTATCCTTATGCTCCTATCAGAGCCATGAGGCAAGCTGGGAGAAAACAGGTTATACCACGAGTTTCCAAAATGGTTCATTACAAAGAAGGTTTCCAAGGGAATACCATTCCATTCAAGTTCGAGGCACAACACATGTGGCATCAAAAGATTATTGTGGAGAACTCCAGAAAACTGTGGATATCGGCCGATTCCTTAATGCCCTCATAGGACCGATCCTCTAACATGCTGGCCTCTCGAATCTTGGCATCCGAAATCTGAGGGGATCCGCTAATATCAAATATCCCGAATTCATCCCTTGAAATATCTTCTACTGCCTGAGAAGTCCCGCCCTCGATCATATTAGCTCGAGAAGGGATAATCTCGGCTTCTTCTTGTTCTGGGATTATGGCCAAGTTTCCCTGATTTGCTTCCGCCAAATCGGAAAACTGTTGAATCATAATATTAGCCTGTACATAGGCTAAATTCTCCTCTCCTTCTTCGGGCTCATCCCTTAATTGGCGGACCACTTCTGAAGGCATAACACCAGAGCCCCCCTTCGGCTTTCGAGATCTCTTAGCTAGTTTCTTCTTTTCCAAGCTCGGGGAGCTCGGTACGTCTTTTCTCTTCCTTTATTTTACCTGCTTCAGGGCAGGAACTTCTTCATCACCAGATGGGGGCCTCATTACTACATCTTTCCCAAGTCCTACAAAGGGGAAAAGTGTAGCAAGTAAATAAAGAGAAAAAAGCAGACAAATCGATAAAGAGATTTACCATGACTACGGGCCTCCCATTGACCCTTTGATAATTCGATCCAAGCACGCTCGGAGTACGATCTCTGCAACACCAGATCTTCGACCCATTGTTTAAGATCCGAGATCGGTTCCGGCATCCGAGCTACGGCTGTGATAAGAAAAGAAAAATGGATCAATAAAATGAAAGGCAATCACAAAATCAAAACAGGCAAAGAGAAACGTTTACTCACGACTCATATTCCATTTCTCGAGAAATGGCAAGTCATCGACAGGGATCAGGTCTGAGGTTTTGATTCGAACAAAACGGCTCATCCAACCCCGATCTCGAGTCTCATCTATGCTCGAGAACGGTGCTTTGGTTGTTTGGCGAGCAAGCTTGATCAACCCTCTTCGATAAAGTCGGGGACTATAAAGGCGCATAAGATGATCGAGGGTGAAGATACGCCCCTCGATCTTGCTCGAGAAAAATCAAAAAAGTATCACTATCCTCCAAAAGGAAGGGTGGATCTGGCCGAGGGTCACGTCATACCTCTTACAGAAGGCAACGATGACGGGGTCTAGAGAGCCCAACGTGAAAGGATAAGTGTAAACACTTAAGAACCCTTCGACGTAGTTAGTAATTTATTCATCAGACGATGGGATTACTACGAGTTTATTATGCCAGTTGCATTCTTGTATGACTTTCTCGAGAACTTTCTCGGTAATTGAACACTGGTACCTCAACATCGGCTCATACCGACCCGGTATCGGAGAAGGTTTTTCAATTTTAAAATCACCTACAGTCGAACACCCTACCGGAATGAATTCCTCAGGGCGGGGCTCCTCCACATCCTCGCCGCTGGCAAGTCAAGATGAAGAAGCGATCTCTTTTTGCGGAACAGTTTTAGATGTTTTTTCCATCTAACATTCTGTGAACGAAGAACGGGAGTATTTGGTGTTTTGAGAAGGAATTTGCAGTAAAAATCACAAATTTGCAGACGGAAAACTCAGAAGATGCGAAAAGGAACTTAGGATATTTGGAGATCTGAAAGTAAAAAATAGTGAAAAGAGGGATTATTTATAGATTAAGCAGCGACAGTTCAATATCAACAGTGGCCGACCACCGTTTGATATGCATTTAATGCCTTGATAAACTAAACCGATGGGACAGCTATCACGTACGCCATGGTCTAGCTCGATGCAAACATCAGCGTATATCTGATCGAGCCATTGGGAAATCATATCGTTTCTCGCCACATCCTTCCCGAGAAACGAGAGGACTATCTGTATACGGTCAAAACTGTTTTCAACCTTCGTACGAACCGGTCAAAATAGTAATACATTGGATCGAAGAGAGTCTTCATAATATCAGGTTGAGATCCGAAGTTAGGTCATCAAGCTTCGAGCCCTAGGGAGCGACCAATGTCGAGCTCGATCTCGAATCCAAATCGAACTATGATGCGAAGTGAAGTTATCGAGCTTATGAGGCAGAGACCGACCAACACTGACCCTGAATCAATACAAGATTCCGAATCAGAATCGAACTCGAGTCAAGATCGAGAGCTCGAGTCAATATCGAGCTCGTAGACAAGAGCCGTTGCAATCCCACTAGAGGAGAGAATCTTGGCAGGAATTATGAAAAAACTGATTTATCATGGGTCTACCACTATGTATTTTTAATTATATCTAAAGTAGGATCCATCCACTATAAATGGCATGATTATTATTTCTGTAAGGGAGTTTTTTTGCTTATATTGTAATTCAAGCACCATATTCTCCTATATTCAAGAGTTATTCTTTTAAACTTCATAAATTGATTTATCTTGCTTAGTCCTAAAAATCATCTTCTTTCCAACCTTGTTTATTTTGCATTCTTTGCAATCCATATTTGATATTTCTATTTATCCTGCGGTTTGTATTAAGCTATACCACGTAACCTTAGAACTACGTGCAAATTCAACTCTATCCGTTTTTCGGATAAATAGTCACTTAATCTAACTACAACTATTAGTGCTTAATCATAGTTAACTGGACAATGCTAGCTATTCCGATGGTAGTTAAGTGGAAAAGCATTGCCCAGTTAAAGAACAAAGAAACACCATCGGAATAGCTAGCTGGACTATTAAATATACCTAATAGTCCAGCTAGCTATTCCGATGGTATTTCTTTGTTCTTTAACTGGACAATGCTTTTAAAATTCTAGATTAGTAAACGATAAAAGTTATTTGCATAGACACTTAAATTGATTATCTCTTTTTTATTTCTTCCCGCCGAGCTTAAACAATTAGCTAAAGTTTTAAACAAATATACTCCTGACCTTACATTGGCCGGCCAACCGGTGTTTTATGTGTAATAATGGTTAGTCAATATTAATAAGAGCTCTATTTCTAAGGATTAAAAACTTTCAAGTTTATAGTTTTCGCAATCTTGTATTTATTCCTATAATTATTGTAGAAGAAGACAAGATTTTGCCCGGGTATTTCACAAAGAAACAAGATTAGAACTAAGATTAAGTTAGGGGGAGGATGAGGACTATGAAACTCTAGAGTCACTTCAGTACATAATACAAGATGCAGCAAGAATGCAAAGAGGATGATTGCGGGAAAATAAATCAAAGAAAATGACGACAACCATAGAAGTATGTATCGTTAGTTATGGAGTAGTATATAATTCGACTAGTCTCTTTTTAAATTTTTTTATTTATTAAAAAGTAAAATTCCTAGAAGACCTGAGTTTATCTCCTATAGTTAATTTAACTATATTTGGTGTAAACACCCAGTGCAGATAAGTTTTCTTCCACTTCCAGGGGTGGTACAAGGAGAGGTTAATAAAGTATTTGGTTTAGCCCCAAAAATTATTAATAATGGAATACATAATAATATTTTGACTTAAACAATATTGGAGTTTACAGAAAAAATGTATAAATATAAATTCTTTAGAAAAAATCAAAGAAAGAAAGATTGCCTGCTTGTTAATAATAAAAATATTTAAAAACGTTAAACTAAACTACTTAAATCTCCATCTTATCAAATAGAAATTTTTACAACAAGATTCAAGGTAATGTATTGCAAACACGTGGCAAACATTTTATTAACTTGAATGTAAAGTTAAAAGCTTTATGCCTTGTAAGAATGCTACACTATAAAAATGTACGGAAGAAAGAGGGGAAAAAAAAGACAAAATAATTTTTTTTGCATGTGTGTGTATAAAATCTTGATCTCTTATTAAAATTTAGCTTTAGACCATTAGTTTTGCCATTTTTTTAATTTTGTCAAATCAGCAGTCGGATCTTTCACCTCTGCGTTGAGGTTCTTGACTTCCTTAGTCAAATAAGTGACACCACCGGTGTGTTTCACTAAAGTTTTAAGTACGGTTGTCATTTTGAGATACACGCCTTACCAATTTCAACACACCAAAGTTTTAAGTACGGTTGTCATTTTGAGATACATGCCTTACCAATTTCTTACTCTTTTGTTCATCCATAATATAATCAATTAGAAGCTTAGACATACATATACATAAATATAGCATCAAGGAAAAATATAAACTTAATAAAAGCAGAAAGGATGTCAATAGGCTGATAAGTAGGTTGATCCCACCGTGTGCGATAAAACTTGTGAAGTAAAGTAAACCATTTCAGATTAGTGGTCGTAGCCTTTCGTCGCCGCATCCTTTTGCTCTTCCTTTCTGTCACCGGCCCCTGGAAGCTTAGACTGGTCTTTCTGATTTTATAGTGAATAAGAGCATATTTGGATCAAATTTGTAACGGTAGGGACATATTGTACCCCAACTATTAACGAATGACGTACTTAAGATATTTTCTAAAGTTCAATATAGCATATTCAATTTGAACCTTTTTTCTTTTATTATACTATTGGTATTTTGTTAACACTTAACAAGCCACCAATAATGACTTAAGTTATATGCCCCACAATGTTACCAATTGTGATTTAAGTTATATGCCCGACGATGCAAGTATATTTTGACCTTTTATAGAAGATTGCTTCCCTTTTTTAACGACTACAAATTAATACTTATATACAAATTACCTGCATTTGCCTTTCAAATGACATGATAATGTAAATTTATTCTACACAGGCAGTGCATAGAACTTATATTCTACTTAAATTTATCAAGAGATTTACCTATAAATTATAATTACTTTATAATCGACATGATTGTTTAAATATATTATTAATGCTTAGAATATAAACTCATATAAATATGTTCTACTCATATGCTCTATTGTCCTTGAAGACAATAGGATCTCCTCAAAATGTACATGACCTACAATTTGATGAATAGACACACTTGAATGCATTGAATTAGATCTTAAGCCATATGAAAGTCATGTATATTCTCAACTGGAGAATCAAAATGTTTATAAAGGGCAAGATACAAAAAGGAAAAAAGCTAGATGATCATATGATCTGCAAAGGACTAGTGCATGTCATGTTCCTTCACAATGCATGCCGTATGTTATCAAAAGCACGCATCTAACTCAGCAGCCAAACTGTTAACAGCAAAAAGATATATTATTAGTTTTCTCTGTCTTCTCAAAATAGAAAGAGATATGAGGGAAAATTAATGTGCTAGCTTGCGGACACTGATACGTGAAATAATTAAGGACATACAACAACGTAAAGCATACTTATATATTAAGTTTACAGTTAATATATTGCAAGACTAAAACAGCAGATAGATCTAGCTAGACGCTCGTTGGATTGATTTTGTGCTCTTACAATGATAACCCGATCGGTGTGTTCATATAGTACTTTAGAATGATCTTATTAGCCAACAATTGCAGATAAACATCGAATCTCGTTCAAATTAACTTCCACCATTATCGTTGGCAGAAACACCTCATCAGAGATGGCCAAGGCTAAAATTAGCCGACTGGACTGTAGTGAAATCAGGAATTCTAAAATAGAGAGATTTAAAAAATGCAGGAACGCAATACTTGAGTTTCAAGCTTGTTTACCCTCAAAATCGGATAACAATTGAATTTGTTAGTGATTATAAGGACACGTGGATTAATTTGATACAAAGAGATAAATTAGATTGCAATTGAAATAAATAACGAAAGATTAACCGTAAACCTCGTAAATTGGATGATTTCGGCTTAGGAAAGCAGGCCACCCTTGAATTGAATGCACTTTATTTGACACCAAAATATCAAATAGTAAGAATGTAGAGAATGTATTGCTTATAAGTATATGTTACAATCTGTCTAATGAATTGTCAAGTCCCCTTTATATATTATGGGAGATCTACCTTTTAAGGTATTATTTTATTGTTCTATAGAAGATAAAAGTCCTTGATCTATTGACCGTTAGTCCCCTTTTTGAGCCGTTCCGTGATTTCTGCCATAATAATTGGTCATGGCGAGAATTACGGACCCTTGTCGGATGAGTTGGCAAAGCTTTTTCCGAGAACGCTAGAAACGGGACCGGTTATGCCTTTGGTTAACTCGAGGGAAAATCTGATAATCTGGATGGCTAGTTTTGATGATGCTTTGGGTCCGATCTCGAATATTATATTCCGCCCTTGTCTGACCATGATGTATGTCATATCGAACCTCAGACTTCGATTTCTACCTAATTACAGATGTACCGATCTTGGTCCTCTGTTCCGCAAGCTCGATCGAACACCGAGCTCGGCTTTATCCGTACACAAAGCTTATGACCTAAGATTTTCAATCACATTTGCATTGCACTAAAACTTCCCTATGTCAAGGGAGTTCACCTTTACTCTATTTGCACTGTATAATTTTGGACTAAGGATCTTCAATACATCCCCCCATGATTTCATGGTCAATATTGTCCAACTGCAGTAGCAGATGCAGCTATCAAGCCACGGGACTATGTGAGCCTAGTATTTTTTATGTGGCATAAATATATATATAAAACTCTATCCACTAAAATTTTAACATATATTATATTTGCATCAGTTTAGTAGTAAGAACCTTAAAGGTCAATCCATCAAGATTAAATCCTAGATCCGTCTCTATGTCCAAATCTAGAAAAACCCATATCATCTAGATCCCGTCTCCATGCAAGCTAACAAGATGTCATAGACGCGCAACAAGAGAACAAATCCGAGTTGCATGCATGCACAAACATAAGAATTTTCAAAAATGATCAGTGGTTTTGTAACGACCCAACTAATCATTTTGAGCATTTACACTTCGTTCGGTTGTTTAGGGGCATGGGTAGCTCCGTATGATGTAATATGACTTATGTGAATTGTCGGTTTTGGTTTTCAGGTTATTCGAAATTGATTTGAAAGAATGGTTCTCAGATAGAAGCTTTAAATTTGAAAGAGTCAATCAAGTTCGACTTTATGTGAATTTGAACTCGGAACGGAGTTTTGATTGTTCCATTAGCTCCGTTGGGTGATTTCGGACTTAGGAGCATGTCCGGATTGTGATTCGGAGGTCCGTAGTTGAATTTGGCTCGAAATGGCAAGTTTGACCGGGAGTGAACTTTTTGATATCGGGGTCGGATTCTAATGCTGGAAGTTAGAGCAGGTCCGTAATGTCGAATGTGACTTGTGTGCAAAATTTGAGGTCAATCGGACGTGATTTGATAAGTTTCGGCATCGGTTGTGGAAGTTTGATGTTTCAAGGTTCATTGTTTTCGAGTTGAGGTGTGATTCATCGTGTTGATGTTGTTATGTGTGTTTTGAGGCCTCGAGTAGGTCCGTATTGTGTTATGGAACTTGTTGGCATGTTCGGACGGGGTCCCGAGTTGCTCGGATGAATTTTGGACGAGGTTCAAATCATTTTCACTTCATGTTGCTATTGCTGATTCTGGTGTGACCGCACATGCGGCTGCTTTGCGTAGGTACGATGGCCACAAAACCAACAAAGGCTTCGTAGAGGCGAGGTGAGTGCTAGGTGAGGAAGACCGCAGAAGCGAAAATTTGGGCGCATATGCGGAAGCGCAGGTGCGAAGTGATGAAGCGCGGGAGCGAGGTATTCCACAGGTGCGGATGGTGGCTCGCACCTGCGATGGCGCAGAAGTGGATATTTTGTCCGTAGGTGCGAGGGTCGAGTTCTCAGCTGATTCCTCAGAAGCGGAGGTTATGTCGCAGAAGCGGCTAATGTGTCGCAGGTGCGAAAGTGCTGGGCAGAATGATAAATACAAGGGTTCGCGATTTTGGCTTCATTTTAACATTTCCAAGCTCGGATTGAGGCGATTTTTCAAGCAAATATCACCATATGAATTTACCTTCATTTTTGGTTATATTTCATGAATCTACCTTCATTTTTGGTAATTGTATTGTGAATTTTAAGGAGGAAATTGAAGGTTCTGGCCTAAAGTTTCATAATATGAATTTTTGAGTTTTGAACATCGAATTAGAGTCGGATCTGAGTGAAACCAGTATGGTTGGACTCGTAATTGAATTTTGTAAATTTTGTCAGATTCCGAGGTGCGGGCCCGGGTTGGGCTTTTGGCCGATTTTGGGCTTTTGATTCAAGATTTGATCTTTTTTGATCGGGATTGGTTCCTTTAGCATTTATTTGATGTATTTGAATTGCTTTTAGGTAGTTTTGAGCCGTTCGGAGGTCGGAACGCGCGGGATGAAATTTTGGAGCATGCTTGCCATGCTCGATATTAGAATTGGCTTGTTCGAGGTAAGTAACTCTTCTAATCTTGGAGCTGAGGATATGAAACGCCGAAATACGTGTTATGTGATTAGTGTTGATGTGACACACATGCTAGGTAACGGGCGTATGGGCGTGCACCATGTGAATTGAGACTTTATTGTTCCCACGATATTGTATAGTGGTCCTACTTTGTTAATATCCGTGTTCTCACCATGTGATAAAGTAGTTAAGCTGTCAATCATACTAGATATCATGTTTAGGCATTATGCCGATACTGTTTGGACCCATAGTGGTCATTTCTTACTGTCATCTCACTAATTTCATTGATATTTCATACTCAGTCATATCCATGCATTCGTACCATATCTCAGTCTCAGTTATTATTTATTGATACATCATATCCTTATTGTCGGGCTAGATTCATGACATTGTGAGCCCGTGAGTGAGACTGGAGAGATTGATGACTGAGTGAGGCCGAGGGCTTGAATGAGAATGATATTTTGGGATCGGGTTGCGCGCCACAGCATGTTATATTGATATTTTGGGATCGGGCTGCGCACCGCAACATGTTATATTGATATTTTTGGATCGGGCTGCGCGCAGCATCATGTTATATTGATATTTTGGGATCGGGCTGCACGCCGCAACATGTTATATTGATATTTTGGGATAGGGCTGCACGCCGCAGTATGTTATGGGATCGGGCTACACGCCGCAGAGATATAGCGCTTGGGCTGAAGGAGCCTCTCCGGAGTCTGCACACCCATAGTGAGCGCAGTCGACTATATATATATATATGGATCGGGTTGCACGCCGCAACAGGCCTTATGGTCATATATGGATCGGGCTGCACGCCGCAACAGGTATTGTACAATGCTGAGTGATTGAGTGTGCTGAGCACTGAGCATAGTGAGAGAGAATGCGAGACAATGAGATTGAGTACTCTGAGAGTGTGAGTACATAAGCTGATCATTAAGATGCATTGCATTTGACATGTGCACTTGAGATACATGCATAAAGATGCATTTTCTTCTGCTACCCGGTGTTGGCGACATTTATGGTTTTACCTGTATCTTGACATGTAGGCATAGAGACGTACTTTTCTCATGCTATCTGAAAATGAAACATCTTACTTATTATTGAAAGAAATTTTGGGAAAAATCACAGTTTTCAAACTTAATCGTATTTTGGCATTTTCGATAAAAGATTTGGGTTTTCACTGAGATACTTGAAAAGAAATGCCTATTTTTATGGAACTGTGAACGAACTAAGCATTTTATTTCCGAGATACTTCTTTTATTACTTGTACTATGCTGTTATGAACTGTTGTGGGATATTGGTGTTGGACCCGACCTTCGTGTTAGCTCATCACTATTTTCAACCTAAGGTAAGGTTTGTTACTTATTGAGTACATGGGGTCGGTTGTACTCATACTATACTTCTGTACCTTGCGTGCGGATGTTGGTTGCTGATGTTGCTGTATTCGATGGTAGCTGGATTAAAGATGTACCTGCGTCCCGATTGTACATGCCCTTTATTCGTGGTAACTTTAGGTCTATGAAACTCTGTTTATGTACTTTTCAAACAGACGATGTATTTATTTCATTTCAGCTTTGTAAATTCTATTCTTAAAAGCTCATGATTTGTACTACTAGTTCTTAAGAAACGTATCAGATTCAGATATTTCCTTACTTAGTTTCTTTATTAATTGTTATTGGAATTGGTTAGTGGTTAATTGGCTTACCTAGCGAGTTGGGTTAGGTGCCATCACAACTAGTGGATTTGGGGTTGTGACAAGGTGGTATCAGAGCTCTAGGTTCATAGGTTCTACAAGTCATGATCAAGTGTTTAGTAGAGTCTTGCGGATCGGTATGATGACGTCCATACCTATCTTCGAGAGGCTACAGGACATTTAGGATATACTTCCCATGTTTCATTCCTTATCGTGCGTCATTGATTCAGCTTGAAGCGTAACTCTTTGAATTCCTTCCACGCATTCGTATGCTCATATGAGTGCTCGGTATCGGATGTGTGCCGGCGGCTTGTGATTTCACGGTTGAGGTGCGAGATGTGATTTTGGCATGCTGATGATGGGCCAGTTTGGAGGATTTGAGGCCGGGTTTTGTCGGTAGCTTAAGCACAGAGATTTTGATTTTGTGAGCACGTGCTTTTGGGACTTATATGTCCAGTAATGTCCCTACGAGTGGAATTTGTGGCTCGATGAGCGGTAGAATGGCTTTTGTGATGAGTATGATGTGACTGCGAGATGTGTTCTGATTTTACGAATGTGACGAGAAGAGTTTACTTGAGATGTAGCAAGGACTATGGGGTTTTTGATTTCTTTCTTGATTTGGCGTATAGTCTTGAGTTATGGGTGCATTGAGGGATCTCTCATGTTGTTTAGTCGTGGGGTGAAGTAGATTCTCATATCTTGTTGATGAGTTCAGAATCAAGAAGATTAAGTGATTACGAAGTAGTCGTTACTGTGGAAGGGTATGGGGAGTTATCAGTTTGAGGCAAAGCAGTGGGTTATCTCTTGCAATGTGTCCTAAGGTTGTGTGACCCCTATGATGTTTTATAGAGGGTTCTCTTGTACCAGTGAATGATATATGTTGCAATTTGAGTTTGGATCGCGTGTGGAAGTTGGCTTAACTATCACGAGGATGAATGCGAGATTTGCAGACGATTTGAGGTATTATATGGTTTGTGTTACATAAGCTTACGAAGGATTGAGTTGAATTTCAGTGCAGGATTTTGGCAGCAATAGAGTATGGGTATCGTGATGTTATCGACTGTTTGGTTCTATGGATTTGAGCCAAGTGGGGGACTCTGCTATCGACAAGTGGATTGTACGGTTATGTGTTATATTGGTTTCAGTTTGGGGTACACAGGTGAATAAGTTATGACTTCCAGAGGTCGAGATCGAGGATGACTCGGGTAGAGGAATTTTTGGATACAGGTTGTATTACACTCTATGGGTATATGGGAATCACAAAATAATTGAGTGGTTATTCGCGAAGGATGTAGTATACATGGAGTAGGAATTTGCTCGGTTGCTTGAGTGTGGGTTACTCCCTGGAGGGGGGGGGGAGGGGTTGGTGTGCTAATGAGGCACATGTCGTTCGGTCCATTTGGTTGGTTTAATTAAAATTTGAGTAGAGTGGATGACTCTCGAGAATAGTTATAATGGATTCAAGATTTATATGTAGTTGTTTACCCGAAAAATGGATAGAGTTGAATTTATACGTAGTTCTAAGAGTACGTGGTATAACTTGGCACAAATCAGAAAAGTAAGTAGAAATATATCGAGTATTGACTTGTAAAGATTGAAATACGAACCAATATTGAATTAGAAAGTGATTTTATGAACTAGCAAGATGGATCAATGTATAAAGCTCACAAGAGGATAATCTCTATTGTATTTCTCTGTTAATAGTAATATCTGAATATAAGAGTGTATGTATGCCTTGATGTTGGATTTTTACAGAAATAATAGCCATCCCTCTTATAGTGGAGGGATCCTACTTTGGATATAATTAAAAATACATAGTGAGGAACCTATGATAAAATAGCTTTTCCCAAATTTCCGCCGAGATTCTCTCTCTTGAGTGCGTCTGTAACGACTCTTATCCCTTGGCTTGATCTTGATCGGACTTGGTATTGGCTGGTTTCCAGATTTAGAGCTCGATAATGCCGCTTCACATCATAGTTCGATTTGGAATCGAGCTCAGTATTGACTTCGAGCTCGGTACTTAATTGGTCCCCGAAACTTGAGCTTGGTAACCTGGCTTCGGATCTCATACCCGATATTATGAAGATGACCTTCGATCCATTATGTTCCAATCTTGACTAATCATACGAAGGTCAAAACCGGTTTTGACCGTATACGGATAGTCCCCTCGTTTCTCGGTAAGAATGTGGCGAGAAACGACATAATTTTCAAGCGGTATGACTTGATATACACTAACGTTTGCATCGAGCCCGACCATGACATACGTGATAGTTGTCCCGTCGGTCCAGTTACCAAGGCATTAAATGTGTGTCAGAAGATGGTCGGCCACTGCTTATATTGAACCATCATTACCAATTCTATAAATAGCTCATGTCTTCACCAATTTTTACTTTCAGATCCCCAATCACCAAATCTTCTAAGTTCTTATTGTAACTTCTGAGTTCTCTATCTGTAAATTTGTTATTTTCACTGCAAAATCCCTTTTTAGAACTTCAAATCTTGTTATCTTCCTCTATCTTCAATCTTCAAATCCCAATGGCGAAAATGTCAAAAACTGTTCCTCAAAAAGAACAAGCTTCTTCTTCACGGCCCGCCAACGACAAAAACACCGGTGGAGCCACGACCTGAGGAGTGTGTTCCTGGAGGGTGTGTCCTTACCTATGATTTTAAGTTCGACAAAGCTTCGCTGGTTCCCGGTCGATGCGAGCCAGTATTGAGGTATATGTGCTTGATAACCGAGAGCCATCTTAAACAGTTGAGGAAAGATTGCAATTGGGAGGACAAAGAAGTGATAATCCCGACTCCCGAAGAAGATATTACTACTCATGTGAAAGGGTTTTTAAATGTGTATACTTACCTTTTCACATTGGACCGGCTCGACCCTGTTGTCATCTATTTTTGCCGCTAATACCGAACAACCCAAGGTCAAATCTATCCTTCTTTTTGGCGGATCGTTATTTTGATCCACTTCTTCGTGAACAAAATCGAGGGGATGCCTTTCACCCTCTACCACCTCATCAGATTGTACAGCCCGCGCCTCTATCGAGGTGGGTTAATAAAACTCCAGCGTCGTACTAACAAAGTGATGTTCTCGAACATAGACGAGGACAAGGACCGAGGCTGGATGGGCAGGTTCGTTCGAGTGAAGACCTTCGATCTAATCCGGGTCGAGAAGATGCCGTTTCCCGAGGAATGGAACATGAAGCGTAAGTATAATTCTACTGTTAGCTCCTATTGTTTCTTTCCCCTTCGTTTCTTTCTCACTGATATCTTTTTCCGGGATGTAGCGGTTGTTTGGATGCCCGGTGCTATTCCTAACTTTAAGAGCTGGGTACAGGACCTGGATTCGACCTCCACCTATGCCGAGCGCTCATAGCGCAACTTATCAAAGGGCCGATGGGAGGCTAAAACTCATGGTAAGCCTCTTTCCCATGACTTCGACGATTCGAACAAAATGCCTTTTTTATACTTAAACCAATTTTCTTGTGTATAGGCCTGGGTAAAGATGCGGTCATAAGGCCCCCGTCTGGCGAGGAAGAGACTTTGACCCCGGTTCCGAAACTGGTAAAGGATAACAAGAGAAAAAGGGCCTCTACTTCCGAGGATCCAAAACTTAAGATAAGGATGGCTTGTAAGCCGAGGAAGAATACCATCCTTTTGACCGAAGAATCAGTTCGGCATCTAAGGGATAAAGACGAAGAAGAAGAAAACGATGGGCCCATTCTGGTGGCCCGAGTGAAGAAGAGCGTTGAGGCTCCCAAGGCTACTGAATCGATGAAGGCCGCAAATATTCTATTTTGTGATAAGGGAGTCTCGGGAAGAGAATTGGTCGAAGTCCTAGAGTAGAGACATCGAGGATCAAGACTACCTCCCACCATAATGAGCCAATGCTAGATATGGCTGCAAGGGCTGGTCTCGAGGCCCCCTCGATATGGAGAGAACTCCCCAAGTGATTCACTTGGGGTAATAGAAATTGGAGGCTCCCCACTGCTCTCCTTGTTTTTCAAGGAAATGATTCAAGAGGCTCGGGCCTTGAAGACCCTTTCTGTCGAAGGAAGCCACGGAAGGGAAGATCCCTTTTATGATTATTTTACTAGGGTCGAAGATGCTGCCGGCTTGAGCGATTCAGAAGTCTCGAGGAAGGACTTGGGTGAGGCATCGGGCCTTTTTAGGGAAGTGCAATGAGCTCTGAATCGGGTAAGCCTGAACTCTCTTGGTTGGTATTATCTGTGTTTGTTTTCCTCTTCTAACTTGTTTTCTATCTGTGTAGGCCTCAGCGCTTTATCGGGAAGCATGTTCTTAGTCCCGAGCTTAGCTGAGTCGGTACGAGGCCGACCTCCGAAGGCTCACGGGGGAGAGAAATGCCCTCAGACTTCTTTGTGAGCAAATAGAAGAGGAGACCAAGGACCTCCGAGCCGAGTTGACTAAGGCTCACCAATATCAGACCGATCTGACCGAGCAGGTAATGAAAATCTTAAAAACTCATGGGTTCGATTCGGGATCGGAGGATAATATTTTGATCTTGCAGCTATAGCAGAAGCTCGAGATAATTGGGCAGCTCTGTGAGGAGGTCGATATAATAAAGGCAGAGACCTTAGGGTAGAAAGAAGGTATGGACCGCTTTGCTGCAAAGAAAGAGGCTGCTCGAGCCCAACTATCATCGGCCGAAAGTCAACTTCAAGGCATGAAGGAGAGGAGCTCAGTTCAAGCAAGAAAAATAGAGGAACTCAAGGCTCGGTTGGCTTCCGAACTTTCCAAGGCCAAATCTGAAGCTGAAAAAGCAAAGGCCGAGGTGGATGCATTCGTGGACGTCTATCAGGCCGATGCCGAAGCCTCTCAAGTACAAGCGAGAGAGGTAGCCGAGACCGCTCAAACTCGAGCATATTGGGTTGCTGAACTCGCCAAATGCCAATCTCGTAAGGAAACCCTCGAGGAAATCCATGCTCGAGGTTTCGATCTTACTGAAGGGATAAAAAAGGCTAAAGAGCTTGAAGCCGATGCTGGAGCCCTGGCTTCCGATGATGATGATGATGACGAGAGTAAGAGCGGGTCTAAAAGCGGGGAGGAGCTCGATGGAGAAGAGACTGCTCCCGGAGATAATCAGGAAACTTAGTGTTTTTTCCATTTTGATTTTCTGTGTAGGGTCCTAATCGGATGTTGTAAATACTCTTATATATATAAAAAGATCTTTTCCTTTCCTGACTTGTCTCTGTTTTATTCTCTTTCTTGCTAAGATTTTGTTTCATTAATGCCTTATGAAAGTTTTCATAAGTTCGAGGCTGTAGGCAATTTGATCGAAATCGGACCTTGTGGTCTTTATAACTGAGTGGGTATTTGCTCGAACTTGAATTAAAAATAGCCTTTAGGCTTAATAGTCGAGTGTGTTTTCTCGAACTCGAAGCAAGAGTAGCCCTTAGGTTTTAATAATCAAGTGAGTGATTTCTCGAACTCGAAGTAATGTAGCCCGTAGGCTTAGTAGTCGAGTGCTTGCTCGAACTCGTAGTAATGTATACCATAGGCTTAGTAGTTGAGTGCTTGCTCAAACTCGAAGTAATGTAGCCCGTAGGCTTAGTAGTCGAGTGAGTGTTTTGCTCGACCTCAAAGTAAGAGTAACCCTTAGGCTTTAATAATCGAGTGAGTGATTGTTCGAACTCGAAGTAATGTAGCCCGTAGGCTTAGTAGTCGAGTGAGTGATTGCTCGAACTCGAAGTAATGTAGCCCGTAGGCTTAGTAGTCGAGTGAGTGCTTGCTCGATCTCAAAGTAATGTATCCTGTAGGCTTAGTAGTCGAGTGAGTGTTTTTCTCGAACTCAAAGTAATGTAGCCCGTAGGCTTACTAGTCGAGTGAGTGATTGCTCGAACTCGAAGTAATGTAGCTCGTAGGCTTAGTAGTCGAGTGAGTGATTGCTCGAACTCGAAGTAATGTAGCTCGTAGGCTTAGTAGTCGAGTGAGTGCTTGCTCGAACTCGAAGTAATGTAGCCCGTAGGCTTAGTAGTCGAGTGAGTAATTGCTCGAACTCGAAGTAATGTAGCCCATAGGCTTAGTAGTCGAGTGAGTGATTGCTCGAACTCGAAGTAATGTAGCCCGTAGGCTTAGTAGTCGAGTGAGTCTCGAGTGTAGATCGAGTTCTACCATGAATGTTATTTTCAGGGTCGGAACGTTGGTTCGCCTCGATGGCCACATATGAATTAACGTCTATTGGTTCTTCGACCCGGGCTCCAACGGGATCGACAAGTGGCCTTCCACTCCCGGGGGTTAAGTTGTTGTTCTCATCTTGAAGTCCATCTTTGTTGTCGATAGGTAGGGACATTAATTGATAATTCGTTATTTTCAACCTGAAATCAAAGATACTTCCAAGAGCAAGTGTAAAATGGTGTGTTTTGTAGAGATTCGTACCAAATAACCACTGTTATCCTTAGCCCCACGGTGGGCGCCAAACTGTTTACCCGAAAAACGGATAGAGTTGAATTTATACGTAGTTCTAAGGGTACGTGGTATAATTTGGCACAAATCATAAAAGTAAGTAGAAATATATCGAATATGGACTTGTAAAGAATGAAATACGAATAAATATTGAATTAGAAAGTGATTTTATGAACTAGCAAGATGGATCAATGTATAAAGCTCACAAAAGGATAATCTCTACTGCATTTCTCTGTTAATAGTAATATTTGAATATAAGAGTGTATGTATGCCTTGATGTTGGATCTTTACAGTAATAATAGCCATCCCTCTTATAGTGGAGGGATCCTACTTTGGATATAATTAAAAATACATAGTGAGGAACCTATGATAGAATAGTATTTCCCAAATTCTTGCCGAGATTCTCTCTCCTGAGTGCGTCTGTAATGACTCTTGTCCCTTGGCTCGATCTTGATCGGACTTGGTATTGGTTGGTTTCCAGATTTAGAGCTAGATAATGCCGCTTCGCATCATAGTTCGATTTGGAATCGAGCTCGATATTGACTTCGAGCTAGGTACTTAATTGGTCCCCGAAAATTGATCTTGGTAATCTGGCTTCGGATCTCATACCCGATATTATGAAGATGACCTTCGATCCATTATGTTCCAATATTGACTAATCATACGAAGGTCGAAACTGGTTTTGACCGTATATAGTAGCGATTTGGAATTTTCAAGATTTGTATATGGCTAGAAACTGAGAGTTACATTGGATGGTGTCGAGACTTGTGGCATTTTATACCGTTGTGGATTATGCATTTCAGCATCAAGAAGGTGAAAAAAATAGTTTTAGGTTCACATAAGGTCTCCTTAGAGTGGGTGTCGTGGTTGTGGTGCTTTGGGTTGCTTAAGAGGAAAGTTAGCAGCTTATGGGCCTTATGGCGTTGTGGTTTTATACTAGGGTATCTTGTGTGGTGAATTTTGGTTAAGGATCGTGGTGTTCCAGCAAGGAGAAGTATCAATTTGAAGGCAATTTGGAAGGGACTTGGAGAAATAGGACAGCGTGGTAGTAGGTTGGATCAACACAGTAATGGATATAATCGGTTCTTTAGGTACCTATGATATGGCTGGTCTCCACAGGTGTTTCGTGGCAATGCTCTTGGGTTCTGGCGACCTGCGTGGCTAGGTTGAGTTAGAGAGATTCAGTTCTGATAGCTTGATTATGTGCAAATGGGTTTCAAAGAGTTCTCAATGGTTTTTACCACAGTTCGAGGAGTATATTTCCTACCGGTGTGAGGGATATGTTGCGTATTGAGATTTTCTCCGGGATGATATCAAATGGAAGGTTTCTGACTGATCGAGTATGTATTCTGCTTGGGACTCAGAGTTGATTATGAGATTCTTATACTCTTCACAGGATGGCATGGTAGATGCGGTATTGTGTGGCATTGAGATTTGCATGTGCAAGGTCACATGCCAGCTTGGAAGGGAAGGGCATAGATTCGTAGGCAGCATGGACAGTTTCAGATGACTAGGTAACTGACACTACTAATCGGTGTGGCTTGATGAGAATATACATTTCAGAAGGGGCAATGTGTTTTGATTTATGGATACTTCATTAGTATTGCGGCACTATCCCGGTTGATCGGCTGCTGATATTCAAATTTTTCTTTGTGGCACGAAAGAATTATAGAAGTATTCCTCATGGGATGATCGTGTATGGGAGATATGTAAGACATTTGGGCGGTGGAGTTGGGATCAAATATGGTGATTCGTGTGTTCTATGGATTTGGAGATTGGGAGTTCTCAGGAGCAGATTATTTTATGGTTGTGGACTATGAAGTTGTGGCTGAAGCTAGCCAGATGATAGTATGTGTTATGATTCAGTCATTGTGGACTTTCGAAAGTTATTTATCTATCTGTGGGTGGCTAGAGCTGATTTGGGAGTCTATTGGTAGGCCCAATTAGGATGTGTATTCTACACCGAGCCGGATTGGTTGGCTCCATACTGCTATTGTTGAGGGATGTGCCATTCACTTGTTGTTGAGCTTATTCGTGTTCTGAGATGATCCGTGAGTTACTCTTCTATGCTACGAGGAGTTGTGATTCGTTGGTTATATGCACATATGGTGCGGTTCTATTGGGGCCTTATAGCGGAATTTAAGCTAGAAGAGTATTGGGTATTGCTTGGTTGATGGAGTATTGGTTATGTTCTTTCGGGTTTTGTATGACATTGTGTCATTTGCTTCTCCGTGGTTATGGTAATGCACTTTGAGTACCTGATGTCGAATTGCGCATTGTTATTGATTTTTAGTAGGGTGGCTTGAGGTATTTCATATGGACCAGTATTTGGATAGGGTCGCACATTGCAGCGGATTTATGTTGAGATATGATCCCTCGTGTTAGATTCGTGTGTTTTGGTTCTACGGTGTGTGATATGTTCTTAGCATTGTGTTGTGGTGGTACTTGTGGAGCTTGCGGGACAGTTCTCCCGTCTGAATCAGTTTTCCATAATTTGAGTATATTTGGAAGGTTGCTTATTGGTGCACGGATTACCCGGGTTATGACGTCATATTGTATTGATGTGGCATGTCACTAGAGTGGTCGTGTTGGATGAGATGGGATCATTGGACCTAGGATGGATACTATCGGGATTGATTACAATATGTTTGGAAGGATAATATCGAAAGTCGGCTGAGAATTTTCTATAGTTCTTGTCGAATGAGAGGGAATTCCATGACTGGTTGATCTGATGAATGGTTATGAGTTCTGCATGTTTCTTTCATCATCGGCAGTGTACGAAGGTTTTAGAATGAGGTTTTGTTTGATATGAGGTTTATTACCGGCATTGGGTTGATTTGAGCAGCTACTGTGATTAGAAATCATTGCTTCGAGCATTTAAGCTATGTGGTATTTGAATTTGAGTATTTGAGTTATGGTTACGGCTTTTGGCATAGCTTGTTCAGACTTATACAGTATGTAGATGCGAAATTCTGATCTTATAAGAAATTCCGGATGTTGGAAATTTGATTCGAAGGCTTGTGGGCTAGGTTGAATTGAGAAATTTCAGTTATGTTGTGTTATCGGACCTGTATGGGATAGGGTGATGTGAGATCACCCCCGGGTATGTGCATGGTCATGTTATACGGCGATTTGTTGGCTTTGAGAACAACTCTATACACGTTCGAGGAGGTATGTTTAAGTGGGGGAGAATGTAATGATCTGACCGGTCATACACGTCGATCGGTTGTTTGAGGGCATGCGTAGCTCCGTATGATGTAATATGACTTATGTGAATCATCGGTTTTGGTTTTCAGGTTATTTGGAATTGATTTGAAAGAATGATTCTCAGCTAGAAGCTTTAAATTTAAAAGAGTCGACCAAGTTTGACTTTTTGTGAATTTGAACCCGGAACGGAGTTTTGATTGTTCCATTAGCTCCGTTGGGTGATTTCGGACTTAGGAGCGCGTCCAGATTGCGATTCGGAGGTCTGTAGTTGAATTTGGCTCGAAATGGCGAAAGTTAAAAATTTGGAAAGTTTGACTGGGAGTGGACTTTTTGATATCAGGGTCAAATTTCGATTCCGGAAGTTGGAGTAGGTCCATAATGTCGAATGTGACTTATGTGCAAAATTTGAGGTTAATCGAACATGATTTGAAAGGTTTAGGCATCGGTTGTGGAAGTTTGAAGTTTCAAGGCTCATTGATTTCGAGTTGAGTTGTGATTCATCGTGTTGATGTTGTTATGTGTGTTTGAGGCCTCGAGTAGGTCCGTATTGTGTTATGGAACTTTTTGGCATGTTCGGACGGGGTCCCGAGTGGCTCGGATGAGTTTTGGACGAGGTTCGGATCATTTTCACTTCATGTTGCTATTGCTGGTTCTGGTGTGACCGCACCTGCGGCTGCTTTGCGCAGGTGCGATGGTCACATAAGTGACAAAGGCGTCGCAGAGGCGAGGTGAGTGCTGGGTGAGGAAGACTGCAGAAGCGGAGATTTGGGCGCATATGCGGAAGCGCATGTGCGAAGTGATGAAGCGCGGGAGCGAGGTATTCCGCAGGTGCGGATGGTGGCTCGCACCTGCGATGGCCCAGAAGCGGATATTTTGTCCGCAGGTGCGAGGGTCGAGTTCTCAGCTGATTCCGCAGAAGCGCAGGTTATGTCGCAGAAGCGGCTAATGTGTTGCAGGTGTGAAAGTGCTGGGCAGAATGATAAATACAAGGGTTCGCGATTTTGGCTTCATTTTAACTTTTCCAAGCTCGGATTGAGGAAATATTTCAAGCAAATGTCACCATATGAATTGGGGTAAGTGTTCTCTACTCGGTTTTGGTTATATTTCATGAATCTACCTTCGTTTTTGATAATTGGATTGTGAATTTAAGGAGGAAATTTGAGGGTTTTGGCCTAAAGTTTTATAATATGAATTTTTGAGTTTTGAACATCGAATTGGAGTCGGATCTGAGTAAAACTAGTATAGTTGGACTCGTAATTGAATGTGTTATTGAATTTTGTAAATTTTGTCATGTTCCGAGGTGCGGGCCCAGGTTGGGTTTTTGGCCGATTTTGGGCTTTTGATTTAAGATTTGATCTTTTTCGATCGGGATTGGTTCTTTTAGCATTTAGTTGATGTATTTGAATTGCTTTTGGCTAGTTTTGAGCCGTTCGGAGGTCGGAACACGCAGGATGGCATGTTGGAGCATCGCTTGACTTGCTCGGTGCTGGAATTGACTTGTTCGAGGTAAGTAACTCTTCTAATCTTGGAGTTGAGGGTATGAAACCCCGAAATACATTTTATGTGATTAGTGTTGAGGTGACACACATGCTAGGTGACGAGCGTATGGGCGTGCACTATATAAATTGAGACTCTGTTGTTCCCACGACACTATATAGTGGTCCTACTTTGTTGATATAAATTGAGACTTTGTTGTTCCCACGACTCGTATTTTGGCATTTTCGGTAAAAGATTTGGGTTTTCACTGAGATACTTGAAAAAAAATGCCTATTTTTCTGAAATTGTGAACGAACTAAGCATTATATTTCTGAGATACCTCTTTTATTAAATGTACTATGTTGTTATGAAATGTTGTGAAATATTGGTGTTGGACCCGACCTTCGTGTTAGCTCGACACTACTTTCAACCTAAGGTTAGGTTTGTTACTTATTGAGTACATGGGGTCAGCTGTACTCATACTACACTTCTGCACCTTGCGTGCACATGTTGGTTACTGATGTTGCTGTGTTCGATGGGAGCTGGATTGAAGATTTACCTGCGTCCCGGTTGTAGCTGCCCCTTGCCTTAGATCTTTTTTATTCTGTTTATGTACTTTTCAAATAGATGATGTATTTATTTCATTTCAGCTTTGTAAATTCTATTCTTAGAAGCTCATGATTTGTACTACCAGTTCTTGGGAAACGTATCAGATTCAGATATTTCTTTACTTAATTGCTTTATTAATTATTATTGGAATTGGTTAGTAGTTAATTGGCTTACCTAGCGGGTTGGGTTAGGTGCCATCACAATTAGTGGATTTGGGGTCGTGACAGATTGGTATCAAAGCTCTAGGTCATAATGACGCCGGTGGTGGCAGATGAGTTCTTGATGCCAGGGTTAATACATCTCCAGAATACTAGTAGTGAAAATGGAAAGGAATAAGGATATGAACCAAATGCTAGCAAGGTTACTATAGTATGGCCATTAATTTGGCTTCTTCGCAAGTGGGCCAAATTTTCATGACATTTGCCATGACATAATATCTACTATAACAAAATTTGTGGATCATGACATTTGCCATGACATAATATCCATTATTAGGCCAAGGATTTCTTACTATAAATAGAGGAGTTTCTCCCCATTTGTAAACATACCAATTCAAGAGCTTTTCACTCTTGTCTTTCTTTCTCCTCATTTATTTCATTATAGAGTATTTTATAAGAGAGTGAATGTTGGGAAACACTTGTGTGAACCCTTTTTTTGGAGTGATCTTGTGAGGTTATTCTCTTGGGGTATTTGGGACTAATTAGAGTATTTACTCTAATTTTGTACTTTCTTTTGTATTCTTGTTAGTATAGTAAAATTGCTGCTCTCCGCTTGTGAACGTAGGTCACCTTGACCGAACCACGTTAAATTTGTGTCTTCTTTATCTTCTTTAATTGCCGTTATTATCAACTTACATTGTCTTTGTTATTGTCATTATAAAATTATTTTGCTAAATTACGCACTACCTGGTTTACCGATCCTAACAAATTGGTATCAGAGACAGATCTAACCGGGTTAGTTTAAATAGCCAAAATGACTCTAACAAAGTCTTATGTTGAGAAATTTGACCGAAGCACAAACTTCAGAATGTGGCAATTAAAGATGTAAGCTATTCTAATTCAGAATGGCTTAGATTTGGCACTGCAAGGAAAGGAGAAGATGCCAGATAAAATGACGGACGGGGAGTTTGCCGTCATAGACAAAAAGGCAAAAGCAGGTATTATTTTAAATCTTTCAAATGAGGTTTTGCATGAAGTTGCATCAGAAAGCTCAGCGAAAGGCATATGGAAAAAGCTTAAAACCCTATATATGAAAAGAATAGTAGAAAACAGGCTTTACCTAAAGAAAAAACTCTACACTTTTCGTATGGTTGAAGGTACCTCTATACTTGCACATCTTGATACTTTTGATTCTCTTCTTACGGATTTAAGTAACATAGATGCTGAAATCAAATATGAGGATCAAGTTGTGTTATTGCTTGTTTCCTTACCCCTGTCGTTTATACATATAAGAGATAGTATGCTTTGTGGAAAGGATAATATCTCTTATAAAGATATCAAATCTATTTTGAAATTAAAAGAACAAATAGATTGAGATATTACTGGGGAAACTAGTGGGAACCAAGGGGAAGGCTTATTCATAAGAGGTAGATCCAATAAGAAAGATTCAAGCAGTGAAAAAACTAAATCAAGGTCAAAATCCAGATACAGAAATGTCATGTGCAAATATTATCATAAGAAAGGTCACATTATTTCTGAATGCTTTAAATTAAAAAACAAAGAAAAGCATGCATAAAAAAAAATGAGCACAAAAATACTGACACTACCAAAGCAAGTGTAGCTGCTGATGAGACTGAGGGAACTATTTTTTTAGCAACTAATAATAGTTTCAAATCTAACAATGAGTGGATTTTAGATTCGGGTTGTTCTTATCATATGTGTCCCAATCGGGATTTATTTACCACATATGAATCTATTGAAGATGGAGTTGTCTTGATGGGCAACAATGCTGCCTGCAAAGTTATTGGAAAAGGTACAGTCCGAATCAAAATACACGATGGTGTGGTGAGAACTCTCACAGATGTTAGACATGTTCCTGACTTGAAGAAAAATCTCATCTCTCTGGGCACTCTAGAATCTCTTGGGTGCAAGTACACAGGTGAAGGTGTAGTTCTGAAAATTTCTCATGGTGCTCTTTTGATCATGAAAGCACGCAGATTTGGTATGTTGTATACTCTTTTGGGATCTATTGCTACATGTGCTTCTACAGTTTCAATATCAGATAACTCAGATTCTGACATCACCAAATTGTGGCATATGCGATTGGGGCATATGAGTGAAAAAGGTCTTTCCATCCTCAGCAAAAGAGGTCTCTTATGTGGCCAAAGTACCGAAAATATAGAGTTCTGTGAACATTGTGTGTTCGAGAAGCAGAAAAAAGTCAGCTTCAAATCTCCAGTGATTCATTGAATAAAAGGTACTTTGGATTACATTCATTCAGATCTTTGGGGTCCTTCACGTACCCCATCAAAAGGTGGTGCCAGGTATATGTTAACTTTCATTGATGATTATTCAAGGAAAGTTTGGGTTTATTTCCTGAAAAATAAAAGTGATGTTTTCTTAAATTTCAAACAATGGAAAATTTTGATTGAGAAGCAAATAGGAAAACAGGTTAAGCGGCTTAAAACAGATAATGACTTGGAATTTTGTAATGATGAATTCAACAAATTTTGCAAGAATGAAGGAATTGCCCGACATCGTACTGTGAGAATGACACCTCAGCAAAATGGTGTGGCAAAAAGGATGAATAGAACTCTTTTGGAAAAGGGCTCGTTGCATGATTTCAAATGCTGGGTTGACAAATGCCTTTTGGGCAGAAGCTATCTCTACAGCTTGTTATATTGTCAACCGAGCTCCTTCTGCACCTTTGAACTTTAAGACTCCAGAGAAAATGTAGTCAGGTACTCCTGCTAATTATTCTGATTTAAAGATATTTGGTTGCCCTGCATACATACATGTAAATGATGGAAAATTAGAGCCAAGGGATAAAAAGTGCATTTTCCTTGGGTATGCATCTGGGGTGAAAGGATATCGACTATGGTATTCCGATCCCACGACAGCAAAATTTATAATTACCAGAGATATAACCTTTGATGAATCCTCTATGTTACATTCTAGAAAAGAGTCTTCTAGTTCTTGTAATACAGATAAAGAAAAGAGTACACAGAAGCATGTGGAGGTTGAGATTGGCATTCTTTCTGAGCCAAGCTCATCAACTTTGGAGCAAAATACAGTTGAAACTCCTGAAGTTGAGCCAGAAGCTGAAATTCCTGAAGTTGAGACTCCTGAAGTTGAATCAGAAGAAGAGGAGTATTTTATAGCCAAACATAGACCAAGAAGAGAAGGTAAATAACCATTAAAGTTTGGAGATTATGTTGTATTTGCTTTTTCAGTTGCACAGGAAACTGAAGAAATTGGGGAACCATCTAAATATTCAGAAGCAGTTTCTGGTGCTGACTCAGCCAAATAGTTGATTGCAATGAATGAAAAAATTGAGTCTCTCCACAAGAATGATACTTGGTCTCTTGTGAAGCCGCCATCAGGAAAAAGAATTGTTGGTTGCAAATGGGTCTTCAAGAAAAAGGATGGCATTCCAGGAGTTGAATATGCGAGGTATAAGGCACGATTAGTTGCAAAGGGCTATAGTCAGGTACAAGGAGTTGATTTTAATGATATTTTCTCACCTGTTGTTAAACATAGCTCTATTCATGTCTTGCTTGCCTTCGTTGCCATGTATGATTTGGAATTACAACAACTTGATGTTAAGACATCTTTCTTGCATGGCAAACTTGAGGAACAAATATACATGCATCAACCCGAAGGATTTGAAATTTAAGGAAAAGAAGATCATGTTGAAGAAATCCTTGTACGGATTAAAGCAGTCTCCAAGACAATGGTATAAAAGGTTTGATTCCTTTATGTTGGGTCATGGTTATTCGAGGAGCATATATGATAGTTGTTTTTACTTCCGAAAGTTAAATGATGGTTCATTTGTGTACCTATTATTATATGTTGATGACATGCTCATTGCTGCTAAGGATTTAACAGAAATTCATAATTTAAAAAGTCAGCTGAAAAGTGAATTTGAGATGAAAGATTTGGGAGCAGCTAAGAAAATCCTTGGCATGGAGATCAAAAGAGATCGAAAAGCCAACATGTTATTTCTGACCCAGAAGAAGTACTTGGAGAAAGTCTTGGAGAGGTTTGGCATGAAAGATGATAAACCAGTTAGTACCCCTCCTGCTGCTCATTTTAAGTTATCAGCTGCTCAGTCCCCGCAGACAGAGGAAGAAGAGAGGTACATGGTACATGTTCCTTATTCCAGTGCTGTCGGCAGTATTATGTATACAATGGTTTGTACACGTCCAGACATTTCACAAGCAGTGAGCGTGGTAAGCCGGTATATGGCTTGCCCTAGTAAAGCATATTGGCATGTTGTGAAATGGATTCTCAGATACTTGCGAGGTACTTCAAACACATGTTTGGAGTTTGGGAGAAATACTAACACTTTGGTTGGTTTTGTACACTCAGATTATGCAGGTGATCTTGACAAAAGAAGATTACTGGCAGGCTATGTATTTTGCATCAGTGGTTGCGCTATTAGTTGGAAAGCTACATTACAACATGTAGTAGTTTTATCTACTACCGAAGCAGAATATATGGCAGTGACCGAGGCGATCAAAGAAGCTTTATGGTTAAAGGGTCTATTTGCGGAACTCAGTTCACACCAAGGTGGTATTACCATTTTCTGTGATAGCCAAAGTTCCATTCACTTGATTAAAGATAAAATGTATCATGAGAGGACAAAACACATTGATATAAAGTATCATTTCATCTGAGAAACCATTGCTGAAGGAAAAGTCTCTGTTAAGAAGATCAACACTAGAGACAATCCTGCTGACAAATTCACAAAACCTCTTCCAGTGTCCAAGTTCAAGCTTTGCCTCAACTTGATTGGCATTTATGAAGAATGATTTTGCCCATTGGGATTTTTTGCGGAGAAGGTTGAGCAAATTTACTATATATAAGCCGAAATTAGGCCTAGGTAGAGATTTGTAATATGGCCATTAATTTGGCTTCTTCTCAAGTGGGACAAATTTTCATGATATTTGCCATGACATAATATCCACTATAACAAACTTTGTGGATCATGACATTTGCCATGACATAATATCCACTATTAGGCCAAGATTTTTTTACTATAAATAGAAGAGTTTCTCCCCATTTGTAAACACACCAATTCAAGAGCTTTTCACTCTTGTCTTTCTTTCTCCTCTTTTATTTCATTATAGAGTATTTTGTAAGAGAGTGAGTGTTGGGAAATACTTGTGTGAACCCTTTCTCTGGAGTGATCTTGTGAGGTTATTCTCTTGGGGTATTTGGGACTAATTAGAGTATTTACTCTAATTTTGTACTTTCTTTTGTACTCTTGTTGGTATAGTCAAATTGCTGCTCCTCGCTTGTGGACGTAGGTCACCTTGACCGAACCACGTTAAATTTATATCTTCTTTAATTGCCGTTATTATCAACTTGTATTGTCTTTGTTATTATCATTATAACATTGTTTTGCTAAATTACGCACTACCCGATTTACCGATTCTAACAAATTGGTATCTGCAAGGCAAGAATGAAAGAGATTCCATAAACCCTGTTAAATGGCATCTTGGCAAGCGTATGCTAAATGTGATATGATGATATGCTATTCAGTTAATTATGTTCTTATTCGGATTGTGATATGATGCTATTCAGTTAATTATGTTCTTATTCAGATTCGTTTCCAAGTTTAGAAACTAATACACTGTTTAAGGCCAACTGACAGTTTACAGGTCAAACACTATGTAATAAGTCATCTCAAGTTCAGTTATTACAGTTCCCCTGGCAATGAAATTAACCATCTACAATTCTCTACCCAATATCTATCCTCGAACTTCTTTTTAATGGTGGTTTTTAAGGCCCTTTAGTGCACACCTCGGCTAATCAACTGAGTATGAGCTCATATTGAGTGTCCTAGCTAGGATTCGAACTTGGGATCTCCAATTTTTGTACTCATATACCTCAACCACTCAGCCATCCTTTGGAAACCTACCAATCCTAGACTTTATGGTAAAATCCAGAACACAGCATGCCTCACTTCTATCCACATCTCCTCTTCTCTACCTGTCTGAACTTAAGGTCCATTTTAAAAAGTTGAGGAGAAATTTCCAAGCTTAGCTATACTTGTGTTTGCAAGGGAAAGTCCAACACAATCCAGACTTAAAGATGACAATTTAATCCATATGTGATGGTTCAACTTTTTGACATGCGTGATTGGACAAAGGCAAACCTGATTCCAGTAGGCAGAAGAACACAGACTATTCATTCTTAAAGACAGCAAAAGAATATAAGGACAAAGTTCTCATTGTTGAAAAACCATTACTTGGTGTGTTCCGAGTACTCTACCAGTACTACTGACATAATCAAACACAAAGGCATAGTGTTTCATATGTTGAAATATCTAGTTGTACAGCTTGTAATTATGGCAGTACCCTTCTAGAAGAAATATTAGTTAGGGAAGTTAGTTATCTGTTAATACTGTAGGAGTGATGTCGGTTAGTGGTTAGATTAGAGTGTGTTTATATATAGACAATTGTACTACTCATTTCTTAGATTTAGAAAGAATGAAATTGTGAAATCTCTCTCTCTCTTCATTTGCTACTCTTTCTCTCTTAGCTGTCATTCTCTTCTTCTTCACCTTCGAGCTTCTAAGTCATCAATGGCTGCCGGAATCCTTATTTTAACATGGTATCAGATCTTCACAACGATCGTTGGCAACAATCTCATAGAAAGTTCAGATCTGTTATCCTTCTTCTCAATTTCGTTAATTTCCCCAATCTCATCTTACTTTTCTCTGTAATCAAAATTCGTACTAAATCTCAGCTAATACCTAGAAATGGTAGTAGATACATCTCAGAGTACAACAAGAACTTCACATGCAAGCTCGCAACAGCTTGATTGTAATGATCCTCTCTATGTGCACCCGTCTGATACACCAGGTGTTGCGCTTGTACCGCAATTGTTGATTGGAATAGAAAATTATTCGGAGTGGAGTAGATCGATGAAGATGTCACTTCTGGTAAGGAAAATAATTCGTTTCATCGACAGATTGTGTGTTAGGAAAACCTATGCAGCTGATAACTTTCGACTGCATCAATGGGAAAGGTGCAACGCCATTGTTTAATCATGGATAATGAGCTCTATAGCACAGGAATTGAGGAAAGAAATTGTTTATTCCTCTAATGCACAAAAAGTGTGGGAAGCCTTCAAGGAGCATTTTAACAAGGTAAATGCAACAAAAGTCTATCGTATGAACAAAAAAACTAGTTGCCTAACACAGGAAATTTCTAGTGTATCGATATATATATTACTCGGAGTTGAATGATTTGTGGGCTGAATTCGAGTCAATCAACCATTTCCTGGTTGTGACTTTGTGAGGTCTAGGCTGTTTTTGTTGACTTCCTGCGCCAACAGAAGCTGATGAAGTTTCTAATGGGATTAAATGACACATACGCGCCTCAAAGGAGTCAAATTTCAATGATGAATCCAACTCCCACACTTGATCAAGCCTATTCTATGATTATACAGGAAGAGAGCCAAAGGATGACTGGGACTTCAATGTCACAAAGTGGAATTCAGGGGAGTGGACCTATGGAAGGTGCCAACAGTGCTCTAGTTACAGCTAATGCATCTTACATGAGGCCTATGAGAAATACTAATTTGTATTGTGACCCCTCCAGTTCTAAGTTTGACAACAGAAGAAGATTTGAGAACCATTCACATGCAGCCCACAATGTGAATATGAATGACAAAAGGGAGATGCATCTTGACAACCTGAGCAATACAATAGCTCCAACAGTTGCAGTATTTACTTCAGAGCAATACCAACAGATTCTCAAATTATTTAGCAAAGAGAATGAACCAACTTAAATGGCAAACATGCCAGGTATATCTAACACCACTCAAGGTGTCTGGATTGTAGACTCTGGAGCCTCTAATCACATGGCCTCATCTTTGAACTTCTTGTTAAATCCCATGGTTGTGCCAGATAATAAACCTAATCGTGTTCAGTTGCTTAATGGAAACAACACTAAAATCACTCACACTGGATCTTGTTCTATACTCCCCACACAAACTCTGCACAATGTGCTTTATGTGCCTGGTTTTAAGTATATTCTTCTCTCTATTTCTAAATACACAAGGAAATTGCAATGCTCAGTTAATTTCTATCCTGATTTTTGCCTGTTTCAAGACCTCTTCAGTGGCATGGTGAAGGGGATTGGTAGACTCAGGGATGGCTTGTGTATACTCAATCCATTCACACATGTGTATCTTGTACTCGGGTGGATCTTTTTTTCTCTTCCAAGTGTATGTCTTCTTCAGTTCAATGTCTTCCTGATGATTTATGGCACCAGAGACTTGGCCATGCTCCCATTTCTGATCTACAAAAAATTTCTGCAATAAAGAGTCATATGTCTAAGTCGCCAAATAATGTCTGTCCTATGTGTCCATTAGCCAAAGGTATTGTTTACCAAAGTAGTTGTGTTCACACCCTACAGCAAAATGGGGTGGTGAAAAGAAAATGCAGCCACATTCTTGAAATAGGAAGAATATTAAGGTTTCAAACTCATATACCATTAAAGTTCTAAGGTGATTGCATTTTTACAGATACATACATCATTAATCAACTACCCAGTCTAACCTTAAAGGGAAAATCACCTTATGAAATATTTCATGGTCAGCCTCCCAAACTTGACCATATGAGAACTCTTGGTTGCCTTTGTTATGCCACAAAGCCTAACTTTAGTGATAAGTTTACCCCTAAATCTACTCTTACAATTGTTATAGGGTATTCATCTACACAAAAAGGCTATAGATTGTATGACATTGATTCTAGCAAGTTCTTTGTCAGCAGGGATGTTGTTTTTAAAGAACATGTCTTTCCCTTCAAGTATCCTAAACGTCAATTCCTTATAGCTCCATACTTGACTTCCTCACCATCCACATATTTTCTATCCACTGTGTCATCTAGCCCCTCAACTCAACCTACTTCCCCACCTACTAGTCCTTCTGAAATCTCTCATGAATCCTCCTCTTTTGACTACTTTGCTGATCCATCTGTGAACATTCCTCAAAATCCTACTGATCCTGCTATTTCTTCAACATCTGTTCGTGTCAACATCAATCATTCTAGTCCATCTCCACTTAGAAGATCAGGAAAGACTACCAAACCTTATGTTTGGTTGACAGATTATGTCCATTTACCTCTGCCTTCAACTTCCAATTGCACCAACTATCTTATTCAGTATTTTGTATCCTATGCTCATCTACCTCCACATTTTTAGTCTATTCTTGCATCCTTCTCTACTGGTTCTGACCTTCTACCTTTTCTCAAGCCACCAAAGATGATACATGGGTCCAAGTAATGAAACTTGAGATTAAAGCTCTAGAGGACAATCATATTTGGGAAGTGATAGATTTACCTACTGGTAAAGTTCCCATTAGATGTAAATGAATATATAAGATTAAATACAATGCAGATGGCTTTGTGGAAAGATTTAAAGCCTGACTATAGTTGGCAAAAGGTACACTCAGCAGGAAGGACTAGACTTCAATGATACTTTTTCTCCTGTGGCCAAGTACTCTACTGTCAGGGTTGTTGTGGCTACTGCTGCACTAAAATATTGTCCCATCATCCAAATAGATATGCACAATGCCTTCCTCAATGGAGATCTTGATGAAGAGGTCTACATGACCTTACCTCAAGGATTTGGTATCCAGGGGGATTCCAAAGTATGTAGACTACTCAAATCCCTCTATGAGTTGAAACAAGCATCTAGACAGTGAAATCTCAAACTCACACAAGCTCTTTTAACAACCGGTTTTCAACAAAGCAAACATGACTATTTCTTATTCACCAGACTTGTCAAGATAGTATTTTGTCGAGATCACCTGTATAAAATATACAATAGTATTTTAGCTTCAGTAGAGTTATAAAATGACTCGGATGGGGCATACAAACAAAATAAGAATTTTCTAGTATAGATTATTTTAGTATAGAATAATTATGAATGTGCATTATGTAACAGAAAAGGCAAAACTTTGTAGTATAAGATAATCATTTTAAACTAATATGAAACTTAATATATTTTTTTTAGCGAAACTCATTTGGATTATGGGTCAAATCACATTAAAGGATAAATGGATCTAAAATGGGTATGACCCATATTAGCTTATGTGGCATTTGTTTTGGATTTTTATCATAAAATTTAATGCCATGTCATATTTATGGTAGGGGTTTGAGGCAAAATGGCTTTTAAGTGACAATGATAAAGTTTAGTTTTTTAAGTGATAAAAAATAGTTAAATGACTTTAGTAAAATTAAAAGATAGTTCAATGACCATCAGCAAATTGAGTGGTTAAATGTGACGTCGAAGTCGATACAGGAGACTAAAATGTAGGGAATAAAGGAAATATAGAAAAAGAAAAGTTACTAAATAAGCTCGTGTGTGTTATGTTTCAAAACCAATTGTTTTGTGAAGAAAAAAAAAAGACGACAATAATTTTTCTTTGTATTAAAAGTCTAAAGTTCGTCAAAAAATGTTATTCCAGGTTATTATCGTCTCCATTCAAAAGGTGGAAAGTTGTATATTTTATAGTTAAAATGTTGGGGGAGTTAAACTCGAAAGTTATTCATGTGCAACGGCCAACGATTTTACTTTTCTCTTAGCCTAAGGATTATGATCCTTTATACGTTAATTTGTAATTTGATTGTTTCACATCGTATTGAAATACTCACTAAAAAGAGCTGCAAATAATGTTTGTAAGAAACTCAAACTCGTTGTAGATTAGAGTAACTGTTTATACAGTTCTATATATCACACTGGATATATAATGGCTTATTTAATTTCACGCAAATATATCTTTCTAGAAATTCATACATGGAGTACGTTATGCTTGTACAACAGTTAATTCTGCGGCATTGGATTGGATAACTTGAACCTGATCTGGATATTCTCCATCTTCTTCCCATATATGAGGAATGGCTTCTTTTATGTTGTGTATGCTCCTCAATGCGTGATCTGCTCCTGGCACTAAAGTTGAGGTTCCCACCTGCACCAAAATAATTGTAATCATGCTAAGAAATAGATGGAATATTTTTAATTTAATTTTTTGTTATTACATCTGAAAGTAGGGGATTCTATATCTAACGGGGTTTGAACTCTCCACCTTAATTGTGGAAGGCAGGAAGCTCACCTGAGCTATCCCGCTAACATATATAGGTTCAATTGGCCCATGATTGTTTTTTGTTTTGAAATTAGTTATTTCTGAATTCTCTTATTCCATTTTCGAATGAAAAAAATAGCATACAATTCTATATTTAAAAATAATTCAACTTTAAACTACTCATTATATTCTTAATGGCATATTGCTAGCTTTTATACCTACAACAAGCTTAGTTGTAAAATAATACGTCATTTTGCGCCTTACTTAATATTCAATGGAAAAACACAATGATCAACGGAAATAAAAAGGAAGTGGGAGCTTACAATAACGGTATGCAGTCCAGCTTGTTTGCCACTTGCTATGTTCCGAGCGCTGTCATCGAAAAAAATCTAAAAGGAGGAAAGAAGAAATTTAAGTTTACGTTCAATCGCAATCATACATCTGTGACGAAGTCAGAAATTTCGCTAGTTAAGGATGTACCGTATATATTGACCTATATACACAATATAGTTAAGTTATAACTAGAGAGATGAGTAGATTACAGTTTTCATTGGATCAACATTTGCAATCCTAATAGCAGCCTCCATTGCTTCCAGCGAAGGCTTACATAAAATACGAGGTTTAACAACTTCACCCTGGCTTTTTTCTGGTGTTGTCATTGGATCTTCATCCTCATAATTATGATCAGTATCTTCTTGAGGAGGATTCAGAGTTTCGAAGCATATAATACCTTCAAAACAATCTGCCAACCCCATCTTACTGAGGACTCGAATAGCATGCGCTTTATCCCCGTTTGTGAAAATCTGTATCCACCAAATCAATTTACAATCACCTTTATAAATATAGATCCTAGTATAGCTAGTAGTACACAAACTCAAGAATTTCATCAAAAATATTCAAGATTTAATATAATGTATAAATAAAAAGGTAGTAATATGTGTGACCTATAAACATAGTATTTCCTTCGTTTCGATTTGTTTGTCCTAGTTTGACTTGATACAAAATTTAATAAAGAGAGCAAGATTTTTGAAACTTATGATATTAAATATGTCATACCATTTGTGTGACTATAAAAAAATTGAAACTTGTGATCTTAAACGAGTCATAACATTTATGTGACTATAAATGCTTCTCGTTAAGGAAAAATATATAAATGTGTCAATCTTGTTGAAATGGAGCAATAAGAGAAAACAGTGCCTATCTTTTTAGAACGGAGGAGTATACAACAACAACAACCCAGTATAATCCCACTAGTGGGGTCTGGGGAGGTTAGTGTGTACACAGACCTTACCCCTACCCTGGGGTAGAGAGGCTGTTTCCGATAGAAACTCGGCTTCTTCCCTCCAAGAACTCCCCACCTTACTCTTGGGGTGACTCTAACTCACAACCTCTTGGTTGGAAGTGGAGGGTGCTTACCACTAGAGCAACCCACTCTTGTTGAACGGAGGAGTATACAAGAGTATACAGTTTCTGGCAAATGGTGTTCAAGCTCCGTCGTTAATAGGTAGTAGGTAAATTAAAGCATCAAAACTGTTGGTTGATCAGGGGATAGAATTATTGCGAAGGATTAATTACTTACTATTTTGCGCTGTGGCATGGAAAGGAGGAGGTTCCTCAGAAGTGGATCAGGTTTTAGCACTTCATCGTACGGCAATCTTCCATGCACAAAACCATGAAATTTATCGTTGTCAAATTCGTATCCTAGCTCCTGTAAATACCATGTGGTATGTTTGGAAGTTAGTACATATTTGATTATAACTAGGTGAAAAGAATCATAAGTTAGATGGTTAATAATTCAAAATACTTAAAAGTGTTTAAAAAATTGCAGTCATCGGAAAAATTTAATCATTTTACTTCCTAAATATTAATAGTTTCATATAAAATAGGACAGAGAGAGTAATATATACATAGTATATAACTAACCTTTAAGCCTGCCATTGTTGTCCCGTACTCCCTATATAGTTCCAAGCACATCTTTGGCACTTCGGTTTCTTCAATATCCAGGAAATGCAACATAAACTCTAGAATGAAATGTTAATGTATTAGCCAACAATTACTACATATACTGGTTTTATTGACTTATTTGCACATGACAAAGTAAACTATACCTTCTATATTTTTGCGACAAGCTAAGTTGAGACCTGAGCTCAGCGGATACAAAGTGTCATCCATATCTGGGGAAAATATATACATTTTAAAGAAGAAAAAAATCTTTAGCGATAATGTATTTTGTATAATAAATGAATAAATGAAATCTACAGGTGTTTGACAGTCTACTAATTAGTCGAGTTACAGTAGTCATGGCATACCAAACAGCAGGCATTCGTACTTAAGACTGTTGGACCTTGTAATGGATTCCATTTTCAATAGTAGCTAGCTCGCTGTTACCTGCAAAAATATTTTCAAATGTCAGTGTGCTCACATATTGGATTAACTGAAATCGTAGAAGTCTCTTAATTAAGAAACAAACTTACACTTTGGTTGAAACCTTTTCCTAGTTGGAATAGGCTTTCACAGGTAATTTGATAAAGAAACATTAGTTAAAAGAAACACAGAGAATAATAACATATTACTCCTATTTGGCAATGCATTATTGTGAATCCAGAAAGTGATGGTACGTAGGTAAAAAACAAGAGTTTGAGGAAGCAGTTTCTATCACTAAGGAATGTCAAAGAAAACCTTCACTAGAATCATTACCGGAAAATATACTTGCTGAGCTAAAAAAGAACAAAGGATAATAGTTTAGTTTTTTTTTTTGGTTTCTCGGTATTCTTTTTTGGGTCTCGATTAATTCGGATTCTTGTTGCTTAAGGTCCATTAAAGGGAAAAGTGCTCCCTAGCAACTCAAAATCTCTAATTAAACATGGAGGGATTCTATCGATCTCACCATAATGCTGGGTGACTGAAATTTTAGTTTCCACCATAACTATACATCTAGTCCTCTTAAAATAACTAATTAAATACTCCTAAGAAATCGTAGAACCTACTATGTGTGCATAAATTTTTAAACAATTTTTTATAGGTTCACCTTTTTAAAAAATTTTATAAACCAAGTGAATATTTTCTATAGATTCTTCAAGCAAAATTAAGGAAAAAAAGAGAAACAAAATATGTTCGATAATACAACTATACAAAGTGGAGAGATCAAAATATATTACCCTACACTCTTGCCATAAGTATAATACACTGGTAGCAAATCAGGTAAAAGCAAACTCCATTACTAAATTAAAGTCCATGTAAACGAGCAGTAAACATCTCATGTTAATTGTTGCTATGCTGGAAATTAAGTTAAGGGACTAAGAATCAGAGACGACCAAAGGCATATTAACCAGCAGGCTTAAATAACTCTCAACGCACACATAGGAGTACCGGATAAAACATTTGGAGTTCCAGCGAAGATAGGACATAGCGGCCTTAATTTATATCATATTCTTTCCTTTTTAATCTGGAACAGTGACGTGACTAAGCCATGCTGCCTTAATTTATATGTTATCCTTTTCTTTTTAGTCTGTTCAAGGAGAGTCAAGATTTTATATATATATATATATATATATATATATATATATATATATATATATATATATATATATAGTATAGTTATGTTTTCCAAGGAAGAGTGTTCAACTAACTACCTTTTGTCCAGTTGTAGCTTCACCCTTACGGTTTGCATGACCTATTGCAACGGCTTACATTGTCTTCTGAAACATATTATAGCCTATTGCAACGGTTTTGGTGGCCTATTGCAACGATTTCAAGAAATGTCACCTTTCTATATCTTAAAATATGTCAACTTTAAACTTTATGCTAGCTTTTATAGTCATAAATGTCTTAAAAGTTACAAAAGTAGTAGTATATTTTTTCAAAAGTCCGTACTCAATCAAATGAAAGGGAGGAGTGTTTGCCACAGAAAAAGCTAGCTAAAACTCAAGCAGTACTGTGCTTTAATTTAATTACCTGGCAGATGAAAATCTTGAAGGAAAGAAGCAAGCTCGACAGCTTCCAGCACCTACAGGATACAAATAACGTGTGATTCAAGAATATGAATTGAAGCTAATTTATAGAACCTCTACTTTGTGAAGATGGCCCTGGGTACCTAACCTTTGTATGTAGGAATAGGAATTGGAATATTAGGTAAACGACCACTGTTGTGCCACTCGAACTTCTTTTGAGCCCTTTTTTCCCCACTCCTACAAAGAGACCACTAAGGGGGCACTAATTGCCAATTTGTCATACGTAAATAAAGAAGAGAGCAATATTGAAAGAATCGTATACATGAATGAGTTTTAATTTATATAGAATATTTGAAAGGGACTCGGAGAGCATTTGTGCTCTGCCATGATCCTGTTTTATACCGAATTTCTTGCACTGTTGCTTCGTTATTCGTCTTCTCCTTGTGTATGGTATTATGCTTGTAAAATTAGTATCGGCAGCTAATTTTATTCTCTTTACTCTAAGCTAATAGCTAAGCTAAAAAAGTTGGTTTTGTTTGGAAATTAGGAGTTGGGAGGTTCTTTTTTTTTAAATCATCCGGTATTAACCTACTGGTTTGACTATCCCCGCTTAAAGAAGTAAATCGTTCAATTTTCTTAACGGATAATCCGTTAACCCGTTAAGAATATATATATATATATATATATATATATATATATATATATATATATATATATATATATATATATCACAATCATCGTCACGACCCCTTAGCAGGTAAGAGGGTATTTCTCCGTCGGTCCTAACGCTGTACTTTAGCATTAAATTAGTATATACTTTTGACCAAACGCGTGCTGAAGAATAATTGATGGATATATCATTTTGCAGATCACAAGTACATATTCCTTATTCTCGGCGAGGGTGAATATATAACGGCAGTCCTGAGCACATGGAATAAATTAAATGCTCATATTCCCTTCCAAACGTATATTGCGTTATTAAAGTCAGCAAATAGTAGGGCACTATGCTATGGTAAATAATTAGAGACGCCCGTTATTTAAACCAAACCAAGAAATTAAACCATAGCAATTAAAAAATATGTGAAAATATATCACTTAACCATGTTTATATGATAAATGTATATTGGGTCGACGTAAACACTGGCTACAAGAAATTTAGAAATTATCTTGCCAATGTGTGGAGTGTGGACTATTCCATTGAGAAATTGCACCTTTCACATTTTCGGCAATTACGATGCCCATCCCTTCCAGATTGAGATTCACAAGGAGAATGTTCTAAATGCAACTAATGAATGAGCAAACTTTGGAATTAAAGAAATAACCCCCCCCCCCCCCCCCAACACCCCAAACAACATTTCTACCACATGTATTTTTTTAATTAATTATACATAGGGGTAGGGGTAGGGAAAATAGGGGAGGATTACAAGGTAGGAAAATCGAACTCCCAGGGGAAAGCTAATGTAGCCCAATTGAGCTATTAATATTCCCCTACAACATGTATTGAATCATAATACATCTGCTCATCTAATACTTGCAAAGTTTGAGTCTCAATGCAACATGTTCTTTCAATAGTTTCAATAATATGGGAGAGAAAACACTTCCCACGGGATGTGGAGCAAAAAGAAAATGATACGTGATATGGTACTAGCATTTGAGAGATTACTTTCAGCGAAAAATCTAAGGTGAATAATGGAAATCAAGGCAAGATAACAGTTTTTCACATACCAAAAAGAGATCAGAATTTTAAGGTAGCAAGAACACCACTGTACAGCAGAAATTGCTCGCTCACTAGATACATTAGAATGCAATCAGTAGGATGGAAATTCCTAAGAATTTATGACAATAACTAGGAGACCAGGCAAAATGACAAGAGGGGAAGGGAGAAATGTAAACAGGCCAGACTGAGAAATTTTCCTGGCAACAAAGTCTTTATTTTTAGATCTTATACTCATATTGACCCAATTAATTGAACTACTATGAACCTATAGCAGTTAATCCACATAATCAAAATGAGTGCAACCAAAACAGACGTTGCTTTGGTAAAAATTGTATTATGTGGATGGTAATATATACATTTCTTCAACAATAAATGGTAGTAATTAGTTAACAGTTAATAAGATGATGATGAAGTAAGATATACTTTTTGTGCCTCTTCCCTAACAGACTGCAGGTTGGTTTTTATCTCCTTACAGAGTCTGCCTTCAATAACTCGCACAGGCAACCAAAGCTTAGGTTCGACATCAACAATGTAGAAGAGAGTTGTATGAAATGGTTGGCCCACAGAAGAATCATGCTTGTTAACACTACCTGTGTTGCACTGCATGTTTCCACAATACAAAGAAATGTAAGGGTTCTCAAGAAAACTGGAAAAACAATTGTAAGATGCAATGAAAACTCATGACTACATTTCAAAAGGAGAATCAGCTCATAGTTGTAGAATTATTGCAAATGAACTTTAACTCATAGATTCAAAGAGTTGATTTTTCAAGCTTTACTTTTTCTGATCTTTGTAGAGGTTAGTAAAATTATCAGTATGACTTTTATCACTAATTTATCATGCATACCTTGAAGACATTCTAGAAAAAAACATATGGGATCTTCGAGTGTTGTTTCAATTTCTATAACCTCGCGTTGCACGTTTCCAACTGAGTTCCTAATAACAACTGAATGGCAGAGGAAGGAATAGAAAAAGGGAAGGAAGAATCCACCACCTGTTCGATAGACCATTTCCCTTCAAAAAGATAGAAGTCACCCTCCATCATCTTAAACTCAATATCACGCCTCTGACCAATGGGGAGATCTTCAAGATCTTTCTCATAACAATCAACAATACCTTTAGCATTAAATTTGAGTCCAAATGCTAAGTCTTGCTCCCCAATCTGTTCAATATTATACAATGTCATTAATATCATACTAATGACATATTACTGATATGTCATGGAAATTCACAAACCAGAGAAAATATAGGCATGTTGTCTTTTGACTGTAAATTAATAGATCCAAAATATCAGATAGACCATTGTTAAAATGTGCACAACTCATAATTAAACCTCAGTGAGTGGCAAAGTCAATAAATTCCCATAAGGAGCAGCATGCTGCTATTTGTCAAAAGAAGAAACATTTGGTTCACATTCAATTGAATGTAAAGAGCTTTCTTTCTCTCTGTTTGAGTAATGAGTTTCATATATGTGTGTGTGCGCATGTGTGTGTGACCGATTGGAATCGAGCAGTGTGATTCATAACTTAGCCCGATGATAGTGATGAGATGTTAAGTTGTTTCGGAGTTTTTCATGTCTTGATCTTGCCAAGAAAAGAGCACCTTTGTACAATTTGACTTTTGACATATCGGTGGTAAAAAGTCAAGTTGCTTAGATTTTCATCAGGCAGTAAGGATTGCAAAGCAACATACACAATTGTCTAAAGGATTTAAGCTATATACACCAACATTGTAATGAATTTTTTATATCATTAGCGTAATTTAACTGTAGTAGGTTACTTAACATTTATTCTAGCCTCTAGGAGGTTACTTTTTAAGCGACCTGATTGAGTAAATTATTTTGTACCATTAGTACGGAGAACTTAAACTCTTGTCTAAAACAGACTTAATGTATGGCGATTTGCAAGCTCAATAGTAATGGTAGCAGCAGCAGCTGTTGTTATTTTTCTTATAAGTCAATAGTTTGAATAATTCTAGAAACTAGTACATCTCTAATTGGAGTAGTTTCTATATCAATAAATAAAAGGTTAGCAAGAATTAAAAGGCAAAGACCTGAAGAAGCCGGGCGAAATTAGGTTCCTTTTGAAGCAACTGGCTGACGGCAAGACCGGGAATGAAATCAGCTAACCTTTCATAATCAGTGAGGACTTCCCACACGTTTTGCAAGCTGGCGTTCACGGCTATCTTAGATCGAATTCTCCGACGACGTTTCCCCAATTTTTCAATCTCAATCTCAACGCCGTCATCGTCGTCGCCTTGGTCTCCCTTATCATTGACATTATCATTCCGAGTATCGCCATCGTCAAATGTAGCGTTTGACGTGAAAGTAGCAAGACGGAATCTTCGAGACTTTTGGTTAGGGTTTCGGTTAAACCTGAGGCTGAGGGCGGCGGCGGGTAAGGCAGTGTTGTTGTGGAGGTGCCACGTAGCACCAGCTGCTATGGCTTCTTCACGGTACAAAATTGAAGATAGGGGCAGTGAAGAAGAGGTATGACTATGCCACCACAACTGGACTTGCATTTTGTTTGTATTGGCCGGTTGTCATCATTCTGTTCTATCAATCTTTTCCTATTTCATCTTCATTTTGTGAATACTCTATTTTGCTTAGCAAAATGAAGCATGAATTTATCTTCAACCAAAAAAGAAAAGGCCAACGTGTCTCAAAATGGTGCCCTTTAACCAAAATATTCATCAACTGCCACAATTTACTAAAATAAGTTTAGGGCAAAATACATAAAAGACCTCGTTAAACTTGTCTAAAAAATAGGTTTGAACACTTTTTAACTAAATGGATATTTTTTTACCCCTAAACACATTGTAAGTGAATTTTGTTTCACTCTCCATGACCCCAGACCCAGCGCGTGGAAACATTTGATTTGTGAGCGCGTTTTACACTAAAATTAATGGATAAAATTAATTAAAAAAAGAAAAGAAAAATCATTATAAAATAAAGAGACCCAAAGGTAAAAGAGACTCTTTACTTAATAAGGATACCCAACGGTAAAATCTTCAATTATCCGATCCAATTCTTCTTCTCTTCTTCAATAACCCTAAATCTCCTCTCCTTCAATTACTTATAAATTCTGGCCAAGACCTACAATTTCGAATCCTTTTATCTGAATCAAAGCCTTATTCTTCTCTATAATCTTTTAGTTCATCTAATTTTAGGGCTTATTGAGTGTTTCGAATTTCTTCTTATTTGAGGGGTTCATCTTATTTTAGGGCTTAGTCGACAATGCGGTCAACTAACTTGGCTAGGCTTTGCATGGAAGATGATGATCAAGATTGAATGAAGAAGTGCGCTGCAACCATGGTTATGTGTTGCCGATAATGACTGCTTGGACCCCTCGAAACCCCGGTAGAAGATATTGGGTGTGTCCATACTATGGGGTAAGTTTAATTTTTGTAAATTAGTTGAAGATTTCACTGATTGACCTTTACTTAATTCTTTGCGTTTCATCATTGTAGGGTCCAAGATCTTTTGATTTTTGGCGTTGGAGAGATGCAGAAATTGATCCAAGATCGAAATTTGTTATTCCTAAATTGGTGGAGAAAATTGGTGAACTTGAAAGTGCATTGGAAGTGTATGAAAGTGTTGAGAAGCCTAGAAAAAAAAACAAGTGGAAAGGAAGATAGAGATGCAATTAGAGAAGTTGGAGAGAGAGAGAGAAGATGAAAGGAAGGGAGAAGAAGTGGAGGATCAGTTTGGTTAAGTCCAAGATTAGGGAGAAAGTACTTTAATTTTTTATATTGTGTGGATGTGTTATAGCTATAAGTTATTGGTTTCATCTAGTATATATGAAGAATCATTCAATGAAGTTGCCTTAGGTTAGTTGTAGCAGTAGTATCTTTAGTGTTGCTTAACAAAATTCCAGCATATTTTGTAAAAATTTGGTGTAACTTTTGTTGTAATATAATGCACCTTGTTGATATGTTTGTGTTGTGAAAATTGGCAATATCTCTATTACAAATGTAGGCTTTATATTGACTTAGAAATCTGCAGTCACTGCTGCATATTAGCAGCATAATTATACAGAAAAATAGATCAACAACTTTGCAGTCATTGTTGTATATTAGCAGCATATTTATGCAGAAAACATATTAACAACTTTGCAACAGACTTAAATAGAAAAACTGAAAAACTGACTTAACAAAATTGTAGTCATTACTGCATATCATTTCCAGTAAACAAACCTACAAATCTGCAGTAACTATTGCATATTGCAGAAAAACAGACTTAAACAGAAGAACACAGAAACTGACTTAATAAAATTGCAGTCATTGCTGCTTATCATTTACAGTAATAGACCTACAAATCAACAGTCATTGCTGCACATAATACCATAGACTTAAAAACTTTCAGTCATTGATGAATATAGTTATATACCAAAATAGAAATTCATTTGTCTTTACATATACCAACTGCCAAAAGGCAAACAAAAACACTAAAGTTCTAATATCTACTGGCAGTTGATTGTGGTGCTGATGAACTTGTTTGGCTCAAACGAACTCTTTCAGATGCCTTTGACCTTGTCTCTATTCTTTTCTTAGCTTGAATATATTGAAGATTTCTTGAGGTGATAACTTCTTTACCTTTTCATTTCACCCCTGTTCTTGGTTTGTGTCCAATATCTCCAGTCACTACTGCGGAGTTCCTAGGCACAACTGACATTCTAGGCTATATTCACAGAAACAAACTTAGTTAGTTTACATCTAAGTTTGATCAAAATGAGTTCATAGTCACAGTTGACATTATATGCTTACATTATAGATGGAAGCTCCACTTTCTGTTTGTAGAATTCCCATACCAACCATTCTTGGCCTTTTATAGGGTGTCTCTCTTCCTATACCAGTAGCAATATCCTATAAAAAGTATAAATTATTAAGAGGTTAAACATAAAATAGACCTACAAATATGCAGTCTATAGAAGTAACTTCAGAATAATTACCTGTTTTGTTGAACCTCTTAGTCTTCCTATTCCTGTTCCTGTTCCTGTTTTGGTATACTTTGAACTGAAGGTGTTGATGAAGAACCAACACTTGATGACTTTGCACCACCAGTTGATCTTGTAGTACCTTGTGTAGCCTTGTGACAACCTTTCTTGTTATGGCATTTAGCATGATAGTTGTTGCAGGTCATCTGGGTACCTCTTTTGGAAAGCTTTCCTGTTTTGTTTTCAGTTGGTTCCTTCCTTCTCACTTTCTTAAGCCTGCCAGGCATTACTCTTACTTACTTCTGGTGGTATAACTGAAGGGTTTTGTAATTGTGGCCACATCTCCATATTTTGTACAGGCTGAAGGAAGTGACTGTAGGTTTTCATATAAGTCTCCCTATGGTACCAATGTGCAATGTAGTTAACTGGCTCCAATTTCTTGAAATGGATAGCAGCTACAGCATGAGCACATGGTATACCCTTCAGCATCCAAGCTCTACAAGTGCAGGTTAGCATGTTCAGATTCACTATATGCTTACTGGTGTGTCCTTCCTTCACTTTATAACCATATTGACCATTCCAGTGCACCACACATTTCATTGATTTTGTTGTGTTCTCCTGTAACACCTTCAGTGCCATTGGAGAAATGTCACTGATCCAAGTATCACAGAAATCCCTCATTTGTGCTATTCTTATCATCATCTTCACCCTAATCTATTCAAGAATTGTGATGATTGTCTTGTGCCTTGGTCCCAATATCCAAGAATTGAAAATTTTAGCCATATTGTTGTCAACACTATCACGATTGCTGAAATACTTGAAATACACCTTGCACCACCTCTCTTTGTTATAGTATTGCAGGTCTTCAACTATTTTATCTCCTAGTTTCTCCATGTGATCAAGATTGTTTTTTAACTCTTGTTCATAAGTTGACCTAACACATCTCCAAAAACAGTTCCTTCTCTCAATGCCTCTCCATTTTTTTGACCAGTTTGCTAGGATGTGCATGGCACACATCCTATGTTCTGCCTGTGGGAGGATCTCACTGATTGTTTTGTCAAGTACCTACAACATATAAAATATAAATAGTTAAAAGAATAAATAGAATTAACAGATTTGAACAACACATTTAACATAATATAAGTTACATTCTGCATGTCTGTAATAACAGTCAACTCTGTCCCATCTCCAAGCTCAAGATCATTCTTTAAAAGGTTCACAAACCATCTCCAATTAAATGTGTTTTCAACTTCAACTACTGCCCAAGCTAATGGCAACATGTAATTATTCTCATCCTTACAAACAGCCACAAGTAATTGCCCTTTACATACACCTTTCAAAAAACAACCATCAAACCCAATATACCTCCTACAACCATCAAGGAAGGCCTTCTTCAATGCATCAAATCAGATATAAAATGCTACAAACATTTTCCTTCCATCTTCATGTGTTTCTTTACTAAGTCTCACAATATATGTGCTGCCTGGATTAGTCCTTAGCAGCTCATCTCTATAGTCCAGAATTCTACCAAACTCCTTAACATGGTCTCCCATAATCTGTGTTAATGCAATATTCTTGGTTTTCCTTGCAACAGTCCTTCCAATATACACTTCTAACTCCTTTTGAACTAACTCCCGGAACTTAAAGATTCTAATATTTGGTTCAGAAATTATTCTGTCCTTGTATCTTTCTGCCAAGTACTTTGAGTTGCACAATTTGTTCTTAATAGTCCCATTGCACTTGTGAAGTGGATTATAGTTCTTCACTATAAAATCGTTTGTCCTAGAATCATAACTAGCAAACAAGAGCCATGGACAGCCAGCACACCACTTTACCCTCACCCTTGTTGGTGCATTAACATACTTATCTAACTCTACATGTTCATCAACTGTATACTCAGTAAGTGCTTCTCTAAACTGTCTAACACTCTCAAAAGAAAGTCCAGTTTCCCAAATAATTAACTTACAACTAGGATCAAAGATAACCCTATTTTGTTGTTTTCTTCTTGCTCTTACTGGCTATTGGACTTCATCTTCACCTTCATCATAAGTAGTTTCATCAGGATCTGTTTCAAAACTATCAGCTTTATCTGAGGAATAGTATGGCTCATATCCAGCAATCTTACCCTCTAAAGATATAGCTGCATACTCATCATATCCTACATCTGGACCTTTTTTACCTTACTTGGCATGTATGATTTGAACCTATTTCTCTTTTCTCTTCCTTCTATGCACATTTTTCCGCTCTTCTATTAAATTCCTATACTCCTCATCAACATCACTACCATATTCTTCTTCCCCTTCCTCAAATAGCTCTTCAATTTCTGAATATGTACTATGGTCACTACTTTTTACATCAGTTTCAACTAATGGAGTATCATCAAGATTAGAAGGATCACCCTCATCCCCACCAGGCACATTATCAGTAGCAGGGATACTATTTTGTGGTTCTTCAAACCCTACACCTTCGTTGCCCCCAACACTTTGATCTATCCCTTTATCAAAAGACACACTAGATTCCCCACACACATGGCTTACATATTCAATAGCTGGAGGGACCACTAATGCTTCATCAACAGAGTGGGACACATACACTTCAAATATATTCCTATTTTTTAATAGAGGCACAATACCCATAATATCCCTATCAGTTAAAATTTTTACCAAAGTGCTAGAATTAGGTGGTCTCACATAAATGTTACATGTTTCACAATTATACATATTTTCTTTCACATAGTCTACAAACTTAAAATACGAAAATCTATCAATATCAAAGTACTCTGTCATAATACCACCTTCGTAGTTGATAGGATATTGTTGTAACTGACCTCCACGGAACATCCTCAGTGTAACGAGCTCAAAAGCCATTTCTTCGAACTGAAATCAGTAAATAAGAAAAATGTCCGTAAATATTTTTTTACACTTCAAATTCGACAAGAGATTAAAGAAAACAAGAAGAACCTACAAGAGAAGCCAACGATCTTCAGTATCTACACTCTAATCGACGAGATTTGTGAAAAAATCGACACTAGGTTTTGACTTCATCAGCCCTTTTCTCGTTTTGTTTAGAGAGAAATGAGATTGGGTAATTTAGCCTAGGGTAAAAAATAAAAGGTAGCGGGTCGGGTATTTTAATTGGGCGGGTTTTTAAGTAATGGACCGAATCATTAAAAGATTTGAGTTCATTTATGACGTGGCATCACCAGAAAGAGTGTGGCTCACACTCGTTAGTCTTTAACTAGTCTGGGGTCATGCAGGGTGGAATAAAATTTACTTGCAATGTGTTTGGGGGGGGTAAAAGAATACCCGTTTAGCTAAAGTGTTCAAAACTATTTTTTGGACAAGTTTAATGGGGTCTTTATGTATTTTGCCTAAGTTTAATAGAAGGTTATTTTACATTAACTAACAAATACTTATAAGATATATGTCTTTTATAAGCATATATGTATTTGTTATGAAATACTTGATTATGGTGGATGTCCATAACTCCTAAGGAAGTAACACCCACTACTCTTCTCTATTAACCTCCCACTACTTCTTACCATTATGTTTGTAACTCCAACATCTCCATGATCTTTCCCCATGATCTTAATAGTTAATACCATGTTCATGATATCCTTTTGTATTACCTAAATATCATCCTATAAATAGAGGGTTTGGGCATGACATTGTATACACTTGAATAGATGGAAGAAATAAAAATCTCTCATCTCTTTCTCTCTACATTCTTACCTATTTTCTTGTATTATATTATTACTTTGAGCTAAGTTTCTTAATACGTTATCAGCACGAAGTTGAGCTCTTTTCACTGTTCAGGTATATTTGTTCGTTCTATTTTCTTCGTTGTATATTTTGATTTCATGGTTAGTGTCTTTAATATGCAGCTTTATAATTTCTCACATCTCTGGATATGTGTAAAAATAAAGAATTCTTTGTTTCTTTATTTTAAGTTATTTACATGATTGTCATGTGAAAGTTGCTAATTTTCATGTTAATAGAATTAATTGAGAGAAGAATACTTGTTTTATGTTGTTCGACATTTGAAATTGTGTTAAAGTTAGAAGACATTTTTGTTCTAGTTAAAATCAAATATATACTAATAATTTGAAAAAAAAAAATAGTATTCTTTTCTATGGAATTATCACTTTAGTATATATCGATTACAAATTTGATATTATGTCAATTTTTAAGATTCTTTACGCTATTATCCTAATGATTTCTAATTATTTATCTTTTTTGATAGTTTTCATTATGTCGAATTTGTCAAAGCTTGAGTTTGTGGCACTTGACATTTCTGGAAAGAATTACCTATCATGGGTTCTCGATGTTGAGATTCACTTAGCCGCTAAAGGCCTTGGTGACACCATTACTCAGGGTAATGAGGCATCAAGACAAAGCAAAGGCCATGATTTTCCTTCGCCATCATTTGGATGAAGGTTTGAAGATTGAATATTTGACAATGAAAGATCCACTTGAATTGTGGACTGGACTAAAGGAAAGGTATGATCACCTTAATGTTACGGTATTGCCAAGGGCTTGATATGAGTGGATGCACTTACGGTTTCAAGATTTTAAGACCATAAGTGAGTACAACTCTGTTGTATTTCGAATAACTTCCCAATTAAAATTATGTGGGGATGTTATGACTGATGAGGATTTGTTGGAAAAGACTCTTACGACTTTTCATGCCTCAAATATGGTATTACAGCAGCAATACCATGAAAGGGGTTTTAAAAAATATTCTAAATTGATCTCATGCCTTCTGGTGGCTGAGCAACATAATACCCTTTTGCTGAAAAATCATGAAGCCTGACTCATAGGGTCAGCTCCGCTTCCTGAAGTGAATATGGTAGCGAGACGTGATAAGTCTGAAAAAAGACAGAATAATTATCATGGCCATATGAATATACGTGGGCATGGCAATGGCAAGATACGATATAATAATCGTTATCGTGGTGGTCATGGCAAATGAGAGAACAATATGAGTTCTCAAAACAATCATTCGAGAGGCAAAAGCGGTAACTGCCACCGATGTGGCATGAAAGGTCATTGGAAAATTGAATGTCGTGCACCTGAGCATTTTGTCAAACTTTATCAAAACTCTATAAAAAGAAAGGCAAATAATGTTGGAGCATTTTCTGCTAATGCCCCAGTGGAGTTTCACTTGACCTTTAAAAATAATTTTGAGGTAGGGCCTTCAAACAAAAATAATGATAATGCCGAGGCAAATCTTGCTTTGAATGATGATGATTTTGAAGGCCTCGATGATCTTACTCATTTGGAAGTTGAAGACTTCTTTGGAGATCAAAACTAAAGTTTGATCATTTTACTGGGGAATGCAATTATGTTGTTATTTTTATTTTCAGTATTTTTTTCGTCTCGTTCTAAAGTTGTTTTTATTTTCAAGTAGTACTTAAGTTGTCTTATGTTATTATTGGTGTTGTTAGTTTTTCCGTATTTCTCATGGTGTACTTTTATTTTTTTATGAAGAAAATAAAATTCTCCAGTCTTCAATTAGATCCAAGATGAGTAATGAAGATTTATGCCTTTTGGATAGTGCTACAACTCACACAATATTAAGAGAAAAGAAATTTTTCTTTTATTTGGTTATGAAAAAGGCCTATGTTAATACAATATCTAGTAGTACAAAGTTAATTAAGGGCTCTGGAAGAGCGGCCTTATTACCACTTGGAAGAACGATATTAACTATTAATAATGTATTGTATTGTAGTAAGTCTCAAAGAAACTTGTTGAGTTTCAAAGCTATTTGCCAAAATGGCTACCATGTTGAGACCTCTAACGAAGGAAAGGTTGAATACCTTTATATTACTACAATAAAAGCGGGGGGAAAATGTGTGCACGAAAAATTACCCTCATTTTCTTCTCGATTGTACCACATAAACATTGGTGTGGTTGAATCACATGCCATAATAAACAAAAGATTTACTTTTTCTAATGATTTTATCATTTGGCATGACCAGTTGGGTCATCCTGGTTCTAACATGATGCGAAAAAATTAATTGAGAATTACATTGGCATATATTGAAGAAATATAAGATTCTTCAAAAATTCTCTTGTGCTGCTTATTCTCATGATATACCAGTTAAGGTTGGGATTGAATCCCTTGATTTCTGGAACGAATAAAAGGTGATAAATATATGGGCCCAGTCACCTTCTATGTGGACCGTTTACTATTATATGATTTTAATAGATGCATCTATTCTATGGTCACATGTGCATTTGTTATCAACTTGCAGTTTGGCTTTTGCAAGGTTGCTTGCTCAAATTATTAGAGCACAGTTCCAAAATAATGATGATTTATTTTGATAATACTGGTTTAAATCCAAGTTAGTTTAGCAGAAATTGTATGCCTCCAATTATAGCTAAACCATTGGTTATGAGAACAAAACTACTAAAATAAAATTTGGTGTGAGGTATATTATTTAATATACAACAGCGTGTATACGCATCTAGCCAACAAGTTAAAATAAATTCTTCCTATCACAATTGGTTCAGGGTTAGGAACTAAATAATTTTCATCTAGAGATACGGATGTGTTATATAGTTTATTTATTCCACCACAATACACAAAGATGGGTCTTCAAATAAGGTTGAGATATGTGTTGGTGATCCCAACATAAGGGGAAGAAAATTGGCAGCTGAAAAAGCAATACATGGAATGAATTATTATGAGTACATCAAGATCCTCGTATAAGAAAATCTGAACTTGAAGTTCAAGTGATAATTCATTTGCAGAATATTGCAGGCGCATTTGCTAGCCCAAAGCTAAATCTCATATTTCATATGCTAATATTCCAAATAAAATAAAGTCCATGATGGACAGAGTCTATGGAACGCATAAAGCGTAATAGACCAATCAGTTTCAAAGATAAAACTCCTTGAAGAAGGAGAGAAGCAAATGATCAAGATTGTCATAATAAGGAGGCAAGTGCTCTAGAAGAGCACCATGACATAACACTTCATAAGACCTCATAGGAGAGGCTCAAGTACCTAAAAATAATGAGATAAAGGGATCTCGATAAGTTATGTCTTTATTGAGTTATAGTGGAACCAATATAAAATGACTGTCGACGATATTGTTGATATAATGTAGCGCTCAATATTATTAATGTTGACGAGGATCTTGATCTCAAATCTGCCATGGAATTTGGACAAATAAATGATTGGCCAAATGAAAAATACGCAATAAAAATTGACTTCATCTGAAAAATATGAAGTTGGACGGATAGTCCCAACACCTGAAAGTATAAAACCTATGTGGAGATACTGAAATACGATTAGTGTTATATTGCAAAAAGAATCCTTGATATAAATTTGTTTATTCTAACAAATATTGCCAAGGTTTCGTTGGTTATACAAATGCAGGGCATAGTTTGTTGTTTATATAATCTATTTGTCTATGAGGGTATTGCCATATTATGATATTCAACAAGATTCCAATTATATTGAAGACGATACTACATGCATAGCTCAATTGAAAGAAGGACTATCGAAGGAGATAAAATAAAGCATATTTCACCAAAGTTCTATTTCATAAATAATTGATGTTCAACAAATTTGTTCAAGTGATAATTTGGCAAACTTCTTCACAAGGCATTGCCAAACTCAGCAATTGAGAAGTTGTTATACAAGATTGGAATTCATCGTCTCCAAGATATCAAGCGATATTTTTGTCAGGGGGAGTATAGCACGCACTGCACTCTTTTTCCCTTAGCTAAGGTTTTATCCCACTGGATTTTCCTGGCAAGGTTTTTAACGAGGCAGCAAACAATGCGTATTACAAGATATGTGTACTCTTTTTCCTTCACTATGATTTTTTTCACACTGGATTTTTTCCTAGTAAATTTGTAACGAGGCACATTATCTTTGGACATCTAAGAGGGAATGTTATGAAGTACTTGATTATGGTGGATGTCCATAACTCCTAAGGAAGTAACACCCACTACTCTTCTCCATTAACCTCTCACTACTTCTTACCATTATGGTTGTAACTCCAACACCTCCATAATCTTTCCCCATGATCTCGATAGTTAATACCATGTTCACGGCATCCCTTTGTATTACCTAAATATTATCCTATAAACAGAGGGTTTGGGTATCACATTGTATACACTTGAATACATGGAAGAAATAAGAACTGCCCATCTCTTTCTCTCTATATCTCTTGTTTTTACTTGTATTATATTAATACTTTGAGTTAAGTTTTTTAACAGTATTCACTTAGTTATAATTAAGTAATATGTGTATTTTCACATTGATTCTTAACTGTTCAGACTAAATTGTTTGATTTAGTATAAAAAAACCCATATGAGTTGGTATTTATGATCAGCTTTAAATCGCTTTTAACAAACTACAATCATAATATAAAATTTTTGAGAATTCATTGGGTATCCATTGGACATTATTTAGGTGTGTTTGGTATGAAGAAAAATATTTTCCGTATGTTTTTTTAATTTTCTCATGTTTAGTTGGCTTAAATGTGTTGGAAAATATTTTTTTCATGAACTCATTTTCCTCCAATTGGAAGAAAATATTTTCCCTATCAAGAGAAGAAAAAATATTTTTCAAAACTCCTTTTCAACCTTCTTTACCCAATTCCCCATCTTCACCAACCCACATCCATACCCACACCTACCCACCCACACCCCACCCTCACCCTCACCCTCACCCCCACTCCTCACGCTCCGCCCTAAATAGAAATATTATTAATAATACCTTCTTTTCATGTAATAGATAGAGTATTTTTTTTTTATTTCAACAAATGAGTATTTTCCTTTTATGATATAAAAAAGTATTTTTTTTTATTTTAACAAAAAAAGTACTTTCTCTTCATGACTTAACGAAATGATGTAGTAAAAAGTATTTTCTTTTATTTCAACAAAATGATGTAGCTAGTAAAAAGTATTTTCTTTCATTTCAACAAAATGATGTAGTAAAAAGTATTTTCTTGCATTTCAGCAAAAAGGGTATTTTCTTTTCAAGATATAGAAAAATTATTTTCTTTCATTTCAACAAATGACTATTTTCTTTTTATAATGTAGAAAAAATATTTTCTTTTCATGATGTAGAAAAAGTATTTTCTTTTATTTCAACAAAATGAGTACTTTATTTTCATATTGTAGAAAGCGTACTTTCTTTTTAAATCAAAAAAGAGTATTTGCTTTTCAGTTACGGAGCACAAATTTTAACATTATATTTGCGTAAAAAAATAAAACAGCACATTAGTTCCTTTGGGTTTGTATGAATTTTTAAAGGAAAAATTAAATTCTTGAAGAAATAGAGTCCTAAAAACGTTGGGTATTTGGGGGAGGGGGGAGGAGAGTAGCATAAAAAATTATTTTACTAAAAGTTATTTTCTACTCTCTAACCAAACACTATAAAATTATTTTTCGGAAAAAAAATTTCACTCACCAACCAAACAAGAGAAAATAAGTGATAAAACCATTCATTTTCCATCAAAACATTTTCCTTCCTACCAAACACACTCTTAGTGTTAATTAATTTTAAGAAAAAGAAAATAGTTTTCCCGTGACTGGCTATAACAATCTCGGCACATTAACTGCACAGCATACTACATTGATCATTTATGTCACTGTCAATTGTTGTGACTTGTGAAAGACTTATTCTTTATCCTCCTTGCTTGAGAAATTGATTTGCTTAATGTATCTATGAATTCTGATATTTTTCAATTCCTGTGTTTTAACCCGGAGAAAGCCTACGACAATGTCCCGAGAGAGGTTCTATGGAGATGTTTGGAGGCTAGAGGAGTGTCTGTAGTGTATATTAGAGTGATTCAGGACATGTATGATGGGGCTAAGACACAAGTTAGGACAGCAGGAGGAGACTCTGACTACTTTCCGGTTGAGATGGGGTTGCATCAGGGATCAGCACTTAGCCCGTTTTTGTTTTCCCTGGCGATGGATTCTTTGACGCGTCACATTCAAGGGGAGGTGCCTTGGTGCTTGTTATTTGCGGATGACATAGTACGAATTGATGAGATGCGAGGTAGCGTTAACGAGAGGCTGGAGATCTGGAGACATACTCTAGAGTCTAAGGGTTTCAAGTTGAACAAGATCAAGACAGAATACTTTGAGTGCAAGTTCAGCGGTGTTACCCAAGAGGCGGACGGGGATGTGAGACTCGATACGCAAGTTATTCCCAGGAGAGAAAGTTTCAAGTATCTGGGATCCATAATTCAGAAGAATAGGGAAATAGATGAGGATGTCACACACCGTATCGGAGCAGGGTGGATGAAGTGGAGGCTCGCTTTCGATGTCTTGTGTGATAAAAATGTGTCGTTAAGACTTAAGGGTAAGTTCTACAAGGTAGTGGTTAGACCGACTATGTTGTATGGGGCAGAGTGTTGGCCAGTCAAAAAGTCTCATGTCCAGCAGATGAAAGTAGCGAAAATGAGGATGTTGAGATGGATGTGTGGACATACTAGGTTGGATAGAATTATGAGTGAAGTTATTCGGGATAAGGTGGGAGTGGCCCCTGTGGAGGCAAATATGCGTGAGGCAAGGTTGAGATGGTTCGGGCATGTTAAGAGGAGAAGCACAGATGCCCCAGTCAGGCGATGTGAGAGGTTGGCCTTGGGAGGTGAGAGGAGGGGTAGAGGTAGGCCAAAGAAGTCTTGGGGAGAGGTGATCAAGCGGGACATGGAGCAGCTTGAGCTGACCGAGGACATGACCCTAGATAGAAGGGTGTGGAAGTTGAAGATTAGGGTAAAAGGTTAGTAGGTAGTCATGCATTTTCCTTTGTCTTCTCTAGTTCGATAGTATTAGTGCTAGTATGGTACCCTATTTTTCCTTAGTTTGCTATATTCGCATGTCTTGTTCCATTACTACTTGCCATCGGTAATTCCGTAGTTTGCTAGCAGTACTTCATTCATATTCTCGTGTGCTGCCTTGGATTTATTTCTCTAATTATACTGTCTTGCTATTACTTGTTATTGGTACCCCTTTCATATTCTCGGTTGCTATCTTCGATTTAGTTTTCTAATTATTGGTCTTACTATTACTTGATATCAGGGCTTCCTTTACCGTCTTTAGCCGAGGGTCTATCGGAAACAGTCTCCTTGCCCCTCCAGGGTAGGGGTAAGGCTGCGTACATCCTACCCTCCCCAGACCCTACTTGTGGGATTATACTGGGTGGTCGTTTTTTTGTTGTTCAATTCCTGTTTACTTTCGCCTTGTCTACATACCTTTTCGCAATTAACCTTGAAAAATATTCGTATGTCTTTATTTCAAAAGTTTTATCCCTACGCATTATGAAAGCATGAATTTATTTCTTGAGAAATCAACAAATGTTTTATACTTTTTGTTTATTTAAAAAAATTATCATGGTACTCGTAATCCTCTTTTATAAGCATGGACTTGAGCTGAATGAGGGATAACAGAAGAATTTCAGTCTTAATATGCATCGTTCTATTTTATCACTCTACACATTAGGTTTTTGCCTTTTATTAGCACATAAACCATAGAGCAAAGAGAAAGACTCATATAAAAGATTTCTATACCAGATTCCAACTAATTGGAGACTGATGTGTAGTGGATTTGCAAGTCATAACAAGTATACAACCAACAGCAAGCCTGTAATTTGCATCATCTTTTTCCTCAAATTATTTTCATACCATCTTTTCCTTTCTTTGGCCATGAGGCAAAGTTATGTCTATGAATGCCAAGACAAATAAATCCATGTCCATATGAAGCAACTTCTATACATGTCAATAGTTAATAACACAAACATGTCATACATCTCCAGCTCGAATACTATTTTATATTTTTCTGCATTTCTACAGCAAAAGCTAGTTATACACGTACATTGGTTTGAAAGCAGCTTTACGATATGTTGACCATAGAGTACTGAAATATTCCTTAACTTGCAACTTTGAACCTCCCTTTAACCTACGAACTTTTGTTTCCTCATGTTATACATGGGAATAGTTCTGATTCATTGCAACTTCTGTCTGCCACAGTCTTGCAGTTTGCTTCCTCTTGCTTGGCTGCAGCACAGATGTCTACAATCTGAACGAATTAATTGTTATTAGCTATCAGCTCCCTTCAAAGAATGACAATAACTTGTCTTCCTCCACAAGTCATGAATCTAGTATCAGCAATTTCTCATTCCATGTCCCCCATGTTTATAGATATGCACAGAGAGCTTTGGAGTCTAATGTTGGATATGTGTTGACACTATCCTCATTATATGTCAATTCTGAGATTATTACATAGGTGGCCAAGTTCAGGTCTCGCATCCATCCATTTACTAAATGTTATCTCAGCTGGAGAACAGCAGTAGAGATAGGATCTAAATGTGATCAGGAAAAAATATCGCCTGCAAAAAGAAAAGAAATAAAACCATTATTTGAAATTGTTGTAAATTTTTGCCTTCTTTGCAGCAAAGCACCTTAAGATATATGTCTACTGGCCATCGCTCCGGGAAAAAGGATGCTTAGCCCCACCTACTGAAATCGGACCAAAGAGTAACTCAATTTCTCAACAGCACCTTTCCATTCCAAGGAAGAGGCTAATTGTATAAGAAATATATAGCCTATGAATGAAATATGGGCCAAGGTGCAAGTTCAATTCTCAAAGACATATTATATTCAGTTATGTTATACTACTCCAGTCCCGATTATGTCTTCTGTTTTCTACTTTAGTTTGTCCCGTGCTCTGTCCACAATCTTTTGGAAAAACTTTTCCCCACTTTTTAAAAATCTTCAATATTTTATGCTCATTTCCACTGCAAAATAGAAGTTTCAGCTCTATCTTAATAATAAAGCATTCAAAAGAGGACCTCTAAGATGGTGCTGGGGCTGTATGTATGTTCCTTCTAAATGAGCATATTCTGTCCTCTGCTTCTACCGTTCATGTTTATCAACAAACTCTTCAGATTAAATATAGGCCAACTTGTTCTCTACTTATACCACAAACTGTAACACAAAACTCTGTGCTACTTCTTCTTTGGGGCCTATAACGCAGACTTGTCACACCCTCTGTTAGAGAAAATGACACCATTGTTTCTTTAAAGTGACAAGTAAGGAGTACCTTTTTTTCTTTAGAATAAAGGGTCAAATTTCTGAAAATTGTTTTTCTATGCTGAGTATGCTTCATTTAAAAAAGAGATGGATGACAACCAACCTTAAAGCTCTAATGCCCATATCCATGAGGTATGCTCGACGTTCTTCATCTTCATCTAAATTCTTTTCAAGCTCCTTTGCATATTCAACTATATCTTCTCGCAAATGACCTGCACCTGCACACCTATGGAAATATAAAAGAAAGACTGTCAGATAAAATATTCAGAGGTAAAAGAGTGGCTAGCTATTCACTTGATTCAAAGCTTCAGGATCAAACTAGCTAGATCAACTCCTACACTTCTACCATATCAAAGTAGAATTATGACGTGAGACATTAGTGCAAAATTCAGTATTTTCCATCAATTTCAAACTTAGAAAGCTGGCCAGCAATGATCTTCCCGCAAACCATCCTCTCTCTTCCTTTTTCTTTTTTGGAGACAAGGTAAATAATTCCATTAGTAATGAGAAAAGTATACAAGCAGTACACCAAAAAGTAGACAGTTTACAACATAATATGATTCTCCACGAAAGACACCCAATCTTCTATACAAACTGGTACCTCATGGATGCACCAAGAAGAAACTAGAAATGAGAAACTATTCCTCAAATTCTCTATCCATCGGGAAACAAAAATCTCATCAAAAGCTCTCCTGTCCCTTCCCTTCCACAGGAAGCACATGTGGAGGAACATCCCAGGCTATTGGATTTCTTTTCCAAATTTCCCGCCGCAGACTGCCTCCTTCACTGTGTCCAACAATGCCCTTTGCAGCCCAAGCCATCTCAAATCTCACACCACAACCGAGTTGCCACCAGACTATGTAGGAGGAGGTGATCGACATCTACACTGAACAATTGCTCCCCTCGCTGCCATCCAAGTAAAAAAGAACTTTTCTTGGTGCTGAGAAATCCAGACCCATAAGTGCGGACCCATTTCTCTTATTTCTCATAATATTAAACGGTGCACTACTGCAATAAATTTTGAACAGTGCGCTCATGGACACTACTTTATCTGCTCTCTCTATCCCGGTATCTATAACGAAGGAGAAGAATTCAAACATAGATGAGTTTACAACCCTTTTCCATTTCCTTAACATCCTTCAACCTGCATTCGCTCTTAGAAGCTTTATGAACGATTAGATTATATTTTCTTTCACCAGAAACTGATAGACTAAGCACCAACTATACCAAACCCTCAAGACACATCTGCTGCCACAAAACTCATTTGTACAAGACTCTTAAATTACCATCGAACAAAGATAGGAGTTAAAAAACTGAAGGAGAATTGAATTGCAAATAGATGGTGAACACTGAACATGATTAAGTGAGGGTACAGGGGCATGTGTAGGGAGGAATGACGCGATAGCAGAGACCTGAATAGGTTATTCTTAAAGTACTAGATTTACCCAGTTGCCCTAATATATACAGATCTAAGTTAATAAGACATGAAAGGATATAGTTGATGGACTAACTGACTTCACCAAGTAAAATCAGAAAAGTCTAATCACTAGTTCCTTTTACTGTTGCATAGAGAATCACTCTTTGAATCTATATATTCCGTGATTTTGTGGTATGAGTAGGTTTATGAAATTTATGTCCTTGAACCAATCTCCTGTGCATTACTTGAGGAAGCTGGACTGCCACAGGAAGCTAGAGAAGAAAACTCATGCGTTTATGGATTAAATAGAGAATGCATACCTTTCTATTACAATATCAACATCTGTCTTGCTCTCAGGACCGTGCACAAGAACCCTAGTGAGGCTTAATATGTCCCTATAGTCACCCATTTTGCGTGCTTCTTCATTCGAATTTTGAACATTGAAACTCTCTAGAGGTGGACATGGAAGCACAGTGCCTTCAAATGGTCGATGAATATCTAATGACAGCTTAGCCTCAGCTTCAAGCCTTAAACAAATAATAGCCATTGCATAAGCAATCCCTCCAAATCCTGTGTGTGATACAAAAAGGTAAGATCCTGCAGCGCTGTTTAGAGGCAGGCAAAAGGAAGAAAAAAACAATTAGTTTAATTTTCCTTCTAATGAGAACATAGAAAAGGAAGTCACTGGTTAACAAACTTTCAAATACATTCTTCACGGACACAGGTAGAAAATCATCACTAGAAAGCCATATTATGCCCTTTGACAATCAAAGCCACATTGCACCTGACATAGAATATACTTTTTCTCTGGATTCGGAGAGATTACAACAAAAGAAGAAGCATGTTGTGACATTTATCTTATCAAAGAATGAAGATTAAAGGCTTCTCAAACACCAAACTGAGCCAGACTACTTCAGAAATGATAGATTTTGCGCACTAACTAGTATAAATTGGCAATGACAAGTTAATGTTAGATCAGATTCCTAAACTCACGATTGAAAAAGAAGTTTAGCAAGGCATATTTTTATATCTTATTTGCATTTGGAAATTCTCCGGGATATATTAGAGTTGCTACGACGAGCCATTTGATAGACATGATTTTACTTCTAGATCTAGGGCAGTCTGTCAATGTCATGGAGATGGATGCAGCAGGACAAGAAGCTACACCAGCTTTAATATTCAATCAATGATTACACCTCAATCCCATTATACCAACTTTGCCCTCACAAAAACTGTTAACTGTCAATTTGAATGACCTGTCTCAGAAGTTGATGACATTGAAATGTTCTGCAGGTTAAGTGCTGCTACTTACCCGTCCTTACAGTATTGGATAGCATCAATATCCGTAGGCAAGGCTTCTCTCTCTCTAGTCAATGGTATCCTTCTATAGATTATGTCATACCCTTCGTACTTCAGACTTGCATATACCTCCGCAGGAGTCTTAACATCATCTACAAATATGTTCTCCCAATATCCAATGATACTAACTTGATTTAAAGACGGACTATACTCTTCACGATGCAAAAGCATCCTACCACCAGATTGTCTAATCTCAGATAGTATGTCATCTTTTAACCGTGCCTCCAAGTGTTCCACCTGTGGCAGACAAATGAAGTTTAAAGATAATAGAATTATCATAACTAATTATTTGAAGGGGTAAATTGATTGAAGACTGACCAATGAACCAGTGATTCCAACATGCTTCAAGGATTCAACAGGCTTGTCTAATTCCCTAAGAACAAAAGGTGTTCCGTTAATATAAACAACAGCCTCTTCCCTCAGATCAGTTAAAACCACTCTCTTAGCAACTCTTTCTTTTGATGTCTGCTCTGCACCAAGGTAAGTTAACATCTCCTTTGCACCTGCAATGGTAGGCGTTGCCATGCTATAAATGGGGTGTCCATCAACCTAAAAAACGATGAGAAATTCAGTAAAAATTTCAAGTTTTATCCATGAAACAAAACTCAAATTCAAAAATTTGAAAATCTGCAAGTTCACTACAAAATTTATGTCCTTAGCTTCTATCTCTTTCCGGTCAGTGTAATCTACACTTCCATTACGAGGTCACGTACGTGTATTGCACGTGCATGGATTTGGCAAATGGCAAATGTGAAAATGGTACCCTATACAGTTAGATACTAAAATTGAATATTTTATCTCTTTAGTGTGTGACCTGAATTCTGCCTGACTAGATGGACAGGGTTCACACTGTGACAATTTGGATTATGGATTTTTCAATGAGATTTATCATGGTAGCAGAGGGATAAACCAGTGTTTAAAAAAGCGCTCGCTTCATCGCTTTAAGCGAGAAGCGAGGCGAAGCGTGAAAGGCAGCGCTTCAGCAAGGTGAAGCGACTCAGGTCAGTAAAAGTGACCGCTTCTCTGTAAAAAGCGAGAAGCGGGGAAAGCGAAGCGAAGAGAAGCGTCCGCTTCTCTGTATTAAAATACCCAACCCTATTTTATTAAAAACAAATTTTTTGGATTAAACACTGATCTTCAACAACAGCGACTAGTATTCTTCAACTTCCAACAGCAGCGACTTCTTCTTCATCTACTTCTGATTTCTGAAAGAATCTCAAATCATCAACTAGGGTTGTTTTTCTTGTTCTTCAACTTCAAGTTCAAGACTTCAACAGGTATGTTCTGAACTTCTGATTTTCATTCTTCTTCTTCTTCTTCTTATTCTTTTTCTTTCTAAACGTCCAAAAAGCAGCGAAATGCTGGCGAATTTTTTCCAGAATTTTACTGCCCAATTTTTCCAGCCCAATTTTTTCAGTTATTAACAGAGAATTCCTATGATTTTTTACATCTTTTATTCTTAGTTCTTATTGCCTTTCTTATGTGTTATGTAGTTGTTCTTTTAATGGCGCCAAAAGAAGATAGGAAAGATCCGGCTTGGGCTTACTCTGAAAGAGTTTGCGAGACCAACAAGATGGCAATTAGATGTCTTTTTTGTGACAAGATTTCAAATGGAGGAATCTATCGTCAAAAAGCGCATCTAATCGGCGGTGATCCAAATGTCGCATCTTGTCCTAAAGTTCCGTCGCATGTGAAGGAAGATTTGAAAGCATTCCTTCATAAAAAGAGAGAGTTAAAGACTCAACTGATTCATGAACAAGAACTGTATAATCTTGATGACGATGATGAAACAGAAGAAGGTGACGATGCTTCGTCGCTTCCACCAAAATCACAAAAGCGGGGAAGGATGCAACCAATGTCTTCTAGTTGTGGATCTACCGGCAAGACCAAAGGTCCTATGGATTGTTACTTCTCGTAAAAATATGGAGATAAGGAAGGAAAAAGTAGTAATCCTCAAATTGATGCCAAAACGATTTTGAGGGATCGTGCAATTACAATGTTTGCACGGTGGATGTATGATGCAGGTCTTCCTTTTAATTGTGTTAATTATACTGACACTTTTTCTGCTTTTATTGAGGCCGTAGGCCAATATGGTCCAGGAATGAAGCCTCCAACATATCATGAAGTTAGAGGGCCATATCTAAAAAAAGAGGTGGCAGAGGTGAACAAAATCGTGGAGGAGCACAAAGTAGAATGGAACAAGTTTGGTTGTTCCATTATGATGGATAAGTGGACGGCGAGAAATGGAAAAATGAACATCAATATCTTGGTGAATTCTCCTAAGGGAAGCTTGTTTCTTGAGTCCGTTGATGCAAGCGACTCTTCGACTGATTCAACCAAAATGTACTCCTTGTTCAAGAGTACAATAGACTCTATTGGAGCAGAAAATGTTGTTCAAGTTGTCACGGACAACGCCAGTGAAAATATTAAAGCTGGCGATTTGATGTCTGTTGGGTACCCGCATATTTATTGGACTCCGTGTGCAGCACATTCCATTAATTTGATCTTCGGTGACATTTTCAAGGAAAGACCCTTTAGTTCAATCTTTAATCAGGCAATTAGAGTGCATTCCTATATTGTTCAAAGGCCTTTGTTATTGAATATGATGAAGAGATTCACTAAACAAAGAAGCTTGGTGAAACCCGCAAAGACAAGATTTGCTACTGCTTTCTTGACTTTGCATAGGATGTATGAGCAAAAAAGCAATTTGAAGAAGTTGTTTGTTTCAGATGAGTACACTAACAGTGCCTATGGAAAGGAAGCTCGAGGGAGAGAATCTGCAGATATTATACTTTCTCCTTCATTCTGGAATAATGTGGTTCATGCATTGAAGATTGGTGGTCCTTTAGTTAAAGTGCTTCGTTTGGTGGATGGGGAGCAAAGGCCACCAATGGGCTACCTGTACGAAGCAATGGATAGGGCAAAGGAGGCTATTCAAGTCTCGTTTAGTGATCAAAGAAAATACAAAAGAGTCTTTGAGATCATAGATAAAAGGTGGGATAGTAAGCTTCATAGCCCTTTGCATGCAGCTGGACTTGTTTTGAACCCGGAACTGTTTTATGACAATGAAGAAAGGATTCTAGGAGATGAACCTTTGTGGAATGGATACTATGAATGTATTGAGAAGTTGATACCTGAAGAATCCGTGCAAGATAAAATAACAGAGCAATTTAGTATTTATAGGAATGCTGAGCAACTTTTTGGAAAAAACATGGCGATTAGACAAAGAAAGACGAAGTCACCAGGTGAGCGAGTGCTTATATGTTGTTTTATAGTTAATAAGTTATTTCTTTATCAATATTATGTTTTGAAAATTTGTTCTACTTCTACAGTTGAATGGTGGAAGCAATATGGCCATTCCACTCCGGATTTACAAAAGTTTTCCATCAAGGTTCTAAGTCTAACATGTAGCTCATCCGGGTGTGAAAGGAATTGGAGCGTGTTTGAACATGTAAGAACTAAGAAGAAAGATTTAGTATATTGAGATAATTAAATTATATCTCAATTGTCCTAATCTTACTAATTACTTATTATTTGCAGATTCATACCAAAAAAAGGAACAAACTAACCTTGAAGCGTCTCAATGATCTAGTATTCATTAAGTACAATAGAACATTGAGGCGTCGTTACAACGCTCGCAATGTAATTGATCCAATTAGTTTGGACAACATCGACGATGCTAATGAATGGCTAACTGGAGTCCTGGAAGATCATGCAGATGAAGAAGTATTTGAGGAAACTTCTGATTTCACTTGGGGTGATGTTGCGGAGGCGCGTGGAATTGGGGAGAGGATTTATGGTTTGAGAGGGAGTACCTCAACTTCAAGTTCACAGAGGAAGGGAAAAGAGGCAGCTACTTTGTCCCTAGTTGATGAAGAAGAAGAAGTTGAAGAAGATGACGAGCAATATAATAATGATAGTGGAATACAAGAATTTGACAATCTTGTAGAAGAATAGGATGCTCATTTTGTGCTTTAATTGATGCTACTATTTAGTTTTTACATTGAAGTATTGAACATTTGCTTACAATTACATGTGTTGTCTATGCAATATTTATTTTTTTTATTTTTTTTAAATTTCGCTTCACTTCAAAAAAGCGAGCGTTGCGCTTCTCGCTTTAAGCGAAATGGGGTTTGTCGCTTTTTCTCGCTTCACGCTCTTCACAACACTGGGATAAACCAACAATGTTCTGTGTGCTGATTGCTTGGGGTAGAATACTTTGAACTTCTTTGTTTGGCCTATTTTTTGTACACTGCTTTGTTTAGGTTTGACTAGCTGTTTTTATACTCTCCATTGTTGTTAACAGTCTCTTTTGCAATCTTCTTCGACATGGTAATTTTCTGCTTCCCTGATCTTGGTGTGACGTTGTTTTCATTACTGGTTTTACATTTAGATCTCTAATAGTAGCAGCGGATAGACACGCCCCATAATGCATAGCTGATTGGGTACAATACTTTGGACTTCTTTGTTTGACCCACTTTTATACACTGCTCTGGTTAGGCTTGTCTAGCAGCTTTTTATACTCTCCATTGTTGTTGACAGCCTCTTTGTACTCTTCTTCTACATAGTTGCTTCTCTGCTCTTGGTGTGCCATTGTTTTCCATTTATGGTTTACTTATTGCTTATTGCTTATTGCTTTCATTTCTAACATTCTATGATTCAAGTTGGGAAAAGATAGCAATCTTCTTTAACAAAACCAGGCATAATCAAGAATTATCTTCTCTCTTTTTCTTTTTCTTTTTCTTTTTCTTTTTGGTTTCTTGTGCGAGACCCCACTTGTGGGATTTCACTAGGTTTTTTGTTGTTGTTGTTGTTGTTGTGTGTTTAAGGTTGTAGGTTGACATGTAGTCGAGAGTTTCCCTAGTCTTACCAATAGTATTAGTACTAGTCTTATATTTTCCTATTCCTAGTTCCTTGTTATTATACGGTGTGTCATTCTTACCAGTAGTATTGGCAGTATTCTTGTATTTTCGTATTCGTAGATCTTTGTTATTACATGTTGTGTCATTTGCTTCCGTTGTCCTATTACCTTGTTGGTGCTATTATTTGTTTATTGCTTCCTTTTCACTGTTCTTGAGCCGAGGGTTTGAAATAGCCTCTCTATCTTCATAGGGTAGGGGTAAGGTCTGCATACACATTACCCTCTTCGGACCCCACTTATGGGATTTCACTGGGTTTGTGTTGTTGTTGTGTGTCGTTTTTTCTTTGTGGGTATATTAATTCTTCTCTCCCATCTCCTGTATGTATTTGCACTTCATCGGAGCATTCATACTCATATTTTTGCATTTGATCCTAATTTTCTCAATTCTATTTATGTATTGGTCTCGCCCTGCCCTATATAGGCAACCAAAAAAATATGTTAAATAGTTAATATTAGTAACACATTTAAAGATGTAACATCATACTCTATGTATTTCGTGTACGCTAAATCTGTCTCAAATCATTCTTCCAAATTCTCCTCTTATTTCTCACACATGATCAAAAGCTGAAAAGCTTTAGTGCAAAATATATCCTAATTCCTCTATTTTGTACTTCTTGCATCTTATGGATGCCATCTATACAATTCCCCTTACTTCATCAAAAAGATATATCCTAATTCCTCTATCTAGTTGAAAATACTTCTTGGCCATATGATGTTTATTTTTGAAGCTTTGGACCGGTAGTGTGTTTGTCACTTGGGTTCAAATTTATGTGTTGAAGATTATGAAAGAATAACAAAAACATGACCTATCTCTATCACAAAGGCATGTGGTGCGAAAGGTGCACATACATCTATCTTGGAAACCCTAACGCTAGTTAAAATATCTCCCATTAGCCATATGAAATCAAAATTCAGCTTCTCTTAGCATCATGAAAATAATGGAAATTTAACATACCTTGTAAACATGAGGAGCACCATGAATTTGTATGTGACTGGAAATTCTTTGGCCAGGAAAGAAGTACATCTTGAGAATAGACCCTTTCCCAAGAACAGAGCCATTCCGATCTTTCACAATAGCTTCCATAACAGCATCCCCATGTTGTGACTCATGTGGAGCTCTTAGTTCCTCCTGCACTTACAATTATAACAGAATCAAATCGAGCTTAAAAAAGAATCCGCAACACAGACAGATAGATGTCAGAGGCATTACAGGGATGGTAAAGAATCTCCCAGGCCTTAATCTAATTGACCACTTCATTGCTTGAACCTCTGGCCTCTGGTGCAGCCAATCTTTGAAAGTCATCCTCGATTCTCCTTGTCCACAAAATCCATCAAATGCTTCGCTGCCAAGATATGCAGCAAAAGCGATCAAACGAAAATATCGTTCCAAGTACTCAGCCCCACGATTTAGTGCTACTCTTCTTTCTCTAGGCTCAATATGCTGCTGATTACACAACTTTCTGTATTGCAAGACCGCTTGGCGTATGTTCTGCAGAGCTGAACATCGATCAATAATAGCATCTAAGGCCTCTCGGCATTCCACCCCATTATCAAACAATCTTGTTATTTTCCAGAGCAGCAGGATGTCATTTATCCCAAATGCGTCATTTGAATCTATTTGAGGTCTATTTTTCGATACTAATAATGCAGGTGGATGGGCTTCGCCTTCACTTTCATCACCACTTGACATATCACCACCTACGTCTGGATTTGATGCATCATTTAATACTCTAATGGGTCTCCCATGATCAATACGTGATTTCAAAAGGCATGCAATTACAGTTCCAGTAGTAGTCCTCCCTATACCCATCTGTAATTGCAGAAATAAGTAAAACAGCATCTTCCGTTGGGAGCCAAAGGCCACAGAAAATACAAGTAAATCGAAGAAGAAGAATTCATACTAGGTTACCTGGCAATTAAAGACAAAAGCAGTATCTTTGGAAGCAGATGCTATATTAAAAGTCAATAAATCGAAGTCAGAACTTTTGGGAGCTTTGCCATCAGTGATAGGAACACGGGCATACTTTATAGGAAAACCATCAGCTTCCAAGCACTTAAAGACCTCCACGGGAGTTTGAACTGCATCAGAGCTCACATGTTCCCAAGCATCAAATATTTGACCATCATCAGTTTCGTGAATTACCATTATTGCACCTTGATAACGGTCAGCTTCTCGCATAATGTCATCCTTTAATCGAGCTTCCATTTTTTCCACTCTTTCACGATCGATACCCTAGATCCACATACTTGTAATTAGTCAGTTTAGTTATCATGTCTCGAAATACCAAGTAATAGAGGAGTCAAGACTCCAAAGCAAATCCACTTAAAAGAAGGAAGCATCTTGTATTTTCAACTAAAAAATTGCAATACAAAAAGCAACCTTGCATTAGAAATGCAAATATTGTATGCTGAAGTAAACAAAATAAGGCTTTTAAGCTAGAGATCAGGAAATTTAACAATTACAAGCGAAAGATAAAATAGTTACAGCTACAGAAGGGTAATTCGAAAACAGAACTAACTGTACCATTTGAAATCTATCAAAATTAGCTTGGAACAAATTCCAATTTATGCAATCTGATTGTTCGGTACAAGGAAGTACTTATTAAATTGCTGTGTCTGATAAAATATATATCAGCCAAAGGTTCAAAAAAGGACTTAAAAGCAAAGATATTTGCACCACGTTCTATATTGAGATCTCATTGGAATTAAGAATATCTTCCAAAATCAATACATGCAACAGAAGAAATTGCAAGAACTTCTAAAGGTACAACAACAACAACAACAAACCCAGTATATTCCCACAGGTGGGGCCTGGGGAGGGTAGTGTGTACGCAGATTTTATCCCTACCTAGTGAATAGACCCTCGGCTCAGAAAGGGTGAGAAGAAGAAGAGCAAGAACTTTTAAAGGTAGTAAAACTAAAGTTATAATCAAACAAAAGTTCCATGATCTACCTTTCTTGATTTTTATGTGAAAAGCAAAAATGAAAAGAGAAATAAAGAAATTGCATTCTTCCAAACAGAGGTTGAAAAAAGTATTCTTCCAAACAGAGAAACCAAAAGGAAGTAGAATGGCTTCTGGCAGCACAAAATAAGTCTCAAATTTTGTCATGTAGTACCCATTTAAAGGATCCATTAATGATACCATACCATGTCACACACGTTTGACAAAGGTACGTTAATGCAAAATGAAGAGTGTATGTATCATCGGCAGCAATAAGGTCTGACAGAAGTTAGTTATCTAAAATTTTCATGAAATTGCATTCATACCGTGTATTCAAGCATATTTTTATACGGCCTTTCAACCTCACGGAGTACAAATGGTTTTCCGTTGATGTAGATAACAGGTTCTTCTCTCATATTGTGCCAGAAAACTGGATGCCCACCTTTGGAGCTACCAATCCTTTGAATTACAGATCGAATCCCATTGACGGTGGGATTCGCAACACCATAGACAGGAAAACCTGGAATTTCTCTAAAGTTAGGAGCACCTTCTAATATTTCTGGCAAACCAGGATGTTGACAGCCAGGACAGTGGTCACTTTTAAGAACAGTTTGAGGTCCAAGAACCTCTCCGTTCCTCAAAGCAGCAACTTGCCCCATCTCACAAGGGCGACTATCAGCAGTGTCAACCAATTTAGCAAGAGAAGGTTTCAGACTCGCGTAGCCAAGTGCTCCCATAGGGTCTCTCCTTAGCAACCTGCAGCCAAATCTAGCAAATAAGTTTCCAATAATGCAGGATTCCTTTGGGCTTTTCCAGTAAAGCAGCATCCCACTGGAGCCCATACAAGTGTGCTAAATCACAAGATGGTTCTTCAGTATCAGAGATCACAAAGTTCTATTAACAGTGTCCAAGGTCAAGAAACTTTTACTAGTAAATACAGATATCTTGTTCGATACAAACCATCATCCACACAGATGAGATGTTATAAGGAATGCCTTCATTACATTAGAAAAATTTAAGCAAATCAAAACACCAGCATAGTTACACATCCACATTGGAAAGTAACTCGATTAATGTATGGTATAGTAGAGATGACTCAGTAATCTTGAGAGGCTTCTCAAAGTTCAGATCCACAAGTTCATAAAGATGTGTCTGCCTGCTCTCTCCAAATACCAACACCCAAGCCGAATAACTTAAAAGGGAACTAAGAGAGGAACAGTTGAACAAATTTAGTGATTGCATAGACTTTCTTGCAAGATATTAATGTTAATTTTCTCCACAAAATATCGAAACTTCAGAATACATAAATACTTAATGAACAAGTAAATTGCCTGGGAAGTGCAATTCAACAATTGAACTGAAAACCGGTGTAGTATAAAGTTAATTTTTGGGCCAAATTATGTTCTCATTCTGTGGGTATCTCTTTAATTTCTAAGATAAACATCAGATAAAATTGAAATTATGCAAGATTATAAAAGTTTCTCAGGTCTAACAACAGACATATGCACATGAATAAGTGACAAAATACTGACACAAAATAATGATGTCCGATAACCACCTGAAAGAGTCAGTTGCGGCAGTTATGTTTATGCATCAGAAAAGATGGAGTAAAAACAATAATAAGAATAACGATGATAAAAGCATCAATATAAAATACTGTAAGGCAAGCACTTTGAACAATAGCAGAAAATTTTATCCTTACCGACGGATTATACTATACAACTCTGGTCTTGCTTTCATCCAATCACTAAAGCTGCACTGTGCAGAGGACCTAGAAAATAGTGCATCTCGTTGTGTATGGAGATATACAGCAAAACATATAAGGAAGTAATATCTTTCTAGGTACTCCACAAAAAACGAAAGTGCAGCCTCTCTCTTCATCTCATCAGGTTGGCGCAAAATACTATTGCGGTAGATAGCAATAGCTTCACGTAAGTTCTGCAAGTAATCCATATAAACAATTTGAATGAAAATTTTGCATTATAAATTATTTTTATCTCAGAGCCACACGGAAAGCAACTGCATATTTTCAAGCTTTCTAAAATGAAATGAGGTAGAAGGATGATAGAGAAGATTGGTCATGGATTGTTTTCATCACAAGAAGCAGATCATGCAACAAGAAAACAGCATAGTAGATAGTGCGCAGAAAATAACCAAAGGCAAAACGTGGTAGAGCAAAAAATATTCCCAAACATAATACAACACTACCTGCATAGAGGAACATTTGTCAATGACTTTATCCACTTGTCTTTTGCCTTCAACACCACCCTTTAAGGCATAAATCCAGTCAATAACAAATCAAACAATATGTCCAATCTGCTAAAATTATTGAAATAGAAAGTTAGACTACTTTGCTACCTCTAATACCCGAATCAAGCTTCTAATTACAGCATATTCCCCTCTACGGATTGCCTCCTCTGAGTTTGGTAATGTATCATTCAGATTGGAGACACAGTCGGAAACTCTACCAATGGAATTGCTCCTTGGAATTCCTGTTAGATGAAGGCATCTCAAGTAATGTTTCCAGCATTCAAAGATTTGAACAGAGAAGTGATTAGAATTAAAAGTGTGATTCAAGCAGAAATGCAGGACATACAGGTCTAGAGATTTAGCTTTTACATCAAGTCCTGGCAATCTGCCTTCACTTTTTTTTTTTTGGTGAGTGTGTGAGATAAAGTAAAAAAATATTTATTAACGACGGGCAAAAGACCTCCCGTAAACCAAAAAGTAGAAAACCTTACAATATATGATTTTTTTACAATCGACAGTATGGCACCCAATCATCTATATACATATAGGAACCTCATGAGTACACCAAAAAGAAATATAGTGTACAGAATTATTCTCTACAACTTCAAATTCTCCTATTTGTCTCCTCCATATGGTCCACATAGCTGCTAATGGAGCAAACATCTCATGCCCTTTGTCTTTTCTTCCGTCTTCTAAGGGTCAAACTAAACATCACTCCGTTTACAGTGCCTCGCATCACCACTGAATTCCAATTTCTAAACCATCTCAACACTTTCCACTACAAGCGAGACACTACCCAACAATATAAAACAAGATGGTCCACTTCTTCTGCCGAGATTTTACACATAAAACACCAACTGACATATATAATCTTCCTCTTCCTTAACTTCTCAGCCGTTAAGATCACCTCCCTCACAGCCATCCAAGTGAAAAACACACATTTGTCGGTTCACTGGGGATCCATACCGATAGATACTGGAAACAGTCTCCTCCCTTACCAAAAGCTTCTCATCATAGGAGTTAACAGGAAACATGCCAATTTCCCCCTCCCCCCAAACTCCATAAATCGTGCTTTTCTTGTGTAGTGCTTTGTTTGTGGAGACATTTGACTAGCCTTTTGAATTCTGCAACTTCTCAGTCTGCAAGGCCTTTAAAACCTCAAATCCCAGTGAACTTCTCCACCTTGTAGCCTTTGTACCTGATGGACTGGTATCTCCTTTTGGCTTGAAAATTCATACATGTTTGGAAATGAAATCCTCATAGCACTATTCTTACACCACCTGTGACCCCCACAAACTTACCCTACTTCCATCCCCCACCCTGAACGATACATTCCCATTAAATTCTTCCCAATCCTTCAACATATTCCTCCATAAACCGTATCAATATAAAAGTGTAACATTTTTAGTGTTGCATCCCCCTTCCAAGACCCCGTATTTCTCCATGATCACCTCTCTCCAAAGAGCAAACCCCAAATCTCCATAAACGCTTTCCTAGTAAAGCATAAATACCTTAACTCTATAACCCCAAGTCAACCCCAATACTTTGGTGTCATGAGAATCTCCCAGTGTGTTTAGTTGAATTTCATAGAAAATTCCTTTGAAGTTTTTCCAAATTCACAATTTGCCTCTTACAGTTATATTGCAGTTAGTAGCTGAGACTTTAAGCATATTACCAGTTACTCCCTTTGTCCCAATTTATGTGTTATACTTTCCTTCTTAGGCTATCCCAAAAAGAGTGTCATACTTTCTTATTTGGAAACCATTTAACTTTAAACGCCCTACTTTACCCTTAATGAGATGATTTATAGCCACAACAATATCTATGGCTAGTTTTAGACCACAAGTTTCAAAAGTCTTCCTTTATTTCTTAAACTCCGTGTTGAGTCAAACACCGCCACATATATTCGGACGGAGGGGAGTACGTTTTTTACAGCATCACAATCTACAGCAGCCAAGGGTATTATAAAAGAAGAAATGTTATTCTCACAGGTAAATGTTTGTCACGGCTTAACTTACAATTCCGTATCCTCTTTCGTCCTCCGCTACGCCTTTCCCCATTTATTTTTAGCCACTTTCTATTTTCCCAGAGAAAAGTGCTTTTTTTGCAAGTAGAAATGGCTTCGACAACAATCAAAACGTACAGAGATGTATGATTTCTACATTATCCAATTAAGCGCTTCTACTAAGTGTGTGAATCAACTATTAGCAAGAAAGAGGGACTTAAGACTTTAAACTGATAAAGAGCTGATAAAGAGTAAACAGAAGCAAAAACCTACTATTTTCATGAGGTTACAAGTGATATCAATAATCCATATCATAATGAGGCTGGATTTCCTCACAAGCAGTGTAGAGATATCATTTCAACCCAGTCACCGTTAAAGAAAAGAGGTGACTAGAGCCTGCATATTTTTCTCTTTTTATGAACTCAAAAACTTTTTATATGATGGGAAAAACCCGCATGCAAGCTGTTGAAAGTCAAGAGAATTAATGTAATTATATGCTAGAATATTCTAGATTCATTCTATGTGTTTAAGTTAGAGTCAGAATATTCTTTCTCAGCATCATCTTACACTATTTCAGCATTTTTTCGGGTGACTATTTAAGTAAAATATTTTCTGAAACTTTTTCTCTTCTTTTTTTCATGAGACAAAATTTAGGTGTTGCGTCCCTTTGAAAATCGAATTTCCGGTTATGATTCCAGAAAGTCTTCTTCTCTTCTTTTTTCTTCATGGTATTAGAGTTTACGAATTGAGTCCATTGTATTTCATTATTCTGCAAGAGTCTTTTCTTCCTTTTTCTTCATAGTACCAGAATTTGGATATCGAGTACCTCAGCTAAGCATTAAATTTCCGGTTACTATTCCTTAAAAGTTTCTTTCCCATCTTTTTCTTCATAGTATTAGAGTTTGGGTATTGAGTTTCTCCTCTTAGCATTGAAATTTTGGTGACTATTCTAGAAACGTCATTTTCACTTCTCTCTTCGTGATATCAAAGTTAAGCAATTGAATCCCTTCTCTGAACAATTGAATTTCAGGTCACTATTCTCAAAAAAAAGGCCCTTTAACTAAAAGGGCTTAATAAAACAGAATTCAAGAACAAGAAGCAAGAGAATAAAACCTAAGGGCAGGAAATATTCCTAAATTGGACATTGAAGGAAAATGCCAGGTCTGACATGAGAGAAAGTAATTACCAGAGGCCCCTATACGATTGAGGTACACCAATGTGGAAATCACCATTCCTGTGGTTGTTCGCCCACGTCCCATTTGGCAATTAAAAATAATCTGTGTGTTCACATCAGCTTGAGAAACTCTAAGAACCTAAAGATCAGAAGGCAAACCAGAAAAACAAATGAGGAATGAGACAAAACTAAATGCTTAAATCTATCATAGAAACGATTTGGCACCACTACATTGACAAAGACATATTTATTAAACAAAAGCACTATTTTAAGAGCATAAATGTGTAGATAGTCATAAATACATGTCTCCATCCATCTTTAGACTACTCATTAGAAAAAGAAAGGAAAAACAAAGTTTAACACCCATGTCAATATACATAAAAGACGTCAGCTTGACGAGTTAAGACAGTCGTGATGCTCTAATAGAAATATATTCCTAACGTGTCAGATGCATGAAGTATTATGTTCCAGTGTAACCGTTGACCAAAAACAATAAAAACCTAAGCAAAAAGAACCTCCCATGCCTTTCGTGATGACAAGAGATGTATCTTCGACATAAAAGTGGGATTCAAAGCCGAGTAGAAATATAAATACTCACAAGAATATCAAAATCCAGCTCTTTGGGTGATTTTTCGTCAGTAATAGGAACTCGCTCGTAGTCAACAAGGTACTCTTGTGCTTGCAGTTCCTCATACACCTAACTTAGAGGGAGATGTTCAAAATGAAAATGAGCAATCAGTACAATCTTTTCTGACGTCAACTTCAATAAAGCTTTCCTAAACTCATGAAACCTGTAAGGGTGTTTTCACAGAATCAGATGTTACTGGTTCCCATTGATCCACCATCTGACCATCAGGAAGCTCATCAGTTACAAGGATCTTATTTCCATATCTGTTTTTTTATCAAGTGATTCACATAAAATTTGCGATACATGAGCATCATCATGACATTTAGTGAAAACCTAGATATCCGTTCAGGAACAATAAAATTAGAGCAAACGATAACCTTGCAGCTTCTAGCAGAACATCTTCTTTCAAGCGATCCTCCATTTGCTCTACCCTTTTCCTGTTAATTCCCTATTTAATATAAAATCTAAGGTCATCAAGAAGAATATCAACAGATAGATTAGGAAAAGATATGCAGTTAGAAACTTGTATTAGAACCCAACAAATGCCAGATATAAAAAGTTGTAAGTATACACAAGAATAATTGTGAACCAATATGCATTGGCAGAAGAAAAGGTTTTACCCATAATAAGAAGCATTAGGATCCTGCTGTGATAAGGTCTCACGGTAGTCATGCAATCGGGCTTCCATCTATTCTTTTTTTTCTTTGGATCAAGTAATAAATTATTAAAAAGTTGGACTTAGAAACCTGTATACAAGGGGTATACCCAAAAAACGTAGAAAACCTACAAAAAGATATGGTTTTCTACGAATGACACTCAATCTTCTATACATAAAGGAACCTCATGGATGCACCCAGAGACGGATCTAGGATTTCTAGTACATGGGTGTGCTATTAAAAAAGGAGAAAAAAATGTATTAAGTGGGAATGGATCCCTATTCCTCTTGGTAATTAACTCAACCTTCAACCAAGTGCACCATTCAAACTTCTTAGAGCATGGTTGCCAACAGTTAATATTATACCAATTTTAGAAAATATATACATAAAATATCTATTTTATGGAGAGACCATGGGTTCACGTGCCCCATATTTTAGCCTATGAATCCGCCCCTGGATGCACCAAAAAGAACAGAGTTTCATGCACGTTAGCCGGCTTTGAATAAATGCATATTCAATGTTCAAAATGTGCATTTATTTTCTATTTTTGGGATCCTCCCATACTTTCACTATTTTAGAAACGTTACCTATTCAGGAATGGGCACTTTAAAACTTTAAGATACACATTTACTCAAAATATTATTCTAAATATTGAATACTTGGTTCATGAACCATTCTGCACGCACATATTTTAATCAGGTTATTTACTTGGTTACTCATCCTGCAAGCAAGCTATAAAAGGACAGATACAAATACCTAGGGGGTATCTGGAGTCACAAGGCGTGTCGGGAAGTAGGAAGATACCATTCTGCTGTTTTCTGGGAACATTCTTGCCGGCGTGTCGGGAAGTAGGAAGGTTAGCCTTTGGCATGATTTTTGGCCTCGGTCACCCAAGTATTAAGGGCTATATTATCCTTAAGAAGGTAAATACCTTGTCTGTACGTCCAGGATATTTTGTAATATGTTTATTATTATATTACTAACTTTTTGTAAACTTCTGAAAGGAAGATGCCCACCAAGTGCTAGACAAAAATCCTACAACCAATGCTGCATCCGAGAGCGAAAAGTAAAAGAAAATGTCCAGTACATGTATCTTATGATATCTCCTTGATGCCATGATCAGAAGTGTTTAAATTGTGAGTGTGGGTACGTGATGGCATATTATTTCAATATATCCTGGACAATATGTCAAAATGATCATGTCATTTGACAAATAAATCCCTAACCATGACGCACAGTCTTAATTCCAGGAGATTACAATATGATCATGTGATAATATAAAATAAAATCAGTGACAATATGTCAAAATGACAAATAAATCCCTAACCATGACGCACCGTATACTCGAGATTTGAGAAAGGCCTTTCTACTTCACGCAAGACAAACGGGCGTCCATTTATATATATCACCTGTTCCATGTTTAGAAAGGAAACAATCATGATAAAGTTTTCCAGAATTAAAATCTTGCAGCATCTTGATAGAAAAGTGCATGTCCAGAAAGAAACACAGATATCACTACACGTGTTTTATCTAGTTCCGCCATTAGAGAGATCAGGAATACCAATGTATATATCAATTCTCAGCTTCACCAGTTAATTATAGCATCCTAGGTAATCAATCAAAGAACTTACCTTCAGTCATGACACAATCTTATCACAAACAAGTTTGCTATTATCTAACCAAGTCCAATAGAAACCGAAAATCCATGGGCTATCTAAAGAGAGGTAAAAGATTATCTTGTGTCTCCACCTTTCATAGCACTTATTTTATAACTCAACCTAATGCACGAAAGAGAAAAAAATGTAGAATAGAGAAGTACCTACACTCTTTTGAATGGAGCCTGTATACAAGGAAAGGCTCTTATCAACTTACCCCCCACCCCACCCCCCACACACACAAAAAAAAAAAAAAAAGGAAAAGGATGCAGCAGAAGAAGCAATAGAGAGAGAGAGAGAGAGAGAGAGAGAGAGAGAGAGAGAGAGATGATGGTCTTTTGTTCAATCGAGAATGGTGCAATGAAATTTGTGCACTGGAAGGGCTCAACGAGCAACAAAAATTTTGGAACATGGAACTATATGCTGTATGATGTGTTGAATGCAAATGATGAGATTTAAAGGTGCAACGCATCATAAAAAACAAGAAGAAAAAGGGTGCAACACATCATGCAAACAATGTCTACAAGATTACTCACTATGACTAATCCATCAAAAAGAATCCATTAGAAGCCCTAGAAATTTGTTTACAAAACTGCACTGCAGTTATTGATGAAATAATCAGCATTTATAGGAAAGCAATACAATAAAACTGAAGTGCAGAAGAAATTCAGTGAAATCCATATACCAAAGGTAATGAAGCACTATTACCGGTTCCTCACGGAGATTAATCCAGAGAAAGTGTGTTTTCTTCCCACTCAGTTGAGCTCCAATATGGTCAAGAACATTTTGGATACCTTCAACCGTTGGAATAGCAACACCATGAACATGCGAAGAGCCGGCCTAAAGAAAATAGTTTAGTCAGGGAGTGCAACACATTAAATGACCAACATAACCATCCAAGAGCTATACGATATAAACCATAGCAAATGCAAAGGAATCACTTTGATGCCCATGACCATGAGTATAACAGTTGCTTTGATCGCCCGCCAAAACAACAATGCTATATAATGTGGATTAATAATAGCTTAAACAAGTTGGAGATTAGTATGAAGTTCAAGAATATGGCCCCGATTAATCATCATTTTTTAGACCATATATTATATATTCTTCCTCTCTATTGCAACCATCAGTCATTCCACTGTAGCAATACAAGAGTATCGTTCTCAACAAGAGTCATCCAACTAGCTATACAAGTCAATATTCTATGTCTTCAAAAGTTAACCAAAAAATAATAATATATCTTCCGTTTGAGACAATATATTCTGAATTCTCCAGAAGCTCCTTTATTTCTTCCCGTTATAATGGTCTATATGATTTTCCTTATCCTTCTTTCTCTTAGCTTTTTCCGCTCCAACTGCACAAAAGTTTCTCGAAGAAATCATGCACAATGTAACTAAAACATCGTAGTCACAATCCTGAGGTCAATATGCATAGTAACAGCCATAGGCCAATTCACTTATATGACATGGTATATTTCATTGGTAAAGAATGTTTCCATTATGAACTTGTTGGCCATCAATATCTTCTGTTGCTTCCACAACATTCACCTAAAAAGAGTGGAATTCTAGACCTTCTGCTTCGTCATGAGAGGTATAAGGGACTTACAAGCTACTTAACACTTGCTCGCAGGGCACAAGTGATGATTCTAATATGGCTTTAAGTTAAATACACTGGCAATGATGAATCATTTTACACCATCAAGTCAATTTAATCGGTTATAACAGGTTACTCTTCTATTTTCCAGGTTACCATATCAGGCTTGCTATGACGATTTACCTATTGTTGTAAGTGAACTTAACCTATTGGTGTAAAAAATCTATACATTGACAGTGCAAATATTTAATGTTTACCTATCTAAAGAGAAAGAACTAAAAAAGAATCTAAAGAGGAGAAGTAAACATCTGGAATTATGCAACCCCTCAATTTCAACTTTCTTACATCCTTTAGTATTGGATGAATATGAGAATGAGGTACACTTCTTTCAACCAAACACCAGTCACGGAAAAAAAAGATAAAAGGAATAAATAAACAAGCTGAATAATTAGCTATTTACATGTAGTTATGTAATATTGCACTTTGCTTAATCTTATAATAATTCATCGACAGCTGTATGCAATATGGTCAAAGTGAAACCATTGTAAAAGTCAGAGGGATTTAGTGAATCAAGAGAGATGTGTTTAACTCATCCACAAATAGGTCCAACTAGCAGCGGCGGAATCAGGATTTGAACTTTATGGATTCGAGTAATGCGGGATTCCACCACAGCTCATTGATTTATTGGGTTCAAAATCTATTATTTGTCCTTATTTAATGGTCTGAGCCAAAGTTATTGGATTCATAAGAACCCATACGAGACACACTGTATCTGCCCCAGCCAACTAGCATTATAATATTGGGTATGTTGTTGTTGTTGTTGTTGTTGATCAATAAAATGCATCAAAAAAGGAATATCAAACTTAGGAAACTTAGTACAGTCAAAGAGATTAGGAAAAAAGTCATTTGGCTGGATAGAGAGTTTGACTTGGGCATTAAATAAGTAGTAATAAAAGAAAATATGATCATAATAATAGGAAAATTAATCTGATAGAAAAATTTAAGTCAAATAAATCCAAAATGTGAAAAGGTATCATACAATAAACAGTAAAGTGCATGTCGCACAGCAAGCAGTAAGAAAAATGAAAATTAGAACTGCTAATTAGGAAAAACCTTGCGATAATTAGGAGCACCGTCGATGTGAGGGGATAAGCGTCTGTTTTGGCAGCCAGGGAAATGGTCACTTTTGAGAATTGTCTTCTTTCCCAAAACGGATCCATCTCTCCGTTTCATCACTTGCTCTGGCTCCTTAGGTATCGACATGGATCGCATTTCACAATCCCCTTTGACCAAATGCACAAAGCGTGATCACAAATTATACTGAAAACGGAGCAATTGGATACGAAACTAACAACTAGTCGTATATAAACAGCGGGCAGTTATGGGTACTAGTAGTAAATTTGGAGTTGAGAGTGAGGTTTGAATCAGCAGTGTTAAGCCCAGAAGAAAGAAGACGTAAACAGGCAGATCTTGTGGAGGAGGAAGGATTGGTGGACCTATAGAAAAACGTTTCGAGTTTGAAGAAGTAATTCCAATTCCGACAACTTTATCCATTTTTTTTTACTAGCGTCTCAACAACCTAACTTATAAGGGTTAGTTGAGTCCCATCCTCTACCTCAGTTTTACGCGCAATGTGACTGAATATTCTATTTTTGGTTCCTTGGTTTTTTACCAAATTTCAATTTGGTCCCCAGCGTTTTTTTATTTTATTTTAACATCAAAAGGGTTTTCTATACTTTTATTTGTGCTAACAGTACCAACTAGGCTTGTGGTGGAGTGAGAATCAATCATTCATCCTTAACTAGATATCTCGGGTTCGAATCTTTGGGTATGAAGTCGTCTTTGTTAGGGAGCGTTTTATCCCCAATGTGGGATTTACCGGCGTGAATTCGGATTTAGTCGGGTCCAATGTGGGTACCAGACATCGGGTGAGAAATCAAAATAATTTATACTAACCGTGGGTATAAGTTAAATTCATATAAAAATATTAGAAGATTTTTTAGAGATGCCCTACATCTTTTTTATGAATTACCAGATGATTTTTTTTGTCGTGGTCTAAGGAAAGGAAAATATTTTACTCTAAATTAAGAAGACATATATCCTAAGCTTTATTTCTAACTTCATTAAAAATATAGTTCGAGAAACTAATTAAGAAATGGGTTCAAGCATCAGTTCATTAATAATGAAACTACAATTGATTATAATGATTACTTATATCATTTTAAGTAGTTGTTTAGTTGGTTCAACGTTAGATATAATAATCTGCAAATACTCATCTTAACTCCTCACTATAAGATTCGCGACAACTGTCCAATCACTTGATGCTTCTTCTAATTAGCCAAAAAATGAAGGGAAGAGCCTACTCCGTTTTAAATGAGCATAATTTTGTGCTCCTATTAAATTTAGACTTGCAATAAAGTATTTGAATTTGTTTTTATTACAATATTATCCATACTCTCAATTTATCTAGCCTTAGCGATTTCTTTTTTTTTTTTTTTTAAATAGCCCTGATTAGGAAAGTAAGATCTATATTTTATGCCCTTTGGTTTTCTTTGCTTACCTATAAAATAATTATTAATTACTTGAGAATCAAAGTTCTTTTTTCTGTTGTTTTTGGAATTACGCGTTTGATCAGTAACTTCTAACACGCAGATGTCATAACTATGTTTCCTTTTAATTCATAACTCAAAAGGAGTGTCTGCAAAAGCCTTTCGAGGAACTCTATTTAGCAAATTTAAAATAGATTGAATGCATAAATCGATAGTAATGATTTAACAGATAACAACTACATTAAATTCTTAACTATATCGAGTAATATCCAGTTAAGCATTATGCCACCCCATTTTTATGAGGTGTGTCTGGTATTTTGTGCATGATTTTTAATGAAATTTGCAGATTGATACATTATCCTTTTTAGTTTCCACAATATTCACTAATTCCATCACACTTTAATATTTTCACCTTTGTATTTAATCGCCTTTCAAACTTATTGATATAAAATCTAAGAGCCTTATTGTTTGTTCATTAAGCAAACTACCGTAAATAGAGGCAGATTCATGATTGAAATTTAATGGGTTCAGCTTTGCATTGAATTAATTATACCGTTAAACAGTAGCGAAGCTAGAAATTTCCTCAAGAGTGTTCAAATTTAAAAGAATTGAAAAAAATTTCTTACAAAGAGTGTTCAATACGTGTTATATACCTCTAAAACGTAATATTTTACCTATATACACAGTGTAATTTTTCGACGAAGGGTTGACCACCCTTATGACCATGTGGCTTCGCCACTAAAGTTATGGGTTCAAATCTAATATTTATTGAGATTTTAGTAGAATTTTACATACATATTTATACTATGTGTCGAAAGTTATAGGGTTAGATGAACGCGTAGTCAAAAGGCTATATGCAACCCTAATTGTAAAATGATAAGTCATCGATCAATTGAGCTTATAGATTCAGATGAACCCGTAACCTGAAAAACTACATCCGCCTCTTACCGTAAAATGAAAATTCATCGATCAAAGATAGCTCCCGCAAGGATGTGCAATTTATGTTTGTTTATTTTTGCAAACTGAGTTCAACATCGACTGATGTGTACCTTTCAGTTCATTTGCCTATCGAATTCTTTGATGGTTCATGCTCTCTTTTTGAGAAGGATGCTTCATGCTTTCTTGCATATCAGCAATGGAAGATTCCTTGAGATGCATCGTATGTATTCCTTGATTATTATATATTTTGCAAAGAGCATAATAAAACTTTCCATTTAAGAAAAACAGTAAAAAAAAATAATATAAAAAGTGGTCAAGAATTCTCCAATGGAAGTATTAGTCTATGATAACATGCTAAAACAGTTAGACATTTCCTGGACCAATGATCATTAGAATTTGGACAAAACACAAAATTGGCATGTCTATCAAACTAATTGCATTCACTAGCCAAAGTGTAATACATATACATACAAAAAATATATATATTATCGGTTATTATTTTTAGTATTGTTACTATTGCTTGCTACTTGTTGCTTTATCTCCACGGTTCCTTGAGCTGAGGGTCTATCAAAAATAGACTCTCTATTTCTATAAAGTAGGGTTGAGGTCTGCGTACACACTACCCTCCCCAGACCTATTTATGGGAATACACTGGATTTGTTATTGGTGGTGATTATTATTTTGAGAAATTTTCAGAAACCACTATGTTTTAGTGATTATTAGCTTGCTATAGCTACCATTTACTAAATTACTTCCTATAGCTATGTTTTCAGTTGTTATAAACTGTATTCAATATATTTTTGCTATTGTATTCATGAATACAGTAGCAAAACTCGACGGAAAATAGGGGAGTCCAGCTAAGCAGAGAATGTATTCGACTGTATTCGCGAGCTGTATTCGTGAGTACAATAATGAAAGTTGAGAAAAAAAAGATCTTCAGTTGTTTAAAAACGGTAAGTGAATCAATTAACGCGATAGACTCCTAATATAACTCAACAAACTCAATTATAACACACAAAAATTGTATTTCCAGTTATAGAAAAGATTCTCATCAACCGAAAAACATCCCAAAAACAGGGCAAATCTTCAGAGATTCAATCCATCCTTTCTTTTTTTAGTGATATCTTTACTAAAATATTTTTTAGTGGTATCTTTACAAATAGATTTATATATTAAAATTATATAATTACATTGAATACAGTTAAATACATAAAAATACATTGAATACATGAAGTATAGCAGGTCATCTATAGTGCAAAAATATATGAATACATACTGCAGATACATTTGAATACATATATACATATGAATACATAAATTATATTAATTAAAAAAATATATGAATACATTCATGGAATACATCGAGACAGTGAATACAATGAAATACATGAAATACATCGAGATACATTGAAATACAATGAAAAAAAGACAGTGAATACAATGAAATACAACGAGATACATTGAAATACAATGAAAAAAAAGGTAACAGACTCTTCAAGTTCCTCAGCCCCAAACTTCGTCCCCAAACCACCAATATCTAGGTCGCCACCATGTGGGGCGTCGCCGCCGGTTAAATGAAGACAGTTGTTGAAGAAGCACCAATTTAAAGGATCAAACGGAAACTAGAGACAGAATTTCTTCAGATCTCACAAAGGCAAACATGAACAATCAATGCAAAATTTAAGAATAATTTAGAATGTGTAACACAACTGTGTGAAAGAAATCGCAGGCCGGAGGGGGTTAGGGGTGACACAACAAGGAAGGGGGGGAAGTGGTCGCTGGCCGGATCTGTCGTTGGCGGAACACAACCCCTGCTAGGGTTTCTAAAAGCAAGGGAGGAAAAACCGAGGGAAAAAGAGAAGAAAGAGGAAAGAGAAAGGAGGAGAGAGGGAAGAGAGATGGAGAGAGAAAAATAATACACAACGTATTTAATGGCTTAAAGGTAGGAAGTGACCATAAATAGATATTTTGCTATAAAAATTAAAAGGTAGCTAAGATAATTTTTTAAAAGGGTATTTATTTATAATAAATAAGGTATCAACATTTGCTATATGAGGTAAAATTTCCTATTATTTTTAGGAGCAGCTAAAAATATACATTTCTTTTAGAATTTTTCTTTTTATATAAGACTACTAGTACTCGTGGGTCGTGATCACCACATTGGATATTTTCACCAATTCCATCACACTTTAATATTTTCGCCTTTGTATCTAATCGCCTTTCAAACTTATTTATATAAAATCTAAGAGCACTTATTGCTTGTTCATTAAGCAAACTATAAATAGAGGCGGATTCATGATTGAAATTTAATGGGTTCAGCTTTGCATTGAATTAATTATACCGTTAAAGTCATGGGTTCAAATCTAATATTTATTGAAATTTTAGTAGGATTTTACATACATATTCATACTATGTGTCGAAAGTTATAGGTTTAGATGAATGCGTAGTCGAAAGGCTATATGCACCCCTAACTGTAAAATGATAAGTTATCGATCAATTGAGCTTATAGATTCAAATGAACCCGTAGCCCGAAAAACTACATCCGCCTCTTACCGTAAAATGAAAAGTCATCGATCAAAGATAGCTCCCGCAAGGATGTGCAATTTATGTTTGTTTATTTTTGCAAACTGAGTTCAACATCGACTGATGTGTACCTTTCAGTTCATTTGCCTATCGAATTCTTTGATGGTTCATGCTCTCTTTTTTGAGAAGGATGCTTCATGCTTTCTGGCATATCAGCAATGGAAGATTCCTTGAGATGCATCGTATGTATTCCTTGATTATTATATATTTTGCAAAGAGCATAATAAAACTTTCCATTTAAGAAAAACAGTAAAAAAAATAATATAAAAAGTGGTCAAGAATTCTCCAATGGAAGTATTAGTCTATGATAACATGCTAAAACAGTTAGACATTTCCTGGACCAATGGTCATTAGAATATGGGCAAAATACAAAATTGCATGTCAATCAAAACTAATTGAATTCACTAGCCAAAGTGTATAAAATATATATATGTATATGTATATAATACATATACATATAAAAAATATATATTTTATCGGTTATTATTTTTAGTGTTGTTACTATTGCTTGCTACTTGCTGATTTATCTCCATTGTTCCTTGAGCTGAGGGTGTCTATCGAAAACCACCTCTCTGTCTCTATAAAGTAGGGGTAAAGTCTGCTTACACACTACCCTTCCCAGACTCATTTATGAGAATACATTAAATTTGTTATTGGTGGTGATTATTATTTTTAGGAGCGGCTAAAAATATACATTTCTCTTAGAATTTTCCTTTTTTATATATGGCAATTGTGAGTCGATCATCACGTTGGATTAAGAACCCATCTGGACATAAGAATTTTTTTACTTTTTCTTGAATTTTTTTTTTTTTTTCGAAATCAATGTTTGGCAATAAAATTTTCAATTTTCACTTGAAAATAATTTTGAAATTTTTCAAAATTTTAAAAAATTCCAAAAAACTGTTTTTCAAAATTTTCACTCATATCATTCACAAAAATTCAAAAACAACCCAAAATTTTATTCATGTCCAAACACAACTCTAATTTTCAAATATTATTTTCACTTAGAAAAAAAATTCACTCTGTTTTGAAATTTTACAATTCTTATGTCCAAACGCCCGCTAAATCAATTTTGTCATCTCTTAATAATCATTTTTTATTTTGTATTAAAACTATTTATACAAAATGAAAAACAACAGTAAACTGCCACTGCCAATTGCAAAGCATATTTTTGTCTTTAAGAGAAGTCATATTCTAGTTGTAGGGAAATCAATCTGCATAAAAAAAAAATTAAAATGAGGTTGGTAAAGATGGAATAAGAGCTACTTCCATGTCAAACAAAGCTTATGCCTTCACAGACAGCAAAGGAAGCTGGACAGCTATACTTTTCACCGAGGAACGACTCCGTCATGTGGGAGAACCATGTTAATACACTATCTACGCATAACCCGATGACGGTCCCTTTTCCGAAAGCGTTCGAGCATGAATTGATCTGTTGCAGCTTGCCTTTTGACGCCTACATCTGAACTTGAATCAAGGGGTTTGGATTCTGGATTTCCAGTATCTTTAGTCTTATCCTTGTACAAATCAGGATGTTCTGTTAAAGACACATTTTGCATCATTAGTGATAAAGGAAACAATGAGGAACAAAAAACAAACATTTATAAAGTTGCAAGCAATTCCAAGGCTAACCTGTCCCAAAGGAAGAAATTAAACCCAATATACGAGCTTATAGTGCGAAGACCAGATACTCTTCAAATGATTTATTGGTCGATGGGTATCAAGATTTGAAAAGCTGACATAAATAGTGGGGAAGATGACAGAAAATATTAGATGTCCTCTTCTCCCCAGAAGCATGAGATTTGTAGGCTCTAACAACGGCATTGAGGTCAAATATGTCATCAACCCCAGTAGCATGAAGGTAAAATTCAACAGAAATGGGTATCATAGGGTGACGGTCGGTCTTGAATTAGATAACATTGATGGTATTTGTGGTATCCTGTAACAGGCGCCAACATATGTTACGGCATGCAGTGGTTCTCATAGACTGGAAGTCATGGAACTAGGACATGGAACAACAGTAAGGTTTTTACAATGAAGTCAGCTTATTCCTTACTATCAGGAAACAGTCAGGTGGGCAACAACTGACCTTGGAAACAGACCTGGAATCAAGGCTCCTTTCAAAATAGTTTGTTTTGTGTTGTTGATGGCTAGGTGTGCTTGCTTAACCCAGAAAAACATAAAGAATAGAGGAGTTCAGATGAGTTCCAGGCGCTACTTATGCCATGCAGAGTCAGAGAATAATAGCCATCTTCTTCTTCTTCTTTTTTTATTTATTTTTTTTTTTTTGTATTTTTGTATTTTGGAGTCTCTACACAGCTGCGGCTACTATTTCTCGGCAAGGTTGGACTCAGGTAGACTATGCCAAAGTTCACAGTTGAGCTTTTGAGGTGCTGGCATATTCTGGGAGACAATGTAAGACAGGAATTAGTGGAATTTGATCCCAGCTTGCATTTGATGGATAGTCTGGAAGAAATGAATGATATGTGCTTTGAAGATAGATGCAGTTCCATTCAGAGGATAAAGATGAATTGTACACTGCTTTTTCACTTTTGGTGCAAAGAAAATAATGTAAATAATGATGAATCTTGAATCCATACTAGACATCATGAAGATGTAAAGAAGAACAAGGACATGTTTTTGCACTCTTAAGGAATCTCTAAATTGGCTAAGAGCACAGCCTTTGTGCTGACGATTTGCACAACTGTTAAGGAAAAAAAAAGGCATGGAACTAGGAAGTGAAGATAACTGTGAATACAATTATTCTCCTAAATTATTCAAAGGTTGTCCAATCTAGGTTTGAAGTTTCATACAAAGGAACTTTTATCATCAGACAACTCAGTAAGCTAGTCGAGAGAAGCAATTGCAACCTACCTCTCCGGAGTTTTTCAGCATAATCCTTGCCACGTTGGAAATAGTCTGCAGAGTAACTTGAGGGGATGCTAGATTCAGTTCTGGCTCTTCCCACGAGCCTCTTCTCCTGTAGGAGCTTTTTAGCAGCCTCTGTCTCCTCGATATTCTTCAATTTGTACCTTAGAACAGTAAAATTGTGAAAAAGAAACATCAAAAAATTAGCTACAGAGCTCAACTTCCGTATTTGGCTGGTCCGTTCCATGCTCAAATGTTTCAAAATGAATAGTGTGATATATGAGAGGTTTTTCATCTTGAAAAAACCTCTCATTTCAAAATGAATAGAGTGAAATATGAGAGGTTTTTCATCTTGGGAAAACTTTTCTCCTGGCAAGCCTTTATCTAAATAAAGGTTAATAGACATTTGATCAGTAACCAAAAACTGTATAAATAAACCCCATGTTTTTCACCATAAGAATAAACGTGCATACTCTATAGGGAGCTGTATTTCAGCTATTCCAGTAGTCCACTGGGTGGAGCTCTCCTCTGAATTCCTCCTTTTCACCTGAGAGGGAGAAAAGGCCAGTTGATGAATACAGAATAAAATAATAAAAAGAAGAGCGCCGGATAGAACGAAAAAGCTATAGAGGATTCACAAAGCTGACCCCAACTAATTTGGGGCTGCAGCAAATTTCATTGATTGTTGATTGATTGAAAAGTGGCACAGACAAACAGGAACTGCCGGGATAAACATGAGATTTAGCCTAATTCTAAACAATCTAACACTCTTGATATAAAATTCCTTAAAAGGAAATAAAATACCAAAATGTGATGTGCTAAAACAACTGGAAAGCTAACGACGAAAATTAACTCTACAACAAAACAACAACAACCCAGTGGGATCCCAGAAGTGGGGTCTGGGGAGAGGATGAGAATTAACTCTAATTAACAATAATTCTGAACCCCAAATCCAAAAGGACTGCTAGAGGAGGCGCTATATTCAGACTGAACTATGCTAACTAGCAGTAAATTGCTACATCACAGTAACTCATGTCTTCTGCCCCTTCGCTCCTGGATTTCCATAAATCTTCACATAGTTGTTATCAACAGTAACTGCTTTCACTTTTTATTTATATTCTAAAAAATTAAGGTTTTTTCCGCTTCATAGCAGCCCTCTATGTAGCTCTTCTGTATCCAAGAGATGAAAAAACAGCAAAAAGAACTTCTTGCTATTTGGATATCTCAATACATGCTGGTGGAGGTTTCCATGTCCGGAGAAAAGAAAGAAAGAGAGAGAAAAAAGAATATGAAAAAATAAGAAATTTAAAGTAAAAGAAAAGGAGGGCCCAAAACAAATTAAGTGTAATTAATTGAATAATCTCCTATTGGAAAATGCCATTTGTACAATTTAACTGGTTTTTAACTTTCTTTTTTTTTTGCTTGTCACGCACGTATAGGAGGGTGGAAACACTTTCTTTTACACATCACCTCTTAGGGGGTATTAGTTATACTCTGAACAAGAATTGAGGGGTAAAAGGGAAGCTCACAAAGTTAGAGTGTGCATGTAACTTTTCGGGACAAGTTCAGGGTGCAATTTATGTATTTTTCCCTTCTTTAAAATTGATCCTTAGTCACTAGACAACCTGGAAGAGTTGGAACCACATAATTACATATTTTAGATCTACTGCCTCTACATAAAAAACATGAGCATCGACAGCAAACAGAAGGTGTGATACTCTGGCAATGAGGGTTCTGCTCTTTGTAACCAATAAAACCATTACTATTATCAAAAATAAAAAAATTGGGTAATGGTCTGCCAAATATCAGCCATTTGTGTGTGCCAACTATGTGACTACAGCAAAAGCCAGATTATTAAATCCAGATGGTAACATTATTGTAAATTTGTAACGGAAAAAACACGAGGCATAAATGGAGTATATTAAAACTGCAATATTAAATATTCGGATCCAGATGAACACATGAACATAAATAGAGATAAAATGAACCTAAAAAAAATTAAAAGTGAAGCAAATATAGGTTCTATTGTAATTGTATAGATAAAAGCAAATATAGTTATCTTAGGCAGTAAAAAAGGGCAGCCCGGTGCACTAAGCTCCTGCTATGCGCGGGTCTGGGGAAGGGCCGGACCACAAGGGTCTATTGTACGCTACTTTACCCTGTATTTCTGCAAGAGGTTGTTTTCACGGCTTGAACCCGTGACCTCCTGGTCACATGACAGCAACTTTACCAGTAAGATAATATATTAGGCCAACAAAAAGGCAAGAGAAAATCTTTTTTTTTCTTTTTCTATTTCCTTTGCAATTTTGATGGGGCCAAGAATTATTAAAAATCTACTATACTCACTTTAAGATGCTCCGGAATTTTGTAAAGTTCATCCTCAGCACGTTTCACTTCATTTTCAACTTGATCGGCTGCATCAACGTTCTTGCCTCTTTTTTTGGCCAACTCTTGCTCAATGTATCTCACCCTGCCAAATTTTAATGCAAAAAAGGAAGAAAGCAGTAAACATATATTGCTAAAACATGTAGATGATCAAATTTTCAGGACCAATAAAATAGATTCCTCTAAAAACCTAGTTTAGATGAATAATCTCTAGTAGAAGTACAACATTCAAATACTCTTCTTGAACCTATTTTATTTTTGATAGATCTCCGCATACACATGTGATGCACATTACGTAAAAGAAACAGAAAACATAAAGATTGATATAATCAAGGGCGGTGGATCTAGAACGCTGGTCACTTAGTAATGTTTTGGTGCAACTTTCTCTTTGGCATGCCATCTCCAAGCAGCTGAGCAATCACCACTTCCTGTTGATATAACAACTTCCAAATGATTGCTGAACACAACAGCAAGAATGGGAAACCTTCTCCATTCCATAGGCCACACTTGGAACATATCTACTTTGTTCTGATTTAGATTGGTAGCAAACCCAAATGCATAACTAATTTACAGTAAGCTTCTACCAATCCAGTACATGAGATCCTAATGCATTAATATTTTTTGTCTTCCTTGCTTCGATTCTGACTGGTTTTAGAAGTCGAGTAATAGATTTCTTAATTGTTTATTGAAAATCCTCCTAACAATAGGGAAGCTAGAAGCTTATTAGGCGTATCTGTAGCTTCAATGCAAGCGAGAGGAGTGATGGTTTAACATCTAATTCTCTGCTCAAACCGGGTCTATACACCCCGTCGATCCCGACACCATATAGTTATTTGAACGTAATTCTAGGTAGTACTCCTACAGCTTCCTTTTTTCAAATGTGTCTGCCATTCTAAAATATGATTCCGCCATTTTCTTTAACATCCAATTCTCTGCTCAAACCGGGTCTATACACCCCAACACCATATAGTTATTTGAACGTTATTCTAGGTAGTATTCCTACAGCTTCCTTTTTCCAAATGTGTCTGCTATTCTAAAATATCATTCCGCCATTCCAAGTCTATTTCATAACCAAGTCCCACCATTAAAAACTCATAAGCAAGTCTCCAGCCTCCCCAACCCCACAAAGAACTTATAGTGAACAGGTTATGTTCACATTAAAGTCCGACATGGTCTGAAATTTGTACCGTAATTTGTTGAATATGTTCCTTCTTTTCACAAAATTTTAAGTGTTTTATCCAGCATATGAAAACCAAATTCCAGAACTTCAACCCCACTAAACCCAAGTGCTTTCCCATATTTCAGCTAGAAAATGAGTTATGGTGCATATGGACAGAAAGGAATCATTGATGCTTTCATGGCATTTCAACTGCCAGACACCTGTTGGTTAATCATACCCCTGTGTATAACCCTGATCACCTTTTGGATTTTATCAGCTCCATAATACAGTGATAGGTTTTTGTCTTCCCCTGGAGCTGATATCTCCTTTTTTTGTAATTCATGCATCTTCTGGATGCTTTTGTTATTGATACACCACTTCATAAAAAAACTAAGCACCATAACGGCCCAAAAACACCTAATTTGTCCGCTACCAATAGGATGATTGTAAGCTTTGTCTTGCCTTACAAGATACATTATGATTATGTATTCTTCAGACAAGTAAACCAAGGCATCAACTAGTAGTTTGTGTGACTAAGAAAGGCAATTGATAACGTTATTTTCTCCATTTTTGGAGAACCTGGAGCTTTTTAAGTAAAACCATGTTTTTGTACAAGACACTCTACCTATTGTTTTTTTTATAAGCAGACTCCGTACCTTTTGTATACATGTTATATGCCTCTGTACCTTTTGTATACATGTTACATGCAGATAATTCCCTTTTTCAATCAATAAAATAATTACTATATCAAAAAATTGATGAATATCACCACTAAAATAAGAGAAAATGTCCAATTTCGACTCCTTGTAAAACTTTCCTAACTTCAAGAGAATGGCAGCTAATAAGGTTGTTTTCAGCTCTATGCTGAGCAGTGTTATCATAGCAAGTAGCCAAGAAAAAATATCACTGATGTCTTCGAGGCATAAAGCGCAAAGCGCGAATAAAGCGTAGGCACGAATGAAAAAAGGCGCAGGTGAATTCTGAACACGACAACAATTATATGATAAAGCAACTGCAAAATTAAGTGACATAATAATTGTTAGTGTTTCCATCTTCAAGACAAAGCCCATGGGTTGAGACAAACTCCTTATCGCCTTGGTGCATGAACTGAACCGCACGCTAAGTATGTTGTATCAGCATTCCATGCATTTAACCTCCTTTTGCTGTTGTGTTAAAAGAAAAGTTGTTATGAATGAGAGGACTTAGTTCTGAATTACATATAATTGCTGCTTAAGTTGTAGGACTTGGTAGGCACATGACCAATATGTATCTTATTAGAACTTTTGAGATCTGCTTTCTGCTATTGCTGCTTTTGCCACAATTGCTGAGTGGATTACCAGTGACCACACGCTCCAAGCATTAATGAGTGTAGTGAAGAAGCTAGGATATCTCTCCCAAAATGTGATATTCTAAAAAGGTTTTGTCCACTAGCAAAAACAAAGGGAGTAAATAAAGGGGGTAAGCAAAGGGCAGTGGTCTGAAACACAGGTAAACTAGGGAGTCAAGATTCTTCCACTGTTCCGAGCAAAGATACGGCCTTTGCAGGGTGTTTATCAACGTCACTGCATCGATCACCAAAGCACGTATTTACTAATGATAAAAACTCAAAAGTGGTACCTACTTTACCTTCAATTACACCTCTAATAATGTTGAACTCACCTGGTAGTAACCATGGCAAGTAAGGAATTTGAATAGCAAAAATATTAAAATATTTCCTGGCATCTCTAGCCTAATAGTATCATTGTAGGCTCCATATGCAAAGGAGATGACAGATTCCAATTGATAAGCAAGAATAGTTCACCGCACTACCATATACTGCTTACAGAGATAGTTACTGCTATTAAGTTGTATTAAGATGAAGGCAACAGAGTTACTGCTATTAAGTCGTATTAAGATGAAGGCAACAGTTGTTTGGAAGAAATAAAAAAACTACAAAGAGGAAACAATCAATCTAATGCATTACTATAGGCAGAGGTGGATCTAAGATTTTAACTTAATTGGTTTAACCTTTAAAATTCTTAGCCTGAACTCGCTATACTTTTAAAATTCGGGATATTTACACAAATAGCTGGGCAGATTCACCGTATACTTTTCTTAGCCGGTATACATAGATCATATACTAATTATACACATACTGATTATACAAGATTATACACATATTATACATGGATACATATATAAAAAAAAACATCCGCCAGTTATTTTTAGTTTAAACGGCAGCTATTTAGCTTAATTCTTCTAAAAATTCTTAGCAGCAACATCAGCCACTGACCACAGGCATTCAACAACATTAGGGTAATTGATTACAGGCGAAGGTTGAAAGATTCAGCAGACATTTCAATGATACATAATCTTTAGAGAGGGATGAGAATTACATGTTGGGGTCTTCTTCCAACACGGCAGTTTCCTGAGCAAAAGTATCTTGCAGCACCAACTCATCTTTCTCCACATCCCCTTCACCCTTATCGTTCACCTTCCTAACCAAACCACCTGCACTGTTATTACTAGCGCCGCCGCCACTGCCGCCTGCTGCAACTTGTGCTGTTGAGGAGGATACAGCTGGGATTCCTAGCTTCCTCTCTCTTTGTTTTTGAAGAAATTTCACCTCCTCTAAAGCCAACCTGCTTGGGCGCAACACCAAATTGAAAAACCCTAAACTATACTGAAGTGAAAACCTAATGAAGAGTGAACTCACCTCCTTTCTTGCTCGTCGTCGGACACGTCGTTATTCTTAGTTGCTGAATCTTCTTCCCCGTCGTCCGCTATACTTCTCTTTCGGAAATTCCTCCGCTTCATGTCGCTTTTCTTTCGATTCGCATCTTCAACTGAAAAACTAGTTAAGCTGAGGAACACAACTGCCCATGTGAGTACAGAGATTGGTGTTCTATTTTTTAAATTTACTTTTGATAATAAACCCTATAGATCTCACTTTTATTTGGGGTGAATTAGTTAAATGTAGGGCTGCTTATCGAGGCGGTTATTTATTTAAATGTATAAGATATCATATATTGGTATTGATTTAGCTATTATCGGACCATTTATCAGTCTAGTTCAATATATATTATAGAGGAATATTTTGGTCCTTTGTGTTACACGATTACTAGTAATTAGTAAATACCAGCAAAAAGCCAATATTGCTTCAGCTAACATAACAATTAACACTTCCTAACATGGCAATTACATCTGTCAAAATGAGTCTAGAATACAACTAGAGATAAAATAGAAATTTAGACATAAAATCTAGAACAATTGGAGACATCCAAAATACAACTGTTGTAGCTAACACCTAACAGTGCTTCAATTTCTGCAGCTTCAAAGAAATGAGATCTCGTTGTTGTTGCTTATGAGATCCGAGGGAAATTAGGAATTTTAGATATTAGGGTTTCTAAATTCTAATAGAGTAAATACCGGTCCAGTATTGGATAAGTGAAAGTGTGGAAGGGATTTTTATTATATAATATATGTAATATATATATATATATATATATATATATATATATATATATATAAGAAAATTGGATAATCCGCCCCCAAAAATCGATAAGCCCTTAATAATAAAATTTCAATATGTTCCCCATCCGTTAAACCGATAATCCGTTACCAATAAGCCATTAAGCTACTTTTACGGTTCGATTTTCGGTTTCGATTCGATTTTGAACACCCCTAGTTAACGGGTCCCTGAACCCTTTGGGGTTGCCCATTTGGTTTGGAGATATGGATTACGGCTGGGATCATTCCCCCTCAATGACTTCTGGGTTGAGCCTGTCGCACATGGCTTGCTTAGTGCGGTTTACATATCCTGTGTGGTTTGTACAGGGGAAGTTTACCCAATACGCATAAAGTGCTCACCACAGAGGGCTCACCCGAAGGGCAGAGGCTGTAGCGTCTGCGGGTTTTCCATCTTACAAAAAAGATAGATATAGAAGTCCATGACATGTTAAACTAGAATATTTAGGCCAAATACATGGACATACCCTTAAAGTTGTTCACACTCTTCACTTCGACACTATCCTAACTATGTTCCATTTGAATACTTTAACCATGCCTTTAATGTGTCGTTTAGACACAAAATTCGTAAGCAGCCAGACACAAAAGATGTGTGTAATTCACATACCACAATAACGAATAAGCCAAGGACATGTGAATTTAACTTAATCAAATTATATAAAATAAAAAAAAAATGAGAACCCCACCCGAGCGTCGTCATCTTCCCCGACAATTCCTCCTCGCCGGAAAAATCAATCTTTCTTCTTCTCCAAAAATTTAGTTTTTTTCTTTTTCTTTTTCTTCATTCTCCCTTTCTAGGTTAAAACTACTGAGAGTTTTGGAACCAAAATGACTGGAGAAAAAATTTCTGGTGATGAAAATCAGTTGTTGTAACAGCAAAAGTAGAAAAAGAAAGAGCATAATAGCTATTTTTATAGAGATAAAGGAGTGCTGCTGAGATGGTTCAATATTTTTATTTTATTGTTCTTCTTTTCTCAAAGCATTGTTGGTTTTAATAGTGGAGAAATCATGAATATGGCAGAGAGGGGCGACCATCCTTTATTGAAAATCATTGAGTCTCAGATCTGTGTAAAATGGGGCAAAGAGAAGACAACAATGCCATGGTCGCTGCCGCCGATCACCGTCTGTCGGGGTCGAATCATCACGCGAAACCCCGCCCATCACAACATAAGAGGAACCAAAATACCTTCTTTTTAATAACCAATCAAACAAAAACAACCTTTGAGCATTCAAAAGTTTTCTTTTTAATTTGCTTTTTAATTTGCTGGAATAGGAATAAATTTCTGGGTGTTAGTTTATTTATGCAGTGCACCAAACAAGTTAAGCACATACTCGACATTGCCTCACTGGAATAAATTTGTGTCGACAAAATTCACCCGCGACCCATTTGGTCTCATCGCAAAGCTTTCAGATCTGAAGGGTTTTTGGAAGATCCACCGGGAAATGTTTTCGGCAAAAATATTCATTTTTCGGCAAGAAGTATGAAAGATTTGTTTTTCAGATCATTTTCACGCGGTTGAAAAATGTGAGAGTCACTTGCTTTGAATGTCAGCATATTGTGTCTGAATGACACAGTAAAAGTCTGGTTAAAGTGTTTAAATTGAACATACTTAAGATGAAGTGTCTAAGTGAAAGGTGTGGACAACTTTAAGGGGATGTCGATGTATTTGGCCAAAAATTTAGTTGATGATAATATGGGTTCCACCTGCTTGCATGTCAGCTCTAAATTTGTATCTTATTGGCGTTAATAAAAAAGGGTAGTGTTGCAAAAATCAAAAATTAATTTAACAAATTACATATTGTTGAAAAATGATAGATATGGATTCCCATGCTGAGTCCCATTACATTTACTGTATAGTAGCCATTCCTCTCACTATTTTACAATAGTGATTTTCACTTTTCATATCTATATAAAGGCTTTGTAACAGATGGGTAAGAGCACACAATTGAAGAAGAAAAGTTCTTCCTTCTTTCTATCTCCGCTTTTTATTTATATTTTACTGAATTGCTTTTATTTCATAAAATAATTATTAGCACGAAAATGTAATCTTCTTCAAGTAGATTTTGAATTTCTATTTGTTTACCCGTAAAACGGTACAGTTGAATTTATAGCTTGGTTTATAGATAAGTGAATCAATTTTATCCCAAAATAAAAAATAAATTAAATAAAATACAAGACTTAGCGTTGAAACCGAGAGAAAAAAGTAGATAGGTTGGTTCCGGGAGCATGGTTTCTGAAGGCAACAAATAAGAGTATCGTAAGACAGAAAATAAAGTATTATTTAGCTCTGAATAATGTGTAGCCTAAGTTTGTCAGAAAATTTATCCTTTACAATGGCTGTTGAAGTCACTGTTTATAGTTATACCTAGGGAACAAGTTCCTAGGATCAAGCCCCTCTTAAATGACAATAATGGGGGTCATTAAAGAATATATAACGTCAGGCTATGAATGCCAAAATTCTCTGTAACGAATTGTGTGTTTAATACTGAGGAATATTCTTCATTGAATGTCATCTGGTGGCAAATATTCATTTGCCCTCGTTAACAATGTTCCGGGGTCTGCCCGATGCCAATCGAAACTGTTGTACTCGGTCTCAGTTTCCACTCACTTTGTCTCCAGTATGTCTCCGGTTCCATGGGTCATTCTATCATTCGAGTATTTAATGTGAACCGATTTTACCTTATACAGATAGTCTCCTTGCTTTCCAGTGGCACATCTTCGTGTCATCGGGAAGTTGGTGAAGATTTCTTTCTTGGCGGAAAATTTTCGGAACCCTCCTGAAAAGTTTCTAACGCTTGATTAGACGCACGTCTTTCCACATTTAATACCCCGAACATGTGTTACCCCATGATTTAGTAATATTTTTGCCGGTTTTCGAGGTAATCATAGCCACGATTTTAATCATCTATTCCTTTACTTATACGCATCATTCTTCTTCTTTTACACTTCACAGTTCTACAAACTCTCTCAACTTATTTGCATTCAACTCTTTCATGCTTTTACTCTTCTTTAATCTTCTTCTTCAAAGAACTCTTATCACCTTCTGCTGATCATGACTTCTTTTTCCAAGAACTCAGGTTTCTCTTCGATGGGGGTCCGAAGGAGAACAAAGACAAAAAACTTACCGTTGATGCTGATCCCCTACGATGAACACTATCATTCCCAATAGACTTAACACAGCCAAGGACTTTGAAGAAAAGTTTCCTTCTTCAAGTTCTCGCACTTGGGCTGTTGGCATATACCCTTCTTCCATCCGTCCTTCCAGCATTCCTTCCGTGAAGAAGGATTGTGATTGCCATGATATGAACATCATTGCTCCCGAACTGGTGGAGCAAGTAATCTTTTCTAATAAGGGATTCATGTACGTTTATACGTACCCATTTACTTTGGGTGTGTTTTCTTTGAGCGGGGGAATTGACCCCGTGATTTTGGAGTTGTGGCACAAATACCAGGTTTGCTTGCATATGTGGGTCTTTCTGTTTAGCGAACGGTGGCATGTCTATGGCAGTTGTGCCAGAAGACGAAGGAGGAGCTCACCTTGGCTCGCATGATAAATCTCTACTCCCACTCCCCCAAGATTTTCCGTGGGGGAGTAATAAATTTTAGCAAACGTGGCCATCATGATTTGCTCACCAGCATGGATGACGAAAACGACCGTGGATAGATGAAGAGGTTTGTCATTGTTGCCACCAGGGATATCATCCCAGCCACAACTCAATCTTTCCCTGAGTCTTGGACTCATACACGTAAGTTCAAAGTATGTTTTTTTTTTCTGAAAAATGGCTGTTTCATGTCATTACTGATCCTTCTCTTTTCATTATTTCAGCAACTCGGTGGACACCACCAAGGGTTGAAGGCTTGGACCAGTAGGTTCAAAAGATTCTAGACATTACCACGCCTGAGACCCGTCGGTGGAAAGAACTGGCCCCAAAATACGGGTGGAAGGCCAAAAATCACGGTAAGTTGACTTGTGAAACTGATTTTGTCCTCATCTCATTTTTGTACATAAGAAAATTGGTTAATCTCTTTTTTCGTTGAATTCAGGTCTCCCGCAGGGCTCTATTACCATCCCTGAGGAGGATACTTTGGCTGATCCCGCGGAGACTGCGAGGTTGCTGAAGGAGGCTTTCACCCGAACTGGCGACATCGTATCGGCTTTCGGTGCAAGTGCTTCCTCTTGGAGTCCCCAGCCGGAGAACAAGCAACCAAAAATACGGCATCTTCCTCGGCCAAGGACAAGAATAAAAAGGTGAAGAAAGCCGCGCCCGAGCCAGCCGCAGTCACTGTGGTGATTGATGATGACGGAGAAGCCAGTGATAAAGGGACTTCCCTACAAAGGAGACAACGACCTTCATCAGCTCAACATAATGCTCAATCTGAAGAGCTTATAACCCTAACCAGGGACAATGCCCAAGTGCTCTAGGAAGATTTTGACTTGGTGGAGAATGCCAATTCTCCCTTTCCAGTCCCAGTTGCTGCTCCCGGTACCATGAGACTGAGTATCAGGCCTCTTCCGTCTTCGGTTGGTGAGCAACCAACAACCAGCACTGCCTTTGCCGCATCTGCTTCTCAACCCACAACACCATCAGCTTCATCTCCTTCCACGCCGACCATACCTTCGTCACCAACAACTGCTACGTCACCCCCACCGGCCGCAGACGCTCGAGACGAGGATGTCCCTCATCCCCAGTCCCCAAACCATGGGAATTTGGGGCACAATTATCTGCCCCTTCTGCAGATCCCCGGAGGAGGAAAAGTGTCTCCCTCTCAGTATCTACCGAGTGCCATCTGCTGTCTTAGCCAGTGGAACTTGCCAACTATCTGAAGTCGTTGGCTTCAGAAAAGGATAAGAAGAAAATACACTCTCTCTCGGGAGAGTGTTTGTTAAGTAATGCCATGCATAATGCAGCATCGATAACATACTTGTTCTTTTTACTGCTTGTTTCTTCTTGACTTGCTATGCCATAATTTCTAACTTAGGTTTTTGCTTCACAAGCCAACTTTCTTACTTCTGAGGGCCTTCAGAAGTTGATCCTCGATAAAGAAAAGATTTAAGTCCGAGCGGGATCAACTGTTGGCCGAGAGGGACCAAGTTGTTGCTCGCCTCCTGGTGTTGGAAGCACAAACTGCTAAAGTCGGTGAGTTGGAGGCTCGGTTACAGAATAGCGAGCAGGAAGTGATGGCCCTCAGCCAAGAAGCCTCTAAGTTAAATGTATAGTTTCAAGAAGCCAAGGCTAAATGGTCTGAGGTCCAAAATGTTATGCTTGTTTCTGCCGAGCGCGAGGCTGCCTCCACTGAGCGAGTAAATTACTTGGAGGCTGCCTTGAATTCCAAGACTGTAGAGGTCGTTGCTGCCGAGGAGAAGCGTGTCCATATGGATGATAGGTATAAGAGGCTCATGGAACATAATAAGGTTCATATAACCACTATCCGTGATCTTGATCTTAGCCTTAGCGCCGCGAAATCCAAGCGGGATGGCCTTTCGACTGAGGTTGAGTGGCATAAATCAGAACTTCAGTGCTGAGCGAATTCCCTAATTATTGAAAAAACACATTCAATGTATAGCATGAGGAGGAAACCCTTGGAAGAGGCCAAATCGGGCGTCATTGAGATTGATGCCAAAATCGCCAAGGCCTGAGAGCTGGAGTCAACCGCTCGAAGACGCCTCTTGACTCAACCTGATACAATAACTCTTCTAGCTCCGGTTCCGAGTTCTCAGGAACCGATGAGTAACTTGAAAAGGATAATGATGAAGTCCAAGATCCTGAGCCGACGGAAGATCCGCCTTCTTCTCCTGGGGGCGCAAATGCTTCTCTTCCCCCTAGTTTTAGGGGTGATATAGTTTAGTTTTTTGCTTTCTTTTTCCTTTGTTGTTTTCTTTTCGTATTTTTGTACTTGTGATATTTGGCACGTTTGATATATAAAAGTGCTTTTCGTTTAAGCATTGCACAAAGTTTGTTTATTTTTGTCGAATTATACAAGGCTTCGAGTGCATTTTTCCCCGATAGCATTTGGGTTCCGGGCATAAACTCTTCCAGAACCAACCCTTTAGTGTAAGGGTTTCATAAGAGAGGTCCCTCTTATGTTTACGGTGCTCTTGAAGAGGACGTCTCATATTTATTCTGGTGCTAGCATTTGAAGTACTTGATTAACTTTCAAATTATAAAATCGATTCATTGTTTGGACAAGAAACAAGATAAAAATAAAAGGACTTTATTTTATTCTTTCTATCTTCAAAAGTACATAAGCTTTCATTTTGTTGAAAGAAAAGTGATTGCCATTACATGTGGCCAATTTATACAACTTGTTTCTACGGGGCTGGCTGTGCGGTCCCCGATCCCGATGAGGCATATTTGTTCCCGATTTCTATGGCAATCGGATTGTCGTATTCTCATATCATTACCTTCCCCCACCTCAATGTTCGAATGCGAAGAATGCGAATTGGAGTACTAGAAGTCTTGCTCCTTTGAGGATTCCAATAGTGAATGGTTGGATTATCTTTGGTCCGGTAGCAAGCTTCGTTTCCCGTTAAGAACTTTGCTACCGAGCTAAAGATTATCTAACCACCCCCAGTGGCTTTGTAGGGAAGGAGCACTCATGAAAGGTTGAATAGCCTTCGGTCCGATAGCAAGCTTCGTTTCCCATTAGGAACTTTGCTATCGAGCCAAAGACTATCTAACCATCCCATAGTGGCTTATCGTTTTTATGCCTTGTCATTTAAAGGTCTTATTTCTATCGATGACATGTCCTTCGTAGTATGCTTTTCGTTGCTGCCTCGTTAGAAACCTTGCCAGGAAAACCTAATTAGGTCAAAAACTAGATGAAAAGAAAAAAGTGCAGCACATACGTTCAGTATAAGCGATGCTCATCAACAATTATACCTTTTGAGGTGGGTCACATTCCAGTTGCTTGGCAAATTTACTCCGTGTTGGTTTTCCATTTCATATGATCCTTTCCCGGTGATAGCTAAAACCTAATAGGGTCCTTCTCACGTCAGACCCAGCTTCCCTGTGTTGAGCTCTCAGGTGTTTTGAGTCACTTTTCTAAAAACCAAGTTTCCTACTTTGAAATAATGGAGATTGGCTCTTCTATTATAGTATCTTTCCATTCTTTGTTTCTAGGCCGCCATCCTTATGTGCACCAAGTCCCTGCGTTCGTAAAGCAGCTCCAATTTGACTAGCAATGCTTCATTATTTATTTCTTTGTCCGCCCGGAAGTACCTCAATGTAGGTTCTCCTACTTCCACCGGGATCAGAGCTTCTTCTCCGTATACAAGAGAGAAAGGTGTCTCTCCCATACTTGACTTGGTCATTGTCCGGTATGCCCATAGCACCCCAGATAACTCTTCGGGCCATTTGCCTTTGGCTGCTTAAAACTCTTTTTGAGGTTTTGAATAATCACCTTGTTCGTCAACTCTGCTTGGTCATTTGCGCTCGGATGGTATGGCGAAAATGTGATTCTTTTGATTTTGAAGTCCTAAAGGAATTTTGTGAGCTTTGCGCCTATGAACTGTGGCCCGTTGTCATAGGATATCTCCTTCAATATTCCAAACCGGCAAATTATATTTTCCCATAGGAAATCGACCACTTCGCGCTCGCCGATTTTCTAGTATGGACCTACTTCAACCCACTTAGAGAAGTACTTAGTTAAAATCAAAAGAAACCTTACTTTAACGGGAGCCAGCGACAGCGGATAGACTATGTCCATCCCCCATTTCATGAATGTCCATGGTGATAATACTGAGTGCAATAGTTCTGCCGGCTGGTGTACCAACAGTGCATGGCATTGACACTTGTCGTATTTATGAACGAACGCCTTAGCGTCGTGTTCCATCCAGGGCCAGTAGTATCCCCCCTAACTAATTTTAACACCAACGAGTCTGCACCTGAATGATTTACACAAATTCTTTTGTTAACCTCTCTCATGATGTAATTAGCCTCGGAGGTTCCTAAACATCGGACCAATGGGCCTTGAAATGACCTTGTGTACAACTGTCCTCCCCAAAAGCTGTAACGAGGTGCTTTGGTGCGAAGTGCCCGGGGTACCTTCGGGTCTTTGGGCAGTTTGTCGTGCTCAAGGTAGTCGATGATTTTATTTCTCTAGTCCCAGGCAAATTTGGTCGCATTTACTTCATAATAACTGTCCATATCCAATACCAAGTGCATGACCTGTACGACCGTACCAGAATCTGATCCCTTCATTTTTGTGGACGAACCCAGATTGGCCAATGCATCTGCTTTTGCATTTTCTTCTCTTAGGATATGAGTGATTGATGATCCACATCCAATCAGCACTCAATAGTGAGTGGAAATGGTCGTTGGAAGAATAGTACCCAACAAGAGTCGGGGTCGATTTTCACAGGGAGTTTAACATAGGTGTTAGAGGTATACACTTGACGAGAGCAAATGAAATAACTAAATTGTGCTTCCAAACAACATTATTTTGTTATCTACTTCTAAAATTTAACACTAGCAATTATCAACTAAGAAAAAAGACTAGAAGACTAGTAATTATTTTTGTTGTTTTTATCAAATGGGTAAAAGGCCTAGTGATTATAACTCTCAAATCTAAATTACCCACTCAATACCTCTCGGTTATAGAGTGATTTTTCCCAAATTGGCTTTCTCAAGCCCAGTTGGGTTTCAATTCAAATAGTTGATATGAGCTCAAGTCAGGTTTTCTCTATCTCTAGTTCAAACCCTTTAATTAGGCTAGCCAAAATCTTAACTAGCCTAATTTTTTGTTAGTCAAGTTTTCCTAGACTAAATCCCTCTTTTTCAAGTAAGAACTAAGTCAAATAGGCATGAATCAATATTTTCAACCATTAATTCTAGAAATAATGCATGAACAAGGCTAAATAATAAATATCCAATCATAAACAAGAATTAGATTAATCACCCATAAGGTTTATACACTAGGGTTGGGTGACAACCCTATAGAAAGTCTAGCTACTCATAATAGAAATTGAAGAAAACAAAGAAGAAGAACTAATTAAAGCCATAATACAAAACTAAATTGATAAAACTAGTGTTTCTTCACCCAAAATGATCACAAATTACCCAAAGTAGTAAAGTATAACCACAACACAAAAAACTATCAAACTTGCCCTAAAACGTGTTTCCCGTCTATTTATAGTGGCCCAAAATTCGCTAACAAAAATACCCTTTAGGAGGTTCTGCGACTGCACAATTCCATGTGCGGTCCACACTTTTCCTCGTTCTACAGGTGGAGGATTTCTGCAGCCGCATAATTCAGTCTGCGACTACACTTCGGTTTCTGCAACCGCACTTTTCCATTTGCGGCTTTGCTTTTGGCAAGGCTTCTCACTTGGTCATTTTGCACACTTCTCTAAACTTTTTAAATTCTTGTCAGTGCGACCATGTTTTGCGGCCGCACAAATTGTGTGTGTTCCGTACTTTTCCAATCATCCTCTGAGCTTCAGGCACCAGATCTACGGCCGCAGAGGTAATTCTGCAGTCCTCAATTTCTTCTGCGGCCGTAGAATTTCTTGTACGGACCACACTTTTGGCCTGCTGCACTACTTCTTGCTTTATGAGACGGAACACTTCTTTTTGAGTTAGATTTCTTCGTTGGGGTCCAATTCTCCAACATTCCTATAATTTGCCCAATTTCATTAGTTTAGGGAACAAAAATCAATACTTTCGGACTAAAACTAAATCAAGAAGGTACTAATAAGTGGTTAAAATTTACACTTATCAACTCCCCCAAACTTAAGTCTTTGCTTGTCCTCAAGCAAATAGATTGGTTCACACCTCCTCGAAGTGAAAGGTCATTTCAAAGAGTCAATTATAAGTCATTCATACTCAGTTGGGGCCAACAATTACCCACAATACTCATGCATTTTCAATAAGGTAACAATTCACATATTATGCACATATAACTCTGATGTGACACTTGAACTTCAAGAATTGACTTCACTCATCAAGGACTCTTGTTCTATCATATAGATCATGGTGGACTCCAAACTCTTCCTCTTCTACCTTCCATTTTTCAAGCTCACTTCAAGAGTTAGCACTCAATTTTTAGATCAATGAAAGGTTCACTCTTCTCTCATAAAAGAATGTCACAAGTAAGGCTTCAAGTATCATAGGCTTTTCCCTCATGTAGGTCACCACTCATGTAAGCTTACCAGGTTCAAAATCAAGTAGGACTTCTTTCAGGTTGTAATGAAGGCTTTTGGATTGGGGTAGGATACCGTATGGGATAAGTGGTTACGCCCTTCCTTAAGCACTCCACATTTTAATTTCTTGGCTCACATTTGCCAACTCTTAGAGATATTTTCTTTTTCTTGGGGGCTAGAGAGACTTGACATCACTCTTTGTTGTTTATTTCATTCTTTTTCTCCTTTGATGATCATACTAGGGATAGTTGCCTCATTTTGATTTGATCAACCTTCCTTTTTATTCTCTTTTTGGCATTTTTTTGTTCTTTTCTTTTCTTGCATTCTCTTTTAATATAGATCATTTCTTTTCTCTTTTTGGTGCCTTGATACCTCTTTCAAATTCCTCAACTCTCCCCCCAAACTTATGCCTTAAGCCACTTATTTCATAAGAGTGTTAAGGAAGGTCCGGGTGCCAAGAGAGGATTACAACAAAACAGGTAAAGGCTTGTAGCATGGTTATCAATTAAGAAAGGCTAAAAGCTCAAAGTGATTGACTAGGGATAACAAGCATTGGGTGACAATAGAAAGCTCAAACGGACCAAGGAAAGTCTACAATCATTTTTCAAACCAAGCAAACTTAGAATTTTGCCTTGAAGCACATTTGGGGCAAGTTATAGACCATTCACAGAAATACTTGGACTAGCAACAACAATCACCTCACCCCTCATGCTACTAGACCATAAAAGAGGATAGAGTCTAAATCCTACATCAATTACAATCAAGTTAAAGATCATTATGGTCCAATTAACCACTCAATAATTATCAAAATCAACTCAAGAGTTTCAAAGTCACTAACTAGAGCTATTTTATTTCAAAAACCTTATTTCAAACCACAAGCACACAGTTAAGTGTGTTGGTGCCAAATGAAGCATAAATAACTCTTTTTAGAGAATTCCTTGATTAGGGATTTCATTCATTACTATTACTATTATTATCACCTAAACACAAAAACAAACGCATTCCCTTAAGAAGGTTGTCACACCATCCATCCTCGGGAAGATTCACCCGGTTCACACAAAAGATTACCTTTGGAAAGAACCGTGGCATTAAGAAAACCAAAGGCTTATTATCCGTACTACTATGAAAAACAAGAAAACTACTAAACATAAAAAAAAAAAAAAAAAAAAAAACTAAAAAAAAATCAAAGTAAACAATTAAAGAAGCTAATGAAAGCAATAACTAACTAAAGATAGATAAACTAAAAAGAAACAGAATCATCTAATTATTACAGTCCAAATGTATCCAAATGTGTCAAATGTGTCAAATAAACTCCACCCCCGAATAAAAGTAAGCATTGTCCCTAAGAAGAGTGAAAAGAGAGAGGGCGAAGAAACTCCCTAAGCATCCATGGACATATCATGTCCCCAGCAATATCAACTCTTGTTGGCTCAGCTAACTGTATATCATCATCATCATATTTGGGAGTGGCGGGAGTGGCAAACATCGCACGCACTGCGTCCGCAGTGTCGGTAGCTAGGCATGGCTCCTCAGACTGGCCAACTGGTGCAACATGTGTAGATAGATCTAGGGCGGACTGGTCTAGGTCAAGTAACATATCAAATGGTAAATCCCTAGCAGTAGCTAGCCGAGTCAACTCTTTCATAAGCTTATCCACTGATTTTGTGCTGGCTTGGGATTTTCTCATCTTCTTCACTTCTTTGGTCAAGTCCTCAATAGTTGAACCATGATGTACCAGAGTATCCATGATCAACTTCTGGTTGTCCAGAATCTTACGCAGCTTCTCACCAAGCTTAGTAAAATCCAGCGGTGCCTGTGTGGATAACTGCCCTACATCACTACTAGATATCTCAAATAGCTTTGAAGTAGTTGCCTGCATCCAGTTGTTGAGACTTGCCAATTTCTGGGAGACTCGCAAAGCAAAAAGTAGGCATGTAGGCATGGGCACCGACCTCAGAACCGAAGTGGGGACTGCCCTAAGAACTATGGGATGAGCTATGGACGGAGCTGAAGATGGTGGTAGAGGCATATCTATTACACTGGCAGAGGGCTCAGCTAATATAGATGGAATATTAGCTGTGTCAGAACCTACCACTATCGGCTCATCAGTTTGGCATGTAGTAGTAGAAGGCTGAGCACTCCCCTTCGGGTTGGTCGGATCCTGCAAAGAGTAATACTCAAACAACTTCTTTGGCTTCACCTTCGTATCAAATAGCTTTGGCTCTACCTTTGAATCATGAGGTACTCTGTGATAGTGTTGGGGTAGGGGTAAGCCGTGTTAGTCTATTGCGCTACCAAAGAGATGTTGGCCGACATCGAGGCATCCATATTGATCGAGTACCCGTCCATGATAGAAATCACTAGAACTGCACGTGGAACAAGCAAGTTGTTCTCATTCTGCCAACCTTTTGCCTCAAATCTCAATGTACTCCGCTGAATGGGTACCCCAGTAGTGATCCATGGTGGAGGTAGTCCCGGTTCTAAGATCTCAACAAGCCACGACCGGGCCTCTTCTTTCAAGGCCAACTTCTCAAGGTACTCCTTTGGCTCCAAGTCCTGAGAATCCAAGTATGCATTCAGCGTGTGCTGATCAAACTTCACCTTAACGTTGCATACTTTGCTCACCTCTATCCCCATGTGAATGTGTGAAATGTTGGCATAGAACTTGTGAACAAGGTGCTCCTTGACATCTACGACCTTCTCAGTAAATAACATGCATCCATTTCTTTATCTGAATTGCCTCAACACTATAGGGTTTTATCTATCAAGATCCCTCAACAGAAACTGCCTCTCATGTGTCAATGATCTCACCGGCCACCACATTCGAAAATCAATGAAAGCAGGCAAACTTACAAATTTGTCTTCCCATGCTTCCTTCTTCTTTGTCCGCTCAACCCTAGTGTATGTACTTTCTCCCCCTTTTCCATCATCTGGAACATCCTGTGCACTGAACTCTGGAGCAGCTGGCTCAGAAGCCTGGCTAGTACTTTTTGAACCCTCGAAAGTGCTGTGAGATGATGAAGCCACATCTAAGGGCTCAGATCGCCCCTGTGGCCTGGACTGTGCAGCTGCCTGCTCCTTCGGAATAGACACGGAGTTGCCCTCAGAAGCCTCCCTAGATGGGGCATAAGAACTAAACTCGGAGAGGTCTGCACCCCTCCCTTTGCCTGCTTTGGCCTTCTTCCGAATAGTTTTGGGCACACTAAGGGGCAAGGCACCTTTGCCTCGACCTTTAGAAGAGTCTCCTTTACCCTTGGTAGTTTCAGCGTAGACTTATGATTGAACCACTATTTGTATCAAAACAAAGAGGATTGTTAGTCGCATGTCATCATTCAACACCGCTAGGACTTATGTAAGCAAGGGAAAATCCTTAAAAGAATACACCTCATTGCTATTTGGTTACCGCATAAAATTACACACATGGAATACCACTTGTTCCTCACCAACCCGAAAAGTGAGTTCTCCGGCTTCCACATCACAAAGAGCCTTACCCGTTGTAAGGAAAGGTTTCCCAAGAACTATAGGCACTTCATAATCAACCTCACAATCTAGAATAACAAAATCTGCTAGAAGAATGAACTTATCAACCCGGACCAAAACATCTTCAATCACACCCAACGGCCTCTTCATGGTACGATCGACTATTTGCAACCTCCTAAAAGTGGGTCTTGGTTGCTCAATTCCCAAAGTTTTGAAAACCAAATAGGGCATCAAATGGATACTTGCGCCAAGATCACAAAGAGCTTTAGCAAACTCGGCACTCCCAATTGTACAAGAAATCGTGAAAGCATTTGGATCCTCTAACTTAGGAGCCATGGAATGAACAATTACACTCACTTGATGAGTGACCTTGATAGTTTCAAAATTCATCGGCCGCTTCTTGGTCACAAGGTCTTTCATAAACTTTGTATAACCGAGCATTTGTTCCAAAGCTTCCACCAATGGCACATTAATCGAAAGACTCTTCATCATTTGAATGAATTTCTTATATTAATTCTCACCATTTTTCTTGGCAAGTCTTTGAGGGTAGGGAGGTAGAGGCTTAGGTAATATTGCCCTTATCTTTTTTACTATCGGTTTCGGTATGTCAATGATGTGTGATCCAATCCCAATCCATACTCAACAATGAGTGGAAGAGGTTGTTGGAAAAATAGTACCCAACTATGAGTCGGGGTCGATTTTCTCAAGGAGCTAAATGTGGGTGTTAGAGTGCACACTTGATGAGTGTAGAAGAAATAACTTAAATACCCTTCCAAACAAGATGGTTTTGCAAATTACTTCTACAAACTATACTAACAATGATTAACTAGAAAAATGAAACTAGAGATTGATTAACTATTTTTGGTTGTTTTCAAATAGGTAAAAGACCTAGGGATGTAACCTTCGCCTAGGTGTTACTCTAATGGGTTAATTACGTTAATACTTATTTTAGTGATTGAGGTGTGTTATAACTCTCAACCCTAAGTTACACACTCAATACCTCTCGGTCATAGAGTGATTTTGCCCAATTTGGCTTTCTCAAGCCCAAATGGGTATCAAGACAAATAGTTAATATGAGTTCAAGTCGGGTTTTTCCTATCTCTAGTTCAAGCCCTTTAATTAGACTAGTCAAAACCTTAAATAGCCCAATTTCTTCTTAGCCAAGTTTTCCTAGATTAGGTCCCTCTTTCTCAAGTAAAGACCAAGTCAAAAAGGCATGAATCAATGTTTGCAACCATTAATTCTAAAATTAAAGCATGAACAAGGCTAAATAACAAACACCCAATCATAAATAAGTATTATATTAATTACCCATCAGGTTTACACACTAGGGTTGGGTCACAACCCTAGTAAATATCTAGTTACTCATAGTAGAAATGGAAGAAAATAAAGAAGAAACACTAATTAAAGTCATAATACAAAATTAAAATGATAAACTAATGTGTTTTTAACCCAAATTGGTCACATATTACCAAAAGTGGTAAACTATAACGGCTACAGCTAAAATAACTACCAAACTTGACCTAAAAATGATTCTCGTCTATTTATAGTGGCCCAAAATTTGCTGACAAAAATGTCCTCCGGGAGGTTCTACGGTCGCACAATTCCATGCGCGGTCCGCACTTTGCTCGAGTATGCAGGTTGAGGGATTCTGCAGTTGCACAATTTGATCTACGGCTGTACTTCAGCTTCTACGGCCGAATAATTCCATGTGCGGTCCGCACTTCTGGCAAGGCTTCAATCTTGGTTATTTTGCACACTCTCTAAACTTTTTGAATTTTTGCAGTGCAACCATGTCTTGCGGTCGCACAAATTGTGTGCAGTTCGCACTTTTCTTCAATCAACTTCTGAGCTTCAATACCAGATCTGTGGCCGTAGAGAGAATTCTGCAGTCCGCGCTTTCTTCTGCGGCCACTGAAATACTTCTGTGGGTCGTACTTTTGGCTTGCTATGCTCCTTCTTGCCTTATGAGCCGGGACACTCTCTTTTTAGTTAGATTTCTTCATTAGAGTCCAATTCTCCAACATTCCTGCAATTTGCATACTTTCATTAGTTTTGGGAACATAAATCAACACTTTCAGACTAAAACTAAAGCAAAAAGGTACTAATAAGTGGTTAAAATTCACACTTTTCAATGTGCTACTTAGACGGGTTCACCTCCTCTTGAGTCTCTTCAACACTATTATCAATATCAATCTGAACCTCATCAATTGCTTGGACAACATTGTTTGGGTTCTTTTCTTCTTGTACCACTTAATCATCATCTACAAGTCGCCTTTCACTTGAGGTGGGTGCATTCCCGTCTCTTCCACTTCTTGTGATAACCGCCATAGCATGCCCCTTATTGTTCCCACCCTTTGGGTTCACCACCGTGTCACTTGGTAGTGCACCCTTAGGACGAGATCTTAAAGTTTGAGAGATTTGCCCCATTTGAACTTCTAGATTACAGATTGATATATTGTGTGAGGAAAGTTGGGCATTTGAATTGACATTCTTTTCCACCATTTGCTTAAACATATTCTCAATACGACCCATCTCATTGTTTGAAGAACTTGAACCATAGGAAGGATAAGGAGATGGGTTGCTCGGTTGTTGATACATTGGGGGCCTTTGAAAATTCGACCCCCGGTTGCCTTGATTGTTTCCCCAACCACTTTGATTGTTGCCTCCCCAATTTCCTTGGTTGTTACCACTCCAATTTCTTTTATTGTTGTTATTATGCCAATTTCTTTGATTTTTAGTACTCCAATTGCCTTGGTTATTTTGTGGTCGCCATTGTTGTTGATTTGAGCCTCGGAAGTTGTTTCTTTGCCCTTGAAAATTATTCACATATTGAACTTCCTCTTCTTGCTCATGATAAGAATCATCATACTCAAAACCACCATCATCTTGCACATAATTCTCTACCCGGGCTTGCATTTGTGGACCCTTAGTCCTCTTCTTGTTCACTAAAACATTAACTCCCTCCATAGCATGAACTTGCTTAGGAGCTTGCACTTGGTTAAGTTGGGCCTTTGCTAGTTGAGTCATGGTTGTTGTCAATTTGGCAATGGCTTGCCCATGGTCTTGAAACTCTTTGTGGAGGTGTATCATATTGGGATCATCTTGTGGAACATTAGCTCGAAATTTTCAAGCCGACGACGTTTCCGCCATCTCATCAAGAATCTCATGTGCCTCCGCGTAAAATGTTGTCATAAAGTTTCCACTGGCCAATTGGTTGACCACACATTGGTTCGTAGTATTAATACCATGGTAGAAAGTTTGTTAAATCATGTTGTCGGTCATATCATTGTTCGGGCACTCCTTCACCATTGTCCGATATCTCTCCCAAATCTCATACAAAGGTTCATTTGGCTCTTGCTTGAAAGCCAATATTTCATCCCTAAGAGTAGCCATGTACCCAAGAGAGAAAAACATAGCAATAAACTTCGCCGCCAACTCATCTCAAGTGTGTATTGAATGGTTCGGCAAACGGTCCAACCAATCTCAAGCTTTATACCTAGAGAGAAGGGAAAAAGACTTAGTTTCAAAACATCCTCGAAAACATTAGTTTGCTTGCTCCCCCAACATATATCCACAAAGTCCTTCAAATATTTATAGGCATTTTGACTTGGCGCACCAGTGAAAAAGGCTTGTTGCTCAAGAATAGTGAGCATCACATTGGTAATTTGAAAGTTGCCCGCCCTAATACGAGGAGTAACTATTACACTAGCATAATCTTCGTTGGGCAATATTCAGTGTTGTGCCGCTTGTGGTTGAGGTGTTGGAGGTGGGGGTGGTATAAGCGCGTTATCTTGTGGCACCTGGCCTCGTCAATTAGGTTGTGGCACTTGAGGTACCTTATCGAGTTATTCCTCCTCACCGTCCATGTCCCCATATGGCATATTTTTGAGCTCATTGTTCGCCATGTTTGTGCCTATAATTTCTTCAACAAGTTAGTAACACTGAAGGGAAAGAAGATATTTCAAAAACACACTCATATATATTGCTAACACCGTTAAAACTCCCCGGTAACAGTGCAAAAAATTGATCCACGCCAAATCCACACTCAATAGTGAGTGAAAATGGTCGTTGGAAGAATAGTACCCAACAAGAATCGGGGTCGATTTCCACATGGAGTTGAATATGGGTGTTAGGGTGTACACTTGATGAGCGTAAATGAAATAGCTCAATTACTCTTCCAAATAAGGGGTTTTGTTATCTACTTCTAAAATTTAACACTAGCAATTATCAACTAAGGAAAGAAACTAGAAGACTAGTAATTATTTTTTGTTATTTTTATCAAATGGGTAAAAGGCCTAGGGATGCAACCTTTACCTAGGTGTTAGCCTAATGGGTAAATCACGTTAATGCTTGATTTAGTGATCGGAGTGTATTATAACTCTCAACTCTAAATTACCCACTCAATACCTCTCGGTTATGGAGTGAGTTTTCCCAAATTGGCTTTCTCAAGCCCAATTGGGTATCAATTCAAATAGTTAATATGAGCTCAAATCGGGTTTTTTCTATCTCTAGTTCAAACACTTTAATTAGGCTAGCCCAAAACCTTAACTAACCTAATTTCTTGTTAGCCAAGTTTTCCTAGACTAAGTCCCTCTTTCTCAAGTAAGGACCAAGTCAAATAGGCATGAATCAATGTTTGCAACCATTAATTCTAGAAATAATGCATGAACAAGGCTAAATAATAAACACCCAATCATAAAACAAGCATTTGATTAATCACCCATAAGGTTTACACACTAGGGCTGGGTCACAACCCTAGAGAAAATCTAGCAAATAGAAATTGAAGAAAATAAAGAAGAAGAACTAATTAAAGCCATAATACAAAATTAAAATGATACAACTAGTGTTTCTTCACCCATTTATAGTGGCCCAAAATTCACTGACAAAAATTCCCTTCAAGAGGTTCTGCGGCTGCATAATTCCATATGCGGTCCGCACTATTCCTCGTTCTACAGGTGGAGTATTTTTGCATCCGCACAATTCAATCTGCGGCTACACTTCAGCTTCTGCGACTGCGCTTTTGGCAAGGCTTCACACTTGGTCATTTTGCACACTTCTCTGAACTTTTTGAATTCTTGTCAGTACGACCATGTTTTGCGGCAGCACAAATTATGTCCGGTTCCTATTTTTCCAATCATCCTCTGAGCTTCGGGCTCCAGATATACGGCCGCAGAGGTAATTCTATGGTCCGCACATTCTTCTGCAATCGCATAATTCTTTCTGTGGACCGCACTTTTGGCATGCTGCACTCCTTCTTGCTTTATGATCCGGATCACTTCTTTTTGAGTTAGATTTCTTCATTGATGTCCAATCCTCCAACATTCCTGCAATTTGCACAATTTCATTAGTTTTGAGAACAAAAATCAACACTCTCGGACTAAAACTAAAACAAGAAGGTACTAATAAGTATTTAAAATTCACACTTATCAATTGACCATTCCCTGAACCGTGCGAGCAGAGTTTGAACTTTCACCACATATTGCTGCATGCATTCCTCCTTGGTGTTGAAGATTTCATATACCTCATTTACCACCATTTGGGAATCGCATTTGATTTCAATGACCTCGGAGTCTAGTCCCCGGGCCAGTTCATGTCCTGCAATCAAAGCCTCATACTTGGCTTCATTGTTAGTCAAAGGAATAATTTTTATGGCCTGCCTCAGGGTTTCTGCCGAGGGCGTAATTAATACTACCTCGAGCCCAGACCCTTTTACGTTAGAAACTCCATCTGTGAACAAGGTCCAAACTTCTGATGTTGTTTCTGACACCATTGGTGGCCAAAGGTAGCAACCCGGGACTGAAATCGGCCACGAAGTCGGCCAAAACTTGTGATTTGATCGTAGTCCTGGGTTTATACTCGATGTTAAATTCACTAATTTCAACTGTCCACTTGGCCAGTCGACCTGACAATTCAGGTTTGTGAAGGACATTCCGCAGGGGAAAAGTTGTCACCACGACTATCGAGTGACATTGAAAGTAAGGCCTAAGCTTTCGAGCGGCTACCACGAGAGATAAGGCCAATTTTTCGAGGTGCGGGTAATGCGTTTCTGCTCCCGTTAAAATTTTTCTAACATAATATATAGGAGATTGTGTACCTCTATCTTCTCGGACTAGAACGACACTTACCGTTGCCTCCAAAACCGCTAAGTAAATTAGCAAATATTCACCTTCCTCCGGTTTTGATAGTAACAGAGGGCTTGATAAATACCTTTTCATGTCTTTTAGGGCATGTTGGCATTCAGGAGTCTATTCGAAGTTCTTCTTCTTCTTCATATGTGAGAAGAAGTGATGGCATTTTTTTGAGGACCGGGAAATGAACCTGCTTAGAGTGGCCAGTCTTCCGGTTAGCCTTTGAACTTCTTTCACGTTTGTTAGCTGGTCTGGAATGTCTTTGATGGCTTTAATTTTGTCGAGATTGACTTTGATCCCCCTTTGTGACACCGGGAAACCTAAAAACTTACCAGAGCTAACTCCAAACGCACACTTTTCGGAGTTAAGTTTCATGTTGTGCTTCCTTTAGATATCAAAGGTTTCTTGGAGGTGTTTCAAATGGTCACCTACGTTCAAAGACTTAATCATCATATCATCTATGTAAACTTTCATTATTTTCCCTATTTGCTTTTCGAACATTTTGTTCACGAGCCTTTGATAAGTGGCTCCGACATTCTTAAGCCCGAAGGGCATTATATTGTAGCAATATATGCCAAAGTTCATTATGAACGAAGTTTTTTCGTGATCCTTCGGGTTCATTTTGAACTGGTTGTACGCAGAATAGGCATCGAGAAAACTCATCAACTCGTGCCCGGCCATTGCGTCAATCATTTGATCAATGTTTGGCAATGGGAACGAGTCTTTTAGGCACGCCTTATTCAGATCCTTATAATCTACGCATATGCAAAATTTATTATTCTTTTTTGGAACTATTACAACGTTAGCTAGCCAGTCGGGATACTTTATCTCCCGGATTGAACCGATATCGAGCAATTGAGTTACCTCTTCTTTGACAAACCTATTTCTGACCTCGACGATCAGGTGCTTTTTTTGCCTTACCGGAGGGATACTGGGGTCGAGGCTTAACTTGTGTACGACCACCTCTAGCGGGATACCTGTCATATCCGCACGCGACCATGCAAAACAATAAAAATTAGTTTTAAGAAATTCTATAAATCTTGACCTGAGCTCGGGATTTAATCTTGTCCCCAAGTGGAACTTCCTCTCTAGGAATTTTTCGAACAATGCCACTTGTTCGAGTTTTTCCATCGTGGATTTGGTTGCGTTTGTTTTTTCCGGTACCTGGAAATACCTCGGTACCTAGTAGGATTCCGACGACTTCTCCCCTTTGTCTTCTTCATTTGGTTCGAGAGCGGGCGTCGATTCATGTAAATATTATACCGCGTGTTTCTTCCCTTTATTGCTAGAAATCGATATTGCGTTCATCTCCTTTGTCGATGGTTGATCTTCTCTTACTTGTTTGATTCCCTCTGGAGTTGGGAATTTCAGAAGTTGGTGATATGTTAATGGCACGATCTTTATCTTGTGTAACCACAGTCTACCAAGAATTATGTTGTAGCCCATGTCGCAATATACTACTTCAAACAAGGTAGTCTTTATGACCCCATCAGCATTCGTGGGCAGCAGGATCTCCCCTCGAGTTATCACACTTGCTAAGTTAAACCCAGCGAGGAGCTTTGTGGACGAAATGATGCTTCCGGTTAGCTTGGCTTACTCCAGCACTCTCCATTGAATGATATTGGCTGAACTTCCTGGGTCCACCAAAACACGTTTAATCTTAAAATCTAAAACATTAAGGAAAATTACCAGGGCATCATTGTGCGGTAGTAGAAGTCCATCAGCATCCTCTTCTGTGAATGTGATGTCGTCCTCGGTGACTTCCCGAAGTCTCTTGCTATGAGTTACCGACACCTTTGTCTTTTTTGCTTTCGAGAAGGTCTCACCGTTGATCTCGTTTCCCCCGAAAATCATATTGATGGTTTGTTGGGGAGGTTCCTCACCTATCTTCGAGGGCTCTGTGTTATCCTGGTTGCAGTCGTAATTATTATTGGCCCGGTCTCTTAAGAACTCTCTCAGGTGGCTATTTTTCAACATCGGCACCTCCTCGCGCAGATGCAGGCAGTCTCCAGTCTGGTGGCTTTTAGTCCCATGATACTCACACCATAGATTAGTATCCCCTTGGTTGGGATCAGATCTCATCAGCCTCGGGAATCGTACTTCCTTAATATTCCACATCGTCGATACCAGCTCCACTATGCTGATATTGCAATTATACTCGAATAGTTTGGGATAGGTGGAATCCCGGGAACCTGATACCTCTTTGTCTTGCAATGACCTGTTATTCCGGCCGCGGTCAGTTCTTCTATCGAAAGCGAATCTGTCCACTGACCAAAAACCTCTGTCGCGTCCTTCGGCCCTTTCGTAGGGCAGAAATCGACCCTTAGAAGATCGTCGACCTACGTAAAAATCATCCTTCGACTTATCCTTGTTCTTTTCTCGATCCCGACCCTTGGTTGATGCCGGAAAACTGAGCTGGTCGTCTTCTATTCTTATCTTTGATTCATGACAGTTGTGGACATCTACCCATGTAGTTTCTTGGAACTCAAGTGGGATTTCTTTTAGTTTTTGGGAGGCGTCGGAGCTCCTCGGGTATAACCCTTTAGTGAATGCCTCAGCCGCTCATTCATCCGGCACAGTCAGTAGTAACATCTTTTCTTTCTGAAACCTGGTCATGAACTCCCTTAGCAATTTAGACTCTCCTTGTGCAATACTAAATATGTCGGCCTTACGAGCACGTACCTTCTTGGCCCCGGCATGGGCCTTGATGAAAGAATCTACGAGCATCTTGAAGGAATCTATTGAGTGCTCGGGTAAAAGTAAATAGCAAGTCAAAGCCCCCTTCATGAGGGTTTCTCCGAACTTCTTCAGTAGTACCAACTCAATCTCGTGTGGAGCTAAGTCATTTCCTTTCAACGCTGTTGTATAAGTGGTAATATGCTCCTTAGGATCTGAAGTCCCATCATACTTTAGTACGTTTGGCATTTTTAACCGCTTCGGAATCAACTCTGGTGCTGCGCTCAGTTTGAACGTCAACTGGTGTATTTCATTGAGTCCGGGCCCTTCAGCACTGATGGTGCGCCCGAAATTTGGTCCATTCGGGCATTTATTTCCCTCATAAATCGCATGAGCTCGATTTTGAAAGGATCATTACTGCTATTGTTACCAGATCTGCTGCCGACCCCCCGGCCTTGTCAAAGCCGACCTCACCCCTCGGGGTGTTGTTATCTACCCTTTGCGCTATTTGATTTGCGGGAGCATCGGGAGGAACTGGACCTCTTCCATTTGCGTTGTTAGAAGCGCCCGACAACACTTGCCTCAATTCTGTTATGGCCGTGACTTGCCATAATAGATGGACCTTGATAGCCTTTTGTTGTTCCTTCAGGATCCTCACCGTTTCCACAACGTGCTCGTCTTCAGCATCATCAGGAGTCGCTTCCCGTACTTGTCAGGGATACTGCCCGCCATGAACCGACGTGGCTACGTCCTCCTCATTACGGGTGTTGTTGATTGAATCCTCGTGTTGAGGCAGATTTTCCTGTGCCTCAATGTTGTGTACGATGTTGACATCGTTATCTGCCATCTTAACGATTTTTGCTAAGAAACAAAGAATCAAATATATTAGTGATGGACGCGAGGATCAACTCAATTACGCAACTGTCTAACCAAGCTGTTTACCCGTAAAATAGTTCAGTTAAATTTATAGCATGGTTTATAGACAAGCGAATCGATTTGATCCCAAAATAATAAATAAAATAAATAAAATATAAGACTTAGCATTGAAAACGAGATAAATAGTATATAGCTTGGTTCCGAGGGAAGGCTTCCGAATGCAGCAAATAAGAGTATCATAAGTAGAAAATAAAGTATTATTTAGCTTGAAATAATGTGTAGCATAAAATTCGTCCCTTACAATGGCTGTTGAAGTCACTATTTATAGTTATACCTAGAGAACATGGTCTTAGAATCAAGGCCCTCTTAAATGACAGTAATGGGGCCATTGATAAATATATAATGGCAGGCTATGAATGCCAAAACTATCTGTAACGGATTGCGTATTTAATACTGAGGAATATTATTCATTGAATGTCATCTGGTGGCAAATATTCGTTTGCCCTCGTTAAAAATATTCCCTTCGGGGTCTGCCGGTGCCAACCGAAGCTATTGTCCTCGGTCTTGGTTTCCACTCACTTCGTCTTCCGTCTGTTTCTGGTTCCACATATAATTCTATCATTCGAGTGTTTAATGTGAACCAATTTTACCATGTACACTACTTCAGGTATTGTTTAATTTAATGAAAACAAACATAATACATTTTAGTGTGCTAATTCTTACTTACCATTTCATTTTCGGTTAGGCCATTTGATAAGTCATTGCTAATATATTTGATGGTACAATCTCTTATTTGAGTATATTTAGCTTAGATATGCATTTGCAATTTTTAGTCTACCCATTACTTTATGAATATATTTAAGGCATATGAGGAAAAAGAGTTAACATACACATGTTAGATAATATGAAAGCACTGTGATATATCATTTCATGTTTCTCGAAAATTTTTGTCTTGGAATACTAACTAATTTTCTCAACGATTAAATTTTCGTTTATTCTGCTATCGTAACTAGTTTTGTAAGTCTTTGTACTTCACAACTAGAAAAGCAGAAGCATGAATTTTATCATTAAATTTTAGTGCCATACATATAAGTTAATCACAATGATATCTTATATATACAGAAACTTATATTTGCATGAATAGCAATAGCAAACGTGTATTTACATCAATATATCGTTCGGATATACTAAACTAATATGTTTCTGATTTATTGGCATTCAAAAAGTTATTTTTAGTTGCTCTTATTATTTCTAATTCATTTTTTTATGATAACTTTCACTATGTCAAATTTGTTAAAACTTGAATTTGTGGCACTTGACATCTCTGGAAAGAACTATTTATCATGGGTTCTCGATGTTGAAATTCATTTAGACGCAAAAGGTCTTGGTGATACCATTACTCAAGGTAATGAGGTATCAAGTCAGGACAAAGCGAAGGCTATGATTTTCCTTCGTTATCATCTAGATGAAGGATTGAAAGTTGAATATCTGACAGTGAAAGATCCACTTGAATTGTGGACTGGTTTGAAGGAAAGGTATGACCACCTTAAGGCAACGGTATTGCCAAGGGCTCGTTATAAGTGGATACACTTACGGTTGCAATATTTTAAGATCGTAAGCGAATATAACTCTGTTGTATTTAGAATAAATTTTCAATTAAAATTATGTGGCGAAGCTATAAATGATGAGGACTTGTTGGAAAAGACTCTTACAACTTTTCATTCCTCAAATACGGTGTTACAGCAACAATACCGTGAAAGGGGTTTCAAAAAATATTCTGAATTGATCCCATACCTTCTAGTGGCTGAGCAACATAATATCCTTTGATGAAAAATTATGAGGCCTGTCCCGCTGGATCCGCTCCATTTGCTCAAGCGAATGTGCTACCAACACGTGATAAGTTTGAAAGAAAATAAAATAATTATCGGGGCCATATGAATGTACATGGGTGTGACAAAGGACAATATAATAATTGTCATCGTGGTGATCATTATTAACGGGAGAACAATATGGATTCTCAAAATAATCCATCAAAAGGCAAAGGCAATAGCTGCCATAGATGTGGTATGAAAGGTCACTGGAAATATGAATTTCGCGCGCTTGAATATTTTGTCAGGCTTTATCAAAACTCCACCAAAAGAAAGACCAATAATGTTAGAGCCTCTTCTGCTAGTACCCCGGTGGAGTCGCACTTGACTTTTCGAAATGATGCTGAGGCAGGGCCTTCAAACAAATATGATGATAATGCCGAGGCAAATCATGCTTCTGAAGGTGATAATTTTGAAGACCTCAATGATATTACTCATTTGTAAGTTGGAGACTTCTTTGGGGATCAAAACTGAAGTTTATTCATTTTCATGGGAGTACAATTATGTTGTTGCTTTTATATATGTGTTTTAATTGTCTTGTTCTTTCTTAAATTATTTTAATTTTCAATGTACCTTAAGTTATCTTATGGTGTTGTTAAATTTTTTTCGTATTTCTTATGATGTACTTTTGTTTTATGAAGAAAAATAAAATTTTCCAGTTTTCAGTTGGATCCAAGATGAGTAATAAAGATATATACCTTCGGGATAGTGCTACAACACACTATACTAAGAGAAAATAAATATTTCTCTTATTTGGTTATGAAAAAGGCCTATGTGAATATAATATCAGCTAGTACAAAACTAATTAAGGGCTTTGGAAGAATGACTATATTACTATCTGGTGGAACAATATTAGGTATAAATAATGTCTTATATTGTAGTAAGTCTCAAAAAAACTTGTTGAGTTTCAAAGCTATTCACCAAAATAGCTACCATGTGGAGACTGCCAACGAAGGAAATGTTCAATATCTTTATATTACTATAATAAAAGCAGAAAAAAGATATATACACGAAAAGTTACCTGTATTTTCCTTTGGCTTGTACCACACAAGTATTAGTGTGGTTGAATCACATGCCATAGTAAACAAGAAGTTTACTGGTTCTAATGATTTTATCATTTGGCATGACCGGTTGGGCCATCCCGGTTCTAATATGATACGCAAAATAATTGAGAATTCACATGGGCACACATTGAAGAATCAGAAGATTCTTCAATTTAAAGAATTCTATTGTGCTGCTTGTTCTCAAGGAAAATTGGTTATTAGACCATCAGCAACATAGTTTGGGGTTGAATCCCACGTATTTCTAGAACGTATATAGGGAGATATATATGGGCCCATACACCCTCCATGTGGACCATTCGAGTATTATATGATTTTGATATATGCATCTACAAGATGGTCACATGTGTGCTTATTATCAACTCACAATATGGCATTTGCGAGATTGTTGACTCAAATAATAAGGTTAAGAGCACAATTTCCAGATTATGCAATTAAGACAATTCGTCTTGATAATGCTGGTGAGTTTACATCCCAAGACTTTAATGACTATTGTATATCAACTTGGATAACAATTGAGCATCCAGTTGCTCATGTTCGTACTCAAAATGATCTAGTTAAATCATTGATCAAACGTCTCCAAATGATTGCTAGACCAATGCTTATGAGAACAAAACTTCCCGTTTCAGTATGGGGTCATGCTATTTTGCATGCAGTAACACTTGTGCGGATAAGGCCCACAAGTTATCATAAAGTCTCCCAATTACAATTGGCTTTTAGTTAGGAGCCAAATATTTTCTATTTTAGAATTTTTGATTGTGCGGTATATGTTCCAATTACTCCCCCACAACTCACAAAGATGGGTCCCCAAAGAAGGTTGGGGATATATGATAGGTATGAATCTCCTTCTATTATAAAATATTTAGAACATATGACTGGAGATTTATTTACGGCAAGATTTGCTGATTACCATTTTGATGAATTAGTATACCCAACATTAGGGGGAGAAAATAAGCAACTAAAAAAGGAGATAGATTGAAAGAAATTATCACTATCTCATTTGGATCCTCGAACAAATCAATGCGAACAAGAGGTTCAAAAGATAATTTATTTGTAAAATATTACAAATCAACTGCCAGATGTATTTACTGACCAACCAAGGGTTACTCACATATCCCAACTGCTAATCCTCCAATTCGAGTTGATATCCCGATAGGACAATCAATTAATGCAAATGAGTCTAAGCCATGCTTGAAACGTGATAGACCAGGTTCCAACGACAAAATCCTCAAAGGTGAAAATGAGCAAATGATCAAGGTGATCGGTAGTGGCTCAGGAGGAGCCCCCAGACATAACAAATGATAAGACCTCAAGGAAGGTCCAGGTACCTGAAAATAATGAGAATGTAGAGATCTCAATAAGTTATCTCTATAGGAAAAAGGTTGAAACAAAATGATATTGTTGTTGATAATATTTTTGTGTATAATGTTGTTGTTGAAATAATGCAATAAGATGAAGATCTCGAATCAAAATCTGTTGATGAATGTAGACTGAGAAATAATTGACCAAAATGGAAAGAAGCTATCTAGTTACTTAAAAAAGGGGAAGTCTTCGGACCAAGTTCGAACACCTGAAGATATAAAGCCAGTAGGGTACAAACGGGTTTTCTGTGTGAAAATGAAATGACAAAAATGAAGTTGTTAGATATAAAGAGTGACTTGTGGCACAAGGGTTTTTGCAAAGGCCTCACATTGATTATATAGAGACATATTCTCTTGTGATGGATGCTATCACCTTCAGGTATCTCATAAATATGGCAGTGTATGAAAAACTTGATATGCGTCTAATGGATGTTGTCATAGCCTATTTGTATGGATCATTAGACAACGGAATTTTAATAAAAATACCTGAGGGATTTAAAGTGCCTGAAACATATAAAAGTTTTCGTGAAATTTGTTTAATAAAGCTTCAAAAATCCTTATACGGATTGAAACAATTAGGTCGTATGTGGTACAATCGTCTGAGTGAATACTTGTTGAAAGAATGGTACAAGAATGATCCAATTTGTCCTTGTGTCTTTATAAAAAGGTCTGGATCTGAATTTGTTATAATCGTTGTGTATGTTGATGATTTAAATATCATTGGAACTTCTGGAGAGCTTCCGAAAGCAGTAGCTGTTTGAAGAGAGAATTTGAAATGAAAGATCTTGGAAAGACAAAATTTTGTTTTGGTCTACAAATTGAGTATATGAAAGATGGAATATTTGTCCATCAATCAACATACACCGAAAATATTTATAACCGATTCTATATGGATAAAGCACATCCATTGAGTACCCCCAATGGTTATGAGATCACTTCATATAAAGAAAGATCCATTCTGACCTCATGAAAATGATTAACAGCTTCTTGGTTCCGAAGTACCATATCTTAGTACAATCGGAACATTAATGTATAATGTTTTATACTTCAATATCACACGGGGGGAGGGGGTGATTTGTGTGGTGCACTGAATTATCGATGGACCTAATTCTTCTATGCGTTTCTTACACTACAGTTGCGGAATAAATAATGCAGAAAGTAAATAACACAAGAATTTTTACGTGAAAAACACCCGGCTCAAAATGTGAAAAACCACGACGTATTACCCAGTAAAATTTTTCCCAAATACTTCACTACAACTCTGAGCCAACGACAAAGTTTACAAACTCTTGCAAACCTAAGGATTAACTCTAACCCTTGTAGCAACCAACCATAGGCTATTGCGACTGCTTCAAGATAAATCTAACTTGAACAATACAACTCGAGTTTACAACCTCTTTAAAAACTAATGATTAACTCTAACCCTTATGGCAACACACCACAAGTTGTCGCGACTACTTCAAGTTAACTCTAACCTGAATAATATAACTGAGGTACCTAGTACAAGTTGCTTCTAAGAAAGCTGAAAGGCACAACTCAAAATGCCTGCTACACTTTGAACTAGAAATAAAGAAAGACACATAAAACTCTTTATGGAATTGGTTCTTCAATTTGGTTCGTGTAGCTTCAGGATCGCACTTTTAAAACTCACAGGAATTGCTCACAAAATGCCTTGATATTTTGCTCTCAATTCCTGATTAACTTCAGTATATGTGCATCACCTGTATAGGAGAACAAACTAATATATATAAAGTTAGTAGAATAGGAAATAGTTAGAGTTCTAATGCTATACTCTTCTTTGGTAGAAGAGTTCTAGTTATCTTCAACTTCTAACTCCTTCCTTATCTTGAATAGAGTTCTCTTTACGTAAGGAGTCCTGCTCCTTATCAATTATGCAACCTTTTCGTTTAGGGAATATCAGATATAATCACTTATACTTATCCCTTTCACGTGTATGCCTTTTACTTATTTCTGTCAGTCACATGTGTATGCTGTCCATGGACCTGGTTCATGCATGTGTTCCTTTGCCAATCATCAAAACTAAAATTGCTCAGGTCAACAAATTTCCCATTTTTGATGATGACAAACTTTGTGCTTTTCAAACGCATGGAACCTTTTTCATCTTAACTCAACATCAAACACAATGTCAGAACACTTTCCATTTAACGTCACTAATCATCAAGGACCAGGTTCATTAGGTTATAAACATCACAGTCCAAAGCAAAAACACAACCTATCTTCCCTTTTTTGGCATCATCGAAAAGTTGCATAATTAAGCCAAGTAACCAGATTTTAGTAGATATCACTCATGGCCACTGGGGCTACTTCAAATACAATCATGGATTCAATTTTCTCTTTATCAATCTAAGGATATTAGCCGTCTAAGAAATACCAACAAACAATTAGAGTAAAAGCAGTTAATTTTATTGATTGATAAGATCCTACCACAAAGCATAAGAAAAAAATAAAAATATAGAACCATGAGCAAAAAACAGAGAAATCTCACTTGGGTCACTGGTCACAACTGGGCTATGAAGGATTTAGGACTGGGAAAGACCAGATTCTTGGTTATTGGCTTGAAAGAGTTTCAACATATCTTGAAGAATACCATCATTCTTCTCCTTTTACTTTGCAAGTTCACATTTGAGATAGTCTCTCTAACCCTCTACTTGGGCTAACCTAGTCTTCAATCGTTCAATCTCAACATCCTTAACCATTTTCTTTCACTATTTGAGCCTTCTTGCTCCTTTTAGTATACGTGGCTGTTTTAGTCACAACTGAACCCTCTGCCACAACCTTTGTTTCTTGAGAATTCTTTTGAGAAGTCTTTCTCTTTTTGGCACTAGGTGAGGGTACTTCCACATCTTTATCTTCATCCTCATAAACCAAGTTCATCTCCTCAATCTGGACTACTCCACTTGGCTTACTAGTTTTTTTTTCGAAGTGATTTTCTTGGCACTCTCAGCTAAGGCCTTTTTACATTGGCTTTACTCTACTTCTTCTAGCTCCTTGTAATTCTTCCTCTTGTGGGAGGAGCTGCTACAGGGATAGAAGGAGCACTCTTTCTCTTAGTGCCACCCATGCCCATTCCTACAGCCTTTCTAACTTTGCTCTTCTTCTTTTGATTATAACTATCTGACACCTTTTGCAGCAGAGCATGAAGAGGCTCTTGTCTATTTTTAGCAAGAGAAGGAATTGGTTCATGAAACCGTTTTTTAACCTATCCAGCCCCTCTGCTGCACTTCAATCACAAGAACCATCACTTATCTCTTGTGATTCTATCCCCATACTTTCCTCTATAGACTCCTCATTATCACTAATCTCTTCACTCCATACAATCATTGCTCCAGCTTCTTCAGTCAAACCTGTAATGACCTGACCAGTCATTTTGAGCTCCAATGCATCGTTTGGTGGTTTGAGGTATTGAGTAGCTTCACTTCAGGTATTACGACTTGTACGTATGGTCGGAATTAAATTTTGGAATGTTCGAAGTTGATTTGGAAAGAGAATTCTAATTTCGGAAGCCTGAAGTTGGAGGAATTGACTAAAGTGTGATTTTTTAATAAACGGCCTCAGAACTGGGATTTAAAGGTTCCAACAGATTCGTATGATGATATTGGACTTGGGCGTATGTCCGGATCAGGTTTTTTGGATGACCTAGGAGCGTTTCGGCGCCTATTGTAGAAGTTGGCATTTTGGAAGAATTTCATAAATTTGGATTGAAGTATATTTCAATGTTATCAATGTCCGTTTGGGATTTTGAATCTGGGAATAGCTTCGTATGGTGGTTTTAGTATTCTGAGCATGCCCGAAAGTGGATTCGGAGGTCCATAGGTCATTTTGGGGTCATTTGGCAGAAGTTAGAAATCTGAAGGTTTATGAGAAGTTTGATCGGGAGTGGAATTTTTGATATCGGGGTCAGAATCCGATTTCGGGAGTTAGAGTAGGTCCATAATGTCGAATGTGACTTGTGTTCAAAATTTGAGGTCAATCAGACATAATTTGATGGGTTTCGGCATCGAATGTAGAAATTTGAAGTTCTAAAGTTCATTAAGTTTGAATTGGAATGCGATTTATGATTTTGATATTGTTTGATGTGATTTGAGGCCTCGAGCAGATCCGCGTTATATTATGGGACTGGTTTGTGTGACTTGGATGGGGTCCCGGGGGCCTCGGGTGTGTTTCGGGGTGGTTTTGGATCAATTCGGGTTGTTTTGGCTGTTGCTGTTGTTGGTTCTGATGTTGTCCTTCGCGAACGCGAAGGGATGATTTTTGGGATGCTGATGGTTGTTCATCGCGAATGCGGCACGGGGGTCGCGAACACAGACGAGGGTCTGGTACAGCCTACGCGAACGCGGGAGAGCTGCCGCGAACGTATAGAAGGAAGAGAGAGCGGGGCCTGCACCAGTTGGCCTTCGCGAACGCGACTGGTGGAACACGAACGAGAAGGGTGGTGGTCTCAAATGATCGCGAATGCGACCAGGATGACGTGAATGCGAAGAGGAAATTTGGAGGCACTGTTTCTTTGGCCTTCGCGATCGCGATGGTCTTTCCGTGATCGCGAAGAAGGGCAGACCTGGGCAGTGAAGTTTTAAAGACGGGATTTGGCCATTTTCCTCCATTTTTCATTTGGATGGGCGATTTTTGGAGCTCTTGGAAGGGAGATTTTTGTCATCTATGTCAAGGTAATTGATTCCCACCTATTGCAAGTTAAATACTTGGATTATATATAGATTTTAACATTGAAATTCATGAAAAAATAGTGGAGATTTGGGGTTTTGGTAGAAAACCTAGAAATTGGTATTTTTGGATTTTTGATCACGAATTTGGGCATGGAATTGAGAATAAATTATATATTTGGGTTCGTGATGCTATGGATAATTTTTATCTTCGAAAGATTTCGGAATCCGTGCACGTGGGCCCGAGGGTGATTTTATCGACTTTTCGAACGAAGTTGGAAATTGTTGTAAATTGAATTATAATGAGTATTAGAGTATATATTTATGGGTTTGCATATTATTGACTAGTTTTGGAGCGTTGGCATCGGTTTGAGTTGTTGGAAAGGTTTGGGAGCCGGTTGTGGAATTTTGGAGCGAGGTAAGTCTCCTTTCTAACATTGTAAGAGGGAATTAACCCCATAGGTGAATTAAATTATTATGTGCTTCTATTTTTGGGAGCTACGTACGCACGAGGTGACGAGAGTCCATGCATAGCTACTATTATGCTTATGTCCGGGTAGTCTAGGATCCATATCATGTTATACTTGCGATGTTTGCCCCCTACTTGTTAATTTAATTGTTTAAAATATTTAGAAACTCGATAAAGGAATTGTAAAAAGGTTAAACTTCATTTACTTGATCGTTAAATGGGAATTTGTAATTCTTGGAATATTTTCCCCTTAATAAATCTTGAATTGGTTGTTTAATGTATTTTTTCTCTTTTGTGGAGCGGGCCGAACGCCTCGGTAGCAGATAGATGCATCTATGGTTCTCGTCGTTCGATCCTCGGCAGTGCACAGTTTAAATATTTATGTTGGATCGGGCCTTACGGCCTCGACATGATTTGCGCATGATTGATTTGGTTGCTTTGAAATTTATGATAATTGATATTGCTTCATTGGCCTGAAATACAAAATGATAAACGATGAAAACTAAATTTGGAGATTTCTTATTAACAAAAGAATTGTTTACTTATTTCATGATATTAAGCTTATAGTCGTTCTACGTAATTTATGCTTAATTATATCATTGGTATTTTATTTATAGCCCATAGTAAGTGTCGGAGTCGACCCCTCGTCACTACTTCTTCGAGGTTAGGCGGGATACTTACTGGGTACGTGTTGATTTACGTACTCATACTACACTTGCTGTACATTTTTGTGCAGGTACATATATGTCTAGTGACCTTGTGAGCGCAGAGGCGCGATTATTGCGGGGAATTAGGTGAGATGCATTCTATACTACGTTCCGCAGCCAGCAGATTCTCCTTCAAAGTATTTATATTTCTTCTGTCCAAATTTATATTCCGGACAAATGTTGTATTTTATTTTATATCCCTAGCTGAGACTCATGCACTTGTGACACTGGATTTTGGGGTGATTATGGGTTGTCCTGTATTGAAATTGTTAAAAATATTATTATTTACTTTATAAATTCTATTTTTTACTATTTAATTGAAGGAAATATGATTTCAAAAATATTAAAATGAGAACCAAATTAAGTATTTATTTTTGGCTTGCCTGACATCGGTGTCTAACGCCATCACGACCTTTAATGGATTTTGGGTCGTGATAAAATCAACAAGAGTGGGTGAAGGAGCTCCAACCACTCTTTATTATCCCTTTCCCCTCACGTCTACTTCAACACCCTTGATCTCTTTTTATTTTTATTTTTCATTTTTACCACCAATGTATTCAATAACAACATTTCCCTTTTCAATATCAGCCTTAGACCCACCCAAAACAAACTGATTCTCAAGATTTTCTGCAATTCAGAACCAAACTCAATGATGGGAAACTTAGAGGGTTACCTGTTCAGTTTCAGAAGAAACTGGTTCTCCCCCCTCAGTCGCAGACCAGATCATCAAAATTTTGTGGTTCTTCTGCTTGACTGGCTTATAGTTTCTCATTCAACTTCTTGGCTTGTTCTTTGCTTGCTCTTATTTTTCGTATAATCATTTTGATATGCTTTTTTTCTTGGGGATTTGGGTAGTTAAAAGTGTGGATGAAGGTTCTTTGGATGGTGAGGAATTTTTTTTAGAGTTTTTGGGATTCTCATGGGTATTTGCCATTTGATCAGTTCAGAAACTTGAGAGAAATGGAAATAATTTTTGAGGTTTTGGATATTTTGATCTTTCAAAAAAATTTGAGATAAGAGGGTAAGGTCAGATCAATTTTAATAGGGAAAGGTTGAATGTATGACAACACCTTTTTGAAGTCTAGAAGTCTAATCACATTGGAAGTTTCAGTTTGAAAAGACGTTGGACTCTTCCCCAAATATTTCTGCAATTATGGCGAGTGAGACTCTTGGTGAAACTGGTTCGTTTGTAACTAATTGGTTCAAAAGTAGTTTGGGATAAAGTGAGTCTCTTTTCAGTTCATGATCCATATGCAGTTATTTCAAATTATGCAGAGTGTAGAATACATACCTTATAAGCTCGATGAACCAGGTTCTTCACTGAAAGTTCTCTTGCGTAAGACTGATTGTTTTCAAGAAAATAAGGATAATATCATTAGACATCAGTGAGACATTTTAGTACATGGCACAAGAGTATACTAATAAAAGCATGAGACTGAGCAATATCTAATCTAATTATTCGCAAAATTCACAAATTATCTAACCAATCATTGAGTTAGAACCGGTTTCTTTTAGGTGATCTTAATCATCCCTAATTCTAACATGTTCCTTTCAAAGTGATCCCTACTCAAAGCTTTTATAAAGATGCTAGCAATTTCCTTATTAGTAGCACAAAATTTCACAGTGATCAAATACTTCTCAAAATTATCCCTTTGAAAACGATGCCTAACATCTATATGCTTAGATGTTTTGTGATAGACCGAGTTCTGAGTCATACTGATTGCACTAGTATTTTCACAAAAATATGGATACAACCTACATCAATTTCAAAGTCCATTAATTATTGTTTAATCCGCAATAATTGAGTACAACATGAGGCAACAACCACATTCTCAGCTTCAACAGTAGATAAGGTCACAAAATTTGCTTTCCGGTGCCCCAAGATACAAGACATGTGCCAAGAAAATGTGACATACATGAAGTGATTTTTCTATCCACAAGAAAACTTGCATAATCAACATCAGCATATCCCACTAAGTTGATACTACTACTTTTTGGATACCATATGCAGAGATCAGTGGTGCCTTTTAGGTATCTCAAGATCTTCTTGACAGTAGTTAAGTGAGACTCATTTGGATTTTTTTGGAATATAGCACAAAGGTCTACACTGAAAACAGTGTCAGGTCTACTAGCAGTGAGATATAACAAAGATCCAATCATTCCCCTATACATTTTCTTATCAACAGATGAACCAGGTCCATCAAAATCTAATTTCGTGGCTATTACAATAGGAGTGTCAATTTACTTGAATGTTCCTTCCTGGTTTGAGGATCAGTTCCTCTCTGTTCAGTTCCCCCTGTCAGGTTGACCTGTTCAGTTACCCCTGTTAGGTTGCCCCTGGGTGGAAGGACCTGTTTCATCACATGTTCCTTCCTCTGGTACAACTTCAGGCTGGGATGTAGTTTCATTTGAGTTTCTTACCAGCCCAATTGCTTCATCATCTTGTTCCTGCCTCTCAGAAAGAATGTTAGTTTCATCAAAATAACATGTACACTTTTTTCTACACACATAGTTCTTTTGTTATAAATCTTATAAGCTTTACTATGTGAAGAATATCTCAAGAATACTCCCTCATCACTTCTAGGATCAAACTTACCTGTGGAGTCTTTTCTATTATTGTGCACAAAGCACTTGCATCCAAATGCCCTAAGGTGTGATATATTTGGCTTTATCCCTTTGAGTAACTCATAGGGAGTCTTCTAAACAAGAGGTCTAGTCATGCACATATTTATGATGTAGCATGCAGTGTTCACAGCTTCTGCCCAGAAACTATGGGGCAATTTACTAGCAAGTAGCATAGTCCTAGCCATTTCCTCAAATGTCCTATTCTTTCTTTAAACAACTCCATTTGGTTGTGGAGTCCTAGGAGCAAAAAAGTTATGATCTATGCCATGCTCATCACAAAATTCAACAAATTTAGCATTTTCAAATTCAGTGCCATGATAAGACCTAATTGATGCAAGTTGATTACCTAGTTGTTTCTGAGTTTTTCTAATAAATGAAGTGAACATGTCAAATGCTTCATCTTTAGATGTTAAGAACAGTATCCAAGTAAACCTAGAGTAATCATCAACAAGCACCATAACATATCTCTTACCACCTCTGCTCAATGTTCTCATTGGTCCACAAAGATCCATATAGATCAGTTTCATCGTCCTGGTAGTACTTACCATTTTCTTGCTTTTGAAAGAGGATCTTACCTGCTTCCCCCTTGCACACACTTCACAAACTTTATCTTCCTTGAACTTAATGTTAGAAAACCCTATCACCAAGTCCTTAGAGACTAGTTAGGAAACCATATCTGAAAGTGTGGACAGATCCACCACATATATGTTATTCAATCTTTTTCCCTGCAAAACTATCTTATCAGCAGTAAGATTAATCACAAAGCATTTTGTAGAGATGAAGGCTACCATGTTACCTCTATCACACCATTGTGATACACTTATTAGACTGTACTTCATTCCATCTATCAAGTAGACATTCTCAATAGAGTGATAATCAAACTTACCTACCTTTCAAACCCCCAATGATTTCACCTTTCTTTCCATGTTTAAAGGAGACATTACCTCTTTTAAGGTCCCCAAGTGAAAGAAACTGGTTCTTGCTTCCTATCATATGCTTTGAACAACCACTATCCATGTACTGTATTTGGCTGTTCCCCTTCACTTGGACCTGCAAAAAGAAATTAGGGGTTAGTCTTAGGAACCCAAACTAGTTTGGGTCCCTTTCTATAGGCAAAAGGATAAATCAAATTCTTTTTAGCCCAACTTGGCAGCCTATTTTTCTCTAGAACAAAATTTCTGTTCTTTTGACTTGCCTTCTCTTTTGCAGTGCATTCACTCTTATAGTGACCAGTATTACCACAATGTGTGTAAATCTTGTTCTTAGTGTGAGGTACTTGCTTTTGGGATCCCACTTAGGTGTAGAGTTCCCAAAGCCAATTCTATTTCTATTGCTACCATGGTGTTCTTGTAGCCATGAAAGTGCATTAAAAGACATGCTGCATTTACATGTTCTGTCTAGATCATGCTTAACCATAGTCAAGTCCTCTTTCAAAACTCTTACCAGTTCATCCCTTTTGTATAGCTCATCTTTTACCTTTCCTAAATCTTCTTCTAGGTTGAGTTGTATATCGCTAGCTATCTCTTTTCCTGTCCCTAACTTTAACATTATATTTTCAGATTTAAGTTCTAAGACAGTTGTATCAAGTGCATAAACCTGGTTCTTCAAAGAAGTATTTTCCCTTTCAGTTTTACAAGTTTTTATTTCCAGTTTTTACATTATGCTTTTAAAAACTTACACTCTTTTGACACCTATTCTTTTTCAGAACTTATATTCTTAGATTTATCAATTAAAGTTAGCAACAGTTCTGATAGTCCATCTTTAGAAAGGAATTTAATTTTATCCTTTAGGTCCAGAAAAATTATCTTAGATTCTTCATCAGGTTCATATTCAGATTCTCGAATTGCAATAAGAGCTCGTTCAGCGTCATCAGCGTCATCATCATCATCAATGTCCTCATCTGAACTGTCTTCCCAAGCAACAACCATTGCTTTCAATGGCCCTTTGTTATTTTTATACCCCATGTTTCCATACGAAAAAGTACGCTATAAATAAATTGATGAAAGCTCGAAAATGAGATATTACATCCCGCATTGTCGTACGTTAAAGTTTCGTCGCAAGTTAATTGACGCAAGCACGGGAATGAGATTATTTTGAGGTTATAAGAATTTATGCTATTTCAAAACAAGTGATAAGTAAATTCGTGAAGGTGAGAGAGTAAGCGAATCGAATAAATGAGTTTCGATAAAGTTTGACATTTTGGGATAAAACACGATCCGAGCTATTATAGCCGGTATTTATGGACTAGTACCATACAAGGTACCACATGACCATAATAGTAAGGTGTGCAAAGTGTGTTAAAAGTGAGTAGTATTTTAAGTAATTTGATATAATTCCTAATTATGTGGATAATTGATTAATTATTAGTTAATGAGAGATTAACAAATTAATTAAAAAATTAAGTGGATAATTGTTAGGTAAGGATTTAACCACCCACGTGGTAGCAAACCACCACCAAGATATATGACTCTTAAATCATTATGGGTTATGTGGCAAGATTAAGGATTAAAGGTATGTGGTTAAGCCACCACATAAAGTGGAGCCCACACCCATTCAATTATAAGGCTTCTCTAATTCATAGGGAGGTACATATCGTTCAACAATTCATAGAAAAGACTCTAAAGTACTGTGCAATTTTAAGCAATGTGATCTTCAATTAATGACTCTAAGAACGGACCTTCAACAAAATTTGCATCTTAGCATCTTAGTAACGTGATTCTCTTGAAACAGAAATCAAACGAGATTTCTTAGCATCTTATCAACGTAAGATTTTGCAATTTTAAGAAAGTACGGTGCAATCTTTCTGAAGAATATCATACGGATTTTTTCCTACTCCGATCTTGCCATCGCGTGTTTTGTCGCAGTTGACATGTGTTAGAGGGATTGTTAAGAGAATCAACTCAGGTATGTTAAGGCTATCCCTTCTTTTTTTGGCATGATTCATACGATATAAATGAAACGAGCAAAAGCACAACTTTCATAAATGAATCTATTTATAGAAGTACTAGGAGTGCCTATGTTCTTGATTTCCCATGTGAATTATTATTATATCTTCTGTTCATGGGTCTCAGAAAAATACGTAGTTGATAAAATTTATCCGAAAGCATATTGATATTATGACATACCGAGAAGTCTTATTAACGTATTTCTTATGCATTTCATTCATTTATACATGTACATTGACCCATGACCAGATGACGTTATATATGCGTATATTATATGTATATGAGATATGGGAAAAGGTTACGGCGTTATATATGCACCACCACCTGATCAACTGGTATATGCTGATGATATTACCCACAGTGGCCGAGATGATATGATGGGATGCCCTCAAAGGCTTGATGATGTTATGTACACCTATACCTATGCATGACATGATATTTATATGCACGTGCATGGCATTATAAATATTTCAGAATTTACAAAGTTATTTAGACTTACAGGCAAAATTCTTTATTCCATGTTTCCTCTATGTCTCTTATGTACTGATTTTCATGCCTTACATACTCGGTACATTATTCGTACTGATGCCCTATTTCCTGAGGCCTGCGTTTCATGCCCGCAAGTGCAGGTAGACAAGCTGACGGTCCCCCTTCTTAGGATCCTTGATCAGGTAGAGTTGGTGTGCTCCATTTGATCCGGAGCTGCTTTGAGTTTTGGTATGATTTGTTTGTATACATACATGGGTATGACGGGGCCCAATCCCGTCCTTGTATAATTATATATTCTATTAGAGGTCTGTAGGCAGTCATGTATAATTGGGTAGTATGCGGCCTTGTCGGCTTACAAGTTTTGGATATGTAGTTGTCTATAGCAGCCTTGTCGGCTAGCCATACGTATTTCGCACTCATATGTATATATGTCTTTTGGACAGGTTTTCCTCACGCATGTTATTCTCGTAATTCAGCAGATGTTATTCATGTTCATATATTAGTCGCATGCTTAAGGGTGTTCGACAGGTAGGACTCGAGCAACCGTCGCAGTCCATCGGGTTGGGTCGTGACAAAAGTGGTATCAGAGCTACTTAAAGACTATGACGTTGATATTTTGTACCATCCGGGGAAGACGAATGTAGTAGCCGACGCCCTCAGCCGTAGATCAATGGGTAGCCTGTCATATTTACAGCCAGAGAAGAGGGGAATAGCCCATGAGATTCATCAGCTAGCTAGTCTTGGAGTTCGATTATTGGATTCAGGTGATACCAGAATTACTATTCAGGACACAACAACATCCTCTTTAGTAACTGAATTGAAGGAATGCTAATACGAGGATCCTGTGTTAGCTCATTATAAGGATACAACCCCTCAGAAGGAGAAGACACCGTTTGAGATTACAGAAGATGGGGTCCTCAGATATTGAGGACGATTATGTGTCCCTAATGTTGTAGGGCTGCATCGGCAGGTCATGGGAGAAACTCATTATTCTTATTATTCTATTCATCCAGGAGCAACAAAGATGTATCATGATATCAGGAAAATATATTGGTGGGACGAAATGAAAAAGGGATATAGCAGAGTTTGTTTCTCAGTGCCTTAACTGTCAGTAGGTCTAGATTGAGCATCAAAAACCTTGGGAATATGGAGTGATGTGGCATTAAGTCAAAATTAAGCGGTTCTGGTAACTATGGAATGGTAAAGGAAGAATGCGATAAATATGAGAAAGGAATGAGATTATACTTATTCAAATCCTACAGATATGCAAAGATTCCAGAATATTATGCAAACACGACGTCAAGGAGAGGAAGTAAGGGTTCCTGCCCGAGATGTTATTATTAGATAAGGAGACAGTGCGAGATGTAAGTTAAGACAAAGGAAATCTATGATGCAAGCAAGTGGAAGGAAGGTTGCGAGTAGTATAAATGGATACGTGGATGCCGCAAGCTAAAGTATGGCAAAATGACAAGGTTTTAGGAAGGCAGGAGTAAGGATAAGAAAGGGCGAGTGAGAAGGTGACGGGAATGGATAAGTCCTCAGGATTAAGCCCATGAAAACAAGGGGAGCTAATGGTCTCTCTAAGTTATAGAAAGCTCAGTATAGCCTGAATGAACTCAAAGGAGTCTAAGACTAATAGCATTTGGTAGATATGGAATGCTGCCTTGGTAGTAGAATAAGAGTGTAGTTGTGATAGATAACGGATGACGTTTGGGCCTTCGATTGAGTAATGATTTCATGAATTGTACGGGATTAAAATACCTACGTGAGGAAAATCACATTGGGATGCTATGAAATATGGTTATGAAAGTATAGTATCTCCCTAGGTGGATCAATCTAATCACTTCAAATGTTCCTCGATGCGACATGAGCCCTAGCGGCAGTGCTACATAAAAGGTCAAGTTATTAGTGGTAAATTGTAGATCAACATTGAGGTGAATCAACAATGGATAGTTAAAAGTTACAAAGTATGAGGTGGGATTAGGCCATCAGTCTTAAGATGAATAATAATGAAGAAGCGTTAAAAGACTTAGCTTTATGCATATAGGATAAGCAATGAGAGTAACCTGGAGTTTGGTAGCAGACTTAGTAACGATAAATCGAAGTAAGAGTTATGGTATAGTATGTCCTACTTAGATGTAGTAAAGCTAATGATGCCCAGAGAGACAACTTGTCATAACTTTGTATATGTTCACAAAGTGAGGCCTAGAGATTGGATAAAAGCTGGAGGAAAGAGGAGAGAAGAGTCGCATAGGCGCACATACAAGGTCAGAGTCGTACAAGCTGCATGATAGGAGGTAGCAATAGTTACGAGATTGAAAGAATTCCGACCACAAGTCATGGTATGAGAAAGAGGCCTAAAGGGAGGAATTCCTTGGACTTTGGATTTATTCAAAGAACAATTGCCTAAATGGCAAGGAGAGTACTAAAGTATTCAGAAGACATAAGTTATGGAAATGATAAGTACATCAGTCAACATTCGAGGACGAATGTTCCAAAGGGGGGGAATGATGTAACACCCCATGTTTTAGGTACAAAAAAGTACGCCATAAGTAAATTGATGAAAGCTCGAAAATGAGATATTACATCCCGCATTGTCGTACGTTAAAGTTTCGTCGCAAGTTAATCGACGCAAGCACATGAATGGGATTATTTTGAGGTTATAAGCATTTATGCTATTTCAAAACAAGTGATAAGTAAATTCGTGAAGGCGAGAGGGTAAGCGAATCGAAGAAATGAGTTTCGTCGAAGTTTGACATTTTGGAATAAAATACAGTCCAAGATATAATACCCGATATTTATAGACTAGTATCATACAAGGTACCACATGACTATAATAGTAAGGTGTGCAAAGTGTGTTAAAAGTAAATAGTATTTTAAGTAATTTGAGATAATTCCTAATTATATGGATAATTAGATAATTATTGGTTAATGGGGGATTAATAAATTAATTAAGGAATTAAGTGGATAATTGTTGGGTAAGGATTTAACCCCCCACGTGGCAGCAAGCCACCACCAAGATATATGACTCTTAAGTCATTATGGGTTATGTGGCAAGATTAAGGATTAAGGGTATGTGGTTAAGCCACCACATAAAGTGGGGTCCGCACCCATTCAATTATGAGGCTTCTCTAATTCAAAGGGAGGTACATATCTTTCAACAATTCATAGCAAAGACTCTAAAGTACGGTGCAATTTTAAGCAATGTGATCTTCAACAATTAATGACTCTAAGAGCGGACCTTCAATAAACATTGCATCTTAGCATCTTAGTAACGTGATTCTCTTGAAACAGAATTCAAACGAGATTTCTTAGCATCTTAGCAACGTAAGATTTTGTAATTTTAAGGGAGTACGGTGCAATCTTTCTCAAGAATATCATACGAAATTTTTCCTACTCCGATTTTGCCATCACGTGTTTTGCCACAGTTGACGTGTGTTAGAGGGATTGTCAAGAGAATCGACTCAGGTATGTTAAGGCTATCCCTTCTTTCTTTTTGGCATGATTCATATGATACAAATGAAACGAGCAAAAATACAGCTTTCATAAATGACTCTATTCATAGAAGTATTAAGAGTGTCTATGTTCTTGATTCCCCATGTAATTATTATTATATCTTCTGTTCATGAGTCTTAAAAAAATACGTAGTTGATAAAATTTATCCGAAGGCATATTGATCTTATGACACACCGAGAAGTCTTACTAACGTATTTCTTATGCATTTCATTCATTTATACATGTACATTGACCCATGACCAGATGACGTTATATACGCGTATATTATATGTATATGGGATATGGAAAAAAGTTAAGGCGTTATATACACACCACCACCTGATCAGCTGGTATATGTTGATGATATTACCCATAGCGGCCGAGATGATATGATGGGATGCCTTCAGAGGCTTGATGATGTTATGTGCACCTATACCTATGCATGACACGACATTTATATGCACGTGCATGACATTATAAATGTTTCAGAAATTACAAAGTTATTTAGACTTACAGGCAGAATTCTTTATTCCATGTTTCATCTATGTCTCTCATGTACTTATTCGTACTGACGCCCTATTTCCTAGGGCCTGCGTTTCATGCCCACAGGTGCAGGTAGACAAGTGGACGGTCCCCCTTCTTAGGATCCTTGATCAGCGAGAGTTGGTGTACTCCATTTGATCCGGAGCTGCTTTGAGTTTTGGTATGATGTGTTTGTATACGTATATGGGTATGACGGGGCCCAGTCCCATCCTTGTATAGTTGTATATTCTATTAAAGGTCTGTAGACAGTCATGTATAATTGGGTAGTATGTGGCCTTATCGGCTTCCAAGTTTTGGATATGTAGTTGTCTATAGCAGCCTTGTCGGCTCGCCCTACGTATTTCGCACGCATATGTATATATGTCTTTTGGACAGGTTTTCCTCACGCATTTTATTCTCGTAATTCAGCAGATGTTATTCATGTTCATATATTAGTCGCATGCTTAAGGGTGTTCGACAGGTAGGACTCGAGTAACCGTCGCTGTCCATCGGGTTGGGTCGTGACAGTTGTATTTCTTCTTATCATGAACATGTTCTTTCTTTCCGTTTCTTCTTTTAGATCTCTCATTCTTCCACTCCGCTTTTCACATATGGCATTTCTTGATCATGCGGTTCTTTTTACCACATTTGAAGCATCCATAAGTCATCTGCAAATGATCTCTTCTCGTTTCCTTCCACAAAGAATAGTAGTGATCATTGGATAGTGGTGGCCCTGTGCTGGATTGCTCTTTATAGTTTTCAGTTAGTGCACTCATCTTGATATTTTCCTAAGGTGTTAGCCTCTTTAAGGATAACCGGCTCTAATACCAATTGATGTTTTATACTTCAATACCACACAGGGAGGGTGATTTGTGTAGTACCCAATTTTTGTGTGCACTGAATTATCGAAGGACCTGATTCTTCTATGGGTTTCTAACACTACACTTGCTGAATAAATAATACAGAAAGTAAAGAACACAAGAATTTTTACGTGGAAAAGACCCGGCTTAAAAGGTAAAAAAATCACGACCTACTACCCAGTAGGATTTTTTCCAAATAATTCACTACAACTCTGAGCAAACAACAAAGTTTACAAACTCTTACAAACCTAAGGATTAACTCTAACTCCTGTAGCAACTAGCCACATGCTATTGTGACTGCTTCAAGTTAACTCTAACTTGAACAATACAACTCGAGTTTACAACCTCTTGAAAACCTAAGGATTAACTCTAACCCTTATGGCAACACGCCACAGGCTGTCGCAACTACTTCAAGTTAACTCTAACTTGAATAATACAACTCAGGTACCTAGTACAATTTGCTTCTAAGAAAGTTGAAAGGTATAACTTAAAATGCCTGCTACAATTTGAACTAGAAATAAAGAAAGACACATAAAACTCTTTATGGAATTGGTTCTTCAATCTGGTTCGTGTAGCTTCAGGATCGCACTCTTAAAACTCACATGAATTGCTCACAAAATGCCTTGTTATTTTGCTCTCAATTCCCGATTAACTTCAGTATATGTGCATCACTTGTAAAAGAGAACAAACTAATATATATAGAGTTAGTAGAATAGGAAATAACTAGAGTTCTAATGCTATACTCTTCCTTGGTAGAAGAGTTCAAGTTATCTTCAACTTCTAACTCATTCCTTGTCTTGGATAGAGTTCTCTTTAAGTAAGGAATCCTGCTCCTTATCAATTATGCAACCTTTTCGTTCAGAGAATATCAGATATAACCACTTATACTTATCCCTATCACGTACATGCCTTTTGCTTGATTCTGTCTGTCACCTGTGTACACTGTCCATGGACTTGGTTCATGCATGTGTTCCTTTGTCAATCATCAAAACCAAAACTACTCAGGTCAACAACGTATCTTGTCAATAATTCCCGATCAGATATAGCTTTCTCAGTAAGCTTGTTGGCAAGATTTAGTTCTTCCCCAACACAAAGACACTAGAATGGTATTAAGCATATATTCAGATACCTCAGAGGGACCATTGATACGAGTTTATTTTATTCAAATGAATCCAAGTCATCATTGATTGGTTATGCAGATGTAGGATATTTGTCAAATCCACATAAAGGTCGATCTCAGACATGCTATTTACTTGAATGTGGAGGTACACCCATATCATGGCGTTCAACGAAACAAACTATGGTTGCTACTTCTTCAAATTATGTAGAGATAATAGTCATTCACGAAGCGAGCCGAGAATCCATTTGGTTGAGATAGATAACTCAACACATTCAGGAAACATGTGATCTTTCTTCGAAAGGGAATATTCCAACAATATTGTATGAAGATAATGTTGCATGCATAACTCAACTGAAAGGAGGATACATCAAAGGAGATAGAACAAAACACATTTCACCGAAATTCTTTTTCACTCATGATCTTTAATAGAATGGTGAACCGGATGTTCAACAAGTTCGTTCAAGTGATAATTTGGTGAATCTGTTCACTAAGGCATTACCAACCTCAACAGTTGAGAAGCTGATATACAAGATTGGAATGCATCATCTTCGAGACATTAAGTGATATTTTCATCAAGGGGAGTAAATACGCTCTGCACTTTTTTTTTTTCTAAACCAAGATTTTACCCCACTGGATTTTTCTGGTAAGATTTTTAATGAGGCAGTAAGAAATGCGTATAACAAATAACTACGTGCTCTTTTCCTTTCACTTGAAATTTTTATGGACATCAAAGGGGGAGTGTTGAAAAATGGTAGATATGGATGCCCATGCCCAGTCCCATTACATTTACTGTGTAGTAGCCATTCCTCTCACTGTTTTACAATAGTGATTTTTACTTTTCATGCCTATATAAAAGCTTTGTAACAGATGGGTAAGAGCGCACAATAATTATGCAAACCCATTAATATATACTCAAATACTCATTATAATCCTATTTACAACAATTCCCAACTCCGCTTGAAAAGTCGATAAAATCGCTCTCGGGCCTACATGCCCGGATTCCGAAAATTTTCGAAGATAAACTTTTCCCATGACATCACGGACTCAAATATATAATTTATTCTCAGTTCCATGTCCAAAATTCGTGGTCAAAATCCAAATATACAAGATTCTAGGTTTTTCCACCAAAACCCCAATTTCTATTAATTCCCATGTTCAAATCCATATAAACTCATGTATTTAACTCAAAATTGTGAAGAAAGCACTTATCCCATTATGATTGACGAAGATGGCACTCCAATGTGCTCCAAAATCGGCTCCCATGGGCGAAAATGAAATGAGATAGAGCCAAACCCTCGCTTTAAAGAAGACACTGCCCAGCCCCGACTTCCGCATATGCGGTCCCGCACCTACAGAAATCCCATCGCAGGTGCTGCTCCAGCTCGGCCCAATATTTTTGCACATGTATCTCTGCTTCTTATTTATGTTTTACTGAATTACTTTTATTTTATAAAACATATGTTATTTTCTATTTGTTGTTTGCTCCATTGTTGGGAAAAAATCAATTTCAAGAATGGATAGTGACAAAGAATGAGATTTTTCGACCGTCACGAAAAACTTACGAAGAATCAAATTCTTTGACTGCCTTTGTTCCATCACTATGGAGCTTCTCTTTCTCCTTCCATTTGTTTTTCTTCTTGGTTGATTTTTGTATATGATTTTAGATTCAATCATGGGCAAAGATCTGGTTTCTACTCCAATATCTGCAAGAAGGCCGAAGATCTTTTGTACAGGGACTACCAGCCTGACTACAAATTTATAATTTTTATCTGTGCTCCTACTGAAGTTGTTATTACTTTATCGGGATTGAAGAAAGGTAATCTATTTTCTGGATAATGTTAACACTCAATTGAAAAATAAGAACATCTCAACATATCGTAAAAATTAATACAAACTCAATTATTTGGGCAGGTATTGCATTTGATGAACCTGCTTCGCAATCAATTATTGAAGGTGATTGTTATTAGGGATAGAATAATGTATGAAGAGTATGTGAAAAATTCACAAATATTACGGTATAAATATGTTTAAATTTTGTTTCTATTATTAATTTTAATTAGTATGCCATATGCAACGAGATCGCATGTTGAACTAAGACATCACCTCATAGCGCAAATAAAAGAATCGGTGATTGTAAAGATCGTCTAATATAGATTGCTCACAAATAAGCGATTTAGATTAGTGAAAAGTCGATTTCAAATATGCTTTGGGGATTCACCCCTACTTAAGCAAGTCAAATCGTTTGAAAACTACGATATTTTTTGAACTACATGTATTTGTAAATGAATATTTTATACTAAAAAGTCAATGACATTTCATATGAACAGCCATATATCTTTTTTATTTCACAACCTTTGATTGATACAAAAATATTATTTAAGCATGTTGATATCACAATCTCTAAAATATTTTAAAAAATAAATTACAAGACAGTATAATATTAAGCGATTTAAGAAATAAAATAGGCGATAAACATTACAAACAACATGAACAACCTCATCATTTTTACTCCACAAATTTTAAATTATTTAACAAACTTAAGTTTTCTAAAGAATATTGTTTAAGCGTATAGATATCACAATCTCCGAAATATTTTTCAAGGAGGTCCCCTTTCATATTGAAAACATGATCGATCTTCGCCTAACATCATACGTGTGACCAACCATTCACACCCAATCAATAAAATTCCATCAAATAATCGATTCGGTTCTGTACTGTTCGGAGAGGCATCCTCAAAATATTGTAGTTAACTAATGCTAATTTGTATATTAATAAACTTATGCTGATATATTTTTTCTGGGTAGGAGCTCTTCTAAAACCCAAACCAAAAGACCCCTATAATTTAAGGAAGTTCAAGTGAACCAGTAGAAATTCAGCATTAGATCCGACACTCCTAAGCCACAACTTTATATACGCTCATTAACACGTGTAGAGGCTCGAACCATACAAATTAACCCACTCGCTCGAGCACACCTGGGTCCCACGCGCGCCATCACTCGAAACACAACCATAGACTTCCTCTGCACACACAACACCCAAATTCTCTATCTCCTCTCTATGTGAATCTCTGGCGTACGTCCTCTGCAAATTTTAATTTTCTTTTAGACTCGTTTTTTTGGGGTTGAGATGCATAACCTGATCCAGTGAAGAAAAATCGGCCATGTTTGGGCTAAATTTGAAGCGCTGCGGAGTAGATAACTATTGTCGGTTTTACAGCTATGTTTGATTGGAACGACGAAGAGGTGCGTTTAAGTTTCTTCAGCTTGAATGTAGTGAGTGTAGTACTACTATTATTTTAATATATTCAACTTATTTTATTTATTTGGTACGATGATGACATGAGTTCGAGGTTATATGGAGAAACATGTTGAGTGAGTATTCATGTAGCCGACGCCAATTTGTTTGGTACCGAGTCATAGTTGTTGTTTTCTTTAATGGCATGGGATAAAGGTAAAGCTAAGGAGAAGATGAATGAGAATTGAACCCTGCACCTCAAAACGGTGCAAGGTAAGATCTGCTACCACCAGGCTTGCGCTTGAAGCTATCACCAGTAGGCTCGCATTCGATCTTCATTCAGTTATTATTTTTAATTGAATTATCACAATCATTAATTAAAAAAAAATTTGAATAACAATTTCCTGGGTTTTCTTTCCTACTTTTGTAATTCTGTTAAATTGAGAATGCCGATAAGTAAGCTGTTTTTAGCTGTTCAACATCCATTTCCTTAGGTGAAATCATAGCTTCAAAAGAGCTTGTTTGATGTTGCAGGACTAACCAAGTCAGTGAGATAACTTGGAGGACTAAGTTGGCTTGAGTGGTAAATATAAGGATACATTAGAGCCAGTTTGGCTTGGTTTTTGGATGACGGGAATGTGCATTTTTCATCATTAAGGGATTAATACTAATTTGTCTGTTCAACATTACCCGTAGAATTCTCAATTCTCCCTTGTTCCTTCTACAATCAACCACCTCTTTTTCCATTGGAGCTGAATCTAAGATTGGTCTCCCCTCCATGAGTGCATTATGAGAGGTCGATATTGTCTCAATCAGCACCTTCTTTAGTTTATTCTTATAGATGCTTCCCACCAGACTAATAGGCTTGTAATCTATGATACTTGTCCCCACTCCCCTTTTGGGATAATAGTTATGAAGGATGTGTTGAAACTTCTTTCAAACTTGTCAGTATCTTGAAAACTCTGTTAAAAGAAACCAAAGGTGAATCTGTCGGTCCAGGAGCCTTGTCTCCCCCATAACGCTCCGCCTCCTCCCTCACCTCCTTTTCTCTATAAATCCTCTCCAACCACTCCCTCTTTTCTTCTCCTTTTTGATTGAAAACTGCCCAGCCCTAGCTTCGGTCTCCAAATCGCTTCCTCTCTATATAACCGTTCATAAAACCTCATGTCATCTCCTCCTCACATAGAATATGACTCTATCTAACTAATTTTGTTGTTTCACCAATAAAATTACAACTCATTGATGGTGTGCTTTCCTGTTTCACCATTAGTTGGGTTATAAAATATGACATCATTCTTTGGTAGAAACCCTTTCTTTTCAGTCCAATGTCAGAAAGCAAGCACTCACTTTGCTTAATGCATGCGGGGAATTATGCTAGTTCAGCTCCACTAATGCTGACTTGCTTTTCTGTTTTGCTAGTATGCCTTCTCCAGATTTGAAGATTTGATGGTATACTAAAGCTGGTCTATATGTGAATTATAATATAATTCTATTATCGTCACTTTTGCCTCGCCTTGATGATTAAGTTAGTATTTGCTTCACATCACTGATTGAGAAGACAAGTCGCAGACGAGATCACAAAATTTCCGTAGTGTTGACTACTGAAGTGTTTTTCCTCTCCTTTTATGCATCACTCGCCTACATATATAAACGCGTGCTTACTAATATGCATTTCTCTATGACTTTAAGCGCTGTACATTTTACTTTCAAGTTATTATACTTGCATTTACTTCTGACACATTTCTTACTTGAATCAGCTAACGGATATAATATGGAGTGATACTGGTCAGAGCGATGACCACACAGTGCCATATCCTGACGGAAGTGAAAAGGAAGCTCCAGCTTATAAAGATAACATTAAGAAGGAATGGGATGTGGAAGCTTCTAGTTTCAAGCCTACTGATCAGAAGAAACCTACAACTAAAACTGATCTGAGTAATATTAAACTAGACGGCAGTTCCAAACATGACACTGGCGGAGCTGCTATCACAGCTGGATACAGGGTGGAATCAAGCGCTGATTTTTCATTGACCAATGCTACAAAAAGTAATCAAGATTCCTTGGGTGGTAAAGCATCTAATTATCTGACAGAAGTTTCAAAACAAGAATGTTTTAGAGGTGCTAATGCTAATGTTTCTAGTCTTTTGCAGGAAATAAATAACCTTCAGTCATAGTTAAAAATTGGATTTCTTGCTAATAAAAAAAGAAACAAGTTAAATGTTGGATTTAACTGATCATCCTTCTGACCAGATGAGAGAAATCGGCTTGATGATGATTTTCGAGTTTTTCACCATCAGAGTGAGGGCCTGGAGCAAGATGATTTTATTGATTATGGCTGGGCTAACATTGGAAGTTTTGATGACCTTGATAAGATATTTAGGTAATGCTGACATTACCTTTCTTTCTCTGTTCTTTCTGACTCGTGTATTGCTGTGAAATATATAGGCTTGTATATGTCACTTTTTGTACTGCAGTTGTTTCGGCATCCCGTCATTTCCTTTGATCATTCACAATTTTAAAGCAGAGTCTGGGGACGGAACTTTGTGTTTTTGAGGCAACATGGAAAATTTTGCTTATGAACTGCAAAGTTATTTGATGAAAATAATATTTTATTGATATGATACGATTTTCAAGCTACATCTATACAAAAATAGAGAAACTTATACAATGTACAAGCTGTAGAAATTATAAGTTAATCCAAACTGTCTGTCCTTCTAAATTGGCATTTAATTACTCTTGGAAAATCACTAACATGCAATCGGGCTCTCCGTAGAAACAGCTAACCTGGGAAATCACTAACATACTACTGGCACTGTGAAAACAGCAGACCTGATGCTGATCCTATGGGGCATTGAGACTGAGAAATGTAATACTGTACTTGCGCTTGATGGGTTGTGGGTAACTAAAGGAGATAATGATGTGAAGCATATAGAAGCAAAAGTGGGAATGAACGATGGCTGTTCTCCAGCATGTTGGAAATTCACGTAAATGCACTTGGAAAGATGAGGGAAGGAAAGGGTCTTGTAGTTCTCCTAGAATCCCCTTGGAAACCCTCAAGGTTAGGTTGTAGAAAGCATCATAGGTAACAAATGCTTCAAGAAAATTCTATAGCAATCAAATCATGGTCATCAACAAGATGTTGAATTAGAACATTGGTATCTAGAAATGTGCATGCATTCCTAGAATTGTAATTCAATAATTAGAAAAAGTAACAAAAATCAGTCAAGTATGGTGGTAAGTATTTCTGCTGCTTCTAGGTTTATGATGACAATTACTTGTGCCGAAACCTGCCAAAGGTTTCTACAATTGGTTAGTGTTGTGCAAGAGCGGATAAATGCAAAAGAGGGATAACAGGGCCACACTTAAATTTATGTGACAATCAAAAGAAAGTAAAGATGGAGGGCTACATAGGCATTCTATTTGCAATGGGAAGTTAAAATTTGACACTGAAATTTCTGCAACTCAAGATGAACTGATGCATGGCAAAACAAATGAGTAGAATAAATTGGCTTCTGGTGAAGTTTAGTCGGTGTTTGGACAATATTTCGTTGAAGTTGAAAAAAAGATTATTTGAATTTGAAGTTGAAAAAGAGTATTATTTGTTCATTGTTTAAGATCATGAATCTTTTCATTTATCTGTATCCTTGTTTTCTTGATTGGTGTTCTTTTCTTGGTTTTCTCCTTTTAATTGGGTTTTAGTGGCTTTCTATTCTACAAGCGTTCGGTGCTGCTCATGCTACTAAGCACATGATCATAGGCCTTTTCGAGGTCTAATTTGCATAGAACGCCTGAATCTCCTTCCTTTCTTCTACAGATGCCTCATTTGCTACTAGAGTCATGCTTAGTTCTGTCTATTCTCAACAAATCATTCAAGGAATATGACACTATTTCATCTAATATTTTTTAGTCTATTTGAGAGTGCTTAAATTGTAAATGCACTCTACTAGGCTAATAGCTTCCTTAATATTTGATGCTCCCTCTCTCTTAGAAATGAGAGCAGTAAAGTTTGAGCTAATGCTTCTCTTAAACTACTGTGACTCCTAAATGATTCCACTGTCTCCATAATTTCTCCCTTCACCACATCCCATCGTTGTTGGGAAAAGCTAACGTGAAGCATCCGATCCCGATGCTTCTCCCCCCCCCCCCCAACAAACACACACCTTCATAGCTTCCTTCTCCGTGCTCTAATTTCTCCCTCTCCTACCTTATTTGACTAAGGCCTTATTTGTTTTTATTAAGATTAAGACGTCTGAATCTGAATACACATCTGAACATTAAGATGTGCAATATGATTTAGACGTCTGAATTTGAATACGCATCTCAATATTAAGATGTTATATTAAGAACTGAATATTTAATAATTAAGATTGTTTGTTTTCTCAGCATCGGAATATATAAAATTTATTTTTATTAAAAAATTAATAATATAAATTCAAAATAAAATACTAAGTAATCTAATATTATATGAATAAAAGATTTTTTTAAAAATATATAGTGATTGGTAGTGGTGAGGCCTAACAAAGATAGTTGTGGCCTTGTGGGTGAACTGGGGTAGTGAATGGTGGTAGTGTTGGCTGATGGTGGTGATTGTGGGCAGTAGTTAGTGGTGATGGTGGATGGTAGTAGTTGTTAACAATTGTTGTTGATGGAGGTGGTGACTAGTAACGGTGAATAATGATATATAATGGAGGCTGATAGTGATAATGGTTAGTAGTAATGGGTGGTTGTTATGGCAATGGTGGTTGGTGATGATGGTAGTAAATGGTGATTAGTGGTGGTGACACCTGAGTGTGGTGATTGACAGCGATGGTGGCTGTGACTGATGATGGTTGTTGTGAGTGGTGGTGGTGGGTGGTGTAGTTTATAATAGTGGGTGGTGCTGGCGGTAGGTGATAATAGTGGTAGCGGCAACAATGGTGGTTAGCTATGAAAGTGTATGGAGTAATGGTGAAATGTCATCTTTGCATAAATTTTTGAATATACAACATCTTAATGATATTAAGACTTTGTTATAAATCTTAATCATTATGATCTATTCAGACCCATAAGTGATTGTAAAATGAAAAAAATAACTTAATGGTTAAGATCTAAATAATTAAGATTCAAATCTAAAATACAAACATACTTAATGACTGAGATCTGAAAATTTAGACCTCTATTAAGTGCAAACAAATGAGGCCTAAACCTTGTCTCACCCAGGATAGGTCTCCATTCCTCCTTTTCTTTGTACAATTGGGAAAAAACCTATTATTGTCTCCTTTTCCCCTTCCGATCCCTCCTATACGAATTCACCCACTTCTATGGTCTCCACTAAATTATTGCATGAACTGTACTTTGTGTGTGCTAGATAGGAATATATCTTAAAGTATTGTGTGTTATGCAGTTTTCAGTAACAAAAGCATGCTAGATAGGAATTTATCTTAAAATTTTGTCTGTTATGCGACATAGTTATATATATCTTCGATGGAGTTTAGATCATCCGTGGTTATATTCGTCCGACTCAATATCCTCACAACTGATATTTTGCAGCAACAGCGACCCAATATTTGGAGATACAAGCCTTCCTAACACTCACGATCTATGGTCATCTAGTAAAGATGTGACAAGCAGTTCAGATAAGTCGGTTCCCCTATCTATTGACTCTCTGAGTTTGGCTCTAGGATCTCCGCGAAGCCCATCAGAAAGATTAGAAGTTAAAGCAGAATACAGGCTAGATCAGGAGAAGTCCTCCACTGGTGATGAAGAGAATGCTAGTGATATCACATCTAATGTGCATCTGTCTACTGATGCTAGGGACCATGGTGGAGGCAAAAGTGTGCTTTTACCGAATGAAAAGGTAATGGTACCGGATCTACAACTATCTCATACCAATTGTATTTTCTTCAGTATGTAAACGATTGTATCTCTTGTTCAATAATTTTTTAAAGCAAAAAGGATACATGTTGTAGCTTGAACAGACAACTTCGCAGATAGGAGGATAGGGTCTACCATTTAAATGCTGGAACTATCACAGTCCCCGCTAGATCTTAGAAGGATTAGTTTTTAATGTTCCCTAGTTCACCAGTGAGAACTAATCCACAATAACTCACTTATTACATAGGGATGATCTTTCATTTTCACCCCTTCCACTTCTTGTTGGGTAAGTAATATAAAGGTAGTATGAAAAGAAGTTTAGATAGAAAACTGGATTCAGGTCTTCAAAGAAGATTTAGGCAAGAGACATGCATGATAATTATTTGTCTCATGGTGCTAGTTATAATTGTGCACTGTGACTGTATTGATTGGTATTTGTTCATAGGAAGTATCAAGATTTCTACCTAAGCTGGACTGAAGCCTAACATCACATATACAATGACAACAACAACAACAACAACAACAACTAGGCCTCAGTCCCTAACCTCACATATAATCGATGATATATTGTTTCTTCAGATATTCTAGCAGAGAAGAGTCTGTAGGAGAGATGTCATAATCACTTGTAGTATTAAGTCATCCCCTCTTGCTGCCAATGTTTTTCCCTCATACCATTGGTATATATGTGCTTATCTGTATGCATTTCACAATTGCTAAGCAGGTTAAGGAAGATATGAGGTTAAATTAAGACAAACGTTCTTCTTTGAAATGTGTTATCTTTTCTTTCACAAATTTTTTTCTGCAGAGATTGGTAGAGCCAGAAATGGGTTTCAAAATTTACTGAGAAAAAAAGAGGGTCTATGACAAACTATCTTGCTTAACTGATTTCCACGTTATTCAATTTTCTTCAGACATCAAAATAGAAGTTTCTCATTCATCAAGTTCTTTCATATCCAGTTAAGAGAAAAAGAGAATCTCTAATTTTCGATCTAATTGGCAAAGCCTACTTCATATAGCTGGTGAAATAATCTTTATAGTTTCTTCAGATCATTAAATAACTTTTAGTAAGAGAAGTTGTGAAGCAAAGATTAAGAGTTTCGTGGATAAAATAGCTCCAAGATGCAAACCTTATATTTCTGCAAAAGAACAATAAGGCATCTTGCGGAGATGGTTGTTTCTGGGGTGCTCTATGTAACATTTTGTACCATCTTGGTACTTATTAATGAAGCTTTTACCTTATAAAAAAAATAAGACATCTTGCGGAAGAAAAGTTCGTTATTGACTTTGTGATGATTATGACCACATATATTTAAAGACAATGCTGCACATAGCCCTCTCTCTCCCCTGCCATTTTTCTTTTTTCTTCCTTTGTTTACGGTAAAATTTGTTGAACATTTGATTCCTCCAATCCACAATGTGGTGTATTATTTTCTGATCTTTTGTTAATTAACGCATAACTTGTGTCCAACTTTGTAAAATTATGATATAAATGGGAAAGAGAATACGTGTAGTGGACCCAGATTGTTACGGGGATGTGGTTGTACTTAAAATCATGGCTTTCAGGAATAATGAGAGCTTTCTATTCAGTTGTTCTGTACTTTCTCCTTTTTCCTGTTTCCTTTTTCCTTTTTTTTTAGTTTATGTAGGTAGCATTTTCAAATGGCTCTACAAGCTCTTCTTTTTATATGGTAAATAATTTTTTTTCTCATAATATATTTTTTGGACATAGTCAATGAGGATTTATATAGTTGACTCCAACATGTTTGGGACTGAGGCATAGTTGTTGTTATGGGAAAATCTCCCATATACAAGCAATATACCAAAAAGTAGAGAATCTACAACATAATATAATTCTCTATGAAGGACACCCAATATTCTATTCATACTGGAACCTCATTGGTGTAGCCAAAAAAAAAAAAAAAAGCGAGAAATGAGAGGCGATTCCAGTATTCCTAAGTGTACATGACTATTCTCTATCCCATCAAAAGCTCTCGTATTTCTTTCCTTCCACAGGACCCACATAAATACTAGCGGCGCAACATCCCAGGCTCTTCGACCTCTCTTCTTCTTAGTTTCTAGCTGGAAAGTGCTTTTGTCACTGTGCACATGGCTTTACAAGCTTTATCACAGTTTTTCTTCAACTCTCTTTCCTTAGGTGGTCGGCATTGTGAATTTGGGAAGTAAATCAAAATGCTATTATTGGTGCTTCATGTTGCAAATGTTCAAGTGGAAACTCACTTGTGGTGTGAGTTTTTGAGATGGTTCGGGATGCAATGGCGATGTGGAAATAGTGAAGGAAGCACTATCCAGCTTGGAATTTCAAAAGAAGGAAGAGACATCAAGGAGCTTGGAGGTTGCCCCACTAAGCACTCATGTGGTTCCAGCGGAAGGAAAACAAAAGGAGAGCTTTTGATGGCATAGAGTATGACTGTACATTTAAGGAATAGCCTCTCATTCCTAGTTTCTTTTTGGTGAACTCATGCGGTTTCAGTATATATAGAAGGCTGAGTGTCGTTCGTTGAGAATCATAGTATGCTGTAGATCCTTTACCTTTAGGTATACTGCTTGTGCACGGGAGATTTTCCCATTATTAATAACATTATTTACCTTATAAGAAAATCATATCTGCATACTTTTTCTACAAAGGAAAAGTTTGCTTCTAATAAATCTTGGACATAACGTAAATCTAGAGGACAATAACTGGAAACTTATTTTGCTTCGGTGAAATTGTGGAATTATTCTTGGATATCATAGTAATCACTCACTAAGGATCCACCTTGTAAAACTGTGAAGTAATTGGGCATAACTCTACTTACGTCAACATGGATTGTCATCCCTCAAGGAAAGGTGGACAAAGAAAAATATCCCCCCCCCCCCACCCCCCACTTGCATGCGAAACTAAATTTGAGTATGCTGATTTGAGTAAGTGTCATATATTTATTGCGTTTTTTGTTTTTGAACGTCAAAGTGTTGTTTTCGTGTGTAAAGGGAAATAAGCAGGAAAGAATATTGAAGGGTCGATTTAAATTAGAACAAGAAGGTGAACTTGCTCAGTTGCAGGAATTATGCAGATCTTTGTCTCCTCAAGTGAACAAGTTTGGCATGCCATATGTAACGAATCAACCTTATCTCGCTTCAGAGCTCAGTCAACAGAGCCAGCTTCAAGGACCAGAATGTTTGCAGCACAAACATTTCCCAGGTCCACTTTTTGCTTCTTCTACCTATGGGGATATGGGGAATCACTATTCTCCCATGCCTGTCTTGTCACAGGTCCATTCTGGACAAGCAAGCCATCAGCGCGTCCTTTCAAGTTATAAAGCTTCTCCAGGCAATTCAAATCATTTCAGCAAGTCTCTAGATGCTTCGTCAAAACCTTTGATGATGACACCTCAGGAAAAAATTGAAAAACTGAGAAGGCGACAGCAATTGAGAGCAATGCTTGCCATTCAGAAACAGCAGCAGCAGTTTAGCTATCAAATGGTATCCCCTGAACAATCTGCAAAGCAAGGAGGATCTGTTGAAGAGAATTTGAGTTGCATCCCTTCTCTTGACCCGACCTCACCTTTGGAACAGGGCGACTCCAACACCGTTTGTTTGGCAGTTGAAGAATCCTCAGTGGAAGACACGGCACTATATCTTCTTCGGGATGTTATCTCAAAGGTTCGTGCTCGCACTGCCACCAAATAAAGTTTCATGGTATTATTTCTTCTCCACAGAATCTTAATGGTCAAATGGATGGTTCCTTTCAGTTGGACCTCCAAATAAGACTTTGTATCAGAGATAGCTTGTTCCGACTGGCTCAAAGTGCTACACAGAGGCAATGTGGCAATGATAGTTGCAGCTCCAAGAAGGGTGGAATAGAAGTCAGCATCGAAGAAATAAACACCAATAACAGGTTTGTACCTAAGTATAATTAACACTCTCTCACAATTGAATTATGGTTCTTGTTCGCCAGAAGCAATCTAGCAACCTCATTCCAGTGACTCTCTGTTCTAGGGAATACAAGAGCCTGCATGTAAAAAGCTTTCCTAATATGACCTGCATCACAAAAATCTCCATTGAATATATTCATAGATGTTCCTAGCCACGAGATTTGAGGGGTTTGCTCTTAATGTCAAGCCTTCATGCTTCTTGCTTTGCCAAAGGAATGCATAAATATGTCTGTTTTTAAAGAAGTGTATGTAATAATGGTTTGTTAAAGGCCAATCATTTTTAGATTATAGCATTTTTAGATTTTTTTTGGGGGGGGGGGGGGGGAGTAACTGTTGTCAAAGACTCGCTTTAGGCACGCTTAAGCCCGGAATCTAGGTGCAAAACCAATTGAGCACTTTGCCTTGCTTATCCAGCGCATCAGTGCAAGTACTAAGGCACTTATGTGTGCATCTGATCACCCATGGGCTGTGTCTTGTAGAGGGAGGCACTAAACAATAATTATAATTTTTTCAATTCTTTTGTCCATATAATTGTTTCTAGTGTTTATAGTTAATTTTCTTGACTTATATACTCATATAAAGTTTTTATTTTCTTCTACATTTGCGCTTTTCTTAATTAAAGTACGTGCTTCATTTTATGCTCTAGGTTTAAAACCCCAACAGATCTGAGATCCTTTTTTTTTTTTAAACTTTAGCCTTTCATAATACTAAGAGAGATGGATAATTGCAATGTATTGATCTAACTTACTTGTGGGCACTCAACTTGTATCTATCGCAACTACTCCTTCCGTCCCAACTTATTTTGGTACTCTTTCAAGATCGAGGTGGTGACACATACGTATTTGCAAATCAAAAAAGTTTGAGTCGGTGAAACAGCTTGTATTTGCTAATCAATAAGTTGACTTGATGTGCCAGAAAACTAAAGGAAATGAATAGTCAGGATAGTCTTGCCAGAGCAGTAGCTAAAATCTTTAAACTGTATTTCATCTCCAGTAAACTGCTAGCTTACTTAAAGCCATTGAACTCTAACTCATTTCCAGTAAAAATCTATTGTGCTCTGCTCTACATAGTGTGCTGAAATACTTGATATTCTTCGGTGTTCAAGGTCATAGTAAATTTTTACAGATTTCTTAACTTTGATCTTTAGGTCCTTTCATACTCTTTCAAGCCTTGTTCATTCACAATTGCCTTGTACCGTGATTCTGAATTCAGTTTCTGCTGTACTTCTTGATAGACCTGTTGTTTCTTACTTGTTCAAGTAACCAAATTTCCTCAGATGTGGATACAGTAATATGAAGCTGATCTTTAGTCCTTTTTTGAAGCAGTTCGATCAGCATTGGTGAATTTTTTAGTGTCCCTTCTTGTATTCTCCTCGAAGTACAGACCTTTGACAAATGTCCTCTTTAAAAACCTCAAGATTCTATAAAATTCCTCTGCAAGTTGTTTATGTGGATCATCATAGATTAACTTACCATACTGATGGAAAAACTAAAACCGGATCTAGTAGGGGAAGGATAAATTAGTTTCTCAACCAGCGTTTTGATTTCTCCCCTTTTCTACCAGTGTGCTATTCTCTTTAGACCCCAAATTGGTGGTTGAATACATTATGGTAGTAGCATGCTTGCAACCAAGAATTCCTATTTCTTTTAACAGGTTTTGAACAATACTTTCTAACAGAAAGAAATTCGATCTCTTGATCGAACCACTCCATTCCTAGAAGATACAACAACAACAAGTGTAATCCCATATAGTGGGGTCTGAGGAGGGTAGTGTATATGTAGACCTTGCCCTTTCCCTTGTGGAGGTAGAGAAGTTGTTTTCAATAGACCCGCATAAGCAAAACAATAATGAAAAAGAAATACGGTGGTGTAGAAGTCATGAAAAGAAGCAGTAACAACAACAAAATAATAAGATGACTGAAGAGAAAGAAACAACACGTAGTAGTAGAAATCTAAGAATAAGAAAATACGAGAATACATATTAATACTACTGGCATGGAAAAGAAGAACTAACAGAAACAGAATTAGATGTGGTTAGAGCTTCGTGTTGGCCTGGATCAACCATCTATTTGTGCGCATATATATGATGTAATTCAATTTCAAAATTAAAGTTAATTAGAAATATTATACTTCTTTGTTAAGGTGTAAAAAAAATGACAAGTTTAGTAGTTATTTTATTGATGTTCAGAAAGTATTCTCTCGATCTAAGAAGTATTAAGTAGCTAATTCTATATTCAAATTAAAGCTGAAATTAAATTTGTATACTGCAGAATTGAACAAGAAATTGAAAAATATAACATCTACTTGATTTAGTACCACCAAATTGAAGTAGCAAAGGTGAAGGAACAACTGATACGACTTCCTCTGATCATTGAATTGTATGCAATAAAAATGTTTCTTTCATCAAATAGCTTCATAATTTGGCAGTTGTTGCAAAGATGCATTATCTGCTTCATCTCTGCTTTTGTAGTTCTACCGTTTGATGCATGATGAGTGGAAGACTGCATTCTTTTCCTTTAAACAAAGTTCTCTCTCCAGAATGCCGTTTTGCACTAGCAGCCTGTCTAGATCAGGTTGATTATTCAGCATCTACCCAGAATTGTACTTAAACTTGTTAAAAATTTAAGCTCAAATCCCTAGTTATCCAAAGGCACGTGCATACACCACTTATAGGAACAAAGACCCTGCCATTTTCCATTTCCTGATCTCTTGTTTGCCAATGCAGTCTTGTTTAATAGAGCTTATTGAAGTCAGTAGAATTATTCATTAACTTCAGTACTTATCAGTTTCCAAGAGAGCCCATGCAACGAGAATTTAATATTCGTGGGAATGGTTTCTTCATGATTGTGAATTGAGCTAAATCCTAGCAACAACTTACTGCTTCATGCATTTTAGAACTGACCTCAGCTTTGTAGTGTGTCCCATACTCTCGAGTACTCATCCTTATGTAAGTTTTGGATTTACATTAAATTATGATCTTGGATAGCTGTGAGATTGCAGCTCTAGTATCCTTGTTCATTCATATTCATCTAGGGGAACATAGGTCGTTTCCAGGGCTTTGTGATCATATTCATCATTTTTCTGTTTCCATTTTGTTACAGAATTGCGAGACCGCCCAATGTAGAGACTGAGACAAATCCAGTAGACCGCATTGTGGCTCATCTGCTCTTCCATAATCCCTCGGAGTTGACATCAAAACTTGCTGAAATTCCGAAATCATCAATGTCTGCCATACTCAAATGTGAAAGAAAAGCAATTGGTTCACAGAGCTTTTCGAGCAGCTTTTTACACCAGAATTCTGAAACTGATCCAATCACAGCTCACCAGGGACTAAAAACTTCTACCTCTCATAATGAAGTGGATAAACTGAACAGTAGCCCCTGCCTTGAGACTTCTGAGAATGCATCAAACAATGAAGGAGCAGATGGCAGAGTTATTGGGTTTGAAGCCGCCTCATGAAACCATCCTATTGTCAAATATATACAAGGGTAATCGCTTCTCCATTTATCCTATGATTGTAACACTTGATCCATGGCTGAACAAATCCACTAGTAATGAGGATCTCCTCTTTCATTGTCAGCCAACTGGATACTGAGCAACCATGAGTAACCAAGATTTGACATTTTAGGAGTCTATGTTGTGCCCTGGAAGAAACCTCTTTTACACTAGTGTAATGCTTCTTCTTTTTTTCTCTTACCTTCTGTAAGAAATCTAACTGCACAGATACTTCCTGTGGGTAAATTATGTTCACACGTGCATGCTAGGCTATTACTTTTTGTTGTAATGAAGGTTCCCAAGTAATGAGCCTACCTACGTCAATGAAATTAAGTCCTAAATCCTAATATTACAATTTGACCGCGCTCAACGTGTGCCATGTGTCTGTTATTTGAGTTTTCTACTTGGAACTCCAGCCGCTGTTGTTCTAAGATGATACATACGCATTTGTAAGGTTGTTAGACAACATGGATGCGGTAGATGAATTTATGTTATTTGAAGTGTAAGCATTATCACTCTTCAAGTTCTTTAGCTTTGCAGAAATGCAGACGCAAGTTCATTTCTAAGATGCAACAGAACAATGTAAATTCTGCTACTTAACTCTAACAAGTCATAGAGATATTTCAATTTTCATCACAGAAACAATTTTTTTCTAAGAATTGTTTATGTTGAAATTGCACCGATATTTATAAAACTAGAGAGTAGTTAAGACTTAAAAGTGAGTGTTTGGATTGGATACAGATACGTATCCAAACGTTACCTTTTGTTCTTGCTCCCATGGATTTTTGTGTTTCTTTCATTTTCTTTTCCCTGTTTTGGTTTCATATCAACGATCTTCTTTGATACAGGTTTGTAGACGTTGACCTCAAGTTACAAAAGAGTCCTAAAACATCAAGTAAGAAGAAAAATATATGAAAACAAAGTCCGCTTGTGAATTTCAAGAAACCACTCTCCCTATATGTTGTGCCAGATTCATTCACCTTTCTCTAGGGAATCACAATTTAAGTTTGGACTGACAATTGGAGTTTAACATTTGAACTTTGTTCATTATTCCTTCCATAGACTCATAGCTACAGTCCAAAATTCGAAGGCCGTGACTGACACTCGACGTTATAAGTCCCGATGAGTGAACCCATTAACCCGACTATTAGTATCCCTATAGTTTAACCGGTGAGTAGATAGATTATCAATTAAATAATGATTATTATGAAAATTTGAGTTTGAGTTCTAACAACAACAATCCAGTATAATTCCACTAGTGGGATCTCGGGAGGGTAGTGTGTACGCAAACCTTACCACTACCCTGGGGTAGAGAGGCTGTTTCCGATAGACCCTCGGCTCCTTCCCTCCAAAAACTCCTCACCTTGCTCTTGGGGTGACTCGAACTCACAACCTCTTGGTTGGAAGTGGAGGGTGCTTACCATAGAGCAACCCACTCTTGTCTACTGCATTAACGTAATAGAAAATAATTACATAATCAAGTCACTTACTAGGTAATTACAAGTAAGATCTCTTGATAAACATTAATTATTAATCAAGTGAAAATAGAAACTACTTTGCTATCATAAGTAAAATCACATGATAGTGTAAAAAAATCTTTTCACGTCAGTATTATAACTTAAGTTTAGAAATTTACTCGTATTTTACCTTATAAGTGATCTAATTATGTAGTTATTTTCTACAATGTGTATAATTTAAACTTGTAGATTTAGTTGGAAAAAAAAAAGAGAAAGGGAAAAAGAAAAATACCCAAGAGTGATAACCCATTCAAAATTGAGAACCACAAGGTGCACCACTAGCCACGTTTAAGGCCGTTTTAAGTAAAATATCTCCACAATCTATAATATATTTAAAGATTAGCCAATTAGCCCAAGACTAAGTATCCTGAGTTTTTGAGTTGTTAATTTGAAACTTAGGACTTAGTGTCTTTTGAGCTGCTAATTTGAAATTCAGGACTAAGTGCCTGAATTTCTAAACTACTAATTTGAAATGTAGGACTAAGTGCCCTGAATTTTTAAAATGTTAATTAAAATTCAGGACATAAGATTCGGATTTTTGGACACCATTTTCGAACTTTACGACACGATATCCTAAAGTTTGAGCGAATTGGCTAATCTTTAGATACATTGTAAACTATGGATATATTTTAAACAACATACTTAAAAGTGGCTACCTGGTGTAATTTCCACACCAATCTTAAGGCCGTTACAGTTGGGCCCTCACTACGGGTCTAGTATCCCTATTTTTTTTTTACGAAGTCCGGAATCTAGTTTGTCGGACCTTGATTTTCCCCGTGCTCACAATTTCGAAATATCATATCATGAAGTTTTCCCTCCCAAGTAGGTGTGTGCCCCGACTTCATTTCTGTCACCTATCTGTTTGCGAAAATGCCCCATAGAAACTCGAGAGACCAAGAAAAACCAACACTCGCTGTGAGAAGATCTCCCCAAGTTTACTGCCGCTGCTACTGCGATTTCTGCTAACGAAGCCCACAAAAATCAGATTGAAGCTCTCAAAAATCCAGTACTAGACTGGGAAGGTCGTCAAGATTGAGCATTGTAAAGCTGCAGAATAATGGCGCGGTTAATAGTATAGTGAGAAGGGTTACACGTAGTTCTACTCGAAACCCACCTGTCAGTAAAGTACTGGGTTGTGCTTCCACTGACAATTCAGTTGAGAAAAGAAAGGGTGATTTAAAGAATGAGCCAAAGATCCCTACACATGCTCAAGAGACTAGTAAAGAAAGTTTAGCTGGCCCATCATCTGAAGTTGCGGGCCATGGAAAGGATGATAATGGCACGGGAAAGAAAGGCACATGATTGAAGAGAAAGAGAACTAACCAAGGAACGGAGGAGAGCAGTAGTGCTAACGGGTGGACTAACAAACAGGAGATGGCATTGCAGAATGCTTATTTCGCGGCAAAGGCAACGCCTAACTTCTGGAAGAAAGTTGCTAAGATGGTAATTTTGATGTGATCTTTAAATTAACTTATGTTTCATTTTGTGTTTTCCATAATTCTATCTTCATGACAAACTAATTTAGCTGAGCATTGAGCATTTATATACTACTTGATGATATATAAGGAAAGTTGTCTTTAGGATTTATGGTTTTAAGTATCAAAGGCCAGGTATAATCAAAGGTAGGATTTCATGTATGATACAAATTGCCTGCCTGGACGATTTCTGGGTCTTATATTCAGACCTACCAAGTGATCTCGGTCTATTGGATATGTTTGCATATCAACAATATCAATGTAATAAGAAAAAGACTTTTGCGAGTATGGGAGCTGATAGGTTGGGGATGGTTTAGTCAATTTTAGTCTCAAATTGGGCCTCTCGGAATTAAGTTAATTTTTTTCCAGGAGAAACTAAGAATGTCAAAAAAAGTCTTTGGATGGTCTTAAGATGCCCGACCGCCCGACCTGTAACCAATGTCAAGGGGTTAATTTTACTTTTTCCTTCTTTTCTTTCAAGGGTTCACCTCACCCTCCCTCCCCTCATATTGGAAGCTAAATGTGCCTGATCGCTTGTTTGCTGCAAAAATGTAGTTGTATAACTTTGGACCTAGACAAGTGGATTGGCTCTTCAAGGAGCAGATGGTAGTTTATTAGGTTTGAAGCCGCCTCATGAAACCATCAACAGCAACAACAACAATGACCCAGTAAAATCTCACTAGTGGGGTCCGGGGAGGGTAGTATGTACGCAGACCTTACCCCTACCCGGGGAGTATAGAGGTTATTTCCGAAAGACCCTCGGCTCAAGAAGAAGAAAAGAAAAGAAAAGAAGAGAAAAGAGATAATATCAACTCCACCAACAGATACCATAAGAAAAAATTAAGAACATCATGAAAGCGAGAAAATAGGTGCAGAGCAAAAGCGGTAACCATTAAATAGAGGCGGCTCTATGAAAAAATGAAAGAGTAGTAAGACACAACATTGCCACGAGCTGTCTCAGACAAAAACCCTACCAAGCTAGCCTCACAAATGTACGAACAAAGGAAAGACTCAACTACCTCCTAACCTATAACCCTAATACTCGACCTCCATAGCTCCCTATCAAGGGTTATGTCCTCGGAAATCTGAAGCCTCGCCATGTCCTGCCTGATTACCTCTCCCCAATGCTTCTTAGGCCGCCCTCTACCTCTTCTCGAGCCTTCTAAAGCCATCCGCTCACACCTCCTTACCGGAGCATCTGGGCTTCTCCTCTGAACGTGCCCGAACTATCTAAGCCTTGCTTCCCGCATCTTGTTATCAATGGGAGCCACGCCCACCTTCTCCCGAATATCATCATTCCTAATCTTATCCATCCTAGTATGCCCGCACATCCACCTCAACATCCTCATTTTTGCTACTTTCATCTTCTGGATATGTGAGTTCTTAACAGGACAATACTCAGCCCCATACATCATGGTTGGTCTAACCACCACTCTATAAAATTTACCTTTGAGTATCGGTGGCACTCTCTTATCACACAAGACTCCAGATTCTAACCTCCACTTCATCCACCTCACTCTAATACAGTGTGTGACATTCTCGTTGATCTCTCCTCCCCCTTGGATAACTGACCCAAGGTACTTGAAACTGCCTCTACTCGGGATGACCTGCGATACAAGCCCCACATTCACGTCCACTTCGCTCGACTCAGCGTTGAACTTGCACTCCAGGTATTCCGTCTTTGTCCTGCTCAACTTGAAACCCTTAGACTCAAGAACTTATCTCCAGGCCTCCAGCCTCTCGTTAACACTGGCTCGCGACTCATCAATCAGAACTATGTCATCAGCGGATAACATACACCATGGCACCTCCCCTTGAATATGATGTGTTAACGCGTCCATCACCAGGGCAAACAAGAACGGGCTGAGCGCAGAACCTTGGTGAAATCCCATAACAACCGGGAAATGCGCAGAGTCGCCTCCTACTGTCCTAACCCGAGTCTTAGCCCCATCATACATGTCCTTAATCGCCCTAATGTAGGCAACCGACACACCTTTAGCCTCCAAGCATCTCCAGAGAACTTCTCTAGGAACCTTATCATACGCTTTCTCCAGATCAATAAACACCATGTGCAGATCCTTCTTCCTCTCCCTATATTGTTCCACCAGTATCCTAATAAGGTGTATAGCTTCTGTAGTAGAACGACCCGACATAAACCCAAACTGGTTGTTGGATATAGACACCGACCTCCTCACCCTTGCTTCAACCACCTTCTCCCAAACTTTCATGGTATGACTCACTAATTTGATACCCCTATAATTGTTACAACTCTAGATATCAATTTGTTCTTATACAACGGAACTACTGTACTCCACCTCCACTCATCTGGCATCCTCTTCGTCCTAAAAATAATATTAAACAGCCTCGTCAGCCACTCCAAGCCTACTCTACCCATACACTTCCAAATATATACAAGGGTAATCGCTTCTCCATTTATCTTATGATTGTAGCACTTGATCCATGGCTGAAGAAATCCACTAGTAATGAGGATTTCCTCTTTCATTGTCAGCCAACTGGATACTGAGCAACCATGAGTAACCAAGATTTGATATTTTAGGAGTCTATGTTGTGCCCTGGAAGAAACAACTTTTACACTAGTGAAATGCTTCTTCTTTTTTTCTCTTACCTTCTGTAAGAAATCTAACTGCACAGATACTTCATGTGGGTAAATTATGTTCACACGTGCATGCTAGGCTATTGCTTTTTGTTGTAATGAAGGTTCCCAAGTAATGAACCTACCTACGTCAACGAAATTAAGTCCTAAATCATAATATTGCAATTTGACCGCGCTCAACATGTGCCATGTGTTTGTTATTTGAGATTTCTACGACCTCTGCGGTTCTATAAGATGATAAATATGCATTTGTAAGGTTGTTAGACAACATGGATGCGGTAGATGAATTTATGTTATTTGAAGTGTGTGCATTATCACTCTTCAAGTTCTTTAGCCTTGCAGAAATGCAGACGCAAGTTCATTTCTAAGATGCAGCGGAACAATGTAAATTATGCTACTTAACTCTAACAAGTCATAGACATATTTTAATTTTTATCACATAAACAAATTTTTTTAAAGAATTGTTTATGTTGAAATTGCACCGATATTTATAAAACTAGAGAGTAGTTAAGACTTAAAAGTGAGTATTTGGATTGGATACAGATACGTATCCAAATATTACCTTTTGTTCTTGCTCCCATGGATTTTTGTGTTTCTTTCATTTTCTTTTCCCTGTTTTGATTTCATATCAACGATCTTCTTTGATAAAGGTTTGTAGACATTGAACTCAAGTTACAAAAGAGTCCTAAAACATCAAGTAAGAAGACACATATATAAAAACAAAGACCGTTTGTGAATTTTAAGACACCACTCTCCCTATATGTTGTGCCAGATTCATTCACCTTACTCTAGGGAATCACAATTTAAGTTTCGACTGACAATTGGAGTTTAACATTTGAAATTTGTTCATTATTCCTTCCATAGACTCATAGCTACAGTCAAAAATTCGAAGGCCGTGACTAACACTCGAAGTTATAAGTCCCGATGAGTGAACCCATTTACCCGACTATTAGTATCCATATAGTTTAACTGGTGAGTAGATAGATTACCAATTAAGTAATGATTATTATGGAAATTTGAGTTTGAGTTCTACTACATTAACGTAATAGAAAATAATTACATAATCAAGTCACTTACTAGATAATTACAAGTAAGATCTCTTGATAAACATTAATTATTAATCAAGTAAAAATAAAAACTAATTTTCTATCATAAATAAAATCACATGATATTGTCAAAAAATCTTTTCACGTCATTATTATAACTTAAGTTTAGAAATTTACTCGTATTTTACCTTATAAGTGATCTAATTATATAGTTATTTTCTACAATGTGTATAATTTAAACTTGTAGATTTAGTTGGAAAAAAAAAGAGAAAGGGAAAAAGAAAAATACCCAAGAGTGATAACCCATTCAAAATTGAGAACCACAAGGTGCACCAATAGCCACATTTAAGGCCGTTTTAAGTAAAATATCTCCACAATCTATAATATATTTAAAGATTAGCCAATTCTCCCAAACTTCAAGACTAAGTATCCTGAATCTTTGAGCTGTTAATTTGAAATTTAGGACTTAGTGTGTTTTGAGCTGCTAATTTGAAATTCAAGACTAAGTGCCTGAATTTCTAAACAACTAATTTGAAATTCAGGACTAAGTGCCCTGAATTTTTGAAATGCTAATTAAAATTCAGGACATAAGATTCTAATTTCTGGACATTATTTTCGAACTTTAGGACACGATGTCCTGAAGTTTGAACGAATTGGCTAATCTTTAGATACATTGTAAACTAAGGATATATTTTAAACAACATACTTAAAAGTGGCTACTTGGTGTCATTTCCACACCAATCTTAAGGCCGTTACAGTTGGGCCTTCACTACGGGTCCAGTATCCTTTTTTTTTTTTTGAAGAAGTCCGGTATCCAGTTTGTCGGCCCTTGATTTTCCCCGTGCTCACAATTTCGAAACATCATATCCTGAAGTTTTTCCTCCCAAGTAGCTGTGTGCCCTGACTTCATTTATGTCACCTATCCGTTTGCGAAAATGCCCCAAAGAAACTCGAGAGACCATGAAAAACCAACACCCGATGTGAGAAGATCTCCATGGTTTACTGTCGCTGCTGTAGACAATTAAAATTTTGTTAAGTTTAAATCCATAAAAAATTTGGATTTAACCTCAAATTAATTGTATTTTGGCCTAAATAAATATTATAGGCTAATATATGTTGACTTAATTATTTAAATCTAATAAAATTAATTTAAATAAAGGTCCAATATTATCGGGCTAGCCCATTTAATTGGGCCACGAATAATGAGCCCGCTTTTTAAGGCCAAGATGCCATCTTCCTAGTGGCCCAGATTGGTGCCACGTGTCAAATAATATGGCGCGCCAAGTCAAACAGAAAAGCCAATAGGATCATGCCACATGTCAAAATGACAAGGCATGTCAAGTCACCGCGCCACATGTGCAAGTGACATGTTTTGGCCAATCAAATGCGGCCATGTCACACTTCAATTTGATTGATCGGAAAAAGTTTGTTCTTATCACAACTCCTCCATTCCACAACTATAAATAGGGGTCTTCATAACTCAGAAAAAGGGACCAGAAGTTATAACAAGAAGCAAGAAAGAGCTCGTGGATCAAACACTGCAAATTCCTCCACAAGTTTCAAGTTTAAGCAATCAAGTTCAAGTTCAAGCTCAAGAACGAAGAACAAATCAAGTTCAAGCTCAAGAACGAAGAACAAATCAAGTTCAAGTTCAAGCAATCAAGTTCAAGAACAAGATCATCGTTCGTGGTAACAACTACATATTCAAGATCAAGCTCGAAGGCCCTTGAATTTATTTACTATTGGAAAAAAAGAATTAGAGGATTCATAGAGATTGTACACTCATATTATTTGAAATCAAATACTATGATTGTTGTGATATTTTTCTGTCTTGATTTTATTTTCTTGACGCAATTTATTGTCTACAAATTCTGACACATCCAGTGTGACAATCTCTATCTCTCATCTCATCTTTTCAATCACCAAAGTTCAAGAATATTGAAATGGCTTCAAAGAAAATCAACTCCAGCTCAACTTCTACCAAGACTGCTAATTCCAGGTTATATGCTGATGTGGAAAGCATCCTCGATGTTACCTTTGGAAGTTTCGGACCAGTTACGAGGAGCAAGGCAATCTCTTTAGGACAACAAGCACCCCAAGTGTCGTCTGCATCAACCCCTATTTTCAAATCTTCATCCTCAAAAGGAGCAAGATCTTCCACAAACGTACCCGAAGGAGGAAGCGATGTTGCTGAAAAGATCAAGAAAACTCTTGCTCTGCTTGACCTCTCCGGATCCAAGAACTCGGCTGTGAAGGAAGATGATGATGCTTCAAGTGATGGATCCTCCCCACTTACACCGCGTAGCGTGAGCCATTCGAGAATTAATCTGTGTGACAATCTATGCAACTCCCCATCATCTACAACAATCATGCAAGCCATGGTGATAAACATTTCATCTGTGGAAGAGTAGTTGGCAAACGTGACAGAAGCAATCGCTGGCTTGACCAAGTGCATGCAAAATCAAGATGCTAGAATCGACAAGCTAACAGATAGGGTGGGAATCTTGATGGAAGAAGAATCCACCCACGCACCTGGTAAGCTACCAGAAGCTCTAGAGAGTGATTCTCACCCAAGACAAGTAGCATCCACTAAGTCTATTCTTGTCTTATCTGAAGGGATGATTCCAATCGATCAACTGAAGGAGTTCATTGAAGGAACCATTAATAACAAGTATGAAGTTGCTGCCAAATCCTCCCTTACATACGCAAATTCGTACACTGCAAGGATCGATATGTTGAAGATGCTTACTGGCTATCAACCTTCAAAGTTTCAACAGTTTGATGGTAAAGGTAATCCAAAGCAATATGTGGCGCACTTCGTTGAGACGTGCAACAATGCTGGGACTTATGGAGATTACCTCGTCAAGCAGTTTGTCTGCTCGATAAAAGGAAATGTTTTTGACTGGTACACAGACCTCGTGACTGGATCTATTGATAGCTGGGATCAACTAGAGCAAGAGTTCCTCAATCGCTTTTATAGCACGAGACGTACTGTGAGTATGATAGAAATTACAAATACTCGTCAACAAAAGAATGAACCAGTTATCGACTTTATAAATCGTTGGAAGAATGCAAGCCCCAACTGTAAAGAGAGGCTTAGTCAAGCTTCTGGCATAGAGATGTGCATCCAAGGCATGCATTGGGGACTCTGCTACATCTTGCAAGGTATCAAGCCTAGCACATTTGAAAAACTCGCGACTCGTGCCCACAATATGGAGTTAAGCATGGCCTCCGCTGGAAATGAAAGGCTGCCCATCTATGAACCTCGCAAGGGGAACGACAAGCAAGAAGTCAGGAAATGGGGCAAGTTCGTACCCAAGCCTGAAAGCAAAGAAGCTATGAATGTCAACACATCACCTGTAAAGTTCACGACGAAGGTGAGCAAGAAGCAGAGTATGAAATCCACTTCTTTTCAAGATAAGCCAAGTGGAAAGTTGACTCTAAAAGAAATGCAAGAGAAAGAGTACTCATTTCTGGATTCTGATGTGCCAGCTATTTTTGAAGAACTCCTTGAGTTAAATCTCATTGAGCTTCCACAGATGAAGCGACCAAATGAAGCTAGGAAAACAAATGACCCAAATTACTGCAAATACCATCGACTTGTAAGCCACCCTCTGGAGAAGTGCTTTGTCTTGCCACCCTCTGGAGAAGTGCTTTGTCTTCAAGGACAGAGTTATGGACTTGGCTCACGAAAAGAAGATCATGCTTGAAGATGAGAAAGCAAGCACAAACTAAGTATCTATCACCTTTGGCTCATTCAGTCCGGATGAATTATGCAGTTTTAAAGAAAGTAAAGATGAAGAATTACTGGAGAATGACAAAGCTGAAGTCAATCAACCTGATGATGATGAAGGTTGGAAGTTGGTGACTCGTCATATTCACCACAGAAGGAGCCCACGAAAAGAATCAGTAGAACAACCAACAAGGAAAATGATGATAAAAAGACCAAGGAGATGGAATCCAGTTAAGCACTTAAAGAAAGCAAAAGTGGAGGTGCACCACTCTCAAAAGCCACGAAATCCAGTGAGCTTGGAGGAGTTTTTACCAAGTTGGTTCCGTATGAAGATTTCCCATGGAGGTATCGATGCCTCTTGTTGCCATGCTGACGAAGGGAAAGAAAAGAGTGATGACCTAACGTTGGAAACATCTCCAAAAAAGCTCATCGAGTCCTCTCCTCAAGAAGTTAATGCTTGTGAGGAAAAAGTCACGTTCACAAATGACGATATTCTGTTAGGTGACACTCTTCATAACCGCCCATTGTACCTGGTTGGCTATATGCATGATAAAAGGGTAAATTGAATTTTGGTTGATGGAGGATCCTCAGTGAACATTTTGCCAATTCGCACCGTGAAAGAACTTGGTATTCCTATAAACGAACTTTAAAAAAGTCGTGTGATGATCCAAGGATTCAACCAAGGGGTGCAAAGAGCCATAGGATCGATCAGGCTGGAAATCATCATTGAAGATATGCAATCAAGTGCATGGCTGCATGTGATCGATGCAAAGACTTCATACAATGTCTTGCTTGGAAGGCCTTGGATACATGAGAATAAAGTGGTTCCATCTACCTACCATCAATGTTTGAAATACTACGAAGGTGAAGTCGAGAAGAAGATAATTGCTGATGATGAGCCATTCACCGAGGCTGAGTCACACTTCGCCGATGCAAAAGTTCTACTTAAAGAACCGCATTGTGAAGGAGCTAAAAGTTGATGATGTCATGAATGATGAGTCCACGGCTAAGAGAGCTGAGGTGGTTGCTGAAAAAAACAAAGTTGTTGTTGAGAAGGTACACCCCAACCCAAATAAGTCTCATAAAGGGAACATTGTGTCTCACGACAAGAAAGTAACTCCTCCGCTCCAATACGTCCCTAAAAAGAAGAAAGATGAAAGTGAATCAACTAATCTCCAAACTAACATGCTAAAGGGGTTAACTCTTCCGGTCAAACGAATTGAGGTAGTAAAGTCGTCCTCAATACCGCTTGCAAGGTTTGTGGCCCAAATCATTTGCAGAATGTGTCACTTCCTACAATGCAAACAGATGAAGATTTTGATCCTAACGCTTACAAGCTATTTGCAAAAGCTGGATACAATCCTAATGAGTCGTCAAAGTTAGGGTAGCTACCATCTGAAGCTGCGACGAGACAACCACGTGAAGGTTTGGGATACAAGCAACTGTCACTGGTGCGCATCTCCATAAGAAGGGCGAGCATTAATTTTATCACTGTAGAATATGAATCTGCTGCTTATAACAAGCCTTCTGTCTTTGATCGACTTGGAAAATCAACTATGAGGACTTTCGTGTTTGAGAGATTGGGTCCGTTAAAGAAGGAGAACAAGTTCCATAGAAATTTTCAAAGCATAAGAACACCCGCTTCGCCCAAAATCCAGAAGATCTCTAAGGATTTCCAAAGTTTGGTTCCTTCTAGAATAAGGCGACAAACAAAACTTGTGGTTTCATGTAAAAAAAAAGTACTGAAAGTAAAGCCATATACTGTCATCTACACTAAGGAACATGATGAAGATGAAGAAAGTGTGGGCTCTTCGTATCATGTTACTGTACAAGGCGAGAATGGTGTTCCATCTTCAATGGAGGATAATGCAGAATTGGAGGATGTTTCACCATGTTATCACATATCTTTCAACGATGGGGACCCTAAAGAAGATGAAGATGCAAAAGATGCTCCGCCAGAACTTGAAGCAGGGGTGAAGGCAACGATGGATGCATTAAAAAAAATTAACCTTGGCACTGATGAAGAACCAAGACCCACTTACCTAAGTACTTTACTAGAAGTTGATGAATAAAACATGAACAAAACACTTATATTGAGTTACTCAAGGAGTTTAGGGATGTCTTTGCTTGGAGTTACAAAGAAATGCCTGGCTTGGACCCTAAAGTAGCAGTCATCACCTTGCAGTCAAGAATGACGCTCGTCCTGTTAAGCAAGCTCAAAGGCGCTTTAGGTCGGACTTGGTTCCCCTAATTGAAACCGAAGTTAACAAACTCATTGAAGCTGGATTTATTCGGGAAGTTAAATACCCAACATGGGTTTCAAGTATTGTCCCTATAAGGAAGAAGAATGGCCAGATTGGAGTATGCGTTGACTTCAGGAATCTCAACAATGCGTGTCCCAAAGATGAATTCCCGCTCCCTATTCCAGAGTTGATGATCGATGCTACTACTGGTTACGAGGCAATGTATTTCATGGACGGTTCGTTGGGCTATAACCAAATTCGCATGGCACCAAAAGATGAAGAGCTTACTGCATTCCACACCCCCAAGGGTATTTATTGCTACAAGGTAATGCCTTTTGGCTTGAAGAACGTTGGTGCTACTTATCAAAGGGCTATGCAAAATATTTTTGATGACCTTCTCCACAAAAATGTCGAATGCTATATGGACGACTTGGTGGTAAAGTCAAGAAAGAGAGGCGACCACTTGAAAGACTTGAGAATGGTGTTTGAGTTGCTTCGGAGGTACCAACTTAGGATGAATACATTGAAATATGCCTTTGGAGTTACTTCTGGAAAGTTCCTTGGTTTCATTGTCCGGCATCGAGGGATCGAAATTGATCAAGACAAAGTGGATGCCATTTTGAAAATGCATGAGCCTCGGGATATTCATGAATTAAAAAGTCTGCAAGGAAAGCTAGCATACCTTAGAAGATTCATCTCGAACCTGGCTGGGAGGTGCCAACCATTTAGTCGCCTCATGAAGAAAGGTGTTCCTTTCAAGTGGGACCAAGCTTGTAGCAATGCCTTTGAAAGTATCAAAACCTACTTGATGAAGCCTCCAGTTTTAGCAGCTCCTATACCTGGAAAGCCATTGATACTATACATTGCGGCGTAAGAAAGATCTATTGGAGCACTGTTGGCCCAAGAAAATAGTGAGGGGAAAGAAAACTCTCTTTACTACTTGAGCAGGATGATGACACCAAATGAGTTGAATTATTCGCCAATTGAAAAGTTGTGTTTGGCGTTAGTCTTCTCAATTCAAAAGTTGAAGCACTACTTTTAAGCTCATGTTGTCCGTCTTATTTTTAAAGAAAATTCCATCAAGTTCGTGATGTCAAAACCTGTTCTTAGTGATCGACTAGCGAGATGGTACCTCCAATTTCAACAATTCGAGATTTTGTACATCCCTCAAAAGGCTGTAAAAGGACAAGCATTGGCAGATTTCTTGGAAGATCATCTGATACTTGATGACTAGGAGCTAATTGATGAACTACCTGATGAGGACGCAATGGTCGTTGAAGTTCAACCTCCATGGAAGATGTACTTTGATGGTGCTGCGCATCGTGGAGGAGCTGGTGCTGGCATAGTATTTGTCACTTCCCAAGGTGAAGTCTTGCCCTATTCCTTCACCTTGACACAACTCTGTTCCAACAATGTTGCCGAGTATCAAGCATTAATACTTGGGCTTAAAATGGTCGTTGATATGAAGCAATTGCAATTGCAAGTCTTTGGTGACTCCCAGTTAGTGGTCAATCAATTTTTAGGTAGTTACGAGGTCAAGAAGCCTGAACTACGCCCATATCATGATTACGCTAAAAATATAATAGGGTGGCTCGGTGATGTGACTATTCAGCATGTGACAAGGAAAGAAAATAAGAAGGTTGATGCTTTAGCTGCCCTAGCTTCATCGTTAACCATGTCTGATCAAGCGCAAGTTATTGTCTGCCAAAAATGGGTAGTACCGCCGCCAAATGAAGCTGAAGGTGAAGAAAATAAACTCAATCATCTTGTCGCTATTTCTGAAGTTGAGAAAGAAGAATGGCGACAACCCATTATCGACTACTTATGCTATGGGATACTTCCAGAAAATTCAAGAAGAAGGACTGAAATCCGTCGTCGTGCACCTCGCTTTCTTTACTACAAAGATACTCTATGTAGAAGGTCATTCGAGGGAGTACTCTTACGATGCTTAGGGGAAGAAGAATCACTCCAAGCTTTGCAGAGGCACATTCTGGGTATGTGGGTCACACCAGTCTGGACCAAAGCTTCACTTCCATATAAAAAGGATGGGATATTATTGGCCACGATGGTAAAAGATTGCTTGGACTACTCTCAAAGATGCAAGGCTTGTCAATTCCATGCGAATTTTATTCATCAACCTCCTGAAGTGTTACACCCGACTGTTACATCCTGGCCATTTGACGCTTGGGGATTAGATATTGTTGGACCACTGCCAAAGTCCTCTAGTGGGCACCTATACATCTTGGCTGCAGCTGACTACTTCTCAAAATGGGCTGAAGTTGTTGCTCTTAAGGAAGTAAAGAAGGAAAATGTTGCAAGTTTCATTCGAGTAAACATTATCTATCGCTTTGGCATTCCTCATTACATAATAACGGATAATGGCAAGCCATTCGACAATAGGATGAACAAGATTTGTTAACTCTTTGGCTTCAAGCAACGTAACTCTTCTATGTACAATGCTGCCGCCAATGGTCTAGCCGAGCAACTTGTTAAAGAAAGTCGTCTCCAAATCCAAACGGGATTGGCATGGAGAAAGCTCTGTGGGCATATAGGATAACTCACTGCACGCCAACACAAGCGACCCCTTATGCACTCATTTATGGAGTTGAAGCTGTCTTGCCACTCGAGCGTCAAATACCTTCATTACGATTAGCTATTCAAGAAGGCATCACTAATGAAGAAAATGCTCGACTTCGATTACAGAGTTGGAGGCTCTTGATGAGAAAAGGTTGGAAGCTCAACAGAGTCTTGAATGTTATCAAGCTCGATTGTCTCGCGCCTTTAATAAAAGAGTTCACCCAAGATCCTTACACGTAGGATATCAAGTCCTTGCCATAAGAAGACCCATCATTACTTCCCATAAACTTGTAGGGAAGTTCACTTCAAAATGGGATGGGCCATATGTCGTACAAGAAGCTTATTCAAGTGGGGCTTACAAGCTGGTTGATGCAGATGGCATGAGAATTAGCCCTATCAATGGCAAGTTTTTGAAGAAGTATTATCCTTGAAGTTGCAACGCTCCTTAACGCATGAGCCTAAACCGCATGTTCCTACACTCATGGCCCGCATGAGTCTAAATTGTGCACGGCCCACCACAAAAAAAAAAAACAAAAAAAAACTACCCATTCTGAACTACGGTATGACTTGATCCTCTTCACTGAGGTACGTAGGCAGCTTAGAGTTTCATTCTGAGTTCAGTCGCGTAAGTTCAAAAGATACATAATCCCCAATCGTTGTCCAAATAAAGTACGATAGAATACAATCCATTCAATTAGCACTTGAAAAACGAGCCGAGATACCATTCTTTTGTTGAACTTTGGATCCCATTTAAAAGGGGCAAACATCTGTGATAAATTTGTATCTTCAATGGAATTATTTTAGTCTTTTAGGAGGCTACTAAGTATTTGCATTGAAGCCCGGAGATTCACTATGTCTTCATGTTTACCAAATCTTTAAGTCCTCCGGTCTTCAAGTTCACCGCTCTTCAAGTTAAAATATTTAAATCCTCCAAGTCTCCAAGTTGAAGTCTTCAAGTCCATCAGTCTTTAAGTTGAAGTCTTCAAGTTTGCCGCTCTTCAAGTTGAAATATTTAGGCCTGTTAAGTCTCCAAGTTGAAGTTTTCAAGTCCGTCGTTCTTCAAGTTGAAGTTTTCAAGTCCGTCGGTTTTCAAGTTGAATTATTTAAGTACTCCAAGTCTTCAAGTTGAAGTTTTCAAGCCTTCTAATTTTTTAAGTTGAAATTTAAAAGTCTATCACTCTTCAAGTTAAAGTCTGCGAAGTACGCCAAATTTTCAAAGTTCACCAAGTGTTCGAGTTGAAACTTTCTAATTTTTCAATCTTAAGTTGGACATTTAAGTCCCTTTGCACCTTAAGTTGGCCTCTTCATGGGTTTGTCCTTAAAAGGAAACTATAACTTTCCAATCTTAAGGTGGACATATAAGTCCCTTTGCACCTTAAGTTGGCCTCTTTGTGGGTTTGTCCTTAAAGGAAACTATAACTTTCCAATCTTAAGGTGGACATATGAGTCCCTTTGCACCTTAAGTTGGCCTCTTCGTGGATTTGTCCTTAAAAGGAAACTATATTTTCCAATCTTAAGGTGGACATGCAAGTCTCTTGAGAGTAATCTCTCCGATAGTCGGACCATATTGAGAGTAATTTTTTCGATAGTCGAGTCACATTGAGAGTAATCTCTCCGATAGTCGGGTCATTTTGAGAGTAATCTCTCTGGTAGTCGAGCCATATTGAGAGTAATCTCTCCGATAGTCGAGCCATATTGAGAGTAATCTCTCCGATAGTCGGGTCATATTGAGAATAATCTCTCCGGTAGTCGAGCCACATTGAGAGTAATCTCTCTGATAGTCGGATCATTTTGAGAGTAACCTCTCCGGTAGTCGAGCCACATTGAGAGTAATCTCTCCGATAGTCGGGTCATTTTGAGAGTAATCTCTCTAGTAGTCGAGCCACATTAAGAGTAATCTCTCCGATAGTTGGGTCATTTTGAGAGTAATCACTCCGGTAGTCGAGCCATATTGAGAGTAATCTCTCCGATAGTCGGGTCATTTTGAGAGTAATATCTCCGGTAGTCGAGCCACATTGAGAGTAATCTCTCCGATAGTCGGATCATTTTGAGAGTAATCTCTCTGGTAGTCGAACCACATGAGAGTAATCTCTCCGATAGTCGAAATCCTTTTGAGAGTAATCTCTTCAATATTCGGGCAAGGATGAGTACTCATCCCCTCACACCCTGAGATCATCATCTTCATGCAAGAACTTGTACTTGCCTTCTCGGCCTACAAAAAAAAATACAAAGAAAATGCAGAGGAATTAAAAAAAAATTACCTTTGTGCAGGCTCCCTAAACGTCAAAGGTCGAAGTAAAATTGACTTTGAGGATGACGCTGGTTGTAATCAATTACCATGAGAATGAGGGGTTTATATAGCTAATGAAACATGGAATTACAAGGTTGTTAGGCGATGTGGGATCAGGTGTGAGGCGGCATCAACAATTTGTTCCCAACATGGAAGGGAACATAAATGGATGTCTCGCTGACTGGTAACGAAGGCAGCGGAAAGTACTTGTTTGAGATTAACTGAAAGTTGGATACGTTCATTCACTTACGTGTCCTAGGCGGAATCTAATGGAGTTAAGCCAAACTCCACTGAACGCATGCAAATGATACAAATTTATCTCCAGCTAGGCAGATTAGAGTAGAAAATCTAATTCTTGAATTTAAATGAAATTATAATATCTTTTAATTGGAGGCTAATATAATGGTGCTGGATGTTGCTATCTTATTGTACAAAAAAGGGGTCAAACTTTGAAGGGCTGTAATACTTCGAGCCTCGTCTTCATGATACAAAAATATACATACCCGACAAGTTTTGAAGTACGGGCATTTGTAGACATAAAATTTTGTTAAGTTTAAATCCATAAGAAATTTGGATTTAATCTCAAATTAATTATATTTTGGCCTAAATAAATATTATGGGCTAATATATGTTGACTTAATTATTTAAATCTAATAAAATTGATTTAAATAAAGATCCAATATTATCGGGCTAGCCCATTTAATTAGGCCACGAATAATGAGCCCACTTTTTAAGCCCAAGATGCCATCTTCCTATCGGCCCAGATTGGTGCCACGTGTCAAATGACATAGCGCGCCAAGTCAAACGGAAGAGCCGATAGGATCATGCCAAGTGTCAAAATGACAAGGCATGTCAAGTCACATTAGAAGGCCAATGAAACCGCGCCACGTATGCAAGTGACATATTTTGGCCAATCAAATGCGGCCATGTCACACTTCAATTTGATTGGTCGGAAAAAGTTTATTCTTATCACAACTCCTCCCTTCCACAACTATAAATAGGGGTCTTCATAACTCAGAAAAGGGACCAGAAGTTATAACAAGAAGCAAGAAAGAGCTCGTGGATCAAACACTGCAAATTCCTCCACAAGTTTCAAGTTCAAGCAATCAAGTTCAAGTTTAAGCTCAAGAACGAAGAACAAATCAAGTTCAAGCTCAAGAACGAAGAACAAATCAAGTTCAAGTTCAAGCAATCAAGCTCAAGAACAAGATCATCGTTCGTGGCAACAACTACATATTCAAGATCAAGCTCGAAGGCCCTTGAATTTATTTACTATTGGAAAGAAAAATCAGAGGATTTATAGAGATTATACACACATATTATTTGAAATCAAATACTACGATTATTGCGATATTTTTCGGTTTTGATTTTATTTTCTTGATGCAATTTATTGTCTACAGCTGCTACTGAGATTTCTGCTAACGAAGCCCACAAAAATCAGATTGAAGTCTCAAAAGTCTCCTAAAAATCCAGTACTAGGCTGTGAAGGTCGTCAAGATTGAGCATTGTAAACCTGGATAATAATGGTGTGGTTAATAGTATAGAGAGAAGGGTTACACGTAGTTCTACTCGGGACCCACCTGTCAGTAAAGTACTAGGTTGTGCTTTCACTCACAATTCAGTTAAGAAAAAAAAGGGTGATTTAAAGAATGAGCCAAAGATCCCTACAAATGCTCAAGAGACTAGTAAAGAAAGTTTAGCTGGCCCATCATCTGAAGTTGCAGGTTGTCGAAATGATAATAATGGCACGAGAAAGAAAGAGAACTAACCAAGGAACAGAGGAGAGCAGTAGTGCTAACGGGTGAACCAACAAACAGGGGATGGCATTGCAGAATGCTTATTTTACGGCAAAGGCAATGCCTAACTTTTGGAAGAAAGTTGCTAAGATGGTAATTTGGCACTGATCTTTAAATTAGCTTATGTTTCATTTTGTGTTTTCCATAATTCTATCTTCATGACAAACTAATTTAGCTGAGCATTGAGCATTTATATACTACTTGATGATATATAAGGAAAGTTATCTTTAGGATTTATGGTTTTAAGTGTCATAAGCCAGGTAGGATTTCAGGTATGATGCAAATTGCCTGCCTGGACGATTTCTGGGTCTTATATTCAGACCTACCAAGTGATCTTAGTCTATTGGATATGTTTGCATATCAACAATATCAATGTAATAAAAAAATAACTTTTGCAAGTATGGGAGCTGATAGGTTGGGGATGGTTTAGTCAATTTTAGTCTGAAATTGGGCCTCTCGGAATTAAGTTGATCTTTGTCCAGGAGAAACTAAGAATTTCAAAAAAAGTCTTTTGATGGTCTTAAGATGCACGACCGCCCGACCTGTAACCAATGTAAAGGGTTTAATTTCACTTTTTCCTCTTTTTCTTTCAAGGGTTTACCTCACCCTCCCTCCCCTCCTATTGGAAGCTAAATGTGCATGATCACTTGTTTGCTGTAATGTAGTTGTATAACTTTGGACCTAGACAAGTGGATTGGCTCTTCTAGGAGCAGATGGTAGTGTTATTGGGTTTGTAGCCACCTCATAAAATCATCCTATTGTCAAATATATATAAGGGTAATCGCTTATCCTATGATTGTAACACTTGATCCATGGCTGAACAAATCCACTAGTAATGAGGATCTCCTCTTTCATTGTCAGCCAACTGGATACTGAGCAACCATGAGTAACCAAGATTTGACATTTTAGGAGTCTATGTTGTGCCCTGGAAGAAACCTCTTTTACACTAGTGTAATGCTTCTTCTTTTTTTCTCTTACCTTCTGTAAGAAATCTAACTGCACAGATACTTCATGTGGGTAAATTATTTTCACACGTGCATGCTAGGCTATTGCTTTTTGTTGTAATGAAGGTTCCCAAGTAATGAACCTACCTACGTCAACGAAATTAAGTCTTAAATCATAATATTACAATTTGACCATGCTCAACGTGTGCCCTGTGTCTGTTGTTTGAGATTTCTACTTGGAACTCCAACCTGTGCTGTGTTTATAAGATGATAAAAATGCATTTGTAAGGTTGTTAAACAACATGAATGCGGTAGACGAATTTATTTTATTTGAAGTGTGTGCATTATCACTCTTCAAGTTCTTTAGCCTTGCAGAAATGCAGACGCAAGTTCATTTCTAAGATGCAACGGAACAATATAAATTCTGCTACTTAACTCTAAGAAGTCATAAAGATATTTCTATTTTTATCACATAAACAAATTTTTTCTAAGAATTATTTTTGTTGAAATTGCACCGATATTTATAAAACTAGAGAGTAGTTAAGACTTAAAAGTGAGTGTTTGGATTGGATACAGATACGTATCCAAACGTTACCTTTTGTTCTTGCTCCCATAGAATTTTGTGTTTCTTTCATTTTCTTTTCCCTGATTTGGTTTCATATCAACGATCTTCTTTGATATAGGTTTGTAGACGTTGACCTCAAGTTACAAAAGAGTCCTAAAACATCAAGTAAGAAGACAATTATATTAAAACAAAGACCGCTTGTGAATTTCAAGAAATCGCTCTCCCTATATGTTGTGCCAAATCTATTCTCCTTTCTATAGGGAGTCGCAATTTACGTTTGGGATTGACAATATGAGTTTAACATTTGAACTTTGTTCAATATTCCTTAGACTTATAGCTTTTGACAATCCAAAAATCTTCCTCACGACTCAAAATTCGAAGGCCATGACTGACACTCGACGTTATAAGTTCCACGGAGTGAACCCATTAAACCGACTATAAGTTTAGAAATTTACTTGTATTTACCGTATGAGTGATCTAATGTAATTATTTTCTACAATATGCGTAGAATTTAAACTTGTAGGCTTAGTAAAAAAAAAAAAGAAATACCCAAGACCGAAAAACCATTCAAAGTTGAGAACCAATCTTGGGCAAAGTACACCAATAACCACTTTTAAGCATGCTATTTAAAATATATCCACAATTACAATATATTTAAAGATTAGCCAATACACCCAAATTTCATAACTAACTATCCTGAATTTTTAATCTGTTAATTTGAAATTTAGAACTTAGTGTCCTAAATTTTGAGTTGTTAATTTGAAAGTCAGGATTAAGTGTCTTGAATTTCTAAATTACTAATTTGAAATTGAGGACTAAATATCCTGAATTTTTGAACTGTCAATTTAAAATTCAAGACATAAGATTCAAATTTCTGGACATAATTTTTGAACGTTATAATACGATGACCTAAAATTTAAGCAAATTGGATCATCTTTAAATACATCGTAATCTGTGTATATATTTTAAACACTATGTTTAGTGGCTACCCGGCGTCATTTCCGCACCAATCTTGAGGCCGTTACAGTTGGACCTTCACTACGGGTCCAGTATTCACCTTCTTCTTTTTTTTTTCCGAAGAAGTCCAGTATCCAGTTTGTCGGCCCTTGATTTTCCCCCTGCTCACAATTTCGAAGCAGCATATTCTGAAGTTTTCCATCCCTAGTCGGTGTGTGCCTCGGCTTCATTTCCGTCACTTATCTGTTTGCGAAAATGCCCCAAAGAAACTCGAGAGGCCAAGAAAAACCAACACCCACTCTGAGAAGATCACAACGGTTTACTGCCGCTGCTACTGAGATTTCTGATAACGAAGTCCACAAAAATCAGATTGAAGTTTCAAAAAGCTCCCAAAAATCCAGTACTAGGCTGCGAAGGTCGTCAAGATTGAGCATTGTAAACCTGGAGAATAATGGTGTGGTTAATAGTATAGAGAGAAGGGTTACACGCAGTTCTACTCGGGACCCACCTGTCAGTAAAGTACTACGCTGTGCTTCCGCTGACAATTTAGTTGAGAAAAGAAAGGGTGATTTGAAGAATGGGCCAAAGATCCCTAAACATGCTCAAGAGACTAGTAAAGAAAGTTTAGGCGGCCCATCATCTGAAGTTCCGGGTTCTGGAAAGGATGATAATGGCACGGGAAAGAAAGGCACGGGATTGAAGAGAAAGAGAACTAACCAAGGAATGGAGGAGAGGAGTAGTGCTAACGGGTGGACCGACAAACAAGAGCTGGCATTGCAGAATGCTTATTTCGCGGCAAAGGCAACGCCTAACTTCTGGAAGAAAGTTGCTAAGATGGTAATTTGGCTGTGATTTTAAAATTAGCTTATGTTTCATTTTGTGCTTTCTATAATTCTATCTTCATGAAAAACTAATTTAGCTGAGCATTGACCATTTATATACTACTTGATGATAGATAAGGAAAGTTGTCTTTAGGATTTATGGTTTTAAGTGTCAAAGGCCAGGTATAATCAAAGGTGGGATTTCACGTATGATACGAATTGCCTGCCGGGACGATTTCTGTGTCTTATATTCAGACCTACCAAGTGATCTCTATTGGATATGTTTGCACATCAACAGTTTCAATGTAATAAGAAAATGAATTTTGCCAGTATAGGAGCTGATAGGTTGGGGATGGTTTAGTCAATTTTAGTCTGAAATTGGGCCTCTCGTAATTAAGTTGATCTTTGTCCAGAAGAAACTAAGAATGTCAAAAAAAGAGTTTCAGATAGTCTTTGGATGGTCTTAAGATGCACGACTGCCCAACCTGTGACCAATGTCAAAGGGTTACTTTCACTTTTTCCTCCTTTTCTTTCAAGGGTTCCCTCCCCTCCCTCCCCTCCTATTGGAAGCTAATGTGCTTGATAGCCTGTTTGCTGCAAAAATGTTGTTGTATAACTTTGGGCCTAGACAAGTGGATTGGCTCTTGATTTTTACAATAGTTAATTGGGGGATTTTATTTGGTTACAGAAGAGAAATAGTTGATGGGTAGAGACAATTTCATTTCATCTTTCCCATCAGTAAAAGTACCCGTAAGGGATATTATTCTTATATATAAGACAAATAACAGCTGTATATTCTCGTATCTCACTCCTTTCTCTATTATCCTCTTTTTCAACTTTCTCTGACCAAATGTAGTTCGTTTATGTAATCCAAGGACCTCATTTCAGTTTTATGATTCGTCCTCTATAGATTCTTAGATAGTCACTCTTTCTATTTTTGTTTTCCAATTTGGTTCAACATACCGAGTGTTCTAATATGGTTGTCTCTGTGGATTTTAATCCGTTTCTACCACCTGATCCTCCAGCAGCGAGTATTTTTAGTATGATACGACCTAATTTTCCAGCACTCTTCATTGGCCTCCTCCCTCTACCAGCTCTACTATGGTACTATTTTACCCGCTTTCTTCCATGTATGCTTATTTTACTTGAACAATCAATGTCATCTTGACCAGTAAACTACTTTCACCTTCCAAATTGCTACCATATCTTCAACTCGCTGCTAAGTCGGCTGGTGGTTTTGAATGGAAATAATAAATAAAGCCATACCAGTGTATTCTCACAAGTGGGTCCGGGGAAGATAGTGTGTACACATACGTTATCTCTACCTTGTGCAGGTAGAGAGGCCGTTACGATAGGCCCTCAGCTCAAGGAAAACAAAAATCATAGCAGTTTAAAAAGAAATACGATAGCGAAGAAGACATGGAAGAAGAAGTGTTAACAATGCAAGATAATAAGAGAACCAAAGCATAAGAAACATCAGGTAGTAATAGAAATATGAGGTTAAGGGAATACGAGGCTGATACTAGTACTACTGATAAGGGAAGGAAATGCGCTCGACGGTTCTGAATGGAAATAATAAAGAGGAAATTGATGGATTTGCTTGCAGCTGGAAGAGGGGAGAGAAAATTAGATAAAGGTGGAGACTAGAAATTGGGAGAATTGTCTCTTTAGTATTGAGAGTTTTTAGTTGTTCAGATATTCTCTTGTCACATTTTTATAGACATCTAGGGCACAAAAGTAGAAGAAGCATAATTCTTTAAAATTTGAGCTGACGTGTCGAGTATTAATCTACGAAGTAATATGGTAGTCCATTAATACTGAAAGGAGAAATTTTTAATTAAAGTAGACGACATTCTGGAGTGGCTTGAAAGGAACTTAAGATAGTTTTTTGTTACATTATCAAAAAAGGAAAACAACTTAAGATAGTTTTATTTGGACAAAGGGGTCGGAGTAGGAAAAATCATTATTACGCGCATGATGATTTTATTTTCCCTGCTTATACCATGAAATATTGGAATAGCAAGATAAATTATTGCAGGAGGGAGAAAAGGAGAGAGACATAAAGGTTGATCTTTTACACTTTAGAAGATTGTCATGTTGCCAGAATAACTTCCTCCTGCAGTTAGATAGAACTTGTGGTTCATCAGCAGAGAGGGGGAGGGAGAGAGAGGGAGGGAGGGAGAGGGAGAGGGAGAGAGAGAGAGAGAGAGAGAATTGATCTCTTGGGGTACTGTAACATCAATGCGGTTGGAGCATCAACATTAATTCCAGCATTAAGTGAGAAATAGTACAAATTGCATGGGAAGAGTGGAAGACTGATTAGTGGACTCATTTCATCTGGGGAAAGTGACTTTTAACAAGAACATTTGAAATCTGTGAGCAGCATGACTGTAATGGTGCTGACGAGCAGTACTTGATACATCAGCCACCCAAGTATCTTACTGGTATATCAATCGCTTGATGGTTGTACGAGGGCGTGTCCAAAATAAAAGTTAGGTAGCAAGTTGATAATGCATAGAACCTTTACTGTAGAAAGAGGGTGAAAGGCTAGTTTATTGTGAGGCTTGGTGATACTCCCGGAGCCAGAGGATGAACTACAGTGAATGACATCAGGTGATGAAAAAATAAATAACAGCACTATCTCATTCTATAAAGTAGGACTTTAGTTTGTCCAGCGTAGTACTTATAGGTCCATCCCATCTTCTTTGACCTTTTTTGTCACTACTGATCATGTCTCTTTTGTAATGAAGTAAAGGACAAAGTAAAGGCCACAGATGATGCTGTCGGACTTGAAGAAAGTTTGGCTGGAGCATTTCATCATTTGACGTAATATTGGGTTTTGGGACTATATCAGCAGATAAGTCAACAATATTGGGTATTCAGGTGACAAGAGTGGGTTGCTCTAGTGGTGAGCACCCTCCACTTCCAACCAAGAGGTTGTGAGTTCGAGTCACCCCAAGAGCAAGGTGGGGAGTTCTTGGAGGGAGGGAGCTCTACCCCAGGGTAGGGGTAAGGTCTGACACACTACCCTTCCCAGACCCCACTAGTGGTATTATACTGGGTTGTTGTTGTTGTTGTATTGGGTATTCAGGTATTGTCTAGCTAGAGGGGTTGATCCTGGGGTTTACCAGCTGTGACTGGAGGATGTAAACAGGTGCCAAAAGCTAAGCTGTTGTTTCGTATTAATATTTTTCCCAAGATGAAACCTATATATGAATGACATGGTAGTGGATTAGCTAGAATTACTTATGGTGGTATATTTGTTCTTAGATCCAAATATTTTTGCATACCTACAGCTCATTTGGACACAAGCTGCTAGCCAACAAGCCTTGAGATCTGAGAAGTAACTTAGTATATACTTCTACTCCTCAGCTTCCGATTAGGAACTATTAGGATCACGCTCCACCTAGAAATCCATGAATGTGGATTCTAGGTCCTTTGTTGACATCAATATATTAGCAAATGGTGCTTGTAACCTGTGAATTTTCTGAACACTGCAATTCAAATATGAAAACCAAAGAAAGGTATGGTAGTTATCATTTCTGGTTCGTTTTAGTTTTCCTTGTAATTTTGAACGCCAGCTTGCGACATAAATGGTCATCTCAGTAAACTTTGGACTTGCTTTGCAGGTGCCTGAAAAATCAGCAAAGGAATGTTTTGACAAGATACATTCGGATTTCATGACCCCACCTCAGCCTCAACCACGTTCAAGGATTAAAAAGATGAACACGTCATCACTTTCTCCTTGTGCAACTAAACTGCTCCTGTCTACGGGGAAACCCATCAAAAAGCTCAGATATAGCAAGCCGAAGAGCCATCTCTCACGGAAGAAAGTGAGACAACTACTGCAAAAGCAAAACGACGTAGATCGAGATAAGGAGGCAGACTTCTTCAATGTTCTTGAATCAACAGATCCAACTGCTAGGGCATTTTGCCAGAATACAGAAATTTTCACCCCCGAGCGCAACAAAGAAGGTTTGCATTATCTTAGAAAGTGCCTGGAGAGATCCTCTTCAGCCCATAAAAAGCACCTTTCCCGATTAAGTGATTCATCAGTAGCAGCTCTTACCAGCCCACCAGTGCTAAAGCCAATTAAGAACAAGGTGCTACATGAGAGGTACATTGATCAGCTACATTGCAGGGAGGCAAAGAGAAAAGCAGCCACTTCAAGATCAGCAAAGGGCCGCCAAAATAAGAATGATCACAAGGATGAGAGTGTCAGAAAAATGGATGTGATTAAAGTTGCAAAAAATGCTCTCATATCCAAAGCAAGAGATGCAATCAACCAGTTTCAGAGTATACAGATACATGCTATGGACATCTTCAACGATGGCGATGATGATCATGATGAGATTCATAATTCTGATGATGACGCCGAGGATGTCTGATGAAAGGTGGACCTTGACATTTCCACCCCATGATGGTGATCACATTTGTATTGTTAACTCGATTTTCAGTTAGCTAACCCGAACTGTATCACTTTGAGTTAGGATTCTGTAATAAAGCGTATTGTGTATATGTGAATCTGAGTCTCTTCTTGAAATTCAGCAATTCTTTAGTATAGGCATGTGTAGTGTATAGTGTATTTCAAGTGATAAGCTACCCGATGAAGTTGAAAAATGACATAAAATAGTAAAATATCTGATAGGAGAATAGTTTGATACTTTCGTAATAAAAACTAAACATTCATATAGCTTATGCTTAGTAGATTTATAGGGTGTTAGGCCAAGCTATTATTTTGAGAAGCACTTTTGTCAGCTAAAATTGGAAAGGAAAATCTCGCACTTCATGTTAAAGATCCGATAATTCTAGCAAGACTGGAAAATCTTCTATCTTGTATTAATGCATACAGGCATATTTAAATTACTGCTCCAATTTACTAGCCGGCACCTATACAGTTAAACATATCTATAACAACATTCTCATTTAACAGTCATTCACTATAAAAACTATATTTTTCTTGGAACCAATTTTTATATTATGTTTTAATATATGTTTTCTATAACAAACTTCACTATAGCATCCAAAAAAATATCGAAACAAACGAGACTGTTATAGAGAAGTTTGATTGTACTCTCTCCAAAACACTAGTTGAATTAGGAAATATTGCACCAATGGAGCAGTCACCTGCAAAATACAGGAATCTCTACTGTTTTCTTTTTCTGCTACGTAATGGATATAAAGCTGAGTGAGAGCCCTATCGTTATTGCATAAATAATAAAATATACTCATTGTAATGGAAATACGAGAAAATTAATTACAACAACGGAAATGGAGATTCAAGAGAAATAATTGGAGGGGCTCAGATTGTGGAGGCCAAACTTAAAAAGATAAAAAAGAACATAGCAAATTGAAAAACAAATGCTTCTTTTATTCATCTTGGTTAATACTTTCGAGAATTTACCCACGCTCAATATTCTCATACAGAGTATCGATATAGTATTTGTGAGACAACATGACTAGTCCCCACCATGTAACAAGATTAAACAATCGTTATATTATCTTAATTTCAACTAGAGAAAAAAAACGTGGATTATGGATAGTTCTCATTAGTTCTATAAATATGCAAGTCTAAGCAAAAGAAGTCCCTTAGAAATGTCAGCGAGTGAGAGTAGCACTGAGCTTCTCCGCGCGCAAGCTCAAATCTGGAACCATATTTTCAACTTCATAAGTTCTTCAGCAGTAAGATGTGCACTTCAACTAGGCATTCTTGATGTTCTCTATAAATATGGTAAGCCCATGTCTCTTTCCGATCTCTCGGCTGAACTTTCCCTAGTAATCAACCCTTCAAAGGTTTCTTTCTTGCCAATTTTAATGCGATTTTTAGTGCATTCTGGTTTCCTAAATCAAGATGATCAAGATCACCACTATTCTCTTACCCCAGCTAGTTGCCTTCTTGTGAAAAATGAGCCCTTTAATGTTAGATCACTCTTGGTTATCAACCATGATCCAGTCTTTTCAAAAGCATGGTTTGTGTTAAGTACTTGGTTCCAAAATGATTCTCCCACTGCTTTTCATACTGCTAATGGCAAATCTTTATGGGACTATATTGTGGATCAAGAATCAAGGGTACTAGGTGATATTTTCAATGATGCATTGGCTAGTGACTCGAGGTTGAATACCAATGTGCTTATTACGGAGTGTAAACATGTGTTTGAGGGGTTGAATTCATTGGTGGACGTTGGTGGTGGCACTGGTACTGTTTCAATTGCTATAGCTAAAGCTTTTCCTAACATAAAATGCACTGTACTTGATCTCCCTCATGTTGTCGAAGACTGCAAAGGAAGTGGAAATTTGGAGTTTGTTGGAGGAGATATGTTCGATAACATTCCCCATGCTAATGCCATCTTACTCAAGGTACGAAAACATCTTTATTCATGTGAACCTATTCTTTTCCGTGCGTTCCAAAAATAAAGATCTATTTCTCAATTTGAAAACAATTTAACTTCAATTTCTCATTTTACTCTTAATGAAAAGCTTTATAGCCACACAAATATCATGACATGTAACCACAAGTTTCAAAAGTCTTACAGCCAAAAAAAATATTGTCGCATGTGTAATTAGACCACTAGATTTCAGAAGTCTTCCGTTCTTTCTTAAACTTTATGTCCAATAAAATAGGTCGTTAACATGAATTGAAACGGAAGGATCGGATCGGAGTAGTTGGTGTTCCTGTAATTTTATACTACCCCTCTCCCTTTCAACTTAATTCTTCATTGTTGAACAGTGCATTCTGCACGACTGGAGGGACGAAGATTGTGTGAAGATACTGAAGAAATGCAAAGAGTCAATTCCAAATAGGGAGAAAGGAGGGAAAGTGATAATCATAGATACAGTGATGGAGGATGATACAAAGAAGCAGAGTAATGATGAGTTTATTCGAGCACAACATAATATGGATATGTTGATGATGGTTCTTTGTGCGTCCAAAGAGAGAACTAAGAAAGAGTGGGAAAAGCTCTTCACTGATGCTGGTTTCACTGAATATAAAATAATTTCCGCACTTGGCTTAAGGTCTCTTATTGAAATCTATCATTAGCTCTATTTCAGCTAATTCAGATTCGTGCCGCCGATCCATTCAACGGGAACACCCGTACTAATATTTCTCAATTATCAAGACTTGAACCCGATATCTCTTGTTAAGGATGGAGGAATCACATCTATCCCGCCAAATTCCGCTATGCATTGTCTTTTATATATATATATATATATATGTGTGTGTGTGTAGTGATGAGATTGTTATATGTTATTTTTCTTTCTCATTATAATCTTATTTGTTACTATTTGATAACCTTATTTTTACCCTTTATCCTTTTGGATGTCTTCGCGATATATATTTTAACATGCTTCTTGTCACTCCGAGTATTAACTTTCCCTTCTCTCTCTTTTTTACATATTATTTGAAATATTGTTGTAATTAAATTTATGAGTTTGTATGAATTTAATACTTTAGTATACTGACAAGGCATAATTAGTGAAAAAATTAGGAGACAGAAAAAGTTGACTTAAATTATGTGGAGTAATTGTTGATAAATCCTGTATGCACACAATATGTAAGGACATATTAGCTGATATATTTATCAGTTGTTGTGCAATATAAAACAACGAAATAACTAACAAGAAAAATTCTTATTAAACTAGAGCCACGATTGTCTATACAATACAAAACAAAAATAATATGAAACAATGAAAAATCTCATACATATGATACGATATCTTAGAACTTGCTTTTCAAAAAAATTAATTCTGTCGTATGGTGACAGTGGCCCTTTGTAGATTGAAACCAAATTACAACAAAGGAGGATACTGGATAGTGCTCTAACGAATCCAACCCTATACCAACAATTCACATGAAAACTTCAAGCAATATTCTAGTAGCATACCACCTAATTACCAACCTCATTCAAAACCAAAATTCACTCAGATCCATATTTATATTGCAATAATAATGTCATACATTATCGATTTACGTCTTTCATTTTTCTGCAATTGATGTAGCAAATTAGACAAAAAATATATTCTTTCCATGATAACCTATTTTTTAGTCTGTTTCGGAAAACAAAGGCTTCTTTCTAAGAGCAAGCTTTTGGAAAATGCGGTCACCGCGTGGCACGGCTCCGTTTCGTTTTTCTCTTTCTTTTTGTTTGTTTCTTCCTTTTTCTTTTCTCGCCCATAAGGTGTCCCCCAACAAGCATGTGACAAACACGATACGGCAGCAAGCCCATGTATTGCTTGGATATAATCATATAATAATGATAATTGTAATATAGCGATTATTTTGTCAAATAGAGTCCATCTCACATAAGCATAAGCATCTTTGCAGAGTGTAGACTTTGTTGACAATATTCTTTGGGACCCAAAAATATTGCATTGTGTGTTGGACATCATTTGCATAAGTTGTATCTCTTCTTTTACACATAAGAGGTCAAGACTTTTTTGCATATAAAAGGGAAGACCATCAGTTCATTTTAAACACACCAACAAGACTAGAGTCTTCATTTCTTGTTTCTTCCTTTATTCATTTATTATGAGTTTTTTTGTATGAGAGTTAGTGTTGGGAAGCATTTATGTGAACCCTTTCTTTGGAGTGATCTTGTGAGGTTATTCCCTTAGGGTATTTGAGATTAATTAGAGTATTTACTCTAATTTTGTACTCTTATTGTTATAGTGAAATTACCCCTCTCCGCCTGTGGACATAGGTCACTTTGACTGAATCACGTTAAATTTGTGTCTTCTTTATCTATTTTAATTATCGTTGTTATCAACTTCCATTGTCTTTGTTATTGTCATTATACCGTTGTTTGGCTATATTCCGCAATACTCGGGTTCCCGATCCTAATAATAGTAAACCAATTTCACCAACACATTTATTTACTGATTAGTGAACTTAAATCTTACAAATAGCAATAATAACAGACTCAGTGTAGTCAGCAACTTACATCTCGCAAATCATGCAATACTAGAGCTCGCGATGCGAGAGCTATCGCATGCTCTCTCTTGCCTGACTGGCAACTAATTCTCTAGCTCACGGCCATCAAGAGTTCATTATCCCTCAATTTCTTGATGTCTTCTCTTGCGGTTATGCACACAATGCGTTAACCCACTTTTTCAATTTATACCCATTTTTTAAAAAACTTTTAACTTGTATCCAAGTTAGGAGAAACTTCAAATAGTTGTTGATGATGCTACTGCTTTTTCTTTTCCTTTTTTATTTCCTTATTCATCTGGTGGAGATCGACATGGAAGAAGAACCTCCTTAATCACAAATTCTAGTAGTATACCACCTAAGTCCTAACCAACCCCATTCATGTTATTCCCGCCAATATTGCTGTATTTGTAAATAATAATTCTGCAAAATATAATTTAGCGTAATAAAACAGTAATTAATTCGAGCCCACTGAATTCACAGTGTTTCCTTAAGGAATTTAATCCCCTCCTAGTACCCAAGGTAATGGATTATTTCCTCCCAGGATAGAACGAATCACACACTGGTGTAGCGGTACTTCAAACCCTAGTATTTCAGCGAACACAAAGTTCGGTAGCAAATCACACTTACAATTGCTTTGTTTGAAGTTAAAACAATGCAGAACGAAGGAGTAGAAACTTAGAAAATCGTATGAAAATGCTGAGAGGAAGGAGTGCAATGTATAGCCAAATCTGTTGAGCGATTTCAGGATTTCAGTTTGTGTGTTGAGTGTTGAGTGTCTTTCTTCAACATCTGCTGCACATATATATAGCAGCCAGTGTTGAAGAAGACCAAACGTCCACCCTCCATGGTGGAGCAAGCATTAGCTTGTTTGTGGAGCAAGCACATTCATGTTTGTGGAGCAAGCACATTCATGGTGGGAAGAGCATTAGGCGGCTGCCAAATGGTCAATACACGGATTGAAAAATATCCATTATAAATATGGATAATCTTACGTTAATATTTACTATTAACAAATAAATTTGGTCCAAAAAATTAATCAATCAATCGATCATTTGACCAAATCCGAATCCGAATGCCGAAGCCGAAGCCGAAGCCGAAGCCGTAGCCGAAGCCGAGCCGAGCGAGCGACGACGACGACGGCGCGAGGCTTGCTTTCTTCTTAACTCTTTAAGAGCTACAAGAAGAGCAATTATATATATATACCCACCAAAAATCTCTTCCTCTTCCAATATGGGACAATGTCTCATTGTCAAGAGGGAAAAACTTAAAATTTTACTCAAAAATTTTATTTTTCCTCCATTTCCCATTCACTCTCATTTTAAGACTATTTCATCTTAAAAAATAAAACCTCAACAATCCCCCACATGAATGAGGAATGGCTATATCACGGAAGTATGCATGAAAAAACTGTGTGATTTACAAGCAAGGATTAATCGCATCTGGATAAGTAGGTTTTCCTTTGAACTTTTCGTAGTAAACTTATGTCAGATATACTCGATCAATCGGTAGATTTGATATCTTTAAACCGTCGATCTTTGGTGTATACCTAGACAACCATAAGTCACACAATCAACCCTTAACCGTCTTTGGTTCTCATTGTTGTGTTCGTTTCAGCCATGAACACCGCCTGATTTCATAAGTGCGTAGAGAACTGGCCTTACAAAGTTCTACTTGAAGCGGCTAACACTTCACACTTACATAGGTGATTCCTAAACGTGTCATCCTGTAGATACACTATTTGATATACCCCGTATCAAATTTAGAAATTATTAAAAGCCTTAATGTTTTATCCTTGGTACTGAACATTGTCTCATCACGAGAACGGACTAAAATTTTATTTGACAATGTTGAACCGTCATTAATGACTTTGTTTGATCTCCTTGAACCTAGATCTTGGGATCTCCAGTCTTCTGGGTAGAGTTACCGCCACAATGACTTGTTCTCGGCCATAGCTCCATTCTCCTTGATGATTTCTCAACTACCTCTCTAGTTAGGCCCTTTGTAAGTGGATCCGACACATTATCACTTGACTTTACATAGTCAATTGTGATAATTTCTCTAGAGAGTAATTGCCTAACGGTTTTATGTCTTCGTCGTATATGACGAGATTTACCGTTATACATAACGCTCCCAGCCCTTCCAATTGCCGCTTGACTATCATAATGTATGCATATTGGTGCCAACGGTTTGGGCCAAAATGGAATGTCTTCCAAGAAATTCCGGAGCCATTCAGCTTCTTCACCGGCTTTATCTAAGGCTATGAATTCAGCCTCCATTGTAGAGCGGGCAATACATGTTTGTTTGGACGACTTCCAAGATACCGCTCCTCCACCAATAGTGAATACATATCCACTCGTGGACTTAGAATCAGTTGAACCGGTGATCCAATTTGCATCACAGTATCCCTCAATCACTGCAGGGAATTTACTGTAGTGCAATTCAAAGTTCTGGGTATGTTCTAAATATCCCAAAACTCGTTTCATTGCCATCCAATGCGATTGGCCTGGATTGCTCGTATATCGACTCAGTTTACTTATAGCACAAGATATATCTGGTCATGTACAATTCATGATATACATTAAGCATCCCAACACATGAGCATAATCCAATTGTGATATGCTTTGGCCTTTGTTCTTTGCTAATGCAAGATTCACGTCAATTGGAGTCTTTGCAACTTTAAAGCCCAAGTGCTTGAATTTTTCAAGTACTGTCTTAATATAATGAGATTGTGACAATGTCAGACCTTGAGGAGTCTTATGGATCTTAATTTCCAGAATTAAATCAGCAACTCCCAAGTCTTTCATATCAAACTTGCTATTGAGCATACGCTTAGTAGCATTTATGTTGGCAATGTCATTACTCATTATCAGCATATCATCCACATATAGGCAAATAATGACTATGTGATTTGGAACATTTTTAATGTACACACATTTATCACATTCATTTATCTTAAAACTATTTGACAATATTGTTTGGTCAAATTTCGCATGCCATTGTTTGGGTGCTTGTTTTAGTCCGTAAAGAGACTTAACAAGTCTACATACCTTCTTTTCTTTACCTGGAACCACAAACCCTTCAATTTGTTCCATGTAAATTTCTTCCTCCAACTCTCCATTTAAGAAGGCCGTCTTAACATCCATTTGATGAATTTCAAGACCATACACTGCAGCTAATGCTACTAACATCCGTATGGACGTAATTCTTATAACTGGAGAGTATGTATCAAAGTAGTCTAGACCTTCTCGTTGTCTATACCCTTTGACTACGAGCCTTGCCTTGAATTTATCAATAGTGCCATCATCTTTGATTTTTCTCTTAAAAATCCATTTAGAACCCAAAGGTTTATTTCCAGGAGGAAGATCAACCAATTCCCATGTATGGTTGTTCAATATGGATTCTATTTCACTATTGACTGCCTCTTTCCAAAATAATGATTCCGAAGAAGTCATAGCTTCTTTAAATATTTGAGGCTCGTTCTCCAATAAGAAAGTCACAAAATCTGGTCCAAATGAAGTAGACGTTATTTGACGTTTACTACGTCTTGGATCCTCCTGATTAGATGTACTTTCTTTTGTTTCTTCCCGAGGTCGTTTAGATCCTTCACCAAACAACTCACATTCCTTTTTATACGGATATATATTTTCAAAGAACTCAGCATTATCTGATTCTATAACCGTATTATTATGAATGTCGGGATTTTCTGATTTATGAACCAGAAATCGATATGCTTTACTATTTGTCGCATATCCTATGAAAACACAATCAACGGTTTTCGATCCTATCTTTACCCTTTTGGGTTTAGGAACTTGCACTTTTGCCAAACACACCCACACTTTAAAATAATTCAAGTTGGGCTTCCTTCCTTTCCATTTTTCATATGGAATGGATTGTGTTTTGCTATGGGGCACTCGATTTAATATTCGATTAGCCGTAAGAATGGCTTTCCCCCACAAGTTCTGTGGCAAACCAGAACTTATCAACAACGCATTCATCATCTCCTTTAATGTGCGATTCTTTCTTTCCGCAATCCCATTAGATTGGGGCATGTAAGGGGCTGTTGTTTGATGAATAATTCCATATTCTAAACATATTTCTTCAAAAGGAGATTCATATTCACCACCCCTATCACTTCTTATCATTTTTACTTTCTTGTTAAGTTGCGTTTCAACTTCATTTTTGTATTGCCTGAATGCGTCTATTGCTTCATCTTTACTATTCAGTAAGTAAACATAGCAATATCGAGTACCATCGTCGGTAAAAGTTATGAAATACTTCTTTCCACCGCGAGATGGTATTGACTTCATGTCACAAATATCTGTGTGAATTAAGTCTAAAGGATTTGAATTCCTTTCAACTGACTTATAAGGATGTTTAACATACTTAGATTCCACACATGTTTGACATTTTGATTTTTCGCATTCAAACTTGGGCAGTACTTCCAAGTTAATCATTTTTCGCAAGGTTTTATAATTGACATGACCCAAACGTACATGCCATAAATCATTTGAATCAAGTAAGTAAGAAGAAGCTGAAATATTATTATTGTTTTCCACAACCATTACATTCAGATTGAAAAGGCCCTCGGTGAGGTAACCTTTTCCTACAAATATTTCATTCTTACTAATGACAACCTTGTTGGACACAAAAATGCACTTAAAACCGTGCTTAACAAGAAGTCCAGTAGAGACTAAATTCTTTCTCATTTCGAAAAAATGAAGGACATTGTTCAAAGTCATGACCTTGCCAGAAGTCATTTTCAGAAATATCTTCCCATATCCTTCAACTTTTGCTGTTGAAGCATTTCCCATATAAACTGTCTCTCCGGGTCCAGTAGGAGCATAAGTAGCAAAAGCTTCTATAACTGCACAAACATGGCGAGTGGCTCCTGAATCAAACCACCACAGTTTAGGATTTCCCACCAAGTTACATTCAGAAAGCATGGCACACAAGTTATCAACATCATCATGGTTTACTACCATGTTTGCTTGACCCCTTTTCTTGTCTTTCTTCGGAGCACGACACTCCGTAGATTTATGTCCGGTTTTCCCACAGTTGTAATAGTTTCCACTGAACCGCTTCTTGCTTGGGTTGTATTTCGGACCAGAAGCCTTCTTCCTCTTTTTGTTATCTTCAACAATATTTTCTCCCATTATTGTTGAATTTCCACTGCCTCTCCTTTCAGCAGCTTTATTGTTCTCTTCGATTCTCAACCGAACAATGAGATCTTCAAGGGACATTTCCTTTCGTTTGTGTTTCAAATAATTTTTGAAGTCCTTCCACAACGGAGGCAACTTCTCAATCATTGCTGCTACTTGGAATACTTCGTTGATGACAAGACCTTCAGCAAGTAGATCATGAATAATCACTTGCAATTCCTGGACTTGGGTAATAACAGATTTGCTATCTACCATTTTGTAGTCCAAAAATTTTACGGTAACGAATTTCTTCATCCCGGCATCTTCAGTTTTATATTTCTTTTCAAGCGCATTCCATAATTCTTTTGACGTCTCCACGCTACTGTATACATTATACAGATTATCATCCAGTCCGCTAAGAATATAATTCTTGCATAAAAAATCAGAATGCTTCCACGCTTCAATCACGAGAAAGCGTTCATTCTCTGGAGTTTTATCTGGCAGATCAGGAACATCTTCCTTGATGAACTTCTGTAGACATAACGTAGTTAAGTAGAAGAACATCTTCTGCTGCCAGCGCTTGAAATCAATCCCGGAAAATTTTCCGGGTTTTTCTGCCGGTGCCAACGCCGGTGTTCGGCTTGTCGATGCGTTGGCAGTCACCATCGGAATAGCTTGGTTTTCACTTTCAGTCGTTATTTTCTTTCTGTAAAAGAATCGATTCTCAACCGAACACGTTTTCAAACTGGAGTAAAAATCACGTAGATTTTAATCTCCAACAAAATGCCACGAAGGCTTTACTCTCCAAAACAGGAGTACACAAAATCACAAAAGTTTTAGTTTGCAGAATAATAAGAATAACACAAATACAGAAATAAATATTAAATTCCTTAAGATTGTTAGTCCCGCCAATATTGCTGTATTTGTAAATAATAATTCTGCAAAATATAAGTTAGCGTAATGAAACAGTAATTAATTCGAGCCCACTGAATTCACAGTGTTTCCTTAAGGAATTTAATCCCCTCCTAGTACCCAAGGTAATGGATTATTTTCTCCCAGGATAGAACGAATCACACACTGGTGTAGCGGTACTTCAAACCCTAGTGTTTCAGCGAACACAAAGTTCGGTAGCAAATCACACTTACAATTGCTTTGTTTGAAGTTAAAACAATGCAGAACGAAGGAGTAGAAACTTAGAAAATCGTATGGAAATGCTGAGAGGAAGGAGTGCAATGTATAGCCAAATTTGTTGAGCGATTTCAGGATTTCAGTTTGTGTGTTGAGTGTTGAGTGTCTTTCTTCAACATCTGCTGCACATATATATAGCAGCCAGTGTTGAAGAAGACCAAACGTCCACCCTCCATGGTGGAGCAAGCATTAGCTTGTTTGTGGAGCAAGCACATTCATGTTTGTGGAGCAAGCACATTCATGGTGGGAAGAGCATTAGGCGGCTATCCGTTACAAATGCGGATAATCTTACGTTAATATTTACTATTAACAAATAAATTTGGTCCAAAAAATTAATTAATCAATCAAGCCCAAGCCGTAGCCGTAGCCCAAGCCGTAGCCGAGCCGAGCGACGACGGCGGCGCGAGGCTTGCTTTCTTCTTAACTCTTTAAGAGCTACAAGAAGAGCAATTATATATATACCCACCAAAAATCTCTTCCTCTTCCAATATGGGACAATGTCTCATTGTCAAGAGAGAAAATTTAAAATTTTACTCAAAAATTTCATTTTCCCTCTATTTCCCATTCACCCTCATTTTAAGACTATTTCATCTTAAAAAATAAAACCTCAACAATTCAAACCAAAATTCACTCAGATCCATATTTGTATTGCAAATTTGCAATAATAATGTCATACATTCTCGATTTACGTCTTTCATTTTTCTGCAATCGATGTAACAAATTAGATAAAAAATATATTCTTTCCATGATAACCTATTTTTTAGTCTGTTTCGGAAAACAAAGGCTTCTTTCTAAGAGCAAGCTTTTGGAAAATGCGGTCACCGCGTGGCACGGCTCCGTTTCGTTTTTCTCTTTCTTTTTGTTTGTTTCTTCCTTTTTCTTTTCTCGCCCATAAGGTGTCCCCCAACAAGCATGTGACAAACACGATACGGCAGCAAGCCCATGTATTGCTTGGATATAATCATATAATAATGATAGTAAACCAATTTCACCAACACATTTATTTACTTCTTCCGCGGTAATAAAAACATTAACTAATTAACTTTTTATAATAGCCAAATATTATACTATTCAAACTAAAATTTGAAATACTTTTTTATTCTTCAAGTCTAATAAATTTATAAAGGTGAAACATTTATTTCTTAGTTTTCTTATAAAAAAAATGTAAAGACAGAAAATGATCAAGAAAATTTGATCTCTTTACGTTCATATGTATATTAATTTGAAAATACGATTTTGTACTCTGTCATTTAATATGTGTATATAAATTAAGTTTTCTCTTCAATATTAATGCTTTCATAAAATAAGAAGAATGAAATAAAAAAGTGCAAAATCAAATTCATCTACCTTGCTCGTTCAGTTTTAAAAATAAAAAGAAATATCAACCAACCTTTACTATAAAATAATTTCTTTTCATCCTCAAAGTCATTATATTATACTAAAATTTCTCAAAATATTAAAAATATATTAAATCCCCTGACAGTTTTCCTATAAATTTAACATACACATAAAAGAAGTGCAGAGAGAATCCTAAAAGAGTTCAAATGGATAATATTCCAAGCTGCAATCTCTTTGAGAAAAATCTTTCTGTTCATTCATGTGAATAGCTTATCACATCAGAATTACTAAATGAGAAAAATAAAATAACCAAGAAAAGAATATAAAAAAATGAAACAAAAAGAAAAGAGAATAAATAGGAGATAAACTTTGTTATTTAGATCAACTCCGGACAAACTCTTCGTTAGCGATAAATTAATTCAAGAGGCAGACACCTTACCCGTTCGCTATAATCATTTTTCATTTAAAAGAATAAAATAGAATAAAAAGAAGTATGTCATACATGTTCCATGTTATAATATTTGCTAAAAGTAACCACTTCATGCAATATTTCAGACAATAAAAATAACACTGTTATGTGAGAGCTCAAATAGTATGATGTAAATATATAGAATAAAGTAATTACAAAATTTATATTGAGTCATTTACCGACCTAACTTCTTTTCTCCGCAATGCTTATTGTTACCGGGGGATTGGAATATATCATTAGAACACAGGACATTAGAAAAGAATACAGTAACAGGAAGCCAAAAAAGTGCAACACTAATCTATTATCATATTTGGGAAGCCTAGCTAGCACCAAAAGGTGGAAACAAATGAAATGGGCATAATAGGTCCTCCCCAAAATTGAGAGCACGTACATATGTGAATTTGAGGGAATAGGAAAAGATAGAGGAGGAGAATTTATGGTAAGGATATAGAGAGAGAGAGAGAGAGAGAATTTGAGGGAATAGGAGAAGATAGAGGAGGTGAATTTAGGGTAAGGATTTGATATACACCCTATTTGAATAGAAAAAAAGATAATTGAGTTTCTTGGTCAAAGAGATGTGTCAAGTCATCACTATTTTTTCCTCCTTTATATATATATATTAGGTGAACTTATATCTTGCAAATAACAATAATAACAGACAGAGCTAGTGTAATGAGCAACTTACAACTTGCAAATCGTGCAATATTTGACAGCGTAAACAAACGAACATACAGGTTAAAAAAGGTCAATTGGTCTGTGTAGACGTGAGAGTATAGCACTAGATCTCGCGATGCGAGAGCTATTGCTCTTTTTTTGGTCACCCTATTTTAACTTATACCCATTTTTTAAAAAACTTTTAACTTGTATCCAAGTTAGGAGAAACTTCAAATCGCTGTTGATGATGCTACTGCTTTTTCTTCTCCTTTTTTATTTCCTTATTCATCTGGTGGAGATCGACATGGAAGAAGGACCTCCTTAATCACAAATCTTTGAGCGCTTTGGTATTAAAAACACCATCCAAAAGAACTTTGTTGCCTATTATATTTAATTTCCAGATCGATCGTTCCCAAGTATGTCTATTTTCCTTTCTGTCGGATATTGAGTTTGGATCTCGGGTCGCTCCATGTGGGCTGACCCGACCCATCTAAAAGAGATAAGGTGAAAGGAAGTTACTAAAAAAAACCTACCATACACAATTAAATAGTGATGGGGTTAATCAGTTTTTGAATGTGGGTTAACTTCTCTTTTATATATATCACTTAAGTTTCCTTCTTCTCAACAAGATATAGAAAAATATAAACTTTCTTCTGCTTCCAAAAAAATCACACAAGGATAAAAGACACTTAGTTCGTGAAAATTCTAACTTTGTTTCCAAGAGATTCAAAGTTCGACTTGGGGCAATTCTTTTTGTGGCGAGTTCAACAATCTTCGCTGCGACAAAAAGTTACACAACTTGTTGTTCTCACCCCTTGTTTTATCTAACAATGGTATCATTAGCCATTATTGTGTATTCTATTTACATAAATATGGATACACAATGAAATTTTTTTCTGGAAAAAAGAACACTTTTTTTTTGTTTTTGCATTAACAGAGAGCTGATTTTGTATAATTGTATATTACCAATATGTATGACGTTCAGTAACCTTGAGAAGTCAATCCAGAGCTTCACACTGGTTTAGAAGAAACATACCATTCTAGTACTCAAAGTGATGAGTATTTAAGCAATTCTAATCACTCATAGTGGTGGAACTTTATACATGTCGTATTTATCTTACTTCCGGATTTTTTTATTTTGCTTATATATGTGATAACTCCAGACTAGACTCTCAACATGTTCTGCTAGGAGTGCCATAAATATAGGTACAATAAAAATACCATCATACTGACTTGTTCATCCTCTTGGTTAACCGGTGAAATCAGTGAATTCTTGTGTTAATCACCTAAAATATATTGTTATACTTTCCCTGTTAAGTTATCCACAATTGTTGTCAAATATTTTTGGAAGGAAGTATTGATTCTAATGGTCCTTCATATTTTTTATTTGGTTGTATATTTCATCACTCGATGTTATTCACTACCTTTTGGGACATACTGCTGATATATATAACAAAAGGTTTCATATTGATCAAAAGATGTCTGCATCCTGCTAGAGAAAGAGATTTCAACGTGTGTTATTCTGTTTTTTCCATTTCTTTCTCTTTTGTCCTTTCTCAATTGGTGAAATAGTGGAAAGACGATAAAGATAGGAACGACAAAAGATATTTAGAAAATTCAAATCTTGAAAGTATGGATTGTATACAACCACAGAAACTTGCCTGAAAAGAATTTTTTCTTTGTGTGGACTATGAACTGATATAAACTGGCCCTAATATATCTTAATATCTTCTTACTATAGAAAATTAGTTTAACATTAATCCCTTACATTGATGTATTTCTACGAGTTATTGTGACATATGTTGTCACATTGGATGGTTGTAGCCATTCTTATTATTTTCTTGATCCTATTTCAGATATGGATGAACAGGGACAAGTTCGAATTACTCCAAGTGGGAGTTCTCGAAGTCAAGGAAGGGGACAACATAGAAGGGTACGTCGTCGCAAGACTTATTTCTATAATGATTCAGACTCGGAGCTTGAAGTCATCAGGAATGTCCCAAGGGCGAGACAAAATGAGTTAAGGGATCGAAGGGCTGAACGAAGGGAAAGAAAAACGAAATTTAGGGAGTTTAAGGAATTTAAAATGGGCCCTAATATTTCTATTCCTGAACATGTACACCTTTTTCAGTTAAAAAGAGTTGAATTGGCTAATTACATAGAAATTACTGATTGGGAAGCATTAGCTATTTTAGCGGACTCTCTTCGAGAGCCTTGGGATAAAATTTTAACTGAGATTTATCATGATATTTGGCCCAGTGCACCTTTTAGCGTGTATATGCAAGAGTTAGTGTTCGATTGGTACATGTATGTCCTAGCAAATATGTAAATTATTAATTATGTATTTTATCTTAATAAAATTTAAATTATGTTACTTGTCTCACCAGTTACATACATTGTTTATCATTTTTTTGTAATGGATTGAGACTTGAAATAAAGTACACACTAAGAAGTGATTTTAATATTAATTAAAATATTTAGATATAGATGATGAATAAAAACATAGTAACCGTTCGATTCTATACTAAATATAGAATTAATATTATAATTAATTTACTTAAGTGTGTAATCACATGCATAAATTGACTGAAGTATATATTGATGAGTTAAACTTGTAATATTGTCTCTAATAAAAGACATGACATCAAAAAGTATCATTGCTGACTTGAACAAGGGTGACAAACTGAATGATGAAAATTAAGATATTTGGAGTCGTAAGATGTGGTATGTACTCGAAGAGAAAGATGCACTTGAAAGTATTAACCATGTAATGAGTTACCCAGAGGAGGGTAACACTGCCCAACACATGAGGGATCTAGAACTTACAATGTTTGGAAAAAGAAAGATTCCACTACACGTGGAATCATTGTAAGTTCAGTTGCTGATAATCTCATCCACGAATGCGAACAATATCCTACTGCTCAAGCCATGTGGGCACATTTAAAAGAGGCATATGGAGGTACAACTGTGACTCGCCTTCGACAGCTGACAATCAAGTTTGGCACGTACAAAAAGCGTCATGATCACAGTGTCAAACAACATCTAAGGGTGATGTCAAATATGATTTCTCAACTCAAAAGTGTTGTCCATGTTCTCTCTGATGAGCAGCAGGTTCAGGTAGTGATTCGGTCTCTTCCCAATAATTGGAAACATCTTAAGGTTAACTTAACCCACAATTATAGCATCAAAACTTTTGCTGATGTTACCCGTCATGTAGAGCTTGAAGACAAGCGTCTTGGTGCTGCGAAAGCTGTACCTAATGCCTTTGTGACAGAATCAAGTGGTACAAAGAGATCAAGCTTCAAGCGCAAGAGAAACTGGAAAAATAACGGAAAGGGCAAGGAGAACGGAGAAGGATCTTCCAAGAAAAGAAACAAGCCAAATTCCAAGAAAGGAAAACGGTTCTATAAGAAGAAAGACAAGAGCAAGATGAAGTGCTACAATTGCCAAGTCCCGGGGCATTTTGCTCGTGAGTGCACTGAGCCAAAAAAGGTAGCATTTCAAAATGCATCTCTTAGTGTTATATATGTTTCTAGCACTGTTTTACTAACTGAATCTTATCCTGTATGGATTGTAGACTCAGGGGCCACCGACCATGTGAGCCGTGATAGAGAAGCGTTCATAGAATTTCGTCGAGTTTCACCTGGATCAAAGCATGTATATGTGGAAAATAATGCAAAGCTTGAAGTCAAAGGAATGGGCACTTGTAGAATGGACATGCGTGGTGGCCGATCTTTGATGTTGCATGATGTCCTATATGTTCCAGAGATTCGACGAAACTTAGTCTTTGTGTCTGTTCTTCTAGATTTAGATTTCAATTTGAACTTTAGTCGCAGTGGTCTTAGAATTACTCAAGACAATATTTTTTATGGTTTTGGACATCGTTTTGATGGTTTTATTGTGTTAGATTGTAATCCTTCTACGTATAACTATTATGTTGATCGTTGTGTTACAACATGTTATTCTAGTAACAATGATGTTGATGTTATTACATGTCATGCAAGATTAGGTCACATAGGGCATGATCGAATGAATAGATTGGCTAAGGAAGGACATCTAGGTTCTTTCTCTAAAATTGAAATGCCAATTTGTGAAATTTTTCTTGCCGGAAAGATTACACGTAAACTATTTGGAAAGGCTAAGAGAGCTGATTTTCCATTGCAATTAATCCATTCTGATATCTGTGGTCCAATTAATGTGAGGGCTAGGTCTGGTGCTTTATATTTTATTACATTTATTGATGATTTCACACGCTTTGGTTATGTCTATTTGATTTCTCATAAATCTGAAGCACTTGAATGCTTTAAGAAATATTTGAATGAAGTTGAGAATCAATTAGATAAAAGGATTAAGACCTTAAGAATCGATAGAGGGCGCGAATATCTATCAAAAAAATTTGAAGAATTGTATAATGAAAAGGGCATCACCAGATAGTTAACTATTCCGCACACACCTCAACAAAATGGTGTAGCAGAAAAAAGGAATAGAACACTACTGGTCATGATAAGGTCCATGATGGCGCAGGCAAGTTTACCTATCTCCTTTTGGGGAGATGCGTTATTGACTGCAACCTACATATTGAACAAAGTGCCTTCTGAATCAGTTTCTTTCACTCCTTATGAGCTATGAACTGGTCAAAAACCAAACTTAAAGGATTTACGACCTTGGGGTTGTGCTGCATATGTAAAAGATTCTTTTAGCAAGTTTGGTAAATTAGGTCCAAAAGTCAAGAAATGTATCTTTATAAGATATTCAGAACACTCCAAATGGTATGTGTCCATTGGTGAATTAGAGGATGGAAGTGTTACTGAGATTGAATCGCGAGATGTCACATTTTTGGAAAATGAAAAGAAGGGCGAGGTAAAGAATGGAGAGCCTCTTTATAAAATGTTGAACTCAGACAGTCAGCAAGTGTCTTCTTATACAGTTAATAATCAAATTGATCAAGATCTTATTGTTGATCCGAGTGGGAGTGGGAACTCTCAATCCCAAAATCCTTCTGACGAACCTGAATTTCAACTACGAAAGAGTACCAGGAAAAATATACCAAACGTACTTATGACATTAAAGATTATGTTTTCTTGGTATCTCCCATAGAAATAAATGAGCCAAAGTCTGTGAGTGAGGCTTTATCGAGCCCTGGAAAAGATGAGTGGATGAAAGCAATGAAAGAAGAATTAGAGTCCATGAAAACCAAAAAAGTCTGGGATCTAGTTGACCTTCCGCCTGGGCATAGAGCCATTGGGAACAAATGGATTCTCAAAGTTAAACGCAAAGCGGATGGGTCAATAGAAAGATACAAGGCACGATTGGTGGTAAAAGGCTTTACTCAAGAAGCTGGAATAGATTATGAGGAAACATTTTCACCAATTATAAAGTTTACCTCAATTCGCTTACTTTTGGCTATTGTTGCACGTTGGATTTGGAATTACATCAAATGGATGTGAAGACAACTTTTCTCAATGGAGAACTAAATGAAAAAATCTACATGGAACAACCTGCAGGCTTCATCGTTAAAGGCCAAGAAAAGAAGGTCTGTAAATTGTAAAGATCAATTTATGGCCTGAAGCAATCTTCAAGGCAATGGTATTTAAGATCTTACAAGGAGGTGATCTCATATGATTTTACCATGATCAATGAAGACTATTGCATTTATGTGAAGAAGTCCAATGGGATGTTTGTAATTCTTTCTCTTTATGTGAGCGATATTTTATTGGCCGAAAATAATTTGGAGTATTTGAAAACTATCGAGTCATGGCTTTCAAAGTCATTTGACATGAAAGATATGGGCGAGGCAGACTATATCCTTGGAGTTAAGATCCAAAGAGACCGTTCCAAAAAGTTATTGAGTCTATCTCAAAAAACTTATATAAAGAAAATTTTGGAGCGTTTTTGCATGAATGGTTGTAAATCCATGGATACTCCTATAGCGAGAGGTGAAACTTTAAGCCTTGAAATGTGTCCCAAGACTGAAAATGAAAAGGAAGACATGTCTCGAGTTCCATATTCAAGTGTTGTCGGGAGCTTGATGTACGCTATGATGTGTACTCGCCCAGACATTTGTTATGTCGTAGGTCTGGTTAGCAGGTATCAATCCAATCCTGGAAGAGATCATTGGAAATTTGTGAAGAGGATTTTCAGATACCTGAAGGGAACTGCAGATTATTCACTATGTTATAGTGGAAATGATTTATACTTGAGAGGATATACAGATGCTGATTAAGCTGGTGATCGGAATGATAGAAAATCAACATCTGATTATGCCTTCTTACTTAATGGTGGTGCTATATCATGGAAAAGTAAGAAACAAACCTGTATAACCCTTTCAACAATGGAAGCTGAGTTCGTGGCTTGTGCGTCTACAATACAAGAAGTTGTTTGGTTGAAGAGATTCTTTGAGCATTTGGATATTACAAAGAACTCTCAAGGTCCCATGACTCTATATTGTGATAGTCAAGCGGCTATTGCATATACAAATGATCCTAAGTATTACAGCAAGACCAAACACATTGACATCAAGTATAACTTTGTAAGAGGCATGGTAGCAAGTGGAGAGATAAATTTACAATACATTCCTACGCGAAGCATGATAGCTGATCCTTTTACAAAGGCGATATCTAGAGACCTATTTGAGAAACATGTTATGGCTCTAGGTTTGCGAAGGATATGAACATATTTATGTATTGTAAAATGACTTTAGTATTATAATATGCTCATCACTATTTGACTCTTGAATTATGCTTATATCTCGTATGTATGTGATGAATGTTTTTGTTGATAAAGTGTGTCGAACAAGTCGCGAGATTGGCTCTCTCGCACGAGCAATCGCCTCATACGTTAAGAATCGTGAAGAGATGAGACCTTATAGAACCTTGGATAATGCGGGGTTATATTTACTTGTAGAGGTCGTTGTTGACAATTTACAAATTTCACTATTCGATTATGACTTGTTTTGTAAGACAGATGCGAGTTTCTCTAAGAAGATGGTTTGAGGATTATTGAAGTGAGAAAATCGGGTTAGACACTTAAAGGTGTCTAGACCAAGATATGTACGGTGTTGAATGATTAAAAGAATAAGAAACACGCGCCAATATAAGGTGAGACCACTGTAACATGTGTTTCATACCACGTGTGCTAGCGACCAATGGGATAATAGAAGAACGGATCCCTGCTTCTTCATTGTGTGAGATCTCGAAAAGTTATATTAACTTTTATTAAAATACCCTTTGACCTTTTACTGTATCTTGAAGTGCCAATCGATGTTGCTACTTTAGCATAGCACTAATAGCCATGAGCGATTCGGCAATGCAGCGCATGTCTAGGAAAGCAGTTAATCTGGAATGAATAGATTCGAGTGGAAAGGGAAGACAACTAAAATTAGTAATAGCTTGTATTTACAGGTCGGCCATTACACTTACCATGGGGGTATTGAGTGTAATTGTGGGTACAATGTTATATTTAAACTCGAGTTCACCTCTTCCAAGGATGAGGGATCAAATAACTACTACTGGAGTAGCGAATGACGTCTAGGGTATTGCGAGTAATAAGATCCTCATATTGTTTCCATATGTGATTGGATTTATACATGGAGCTTTAGTACAACTTTAATGAGTTTGAAATATTATAGGTCTTAATGCTCGTAGGTCGCATGAACTATTTGTCTGTATGAATTACGTGTGTTATTGACATAAAATTGGTTCGGGTATAGCCCACCATGAGCGAAGTGGGAGATTGTGGATATTGGGTTTGGATCTCGGGTCGCACAATGTGGGCAGACCCGACCCATCTAAAAGAGATAAGGTAAAAGGAAGTTACTCAAAAAAAAAACCACCATACACAGTTAAATAGTGATGGGGTTAATCAGTTTTTCAATGTGGGTTAACTTCTCTTATATATATATATCACGTAAGTTTTCTTCTTCTGAGCAAGAAAGAGAAAAACATAAACTTTCTTCTGCTTCCAAAAAAACCACACAAGGATAAAAGACACTTAGTTCGTGAAAATTCTAACTCTGTTTCCAAGAGATTCAAAGTTCGACTTGGGGAAATTATTTTTGTGGTGAGTTCAACAATCTCCGTTGTGACAAAAAGGTACACAACTTGTTGTTCTCACCCCTTATTTTATCTAACACTTTCAAATTCATTGTTATATCACTCAACATGCAACTTGTTTGGTCTTTGTATGAAACGTGTAATATGGACTAATTGGCTTTACAAGAAAAGGATGGTTTTTTCTTTATTGTAAAACCCAACTCATTCTTAGTTGGCAAATAGGCATGTGCCTATATGAAAGATGTGTTTGGTAGAGTTTATTCTTGGCTACCAAGTTTGGATAAGTGGTGGAGATCTCTTGCAAGTTGGTAACTTGCCTTTGTGAACTTGCAAGATTTAGTTTAATTTCTCCTATAAATACTGTTGCTCCTCTCCTTTCTTAAACACACCAACAATTCAAGAGTCTTTATTCTCTTATCTTTCTCTCCTCTTGTATTGAGAGTATTTTGTAAGAGAATTGAGTATTGAGAAACACTTGTGTGATCCTTTTATTTGGAGTGATCTTGTGAGGTTATACTCTCGGAGTTATTTGGGACTAATTAGAGTATTTACTCTAATTTTATACTTTTGTGGTTATAGCAAAATTGCTCATCTCCGCTTGTGGACGTAGGTTACCTTGACCGAACCACGTTAAATTTGCGCCATCTTTATCTGCTTTAATTAACGTTATTATCAACTTGTATTATCTTTGTATTAGTCATTATAATGTTATTTGGCTAAATTCCGCACTACCTGAGTTGCCGATCCTAACAAATTGGTATCATAGCCGGATATAACCGGGTTAGTTTCGGTAGCCAATATGACTCTAACAAAGACTTATGTTGAGAAATTCGATCGAATTACAAACTTCGGGATGTGGAAATTAAAGATTGAAGCTATCCTAATATAGGATGTCTTAAATATGGCACTGCAAGGAAAGGAGAAGAAGCCGAATAAAAAGATAGACGGGTAGTTTGCCGTCATAGACAAAAAGATAAAAGCAGGTTTCATTTTAAATCTTTCAAATTAGGTTTTGCATGAATTTTGTTGCAGAAAGCTCAGCCAAAGACATACGGGAAAAATTAAAAACCCTATATATGAAAAAGAGAGTAGAAAACAGGTTTTATCTAAAACAAAAACTCTACACTTTTCGTATGGCTGAAGGTACCTCTATACTTACACATCTTGATACTTTTGATTCCATTCTTATGGATTTAAGTAACATAGATGCTGAAATCAAAGATGAGGATCAAGCTGTGTTATTGCTTATTTCCTTACCCTAGTCGTTTCAGCATATAAGAGATATTATGTTTTATGGAAAGGATAATATCTCTTATAAAGATGTCAAATCTATTTTGAAATCAAAAGAACAAATAGTTAAAGATATTACTGGGGAAACTAATGGGAACCAAGAAGAAGGCTTGTTTGTAAGAGGTAGATTCAATAAGAAAGATTCAAGTAGTGAGAGACCTAAATCAATGTCAAAATCCAGATACATAAATATCATGTGCAAATACTGCTATAAGAAATGCCACATTATTTTTGAATACTTTAAATTGAAAAACAAAGAAAAGCATACAGAAAAAAAAATGAGCATAAAAATACTAACACTGCGAAGCAAGTGTAGCTGCTGATGAGACTGAGGGAACTATATTTTTAGCAACTAATAATAGTTTCAAATCTAACAATGAGTGGATTTTAGATTCGGGCTATTCTTGTCATATGTGTCCCAATTGAGATTTGTTTACCACATATGAATATGTTGAAGGTGGAGTTATCTTGATAGGCAACAATACTACCTGCAATGTTATTAGTAAAGGTACAGTCCGAATCAAAATGTACGATGGTGTGGTGAGAACTCTCACCGATGTTAGATATGTTCCTGACTTAAAAAAAATTCCATCTCTTTGGGCACTCTAGAATCTCTTGGGTGTAAGTACTAGAGCTCGCGATGCGAGAGCTATTGCTCTCTTTTTGGTCACCCTGTTTTAACTTATATCCATTTTTTAAAAAACTTTTAACTTGTATCCAAGTTAGGAGAAACTTCAAATCGTTGTTGATGATGCTACTACTTTTTCTTATCCTTTTATATTTCCTTATTCATCTCGTGGAGATCGACATGGAAGAAGAACCTCCTTAATAACAAATCTTTGAGCGCTTTGGTATTAAAAACACCATCCAAAAGAACTTTGTTGCCTATTATATTTAATTTCCAGATCGATCGTTCCTAAGTATGTCTATTTTCCTTTCTGTCGGATATTGACTTTGGATCTCGGTTCGCTCCATGTGGGCAGACCCGACCTATCTAAAAGAGATAAGGTAAAAGGAAGTTACTCAAAAAATAAAACTACCATACACAGTTAAATAGTGATAGGGTTAATCAGTTTTTGAATGTGGATTAACTTCTCTTTTATATATATCACGTAAGTTTCCTTCTTCTCAACAAGATAGAGAAAAACATAAACTTTCTTCTGCTTCCAAAAAAACCACACAAGGATAAAAGCTACTTAGTTCGTGGAAATTCTAACTTTGTTTCCAAGAGATTCAAAATTCGACTTGGGGCAATTCTTTTTGTGGTGAGTTCAACAATCTCCGCTGCGACAAAAAAGTACACAACTTGTTGTTCTCACCCCTTGGAGTTAAGATCCAAAGAGACCGTTCCAAAAAGTTATTGAGTCTATCTCAAGAAACTTATATAAAGAAACTTTTGGAGCGTTTTCGCATGAATGGTTGCAAATCCATGGATACTCCAATAGCGAGAGGTGAAACTTTAAGCCTTGAAATGTGTCCCAAAACTAAAAGTGAAAAGGAAGACATGTCTCGAGTTCCATATTCAAGTGCTGTCGGGAGCTTGATGTACACTATAATGTGTACTAGCCCAGACATTTGTTATGTCGTAGGTCTGGTTAGCAGGTATCAATCCAATCCTGGAAGAGATCATTGGAAAGTTGTGAAGAGAATTTTCAGATACCTGAAGGGAATTGCAGATTATTCACTATGTTATAGTGGAAATGATTTATACTTGAGAGGATATACAGATGCTGATTGGGCTGGTGATCGGAATGATAGAAAATCAACATCTGGTTATGCCTTATTACTTAATGGTGGTGCTATGTCATGGAAAAGTAAGAAACAAACATGTACAACCCTTTCAACAATGGAAGCTGAGTTCGTGGCTTGTGCGTCTACAGTACAAGAAGTTGTTTGGTTGAAGAGATTCTTTGAGCATTTGGATATTACAAAGAACTCTCAGGGTCCCATGACTCTATATTGTGATAGTCAAGCGGCTATTGCATATACAAATGATCCTAAGTATTACAACAAGACCAAACACATTGACATCAAGTATAACTTTGTAAGAGACATGGTAGCAAGTGGAGAGATAAATTTACAGTACATTCCTACGTGAAGCATGATAGCTGATCCTTTTACAAAGGCGATATCTAGTGACCTGTTTGAGAAACATGTTATGGCTCTATGTTTGCGAAGGATATAAAACATATTTATGTATTGTAAAATGACTTTAGTATTATAATATGCTCATCATTATTTGACTCTTGAATTATGCTTATATCTCGTATGTATGTGATAATATTTTTGTTGATAAAGTGTGTCGAACAAGTCGCGAGATTGGCTCTCTCACACGAGCAATCGCCTCATACGTTAAGAATCGTGAAGAGATGAGACCTTATAGAACCTTGGATAATGCGGGGTTATATTTACTTGTAGAGGTCGTTCTTGACAATTTACGAATTTCACTATTTGATTATGACTTGTTTTGTAAGACATATGCGAGTTTCTCTAAGAAGATGGTTTGAGGATTGTTGAAGTGAGAAACTCGGGTTAGACACTTGAAGGTGTCTAGACCAAGATATGTACGGTGTAGAATGATTAAAAGAATAAGAATACGCGCCAATATAAGGTGAGACCACTGTAACATGTGTTTCATACCACGTGTGCTAGCGACCAATGGGATAATAGAAGAACGGATCCCTGCTTCTTCATTGTGTGAGATCCCGAAAAGTTATATTAACTTTTATTAAAATACCCTTTGACCTTTTACTGTATCTTAAAGTGTCAATCGATATTGCTACTTTAGCATGTCACTAATAGCCATGAGCGATTCGGCAATGCAGTGCATGTCTAGGAAAGCAGTTGATCTGGAATGAATAGATTCGAGTGGAAAGGGAAGACAACTAAAATTAGTAATAGCTTGTATTTACAGGTCGGCCATTACACTTACCATTGGGGGTATTGAGTGTAATTGTGGGTACAATGTTATATTTAAACTCGAGTTCACCTCTTCCGAGGATGAGGGATCAAATATCTACTACTGGAGTAGTGAATGACGTCTGGGGTATTGCGAGTAATAAGATCCTCATATTGGTAATGCATCCTTTCCATATGTGATTGGATTTATACATAGAGCTTTAGTACAACTTTAATGAGTTTGAAATATTATAGGTCTTAATGCTCGTAGGTCGCATGAACTATTTGTCTGTATGAATTACGTATGTTATTGACATAAAATTGGATTGGGTATAGCCTACCATGAGCGAAGTGGGAGATGTTGGATATTGGGTTTGGATCTCGGGTCGCACCATGTGGGCAGACCCGACCCATCTAAAAGAGATAAGGTAAAAGGAAGTTACTCAAAAAAAAAACCACCATACACAGTTAAATAGTGATGGGGTTAATCAGTTTTTCAATGTGGGTTAACTTCTCTTATATATATATCACGTAAGTTTTCTTCTTCTCAGCAAGAAAGAGAAAAACTGAAACTTTCTTCTGCTTCCAAAAAAATCACACAAGGATAAAAGACACTTAGTTCGATGAAATTCTAACTCTGTTTCCAAGAGATTCAAAGTTCGACTTGGGGAAATTATTTTTGTGGTGAGTTCAACAATCTCCGCTGTGACAAAAAGGTACACAACTTGTTGTTCTCACCCCTCATTTTATCTAACATTTTCAAATTCATTGTTATATCACTCAACATGCAACTTGTTTGGTCTTTGTATGAAACGTGTAATATGGCCTAATTGGATTTACAAGAAAAGGATGGTTTTTTCTTTATTGTAAAACCCAACTCATTCTTAGTTGGCAAATAGGCATGTGCCTATATGAAAGATGTGTTTGGCAAAGTTTAATCTTGGCCACCAAGTTTGGATAAGTGGTGGAGATCTCTTGCAAGTTGGCAACTTGCCTTTGTGAACTTGCAAGATTTAGTTCAATTTCTCCTATAAATACTGTTGCTCCTCTCCTTTCTTAAACACACCAACAATTCAAGAGTCTTTATTCTCTTGTCTTTCTCTCCTCTTGTATTGAGAGTATTTTGTAAGAGAATTGAGTATTGAGAAATACTTGTGTGATCCTTTTCTTTGGAGTGATCTTGTGAGGTTATTCTCTCGGAGTTATTTGGGACTAATTAGAGTATTTACTCTAATTTTGTAGGTATAGCAAAATTGCTCCTCTCCACTTGTGGACGTAGGTCACCTTGACCGAACCACGTTAAATTTGCGTCTTCTTTATCTGCTTTAATTAACGTTTTTATCAACTTGCATTGTCTTTGTTATTGTCATTATAATGTTATTTGGCTAAATTCCGCACTACCTAGGTTGCCGATCCTAACAAATTAGTACCATAGCCGGATATAACCGGGTTAGTTTCTGTAGCCAATATGACCCTAACAAAGACTTATGTTGAGAAATTCGATCGAAGTGCAAACTTCAGGATGTGGCAATTAAAGATTGAAGCTATCCTAATTCAGGATGTCTTAGATATGGCATTGCAAGGAAAGGAGAAGAAGCCGAATAAAAAGATAGACGGGTAGTTTGCCGTCATAGACAAAAAGGCAAAATCAGGTATTATTTTAAATCTTTCAAATTAGGTTTTGCATGAATTTGTTGCAGAAAGCTCAGCCAAAGACATACGGGAAAAACTAAAAACCCTATGTATAAAAAGGATAGTAGAAAATAGGCTTTATCTAAAGCAAAAACTCTACACTTTTCGTATGGTTGAAGGTACCTCTATACTTACACATCTTGATACTTTTGATTCCATTCTTATGGATTTAAGTAACATAGATGCTGAAATCAAAGATGAGGATCAAGCCGTGTTATTGCTTATTTCCTTACCCTAGTCGTTTCAGCATATAAGAGATATTATGCTTTATGGAAAGGATAATATCTCTTATAAAGATGTCAAATCTATTTTAAAATTAAAAGAACAAATAGTTAAAGATATTACTAGGAAACTAGTGGGAACCAAGAAGAATGCTTGTTTGTAAGAGGTAGATCCAATAAGAAAGATTCAAGACCTAAATCAATGTCAAAATCCAGATACATAAATATCATGTGCAAATACTACCATAAGAAATGCCACATTATTTTTGAATACTTTAAATTGAAAAACAATGAAAAGCATATAGAAAAGAAAAATGAGCATAAAAATACTAACACTGCCGAAGCAAGTGTAGCTATTGATGAGACTGAGAGAACTATTTTTTTAGCAACTAATAATAGTTTCAAATCTAACAATGAGTGGATTTTAGATTCGGGTTAATCTTATCATATGTGTCCGAATTGGGATTTGTTTACCATATATGAATATGTTGAAGGTGGAGTTGTCTTGATGGGCAACAATACTGCCTGCAATGTTATTAGTAAAGGCACAGTCCGAATCAAAATGCACGATGGTGTGGTGAGAACTCTCACCGATGTTTAGATATGTTCCTCACTTAAAAAAAAATCTCATCTCTTTGGGCACTCTAGAATCTCTTGGGTGTAAGTACACAGGTAAATGTGGATTTTTAAAAGTTTCTCGTGGTGCTCTTGTTATCATAAAAGCACGTAGATCTGGTACGTTGTATACTCTATTGGGATCTACTGTTATAGGTGCTGTTGCAATTTCAACATCAGATAAATCAGATTCTGACATCACCAAATTGTGGCATATGCGATTGGGGCATATGAGTGATCCTCAGCAAAAAAGGTCTCTTGTGTGGCCAAAGTACTGAAAATTGAATAGTGTGTGTTCGGAAAGCAGAAAAGAGTCATCTTTAAATCTCCAACAATTCATAGAACAAAAGGTGTTTTAGATTATATTCATTCCGATCTTTAGGGTCCTTCACGTACCCCGTCAAAGGGTGGTGTCAGGTATATGTTAACTTTCATTGATGATTATTCAAGGGAAGTTTGGGTTTGTTTCCTGAAAAATAAAAGTGATGTTTTCTTAACTTTCAAAAAATGGAAAGTTTTGATTGAGAACCAAAAAAAGAAAACAGGTTAAGCGGTTTAGAACAAATAATGGTTTGAAATTTTGTAATGATGAATTCAACGAATTCTGGAAGAATGAAGGAATTGCTCGATACCATACTGTGAGAATGACACCTCAACAAAATAGTTTGGCAGAAAGGATGAATAGAACTCTTTTGGAAAGAGCTCGTTGCATGATTTTAAATGTTGGGTTGACAAACGTCTTTTGGGCAGAAGCTATCTCTATAGCTTGTTATATTGTCAACCGTGCTCCTTCTGCACCTTTGAACTTTAAGACTCCAGAGGAAATGTGGTCAGGTACTCCTGCTAATTATTCCGATTTAAAGATATTTGGTTGCCCTTCATACATGCATGTAAATGATGAAAAATTATAGCCAAGGGCTAAAAAGTGCACTTTCCTTGGGTATCCATCTGGGTTGAAAGGATACCGACTATGGTATCCTGATCCTATGACACCAAACTTTATAATTAGCAGAGATATAACCTTTGATGAATCCTTTATGTTACATTCCGGAAAAGAGTCTTCTAGTTCTTGTAATACAGATAAAGGGAAGAGTATACAGAAGCAGGTGGAAGTTGGGATTGGCATTCCTTTTGAGCCAAGCTCATCAACTTTGGAGCAAAATACAGTTGAAACTCCTGAAGTCGAGCCAGAAGCTGAAATTCCTAAAGTTGAGACTCCTGAAGTTGAACTAGAAGAAGAGGAGTATTCTATAGCCAAACATAGACCAAGAAGAGAAAGTAAACAACCATTAAGGTTAAGATATTATGTTTCATTTGATTTTTCAGTTGCACAGGAAACTGAAGAAATTGGAGAACCATCAAAATATTCAAAAGCAATTTCTGGTGCTGATTCAGCCAAGTGGTTGGTTGCAATGAATGAAGAAATTGAGTCTCTCCACAAGAATGGTACTTGGTCTCTTGTGAAGCCGCCATCAACCAAGAGAATTGTTGGTTGCAAATGGGTCTTCAAGAAAAAAATGGCATTCCAGGGGTTGAAGATGCGAGGTATAAGGCACGATTAGTTGCAAAGGGCTATAGTTAGGTACAAGGAGTTGATTTTAATGATATTTTCTCACCTGTTGTTAAACATAACTCTATTCGTGTCTTGCTTGCCTTCGTTGCCATGTATGATTTGGAATTAGAACAACTTGATGTTAAGACAGCTTTCTTACATGGCGAACTTGAGGAACAAATATACATACATCAATCGTAAGGATTTGAAATCGAAGGAAAAGAAGATCATGTTTTCTTGTTGAAGAAATCCTTGTACAGATTAAAACAGCCTCCAAGACAATGGTACACAAGGTTTGATTCCTTTATGTTGGGTCATGGTTATTCGAGGAGCATGTATGATAGTTGTGTTTACTTTCGGAAGTTAAATAATGGTTAATTTGTATACCTATTATTATATGTTGATGACATGCTCATTGCTGCTAAGGATTTGACACAAATTCACAATTTGAAAAGTCAGTTGAAAAGTGAATTTGAGATGAAAGATTTGGGAGCAGCTAAGAAAATCCTTGGCATGGAGATCAAAAGATATCGAGTAACCAACAGGCTATTCCTGACCCAGAGAAGTACTTGGAGAGGTTTGGCATGAAAGATGCTAAACTTGTAAGTACCCTTCTTGCTACTCATTTTAAGTTATCGGCTGCTTAGTCCCCACAGTCAGAGGAAGAAGCGAGGTATATGACACATGTACCTTATTCCAGTGCAGTTGGTAGCATTATGTATGCAATGGTTTGTACACGTCTAGACATTTCACAAGCAGTGAGCTTGGTAAGTCGGTATATAGCTTGCCCTGGTAAAGCACATTGGCAGGCTGTGAAATGTATTCTCGGATACTTGCGAGGTACTTCAAACACATGTTTGGTGTTTGGGAGAAACACTAACACTTTGGCTAGTTTTGTAGACTCAGATTATGCAGGCGATCTTGACAAAAGAAAATCACTGACATGCTATGTATTTTGCATTGGTGGTTGCGCTATCAGTTGGAAAGCTGCATTACAACATGTAGTAGTTTATCTACTACCAAAGCAGAATATATGAAAGTGACCGAGGAGATCAAAGAAGCCTTGTGGTTGAAGGGTCTATTTGCTAAACTCAGTTCACACTAAAGTGGTATTACCATTTTCTGTGATAATTAAAGTACCATTCACTTGACTAAAGATCAAATGTATCATGAGAGGACGAAGCACATTGATATCAAATATCACTTTATCCGAGAAACCATTGATGAAGGAAAAGTCTCTGTTCAAAAGATCAGCACTAGAGACAATCGTACTGATATGTTTACGAAGCCTCTTCCGGTTGTCAAGTTCAAGCTTTGCGTGAACTTGGTTGGCATTTATGAAGAATGATTTTGCCTATTCGGGCTTTTGCGGATAAGGTGGAGAAAATTTACTATATTAGCCAAAATTAGGCCAAGGTAGAGATTTGTAATATGGCCTAACTGGCTTTACAAGAAAAGGATGACTTTTTCTTTATTGTAAAATCCAACTCATTCTTAGTTGCCAAATAGGTGTGTTCCTATAAGAAGATGTGCTTGGCAGAGATTTATTCTTGGCCGCCAAGTTTAGATAAGTAGTGGAGATCTCTTGCAAGTTCGAAACTTGCCTTTGTGAACTTGCAAAACCTAGTTCAATCTCTCCTATAAATACTGATGTTGCTCCCTTTCTTAAACACACCAATAATTTAAGAGTCTTTATTCTCTTATCTTTCTCTCCTCCTGCATTGAGAGTATTTTGTAAGAGGGTTGAGTATTGAAAAATATTTGTGTGATCCTTTTCTTTGGAGTGATCTTGTGGGGTTATTCTTTCGGGGTTATTTGGGACTAATTAGAGTATTTGCTCTAATTTTGTAGTCATGTTGGTATAGTGAAATTGCTCCTCTCCGTTTGTCGACGTAGGTCACCTTGACCAAACCACGTTAAATTTGTGCCTTCTTTATCTGCTTTAATTAGCGTTATTATCAACTTGCATTGTCTTTGTTATTGCCATTATAACGTTATTTACCTAAATTCCACACTAATCGGGTTGCCGATCCTAACAAAGTAGACAAATGATTTGTGGGGTTTAAAAATTATGGCTTTAGGCTGGTTATTATGTTGAGTATTATAAAGATAACTTTAGAATTTTATGTTTGAAGTTAGGTTTGACAAGCTTAACTTCAAATTTTTATGTCTGAAGTTCAGGCTTTGACAAGCTTAGCTTCAGATTTAAATAACTAAAGTTATATTTGAAAGATAAAACTTCAGGTTTGAAATTTGATGTTGCATTGAAGAGATTGAACTACTTCTGATCCTAACGGGTATACTTTACAAATTTTTTTGCAATACGGGTATAACTTCAATAGTGGCCCCAAAAGTGGGTATGTATGAAAATGCCCCGCACAATGCATGCTAGAGCGAGCAATTCCTGAGCTCAAGCACATCCTTCTCGTGACGTAGGAGCTGGCGCGAGGGAGCCATGTACCATTACCTTGGTTTCTTTCCAACTTTCATCAACCTACTGTCGCTTTCACCACTCTGAACCCTCAACAACTTGTATGGTTGGGGCGAAAACTCTAAAAATTAAAATGTTGGTTAAGGTTCAAATCATTCTGTAATAATAATAAGAAAAGCTTTCAAACTCTGTGCACATGTTACCATGTCCAATTATTTCACCATCCTTGTATGGTCCATACACACCTTGGAGTCGTCTGAATCACATCATTATACATATTATTCATCATTAATTCAAAGTAGTGTTAAAATTTATTGGCTTTACATTTATATTTTGGCAGTGAAGAAGCTTAAAGTGCAATTTGAATTTTCCGATGATAACTCATTATATGAATTAGTGTATGAACTAATGCATCTTTTTAAAATTTAAAAATTTCTAGCAGTATTTAAAGAAGTTTAACACTTGCACTCTAGCAATAAACATTCTAGTAATTTTGTTTGGGATTTTTACTTAGATATACTATAATAGAAACATATTTACCACCTTTATTTATATTCCTTATTAATTAATTTGTATATCTATATTTACAAGTTATATACAAAACCATTAAAAAGATTTTAGCCTGTCAGTTACACCCGCCCACCCCCCATTTCCAATAACTCCCCTTACATTTAAGATTCTACTTTTTCCCCTCTCTTTCTTAATAATCACCCAAAAACTCTCTTTTATTTTTATAACCACCCCCCCCCCCTCCCCATTTTTTTTGATTCTTTTTCTTTTCCAAAGGTTTTTAAACCCAATTTCTCTCTTTCTTACTAATCACCCAAAATCTCTATTTCTTATTGATACAATGCAGAAGAAATTCAGAATATTGCTCTAGAATCAAGTTGTGGGTAAGTTTTGAATCTTGTTTTCTTTCTTTCTAAAATCTTTATTGTATGTGACTTGTATATGATACATCAATACCCAAAATAATACTCGATACAATACTATACGATTATATTAGATTTTTAGTGTAGAGTTGTGATTGAAACTCGAAGAAGATGAAGATCATAATTGTATCACAATTTTTCAGAAATGTATCGTGATTGTATTATAATTGTATATGTATCATAATTATTGCAGGAATTATATTATAAATATATGGTAATTGTATATTCATTGTGTATTGTTACGAGCAATTGTGAGTTCGTGACGAATTTCACAGTTTGTATCACAAGTACGATAATTGTATATTAATTCATTAGTATTGTTCATGTATATTTTTGGGTATTAATGTACCAGATATAAGCTAGATACAACTGTGATACAAATATGATACAATTATATTTTAGACATTGATGTATCTGATACAATTCAAGTACAATTATGATACACTTATCATACAATTCCTGAATATTTCTTCATTTTCAGTATAGTCCAGTCTCCCAGCAAAAGAACGATACAATTGACGAATTTTTAATAATATAAAGCTATCGGCAGTGGTGGGAAGAGAGAAGATGGAGATTCTAAGAGTAGATTAAGGGATTTTGATGTAAAAAAAAAAGGAAAGAGAAGAGGAGAGGGAAAAAAAGAGAGAGGAAATGATGTAATTGAATCCCTTAATTGAAGGCATTAATAATGGAGTGGAAGCCTTATAAGGAGCAATGTATATAATTTGTAAGAAAAACCTAGATACTTATTAAAAATTGCAAAACATAGCGAACATAGGTAAATAGATTTCTAATATAGTATAGCTAGGTGAAAATTCCATTTTCTTACCACCAATGCATTTTCTATTGTTGTGTCTAAAAACGAAAGAGAATCGAAGAACTAACTTAATAACCCATCCAATCGCTTAAACTAGAAATAGTCAACGGATATATTAAATATGTATAGTATTTATATCATATATATATAACAGTGTTAGATTTGTGTGTTGTTTATGTACACCGGCTAGAAAAAATAAACAGTAAATTCAACCGGCTATTTGTGTAAAAATCCCAAGCATATTGGGCCACTCTAGTAGGTAAACGAAGAAACCCAAACTAAAAAGTTCTCAAGCCCAAACTTGTTTTACTTCAAAAACCCTAACCAAACTCTTTCGCCTCTCACACTCCCATTTTCAGCTCTCAATCAAGGCAAAATGCAGAAGCTAGAAGCAACGGCGGAATCAGTGCAATGCTTCGGGAGGAAGAAGACAGCAGTGGCGGTGACTCACTGCAAGCGCGGACGCGGTCTGATCAAGATCAACGGTGTCCCAATCGAGTTGGTCCAGCCCGAAATCCTTCGCTACAAGGCCTTTGAACCAATCCTTCTCTTGGGCCGTCACCGCTTTGCTGGTGTGGACATGCGTATCCGCGTCAAAGGCGGTGGTCACACTTCTCAGATCTACGCTATCCGTCAGTCCATTGCTAAAGCACTTGTTGCTTTTTACCAGAAGTACGTTGATGAGCAGTCGAAGAAGGAAATTAAGGATATTTTGGTGAGGTATGATAGGACTTTGCTTGTTGCTGATCCTAGGCGCTGTGAGCCTAAGAAATTTGGTGGGCGTGGTGCTCGTGCTAGGTTCCAGAAATCCTACCGTTAATTTGATTTTCAAGCTTCAGTACTTTGATGCTTACCTCCTTTACGGTAATATTTAAATTAATGTTTTGGATTAGTACTTTTTGTGTTGTTTAAAGACCTCTTTTGTTGGAAGGTTTCTGATTAATTTTGCGTGTTTGAGTTAAGGCTTTACTATTTTTGCTGAATATCTTACACTGCTTCTTATGATATCGTTAGTTGCGATTGCCTTATTAGCTCAGTGGATATCTTGTGATAAAGGTTTAATTGTTTAATTAGGATACCTATGAAGCTTGTCATCCAGATATTGGGCAAGACAAGCTGTACAAAATTGAAAGTTAAATGTTCAAGCTACTAAGCTTGATCTCATTATTCATTTGACACTTCATATTTGGGTTCGATCTATTCAGATTCGTGTCTATTAATTACGTGTTTGACAGAAAAGAGATAAAATACAAAGTGCCTGATTTTTAGATGCAGTGAGACACAACAATCAAAAAGAAAAAATGCAGTGAGAAACTGTCCCTTTCTTTTTCTTTTTCTTCTCTTTCATTTTTTCCTTTTTGAATGAATTCAGTTGCGGTAGTTGGAAGATTGAGTCGGGGTTTGGAATGAAGTGGCTTTTTGAATGAATTTTAGTGGTGATGATGGGAAAGACTAAAGATTGCGTTGGGGTTTGAGAGGGGAAATAGTGCGAAGGGTACATATTTTGAGAGATGCAGGAGGTGTAAGTTCTTAGACGGGTATTTGCTTATTCTTTTTAGCATGTGCTAGCTAAAGGGTATCATTCTATTGGATTGTTGTGAGTCCCATTGAATGAGAGTGGTTCACTCTGTCCTGCCTTTATGATTTTCAAATTATAAAACAAATTGTATGAGTTTAGACATTAACCATACATTCAATTTTGAACAATTATCACAAACCACTGTTCCCATCTCTTGGGATTGTATCTATGGAGGAAATTGTGACCGGAAGTATGAAGTCGAGTTAAAGGAAATGAATGGTGATGGGGATGCAAGGATAAGGGAAGAGGAAGGATTGTATATTAAAAGCACTCATGGATACTAAAATTACGTTAGTGGTGAAGAGTATAAGAGAGTGATTTTGAAAAAATCACGAGAATGTTGCAAACCTACATCGATAGACATGAAGTTATGTATCTTAATTACATCGTAGAATTGGATCGATTGAAGTAAAGGATGTAATGGAAAATGTGAGGGTAGAAAAGTTTAGGAACTAGATGGTCTTCCTTTAGAGGTTTGTGAGTGCCATGGAGATGTTAGAAAAGCATGGGAAGTCAAGCTATATACTATTATAAATGCTACAAAAAGTAAAAAAGGATTTGAATGCATACATGCTCCTAGATTATTGTTGAGACACATTTGGAACAAACACTACATCAAAAGCATCAGGTTGTGCCTTGTCACTGTATGCTGGTTCACGGGACCAATCTATGCCTTGCTTGTCTCTGTAAAAATCACTGATGGATAGGTACATCATATTTTACTACTGAGGAAGAAAGGCAAGTATGACCAAAGTAACATATTCAAATACACCACTGTCGACGGTATATTCAAGATACGGATTGCTGAAATTTTTGACAAGTATGCTGATACAAGTAATTATGCAAGTGTAGCCAAGGAAGATGTATGCGAATACACAAGGAGCTACAGGTTGCTAGCTAATGTATTATGGCATACAGTCGACAATGTTCTGATACCAGTCAACCTGAAAGAGAAACTTCATTGGATTTTGACAGTTTGTATCATTTGAGGACATGTATCAATGCATATGACTCCTACCGAGTAGCAGGTTATGATGCTTATATCAGTGGTTTTTACAGAGACAAGCAAGGCATAGATTGGTCCCGGAAACCAACATACAGTGACAAGACACACAAACTGATGCTTTTGATGTAGTGTTTGTTTCAAATGTGCCTCAACAACGATCATGTATGCATTCAATCCTTGTTTTTAATTTTGTAGCATTTATAATAATATATAGGAAGACCGGAGATATGCAAAGAAATCCTGCTGTATGTGCTTGATGAAAATCAATTTTAAATATGTAGAATTACTTCTTATATATGATTGAGATATCACAAGTGTAAGGCATTAACTCAAGGATCCGCCGCAAGTTTGTATGCGTTATAGATGTGCTGACCTATAGTATATGTGATTCGATTTCATGTTTCATGCTAATTTCAAGTAATATTATATTAATCGACGAATCGACCTAATGTTAAAACTAGAAAGAAAATAAGAAACTTGACACACAATCTTACTTTAGCTTAACCGTTGTGAGAAGAATTTCGGTATGCGAGTCACACATAGTCCAGATATCTATGCTTAGTTTATAAGAAAATAATATGGTAAATATGAGATGTTCGACTGTAAGTCATAGAAAATCACTATTAAGACCAATAATGTTACACGGTAGCGATAATTGGAAAACACAAATAAAAGGAACGTGTTACCTAAAATGGTTGGCGTCACTCTATAGACTTCTAAATATATACGATTTCATTGGCAATTCGATGATTGAAGGTGTCACAAAATGACTATTTTTCAATGATTTTTGAATCAATTATTTTTTATTTACAAGTCTGAAAAAATAACTCTTTTTTAACTTCACCCGTTTTGCCTACAACCCGAACACTCGAGTAAGAGAAGTGTATATTTCCGTAGGCGTAACATCACAAAGAGGGAAGATCCAAAAAAAAAAAAAAACTTAGAACCAACGCAGTTAATAACGCAATAGAAGCAAATTGATCTGTATAACCAATGCCACCTAGCTAAACCAAAACCGAGATATCGATATAGTAGCGCGTGTAAGACGATGGAAAAAAAAATCGGAACTGAGTTCAGATATACTGGAGTAGGGCGAAATGTATAGCGATTCATGTAGCCAAACGTAGCTTATTGATTCATCGATCTAAATGTTCAATTAAGTAACAATAAGAACTGAAAGCATCTTTCACATCTCTGTAATATAAGTAAATAAGAGCTGAAATTCCAATACCAATGTCGTCCATTTGATGTAAACAACAAACGAATTCGAGGTTTTTTCCTCTTCCCAGAAAAAAAGGGGGTTTAGAGGCTTTATCTCCACCCATTAACTTTACGAAAAATGATAACCAAATACAAAGATAACTTCATAAAGAAATTTTTTCTTGAAAATTACGTTACCTCTTACCAATGATATCCTATATTCTAGTTTTGGTTACAACTAGAACACACATGAATATAATAACATTTATTTCTTGAGGCTGTTTTCCTGCGTACGATTACTCAGACCCAACAGATAATTTCCAAATGGCCTTAGCAATGATGAGCCTTGTCAATAAAACAAAATGGCACCATCAAAATTGGTACATGACTTTGGGCAGTGAACAATACATAATTTTCGTCAACTTTCTTCTCTTGGTGTAATCTGACGATGTGAAGTTGAAACACACACACTAACAAAATGGCAGATATGCGCATGTGGTAACCAGGAAGGAAAAGAGAGAAGAGAACATGTTCTATGCAGGAGATAGAAATGGCTTCGTAGAGCTTGTTCCTTCCATCCCGAGGTCCAAGGGCCGCAAACATGGAGGAGAATAAGCATCGAGAGCCTTCCGGACATTTTCCTCCATCAACCCATCCTTCTTGTCAAGTTCATCATTTTTCTTTGCATCCTGATGACAAATACCATAACATCAGTTGAAAACCAAATAAACTCACAAGACATAACTTTTCGCAGAAACAAAGCAAGAGTTGCCCTTTGGACCAACAATTCTAGCGCCTAAAGTGCCAGTTAAATTTTACAAGTTGATGGAGTTCATAAGAGCAACAAAGAGCAACAACATCGAGTCGGTCTCTATCCAAGCGACTCCTAGTCACATTCACCAGAGTGACATCCAACATTAAAATTGTGATAAGCGAAACAGCTTAGCCTTAGATGAATATAAGTGCATCTCCTTTTAGATAAGATTATCTAGCTTAGCCTTAGATGAATATAAGTGCATCTCCTTTTAGATAAGATTATCTAGCTTAGCCTTAGATGAATATAAGTGCATCTCCTTTTAGATAAGATTATCCTTTTCATTCCTAGTTAAGCTTATCATGCAATATTAATAGGACAGATTATCATTTATACACACACCTAGTGTTTGCCCCAATTGATTTTACCTCGTTATGCAATTTTTCGCTTAATCTATACAATCCAAGTTGTTACAAAATAAATAATGGCAAAAGAGGAAAATGCTGGAGATTTGAGCCTAGCTCTGTGTTAGCACTTTGGGGAACACCTAGTCCTCCAAAATAGTCTGACATACTTGGCTCAATTTTGAGGGTCAAGGGACATATCTACTTCAAATAACAAATCTTTTGGCAAATCTTTTCTTTTCAAAAAGGAAGCCCTCAAGACTTTCTGACAGATCAATTCAATGGAACATGTTTTCTTCAGACATCATTTTTCTATGTATTTTACCTTCTTTTGACGATTATATGATTTATTTGAAGAATAAAGCTCGAAGGAATATGTAGAAACTTTGAAAAATAAAAATCATTCACATTGATCCAGGGGTTTGTACGATTCGACCACTTTAAAAGCTCTTATTTATTCCAAGGAAAAGGGGTGAAAAATCTCAGCAAATAAAAAGAGAACCTCGGGTGCTAGAAAAATCATTTTTTTGGTCGTGATCCACATCCTTAACTATACAACCTTTCCACAAACTCCAAGTGAGAGAGAGATAACATAAGATGCTAGAATGTATAGGTCAGTGCTGACCCATAAATTCAAACAAATGTACCTTGCGGTGTGTTCTTTATGCGACTTTGCACTGCTTCGCTGGAGTTCTACTTTGGGAGGGGGATGAGGGGATGGGGAAGGTCTGGAAGGTATCAATGAACAGAGTAGTTACCTGAACTGAGACTTGGTTGAAAGTTGGAAGAAATCGAATCTTGCAATACTCGTTAAAGAGAATAGTGACGACCAAGAGAGGGATAATGGAGAAGGAAGCTGAAGGCTTTGCTTTCAGTCCAAAAAGACCAATCGTTGTGACTTGCATAAGTATGATTGCAACTATAATGTAGTGATGAATGTATGGCCAATATCGACCACATGTCTCGTATGTAGTTATATACACATTTTCAATCTGCATTGCAAAAAACATCACACAATTCATATTCCTTCATATTTATTCTAAAAAAATTGAGCTCGCCTTCAATAAATAAGCACCAAATAAAGTGTATCAACAATATATTTTATTATCAACAGGATACTTAACCCTGGTGATAGTAATGTAGTTTAAGGGGTGTAAAAGAAGATGAATGTAATAACAGCTTATATTAAACTAAGGAGTGAAACTTGCTGCAATCCCCTTAACAGAAGAAAACTAGTTACTTAGGATAAGAACTATAGCCATTTCTCGAAATGAAAAAGAATGAGAGAACCAAACAGCGAATATCTAGGGCTATAATAGCATCGATAAGAAAGCCCCCAAAACCACAAAAGGTTGAGCTGCTTCGTAATTTTATACATATCAGTGCTGCAGATGCAGCTAAAGCAGAATGATCTCCCAAAAATCCGAGGCAAAAGTACATATGAGCACTTAAAACTTCATTAATCTAAAATGTTATTTCAAATGATTGTAGGTTTGCATCTCTGTGAATTCACCAACAGCTGTACAACGACATATTATCCAGACAGACTGGAGTGTTCAAAAATTAAAAATCACGAGATGACATTAGACAGAGGAAAATGGTATATAAGCTCATAATATTTTTGATAACAAGAGGAGTATATAAAGTTCGTTGTTGGATGATTACTTTTCTTCTTCCTTTTCTCCTCCTTTTTGGGTTAAGGCAATTTTTGACCAATTAAGGAAATTACTACTCAAAGCTATAAAGTTCGTTGTTGGATGGTTACTTTTCTTCTTCCTTTTCTCCTCCTTTTTGGGTTAAGGCAATTTTTGACCAATTAAGGAAATTACTACTCAAAGCTAAGACAGGACGAACTATGATTACACATGTGCAAAGTGATATGGGTCAAGCTTATAAGCAGATTGTTCTTAACACACAAATATTGCATGTACAGAAACTTCACCTGGTTGATGAACACCGCATATCCAAGCAGGAAGTAGCCTACCAGAAACGGAAGAAGCAAAGGAGAGACCACCGCATAAACAATCCCAATCAGCATACACAGCGCAACAAAAGGGATAATTCTATAATAAGGTAGTGAATAAACATAAGGATGTTTCTTCTTTCCATGGTCCCACGTGTAAGATTTTAGAGTATCCCATAGGAGTAATCCTGGCTGAAGTATCTCTAAAGAGAATCCTGCCAGCCCATTTGTCAAGATGTACGTCACGAAAAAATCTGCCTGAAAGAACAAAAAGGAAATATGCAAATGCAAAGATTAATCATCTACATGTCAAGTAGAATATATTGACTATGATAGGCCCTATCAGTTCTTTATTAGACAAGTAGTGTAAACATCAAAGGCTCCAGCTGAATGTTAGCAACTATCTGAAAACGTGCATGCACCAATCCCTCTTTTCTAATCAAATATTCAATATCCTAACACAGGAGCAAAATACATATTAAATGAAAAGAGTAAAGCTAACATGTTTTGCACCTGAGCAGAGACAGCACTAGCAAGACGGTTGGGAATATCCTTGGGATGAAAGAAAGATTCGCCAATTTGATCTAGTAAAGATCCTGACAACAAGCTTAAAAAGAATACATTCCCTACCAGGAAGTAGAACACCATGTTGCATGCATTTATATCCTTCTTACTCCGCGAGATATAACCAGCTAATCTTGCCAGTCCGATCATGGCAAATGGAACAATGTATATGCAACCATTAAGAATGGCACTAGGAAGATATCCTGTGATGATGGACCTTAACTTCGGTCTGCCACAATATTTCAAAAAGATTGAAGATCAGCAACCTACTACACAGTTTTTCAACCAAAAAACAACTGTAAATAGGAGGATTCAGTAACTACCCCTACTCCACCTCAAACCCCTCCCCACAAAGAGGAGATAAAAACCAAAGGGGGAAAGAAACAATAATATATCTAATTTGAAAAGAAAGAGGAGAAGATAAACAACAAAGAATGAGCAACCTAAGAGCAAAGACAATCTTGTCCAGGACTCCATCATTGCGTCTTCTGATCTTCAGCCAATGTACAGAAGAACTTTGATGTGAAACGAGTTACTCTCTCGCCCCAAAAGAATGGTGTTATTACTGTTTGGAAAATCAAACAGTAACATTTTGAAATATTCTTAAAAATAAAAGTTAGATTTATAGTACTTTTTATGTAGTTTCTAAATATGCAAATTTTCCCTCAAAATTAATAAGAAGTTGATGCCAAATTCACACTAAAAATCAGAAGGTTGAACCTCGTATCCTCATCCCCACCATTCTTTTTGTGACACGGGGAGTACTTCAAAATACTCAACGTATTGGGGAGTATGAGATATTACAGCATGAAACATTTTATATTTGAGATATCAAAAGGCAGAAATAATAAAGAGATGAAGCTTGTACATTAAGTCCACAGCCATGGCAGGAGGAAACCATTTCTTCAGTCGATCATATTTGGCAATTCCCTGAACAGCTGTCACTGGTATCACGAAGAAGATGGTAAGAAGTGATGCTGCAACAATTATCACTATCCTGTACAGTGGCAAATGACGATATTGAATTGCCAAATTTTGCCAGATCACATCTCTCGGTTCTGGAGCCACTTCAGTGATCCAGAGGAGTGGATTTGTGTGCTGTTGAGATTGGGCAGCTAGAACAGCGCCCCATCGTGAATTAAATGTAACAAAAGCCACAGGCAATTCCTAAGCAATAAAAATATGGCCAAGTTAAACCAATTGTTCAACTGTTAAAAGATCATTACAGAATCATTCCATGACCAGTTATAAGATAACAGACAAATCCTCATGCACTTTGTTAGATCTCCATACACAATCTCAATAGCACACAAATGGATGACAACAGATAATATTTTCCTCACTCCTATTTAGATGGAAAATTCACCAAATGACCTAGACATATACCTCAATATGTCGGGATATCATGGTGGCTAACTCATATGAGGTCAAAATTGCAACTGAAAGATTGAAGCATTGCTAACATTTCCAGGCCCATCTTCACAAGTAGCAAGCAATAAGAGATAATTCCTGAACAAGCAAAATATTTTTTTGATATCAACCAATCAATCTAACCTCAATCTCAAACTAGTTGGATCGGACATAAGTCATCTTTATACATCCCGTTCTATTCAAACCCATTTCATTCCAACAAGGTAATTTGTTCTGTAAAGCAATATAAGAGTTCTCCAAATCGCACACCTATGCCTAGATATATACAAGTTCTAATCTTAAAAAAAGAAAAGTTCTAACCAGAATAACAAAAGACTTCTCAGGGTACATCAGACCTAAATGTAAATGTCATAACAACTAATTCATAACCAAAAAGTTACTACCACTATATAGATCCTCTTAGCTAAGGCTGTATTGATTCCGAGAGATTGTCAATATCTTGAAACAAGTTTCCTTCAGTGATTTAAAGGTTTACCCATTTCTTTATATCATCTTCAATCACCATAGAAGTTTATATAGAATGAGCAAACCACTCAAACAAAAGGTAACTTTTATTTACCAGAGTCAAAGAAGAAATACCAAATAGAAGATGTTCGCGGTACTTCGGGAAACATAATAATTAGTCTAGAATTCCTTTCAAAAAGTTCAGCAAATTTCTTGGCAGAAGCCTATGTTGCACTAAATAGAAATCCAAATCCTAATGAACACACCAATTGCAAGAATGACCTTACTCAATTGACAAAGATGAAATATAGAGAAGTAAAAATGATAAGTAGATGTGACCAGTAACTGACTGGCAGGGAATGCAACAAGAGCAAAGCCCCACAATGTAGCTCTCAATGAGCAAAATATCGACGTTCTAAATACGAAGTTTAGCAACTGAACATCAGAATAAAGATAGCCCTCCCGACCTTATATTTGCTTTAGTCTAAATTGCGTTTGCATTAACAATTTTTAGTACCTCTTTGCCTTTGTATTTAAGTGACACTTCTTGCTGCGCAGGACATCAGATTAACAAACTCGATTATGAAATCCTAGTGATGAAACACATGAGTTAGACATTAAAATGTAAAAGATGTGTGATGACTCATTAAGTATTCATCTAGCAGTGAGCTGTTGATAATCTGTTTTTGACACTAAATGTAGTTAATAATTTGAAGCTTCCTTGAAAAAGATCTTAATTCCAGAGTTCCTCTTGTAAATGAGTGTGGCGCACAGCAATATGAGACAAACCTGAGAAACTACACAATTACTTCAGATGGTCTTGAATGAAATCGAAATAGCATTTTTAGACTGCCATCTGATCATTGATCTCAATTGCTGATGAAAGCAATAGAAGGAATTACCAGCAAATATAACACTCTTAGCTTGTGACCAGGCAGCACAAGCTCAGGATAGAGACCATACTCTATCTATCAGGACCCATTCCCTTCTGCCCCTTTCCATTTTCATTATCATGATCGATAAGGCATGCAAAGTTCACTCTAGAATTTTCCTTATCTTCTATGGATGACACAATTTAACACAGTTTTCTTTTAGATATATCTGACAGACTTAACCTATTACCCCAACTAATAAACTAACGATGAGAGCTAAGTGATCACTGTGCTAGGCTGGACTTCTTTGACATATTAGAGTAGGCACCACACAGACTGAACAAAAAAAGCTGCAGGGAACTGGAGCAAGCATATCTGAAAGGGAAAAAATAAAACACGCTAGCAAAGCTTGCTGAACTCCAGTACTGTCATTACCATCACAAACTTTTGCTGTGAATACTAACCTTCTGCTCAATCGTCATTCTGCACTGTATACGCCTTATTTCACAACCAAGGGTTTGAAGCATGTCTTTCAGCTGCTCCATTTTAGTGTCATATTTCCACGCATCAGATACAGATGAGTTTCTACTATATTTCTTAGTAGAAGAAAGATGCCTCAGGTCCTCAATCTTTTTGGTGAGAGACTTTGCCTGGCACTACGATCCATACCATCTGTCAGTATCATGATGAGGGTAAAACGTATAAAAGCTGAATCACAGGGAAAGAAATTTTACTAGAAACACTTACGATTTTCAACATATCAAGATCAATGCAGAGTACCTTCTTTTATTCTGTACCCTTACCCCTTATCTTCAAGGAATAGCATAAATCTATGTAGTACTATTTCTTTTTGCTAATCACTGAAGCAGGCTGGCTATATCTGGAGTGCGATACTACTATGAGTGGCACAATTCTTTACAAGGGTTTAACTTACAATTATGAGTGACATTTTAAAATTTATCAGAGTCATACAATTGTATAGCAAATTAATGCCTGCCTTTCAAATTTATTGTTGTGACTTGACTTGAGAGGATCATTATGACACAAATAACGTGGACTAATTCATAGAGCTGGAAAGGAACATCAAACAAGGAGCCCCCCGTACTCTACTTTGTATTTTTGCATTACAGAGACGTGTCAATTACTTGAAGAGTGAAAAGGGTATGACTTTTCAGTTATGTCGGACCAGTAAAGCTGGAAAATATCAATAGAGTCCTCCATTTTTGATTGGTGGATATTATCTAGATAAGCCATAAATAAACTACAACTAGTTCGAGATAAAGGCAGTACTTCTGCTGAAACTTAATTCTTAAGGAACTAATAGAAAACTAGCTAATGGAAATAACTTGAATGAACCAAGTGTAATTTGTTCTTACTAGTAGCTTATCTAGATGTTTCCCATCATATAAAATTTGAAAAGACTCATATGAATATGGATGATGTTTGGAAAAGAAGTGGTCTACGCTGCATCCACGAGTCTTGTGCTCATTGCAAAGTGGAATTTCTCGAACCAGAATGGTGAATTGATCAGGTTCACTCCTTCTATTACATAGCTGCTGAACCCTTTTGAAAAGAAGGTCATTGTACTCCTGAAGAGGCCATGGAAAAAAATTTCAAGTCATACAACTTCATGCATTATTTCCATGCAACACCAAAAACAAATCTTAAAAATATGAAGTATAAACAGTTGTATTTCATGACCAATAACTTCTTTTTTCCCCAAAACATTTTTTCACCAATTCGCAGATATAAACAATTCCAAGTCTGAGAGATCGCCAACTAGAAGCTTCTTTTTATATATGATCTGAAAAACTGTTCATAAAAAAATTAGAAAACTAACCCAGATATTAGCATTTACTGCCAAAAAAAAAAAGTATGAAACCATTACATCTACGAAGCAAACTGCCATTAAAGACGGAAAACTTTTTCGAACTTAACAACTTGTCAACATTATTAACAAGCAATAACAGTCCAAAATTATTAAAGCATGAATATAAGAGTACTAGCTAGCCATTACCTTGTAAAGTAGGTACATTCCATAACACGAGACAAAGCACAAGAAAGAAAAATGCACCCAAAGCCTGTGAATGACAGAATAAATGCAAAAAATGAGTCCATTTTGTAAGAACTTAACAATCCACACATATAACAGATCACGTACAACTAAAAGACAAGAATGAAGATGGTTATTGGCTACAAAACTTGATGTTATCCGAATGGCTAAATACCAGAAAAAGAAAATTTATAGAACTCTGTTAAATTAAAAATGATAAAAAATATACAAAAATTTAACATCTTTCAGTTCCTACTAGGTATGTTATCACACCTAAAGGCTGGATTTCAAGAAAATTAATTAACAGTTCCTCCTTCCATTTGACTTCTATTTCTTCATCACAATGAATATCAAACATTAACATTCCACATCTTCTAGAAACCCTTTTCACTGGCAACACTCCTTATTCCAGGAATGCAGCAAAGAACATGAGGAACTTCTACAAACATGGGGTACGAGCCCCAAATTTGTTTAAGAAGCAAAGAGAAGCAAACACGGGTTACTTCTACCTCAAAAATAAGTCTCAACTCCTTAGCTAGACGGTCGGGTGCTTCTCCAAGCTAACTGAAAACAAAACTTAATTCGTGATTCCTGCCTTAAACCATTTAAAGAAACTTGGTTCTTTATAGCTTCCGTATGCTGCATTTCTTTCTCCAGGTTCTCTCTTAAGTTGCTCTCGCAAACTTAAAAACTTGTATCACTCCCCATCGACCAATATGAACTTGTTTTCACATTGTTGGATGTACTGAACATGCCCGCCTATTTTAAACCTGTAGCTCCTTAAGGATCTTGTCTGAAGTCTTTGAGCCAACAGAATACGGAACTATCTCCCTCAGTTACACCAACCTTACTGCTTCCCTTTCTTGCATTAATTCAACTCTAAAACTTTTCAGAATACAAACTTAACTCTTCAAAAGCATATCTGAACATTTAATGATCATGTCCAGAATCTTAACAATTATAGAAAACAGCTGTACAGATTTTGTTACAAGAAATGATGGACTCAGCAATTGTATTAAAAAGTTAGCGTTCAACACCTAGAAATTTTGTGCGACTTATGAACCTGTCGTAGGACTGATAAACCAGGTTGTAGATTACACGAGCTAAAGCATAGATGAGATATGTTATCTGCATGAAGTTGCAGAAGTATACAAGTAGCATTGAGAACATTACCTGTCAGAGCCACTGCTGATATTAGATATTGTGAAAGCATCCATGGAATGAGAGCTCGTATTTGGTACAGTACTCCCAGTATAATTTAGTGGGAGAAGTACCAGAACTCCAACAATAGAACAAACAACAAAGAATCTGATCCTGAGAAACAGTTTCAAGTAGAAATGTGAGTTCAATCTTTGCATGTCACTGATGATAATTGAAGGCATAAGTTTGGATTGATAGGAAAATGTGCTTTAGTCAGAGATGTTCACATGTCACAGAAAAAAAATTATACTCTTTCACTTCTCAAGATCTGCAATCCTATACTTTGCACAAACACCATTGCATTTAGGGGAGAGCTTGACATACGGAGCTTTACTTTATAAAGAAGCTTATACCTAGAAAAATTCTCATGCATGGCACAATATCAGATTGGTGAAGGTAAATCTTTATACGAAGTTAAAACTCAGACAGTAATCAACCAGAGATCAACATATACCAGAACAATCTAATACGCATGCTATGTGCCATTTTTACTGCAATTTTCTCTTAAATATAATGAAGTTGAAGTCATCTCATAAAATGTAAGGCATCACTTTGCAGAATAGCGCAGATTGTTGAAGTAGTATATAAGGCAAAGTCCCATGTGTATGCATTTGCAGATGATACCGTCTGATCGTCAGTTTAACTACCAAGGGTGTATCAGCCAAAAGGGAGTTAAGAGCATATTTGTAGTTTGCTGATGTACATTGGCAGTACTTTCATGGTACTTGACTTAATAAAATTATTATCCACAAAAAAAGAGTAAGGTTTTTAGGATAAGTAGAATTAAGACAGTATGTGCAGTAAAGTCTAGCTAGAATACAACGAGCCAAATTATATCGTGGTGGAAAGATTCATGTAGTCGACCATAACTAGTAGTATGCAATTCCAGGTTTAATTGTTGTTGTACTTTAATAGTCTAGCCGCCCCAATTAAATTAGGATACATAAATTGAGTTGAAAAGAGTTTCAAGGCTGCAATTTTCACTAGTGTTTCTCTAATTTTTTGTCCTCTCCAAATATATATGTTTAATAGAGAAAGTTTATCCTTTTCATACATGAGAATCAAAAACAAAAGGTATCAAGGATCAACAATGAGAATATAAAACAATAATTAGAATAACACTCCAAATAAAACAATTCACATATAGCTCTCAGTTAATTCTAGTTTCTAGAAACTAAATAACAGGACGACGACTGACCCAAATTTGAAGAGTCTAACGAAGACGAGAACATCAAGGCCACAGCTGTCGAGAATCTCCTCCTCTGTAACCCGAACGGCACGAGAAATCCAGTTCAGCTCCGGAAGCAACCGCCGGAAATTAAAAGACTGGTGGTCGGAACGGTGGCCAAGTGAGAGGCGGCGAGCATAATAGACGGGGGCGTAGAAAGGCAGTTTTTTCAGTATGGAGAAAAGCGAGAGAATCAAAATAGCTAAGCCTATGTTAATGGCTGCTGAAACCACTAAACTCTCTGCCTTCATTTTAATTTGTTCTCAATCTCTTATTATTTCCTTTTCATTTTCATTTGTCTCATCTCTTCTTTTTCATTTTCGCTCAGAAGATGTAAGCATAGCTGAGGGGCGTGGGGTTGAAGAAAGAGAGGGGTGAAGGTGGCACATCCATGAATACGTGGCAAAGCCTGAGAGATCGACGTAAACACTCCATGCTTAACTGCTTGTGACTGGTGACTATTTTGTCGAATAGACCTCGTAAGCGGTTTTTTAATAAAATTAGTCTTAGCATAAGTTGTTTGCATGAGTCGATAATTCTATAAATTGGAGTGTTAGTTTCCATGAATATTGTTATAAAATAAAGATAGTAAAGTAAAGACAAGTATAGAGAGAAACTGATATATTATTCTGATTTCAAACTTCTGTACATAATGAACTGAATTCTCCTCTATTTATAGAAGAAAGGAAGCTGGTGTGTAAGCTGCTACTGCAAGCTGCTGTGTAAGCTGCTGCTGCAAGCTGCTGTGTAAGCTGCTTGTAAGCTGCTGCTCTAAACTGTTGTGCCAGATATAGATAATCTTCTATCATGGGTAATATTTATCCATAACGGAGTACCGAAAGAATAAGCTTCTCCAGGAGGCTTATTTCCAATAGAGTACTAAATAGATAAACATATTTATGGCGGAGTCTCATATGGATAAACTTCTTCAGGAAGCTTATTTACAACGGAGTACTAAATAAACATCCATAATATAATATATTCATAACACTTCCCCTTGGATGTTCATTAAAAGATAATGTGCCTCGTTAAAACCTTACTAGGAAAAACCCCGTGGAAAAAATCCTAGTGAAAGAAAAAGAGTACACATATTTAGTAATACGCATTGCTAGCTACCTCATTAAAAACCTTATAAGGAAAACCTTGTGGGAAAAAACCTTAATAAGGAAAAAAGAGTACATCGCGTATTTTACTCCCCCTGATGAAAACCTTGTTTCAAATATTTAAGTCTCCGCATTCCAATCTTGTATACCATCTTCTCAAAAGTTGAAGTTGGTAAAGATTTGGTGAATAAATCTGCCGGATTGTCACTTGAACGGATTTGTTGCACATCAATGTTACCATTTTTCTGAAGATCGTGTGTGTAGAATAATTTTGGTGAAATGTGCTTCGTTCTATCTCCTTTTATAAATCCTCCCTTCAATTGGGCTATGCATGCAGCATTGTCTTCGTATAAAATTGTGGGTCTTTTCTCACATTCCAAATCACATTTTTCTCGAATAAAATGAATTATTGATCTCAACCATACGCATTCCCTACTTGCTTCATGAATGGCTATTATTTCAGCATGATTTGAAGAAGTAGCAACAATAGATTATTTTGTGGAGCGCCATGATATGATAGTACCTCCACATGTAAACACGTATCCGGTCTGAGATCTAGCTTTATGGGGATCAGATAAATAACCTGCATCTGCATAACCAACAAGATCTGCACTATCTTTGTTAGCATAAAACAAACCCATATTAAGAGTTCCCTTTAAATATCGCAATATATGCTTAATCCCGTTCCAATGTCTCCGTGTAGGAGAAGAACTATATCTTGCTAGTAAATTAACAGAAAATGCTATGTTAGGCCTTGTAGCATTAGCAAGATACATAAGTGCACCAATTGCACTGAGATAGGGTGTTTCAGGACCCAGGAGTTCCTCATCCTCTTTTGGAGGTCGGAACGGGTCCTTATTCACTTCAAGTGATCGAACAACCATTGGTGTACTCAATGGGTGCGCTTTGTCCATGTAAAAGCGTTTTAAGACCCTTTCTGTATAGGCAGATTGATGCATAAAGATCCCATTTGCTAAATATTCAATTTGCAGTCCAAGACAAAGTTTTGTCTTTCCAAGATCTTTCATCTCAAATTCTTTCTTAAGATATTCAATTGCCTTTTGGAGCTCTTCTGGAGTTCCAACAAGATTTATGTCATCAACATAAACAGCAAGTATAACAAATTCTAATGTCATTTTCTTTATAAAAATACATGGACAAATGACATCATTTATGTAACCCTCTTTCAACAAATATTCACTGAGGCGATTATACCACATGCGCCCAGATTGTTTTAAACCGTACAAAGATCTTTGTAATCTGATTGAGTACATTTTTTGAGATTTTGAATATGCTTCAGGTATTTTAAATCCTTCAGGGATTTTCATGTAAATCTCATTATCAAGTGACCCGTACAGATAAGCTGTAACCACATCCATCATATGTATTTCAAGCCTTTCACGTAAGGCTAAACTGATGAGATATCGAAATGTTATGGTATCCATAACAGGTGAATATGTTTCTTCATAATCGACTCCAGGTCGTTGTGAGAATCCTTGTGCGACAAGGTGAGCCTTGTATCTTTCAACGTCATTTTGCTCATTCCTTTTTCGCACAAAAACCCTTTTATGACCAACTGATTTTATACCAGCAGGTGTTTGGACTACTGGTCCAAAGACCTCTCTTTTAGCAAGTGCGTTCAATTCTGATTGAATTGCCCCTTTCCATTTTTGGCCAATCAGATCTTTGTTGACATTCTTCGACAGATCGGGGTTCAAAATCCTCACTATCTTGCATAATGTTAAGTGCAACATTATATGCAAAAATATTATCCACCACTATTTCTGATCGATTTAAATTAATCCCATCACTAGTAGAACTTATTAAAAGTTCTTCGCTCACTTGAGTCTCGGGTTTATTGATTTCTTCAGGAATCTCATAACTAATCAGATCTTGGGTCTCTTCAGGAGATCTCTTCATAATATCATTTTGATCATTTGTCGATTTTCTTTTTCTAGGATTTCGATCCTTAGAACCCATAGGCCTACCACACTTTAGGCGTGCTTTAGGTTCACTAGCTCTCATGCTAATAGATGGTCCTGCTGGGACATCAATTCGGATAGGCATATTCTCTGCAGGGATATGTGACTTAGTTATCCTTTTCAAATTAGTAAATGCGTCTGGCATTTGATTTGCTATATTTTGTAAATGGATGATCTTCTGGACCTCCTGATTACATATAGGGGTATGTGGATCAAAGTGAGATAATGATGAAACTTTCCACACAATTTCTCTTTTGATTTCCTTTTTCTCTCCCCCTAATTGTGGGAAATTTGTTTCATCAAATCGACAATCTGTAAATCGAGCAGTAAATAAATCTCCCGTCAATGGTTCAAGATAGCGAATAATAGAGGGTGATTCAAACCCAGTATATATTCCTAACCTTCTTTAGGGGCCCATCTTACTGCGCTGTGGTGGTGCTACTGGCACATATACAGCACATCCAAAAATTCGTAGATGGGCAATATTTGGTTCATGACCAAAAACTAATTGTGACGGAGAATATTTATTATAATGTATTGGTCTGAGACGGATAAGTGATGCTGCGTGCAAGATAGCATGGCCCCAAACAGTAGTGGGCAATTTTGTTTTCATAAGTAGTGGTCTTGCTATCAATTGCAGTCGTTTAATAAATGACTCTGCAAGGCCATTTTAAGTATGAACATAAGCTACAGGATGTTCAACTTTTATCCCAACTGATAGACAGTAATCATCAAAAGCTTGAGATGAGAATTCTCCAGCATTATCAAGGCGAATAGCCTTTATAGGATAATCTGGGAATTGTACCCTTAATCGAATTATTTGGGCTAATAACTTTGCAAACGCCAGGTTGCGAGATGATAATAGGCACACATGAGACCATTTTGAAGATGCATCTATTAGGACCATAAAATATCTAAACAACCCACTTGGTGGATGAATAGGTCCACATATATCCACATGTATACGTTCTAAAAAGGTAGGGGACTCAATACCAACCTTCATTGGTGATGGTCTAGTGATCATTTTGCCTTGATAACAAGCATCACAAGAAAATTCATTATTTGTAAGAATCTTCAGGTTCTTTAATGGATGCCCACTCGAATTTTCAGTAATTCGTCTCATCATTATTGATCCAGGATGGCCCAAACGGCCATGCCAAAGCACAAAAGTATTTGAATCAGTAAACTTCTGGTTTACGATAGAGTGTGCTTCAACTGTACTAATCTTTGAATAATATAAGCCAGAAGATAAAGTTGGTAACTTTTCTACAATGCATTTCTGGCCAGAAATATTCTTTGTAATACAAAGATATTCCACATTCATTTCATCTATTGTCTCAACATGATACCCATTTCGGCGGATATCTATAAAACTCAACAAGTTTCTTCGGGACTTGGAGGAGTACAATGCATTGTCGATAATAAGTTTTGTTCCCTTAGACAGAAATACAATAGCTCTTCCGGAGCCTTCAATCAAACTTATATTACCAGAAATTGTAGAAATAATTGCTTTTTCCTTATGCAAATAAGAAAAGTATTTCTGATCTTTGAATATGGCATGAGTTGTTCCACTATCAATTACACAAATATCTTTATGATTGGTCTTTGATCCAAACATAATTTGAGGATTATCCATATTCTTCAAAATAACATAAACAAAATAAATATGATAGTAAACATTATAACTTTTATTTATGTACAATAATTACATAACTATACTATTTACTACAAATAACAAAAATTAAAAATATTTACATCTCTACAGATTCACTACCGATCACATGACTTGTTTCTCCTTCTGGGAGTGCAAAGTAATCAGCTACATCCAAATGCATGAAGTCTAAATTATCTTCAGAAATAAAATTTGCTTCAGCATTTTTCTCTGTCTTCTTCAGGGAAGCTTGATATAGCTCAACTAGGTGCTTTGGCGTACGACATGTACGTGACCAATGCCCTTTTCCTCCACATTTATAGCATGCATTTTCTGGCTTTGCTGCTTGCACCGCTTCATGCTTTTGCTCCTTCCTTTTCCACTGCTGTTGGTGAGGAGGGTTCTTTGGTGCATTATTATTACCACGATTAGAGTTTCCTCCTCGACTACGGCCATGACCACGACTGGGGCCACGTCCTCTTCCACGTTTAGCTTGGTGGAAGTTCGTCTCATTCACTTCAGGGAATGGACAAGAACCAGTAGGTCGACTTTCATGGTTTTTCATTAATAGCCCATTATGTTGTTCGGCTACAAGAAGATGTGAGATAAGTTCAGAATACTTTTTGAATCCCATCTCTCGATATTGCTGCTGCAGGAGCATATTCGAGGCATGAAAAGTGGTGAAAGTTTTCTCCAACATATCATGATCAGTAATATTATCACCACATAGTTTTAATTGGGAAATAATTCTGAACATAGCAGAATTATACTCACTGATAGATTTAAAATCTTGTAGCCTTAGATGAGTCCAATCATAACGTGCCTGTGGAAGAGCGACCATCTTCAGGTGGTCATATCTATCTTTCAAATTACTCCACAGTATGACTGGATCTTTAACAGTAAGATATTCTATTTTCAGGCCCTCATAAAGGTGATGGCGTAGGAATATCATTGCTTTGGCACGGTCTTGGTTTGATGCCTGATTTTTATCTTTGATGGTGTCTGCCAGACCCATCGTATCAAGATGAATTTCGGCATCAAGCACCTAAGACATGTAGCTTTTGCCCGATATATCTAGGGCTACAAACTCAAGTTTTGAAAGATTTGACATTATTTAGAAAAAGAAAGTTCGTACCTCTGATACTTTCAGAGTATTTTCTCGAGATGACAAAGTCTCGTGCTGATAACGTGTTATAAAATAAAGACTGTAAAGTAAAGACAAGTATAGAGAGAAACTGATATATTATTCTGACTTCAAACTTATGTACATATTGAACTGAATTCTCCTCTATTTATAGAAGAAAGGAAGCTGCTGTGTAAGCTGCTACTGCAAGCTGCTATGTAAGCTGCTACTGCAAGCTGCTGTGTAAGCTGTTTGTAAGCTGCTGCTGCAAGCTGCTTGTAAGCTACTGTGTAAGCTGCTGCTCTAAACTGTTGTGCCAGATATAGATAATCTTCTATCATGGGTAATATTTATCCATAACGGAGTACCGAAAGGATAAGCTTCTCCAGGAGGCTTATTTCCAATAAAGTACTAAATAGATAAACATATTTATGGCGGAGTCTCATATGGATAAACTTCTTCAGGAAGCTTATTTACAACGGAGTACTAAATGAACATCTATAATATAATATATTCATAACAAATATGAAGTTATAAAATAAATTTTTTTAAAAAGTGCCAACTCTTAAAAATAATGAATATTAATCTTTAATAAAAGGAAAGATTATGTCATATAAAAAGTATATAATAACTTTGATATATGAGTCACATTGGCTTTTTTTTGGGGTTTCTCACCCAGCTTTCGGTATCCGTATTGAGGCCTGACTAAATCCTATTTCGCGCTGGGAAGTCTCACTTTATGTGATAAACCGCTCCCTAACAAAAGTGACTCCATATCCAGGACTCGAACCCGATCGGCGCCTCTGATTAAGGATAAAGGAGTAGTTACTACTCCACTATAACCCTCGTTGGTAGTTGCATTTGCTTTAATAGCTCACACAAAGTAAAACAATGTGTTGATTTGTACTCAAATATCATGGAACAATAATACATTATTCATGACCTTAAAAATAATTCTAATTGCTCAAGTACCTCATATGAGTTTTATCTTATTCTTATCGAACCTCAAATTGGAGAATAGAAAAACCAAATGAGACTCCATATTGTTAGGTTAGGTTATCATACGAAGAATTTAATTGGATGGGTAATATTCAAACCCAAGCAAAATTTGTTTCTAGAAACTAATATTTCCATAAAAAAAACTAAGGTAAAAAATTAAATTTTACTTTTATTTCATCCAACATGAAAGGTACCATAATGTAATATAATTCTCATAAGGTATAACTTCTCATGACAGTGGTGAATTTAGAGCACTGTCTTTGTAATCATGAAACTATATATAAAGTATTTAGGAATGTTTTGAGCCAATGAGCCGATGTAATGATCCGGTAGGTCATTTTGAGAGAATTAGCCCCGAACCCCTATTTATTGCTTCCTCTATTTTATTTTTGGGTTTTGTGACTTGCCGGGAGGATTTGTCTTTGGTTTCGAAGTGAATGGAGCACATAGTCCTTATAAAGGGGAGTTTAAGTCGTAGGATTTGACCGTAGGTTGAATTGTGTGAAGATGACTCCGGAATGGAGTTGTGACGGTTTCAATAGCTCTATAGGGTGATTTTGGTCTTAGGAGCGTGTTCGGGTGTTGAATTGAAGGTCCGTAGATCATTTTAGCGTTAATTGGCGAAGTTGAAATTAGGATGATTTTTGGGAAGTTTGACTGGGAGTGGACTTTTTGATATCGGGGTCGGATTCCGATTGCTGAAGTTGGAATAGGTCCTAATATCAATTATGACTTGTGTGCAAAATTTGAGGTCAATCGGACTTGATTTGATAGGTTTCAACATCAGATGTAGAAGTTTAAAATTTTAAAAGGCGCGATTTGTGTTTTTAGCGTTGTTTGATGTGATTTAAAGGCTTGACTAAGTTCGTATAGTGTTTTAGGACTTGTTGGTATGTTTGATTGAGGTCCCGGGGGCCTCAGGTGGATTCCGGATGGCTAACGGATCGAAAAAGGGACTTGGTGTATGGTTGAAGGAGGACTCTGCTGGTGTAACCGCACCTGCGGAGCTTTAATCGCAAATGCGATCTCGCAGGTGCGGAACGTGTTGCGCAGATGCGAAGGTTTAGACTGGGGGCTATGGAGCGCAGATGCTGAGGGTGTACCACAGGTGCGGACTCACACCTACGCTTGGAGGGTCGTAGAAGCGGACGCTGGAGTTTGAGTCTGGTCCACAGAAGTGGGTTTTGTTGCGCAGAAGCGGATTGCAGAAGCGGGGTTATGAACGCAGAAGCGGTTGGGCGGCTTAGTGACCTCCGCAGATGTGAGGGTTGAACCGCAAAAGCTGTGCCGCAGAAGCGAGAATGATGGGCAGAACACTTAAATGCAAGGGTTCGCGATTTTTGCTCATTTTAAACATTTTGAGCATCGGGTTTGGCGATTTCTTGAGAGCATTTTTGAGGGATTTCTTGAGGTAAGTCCCTTGTGCTTATTTTTAATCAATAATCTTGCTTCCCCATTTATTTTCCCACCTAGTTAGTGTGTATTTAAGGTGGAATTTGGGAGTTTGAGGCTAGGGATTTGGAGAGTTTGATTTGAGGATTTGAGGGTCGAGTTGATGTTGGATTTTGGTAATTTTGGTATGGGTGAACTCGTGATCGAATGGATGTTCGTAATTTGTGACTTTTACCTGATTACGAGACGTGGGCCCAGGTCGACTTTTTGGGGCGATTTTTCGATTCCTTGCTAAAGGCGTAAATTTATTATTTAAATTAGTTTCTCTTAGTTGTATTCATGATATGTAATTGCTTTTGGCTAGATTTGGGCCATTCGGAGTCGGAAAATTGAGGGAAAGGCATCCTTATCGATTGTTGAGCGAGATTTGAGGTAAGCGACTTGTCTAACTTTGTGTGGGGGAAATCCCCTTAGGATTTGGTACTGTTATAACACTTTGTGATATGTGAGTGCCGTGTACGCGAGGTGACGAGTGCGTACACGGTCTAATTTGTAGAAATTTTGGTTTTTGCTGAGTTGTCTTATTTTAAGTTCCTTAATTGAGTTACCTTAGCATATATAGTGATCGTGTTTAGCCTAGTATCGCATGTCTACGTGCCTTAACCCTTACTTACAATTTGTGCAACATGCTTAGTTGAATTACCTGCTTCACTTGATTTAAATCAAAACTTTAACTGTAAGTTTTCTTTCCATAAATTCATTGTTCCCCTGGTTATCTGCTGCATATTTACTTTGGGATTACGAGGCGGTTCCTCGGGAGATCCACTGTAAGGCCCCGTGAGAATTTTCCTAAAAATCATGGTTCTGTGATGCCGGGGTAGGCGTAGAGATTAATAATAGTAGAAATTCTTCGCGACGAGCTTGCGAGCTGCGGTTCAGACTTTTTGGATTGAACAGTGCATTGGGGAGTTGAAGGAAAATATTTAGCAGGAATAGGCATTTCTGCGGCCCATTATGCGGCCGCATAATCACTCTGCGTGCCGCAAAATGGCCGTAGAGTGGAGCAACTACTTGGGCCATTTTTGATGTCAACTTCGCGGCCAGTTATGCCACCGCACAATCATTTCGCGGGCCGCACTTTGATCGCATAATCAACCTTAGGATTTTTACGGAGGGAGGTTCTACGGCGTATTATGCGATCATAGAATAGGTTTGCGGGCCGCATAACTACCGCAGACCCAAGCAAATTTTTTCAAGTTTTTGGCACCAAATTATGCGGCCGATATGCGGACCGCATATCCATTATGCGGTCGCATATGCGACCACATACCCTGTTCCGGAGCTTCATTTTTGGGGGTTTTAAACCCAACCCTATTTCGTTAAAACATATGCCATTGTCCATTTTTGAGCATATTTATGATATTTTTAGAGTGAGAAAGAGTTCTTAGAGTGGGGAAGTAACCTTCAACCTAATATCCAACAATTCTTGCTCAATCCTTGAAGATTATCAAGGAAAGTCTTCATCCTAAAGGTAAGATTCTACACCCTAACCCTCAATTTTGAATTTTATCTAGAATTAAGTAATTAGTAAGATACGTTTTGGGCATGGGAGTTATTATCTTGCATGCATGTGTTATCAAAGAATGTGGGGAGGTTGTGAGCTAAAAATGGTAGAGAATGGGTTGGGGAATGATGCAATCTTTCGTAAAAGGGCCTTAAAAACATTAATGCGCACCTAATGTTCGATAAAATGCTCAAATGAGCTAGAACCATGATCATCTTCCTAATTTTTGTCCAACTTGTTATATTTCTAAAATAGATCGAAGTGCTAAGAATTTTGGAACGTTTTAAAGTTTAAAGGAAGCTCAATTGAGGTATGTTGGCTAAACCCCCTTTTTCTTAGAATCGAACCCCACGGTGTTCATGTAATTGGTGTAAGTCCCAAATTGATCATTATAGAATTGGCTATTCCTAATGTGTTTGTGTTGAAGGATGTATGTTCAATATTTATTCTAAATGTTTCATCATGTCATCTTGCCATTTGAGGATGTGTTCAAAATGTGAAATATGTGTTAGAAATGTTAAGACTTCATGTAAATATCGAATAAAGGTTGTTATGCCAAATTGTATGAAAAGTCTCTATGTGCTTAGGATTCCCAAATTGCTCATATGTGTACTAATGCCTTAAATGGTAGGCCTTATTGTTGTTGATAATAATAATGATGTTTGAATGTGGAAAGGGGAAACTGGAATTATGAAATATGACCAAGTGCCAAGAATGACTTTCTAATTGAGGCCACTCGTGCCAATGAATTGAAAGGATGTGAAAGAAGTATGAAGTGAGATGATTGATTGAAAAGGTAATGTCTCGGGTGAGACGGCCTAGCCGATCGGGCCGTGATCTGACGCCATGCCGCATACATGGTGGTGACTGTGCTAGAAATGATAATTGAAATTGTGGTTATGGTTGATGTCTCAAATGAGATGACTTAGCCGATTGGGTCGTGATCGGACTCCGTGTAAGAATACAGTGGTATTGTGAATTATGGTGTATCAACTCTAAAGATCACCCAACCTAATAACATGGAAATTGACTTGAGAACTTATGTGATCCTTACTTAATGTTTTAGTATTGTTTGAAGCTCTTATTGAACTCATGACTGTTTCCCCCTTGTATTATTATTCATTCTATTGAGATGGTGTTTGGTTTTACATACTAGTACTATTCGACAGTACTAATGTCCCTTTTGCCGGGGACCTGCATCTTTAAATGGATGCAGGTGGTTCCATAGCAGGCAGTGTTGATCAGCGATAGTGGTACATCCTCTTCCCAACAGACTTGGTGAGCCCCACTTCATCCCGGGGTCATGTATTGTATCTTTTGTTCATACTATTATCACGTTTTGAGGTATTGCCGGGGCCTTGTTGCCGGCACTATCATAACACTCTTTTGTATCTTTTAGAGGCTCCGTAGACACTATGTGGGTTGTACATGGTGCTAGAAAAGTCAAATAGATTATGTTGTGTTTTGATCTCTTGTTCCACTTGAATCATAAGAATGTGTGTATCTTGAAACTTAAAATGATGTAACCAATGAGACGATTTAGTATTGTATATATGATCTTCCTACTATCTAATTAATAAAATCATGTCTTCTCTTGATCATGGGTGAATTGGGTAGAAAGTATCTAACGTGTTTCCTTCGATTACATGCTGCATATTTACTTTGGGACTACGAGGCAGTTCCTCGGGAGATCCCCCTGTATTGTATATTTACTTTGGGACTACGAGGCGGTTCCTCGGGAGATCCCCCTGTACTGCATATTACTTTGGGACTACGAGGTGATTCCTCGGGAGATCCCGTTGTACTGCATATTTACTTTGGGACTACGAGGCGTTTACTCGGGAGATCCCCCTGTACTGCATATTTACTTGGGGACTATGAGGCGTTTACTCGAGAGATCCCCCTGTCTTGCATATTTACTTTGGGACTATGAGGATGTACCTCGGGAGATCCCCCTTGTCGTGCATATTTACATTTGGTACTACGAGGCGGTACCTCAGGAGTGCCCCTGTTGTTCACCTCTATTTACTGTGCTAATATTTTCTGAAACTTCTTATTGTTTAAATTTTCAGTCATTTCAAAATATTATTATATCTTCCGCCTTACTTTCCTTTAAAACAAGTAGGGCCCTGACATGACCTCGTCACTACTCTACCGAGGTTAGGCTTGGCACTTATTGGGTACCATTGTGGTGTACTCATACTACACTTTTGCACATCTTTTTATGCAGATCTAGGTTCTTTCCACCAGACCAGATACTAGTGAGTTGGACCGCACGTGGAGACTTCAAGGTATATCTGCCAGCGCCCGCAGACCTCGGAGTCCCCCTCTATCCTTACTATGATGTTTTCCTTATTTTTCTTTAGACTCTAATGTATGGAGACACTAAGTATTTTATCTTAGAAGCTTGTGACTTGTTTCCACCGATTTTTGGGAGTTGTAATTATTGAATGGCAGTTTTATAATTATTTCATGTGTTGAGAATTGGGCTTCAGTTTTATATTATGTATTTTCACAAATCTGTTAGGCTTACCTAGTCCTAGATACTAGGTGCCATCACAACATCCTACGGAGGGGAAAGTGGGGTCCTGACAAGTTGGTATCAGAGCTCTAGGTTCATAGGTGTTATGAGTCACAAGCAGGTTTAGTAGAGTCTCGCGGATTGGCATGGAGATGTCTGTACTTATCTTCGGGAGGCTATGGAACTGTTAGGAAAAGTTTCACTTTTTTTGATTCCTTATCGTGCGAGATTTTGACTTCGGACTCTAAACTTTTGTCTTTCTATTCTTTCACAGATGGTGAGGACACGTACAGCTGGATCGGACGATCAGACACCTGTGCCCCCTGCTAGAGCCGCGAGAGGCTGGGGCCGGGGTAGAGGCCAAGGACGTCAACGTGGTGCAGCTAGATCACCCGCATGAGCTACTACAGAGGAGCCACCAGTAGCTCCAATTGGAGGGAAGGCACCTGAGACGCCTGTTACTGCACCAGCCCTCCAGGAGACTCTAGCCCAGTTCCTGAGCATGTTCAGTACCTTGGCTCAGGCAGGATTGATACCACTTGCTCCTGCCACATCTCAGGCTAGGGGAGGAGCACAGACTCCTGTCGCCGATACCCCAGAGCAGCGGGTTCAGGTCGACCAGGTTCCAAAGATCATACTGATACAACCGGTAGCTCCAGTTCAGCCCGAGGTTAGGGCAGCAGTTTCTGAGGGGGAGCAGCTCAAACTCGAGAGGTATAACAAGTACCACCCACCTACTTTTAGTGGCTTGGCATCAGAGGATGCCCAGGGTTTTCTTCAGGAGTGCTACCGTATCCTCCGTACTATGGGTGTTGCGGAGACTAGTGGGGTTTCCTTCACTGTGTTCCAGCTTAGAGGAACGACCTATCAGTGGTGGCGCGTATACGAGTTGGATAGTCCGACTGAGGCAACCTCACTCACTTGGACTCAGTTCTCAGATATGTTCTTGAGGGAGTATGTTCCCCAGAGTCTCAGAGATGCTTAGCACGTAGAGTTTGAGCAGTTGCGCCAGGGTTCTATGACCGTGTCAGAGTATGCGGTCAGATTCAGTGATTTGGCCAGACATGCACCAGCCTTGGTTGCTACTGTTTGAGAGCGGGTTCGTCGGTTTATTGAGGGGATCAACCATAGTATCAGATTGAACATGGCCCGAGAGTTGGAGATGGATATTGTGTACCAGCAGGTAGTAGGGATTGCTAGGAGGTTGGAGAGTATGCTGACTCGGGATAGAGAGGAGAGATAGGCCAAGAAGTCTCGAGAGTCTGGCACTTACAGTGGTACTCGTGCCCCAGCGACAGCTCGTCATGGCAGGGGTTATATGGTCGCCCTATTCATTCAGCACTTCCAGCCGCCAACGGTGCTCCGACCACTACTAGGCCCCAGGATCCTTATTATGCACTGCCAGTGTCTAGTGTGCCTCATGCACGGGGTACTTCTAGTGGTCAGTCCAGTCGATCAGGCCCGAGCCAGTCAGAGTAGCCATGTCCTCCGAGAGCTTGTTTTGAGTGTGGTGACACTCGTCATTTGGTGAGGGATTGCCCCAGATTCAGGAGGGGTGCACCTCCATAGATTTCTCAGGCACCGCGTGCTCCACCGGGTCCTCAATCTATGATTACAGCACCAACTATCACCCCACCTGCACAACCAACCTGCACAGCCAGCTAGAGGTAGAGGTCACCCTAGAGGGGGAGGCCATGCCAGATATTACGCCCTTTCTACTATGACAGAGGCAGTTGCATCGGATTCTGTTATCACAAGTATTGTTCCGGTCTGTCATAGAGATGCATCAGTCTTATTTGATCCAGGCTCCATTTATTCCTATGTGTCATCTTATTTTGCTTCGTATTTGGGTGTATCCCGTGATTCTCTAAGTTCACCTATTTATGTATCTACACCTGTGGGTGATTCCGTTGTTGTTGACCATGTGTATCGGTCGTGTTTGATTGTTCTTTGTGGTTTTGAGACCAGAGCCGATTTATTATTGCTCAAGGGTCGAGTTGATATCGGAATTTGATAAAATTTATATGGTTGGACTTATGGTTGAACGAGCGTTCATATTTTATAACTTTTGTCGGGTTTCGAGATGTGGGTCCCACAAGCGATTTTTGGGTGCAATTTTGAATTTTGTTGGAAAATTAGTATTTTCATATGGAATTAATTCCTATAATTTGTATTGAATGAATTGAATTATTTGTGACTAGATTCGAGGCATTTGGAGGCCGATTCGCGAGGCAAAGGCATAGCAGAATAAAGAATTACACGGTTTGAGGTAAGTAACAGTTCTAAATTTGATTATGAGGGTATGAAACCCAGGATTATGTGTTATGTGATCGGTTTTGAGGTGACGCACATGCTAGGTGACATGCGTATGGGCGTGTACCGTAGGAATTGTGACTTGGTCAAATTCCATGGAACTGTGTAGTTGAATAATCTGTGGTTATCATTCTCCATGTAGTAGAGAAATTGAACCATAAATCATGTTTAGATTATGTGTTGGCACGGTAGGGACCCACAAAGGTCGTGTACATGTTGAATTATCTGCTAAATTATTATTTTGTACTCAGTCACAGTTTACTTGTTTATTTTATCTCAGTCTCTATTGTTCATTATTGATGTTTCATATCATTGTTGTTTGGGCTGATTATCATGATTATTGAGAGCCCGAGGGACCGGAGAGATTTATAACTGAGTGAGGCCGATGGCCTGATTGTGAGATATTATACTATAGCACGTGAGTTGTCCGTGCAGATCCAGATATTATACTATAGCACGTGAGTTGTCCTTGCGGATCTAGATATTGATACTATAGCACGTGAGTTGTCCGTGCAGCACGTGAGTTGTCCGTGCGGATCCATATATTATACTATAGCACGTGAGTTATCCATGCAGATTATAGCGCTTGGGCTGAAGGAACCCCTCCGGAGTCTGTACACCCTAGTGAGCGTAGGTACCTACTGAGTGAGAGTGCCGAGTGCTAAGCGAGTGGAAAGACTGAGTGACTGTTGCTATGAGAGGATGCATTGATTTCATTATTTTTGTACTACAATTGTCATATATCCCTGTTTTGAAAAATTTCTGAAAGATATTATCTCTCGTTTCAGTTAAACCTGATATGAAATTAATGTTTGGGCCTTAATTGTTGAACTTGTAAGCATGCCTACTTTCTTATGTTGGAAATTTTTGTAATTGGACTTAGCTGAAAAGCTCGTCACTACTTTCAGTTATTTATTTAGTATTTTTACTTGCTGAGTTGGTTGTACTCATACTACACCCTGCACCTCGTGTGCAGATCCAGGTGCTTCCGGATACGACGACTGTTAGATCTTAGAGTATTATCAGTTGGAGACTATCAAGGTAGCTGCTTGGCGTCCGCTGACCTTGACTCTCTTCCTTTCAGTTATTGTACTGTTCTATATTTTCAGACTGTGTTTTTATTAGTCAGACTTTGTTATCATTTAGATGCTCATGTACTCAGTGACACCGGGTTTTGAAAATGTATTTCATGTTAGTAATTTGCAAGATTTTCTATGAAATTCAAATATTATGTTTCCAAATTTAAAGGAAGTTGTAGTTTATTGAGGTTGTCAGCTTGTCGAGGTTGTCAGCTTGTCTAGTATTGAGATAGGCGCCATCACGACATGTTAGGATTTTGGGTCGTGACAATTTTCTTGCCATAAATTCATTGTTCCCTTGGTTATCTGTTATATGTTGCATATTTACTTTGGGACTACGAGGCGATTCCTCGGGAGATCCCCCCAGTACTGCATATTTACTTTGGGACTACGAGGCGGTTTCTCGGGAGATTCCCCTGTACGGGACTACGAGGCGGTTCCTCGAGAGATCCCGTTGTACTGCATATTTACTTTGGGACTATGAGGTATTTACTCGGTAGTTCCCCCTGTACTGCATATTTACTTTGGGACTACGAGGTGTTTACTCGGGAGATCCCCCTATCTTGTATATTTACTTTGGGTCTACGAGGCGGTACCTAGGGACATCCCCCTCTGTCGTGCATATTTATATTTGGGACTACGAGGCGGTACCTCGGGAGTGTCCCTGTTGTTTACCTCTATTTACTGTGCTGATATTTTCTGAAACTTCTTATTATTTAAATTTTCAGTCATTTCAAAATATTACTCCCTCCGTTTCAATTTAGATGGGATAGTTTGACTCGGCACAGAGTTTAAGAAAAAAGAAGAAGACTTTTGAAACTTATGATCTTAAAAGATTAAGGGGTAAAAGCTTTGTGGGGCCATAACATTTGTGTGGTTATAAAAGCTTCTCATTAATGGGTAAAATGAGTAAAATGAAGAGTTTAAAGTTGAATTATTTCCAAACTTAGAAATTTGTCATTTATTTTGGAATAGACTAAAAAGGAAAGTAGCTCATCTAATTTGAAACGGAGGGAGTATTATATCTTCTGCCTTACTTTCCTTTTAAACCAGTAGGGCCCTGACCTGACCTCGTCACTACTCTACCGAGGTTAGGCTTGGCACTTACTGGGTACTATTGTGGTGTACTCATACTATACTTTTGCACATCTTTTTGTGCAGATCCAGGTTCTTCCCACCAGACTAGATACCAGTGAGTTGGACCGCACGTGGAGACTTCAAGGTATATCTGTCAGCGTTCGCAGACCTTAGAGTCTCCCTCTATCCTTACTATGTTGTTTTCCTTATTTTTCATTAGACTTTGATGTATAGAGACACTTAGTATTTGCTCTTAAAAGCTTGTGACTTGTTTCCACCGGATTTTGGGATGGGAGTTGTTATTATTGAATGACAGTTTTATAATTATTTCATGTGTTGAGAATTGGGCTTCAATTTTATATTACCTAGTATTAGAGATTAAGTGTCATCACGACATCCTGCGGAGGGAAAAATTGGGTCGTGACAGCCGAACAATTTAAACTCTTAAAGATTTATTTTTACCATGAAGTATGCATTGTCCAAGTCTAAGAGTGAAAAAAATGTTGGTTCACTCGGTCATAAGTTTAAAGTAATACCGTGTTCTGCTCCCTAAGGTTGGATCATGACAGAAATCAGATTAATTCCATTATGGCTTGGGTTTGTTTTCTTGGGCTTCTCATTCAGTTATATATGCCACGAGAAAGTTTTAAGACCTCTTGTAAACAATATTAGGTTCTTGTTAAATCGACTACACTACTGCTCAATGTGATAGGGCATATATAGTTGTTGCCTGTTGGAGTGTGATGTGCCATTATTGCTATTGTGAATTAATTATTGGTTATTGGTTTAGTTGTGTTAATTAAAGGTCATTTTAGATTTTCAAAACTTATTCATATTTAACTCTGGCAAATCCAAATAAGTCATCTGATGACCACCTTTCTGATTTCTTGGCACTCCAGTACTAGCTTTTCTGCTTTTGTTTATGACTAATCTCTGGCCCCATATGAATTATTGATTAAAAATATTTAAATAATCATATAAATATTATTAGAAATTTTGACTTATAAAATTTTAAAAAGTAAAAAAATGTGTGAGTTTGTAAAAATGACTAGTGAGTTCGTATTTAACTAACTCTATAAAGGAAGAATATTTGAAGAGAATTTTATAAAATTTAAGAAAGAACGTAATTAGCTCGTATTAAGCAGGACAAGAATATTGTTTTGATCTGATACCTCAAAGTTTTTTTATACCAAAAGATTGTAAACACCTTTAATTATGTGATGACCCAAAAGGTCATCTTATATTTTAGAACTCGATTCTGCGCTCTTAAGCCTTAAAAATCTCAATTTTACCCTCCTCGATTTGCGTGCACAGTCCGGGTATTGGCCCGGAAGGCTTATATGTAAAAAACTGATAAAAATAAGAATTTTTCCCTAAAAACTTCAGCTGAGTTGACTTTGGTCAATATTTTTGCTAAACGGGCCCAGATCCGTATTTTGATGGTCCCGATGGGTCCGTATCGAAATATGGGACCTGGGCGTATGCTCGAAATAGAATTCGAAAGTTCTAGCTCGAGTTATGAATTTTTGATGAAAATCAAAAGTCTAAAAGTTTAATGGTTTTTAAGAATTTGGTTGATGTTTGGCCTTATTGATCCCGGGTCCGTATTTTGGTTTCGGTACCCGGTATAGGTCCAATATAATATTCATGACTTATCTGTCAAATTTGGTGAGAAACGGAGTAGGTTTGACGTGATTCGGACGTCCGGTTGTGAAAATAGGAATTTTAAAGTGTTCTTGAGAATTCCATTTGATTTGGTGCTAAATTCGTACTTCTAGATGTTATTTTGGCGATTTGATCGCGCGATCAAGTTCGTATGATATTTTTTGACTTATGTGCATGTTTGGTTTGGAGCCCCGAGGGCTCGGGTGAGTTTTGGATTGGCTACGGGATGTTTGAACTTAGGAAAATCTGGTTTTCTGCAGTTCCAGGTGCCTTCTGGTTTCTTTTTTCGCGGTTCGCGAAGGCACTCTCGCGAACGCGAAGTAGAAACTAGGATGGCTGAATTTTCTTCTTCGCGAATGCGAAGGCTTGGTCGCGAACGCGAAGCGATGGGGGCTTTACCCTTCGCAAATGCGACCGGCTCAACGTAAACGCGTAGTGTTAGGGATCTGGGGGAGGGGTCAGTCTTTTCTTCATCACGAACGCGAGCAAGGTCTCGCGAACGCAAAGGCCAGGGGGGAGTAGCCTTCGCGAATGCGAAGAAAGACTCGCGAACGCGTAAGCTTGGCAAACTCTGCTCTTCGCGAATGCGACAGTGTCCTCGCGAACGCGATGAACACTGTCGCCCAGTTCATAAAGGAGTCCCAAAACGGGACTTAAGCCATTTCTTCAACTTCTCAAAAACCAAACGGGCTAGAGGCGATTTTCAAGAGATATTTTCTTCCCCAAAGTGTTGGTAAGTGATTCTAAACCATTTTCTTTCAATTACCCATTGCATTTCATGAATTTTTAACCTAAAATCTAGAGTTCTCATGGAAGAATTGGGGGTTTGGGGTAGAAACTAGGAATTTCGGAATTTGGAGATTTAGACCTCAATTTGAGGTCGGATTCCAAAACCAATTATATATCCGGGCTCGGGGGTGAATGGGTAAATGAATTTTGGTCCGAACTTCAGATTTTGACCAAGCGGGCCCAGGGTCGATTTTTGACCTTTTGTGGGAAAGTTTGAAAAATCTAAATTTATGCAATGTAATTGATTCCTTTAGCAATATTTGATATTATTGAGTCATTTTTGAATAGATACGAGTGGTTTGGAGGTGGATTCTTGAAGAAAAGCTTTGATTGAGTATTGAGTGGCCTTCGAAGCGAGGTAGGCGTCGTGGTTAACCTGACTTGAGGGAATTAGGAACCTCAGACTATTTGCTATGTGAAATTCATGTGAGCGGCGTATATGTGATGTGACGAGTACTTATGCGCCACCAATTTACCTGTTTTCCCTGTTTCTCTCGTTTGCTCATATTGTCTCTTTTTTTCCATGCCTAATTGCTACGTGTTTAGACTAGTGTTGTTAAGTTGATTGTTCTTATCATGTTTATGGATATCCTGGTGATAATTGAATATTGACTCCGAAGTGAAGGTTGATATTGTGGAACCAAATGTTGAAGTAAGGCTTGTATTTGTTATTCTATTTCCCGGTTGTTAATTGTTCATTGCATTATAGTAAGGGAGAGTGTTAATGCACGGAGGGCGATGCCGTGCCATATTGTGAGTGTTAATGCACGAAGTGTGATGCCGTGCCATATTATGAGTGTTAATGCACGAAGGGTGATGCCGTGCCATATTGTGAGTATTAATGCCCAAAGGATGATGCCGTGCCATATTGTGAGTGTTAATACACGAAGGGTGATGCCATGCCGTATTGTGAGTGTTAATGCACGAAGGGTGATGCCGTGTCGTTTCTATTGATTTCATGGAGAGGTTGAGAGTAAAAGCACGAACGGTGATGTCGTGCAATTTGTTTTCCTTTACTGTATTCACTGTTCCTGTTGATTCATAGTACATTGGTTGTTTCAATTATTATTCTGTTGTAGTTCTTTATCTTGTATTTCCCTGAGCATGTTTCCCCCTCCCGATATTACCTGTGTAGCTTTTCATTGCTGTTACTTATATTTACACTATTAAATTGTACAGGTTGATTTGTAGGTGCCTTGTCTTAGCCTCGTCACTACTTCGTCGAGGTTAGGATCGACACTTACCAGTACATGGGGTCGGTTGTACTGATACTGCACTCTGCATTTTCTATGCAAATTTTGGTACCGGCTCGGGTTGATTGAGATTTTTGCTGTTGGACCGTTATCCTGAGACTCAAGGTAGATCTGTCGGCATTCACAGACTATGAAGTCCCCGTCTATCATTTCTGTTTTACTATTTCTTTCATTCAAAGAGTTGTATTTCTTTCATACTATTACTTGTAATGAATTCTAGATGGCTCGTGAATTGTGACTCCAGATCCGGGTGGCAGTAATTAATGCAGTTTTTATATTATTCCGCACTCACTATATTTCATCTTAGCTAATTGTTGTTATTTACTGAATGGAATAAGGATTGGATTAATAATTTTCTAACGTTGGCTTGCCTAGCAAGTAAAATGTTAGGCGACATTACAGTCTTGACGGTGCGAATTTCGGGTCGTGACGAATTGGTATCAGAACACTAGGTTGCCTAGGTCTCACAATTCATGAGCGAGCTTAGTAGAGTTTGGAGGATCGGTACAGAGATGTCTGTGCTTATCTTCTAGAGGTTATGAAGTTTAGGAACAAATTTCACTTCTGTTCTTCTCTGTCGTGCGATTTTGTTTTCTCGATACTGATTGAACTCTCCTACTCTTATTCTCTCGCAGATGGCGAGAACACGTACCACTTCCTCAGCTGAGCAGCAGCCAGAGCCCCCAGTGGCAGCTCCTACGACGGGCAGAGGTCGAGGCCGAGGCCGAGGCAGGGGCAGGGCTGAGCCCAGAGCTCGAGCAGCAGTACTAGCAGTGGAGCCTCAGGTAGAGTTGGGCGAGGAGGTTCCATCCCAGACCGTTCCTGCCGGACCAGCTCAGGTTCCGGAGGGGTTCATTGCCACCCCAGTACTTCAGGACGCTTTGGTCTGTTTGGTGGGCCTTATGGAGAGTGTGGCCCAGACTGGCACATTTCCCATGGCATCGACCATCTCTCAGCTGGAGGAGGAGCCCAGACTCCCACTACTCCCGCTCCGGAGCAGATAGCTCCCCAGTATCAGGTTCCAGCAGCTCATCCAGTTGGAGTAGTTTAGCCGGTTATTGCGCCACATACCGGTGATGGGTCAGCTATGTCTTCTGAGGCTTTATGGAGGTTGGACAGGTTTACCAAGCTCTTCCCAGTTCACTTCAGTGGTGCTACTTTAGAGGATCCCCAGGAGTATCTTTACATCTGCCATGAGGTGCTACGGAACATGGGTATAGTGGAGACCAATGGGTTCGATTTTGCTGCATTTTAGATGACTGGTTCCGCCAAGAAATAGTAGAGAGATTATTTGTTGACCAGACCAGCTGGGTCGCCTGCTCTTACTTGGGACCGGTTCTCTCAGCTCTTCCTAGAGAAGTTTCTGCCTATCACATTGAGAGAGGAGCGTCGCCGACAGTTCGAGAGTCTCCAGCAGGGCAGTATGACTATTACTCAGTATGAGACCCGTTTTGTGGATTTGGCCCATCATGCTATTCTTCTGCTTCCCACCGAGAGAGAGAGGGTGAGGAGGTTTATTGACGGACTTGCTCAGCCTATCATATTGCAGATGGCGAAGGAGACTGGGAGAGAGATTTCTTTTTAGGCGGCTACTAATGTCACCAAATGAGTCAAGATGGTTCTTGCTCAGGGAGGTCAGGGGTCTGACAAGAGACCTCGTCATTCCAGTGAGTTCGGCGGTGCCTCATCTAGAGGTAGTGGTACTTTTAGTAGAGGCCATCCTCCCAGGCCGTTTCATTCAGCACTCCAGGCATCCCACGGTGCCTCAGGTGGCCGTGGTCCTCATATGCCTTATTCCGACCAGCTAGCCTACAGTGCACCACCAGCTCCTATTAGTGTACCTCCACTCCAGAGTTATCAGGGTGGTTACTCAGGTCGACAGGGTCAGTTTCAGGGTCAGCAGTCACAGCAACCAAGGTTATATTATACTTGTGGTGATCTGAGGCACATTGCTAGATTTTGCCCTCAGGCAACGGGCAACTCACAACATCAGGTTTCTCGTGCCATGGTTCCGGCACCAGTTGATGCACCACCTGCTCAGCCAGCCAGAGGCATGGGGCCAGACTGTTAGAGGTGGAGGTCAGGCCGTTAGAGGTAGAGACCAGTCAGCTAGAGGCCATCCCAGGGACGTAGTTCAGGGTGGTGGGGCCCAGCCCCGATGTTATGCTTTCCCAGCCAGGTCTGAGGCTGAGTCATCTGACGCTGTTATCACATGTACTGTTTCAGTTTGCAGTAGAGATGCTTCAGTTCTATTTGATCGGGATCTACTTACTCCTATGTGTCATCCTATTTTGCTTCATATTTGATTGTTCCCCGTGATTCTTTGAGTGCTCCTGTGTATGTGTCTACACCAGTGGGAGATGATATTGTTGTAGATCGTGTTTATCGTTTGTGTGTGGTCACCATTGGGAGTCTTGAGACTCGTGTGGACCTTCTACTTATTGATATGGTTGATTTTGATGTCATACTGGGTATGGATTGACTGTCACCTTATCATGCTATATTAGATTGTCACGCCAAGAGGGGTTTCCTCGATTAGAGTGGAGAGGGACTTTTGGCCATTCTACCAGCAGGGCTATCTGTTATGTGAAGGCTCGACACATGGTCGAGAAGGGGTGTCTAGCTTATTTGGCTTATGTCCGCGATTCTAGTGCGGAGGTTCCTCCCATGGAGTCAGTGCTAGTTATTTGTGAGTTTCCAGAGGTGTTTCCTGCAGATCTGCCGGGGATGCCACACGACATGGATATTGATTTTTGCATTAATTTGGCTCCGGACACTCAGCCCATTTCCATTCCGCCATACTGCATGGCCCCGCCAGAGTTGAAAGAATTGAAGGAACAGTTGTAAGATTTGCTTGATAAGGGCTTCATTAGACCTAGTGTCTCGCCCTGGGGTGCACCTGTGTTGTTTGTGAAGAAGAAAGATGGATCGATGAGAATGTGTATAGATTATCGGCAGTTGAACAAGGTCACCATCAAGAACAAGTACCCATTGCCGAGGATTGATGGTTTATTTGATCAGCTTCAGGGTGCCCCGGTGTTTTCGAAGATTGATCTGAGGTCCGGCTACCATCAGTTGAGGATTAGTGCATCCGATGTCCCTAAGACAGCTTTTCGGACTCAGTATGGGCATTATGAGTTTCTAGTGATGTCATTTGGGCTGACAAATGCCCCAACAACATTCATGGATTTGATGAACCGGGTGTTCAAGCCCTACTTGGATTCCTTTGTGATTGTGTTTATTGATGATATCTTGATCTACTCACACAACCGAGACTCTGAAAGACAGCCAATTATATGCTAAGTTCTCAAAATGCGAGTTTTGGTTGAGTTCAGTTGCTTTCTTGGGTCACATTGTATCAGCAGAGGGTATTCAGGTGGATCCTAAAAAGATTGAGGCAGTCCAGAATTGGCCTAGACCCACATCAGCTATAGAGATCCGTAGTTTCTTGGGTTTGGCGGGATACTACCGTCGATTTGTGTATGGGTTTTCATCTATAGCAACCCCGTTGACTAGGTTAACCCAGAAGGGTGCCCCGTTCAGGTGGTCAGACGAGTGTGAGGTGACCTTTTAAAAGCTCAAGACAGCTTTGACTACGGCACCGGTATTGGGGTTACCCTCAGGTTCAGGATCTTATACAGTATATTGTGACGCATCTCGTATTTGTCTGGGTAAAGTATTGATGCAGGGTGGCAAGGTTATTGCTTATGCTTCGCGGCAGCTGAAGGTTCACAAGAAGAATTACACTGTTCATGATCTAGAGTTGGCAGCCATTGTTCAAGCGCTGAAGATTTAGAGGCACTATCTTTACGATGTGCCATGTGAGGTATTCACAGATCATCGGAGCTTGCAGTATTTGTTCAAGCAAAAGGAGCTCAATTTGAGGCAGGGGAGGTGGTTACAGCTATTGAAAGATTATGATATCATTATCTTGTATCATCTCGGGAAGGCCAATGTGGTGGCCGACACCTTGAGTAGAAAGTTGGCTAGTATGGGTAGCCTTGCATATATTCCAATTGGTGAGAGACCGCTTGCATTGGATGTTCAGGCCTTGGCCAATCAGTTCGTGAGGTTGGTTGTTTTTGAGCCCTATTGTGTTCTAGCTTGTACAATTGCTCGGTCTTCTTTGTTTGAGCGTATCAGAGATCGGCAATATGACGATACTCATTTGCTTGTCCTTAGAAACATAGTGTAGCACAATGGTGCCAAGCAGGTTACTGTTGGAGATAATGGAGTTTTGAGGATGCAGGGTTGTATTTGTGTGCCTAATGTGGATGGACTTCGTGAGTTGGTTCTTGAGGAGGCCCACAGTTCCCGGTATTCTGTTCATCCGGGCGCCGGCAAGATGTTTAAGGACTTGCGACAACATTATTGGTGGAGGCTAATGATGAAAGACAGTTGCATATGTAACTCTGTGTCTAAATTGCCAGCAGCTAAAGTGTGAGCATGAAAGACCTGGTGGTTTACTTCAGAGGTCAGAGATCCCTGAGTGAAAATGGGAGCATATCATTATGGACTTCATTGTGGGACTCCCACGGACTCAGAGGAAGTTTGATACCATTTGGGTCATTGTGGACAGACTGACTAAGTTAACGCATTTCATTCCTGTGGCAGTTACCTATTCCTCGGAGCGGTTAGTAGAGATTTACATTCGTGAGATCGTTCGTCTTCATGGTGTGCCTGTGTCTATCATTTATGATCGAGGTACGCAGTTCACCTCGCACTTCTGGAGGGCAGTACAACGTGAGTTGGGTACGCGGGTTGAGTTGAGCACATCGTTTCGTCCTCAGATAGACGGACAGTCCGAGCGCACTATTCAGATCTTGGAGGATATGCTCTGCGCATGTGTTATAGACTTCGGAGGATCGTGTGATCAGATCTTGCCCCTTGCAGAGTTCGCCTACAACAACAGCTACCAGTCGAGCATTCAGATGGCTCCCTATGAGGCACTATATGGTAGACGGTATCGATCGCCGGTCGGTTGGTTTGAGCCGGGGGAGGCTCAGTTGTTGGGCACAGACTTAGTACAAGATGCCTTGGATAAGGTCAATATTATTCAGGATCGACTTCGCACAACTCAGTCCAGGTAGAAGAGTTATGCCGACCGTAGAGTTCGTGATGTTTCATTCATGGTCGGGGAGAGAGTGTTGCTTCGGGTATCACTCATGAAGGGTGTAATGAGTTTCGGAAAGAAGGGTAAGTTGAGCCCTAGGTATATCGGGCCTTTTGAGATTCTGGAGAGAGTGGGAGAGGTGGCTTACAGTCTTGCGTTGCCACCGGGGTTATCATCAGTTCATCCGGTGTTCCATGTATCTATGCTTCGAAAGTATCACCGCGATCCGTCCCATGTGTTAGATTTCAGCTCTGTTCAGTTGGACAAGGATTTGACTTACGAGGAGGAGCTGATGGCTATTCTAGCCAGGCAAGTTCGCCAGTTAAGATCAAAGTGTTACCCTTCAGTTCGAGTGCAGTTGAGAGGTCAGCTTGTTGAGGCAGCTACTTGGGAGTTCGAGTCCGATATGCGAAGTAGATATCCCCACCTTTTCACCAGCTCAGGTACTTTTCTATGTCCGTTTGAGGACGAACAATTTTTTTAGAGGTGGAGAATGTGATGACCCAAAAGGTCATATTATATTTTAGAACTCTATTCTGCGCTCTTAAGTCTTAAAAATCTAATTTTTACCATCCTCAATTTGCGTGCACAGTCCGGGTATTGGCCCGGAAGGCTTATATGTTAAAAACTGATAAAAATTAGAATTTTTGCCTAAAAACTTCAGTTGAGTTGACTGCGATCAATATTTTTGGTAAACGGGCCCGGATCCGTATTTTGACAGTCCCGGTAGGTGCATATCGAAATATGGGACCTGGGCATATGCCCAAAATCGAATTCGGAGGTCCCTAGCTCGAGTTATGAATTTTTGATGAAAATTAAAAGTCTGAAAGTTTAATGGTTTTTAAGAATTTGGTTGATATTTGACCTTGTTGATTCCGGGTCCGTATTTTGGTTCCGGAGCCCGGTATAGGTCCGTATGTTTGACGTGATCCGGATGTCCGGTTGTGAAAATAGGAATTTTAAAGTGTTCTTGAGAATTTCATTTGATTTGGTGCTAAATTCGTAGTTCTAGGTGTTATTTTGGCGATTTGATCACGCGAGCAAGTTCGTATGATGTTTTTAGACTTGTGTGCATGTTTGGTTTGGAGCCCCGAGGGCTTGGGTGAGTTTCGGATAGGCTACGGGATGTTTGAACTTAGGGAAATCTGGTTTTCTGCAGTTCCAGGTGCCTTCTGGTTTCCTTCTTTGCCTTCGCAAACGCACCCTCGTGAACGCGAAGTGGAAACTGGGATGGCTGAATTTTCTTCTTCGTGAACGCGAAGGCTTGGTCGCGAACACAAAGCGACGGGGGCTTTACCCTTCGCAAACGTGACCAGCTCAACGCGAACACGCAGTGTTAGGGACCTGGGGGAGGGGTCAGTTTTTCCTTCACCGCGAACGCGAGCAAGGTCTCGCGAATGCGAAGGCCAGGGGGATTAGCCTTCGCAAACGCGAATGAACACTCATGAACGCATAAGCTTGGCAAACTCTGCTCTTCGCGAACGCGACAGTGTCCTCGCGAATACGATGAACACTGTCTCCCAGTTCATAAAACAGTCCCAAAACGAGAATCAAGCCATTTCTTCAACTTCTAAAAAACCAAACAGTCTAGAGGCGATTTTCAAGAGATATGTTCTTCCCCAAAGTGTTGGTAAGTGATTCTAAACCATTTTCTTTCAATTACCCATTACATTTCATGAATTTTCAACCTAAAATCTAGAGTTCACATGGAAGAATTGGGGGTTTGGGTAGAAACTAGGGATTTCAAAAATTTGGATATTTAGACCTCAATTTGAGGTCAGATTCCAAAAATAATTATATATCCGAGCTCGGGAGTGAATGGGTAAATGGATTTTGGTTCGAACCTCGGGTTTTGACCAAGCAGGCCCGGGGTCATTTTTAACTTTTTGGAGGAAAATTTGAGAAATTTAATTTATGCAATATAATTGATTGCTTTAGCAATATTTTATATTATTGAGTCATTTTTGAATAGATACGAATGGTTTGGAGGTGAATTCTAGAGGAAAAGCTATGATTGTGTATTAAGTGGCCTTCAGAGCGAGGTAAGTGTTGTGTCTAACCCTGACTTGAGGGAATTGGGAACCTTAGACTATTTGCTATGTGGAATTCATGTGAGCGGCGTATATATGAGGTGATGAGTACTTATGCGCCGCCAAATTACCTGTTTTTCCATGTTTCTTCCGTTTTTCTTATATTGTCTCTTACCTATGTCTAATTACTACGTGTTTATACTAGTGTTGTTAAATTGATCATTCTTATCATGTTTACGATTTTTCTGGTGATAATCTAGTATTTATTTCAAAGTCGAGATTGATATTGTGGAACTAAATGTTGAAGTAAGGCTTGTACTTGTTATTCTATCTCCCTGTTGTTATTTATGCATTGCATTATGGTAAGGGAGAGTGTTAATGCACGAAGGGTGATGTCGTGCCATATTGTGAGTGTTAATGTACGAAGGGTGATGCCGTTCCATATTGTGAATGTTAATGCACGAAGGCTGATGCCGTGCCATATTATGAGAGTTAATGCACGAAGGGTGATGCCGTTCCGTTTCTATTCATTTATGATGAGATTGAGAGTAAAAGCACGAAGGGTGATGCCGTGCATTTTTCCTTTACTGTATTCGTGTTCCTGTTGATTCATAACATATTGGTTGTTCCAGTTATCATTCTGCTGTAGTTCTTTATCTCGTATTTCCCCCCATCATGTTCCCCCTCCCGATATCTCTTGTCTAATTCTTCATTATTGTTATTTGTATATACATTGTTAAACTGTACAAGTTGATTTGTAGGTGCCTTGCCTTAGCCTCGTCACTACTTCGCAGAGGTTAGGCTGGACACTTACCAGTACATGGGATCGGTTGTACTGATACTGCACTCTGCACTTTCTGTGCAGATTTTGGTACCGGCTCGGGTTGATCGAGATTTTGTTATTGGACCTCTATCCGGAGACTCAAGGTAGATCTGTCGGCGTTCACAGACCTTGAAGTCCCCATCTATCTTTTTTGTTCTATTGTTTCTTTCATTCAAACTGTTGTATTTCTTTCAGACTATTACTTGTAGTAAATTCTAGAATGCTCCTGAATTGTGACTTTAGATCCGGGTGGTAGTAATTAATACAGTTTTTATATTATTCCGCAGTTAATATATTTTAGCTTAATTAATTTGATGTTATTTACTAAATGGGATTAGAGTTGGTTTAATAATTCTCTAATGTTGGCTTGCCTAGCAAGTGAAATGCTAGGCGCCATCACGGTCTCGACGGTGGGAATTTCGGGTCGTAAGAAGTTGGTATCGGAGCACTAGGTTTCCTAGGTCTCACGATTCATGAGTAAGCTTAGTAGAGTCTGGAGGATCGGTACAAAGACGTCTGTGCTTATCTTCCAGAGGCTATGAAGTTTAGGAACAAATTTCAATTCAATTCTCCTCTGTCGTGCGATGTTGTTTTCTCAATACTGATTGAACTCTTCTACTCTTGTTCTCTCGCAGATGGCGATAACACATACCGCTTCCTCAGCTGAGCAGCAGCCAGAGCCTCCAGTGGCAGCTTCTACGAGGGGCAGAAGTCGAGGCTGAGGCCGTGCCAAAGGCCGAGGAAGGAGCAAGGCTCAGCCCAGAGCCCGAGTAGCAGCCCCAGCAGTGGAGCCTCAGATAGATCTTGACGAGGAGGTTCTAGCCCAGACTGTTCCTGCCGGGCCAGCTCAGGTTCCGGAGGGGTTCATTGACACCCCAGTACTTTAGGACGCTTTGGTCCATTTGGTGGGCCTTATGGAGAGTGTGGCCCAGACTGGCGCATTTCCCATGGCACCAACAGTCTCTCAGGCTGGAGGAGGAGCCCAGACTCCTACTACTCCCGCTCCGGAGAGATAGCTCCCCAGTATTACCAGCAACTCAGCCAGTCAGAGTAGTTTAGCCGGTTGTTGCGGTACAGGTCGGAGTTGGGTCAGCTATGTCTTCTGAGGCTTTATGGAGGCTGGACAGGTTTACCAAGCTCTTCCCAGTTCACTTCAATGGTACTCCTTCAGAGGATCCCGAGGAGTATCTTGACAGCTGTCACGAGGTTCTACGGAACATGGGTATAGTGGAGACCAATGGGGTCGATTTTGCTGTATTTCAGATGACTGGTTCCGCCAAGAAATGGTGGAGAGATTATTTGTTGACCAGACCTACTGGGTCGCCTGTTCTTACTTGGGACCAGTTCTCTCAGCTCTTCATAGAGAAGTTTCTGCCTATCACATTGAGAGAGGAGCGTCACCGTCTGTTTGAGCGTCTCCAGCATGGCAGTATGACTGTTACTCAGTATGAGACCCGTTTTGTGGATTTGGCCCGTCATGCTACTCTTCTGCTTCCCACCGAGAGAGAGAGGGTAAGGAGGTTTATTGATGGACTTGCTCAACCTATCAGATTGCAGATGGCTAAGGAGACTGGGAGTGAGATTTCTTTTCAGGCAACTGCTAATGTCGCCAGACGAATCAAGATGATTCTTACTCAGGGAGGTCAGGGGTCTGACAAGAGACCTCGTTATTCCGGTGAGTTCACCGGTGTCTCATCTAGAGGAAGGGGTACTTTTGGTAAAGGCCATCCTCCCAGGCCGTTTCATTCAGCACTCTACGCATCCCACGGTGCCTCAGGTGGTCGTGGCCCGCATATGCATTATTCCGACCAGCTAGCCTACAGTATACCACCAGCTCCTATTAGTGCACTTCCACTCCAGAGTTATCAGGGTGGTTACTCAGGTCGACATGGTCAGTTTAAGGGTCAGCAGTCACAACAACTGAGGTTATGTTATACTTGTGGTAATCCGAGGCACATTGCTGGATTTTGCCTTCGGGCAACGGGCAGCTCACAGCATCAGAGTTCTTGTGCCATGGTTCCGGCACCAATTGCTGCACCACTTGCTCAGCCAGCCAGAGGCAGGGGTCAAGCAGCCAGAGGTGGAGGCCAGACTGTTAGAGGTGGAGGTCAGGCCGTTAGAGGTGGAGACCAGCCGACTAGAGGTCATCCCAAGGACGTAGTTCAGGGTGGTGGGGCCCAGCCCCGGTGTTATGCTTTCCCAGCCAGGCTGATGCTGAGTCATCTGACATTGTTATCACATCTACTATTTCAGTTTGCAGTAGAGATGCTTCAGTTCTATTTGATCTGGGATCTACTTACTCCTATGTGTCATCCTATTTTTCTTCATATTTGGTTGTGCCCCGTGATTCTTTGAGTGCTCCTGTGTATGTGTCTACACCAGTGGGAGATGCTATTGTTGTAGATCGTGTTTATCATTCATGTGTGGTAACCATTGGGAGTCTTGAGACTCGTGTAGATCTTCTACTTCTCGATATGGTTGATTTTGATGTCATACTGGGTATGGATTGGCTGTCACCTTATCATGCTATATTAGATTGTCACACCAAGACGGTGACCTTAGCCTTGCAGGGGTTGCCTCGATTAGAGTGGAGAGGGATTCTTGGCCATTCTTCCACTAAGGTTATCTCTTATGTGAAGGCTCGACATATGGTCGAGAAGGGGTGTCTTGCTTATTTGTCTTATGTCCGCAATTCTAGTGCGGGGGTTCCTTCCAATGTTTCAGTGCCAGTTGTTCGTGAATTTCCAGAGGTGTTTCCTGCAGACCTGCCGGGGATGCCTCCCGATAGGGAGATTGATTTCTGCATTGATTTGGCTCCTGACACTCAGCCCATTTCCATTTCGCCATACCGCACTGCCCCGTCAGAGTTGAAAGAATTGAAGGAACAATTACAAGATTTGCTTGATAAGGGCTTCATTAAACCTAGTGTCTCGCCCTGAGGTGCACCTGTGTTGTTTGTGAAGAAGAAAGATAGATCGATGAGAATGTGTATAGATTATCGGCAGTTAAACAAGGTCACGATCAAGAACAAGTACCCATTGCCGAGGATTGATGATTTATTTGATCAGCTTCAGGGTGCCCCGGTGTTTTCAAAGATTGATCTGAGGTCCAGCTACCATCAGTTGAGGATTAGTGCATCCGATGTCCCTAAGACAGCTTTTCGGACTCAGTATGGGCATTATGAGTTTCTAGTTATGTCATTTGGGTTGACAAATGCCCCAGCAACATTCATGGATTTGATGAACCGGGTGTTCAAGACCTACTTGGATTCCTTTGTGATTGTGTTTATTGATGATATCTTGGTCTACTCCCACAGCTGAGAGGAGCATGAGCAGCACCTTCGGATCGTTCTTCAGACTCTAAGAGACAGCCAGTTATATGCTAAGTTCTCAAAATGCGAGTTTTGGTTAAGTTCAATTGCTTTCTTGGGTCACGTTGTATCAGCAGAGGGCATTCAGGTGGTTCCTAGGAATATTGATGCAGTTCAGAACTGGCCTAGACCCACATTAGCTACAGAGATCCATAGTTTCCTGGGTTTGGCAGGCTACTACCGTCGATTTGTAGAGGGGTTTTCATCCATAACAGCCCCGTTGACCAGGTTGACCCAGAAGGGTGCCATGTTTAGGTGGTCAGATAAGTGTGAGGCGAGCTTCCAGAAGCTCAAGACAGCTTTGACTTTGATACCGGTATTGGTGTTATCCACAGGTTCATGATCTTATACAGTATATTATGACGCATCTCGTATTGGTCTGGGTGCGGTATTGATGCAGGGTGGCAAGGTTATTGCATATGCTTCACGACAGCTAAAGGTTCACGAGAAGAATTATCCTGTTCATGATCTAGAGCTGGCAGCCATTGTTCACGCGCTGAAGATTTGGAGGCACTATCTTTACGGCGTGCCATGTGAGGTATTCATGGATCATCGGAGCTTGCAGTATTTGTTCAAGCAGAAGGAGCTTAATTTGAGGCAGAGGAGGTGGTTGGAGCTATTGAAAGACTATGATATCACCATATTGTATGATCCCGGGAAGGCCAATGTGGTGGCCGATGCTTTGAGTAGAAAGTCAGCTAGTATGGGTAACCTTGCTTATATTCCAGTAGGTGAGAGACCTCTTGCATTGGATGTCCAGGCCCTTGCTAATCAGTTCGTGAGGTTGGATGTTTCTGAGCCCAGCCATGTTCTAGCTTGTACAGTTGCTCGGTCTTCTTTGTTTGAGCGCATCAGAGATCGGCAGGATGACGATCCTCATTTACTTGTCCTTAGAGACACAGTGCGGCACGGTGGTGCCAAGCAGGTTACTGTTGGAGATGACGGAGTTTTGAGGATGCAGGGTCGTATTTGTGTGCCTAATGTGGATGGACTTCGTGAGTTGATTCTTGAGGAGTCCCACAATTCTCGGTATTCTATTCATCCGGGCGCCGCCAAGATGTATCAGGACTTTCAGCAGCATTATTGGTGGAGGCGAATGAAGAAAGACATAGTTGCATATGTATCTCGGTGTCTAAATTGCCAGCAGGTAAAGTGTGAGCATCAGAGACCTGGTGATTTACTTCAGAAGATAGAGATTCATGAGTGGAAGTGGGAGCGTATCACTATGGATTTTGTTGTTAGACTCCCACCGACTCAGAGGAAGTTTGATGCAGTTTGGGTCATTGTGGACAGGCTGACTAAGTCAGCACACTTTATTCCTACGGCAGTTACCTATTTTTCGGAGCGGTTGGCAGAGATTTACATCGTGAGATCGTCCGTCTTCACGGTATGCGCGTGTCTATCATTTCTGATCGAGGTACGCAATTCACCTTGCACTTCTGGAGGGAATTACAACGTGAGTTGGGTACGCGGGTTGAGTTGAGCACAATATTCCATCCTCAGATGGATGGGCAGTCCGAGCGCACTATTCAGATCTTGGAGGATATGCTCTGAACATTTGTTATAGACTTCGGAGGATCGTGGGATCAGTTCTTTCCCCTTGCAGAGTTCGCCTACAACAACAACTACCATTCTAGTATTCAGATGGCTCCCTATGAGGCTTTATATGGTAGGCAGTGCCGGTCGCCAGTTAGATGGTTCGAGCCGGGAGGCTCGATTTTTGGGCACATACTTAGTACAAGATGCCTTGGATAAGGTCAAGATTATTTAGGATCGACTTCGCACAGCTCAGTCCAAGCAGAAGAGTTATGCCGACCGTAGAGTTCGCGATGTTGCATTCATGGCCGGGGAGAGAGTGTTACTTCGGGTATCACCCATAAAGGGTGTAATGAGGTTTGAAAAGAAGGGCAAGTTGAGTCCTAGGTATATCAGACCTTTTGAGATTCTGGAGAGAGTGGGAGAGGTGGCTTACAGGCTTGCGTTGCCACCTAGTTTAGCAACTGTTCATCTGGTATTCCATGTGTCCATGCTTTGAAAGTATCACAGCGATCCGTCCCATGTGTTAGATTTTAGTTCTGTCCAGTTGGACAAGGATTTGACTTACGAGGAGGAGCCGGTGTCTATTCTAGCCCGGCAAGTTTGCCAGTTGAGATCAAAGAGTTACCCTTCAGTTCGAATGCAGTGGAGAGGTCAGCCTATTGAGGCAGCTACTTGGTAGTCTGAGTGCAATATGCAGAGTAGATATCCCCACCTTTTCACCAGCCCAGGTACTTTTCTATGTCCGTTCGAGGACGAACGATTGTTTTAGAGGTGGAGAATGTGATGACCCAAAAGGTCCTCTTATGTTTTAGAACTTGAATCTGCTTTCTTAAGCCTTTAAAATCTATTTTTTACCCTCCTCGATTTGCGTGCACAGTCCGAGCGTGTTTCCGGAAAACTTTTATGTTGAAAATTGATGAAAATAAAAATTTATGCCTTAAAAATTGATTTCAGTTGACTTCGATCAACATTTTTGGTAAACGGGTCGGATCCGTATTTTGACGGTCCCGGTGGGTCCGTATCGAATTATGGGACCTGGGCATATGCCCAGAATAGAATTCGGAGGTCCCTAGCTCGAGTAATGAATTTTTGATGAAAATTAAAAGTCTGAAAATTATTTGTTTTTAAGAATTGATTGATGTTTGGCATTGCTAGTACCGGGTCCGTGTTTTTGGTTTCGGAGCCCGGTATAGGTTCATTATAATATTTAAGACTTGTCTGTGAAATTTGGTAAGAAACGGAGTTGATTTGACATGATTCGGTCGTCCAGTTGAGAAAATAGGATTTTTAAAGTGTTCTTGAGAATTTCATTTGATTTGGTGCTAACTTCATAGTTCTAGATGTTATTTTGGCGATTTGATCGCGCGAGCAAGTTCGTATGATGTTTTTAGATTCTTGTGCATGTTTGGTTTGGAGCCCCGAGGGCTCGAGTGAGTTCCGGATAGGCCGCGGGATGTTTGGACTTTGGAAAATCTGGTTTTCTGCAGATTCTGGTGCCTTCTGGTTTCCTTCTTCGCATTCGCGAAGGCCTGGTCGCTAATGCGAAGTAGAAATAGGGATGGCTGATTTTTTTACTCTTCGCGAACGCGAAGGCCTATCGCGAACGCAGAGTGATGGGGGATTTACCCTTCGCGAACGCGACCGGATCATCGCGAACGCGAAGCATTTGGGACCTAGGGGAGGGTCGGTCTTTCCTTCATCGCGAACGCTAGCAATGTCTCGCGAACGCGAAGGCTAGGGGGAGCAACAATCGTGAACGCGAGCAGGGCCTTGCGAACGCGAAGGCTTGGCAGCCTATACTCTTCGCGAATGCGACAGTGTTCTCGCGAACGCGATGATCACTGTCGCCCAGCACTTAACAGAATCCAAACACGGGATTTAGCCCAAAAAAAAATCATTTTCTCAAAAACCAAACAGTGAGAGGCGATTTGAAAGAATCATTTTCTTCCCCAAAGTGTTGGTAAGTGATTCTAAACCATTTTCTTTCAATTACCCATTACATTTCATGAATTATCAACCTAAAATCTAGAGTTTTCATGGTAGAATTTGGGTTTTGGGTAGAAACTAGGGATTTCAGAAATATGGAGATTTAGACCTCAATTTGAGGCCGGATTCCAAAATCAATTATATATCCGGGCTCGGGGGTGAATGAGTAAATGGATTTTGGTCCGAACCTCGGGTTTTGACCAAGCAGGCCCGGGGTCGATTTTTAACTTTTTGGAGGAAAATTTGAAAAATTTAATTTATGCAATATAATTGATTCCTTTAGAAATATTTGATATTATTGAGTCATTTTTGAATAGTTACGAATGGTTTGGAGGTGAATTCTAGAGGAAAAACTGTGATTGAGTATTAAGTGGCCTTCGGAGCGAGATAAGTGTTGTGTCTAACCCTGACTTGAGGGAATTAGGAACCTTAGATTATTTGCTATGTGGAATTCATGTGAGCTGCGTATATGTGAGGTGACGAGTACTTATGCGCCGCCAAATTACCTGTTTTTCCATGTTTCTTCCATTTTTCTTATATTATCTCTTTCCTATGCCTAATTACTACGTGTTTATACTAGTGTTGTTAAATTGATCATTCTTATCATGTTTACGGAGTTTCTGGTGATAATCGAGTATTTATTTCAAAGTCGAGATTGATATTGTGGAACCAAATATTGAAGTAAGGCTTGTACTTGTTATTCTATCTCCCTGTTGTTATTTATGCATTGCATTATGGTAAGGGAGAGTGTTAACGCACGAAGGGTGATGCCGTGCCATATTGTGAGTGTTAATGCACGAAGGGTGATGCCGTGCCATATTATGAGAGTTAATGCACGAATGGTGATGCCGTGCCGTTTCTATTGATTTATGGTGAGATTGAGAGTAAAAGCATGAAGGGTGATGCTGTTCATTTTTCTTTTACTGTATCCGTGTTCCTGTTGATTCATAACATATTGGTTGTTCCAGTTATCATTTTGCTGTAGTTCTTTATCTCGTATTTCCCCCAGCATGTTTCCCCGTCCCGATATCTCCTGTCTAATTCTTCATTACTGTTATTTGTATATACATTGTTAAACTGTACATGTTGATTTGTAGGTGCCTTGCCTTAGCCTCGTCACTACTTCGTCGAGGTTAGGCTCGACACTTACCAGTATATGGGGTCGGTTGTACTGATACTGCACTTTGCACTTTCTGTGCAAATTTTGGTACCGGCTCGGGTTGATCGAGATTTTGCTATTGGACCGCTATCCGGAGACTCAAGGTAGATCTGTCGGCGTTCACAGACCTTGAAGTCCCCGTCTATCTTTTTTGTTTTACTATTTCTTTCATTCAGACAATTGTATTTCTTTCAGACTATTACTTGTAGTAAATTCTAGAATGCTCGTGAATTGTGACTCTAGATCCGGGTGGTTGTAATTAATATAGTTTTTATATTATTCTGCACTTATTATATTTCACCTTAATTAATTTTCTGTTATTAACTGAATGGGATAAGAGTTGGTTTAATGATTCTCTAACATTGGCTTGTCTAGCAAGTAAAATATTAGGCGCCATCACGGTCCCGGCGTTGAGAATTTTAGGTCGTGACAGATTCTAAAACCAATTATATATCCGAGTTCGGTGGTGAATGGGTAAATAGATTTTGGTCCGAACCTCGGGTTTTGAATCAAGCGGGCCTGGGGTCGATTTTTGACCTTTTATGGAAAAGTTTGGGAAATCTAAATTTATGCAATGTAATTGATTCCTTTAGCAATATTTGATATTATTGAGTTATTTTTGAATAGATACGAGTGGTTTGGAGGTGGATTCTAGAGGAAAAGCTGTGATTGAGTATTGAGTGGCCTTCGGAGCGAGTTAAGTATCGTGGTTAACCCTGACTTGAAGGAATTAGGAACATCAGACTATTTGCTATGTGAAATTTATGTGAGCGGCATATATGTGAGGTGACGAGTACTTATGCGCCGCCAATTTACCTGTTTTCCCTATTTCTCTCGTTTGCTCATATTGTCTCTTTTTCCCATGCCTAATTGCTACGTGTTTAGACTAGTGTTGTTAAGTTGATTGTTCTTATCATGTTTATGGATATCCTGGTGATAATTGAATATTGACTCCGAAGTTAAGGTTGATATTGTGGAACCAAATGTTGAAGTATGGCCTGTATTTGTTGAAGGTTTGTACTTGTTATTCTATCTCCCTGTTGTTATTTATGCATTGCATTATGGTAAGGGAGAGTGTTAATGCATAAAGGGTGATGTCGTGCCATATTGTGAGTATTAATGCACGAAGGGTGATGCCGTGCCATATTATGAGTATTAATGCACGAAGGGTGATGCCGTGCCATATTGTGAGTGTTAATGCACGAAGGGTGATGTCGTGCCGTATTGTGAGTGTTAATGCATGAAGGGTGATGTAGTGTCGTTTCTATTGATTTCATGGTGAGGTTGAGAGTAAAAGCACGAAGGGTGATGCCGTGCAATTTTTTTTCCTTTACTGTATTCGCTGTTCCTGTTGATTCATAGTGCATTCGTTGTTTCAGTCATTATTCTGCTGTAGTTATTTATTTCGTATTTTCCTCAGCATGTTTCCCCCTCCCGGATATTACCTGTCTAGATTTTCATTGCTATTACTTGTATATACACTGTTAAATTGTATAGGTTGATTTGTAGGTGCCTTGTCTTAGCCTCGTCACTACTTCGTCGAGGTTAGGCTCGACACTTACCAGTACATGGGGTCGGTTGTACTGATACTGCACTCTGCACTTTCTGTGTAGATTTTGGTACCGGCTCGGGTTGATCTAGATTTTTTGCTGTTGGACCGTTATCCGGAGACTCAAGGTAGATCTGTCGGCGTTCACAGACCTTGAAGTCCCCGTCTATCTTTTCTGTTTTACTATTTCTTTCATTCAAATAGTTGTATTTCTCTCAGACTATTACTTGTAGTGAATTCTAGAATGCTCGTGAATTGTGACTCCAGATCCGGGTGGTAGTAATTAATGCAGTTTTTATATTAATCCGCACTCACTATATTTCATCTTAGCTAATTGTTGTTATTTACTGAATGAAATAAGGATTAGTTTAATGATTCTCTAACATTGGCTTGCCTAGCAAGTGAAATATTAGGCGCCATCACGGTTCCGACAGTGGAAATTCCGGATTGTGATAAATTAGCAGAAGATTATATATACTTATGATTATAATAAGTAAGCTAAAATTTTCAAGACATATTTTATATGGAAGATATTTAGTTTTAAAAGATAAAACGTCATTCAACTTGTAATAGACATTTGATGATTCAAACTTTTTACATTGATCAAGCTTCTCATATGTATAATAGTAATAACAGATAGATAATAAATAAATACTAGATAGTATTGTCACAACCCAAAATCCCACCACAAGCGTCGTGATGGCACCTAGTCTTTAAGACTAGGTAAGCCGATTTCAATTACATTTTAAAACCATTTGTTTTTGAATTAAATAAATAATCAAAACTAACAGCGGAACAAATATGAATATGCAACTTCCCAAGACTGGTAGTACTGAGTCACGAACTCTAACTGAATACATGAAATGATCATGAGGACCGAATATACAACACTGTTTGATTTTAAATTAACAGTAAAATGAAATGAAAATACTCTAAGGGACTGCGACGGCCAAGCAGCTCTACCTTGAATCCTTACGATCCCGCTTTAACTCTGCTCAAGTCCGATATCTTCAATACCTGGCTCTGCACAAAAATGTGCAGAAGTGTAGTATGAGTACACCACGGTCGCTACCCAGTAAGTATCAAGACTAACCTCAATAGAGTAGAGACGAGGTACAGTCAAGATACTCACTAGTTTAATAACCCGTGCAATATAATATACAAAATACTAGGAAACAGATAGCAATAAGGGCAGGATAAAACAACTAGTGGTATACGCAACAAGACAACAAGAATACCATAAATATCACTCAACAATTAATAAATACATGTACGCCCAATTAATTCAAATTTTTCAAATAAATATCCTTCACATATAATTCTTCCAAATAACTCTCTTTCAAATGTAGTTTTCACAAATAATTATTTTTCAAATATAATTCTTTCATATAATTCTTTTTGAATAAAAATCCTCCCAAATAAATATTTTGAATATAATTCTTCCAATTAAAAAGTCACGATGGGACACCTCATTCCATAATCATAAAAATACGGGTCTCAACCCATTTTCATATTTTTCGTAAATACGGGTCTCAGCCCACTTTCATATTTCCACGGCACCTCGTGCCCATAATTAAATCATCATATTTTCTCGGCACCTCGTGCCCTCATTTTATATCACAACTGCACGGACAATTCAAGTGCCAAATATCCTCATTATTTACTCACGGCACCTCGTGCCCACATTTCATTTTTATAATCCGCCTAGCAATGGCCAGAGGCTCTCAATTTCAATATAAATCAGATTGTTATCAATTTACCAACAACAAGACAAATTGCACAAGGTATAAAAATAAACACAAAAAAATCACAACATCACATGAATTATTATCAACACCACAACTCCACATCATCACATATCGTTCCTGACAATAGCCACCCTTATCGCTCCGCCCAGACAATATCAATAGCCACCCTTATCGCTCCTATTGCCACCCTTATCGCTCTTTTGCCACCCTTATCGCTCCGCCCAGACAATATTCTAACAAACACAACAATATTATAATGCTACCCTTATACCCACATAATATCAAAAGTGAAATGCCACCCTTATATCCTCAAAATAACAACTCACACAACACAATAATTTATATTGGAATTTATCACGACAACATAACAAAATCAATTCATATCATAATTTGCTCAATGGCCACAACAAAATTCCAAAGATACAACCAAATCAATAAATTTCACAACAAATAGCCGAAGACTCCACACAACGTGTATAACACAACAAAAATAATCAACATAGATAGAAATTATTCAGCATAAATCAAAGCCTTCATTAATCTAAATTTAGATAATTATATTAACGCTTCTTCTTAAACTTGCTTAATTAATTATTTGCATAGGGAAAATTGAAAAATGAAATTAAATTCCCGGAATTATCAAACCAAAAAACTCACGGAATTACATAAATATTCAAATAGCAATCACATCAAATTGTTATATAAAAACAAGTTCAACCAACAAGGATTTAAGCATGGCAAATAAATGATTAAATAAATGCCAACAATTATTCAATTTACTACACAATATGCCTAAGACTTAAACCCAATATATTTTGCACATACAAGCCCAAGTACGTACTCGTCACCTCGCGTACACGGCTTTTCACATTTCACAAACGGCACATAAGACTCGATGCCTAAGGGGTAATTCTCGCACTCGAGGTTAGGCACGACACTTAACTTTTTGAAGTTAGGCCGATATTCCAAAATAGCCTTCTTGCTTGAATTGACCTCCGGACAGCCCAAATCTATCCAAATTAATTGTACAACTTCATTAAAATTCATCAAAAATAATTCCGGATAATAATACGTCGACTTAAAATTTTATTCCAAAAAGTCAACAAAAGTCAACGCGGGACTCGCCTCTCGGAACCCGACATAATTTTCATGAAATCCGAACACCCATTCCGATACGAGTTCAACCATAAAAATTTTATCGAATTCCAATAACTAATCGACCTCCAAATCTTAAATTTAAACCAAGAGGGTTTTCTAAATTTTTCAACCCAATTCACTAATTTAGTAATTTAACCAAAATCAAGTTAGGAATTCTTACCCCAATGTTTTCCTTGAAAAACTCTCAAACAATCACCTCACCCGAGCTTCCTTGGTCCAAAAATGGAAGAATGACACGAATTTGGACTTTATTCTGCTGCCCAGGGGTTTGTTCTTCGCGTTCGCGACACCCTCCTCGCGTTCGCGATGAACAAATTCTTCAAAAGTCATTTTCAAACTCTTCTCAAACAGCCTCTAGTATAATGGCCATAACTATTTGTAAAAAACTCCAAATGATAAATGGTTTAATTTTATGAAAACTATACTCCAAGAACTATAACCTTTATTTCTTTCTCATCTCCCAATTCCTTATAGATTACGAGATATAAGCTTTCAAAGTCAGCCTTGTGCAATAGAGATTTCCACATTCTTCCTGGATAGCCTATAGTGTATCCACCATAACGTTTTGTACACAACTCCAAATGATAAATGGTTTGCTTTTATGAAAACTAGATACAAAGGGCCACAACTTTTATTTTTAGATCATCTCCAAATTCTTTATAGATTGCGAGATATGAGCCTATAAAGTTAGACAATGAACAACAAAATTTCCTTCTTTGCGAATGCGAGAACCTCTTCGCGAATGCGAAGAACAAAGTCCCAACAGCAAAATCCTTCTTTGCGAACGCGAGAGGCTCCTCGCGAACGTGAAGAACAACACCAGAACTAGCAACCAGCAACATCAAAACACCCAAACTTGATCCGGAACCAACCCAAATCAAACCCGAGGCCCCCGGGACCCCGTCCAATCGTACCAACCAGTCCCAATACATAACACGAACCTGCTCGAGGCCTCAAATCACATCAAACAACATCAAAGCCATGAATCATACCCCAATTCAAGCCTAATGAACATTGAAATTTTAAATTCTATATCTTGTGCCTAAACATATCAAATCAATCTGGAATGACTTTAAATTTTGCACACAAGTCATAATTGACATAACGAAGCTATTCCAATTTCCAGAATCGGATTTCGGCCCCGATATCTAAAAGTCAACCCCGGTCAAACTTCCCAAAAATTCATCTTTCGCCATTTCAAGCCAAATTTCTCTACAGACCTCCAAATAATTTTCCGGACACGCTCCTAATTCCATAATCACCATACAGAGCTATTGACATCATCAAAATTTCATTCCGGAGTCGTCTTAACACAATTCTGACTACGGTAAAAATCCTAAGACTTAAGCTTTCGTTTTAGGGACCAAGTGTCCCAAATCACTTTGAATCATCCGTAATTCAACCACGCACGCAAGTCAATACACATAATAAGAAGCTGCCCAGGGCCTTATGCCACCAGACGTGGCTTAAATTCTTAAAATGACAAGTCGGGTCGTTACATTCTCCACCTCTTAAACAACGTTCATCCTCAAACGTGCTAATAATTATTCTGAGGTTACCAAATTGATAATTTTTACTTTTACACATATACTCACGGTTGGTCCCATGTTACTGCATTGGAGGTAAGTCCGGCAACACTATCTCATTTGAGATTATTTCTTTTATCCATATTTGTGAATCTTAAGACCAATTTCTTACACTCCAAACATTTTCAGAAAGTCCGATTTTTCATCAACGCACGGTATTAGTCTCAACTGGCTGTAGCAACTCGTGCCTACGCACACATCAACTTTCTTGATAGTGTTGAAGTACTTCAAAATTTTTCTGGGGTGTTACATTCTTCCCCGCTTAGGATCATTCGTCCTCAAACACATAACATAATTTATCTCTTATTTCACACATATCAATCTCCCAAATTTTTCTAACTCCCAAAATGTTTAGAAAATTTTGGCAGAGTCTCCCATGTAAATGGGCCTATCCACCTGCCAGAGTAACACCAAAACGACTCCTAACAACACATCCACAAGGTATATATCAATAACACTGATCTCAGCATTACAAGCATTGCATTATCATTATGATATCAGGACATGAAGTACATCATATGTATGCTCATCACCACATCTCAGGTCTTAAAAGCTATTCATAATTAATTCCAGTATCATCAATCAATCTCATATTAACCAGTACCTCATTTCAAATTTTTCACAACACTGACAACATAATGTGAGGCATGAAGACCTCATAACTATTTGCCCGATTTAACGAGTCACATTTAACGCCACCTGGGCACTCATCTTATAGGTTAAAACTCAATGTTTGCAGCACGAAAATGACTGAATATGCACATAAAATATACAAGAATTATCAAATAAGCCTATCAGGCATGACTCCCTATTAATATTATTGAACAAATTAAATTTCACAAAGGGAGAATTTTAAACTCATAAATAATTCACCACAAGGACCTCGTCCTTTTATAACTTTCATCCTGGCTTGCAGCCCGGTTTAAATATTTCACATCATATAAAAATGCGAGGATCTCGTCCTCAACTCCGAATCACAAGTATTTTGCACATTGTGCCAACTGAAATTTCAATTTCCTTTCTTTCTTCTTTTCAATAAATTTCGTAGACAGTTTTCACAACACATAATGAACCCTCATACCGGTAGGGCATATAATTCATAAAAATTGGAATCAATTATTCCGAAATACATTAAACCCACTGTAATGAATAATAAAAATTACTTTTGAACTTATAGCCCTCAATGGTATACAAAAATAAAATAACAGATACGGGTTCACATCTTTAAATCTCCCAACAGGGATAAACATATAAGTGAAAAATATTTACGAAGCTCACCCATAAGTGGAGCATAATAGGAGGACTCACCTCAATACTGAATCAAATTAAGGAAAATATCCTTTTATAATAAAAATCAGGATCGTACCTGTAACGACACCATCTGTTGTATTGGCCTCAGCCAAATCATAGTGATTAAATCAACGGGTCGGGCTTCCACCTCTTAGGCGTCCACTACCCACCTGTCCTCCACTTCTAGCTGACTGTGCACGTGGAGTATTAACTGGAATAAAGCTAGTAGCTTGAGTGCTCTGATGAAATCCACCCTCCCAAGTCCGGGACAACCTCTCATGATGTGCCTAGCATCACCACACTCATAACAACCCCTCTGAGGTTGCGACTGCTCGAACTGAGTCTGTGCCGGATAACTAAAATAATCATTATAGGAATCACGTGCCGGTGGTGCATTGTGAGAACTTACTGGAGCACTCCGAGTAATATGATGTGGGGACTGAGCTGACCGATTGCTCGAGCCTTCGCTATAATGGGTTCTAGATGAAGAGTAAAACCCACTGAACCCTCCAGATCTTCGAGACCTTTTGGCCTCCTTAGACTCCCTTTCCTCGCCTAAACCACCTTCAATCTTCATTGCAATCTCCACTACTTGTTGAAATGGAGTATCAGTTTGCAATTCTCGAGCCATACATATTTTAATATCATATTCGAGCCCCTCAATGAATTTGCGGACCCTCTCCCTGATTGTAGGAACCAAGATAGGTGCATGACGGGCTAGCTGCCGTTCAAACTCTGTGCGCCACTCATCTCTGAGAGTCTGGGAACAAACTCTTTCAAGAATATTTCCGAAAATTGAGCCCAAGTTGGTGGTGCGACATTGGCTGATCTACCTTCTTCATAGATTTGCCACCACTGATACGCTGCGCCTGATAGTTGAAATGTAGTAAAGGCAACTCCGCTCACTCCCACAATACCCACGGTGCGGAGAATAGAGATAATTTTCCAGAAATCTTTGGGCATCCTCTGTAGCTGTGCCACTGAAAGTTGGTGGATCATATTTCTTAAACCTTTCAAGTCTCTTTTGTTCTTCTTCTGATGCCTCGAGTCTGACCTCAGGCCGAACCGGAATAACAGGTTGTACCGGTACTATACCCGGAACCTGACCAACGTGAACCTGCTGCTCTGGAGTTGTGATAAGAGTCTGAGCTACTCTCCCAATCTGCGGAATATTTGGTGTAACAGAGATCAATCCCGCCTGAGTTAATGTACCAAACATACTCAAGAACTTTGCTAAAGTCTCCTGAAGTCCTGGGGTAACAACAGGTGCTTCTGGTACCTGTCCCCCAACTGGAGCTACTGGCGGCTCCTCAACTGTTGTTCTGACAGGTGCTCTAGTCGCAACACGTGCCCTTCCTCGACCTCTACCTCGGCCTCTACCTCGGCCCCGGCCTCTTGCAGCCCTAGCAGTATGTGCGGATGTCTGCTCAGCTAATCCAGTAGCATGTGTCCTCACCATCTGTGAGAGAATGGAGATACAAAGGTTCAAATTCCAAATTCAACAAATTACGCATGACAGGAATAAAAGAAATGGAAATTTCCTAAGAGTTCTGTAGCCTCTCGAAGATAAGTATAGACGTCTCCGTACCGATCCGCAAGACTCTACTAGACTCATTCGTGACTCATAGAACCTATGAACCTAGAGCTCTGATACCAACTTGTCACGACCCAAAATCCCACCATAGGCGTCATGATGACATCTAGTCTCTAAGACTAGGTAAGCCGATTTCAAATACATTTTGAAGCCATTTTTTTTGAATTAAATAAATAATCAAAACTGACAGCGGAACAAATATGAATATGTAACATCCCAAGACTGGTAGTACTGAGTCACGAATTCTAACTGAATACATGGAATGATCACGGGGACCGAATATACAATACTGTTTGATTATAAATTAACAGTACAATGAAATGAAAAGACTCCAAGGGACTGCGACGGCCAAATAGCTCTACCTTGAATCCTTACGATCCCACTTTAACTCTACTCAAGTCCGATATCTCCAATACCTGGCTCTGCACAAAAATGTGCAGAAGTGTAGTATTAGTACACCACGGTCGGTACCCAGTAAGTATCAAGACTAACCTCAATGGAGTAGAGACGATGTATAGTCAAGACACTCACTAGTCTAATAACCTGTGCAATATAATATACAAAATACTAGCAAACAGATAGCAATAAGGGCAGGATAAAACAACTAGTGATATGCGCAGCAAGACAACAAGAATACCATAAATATCACTCAACAATTAATAAATACATGTACGCCCAATTAATTCAAGTTATTCAAATAAATATACTTCACATATAAATTTCCAAATAACTCTCTTTCAAATATAGTTTTCTCAAATAATTAGTTTTCAAATATAATTCTTTCATATAATTCTTTTTGAATAAAAATCCTCCCAAATAAATATTTTGAATATAATTCTTCCAATTAAAAAGTCACCATGTGACACCTCATTTCATAATCATAAAAATACGGGTCTCAACCCATTTTTATATTTTTCGTAAACACGGGTCTCAGCCCACTTTCATATTTCCACGACACCTCATGCCCATATTTAAATCATCATATTTTCCCGGCACCTCGTGCCCTCATTTTATATCACAACTGCATGGACAATTCACGTGCCAAATATCCTCATTATTTACTCGCAATACCTCGTGCCCACATTTCATTTTTATAATCCACCTGGCAATGGCCACAGGTTCTCAATTTCAACACAAATCAGATTATTATCAATTTACCAACAACAAGACAAACTGCATAAGGTATAAAAATAAACACAAGAAAATCACAACATCACATGAAAATTATCAACACCACAATCCCACATCATCACATATCGTTCCTGACAATAACCACCCTTATCGCTCCGCCCAGACAATATCAATAGCCACCCTTATCGCTCCGCCCAGACAATATCAATAGCCACCCTTATCGCTCCTATTGCCACCCTTATCGCTCCTTTTGCCACCCTTATCGCTCCGCCCAGACAATATTCCAACAAACACAACGACAGTGAAATGCTACCCTTATACCCACATAATATCAACAGTGAAATGCCACCCTTATATCCTCAAAATAACAACGGTGAAATGCCACCCATATATCCTCAAAATAACAACTCACACAACACAATAATTTATACGGAAATTTATCACGACAACATAACAAAATCAATTCATATCACAATTTGCCCAATGGCCACAACCAAAGTCCAAAGATACAACCAAATCAATAAATTTCACAACAAATAGCCGAAAGCTCCACACAACGTGTATAACACAACAAAAATAATCAACATAGATAGAAATTATTCAGCATAAATCAAAGCCTTCATTAATCTAAATTTAGATAATTATATTAACGCTTCTTCTTAAACTTGCTTAATTAATTATTTGCATAGGGAAAATTGAAAAATGAAATTAAATTCCCGGAATTATCAAACCAAAAAACTTACAGAATTATATAAATATTCAAATAACAATCATATCAAATTGTTATATAAAAACAAGTTCAACCAACAAGGATTTAGGCATAGCAAATAGATGATTAAATAAATGCCAAAAATTATCCAATTTACTACACAATATGTCTAAGACTTAAACCCAATGTATTTTGCACATACAAGCCCGAGTACGTACTCTTCACCTCGCGTACACGGCTTTTCACATTTCACAAACGGCACATAAGACTCGATGCCTAAGGGGTAATTCCCCCACTCGAGGTTAGGTAGGACACTTACCTTTTCGAAGTTAGGCCGATATTCCAAAATAACCTTCTTGCTTGAATTGACCTCCGGACAGCTCAAATCTATCCAAATTAATTGTACAACTTCATTAAAATTCATCAAAAATAATTCCGGATAATAATACGTCGACTTAAAATTTTATTCAAAAAAGTCAACAAAAGTCAACGCGGGACACGCCTCTCGGAACCCGACATAATTTTCATGAAATACGAACACCCATTCCGATACGAGTTCAACCATACCAATTTTATCGAATTCCAATAACAAATCGACCTCCAAATCATAAATTTAAACCAAGAGGGTTAACTAAAATTTTCAACCCAATTCACTAATTTAATGATAAAAACAACAATAGATTCATGTAATTTAACAAAAATCAAGTTAGGAATTCTTACCCCAATGTTTTCCTTGAAAAACTCTCAAACAATCGCCTCACCCGAGCTTCCTTGGTCCAAAAATGGAAGAATGACACGAATTTGGACTTTATTCTGCTACCCAAGGGTTTGTTCTTCGTGTTCGCGACACCCCCCTCGCGTTCGCGATGAACAAATCTTCAAAAGTCATTTTCAAACTCTTCTGAGATAACCTCTAGTATAATGGTCATAACTATTTGTACAATACTCCAAATGATGAATGGTTTGACTTTATGAAAACTATTCTCCAAGGGCTATAACTTTTATTTGTTTCTCATCTCCTAATTCCTTATAGATTACGAGATATAAGATTTTAAAATCAGCCCTGTGCAACAAAGATTTCCACTCTTCCTGGATAGCCTATAGTGTATCCACCATAACATTTCTTAGACAACTCCAAATGACAAATAGTTTACTTTTCTGAAAACTAGACATAAAGGGCTACAACTTTTATTTTTGGATCATCTGCAAATTCTTTATAAATTGCGAGATATGAGCCTCCAAAGTCAGATGACGAACAACAAAATTTCCTTCTTCGCGAACGCGAGAACCTCTTCGCGAACGCGAAGAACAAAGTCCCAACAGCAAAATCCTTCTTCGCGAACGCGAGAGGCTCCTCGCGAATGCGAAGAACAACACCAGAACTAGCAACTAGCAGCAGCAAAACACCCAAACTTGGTTCGGAACCACCCCGAATCAAACGCGAGGTCCCTGGGACCCCGTCCAATCGTACCAAACCAGTCCCAATGCATAACACGAACCTGCGCGAGGCCTCAAATAACATCAAACAACATCAAAGCCATAAATCATACCCCAATTCAAGCCTAATGAATATTGAAATTTTAAATTCTATATCTTGTGCCTAAACACATCAAATCAATCTGGAATGACTTCAAATTTTGCACACAAGTCATAATTGACATAACGAAGCTATTCCAATTTCCAGAATCAGATTCTGGCGCCGATATCAAAACGTCAACCCCCCGGTCAAACTTCCCAAAAATTTATCTTTTGCCATTTCAAGCCAAATTCCTCTACAGACCTCCAAATAATTTTTCGGACACGCTCCTAAGTCCATAATCACCATACAGAGCTATTGACATAATCAAAATTCCATCCCGAAGTCGTCTTAACACAGTTCCAACTACGGTAAAAATCCAAAAACTTAAGTTTCCGTTTTGGGGACTAAGTGTCCCAAATCACCCCGAATCATCTGGTAATTGAATTCAACCACGCACGCAAGTCAATACACATAATAAGAAGCTGCTCAGGGCCTTATGCTGCCAGACGAGGCTTAAATTCTTAAAACGATAAGTCGGGTTGTTACAAGTATTGTGGTTAAATACTCGGTAGAGGCAACACAAAGGGAAATTTGAAAACAAAAATTGCTAAAAGGGAAATAGGGGAAAGAAAGTGTTGCAGATGATAAAAATTTAAGCATAATTTGCAACAGAATGTTTGACAAATCATGCATATGCATAACTCACCAAACCCCCTTTGTATAATGTGATAAACTTACAATATCCAATAATCATTTATGTCACCACCCAAAAATCCAACCACATGCGTCGTGATGGCACCTAGTCTCTAAGACTAGGTAAGCCGATTTCAATTACATTTTTTTTGGAGCCATTTTTTTAAATTAAATAAGTGACCAAAACTAACAGCGGAACAAATATAAATGTACAACCTCCCAAGACTGGCAGTACTAAGTCACGAACTCTAATTGAATACATGGAATGATCACGAGGACCGAATATACAATACTGTTTGATTAAAAATTAACAGTACAATGAAATAAAAAGACTTCAAGGGACTGCGATGACTAAGCAGCTCTACCTTGAATCCTTACGATCGCGCTTTAACTCTTCTCAAGCCCAATAACTCCAATACCTGGCTCTGCATAAAAATGTGCAGAAATGTAGTATGAGTACACCACGGTCGGTACCCAGTAAGTATCAAGACTAACCTCAGTGGAGTAGAGATGAGGTACAGTCAAGACACTCACTAGTCTAATAGCCTGTGCAATATAATATACAAAATAATAGGAAGCAGATAACAATAAGGGCAACATAAAATAACCAGTAATATGTACAGCAGACAACAAGAATACCATTAATATCGCTTAAAAAATAATAAATACAATTACACACAATAAATCAAATCCTTCAAATAAATATCTTTCACATATAATTCTTTCAAATAACTCTCTTTTAAATATAATTTTCTCAAATAATTACCTTTCAAATATAATTCTTTCATATAATACCTTCTACATAAAAATCCTTCCAAATAAATATTTTGAATATAATTCTTTCAATTAAAAAGTCACCATGTGACACCTCATTTCATAATCATAAAAATACGGGTCTCAGCCCATTTCCATATTTTTCGTAAACACGGGTCTCAACCCATTCTTCATATTTTCACGGCACCTCGTGCTCATAATTAAATCATCATATTTCCCCCGGCACCTTGTGCCCTCATTTTATATCACAACTGCACAGACAATTCACGTGCCAAATATCATAATTATTTACTTACGGCACCTCATGCCCACATTTCATTTAATAATCCGCCTGGCAATAGCCACAGGCTCTCAATTTCAACATAAATCAGATTGTCAACAACAAGAAAAATTGCACAAGGTATAAAAATAAACACAAGAATATCACAACATCATATGAAAATCATCAACCCCACAATCCCACATCATCACATATCGTCCCTGACAATAGCCATACTTATCGCTCCTATTGCCACCCTTATCACTCCTATAGCTACCCTTATTGCTCCGCCCAGACAATATCAATAGCCACCCTTATCGCTCCTATTGCCACCCTTATCACACCTATTGCCACCCTTATCGCTCCTATTGCCACCCTTATCACTCCTATTACCACCCTTATCGCTCCGCCCAGACATTATTCCAACAAATACAACCACAGTGAAATGCCACCCTTATACCCACATAATATCAACGGTGAAATGCCACCCTTATATCTTCAAAATAATAATTAACACAACACAACAGTTTACACGGGAAATTATCACGACAACATAACAAAATCAATTCATATCACAATTTTCCCAATGGCTACAACCAAAATTTCAAAGATACAACCAAGTTAATTAATTTCACAACAAATAGTCGAAGGCTCCACACAATGTGTACAACACCCAAAAACAATAAATAGAGATAGAAATTACTCAACATAAAGCAAAGTCTTTATTAACTCTAAATTTTCAATAATTATATAAACCAACAAATTCACGGAATTTTATAAATAATCAAATAACAATCACATCAACTTGTCATATAACAATAGAGTCAACAACAATGATTTAGGCACGATAAATAGATGATTAAATATATGCCAACAATTATCCAATTCACTACACAATATGCTCAAGACTTTAACTCAATAAAATTTGCACATATAAACCAAGTACGTACTCGTCACCTCGCGTACATGGTTTTCAATTATACAAATTGCACATAAGACTCAATGCCTAAGGGGAAATTCCCCCACTCGAGGTTAAGCAAGACACTTACCTTTTTGAAGTTAGGTCGATATTCCAAAATAGCTTTCTCACGTGAATTGACCTCCGAACGGCTCCAATCTTTCTTGAGCCTTCCTTACATTACTACGAGGTTTTGGAAATCCTAGAAACTTAAATCTATTTATAAACATAACAAAAGTGAACAATAATTAGGAAGATTTTCATGGTTTCAGCTCATTTGAGCATTTTATCAAACAATAGGTGTGCAAATTTGGTTACAAGGTTCTTCTACAAGATTTCCTTTATTCCACAAACCAATCTTTACTTATTTGATCTCAAAAATCTTCCCATAAACCTTATTGGTACAAGCATATATACATAATACTCTTACACCCAAGAATCATACTCCCAATCACCAATCTTTTACCCCAAACTCGAAATTGAAGACTAGGGGTTGAATCTTACCTCTTTGATGAAGATCTTGTGATTAGATTCCTTGATTCTTGAAGATTGGATGAGTAGAATGTTAGGTTCCCTCCTTCTCTCTCTAAAATGCTCTTACCTCTCTCTAAAACCCTCAGAAAAATACCCCAAAATAAGCCCCAAAACCTATTTATCAAAATGAGGCCGGGTTATGAAAATAGAAAAATTAACCCTCCGAAAGTAGGTCTGCGGTCGCATAATGGACCGTAGAATGGGTATGCGGGCCGCAAAATTGATCGCAATATCAGTGCCCAGAACTGAGCTCTTTTGGTCCATTCTGCGACCAGTTTGCGGTCGCAGAAGCAGTTTTGCGATCGCATAATTGGTCGCAGAATTGCATTTTTCCAGCCTTTGGTAATTTGGTTATAACTTCTTGTAGGAGTATCCAAATGAAAAACGGTTTGAAGCGTTGGAAACTAGACACATAGAACTTTCGTTTGATAGGTAACAAACTATATAACTCTCCATATCAAGAGAGGTATTCTCATTTGAAGTTAGGTCTTGTGCGAACTCACTTGAAACTTTTGTCTATTATGAAATTTCCAAATTCAACATTCGATGCCGAAACCTATCGAATCAAGTCCGATTGACCTCAAATTTTGCACACTAGTCAGAAGTGACATAACAGACCTATTCAAATTTCTAGAATCGGATTCCGACCTCGTTATCAAAAATTCAACCTTCGATCGAACTTTCCGAAAATCGTTTATTTTCCAACTTTCGCCAAAATGTATCGAATTATCCTACAGACTTCCAAATCTAAATCTGAACACGAGCCTAAGTCTGAAATCACTATACGAATCTATGGACATCATCAAAATTCTATTCCGAAGTCGTTTGCTCAAAAGTCAACTCTTTGGTCAACTCTTTCCATTTAAGCTTCAAAATGAGAATTTCTCTTTCAATTAAATTCTAAATCTTCCGAAAATCAAACTCGACCACACCCGCGGGTCATAATACATATTATGAAGTTGCCCGGGATCTTAAGTCGTTGAACCGGGCATTAATTCTTAAAACGACAAGTCAGGTCGTTACATTCTCCACTTCTTAAACATACGTTCGTCCTCGAACGTGCCAAGAATCTTTCTGAGGACTTTAAATTACTGAGTGTATTCTTACACACATACTTGTGGGTGTTTCTACGTTTCCGAAATTTAACACGGGTCCGACGACACCATCTCAATTGAGATTACTTCTTTTCTCCATTCTTATAAGCTTTAAAGCAAATTCCCTAACTCTCCTATCATTTCCAAAAGCCTTGATTTTCACTTCGACACATGGTATTACTGTCAACTGGCTATAGTAACTCGTGCCTATGCACACATCAACTTTCTTGATTGTCACGACCCCAAATTCCCTCCGTAGGATGTTGTGATGTCACCTAGTCTCTAAGACTAGGTAAGCCTATCAATGCAAAATAATAATAAATAACTAAAATAAATAAACTACAATTCAAACAATTTCAACTCCCAAAACCCGGTAGAAATAAGTCACAAGCTTCTAAGAATTTATTCTCAACGTCTCTATACATCAAGGTCTAAAGTAAAATAAGGAAGCAACATAAAAATGATAGAAGGGGACTCCAGAGTCTGCGGACACTGGCTTACCTCGAAGTATCCGTGCGCAGGTAACTTACTGACGTCTAGGCTGGTAAGATGTACCTGGATCTGCACAAAAAGATGTACATAAGTATAGTATGCGTACACCACAGCGGTACCCAGTAAGTGCCAAGCCTAACCTCGATAGAGTAGTGACGAGGTCAGGTCAGGCCCTACTGGAAAATAATAATTGGCATGGTAAAATGTTTAACAATATAATAAAATAAAATGACAATGGAAATGAGTCAAGTAGCATGTTACCGTTTAATTTCACAAAATAATGGCAAATAACATCTCGTGGAAACAAAACAAAATTTTCTTTCAGCTTCAAGAAAAGTCACAACAAATAATCAAAGGCGACTGCGGCCATCAATCATTATCAACAAGGGCACTCCCGAGGTACCGCTTCATAGTCCCAAATCATAAATAAACTCACAATATCTCATTTTCTTATCTCACCACGGGAGCCTTCACAATTTATTTAAAGAAAATATTTTTCCCGAAATAACATCCCGCGTTTTAGCCATCCTTATCATACCGCATGACTTCTAGTAGTTTCCCCTACTAGCCACGCGTATCAAGCCACCCTTATCTCACCGCATGCATTTCAATACCCAGACCTTATACCACCGCATGCGTATCAATATCACAATATATCACATTTGCACCTCAAGTGCTCAAATAATTTAACTTGCCAAAATAATTCAACAACAATATTTTTCCACAATAAAGAGCTCACGGCTCATGCCAAAATAAATTATCAATAATATTTTTCCATAATAAAGAGCTCACGGCTCCATCATAATGAGTACGAAAATCTTACAAAAATATTCAGGAATAAATAATTTAGGAAAATAATATTTAAAAATCTTTAATACGTTGCTTCAATATCAAATTTAAAAATGTCAAATACTTCATATTAATAATATTTAATTTAAGAAAATCAACCTTCAAATAATACACAAAATAAAAGAAATCAAGTTTCAACTAACAGGTAAAAAAATTAGCAGGAGAAGGTCAAACAAATTTAAAATATAAATATTTAATCAATGATGAAGAATATAACAAGATAGAATATATTAATAAATGCGCAATAATGATCTACACAATTTAAAAATATAATCCTTCACATTTAGCCTGTGTACACACTCGTCACCTCGTGCACACGACTTTTAACACATTTCAATAATCACATCAATACCAATCCTAGGGAAAATTTTCCCCACACAAGGTTAGACAAGTCACTTAAGTCGACTTGCTCCAATTTAACCAAGTATTATGCTTTTTCCTCGATTTTTCGACTCCGATCGACTCGTATCTAGTCATATTTAATTCGATACAGTCAACAAAATTTTTAGGAATCAATATCATAAGAAAATATTACACTTTTCAATAAAATCCGAAATTAGCTCAAATATTGCCCGTGGGACCCACGTATCGGAATATGGCAAAACTTACAAAATCCGATAACCCATTCAATTACGAGTCCAACCATACAAGTTTCACTCAAATCCGAGTCCGGATCGACACCGAAATCTCAAAAATTCGTTTCTATGAGATTTCTAAAATTTTCCCAAATTTCTATCTCAAAACACTAATTAAATGGTGAAAACAATGATGTATTCGTGTATATTGACCAAATCCGAGTTAGAATCACTTACCCAAATGTTTTTTCTTGAAAATATATCAAAATCGCCTCTCCTCAAGCTCCAATTCGTCAAAAAGGCAAATGGGACGAAGTCCCCTGTTTTTATAACTTATAGATTTGTCAGGGAGCTTGATTTGTCAGAGAGCTCGATTTGTCAGGAAGCTCGATTTGTCAGAGAGCTCGATTTGTCAGGGAGTCCGATTTATCAGGGAGCTCAATTTGTCAGGGGGCTCGATTTGTCAGGGGGCTCGATTTGTCAGGGAGCTCGATTTGTCAGGGAGCTCGATTTTGTCAGGGAGCTCGATTTCTCAGGAAGCTCGATTTGTCCGGGGGCTCGATTTGTCAGGGAGCTCGATTTTGTCAGGGAGTTCGATTTGTCAGGGAGCTCGATTTTGTCAGGGAGCTCGATTTGTCAGGGAGCTCGATTTTGTCAGGGAGTCCGATTTTGACAGGGAGTCCGATTTTGTCAGAGAGTCCGATTTTGACAGAGAGTCCGATTTTGACAGAGAGTCCGATTTTGACAGGCAGCCCGATTTTGACAGGAAGCTCGATTTTGACATGCAACCCGATTTTGACAGCATTTCCAGCAGAAAAATTGCAGCAGCTTTTGCAGCAGCTAAGTCCCACTTTTGATCCGTTAACCATCCGAAACTCACCCGAGGCCCTCGGGACCTCAACCCAATACACCAACAAGTCCTAAAATATCATACGAACTTATTTGAAACCTCAAATCACATCAAACAACGCTTAAATCACGAATCATGCTCCAATTCAAGCTTAATGAAACTTAGAATTTCCAACTTCTACATTCGATGTCGAAACCTATCAAATCAAGTCCGATTGACCTCAAATTTTGCACCCAAGTCATAAATGACATAACGAAGCTGTGAAAATTTTCAGAACTGGATTCCGACCCCGATATCAAAAAGTCAACTCCCCGGTCAAACTTTCAAACTTTAAATTCCTATTTTAGCCATTTCAAGCCTAATTTCACTACGGACTTTCAAATAAAATTTTGATCACGCTCCTAAGTCCAAAATCACCATACAGAGCTGTTGGAATCATCAAAACTCTATTCTGGGGTCGTTTGAACATAATTCGACATCCGGTCACTATTTGAACTTAAAGTTTTAATTTTGTTTTTATCAAAATTCCGTATCTCGGACTAGGGAATTCGAAATTTAATTTTGGGCATATACCCAAGTCCCAAATCACGATACGAACCTACCAGAACTCTCAAAACACTGATCCGAGTCCGTTTGCTCAAAATGTTGATCAAAGTCAACTCAGTTGAGTTTTAAAGCTCAAATTCACATTTTAATCCATTTTCCAGATAAAAACTTCCCGAAAAATTTTACGGATTGCGCATGCAAATCTAGGAATGATAAATAATGCCTTTTGAGGTCTTAGAACACAAAATTAATTATTAAATTTAAAGATGACATTTTGGGTCATCACATTCTCCACCTCTAAAATAAACGTTCGTCCTCGAACGAAGTTAGAAAAAGTATCTAAGCTGGTGAATAAGTGTGGATAACAGCTGCGCATATCATGCTCGGTCTCCCAAGTCGCCTCCTCGACCGGATGACCCCTCCACTGAACCTTCGTGGAAGCAATGTTCTTTGACCTCAACTTTCGAACCTGCCTATCTAAAATAGCCACTGGTTCCTCAACATAAGATAGATCTTTCTCCAACTGAACCGATCTAAAGTATAACACATGAGACGGATCGCCGTGATATTTTCGAAGCATGGAAACATGGAATACCAGATGAACCGCAGAGAGACTAGGTGGTAGTGCAAGTTTTTAAGCCACCTCTCCAACTCTCTCAAGAATCTCAAAAGGCCCAATATACCTAGGGCTCAACTTTCCCTTCTTCACGAACCTTATCACACCATTCTTAGGCGAAACCCGGAGCAATACCCGCTCACCAACCATGAATGCAACATCACGAACCTTCCGATCCGTATAACTTTTCTGTCTAGATTGGGCTGTACGAAGTCGATCCTGAATCAACATAACTTTTTCCAAGGCATCCTGAACTAAGTCTGTACCCAATAGTCTAGCCTCGCCCAGTTTGAACCAACCCACTGGAGTCCGGCACCGCCTACCATACAAGGCCTCATACGGAGCCATCTGAGTGTTTCATTGGTAACTGTTGTTGTAAGCAAACTCCGCAAGTGATAAGAACTGATCCTAAGGACCCCCAAAATCTATCACACACGCACGAAGCATATCCTCCAGTATCTGAATAGTGCGTTCAGATTGCCCGTACGTCTGAGGGTGAAATATTGTACTCAACTCTACCCGAGTACCCAACTCACGCTGTATTGTCCTCTAGAACCGTTATGTAAACTGCGTACCCCGGTCAGAGATGATAGATACCGGTATACCGTAAAGTCTGACAATCTCGCGAATATAGATTCGAACCAACTGCTCGGAAGAGTAGGTAGTCATCACAGGAATGAAATGAGCTGACTTGGTCAATCTATCCACAATCACCCAAACTGCATCGAACTTCCTCTGAGTCTGTGGGAGCTCAACAACAAAATCCATAGTGATCCGCTCCCATATCCATTCTGGAATTTCAAACTTCTGAAGCAATCCACCGGTCGTTGATGCTCATACTTCACCTATTAACAATTTAGACAACGAGCTACATACTCCACTATGTCTTTCTTCATCCGCCTCCACCAATAGTGCTATCTCAAATACTGATACATCTTTGCAGCACCCAGATGAATGGAGTACCGCGAACTGTGAGCCTGTTGGAGAATCAATTCATACAAACCATCTACATTAGGCACACATAGCCTGCCCTGCCTCCGTAACACACTGTCATCTCCAATTTCGACTTCCTTGGCATCACCGTGTTGAACTATGTCCTTAAGGACAAGTAGATGAGGGTCATCATACTGACACTCTCTAATACAATCATAAAGAGAAGAGTGAGAAACCATACAAGCCAAAACTCGGCTCAGCTCAGAAACATCCAGTCTAACAAACTGGTTGGCCAAGGCCTGAACATCTAAGGCTAAAGGCCTCTCTGCTACTGGTAAATATGCTAATTTGCCCAAACTCTCTGCCTTAAGACTCAAGGCATCAGCCACTACATTGGCCTTCCCAGGATGATAGAGAATGGTGATATCATTATCCTTAAGCAACTCCAACCGCCTCCGATGCCGCAAATTAAGATCATTCTATTTAAACAGATGTTGTAGACTTCGGTGATCGGTGTAGACCTCACAATAGACACCGTACAAATAATGCCGCCAAATCTTCAAGGCATGAACAATAGCTTCTAACTCAAGGTCGTGTACAGGATAATTCTTCTCATGCACCTTTAACTGTCTGGACGCGTAGGCAATCACCCTACCGTCTTGCATCAACACTGCGCCGAGACCAATACGCGATGCATCACAATACACAGTATAAGCCCCTGAACCTGTAGGTAATACCAATACTGGGGCTGTAGTCAAAGCTGTCTTGAGCTTTTGGAAGCTTTCCTCACATTCCTCGGTCCATCTGAACGGAGCACCCTTCTGGGTCACTTTGGTCTTAATAGTTGTTCATAATCAATTATAGAATCGTCAATTAACTTCATGTTAACAAAAATCTCGCTTCAAACCTTCACAATACTGATAACGAGACACGAGGCATGAAAACCTCATAATTATTTACCCGAATTAATGAGTCACATTTAACGTCACATGGGCGGGAACCTATCTCGTAGGTTAAAACTCAATAATTACAACATAAATTTGGCAAGTATGCACAGAGAATTTCATAAAAGAATTTTCAAATAAGCCTAACAGGCATGACTCCCTATTAGTACTATAGTACAAATTGGATCTCACAAGGGAGAACTTAAACACCAGATTTTTCCTCACAAGGATCTCGTCCTTATATAACTTCCACCGCAGCTCGTAGCCCGGTTTAAACATATCAGTTTATTTTAAAATGCGAGGATCTCGTCCTCACTTCTGAATCACAAGTAATATGCACATCGTGCCAATCGAATCTTTCCATTTTCTCCTTCTAAATAATTTCCGTTAAACAAAATCACACCACATAATGAACCACACACCGGTAGGGCATATAATTCACAATTTGCAATTAATTATTCAGAATTTACATCAAAACTTACCGAAATGAGTAACATAAAGCCACCTTTAGCCTCACAGCTCTTATTAGTGACCAACATGGAATGATAGGCGTAGTTATCTCCATAGAATCTCCCAACAGGAGTAAACACATAAGTAGATTATAGAATTACGAAGCTCACTCATAAGTGGAGCACCATAGGAGGACTCGTTTCGATACTGAGAACCGAATCAAGTTAAGGAAATTATTTTCTTTATATTAAATCGAGGTCGTACCTGTAACGACACCAACTGATGTAGCGACCTCCGCCATACCATAAAAATATATCATGGGTCTCCACCTCTAGGACGCCTTCTACCCGCCTGTCCTCCACTCCTAACTAGTCGTGTGGGTGGTGTAGAAACTGCAATGGGGTACGTAGCCTGAGTGCTTTGATGAAATATGTCTCTCCCAAGTTTGGGACAATTTTCTCATGATGTACCTGGTATCACCGTATTCATAACAACTCCTTTGCGACTTTGGCTGCTCATATTGAGTCTGTGCCACATAACTGGAATAACCATTGTAGGAAACTCATATCGCTGGTGCATTAAAAGAATTTACTGGAGCACCCCGAGTAATCCGATGTGTGGACTGGGCTGGCCGATTGCCCGAGCCACACCATAATGATTTATACTTGCAGAGTAGAATCCACTGAATCTCCCAGAACCTCGAGATGTCTTGGTCTCCTTAGTTTTTTTTCCTCACGCAGAACACGTTCTAATATCGTGGCAATTTGTACAACTAGCAGAAATAAAGTATCAGCTTGTTGCTCCCGAGTCTTACAAAATTTTACGATCATAATTGAGTCCTTTAATGAGTCTGTGAACTCGCCCTCTAGCTGTAGGAAGAAAAGTAGGAGTATGACGGGCTAACTTATTGAACTTAATGGCATATTCTGACACCGTCAATGGTGACCTGACGCAACCGTTCATACCATATGCGCCACACAATACGGAGAGTCCGGGAAACAAACTCTTTCAAAATCGTTTATGAGAACTGAGCCAAGTGGGCGGTGTTGCATTGGCTGGTCTGCCCTCTTCATAGGCTTGCCACGAACACCGGTGGAGAATTATCTCTCCCAAGGCAAATTTCTTCTTTTGTTATGTTGACTCAACACTTTTGAGCTGACCCATTTCTTAACATACTCTTTGATTCTTCTTTGGGTTAACCCTTACCCCTATTTATACACAACGATCACAAAAGTAGAGCTCCATACAGACAAATCTTGGCACGAACTACATAGTCCAAAATCTCGTCAACAACTGTACTTCCTCTGAAGCACCCCAAAATCCGCAACATACCTTCTGTAAATTTAGAGTTGTTTCTATAACTCCTTTGGTACTGAAGTATATGATTATTAAGGAGGCGGACATACCGCAAGTCCTGACCTTATCCTCTACAAAATCTCAGGCCTTAAATATGTGTAAATTTTAGGGAACCTTTCAGTACCACATATATACATTTCAGGCCAAAACTGACACATAACCCTGCAATCCACCCATTGATAGTGGACTCCCCCCACTCAGCGCGAAGTAATAGGTCACGACGTTCGATGATCCATAATAATAACCTTCACAGCTCGTATAAATCAACCAGACGCCAACGTCCATTGCACCCCCCACTTGATTCACTAGGTGATCTCTCAATACGCCCGCATCTTCAGTTAGAACCACACGTTGAGGCAATGTTTGAGCATCTCTGGCTCCCTCCTAATCCATCTGCGGCATCACGAACCGCCGACGCACAACTGATACTGAGTGCGCAATGTCATACACGAGTGGATACAAAGGAATATAAAATATATGTTTCAAGCTAAATCAATGCTGCATGATAAGGAATCAAAGAAGTGAATATTTCCTAACAGTTCCATAGCCTCTCGAAGATAAGTACAGACGTCTCCGTACCGATCCGCAAGACCCTACTAAACCTGCTTGTGACTCATAATACCTATGAACCTAGAGCTTTGATACCAACTTGTCACGACCCCAAATTCCCTCCGTAGGATGTCATGATGGAACCTAGTCTCTAAGACTAGGTAAGCCTATCAATGCAGAATAATAATAAATAACTGAAATAAATAAACTACAATTCAAACAATTTCAACTCCCAAAACCTGGTAGAAATAAGTCACAAGCTTCTAAGAATTTATTCTCAATGTCTCTATACATCAAGGTCTAAAGTAAAATAAGGAAGCAACATAAAAATGATAGAAGGGGACTCCGGAGTCTGCGGACGCTGGCAGATATACCTCGAAGTCTCCGTGCGCAGGTAACTCACTAACGTCTAGGCTGGTAAGATGTATCTGGATCTGCACAAAAAGATATACAGAAGTGTAGTATGAGTACACCACAGCGGTACCCAGTAAGTGCCAAGCATAACCTCGGTAGAGTAGTGATGAGGTCAGGTCAGGCCCTACTGGAAATAATAATTGGCATGGTAAAATGTTTAACAATATAATAAAATAAAATGACAATGGAAATGATTCAAGTAGCATGTTACCGTTTAATTACAAAAAATAATGGCAAATAACATCTCGTGGAAACAAAACAAAATTTTCTTTCAACTTCAAGAAAAGTCACAACAAATAATCAAAGGCGAGTGCGACCATCAATCAATATCAACAAGGGCACTCCCGAGGTACCACCTCGTAGTCCCAAATCATAAATAAACTCACAATATCTCATTTTCTTATTTCACCGCGGGAGCCTTCATAATTTATTTTAAAGAAAATATTTTTTCCGAAATAGCATCCCGCGTTTTAGCTATCATTATTACACCGCATGACTTCTAGTAGTTTCCCCTACTAACCACGCATATCAAGCCACCCTTATCTCACCGCATGCGTTTCAATACCCAGACCTTATACCACCGCATGTGTATCAATATCACAATATATCACATTTGCACCTCAAGTGCTCAAATAATTTAACTTGCCAAAATAATTCAACAATAATATTTTTCCACAATAAAGAGCTCACGGCTCATGCCAAAATAAATCATCAATAATATTTTTCTACAATAAAGAGCTCACTGCTCCATCACAATGAGTACAAAAATCTTACAAAAATATTCAGGAATAAATAATTCAGGAAAATAATATTTAAAAATCTTTAATACGTTACTTCAATATCAAATTTAAAAATGTCAAATACTTCATATTAATAATATTTAATTTAAAAACAATCCACCTTCAAATAATGCACAAAATAAAAGAAACCAAGTTTCAACTAACAGATAAAAGAATTAGCAGGAGAAGGTCAAACAAATTTAAAATATAAACATTTAATCAATGATGAAGAATATAACAAGATAGAATATATTAATAAATGCGCAACAATGATCTACACAATTTAAAAATATAATCCTTCACATTTAGCCCGTGTACACACTCGTCACCTCGTGCACACGACTTTTAACACATTTCAATAATCACATCAATAACAATCCTAGGGGAAATCCCCCCCACACAAGGTTAGACAAGTCACTTACCTCGACTTGCTCGAATTTAATCAAGTATTATGATTTTTCCTAGATTTTTCGACTCCGATCGACTCATATCTAGTCATAATTAGTTCGATACAGTCAACAATATTTTTAGGAATCAATTTCATAAGAAAATATTACACTTTTCAATAAAATCCGAAATTAGCTAAAAAATTATCTGTGGGGCCCATGCCTCGTAATCTGGCGAAACTTACAAAATCCGATAACCCATTCAATTACGAATCAAACCATACCAGTTTCACTCAAATCCGACTCCGGATAGACACCGAAATCTCAAAAATTCGTTTATATGAGATTTCTAAAATTTTCCCAAATTTCTATCTCAAAACACTAATTAAATGGTGAAAACAATGATGTATTCGTGTATATTGACCAAATCCGAGTTAGAATCACTTACCCAAATATTTTTCCTTGAAAATATATCAAAATCGCCTCTCCTCAAGCTCCAATTCATTAAAAGGCAAATTGGATGAAATCCCCTGTTTTTATAACTTACAGATTTGTCAGAGAGCTCGATTTGTCAGGGAGTCCGATTTATCAGGGAGCTCGATTTGTCAGGGGGCTCGATTTGTCAGGGGGCTCGATTTGTCAGGGAGTCCGATTTATCAGGGAGCTCGATTTGTCAGGGGGCTCGATTTTGTCAGGGAGCTCGATTTATCAGGGAGCTTGATTTGTCAGGGAGCTCGATTTTGTCAGGGAGCTCGATTTCTCAGGGAGCTCGATTTGTCAAGGAGCTCGATTTTGTCAGGGAGCTCGATTTTGTCAGGGAGCTCGATTTTGTCAGGGAGCTTGATTTGTCAGGGAGTCCGATTTTGTCAGGGAGTCCGATTTTGACAGGGAGTCCGATTTTGTCAGGGAGTCCGATTTTGACAGGGAGTCCGATTTTGACAGGCAGCCTGATTTTGACAGGCAGCCCGATTTTGACAGGCAGCTCGATTTTGACAGGCAGCTCGATTTTGACAGCATTTCCAGCAGAAAAATTACAGCAGCTTTTGCAGCAGCAAAGTCCCACTTTTGATCCGTTAACCATCCGAAACTCACCCGAGGCCCTCGGGGACCTCAACCCAATACACCAACAAGTCCTAAAACATCATACGAACTTATTTGAAACCTCAAATCACATCAAACAATGCTAAAATCACGAATCATGCTCCAATTCAAGCTTAATGAAACTTAGAATTTCCAACTTCTACATTCTATGTCGAAACCTATCAAATCAAGTCCGATTGACCTCAAATTTTGCACCCACGTCATAAATGACATAACAGAGCCTATATCAAAAAGTCAACTCCCCGGTCAAACTTCCAAACTTTAAATTTCTATTTTAGCTATTTCAAGCCTAATTTCACTACGGACTTCCAAATAAAATTCTGATCACGCTCCTAAGTCCAAAATCACCATACGGAGCTGTTGGAATCATCAAAACTCTATTCCGGGATCGTTTGCACATAATTCGACATCTGGTCACTATTTGAACTTAAACTTTTAATTTTTCTTTTATCAAAATTCCGTATCTCGGACTAGGGAACTCAGAATTTAATTTCGGGCATATGTCCAAGTCCCAAATCATGATACGGACCTACCAGAACTCTCAAAATACTGATCCGAGTCCGTTTGCTCAAAATGTTGACCAAAGTCAACTCAGTTGAGTTTTAAAGCTCAAATTCACATTTTAATCTATTTTTCACATAAAAACTTTCCAAAAGATTTTACGGACTGCGCACGCAAGTCGAGGATTGATAAATAGTACTTTTCGAGGTCTTAGAACACAAAAATAATTTCTAAATTTAAAGATGACATTTTAGGTCATCACATTGATAGTGTTGAAGTACCTCAATTTTTTTTTCGGGTTGCTACATTCTTCCCCGCTTAGAATCATTCGCCCTCAAATACATAACATATTTATCTCTTCCTTTGCAAATCTCAATCCTCCAAATTTTACTAACTCCCAAATTTTTCAGAATTTTTGGCAGAGTCCCCCTGTAATTGGGCCTATCCATCTGCCAGAGTAACACCAAAATAACTCCTAACAACACATCCACAACCCAACAAATTACCACAAGATGTATATCAATAACACTAATCTCAGCATTACAAGCACTGCGTTATCATAATGATATCAGGACATGAAGCACATCATATGTATGCTCATCACCACATCTCTGGTCTTAAAAACTGTTCATAATTAATTCTAGCATTATCAATTAATCTCATATTAACCACCACCTCATTTCGAATTTTTCACAATACTGATAACAGAATGTGAGGCATGAAGACCTCATGATTGCTTACTCGGATTAATGAGTCACATTTAACACCACCTGGACACTCATCTCATAGGTTAAAACTCAATGTTTACAGCACGAAAATGACTGAATATGTACAAAAAAATATACAAGAATTATCAAATAAGCCTAACAGGCATGACTTCCTATTAATTTAAATTTCACAAAGGGAAAATTTTAAACTCATAAATATTTCACCACAAGGACCTCTTCCTTACATAACTTCCATCGCAGCTTGCAGCCCGGTTTAAATATTTCACATCATGTTAAAATGCGAGGATCTCGTCCTCAACTCCGAATCACAAGTATATTGCACATTATGCCAACTGAAATTTTCAGTTTCCTTTCTTTCTTATTTTCAATATATTTCATAAATAATTTTCACAACATATAATGAACCCTCCTACCGGTAGGGCATATAATTCATAAAAATTGGAATTAATTATTCCGAAACACATTAAACCCACTGTAATGAATAATAAAAATTACTTTTGAGCTTATAGCCCTCAATGGTGTACCAAAAATAAAATGACAGACACTGGTTCACATCTTTAAATCTCCCAACAGGGATAAACATATAAGTGGATCACAAATTTACGAAGCTTACCCATAAGTGGAGCATAATAGGAGGACTCACGTCAATATTAAGAACCGAATCAAATTAAGAAAAATTTCCTTTTATAATAAAATCAGGATCGTACCTGTAACAACACCATCTCGTGTTTTGTCCTCAGCCAAATCATAGTGATTAAATCAACAGGTCAGGCCTCCACCTCTTAAGCGCCCACTACCCGCCTGTCCTCCACCTCTAGCTGACTGTGCACGTGGAGTATCAACAAGAATAAAGCTTGTGGCTAGAGTGTTCAGATGAATCCACCCCTCCCAAGTCTGGGACAATCTCTCACGATATGCCTAGTATCACCATACTCATAACAACCCCTCTGAGGTCGCGGCTGCTCGTACTGAGTCTGTCCCGGATAACTGGAATAACCACTGTAAGAATCTCCTGTCGGTGGTGCACTCCAAGTAATCTGATGTGCGGACTGAGCTGACCGACTGCTCGAGCCTCCGCTATAATGGGTTCTAGCTGAAGAGTAAAACCCACTGAATCCTCCAGACCTTCGAGACCTTTTGGCCTCCTTAGACTCTCTTTCCTCGCCTAAAACACCCTCAATATTCCTTCCAATCTCCACTACTTGTTGAAATGGAGCATCCGTTTGCAACTCTCGAGCCATGCATATTTTAATATCATAATCAAGCCCCTCAATGAATCTGTGGACCCATTCTCTGATTGTAGGAACTAAGATAGGTGCATGACGGGTTAACTCACTGAACCTTATAGCATATTCTGATATTGTCATAGTGCCCTGACGCAACCATTCAAACTCTGTGCGCCACACATCTCTGAGAGTCTGGGGAACAAACTCTTTCAAGAACATTTCCGAAAATTGAGCCCAAGTTAGTGGTGTGGCATCGGCTGGTCTACCTTCTTCATAGATTTTCCACCACCGTTACGCTCCGCCTGACAGTTGAAATGTAGTAAAGGAAACTCCGCTAACTTCCACAATACCCATGGTGCGGAGAATACGATGACAATTTTCCAGAAATCCTTGGGCATCCTCTGTAGATGTGCCACTGAAAGTTGGTGGATCATATTTCTTAAACCTTTCAAGTCTCTTTTGTTCTTCTTCTGATGCATCGGGCCTGACCTCAGGCCGAACCGGAATAGCAGGATGTACCGATACTACACCCGAAACATGTCCAACGTGAACCTGTTGATCTGGAGTTTTGGTAGGAGTCTGAGCTACTCCCCCAATCTGTGGAATGTTTGGTGCAACAGAGATCAATCCCGTCTGAGTTAATGTACCAAACATACTCAGGAACTGTGCTAAAGCCTCCTGAAGTCCTGGGGTAACAACAGGTGGTTTTGGTACCTGTCCCCCGACTAGAGCTACAAGTGGCTCCTCAACTGTTGTTCTGACAGGTGCTCTAGTCACAGCACGTGCCCTTTCTCGACCTCTACCTCAGCCCCGACCTCTTGCAGCCCTAGCAGTATGTGCGGATGCCTTCTCAGCTAACCCAGTAGCACGTGTCCTCACCATCTGTGAGAGAATGAAGATACAAAGGTTCAAATTCCAAATTTAACAAATTCCGCACGACAGGAATGAAAGAAATAGAAATTTCCTAACAGTTATGTAGCCTCTCAAAGATAAGTACAAACGTCTCTGTACCGATCCGCAAGACTCTACTAGACTCGTTCGTGACTCATAGAACCTAAAAACCTAGAGCTCTGATACCAACTTATCACGACCCAAAAATCCCACCTCATGCGTCGTGATGGCACCTAGTCTCTAAGACAAGGTAAGCCGATTTTAATTACATTTTTTTTGGAGCCATTTTTTTTAATTAAATAAGTGACCAAAACTAACAGCGGAACAAATATAAATGTACAACCTCCCAAGACTGGTAGTACTAAGTCACGAACTCTAACTGAATATATGGAATGATCACGAGGACCGAATATACAATACTGTTTGATTAAAAATTAACAGTATAATGAAATGAAAAGACTCCAAGGGACTGCGACGACTAAGCAGCTCTACCTTGAATCCTTATGATCGCGCTTTAACTCTTCTCAAGCCCAATAACTCCAATACATGGCTCTGCAATAAAATATGCAGAAGTATAGTATGAGTACACCACAGTCGGTACCCAGTAAGTATCAAGACTAACCTCAGTGGAGTAGAGACGAGGTACAGTCAAGACACTAACTAGTCTAATAGCCCGTGCAATATAATATACAAAATAATTGGAAGCAGATAACAATAAGGGAAACATAAAACAACCAGTAATATGCACAACAGACAACAAGAATACCATTAATATCGCTTAAAAAATAATAAATATAATTACACACAATAAATCAAATCCTTCAAATAAATATCTTTCACATATAATTCTTTCAAATAACTCTCTTTCAAATATAATTTTCTCAAATAATTACCTTTCAAATATAATTCTTTCATATAATACCTTCTACATAAAAATCCTTCCAAATAAATATTTTGAATATAATTCTTTCAATTAAAAAGTCACCATGTGACACCTCGTTTCATAATCATAAAAATACGGGTCTCAGCCCATTTTCATATTTTTCGTAAACACGGGTCTCAACCCATTATTAAATCATCATATTTCCCCCGGCACTTCGTGCCCTCATTTCATATCACAACTGCACAGACAATTCACGTGCCAAATATCATCATTATTTACTCACGGTACCTCGTGCCCACATTTCATTTAATAATCCGCCTGGCAATAGCCACAGGCTCTCAATTTCAACATAAATCAGATTATCATCAATTTACCAATAACAAAAAAAATTGCACAAGGTATAAAAATAAACACAAGAATATCACAACATCATATGAAAATCATCAACCCCACAACCCTACATCATCACATATCGTCCCTGACAATAGCCACCCTTATCGCTCCTATTGCCACCCTTATCACTCCTATAGCTACCCTTATCGCTCCGCCCAGACAATATCAATAGCCACCCTTTATCACTCCGCCCAGATAATATCAATAGCCACCCTTATCGCTCCTATTGCCACCCTTATCACTTCTATTGCCACCCTTATCGCTCTGCCCAGACATTATTCCAGCAAATACAACCACAGTAAAATGCCACCCTTATACCCACATAATATCAACGGTGAAATGCCACTCTTATATCTTCAAAATAATAATTAACACAACATAACAATTTACACGGAAAATTATCACGACAACATAACAAAATCAATTCATATCACAATTTGCCCAATGGCTACAACCAAAATTCCAAAGATACAACCAAGTTAATTAATTTCACAACAAATAGTCGAAGGCTCCACACAATGTGTACAACACCCAAAAACCATAAACAGAGATAGAAATTACTCAACATAAAGCAAAGTCTTTATTAACTCTAAATTTTCAATAATTATATAAACCAGCAAATTCACGACATTTCATAAATAATCAAATAACAATCACATCAACTTGTCATATAACAACAGAGTCAACAACAAGGATTTAGGCACGACAAATAGTTGATTAAATATATGCCAATAATTATCCAATTTACTACACAATATGCTCAAGATTTTAACTCAATAAAATTTGCACATATAAACCAAGTACGTACTCGTCACCTCGCGTACATGGTTTTCAATTACACATATTGCACATAAGACTCAATGCCTAAGGGAAAATTCCCCCACTCGAGGTTAAGCGCAAGACACTTACCTTTTTGAAGTTAGGTCGATATTCCAAAATAGCTTTCTCATGTGAATTGACCTCCGGACGGCTCCAATCTTTCTTGAGCCTTCCTTACATTACTACGAGGTTCCGGAAATCCTAGAAACTTAAATCTATTTATAAACATAACAAAAGTGAACGATAATTAGGAAGATTTTCATGGTTTCAGCTCATTTGAGCATTTTATCAAACACTAGGTGTGCAAATTTGGTTACAAGGTTCTTCTACAAGATTTCCTTCATTCCACAATCCAATATTTACTTATTTGATCTCAACAATCTTCCCACAAACCTTATTGGCACAAGCATATATACATAATACTCTTACACCCAAGAATCATACTCCCAATCACCAATCTTTTACCCCAAACTCGAAATTGAAGACTAGGGTTGAATCTTACCTCTTTGATGAAGATCTTGTGATTAGATTACTTGATTCTTGAAGATTGAATGATTAGAATGTTAGGTTTCCTCCTTCTCTCTCTAAAATGCTCTTACCTTTCTCTAAAACCCTCAGAAAAATACCCCAAATAAGCCCCAAAGCCTATTTATCAAAATGGGGCCGGGTTATGAAAATAGAAAAATTAACCCTCCGAAAGCAGGTCTGCGGTCGCATAATGGACAGCAGAATGGGTATGCGGGCCGCAAAATTGATCGCAAAATCGGTGCCCAGAACTGGGCTCTTCTGGTCCATTCTGCGACCAGTTTGCGGTCGCAGAGGCAGTTTTGCGATCGCATAATTGGTTGTAGAATTGCATTATTGTATTTTTCTAGTATTTGATAATTTGGTCATAACTTCTTGTAGGAATATCCAAATGACGAACGGTTTGAAGCGTTGGAAACTAGACACATAGACCTTTCGTTTAATAGATAACACACCATATAAATCTCCATAGCAAGAGAGGTATGATCATTTGAAGTTAGGTCTTGTACGAACTCACTTGAAACTTTAGTCTATTATGAAATTTCCAACTTCAACATTCGATGCCGAAACCTATCGAATCAAGTCCGATTGACCTCAAATTTTGCACACAAATCATAAGTGACATAACAGACCTATTCAGATTTTCAAAATCGGATTCCGACCTCGTTATCAAAAATTCAACCTTCGATCATACTTTCCGAAAATTATCTATTTTTCAACTTTTGCCAAAATGCGTCGAATTGTCCTACGGACTTTCAAATCCAAATCTGAACACACGCCTAAGTCTGAAATCACCATACGAAACTATTGACATCATCAAAATTCTATTCTGATGTCGTTTGCTCAAAAGTCAACTCTTTGGTTAACTCTTTCTATTTAAGCTTCAAAATGAGAATTTCTCTTTCAATTAAATTCTAAATCTTCCGAAAATCAAACTCGACCACACCCGCGGGTCATAATACATATTATAAAATTATCCGGGACCTTAAGTTGTTTAACGGGATATCAATTCTTAAAATGACAAGTCGGGTCGTTACAGTTTATGACGAACAAATTAAAATGAGAGTTAGACAATATGTGTTTAAATACATTCTTACAAACAGTGGGGTTCCTGCTTAAAAACAAAGAACTTTTCTTTTTTAGATTTAAATAAAATTTCTTTGATGAGATAAATTTTCAAATTTAAATGAAAGTTCCCTGATCAATTTTTTTTCCTAATACTGTTGGCGCTACTTAGAGGCGCGTTGCACGTGTACCCATTATCAATGAGTGTAAACTATTTAAAACCAGATAAGTATCTCTGATGATTATTTGACTCAAATGATAAAAATAAATGAAAAGAATGAAGTTTCTGAAAAAGATAACAATGGTGAATGATGAACTTATGTAGCTAACCTGCTAATTCAACAAAGGAATAAATCATACCCATGTTCTTAGATATCTTATTGTATTATTCACATATTATTGAATTTCACTAAAAAAGAATGAATGCCATATTTTCGATCACATTTCTAGTCGAATGGAAATATCATCAAAATATGTGAAAATGATACACAAGTCTAAATAAAATATCTTACTAAGGCAACAATAAAAGACAAACAAAAAGGTTCAAATTTTTACTAAAAAACACAAATTTAGATCTGACTCCCAGAAATATCTAATGCTATAGATCAGTCAAAAACAAAGTAAAAACAAATAATTTGACAGAGTATCGTATAGAAATACTCTAATTGATCTCCAAAAACATATCTAATAGTAAGAGCCGAAAGAATAAAACAAAGGATGAAATGGGCTTTAGTAAATGGGAAAATATGTGGTAAGGCACAAGAATGATTGACACGACCCAAAATTCTACCACAGGCGTTGTGATGGCACTTAGTTTTTAATACTAGGTAAGCCGATTACAATTACATTTCGAGCCATTTTCTTTTTTTAAACATATAATTTAATACAAGTATTGAAACCAACAACGAAAATAATTATAACAACCTCCCAAGACTGGTAATACTGAGTCACGAACTCTAACTGAATACATGGAATGATCTCAAGGATCGAATATACAATACTGTTCGAATAAGAGTTGATAGTACAATATAACGGAAAGACTCCAAGGGACTACAACGAGCAAGCAGCTCTACCTTGAGTCCTTGCAATCAACACACTAACTCTGCCTGAGTCTGATATCTTTAATACATGGCTCTGCACAAAAATGTGCAAAAATATAGTTTGAGTACACCACAGTCGGTACCCAGTACTTATAGACTAACCTCAGTGGAGTAGTGACGAGGTACAATTAAGACACTTACTAGTCAAATAACATGTGTAATATAGCATACAAAAATAATAAAAAATATATAGCAATGATGACAACAATAATCAACTTGTGACATAAACAATAAGGCAACAAGAACACCATAAATATTGCGCAAATGAATAATAAACACAAGTACAACCAATTAATCAAGTCCTTCAAAATATACATCTTTTATCTATAAGTTTTTCAAATAAAAATCTTTAAAATATAATCCGTACGATTAAATATATCCAGAATATACTTCCTTCAAATAAATATCTTACGAATATAATTCTTTCAAATAAATATATTTCAAGTAAGTATCTTTTGAATATAATTCTTTTAAGTATAAATCACCATGTGACACCTCATTTAACTTTCCTGGTGTGAGAAATATATTCAGCATATCACATCGAATGGCACGGTAATACTTGCGTGCACTTGTCTCATTCTCATCCGATATATATATATATATATATATATATATATATATATATATATATATATATATATAGATCAAGTCAATTGGCACGGCAACACCCTTCGTGCATTTATCTATTTCCCACCGTACATACATATAAGAATACTAACTAGGTGGGAGAATACTAATAACAATAAAAGAAATAAAATGGGAGGCACACATGAAGCAACAACGACTACAAGTCACATAGAAAATATAGGTGCACAATAACAGCTCAAGATAAAGGCATGAATGTATACACAATGAAAAAGATATCACAATATAATGTATGTCTCTTGTCCTCGCCTGCATGAAAACACCCTTCGTCCCATGAACATATGGTAATATAAAAATAATAGCGCGGCATCACCATTCGTGCTTTTACTCTCATCCTCACATAATAATATAAATGAAATGGCACGGCATTATCCTTCGTGCATATTAAGAATGGCACGACATCACCCTTCGTGCTTTATACTTTTCTTCACATGATAATATAACTGAAATGGCACGGCATCACCCTTCGTGCTTTACACTCTCAAATGGCACGACATCACCTTACACTCTCAAATGGCACGGCATCACCCTACACTCTCAAATGGCATGACATCACCCTTCGTGCTTTACACTCTCAAATGGCACGACATCACCCTTTGTGCTTTACACTCTTTCTTACTAAGCACATGTATATCATTAACAAGCAAGGTAGGAAGTATAAATTATATCAAGGAGAGTATTTAAACGATAACACAATACAATAATTCATATCCCAATTTGCCCACCTGCCACAACCAACTCCAAAGATATAACAAAATCAATTAATTTCAAAGCAAATAGCCCAGGGCTCCACACAACTAGGGGTGGCAATTTGAGCCCAAACCCATCCAACCCGTCCAGAGATTAATGCGTTGGGCTACAAATATTTTAGCTCATGGGTCTATTTGGCTGAGCCCAAGTTAACCCATTATTTTTTATAGCCCATTCTGACCCATGAAGTGGCCCAAATACAACCCATGAAGCTCACCCAAAATAAAGGGATCTCAACCCAATTATCTAAAATTTACTTAGTTGCCCCGTCATTAATTTTTGTATCTAAGTTTAAAAATGAGAATCAAGGTATTTAAGTTACCCCATTCTAATTTTTTCGTTTTTCTGCACCACTACCAACCCCCCCCCCCCCATTTTGTTTTACCTTTTTTTTTTTATATTTTTAATTTTCTATTTTCTGTTTTTTCGCTTTTCTGCACCATCCACTTTGTTATTTAAGAAATTATATTTTGATTCTCAAAATACTAATAGTATTTATTTACCTTTTATACATAGGTGTATAAAAGGTAAAACGTTTTGTTTATGCAAGATGAGCATGGTTCTAAAATATGGGTCAAGTTAGGCGGGTTGGGTTATGACCCGTTGTTTAGCCTATCTTGACCCAGCCCATCTTAGCCCAAATACACATTGAGTTGGATTGGACAATGACCCATTTATTGACCTAACCCATCTTGACTCGCCCATTTTCCACCCCTACACACAACGTATATGAAACCTCAAAAACAACAACAGAGATGAAAAAGTAACTCAGCATAGGACAACACCTTCTTTAATCCAAATTTTTGATAAATATATTAACGTCTTTTTTAAAGCTTATTAATTAATTATTTGCAGATGAAAAATTCATAATGAAATTAATTCCAAAAAATATCAAATAACAAACACACGGAATTCACATAAAATCTAAGTGGCAATCGCCCCAAATTATCATATAAAATACAAACTTGACAAACAAGGAACGAGGCATGACAAATGAAGGATTTACTATGTTCTAAAAAATTTCCAATTTAATACGAAAGGTGTCTATGAATTTAAACCGATATAATTTGCACATATAAACCAAGTACATACTCGTCACCTCGCGTACAGGGTTTTCAATCACTTAATTTTCACATACGACTCAATGCCTAAGGGAAATTTTTCCCACTCAAGGTTAGGTAAGATACTTACCTTTTTGAAGTTATGCCGATATTCCAAAATAGCCTTCTCGCTTGAATTGACCTCCGGACAGCTCAAATCTATCAAAATTGATTGTATAACTTCATTAAAATTCATCGGAAATAATTTCGGATAATAAAACGTCAACTTAAAATTTCTCATTAAAAAGTCAACCGAAAGTCAATGTGGGTCCCGCCTCTCAGAACCTGACAAAATATTTATGAAATCCGAACATCCATTCCGATACGATTCCAACCATACTAGTTTCACTCAAATCTGACTTCGAATCGACATTCAAATCACAAAAAATTATTTTATAATTTTTTTATAATTTTCCCCAAAATTCCATCTCAAAATACTAATTAAATGGTGAAAATAATAATATATTCATGTATATTAACCAAATCCGAGTTAGAATCACTTGCCCCGATGATTTTCTTAAAAATTCCACGAACAATCGCCACAAACCGAGCTCCCAAAGTGCGTAAACAAAAAATGAGATGATAACCTCGTTTATATAGTACCACATCTGACTTCCAAAGTTTTGACCGCATATTTTTTTGTGCGCTCCGTACATTTAAGGTCTATGCGGCCGCAATCCAAATTGTGCGGCCGCACTTCAGCAGGCACTGCACTATCATGCTTCAGTAAATTGATCATAACTTTTGGTACAAATGTCCAAATGATAATTGACCTTTTTGGAAACTATGCTCAAAGAGCTACAACTTTCATATTTGGATCATCTCCAAATTCCTTATAGATCAAAAGATATAAGCTTCCGAAGTCAGACCATCGAACCTGCGGATTCTCCTTTCTGCGCCTGCGAGAAGAATTCTGCGGACCGCATAATTTCAACTGCAGTCCGCACATTTTCCACTACGGTCCACACAATTACCACTGCCTCCGCACTTTGGGAGTTTGCGGCCGCACCTCGGCACTCCAAAATGTGCCCTCCGCACTTCAACTCTTCCAGAACATCATTAGAGTGCCGAAATGCCCAAACTCGTTTAAAACTCACCCCGAAACTCACCAGAGCCACTCAGGACCTTAACCAAACATACCAACAAGTCCTAAAATATTATGCGGACCTGCTCGAGGCCTCAAATCACATCAAACAATATCGAAACTACGAATCGCACCACAAATCGAACTCATAAATTACTAAATCATCCAACCTCTAAAACTCGTGTAGAAACATATCAAATTAACCTGGAATGACGTCAAATTTCTCATGAAAGTTCCAAATGATATAACAAAGCTAATCCAACTCTCGTAATCACATTTCGACCCCGATATCATCAAAGTCAACTTTCGGTCAAACTTCCAAACCTTAAATTTCCAACTTTCGTCATTTCAAGCCAAAAACAACTACGTACTTCCAAATAAATATCCGGACACACTCCTAAGTACAAATTACCATACGAAGCTATTGGGACTATCAAAATTCTATTTCGGAGTCTTTTGCTCAAAAGTCAACTCTTCGGTCAACTCTTTTCTTTTAAACTTTTTAAATAAGAATTGTTCTTCTAATTTGATCCCGAATCGTCCGAAAACCAAACTCGACCACGCACACAAGTCATAATACGCATTAAAAAGCTGCTCGAGATCTTAAGTCGCTGAACGAGGCATAAATTCTTAAAACAACAAGTTAGGTCGTTACAATGATAAAAGCCTTGTTCATGTCCTGTCAAACAAAGTATATGTGAGAAAATCATTGGTAATGCCATCAGAACCTTACCCGATAAGCAAATTCTGAACCTTACCCATAAAGAAAGAAACTTTTCAGAAATCAAGAATTTGGCAGAATTCCAAATGGTTAATCAAATTCAATTGTATATATCAATTTACAAAATATTCAACTTAAATAAATCTATAAATACCTCTCACAGAAGACCAGCCCCATTATAAAAATCTTTCCTTACCAAACACAAAAGTCTATTTACTACAAGCACACTTGGTGATTTTCAGTTTTCCTCAATTTAAAATATCTTCATTTGATGAGCATTCTCAAGGAAAAATGAGGCCTTGATGAAGCAATATACTTCTATTCCAACTGATGCTGATGCCTAGTAAGACCGTCTTTTTTTATCATGAAACTTTGGAGGACTTCAACCTGGAGGAGTAGTGCAACATCCTCAATTTATAGAGACTCACAGTATGAATGTTATTTATTTCTATAATGCATTTATATTTTTCTACATTGTAACTGTGGAAGACAAAGAATCAAACAATCAAGACTGAATAATGAAAATAATTAAACTTACAAAACAGATGTAATTAAAATGATCATCTGTGGAAGATGAGAAACAAACAACTAAGACTAATTAAGATAATTAAACTTACAAATTCAGCCTACAAAACTGATGGAATAGAAGTAATAATAATAATCTCTCTCTTTTTTTGGCTCAAGGATAAAATCGTCACTTAATGTTTAAAGGACATTTTAGTAAAATAACTTCACCTAAAAGTCTTCAGGCTTATAATATAGTATTAGTCTCAGGACACGCGCGTTGCGCGTGTGCCCCATATGAATTATTGATTAAAAACATCTAAATAATCATATAAATATTATTAGAAATTTTGATTTATAAAATTTTAAAAAGTAAAAATAAAGTGTGAGTTTGTAAAAATAATTAGTGAGTTCGTATTTAACTAACTCTATAAAGGAAGAATATTTGAAGAGAAAATTTTATAAAATTTAAGAAAGAATATAATTAGCTCGTATTAAGAAGGACGAGAATATTGTTTTAATCTGATACCTCAAAGTTTTTTGATACCAAAAGATTGTAAACACCTTTAATTAGCAGAAGATTATATATACTTATGATTAAAATAAGTAAGATAAAATTTTCAAGACATATTTTATATGGAAGATATTTAGTTTTAAAAGATAAAACGTCATTCAACTTGTAATAGACATTTGATGATTCAAACCTTTTACATTGATCAGGCTTCTCATATGTATAATAGTAATAACAAATAGATAATAAATAAATAATAGATAGTATTGTTTTGAAATACTCGGTAGAGGCAACACAAAGGAAAATTTGAAAAACAAATTGCTAAAAGAGAAATAGGGGAAAGAAAGTGCTGCAGATGATAAAGATTAAAGCGGAATTTGCAACAGAATGTTTGACAAATCATGCATATGCATAGCTCACCAAACCCCCTTTGTATAATGTGATAAACTTGCAATATTCAATTATCATTTTTGACGAACAAATTAACATGATAGTTAGATAATATGTGTTTAAATACATTCTTACAAACAGTGGAGCTCCTCCTTTAAAACAAAGAACTTTTCTTTTCTAGATTCAAATGAAAGTTCTTGGATGAGATAAATTTCCAAATTTAAATGAAAGTTCCCTGGTCAATTTTTTTTTCCAATACTGTTGACGCTACTTAGAGGCACATTGCACGTGTACCCATTATCAGTGGGTGTTAACTATTTAAAACCAGATAAGTATCTTTGATGATTATTTGACTCAAATGATAAAAATAAATAGAAAAAATGAAGTTTCTGAAAAAGATAAAAATAGTGAATGATGAAGTTATGTAGCTAACTTGCTAATTCAACAAAGGAATAAATCATACCCATGTTCTTAGATATCTTATTGTATTATTCGCATATTATTGAATTTCACTAAACAAAGATGAATGCCACATTTTCGATCATATTTCTAGTTGTAATGACCCTACCGATTGTTTTGAGCATTTCAGCCCCGTATCCCCATTTACTACTCATTTTATGCTTTACAGTTATTATATGACTTGCCGAAAAAATTGGTTCAGGTCCAGTGAGGTTTCAGAATGAATTGAGACACTTAGTCTCAAGGATGAAAGGTTAAGTTGAAATAATTGACCGGATAATAAAATATGTGTAAACGACCCCGCAATAGAATTTTAATGGTTTCAATAGCTCCGTATGATGATTTCGGACTTAGCAGTGTATCCGGATATTTATTTTGAGATCCGTAGCTAAAATAGGCTTGAAATGGCTAAAATGAGAAATTTAAGTTTGGAAGTTTGACCGGGGAGTTGACTTTTTGATATCGGGGTCAGAATCTAGTTCTGAAAATTTTTATAGGTCCGTTATATTGTTTATGACTTGTGTACAAAATTTGAGGTCAATCGGACTTGATTGGATACGTTTCGACCCAAAATATAGAAGTTGGAAGATTTGAAAACTCATAATTCGATTCGATGCGCGATTCATAATTTCGATGTTGTTTGACATGGTTTGAGGTCTCGACTAAGTTTGTATTGCATTTTTGGACTTTTGGGTTGAATAGTGCATTGGGGAGTTGAATTATTTCGACTTCGCAAAGCCAGGTCTGTAGCGCGCTAGACCGTACTATATACCTCGCGAAGTCAGGTCTGTAGCGTGCTAGACCGTGCTATATACCTCGCGAAGCCAGGTATGTAGCGCGCTAGACCGTGTTATATCCCTCGCGAAGCCTGGTTTGTAGCTCACTACAGAGCTCGTGAAGCCTGGTCTATAGCTCGCTACAGAGCGTGCCTAGCCTGGTCTGTAGCCCGGTCCGGAATTTGGAGGGTCCATTCTTCTATATTTACAACCCGACCCTATCTCGTTAAATAGATGTAAGGGGCCATTTTTGAAGGGAATATTTGATATTTTAGAGAGAAGTGAGTGTGTTATAGAAAGAGGAAGAAGCTCAAGTACTTTTGTCACGACCCAAAATTCATTAAAGGTCGTGATGGCGTCGGACACCGCTGTCAGGCACCAACAATACATACTTAGCTTAATTACCCATTTTAATGGATTTAAAATCAAAATTTCTTTAATGAAATAATAAAAATAAAACTCATAGAGTAAATGATAAATATTTTTAGCAACTAAATTTCTAAACAACTCACAACCATTCCCAAAACTCGATGTCACAAGTACATGAGCATTTACTAGGGAATTAAAATTTAAAATACAACATCTGTCCAGAATATAAATTAGACAGGAAAATATAATATCTCTGAAGGAGATTCTGTTGGCTGCGGATTGTAATATAGAATGCAGCTCACCTAAGTCCCCACATTTGTAATCACACCTCTGCGCTCACAAGGTCGCTAGACATATATGTACCTGCACAATAAAATGTGCAGCAAGTGCAGCATGAGTACGAAAATAACGTGTACCCAGTAAGTATCAAGCCTAATCTCGAAGAGGTAGAGACGAGATGGCCGACTCTGACACTCATTAAGAGTCAATAATAATAAATGAAATAAAAATAGCAATATCTAGATCAACATGATTTATAGAATTTAAAATAATTTTCATTAACCAACAGAAATAATTAAATTCATTCAATTCCAATAAATTTCCAATTTATCAATTAGCCTTATTTATAGAAATAATAATAATTTCCTTAATAAACAGAGATAAATAAATTCTTTAAATTCCAATAATTTTCAAATTTCAATTAGCTTCACAAGATGAAATAAACTATCAAAATATTGTGTAATTATTATTATTAAGCACAATTTCTACCGAGGTCGTACGACCCGATCCAGAGTTTCGTGTACACTGCCGAGGGACGTGCGGCACGATCCATAGATGCATCTATCCTGCCGAGGCGTTCGACCCGCTCCACAAGAAAGGAGGGCATTTTCTTATGTACCTCCGAAATGAGAGTATATTTATTATAAGATAAATTCAGGAGGAAGAACAATTTCTCTTAACAATTAATTAATTTAAACAGAAATTCAAGCATATCAGATTTCCATCCTTTAATATTTTTATCTAACAATTCACAACATATATATAAATATATCAAATAATTTAATTAAGTAAAGACTACCATTTAAATAAGTAATTCATGCTTTTGAGTCCTAAACTACCCGGACTTTAGCATTAATAGTAGCTACGCACGGACTCTCGTCACCTCGTGCGTACGTAGCCCCCATAATTAGCAACAATTATTTAATTTAATCACCTATGGGGTAATTTCCCCCTCACAAGATTAGACAAGAGACTTACCTCGTCTTGCTCCAATTTAATCCATTAGTAGGCCTTTTCCTCGATTATCCAACATCAATTGGCTCGAATCTAACCAAAATAATTCGATACAATCACTAAATTTATAGGAATCAATTCTATAAGGAAATACTACATTTTCAATAAAAATTCCAAAATTAATTAAAAATTCGTCAGTGGGGGCCATATCTCGGAATCCGGCGAAAGTTACGAAATTCGACAACCCATTCAATTACGAGTCTAACCATACCAGTTTCACTCAAATCCGACTCCGAATCGATACTGAAATCTCAAAAATTCGTTTCTATGAGATTTCTAAAATTTTTCCAAATTTAAATCTCAAAACACTAATTTATGGTGAAAATAATTATATAGTTGTATATGTAGACCAAATCCAAGTTAGAATAACTTTCCCCAATGTTTTTCCTTTGAAAATCTGTCAAAAGTCGCCTCTACTCAAGCTCAAGTTCGTCAAAAATGACAAATGGGACGAATGTCCTCTTTTATAAACTGCCCAGGCAGCCTTCGGAATTGGGCCTCGATCGTGGCCCTCGAGCCTGGGACTCGGTCATGGCCTCGAGCTTGGGACTCGGTCATGGCCTCGATCATTGCATCGAGCCTGGGACTTCGATCGTGACCCTCGATCTTGGGTCTTGATCCTGGCCCTCGAGCCTTGCCTTCGATCATGGCCCTCAAACTGGACCTTCGATCGTGGCTTCGATACTGAGCCGTCGACCCTGGGCTCGATATCTGGGCTCGATCTTGGGCTCGATCACAGCCCAGAATATCCAGCAGAAGGAAAAATTATAGCAGCTTTTTAAGTCCAACTTTTGATCTGTTAACCATCCAAAAGTTACCTGAGGCCCTCGGGACCTCAACCAAATATGCCAACAAGTCCTAAAATATCATACGAACTTATTTGAAACCTCAAATTACCTAAAACGATGCTAAAACCACGAATTATGCTCCAATTCAAGCTTAATGAAACTTAGAATTTTCAACTTCTACCTTCGATGCGAAACCTATCAAATCAACTCCGATTGACCTCAAATTTTGAACACAAGTCATAAATGACATAATGGAGCTATAAAAATTTTCAGAACTGGATTCCGACTCCGATATCAAAAAGTCAACTCCCCGGTCAAACTTCAAACTTAAATTCCTATTTTAGCCATTTCAAGCCTAATTTAACTACGGGCTTCCAAATAAAATTTCGAACACGCTCCTAAGTCCAAAATCTCCATACGGAGCTGTTGGAATCGTCAAAATTTTATTCTGAGGTCGTTTTCTCAAAATGTTGTCTGAAGTCAAACTTGGCCTTTTAAAGCCAACTTAAGGAACCAAGTGTTCCGATTTCAACCCGAACAATTCCAAATCCCGAACCAACCATCCCCGCAAGTCATAATTTATTATAAGCACATTTAGGGAGTTTTATTTAGGGGAACTGGGTTCTAAAAGTCAAAACGACCGGTTGGGTCGTTACATTCTCTCCCACTTAAATATTCGTTCGTTCTCGAACGTGCTAAGGAGTGTTCCAGAGTTATCCAAAATCACTGTTTAACACCTCGTGCACCTACTCTTCCTACCACACCCAGTTGAGCACATTAACTCGAGCTAATCTGAAGATTCTCCCCTTTATTCAGGCAAATAAGCCTTACAGCCAAATTTTAACATCCAGAATTCTCCACCATGCCTGTTTCCAACCTATGAACACCGTATCAATCACTACACGATGCACCAATACAGGATTGCATACTTTTGTTGAATTTAGACCATGCACCACATCATTCACATGACCATAATAACATCCTTCGATAACAATAGCCGAAATTCCACGAATCTGATGTTCACAACACACCTCATGATACATATAAGTCCTGTTCCAACTCTTGAAATGCTTCCACGATGGTAGAAATGTGTAGAAATTCATAACCAACTACCAAGTCAACAAATTATTGAGTTTTTCCCCCTGACAAGAACCATTGCCTCATTATGGACCAAATAATGGTATTTTCTCTTTATTATACTTCATATAATCCGATCGCACTGATCCCGAATCCAATAATCTCGTCTCACCCAGTAAGAGCTGCTCAGGGAATAAGCCACCTCAGACATGATCAAAAAGCCTCATATGACGCCACAATGAGCTAATAAGATACGGACTCGATTGCGATACATAAGAAAAACGAACTCTGGAAAGGATTACTCAACCCGCATGACTAATTAAATAACTAAAAAGGTGTCATGAACCTTTCTCAGAAAATGGGACCCAAAACACACAAAATAGAATATAGAGGACTGTACTCAACATCACACTGTTGCGGCGTGCAACCCGATCCACACATGAGACCGTTGCGGCGTGCAACCCGATCCAAACAACATACCCGTGGCGGCGTGCCACCCGATCCGCACAAAAAGAATCTATAAGAACATACTTACCCAGCTAGAATGCTCACTACTGCAAAATATCCGAATATCGAACACAAGCACGCTAAGTGCATGATACCATCCCTGGGAGGGCCGACAACGCCATACGCTACAAAACTCAAGCATAACTAAGGTGCGATATATGATCTGAATCTCGAGAGCCATCCTGCTCACATAACACCATCGCTACGCGGAACCTCAACACATAAGAAATTTATCAAGTTGTTTCACAACTCACACGGCACAATATATTATTACATGAAATATCCGACGACGAAACGACATCCAATATCCGAATACTCTTCCATAAGGAGCGCTATGCTGAATGAACACATTCGACCTGATATAGAGTCCATATTCATATTTAAATCCATCCACAGACCTCAAGCTGATTCTGATCATACCATACTAGGCTAATAACCTTTCAAGGATCCATAATAACCCTTTTTCCCATAACACACAAAGAATAGCCATCATAATTGGAACAAACTTTCACACTCCACAACCAAATGAACCGAGCGCCCTCCAGGCATAAATCCTTGAATTAGCGATATCGCCACATTCTTCATACTTGGTTTCAATCTTTACTCAATTAAGTGACTACATGCCACTCTTACACAATCTTTCCGTGAGACACGCTCCCATGACCAATCCGCACCAGGTAACAAGTTTGCACACCCATGCTACCGGTTACTCTAATGTTGTAAGCATATCAAGAATCCACAAATTAATACACAAGGTCTCTTACACCTGATATCGAACTTAGGTGATGACGAAAACAATACCATCTTACTTTAAACATCTAAATCCTTTTCCTTCTCATCCGAGCTCATGACATCCTTGTCAACACTGAACCGAAATCTTGAATCCTCAACTTTCGAATTCCATGCTACTTAGTGCACTAAATCATGCAATGCGTAGGAGTACAAGAATTCCATCATAATTCCCAAACCACTAATAGGGTAAAAACTTCATCATATAGAAACTTTCTACTTAACTCATTTCAAGAGAACCATTGCAACACGTGACTGAATTCCCATATCCGCAGAAAATACCGGCCTCAAGTAGTGGTATAAACCACCATAACTCTTCCGGGATCCCTCTACACATAACATGCCATAATACTTGAATTCCTCCAAATAAAATCAATTACGGCGACCGCCAAGCCTCGCACGTACCGCCACAAATTACATGCATAACTCTTATGCGCTGAAGGAACTGATCATTGCCACCATCATGCCGATTCAACCATTGTTAGCCGACCCGTCTTTTTCTCAATTTATCCTCAACTTGCCTTAGAAATAATACTAACTCCATTCATTACATCACGAACTCAAATCCGCACTCATCCCGAGTGACCTTATTTCACGAGACCAGGCTGTTTCAAAACCCACTAATCATCTCCTACTCCTCCTTGTGCGCACTTTTACATCTTCAACTGGTACACCCATTCTGATACTTCTTTTATGAATCTGAAGTTATTTTCTTCCATTTGTCTAATGCTACACCACAACCGGAAGATAACGAAGAGTACTTCGGACCCCGTTTCATAATCTGCTGCAAAAGCTCGATACTCAACCATACTACGGACTCGAGATCCTTAGGCACCGTACTTTAAATTTTTGAACCTTCTAAGACCGTTATCGAGAGTCACTTGCTCTGACTTATTCCCAAACATGGTCAACTCCAAGGCCCTGCTAGCACATGGACACTTTCTCAAGGAAACACCCGACTATCTCACTTTCCCTATGCATTACATCTACACAAAGCATAAACTCTGAGTCTTCCAAAAACCTGAATATGAATTGATAAGGCAAAATATGGCACACATTCCCCAAATCCTTTGCTCAAATTACCCCTGATGTTTTCTTCCCTTAGTTGCAATAACCCACCAATACATTGATAACCAGGAACCTCACAAATAGACAACCATACAATCCAATTATAGATGGTGGGGCTCTTCCACTTAGCTTGAAGCTACAATTACATAAATCTGGAATCCACCGAGATTCTTTCTTCATCGTTGACATGATACTGCACACGCAACTTGCCAAATTTCTCGAAATTCTTTTATTTAACCTTTAATAAACACTCCAAACCACTAGCCACATTTACATATTAAATCTCTTACCGGGTAGCCAGTAGAAGCTTCGTCAACACCACGCGACTGCTAACCTACTCACAGGAAATAGCCCGCCTGTGAAAATTACATGCTGACATATTCTAACGTCGTTGCACTGGGTGAAATTTCTACGAAATCAGTAGATCATCCTGGGTCCGAGCTCATTCACCAGCTGCACCAGTTCGTTCACTCCTCATGGACGTCAACTAAAAGTGCGACAATACATTCCAATCCAAAGTCATGTTGTATCCTTCTTCATATCAAGCAACTCCATCTTGTTGTATCCAATCTCCCTCGATATAGCAGCTAATATTACAACTTAAGTCTGTAGACCTAGTCATTGTCCATTCTACATCCCAAATCACTCCAAACTTTCCTCAAGACGTGTAATCATCCTACCACGTAACCCATATGCTACCTTGCCACTCTCCCACTTTGGTCAACCATCTCCTTTAAGCAGCTACTCGACTTCTGTTTCTCACACTTGGCCTCCTAGGAACTTAACCACCACAAGACACCTTCCACAAGTCCTTCCTCATCTTTTGCTGCCCAGTTGTTGCCTTAACTCAAAATCCATTTCTTTAGCACTTGAACCAATAGGTCGTTACTAACTTTAAACCTTTTCGAGGATTATCCTTCTCGAGCCATCAATACTAGGAACACCGCTTAAATCCTAAACCACTGCACACCGCGATCTCTAACAACTGCTTCCCCTACATCAATTCCTAACACCCCGCCGTGAAGGCTAGTTGAAGAAAACTATAACACCAGCAAACCTTAACACATTTAACAAGGCGATGACACCACATCAAAATTGAGAACTCTACCACGCTCGAAAATATCAGGCTTCGTTACTCTATCAACCCCAAATCTGAACATTCATAGCCCGATTTCCTTTTTCTCTGCTGGAAATAAAACATGGAACCTCTGAACCTCTGCTGGAAATAAAACATGGAACCTCTGAATTGAGAAAAACCTTCTTTCAAGTCGTTTACTACCCTGACACATAGACGGGCATTTTACCAATTCATAAACATTGTGCGATAACAACGCAGGAATCATGATAACAATCAATGCCAAATTGCAAAAGCTTAGGTAGTACTGATACTTAATTTGAAATGACAGAGCGGCCTTTCACAAGGCGACGACAAAAGCCTAATTAATTACACAGGGAGAAGCATCCTATACTACATTTGTAGTACCATTAAAAATTTCCCTCGATCCCCAATTTATAACAAGCGCTTCACGTAGTATAAGATTGAGTAGGAAGGAAATGAAGGCATAAGCCTCAAAGGAACCAAATCGAATGATGAGGAATCAAAAAGGAAAGTATTCCTAACAGCCCTGTAGCCTCTCGAAGATAAGCACATACTTCTCTGTACCAATCCGCAAGACTCTACTAGACTTGCTCATGACTCGTGAGACCTAAGTGAACCTAGTGCTCTGATACCATGTTGTCACGACCCAAAATCCATTAAAGGCCGTGATGGCGCCGGACACCTGTCAGGCACCAACAATACATACTTATCTTAATTACCCATTTTAATAGATTTAAAATCAAAATTTCTTTAATGAAATAATAAAAATAAAACTCATAGAGTAAATGATAAATATTTTTAGCAACTAAATTTCTAAACAACTCACAACCATTCCCAAAACCTAGTGTCACAAGTACATGAGCATTTACTAGGGAATTAAAATTTAAAATACAGCATCTGTCCAGAATATAAATTAGATAGGAAAATATAATATCTCTGAAGGAGATTCTGTTGGCTGCAGAATGTAATATAGAATGCAGCTCACCTAAGTTCCCACATTTGTAACCACACCTCTGCGCTCACAAGGTCGCTAGACATATATGTACCTGCACAATAAAATGTGCAGCAAGTGCAGCATGAGTACGAAAATAACGTGTACCCAGTAAGTATCAAGCCTAATCTCGAAGAGGTAGAGACGAGATGGCCGACTCTGACACTCACTAAGAGTCAATAATAATAAGTGAAATAAAAATAGCAATTTCTAGATCAGCATGATTTATAGAATTTACAATGATTTTCTTTAACCAACAGAAATAATTAAATTCCTTCAATTCCAATAAATTTCCAATTTATCAATTAGCCTCATTTACAAAAATAACAATAATTTCCTTAACAAATAGAGATAAATAAATTCTTTAAATTTCGAGGCGTTCGGCCCGCTCCACAAGAAATGAAGACATTTTTTTATATATCTCCGGAATGAGAGTATATTTATTATAAGATAAATTCAGGAGGAAGAATAATTTTTATTAATAATTAATTAATTTAAACAGAAATTCAAGCATATGAGATTTCCATCCTTTAATATTTTTATCTAACAATTCACAACATATATATAAATATATCAAATAATTTAATTAAGTAAAGACTACCATTTACACAAGTAATTCATGCTTTTGAGTCCTAAACTACCCGGACTTTAGCATTAATAGTAGCTACGCACGGACTCTCGTCACCTCGTGCGTACGTAGCCCCCACAATTAGCAACAATTATTTAATTTAATCACCTATGGGGTAATTTTCCCCTCACAAGATTAGACAAGAGACTTACCTCGTCTTGCTCCAATTTAATCCATTAGTACGCCTTTTCCTCGATTATCCAACTTCAATTGACTCTAATCTAACCAAAATAATTTGATACAATCACTAAATTTATAGAAATCAATTCTATAAGGAAATACTACATTTTCAATAAAAATTCCGAAATTAATTAAAATTTCGTCAGTGGGTCCCACATCGCGAAATCCGGAGAAAGTTACGAAATCCGATAACCCATTCAATTACGAGTCCAACCATACCAGTTTCACTCAAATCCGACTCCGAATCAATACTAAAATCTCAAAAATTCGTTTCTATGAGATTTCTAAAATTTTCCCAAATTTAAATCTCAAAACATTAATTTATGGTGAAAATAATGATATACTTATATATGTAGACTAAATCCGAGTTAGAATAACTTACCCCAATATTTTTCCCTTGAAAAGCTGTCAAAAGTCGCCTCTACTTAAGCTCAAGTTCGTCAAAAATGGCAAATGGGACGAATGTCCTCTTTTATAAACTGCCCAGGCAGCCTTCAGAATTGGGCCTCGATAGTGGCCCTCGAGCCTGGGACTCGGACATGGACTAGATCATGTCCTCGAGCTTGGGACTCAGTCATGGCCTGGATCATGGCATCGAGCCTGGGACTTCGATCGTGACCCTCGATCTTGGGTCTTGATCCTGGCCCTCGAGCCTTGCCTTCGATCATGGCCCTCGAACTGGACCTTCGATCGTGGCTTCGATACTGAGCCTCGTCCCTGGCTTCGACTTAGGCCGTCGACCCTGGGCTCGATCTCTGGGCTCGATCTTGGGCTCGATCACAGCCCAGAATATCCAGCAAAAGGAAAAATTGCAGCAGCTTTTTAAGTCCAACTTTTGATCCGTTAACCATCAGAAACTCACCTGAGGCCCTCGGGACCTCAACCAAATATACCAACAAGTCCTAAAATATCATACGAACTTATTTGAAACCTCAAATCACCTAAAACGATGCTAAAACCATGAATTATGCTCCAATTCAAGCTTAATGAAACTTAGAATTTCCAACTTCTACCTTCGATGTCGAAACCTATCAAATCAACTCCGATTGACCTCAAATTTTGCACACAAGTCATAAATGACATAACGGAGCTATGAAAATTTTCAGAACTGGATTCTGACTCCGATATCAAAACGTCAACTCCTCGGTCAAACTTCCAAACTTAAATTCCTATTTTAGCTATTTCAAGCCTAATTTAACTACGGACTTCCAAATAAAATTTCGAACACGCTCTTAAGTCCAAAATTACCATACGGAGCTGTTGAAATCATTAGAATTTTATTCCGTAGTCGTTTTCTCAAAATATTGACCGAAGTCAAACTTGGAAACGTAAGGAACTAAGTGTTCCGATTTCAACCCAAACACTTCTAAATCCCAAACCAACCATCTCCGCAAGTCATAATTTATTATAAGCACATTTAGGGAGTTTTATTTAGGAGAACGGGGTTCTAAAAGTCAAAACGACCGGTTGGGTCATTACAACTTTGTTCATCAAAATCTTGTCCAAACCTTGAAATCCAACAAGAAATCCCTCAAGTTCTTCATCTAAGAGGTAAGGTTCCATACCCTAGATTTCAATTTCGTTTTTGGGCGATTTTTGAGCGAGAATTCATGGGAAAACTTGAGGTAAGTCACTTGTGGTCATTGTTAGTCAATTATATGAAATTATCATCGAATATTCCGACTAGATTACTTGTTTTTGGGGGTGAAATTCGAAGGTTTGGGCCTAGGGATTTAAAAATTTGATTTGAGGATTTGAAGGTCGAGTTGATGTCGGAATTTGGTAAATTTGGTATGGTTGGACTCGTGGTTGAAGGGACGTTCATATTTTATAACTTTTGTCGGGTTCCGAGATGTGGGCCCCACTGATAATATTTTAGATAATTTCGGATTTTTTGTTGGAAAATTAGTATTTTCATATGGAATTAATTTTTATAATATGTATTGATTGAATCGAATTAATTGTGAATATATTTGAGGCATTCAAAGGTCGATTCGCGAGACAAAGGCATAGCGAAGTAAAAAATTATACGATTTGAGGTAACTAACAGTTCTAAATTTGGTCCTGAGGGTATGAATCCCTGAATTCTGTTTATTTCAATTGTTGGAGGTGACGCACATGCTAGGTGACGAGCATGTGGGCGTGCACCATAGAAACTGTGACTTAAATAATTTCCGTGGAGTTGTAAAATTAAAGAATCATGTTATTATCTGCGTATCCTCCACCTGTTAGAGAAATTGAGCTAAGACTCGTATTAAAAATCATGCTTAGGCATATGATGTTATTATTGGTACCCACTGAGGTCATTTCTGCGATTGAATTATATGTTCAAATTGTAATTTCACACTCAGTCATGTTCATTCATTTCATATCATATCTTACTCTCTGTTGCTATTTATTGATACATCGTATCATTATTTTTAGGTTAATTTTTATGACATCTTGAGCCCGAGAGACTGGAGAGGTTGATGACTGAGTGAGGCCGAGGGCCTGATAGTGAGGATATTTATGGGATCGGGTTGCATGCCGTAACATGTTTCATTGATTTATGCCATGATTGGCTTGTTATAGCGCTTGGGCTGAAGGAGCCCCTCCAGAGTCTGTACATATTCCCAGTGAGCGCAGGTACCTACTGAGTACGAGTGCCGAGTACCGAGTGCTGAGTGATTGGGAGGAATGAGTGATTGTGAGGAAAGAATGATTGTGAGGTTGGAGTGAATGGGAGGACCGAGGGACTGTTGTTCTGAGAGGATGCATTGATTTTATTATTGTTGCACTTTAGCTGTCATATATCACTATTTTGGAAACTTCTGAAAGATATTATCTCTTGTTTCAGTCGAACTTGATATGAAATTACTGTTGAGTTTTAAATGTTGAATTGGAAAGCATATCTTATATTGTTGGAAATTACTGTAATTGGACTTAGCTGTGAAGCTCGTCACTATTTTCAGTTCTTTATTTAGTATTGTTACTTGCTGAGTTGGTTGTACTCATACTACACCGTGCACCTCGTGTGCAGATCCAGGTACCTCTGTTCACGGCAGTTGCTAGTTATTCAGATCTTTATCTGCGGAGACTATCGAGGTAGCTGCTTGGCGTCCGCAGACCTTGACTCTCTTTCCTTTCAGCTATTTTTACTATTCTATATTTTCAGATAGTGTTTTATCCGTCAGACTATATTATAATTTAGATGCTCATGTACTCAGTGACACCGGATTTTGGGAATGTTTTATGTCGGTATTAATGAGATTTTGTATTGACTTTAAATATTATATTTTTAAACTTAAAAGAAATTGTGGTTTATTGAGGTTGTCGGCTTACCTAGTATTGAGATAGGCGCCATCACGACATGTGAGATTTTGGGTCGTGACACTAGTCGAATGGAAATATCATCAAAATATGTGAAAATGATACACAAATCTAAATAAAAAATCTTACTAAGGCAACAATAAAACACAAACAAAAAGGTTGAAATTTTTACTAAAAAACACAACTTTAGATCTGACTCCCAGAAATATCTAATGCTATAGATCAGTCAAAAATAAAGTAAAAACAATCAGTCTGACTAAGTGTCGTAAAGAAATACTCTAATTGATCTCCAAAAACATATCTAATATTAAGAGTCGAAAGAATAAAACAAAGGATGAAATGGGCTTTAGTAAATGGGAAAATATGTGGTAAGGCACAAGAATGATCAAAACCTTTTTCATGTCTTTGTCAAACAAAGTATACGTGAGAAAATCAGTGGTAATGCCATAAGAACCTTACCCGATAAGCAAATTTTGAACCTTACCCGTAAAGAAAGAAACTTTCCAGAAATCAAGAATTTGGCAGAATTCCAAGTGGTTAAACAAATTCAATTGTGTATATCAATTTACAAAATATTCAACTTAAATAAATCTATAAATACCTCCCACAGAAGACCAGCCCCATTATAAAAATCTTTTCTTACCAAACCCAAAAGTCTATTCACTACAAGCACACTTGGTGATTTTCAGTTTTCCTCAATTTAAAATATCTTCATTTGGTGAGCATTCTCAAGGAAAAATGAGGCCTTGATGAAGCAATATACTTCTATTCCAACTGATGCTGATGCCTAGTAAGACCGTCTTTTTTTATCATGAAACTTTGGAGGACTTCAACCTGGAGGAGTAGTGCAACATACTCAATTTATAGAGACTCACAGTATGAATGTTATTTATTTCTATAATGCCTTTACATTTTTCTATATTGTAACTGTGGAGGACAAAGAATCAAACAATCAAGACTGAATAATGAAAATAATTAAACTTACAGAACAGATGTAATAAAAATGATCATCCGTGGAAGATGAGAAACAAACAACTAAGACTAATTAAGATAATTAAATGTAACGACCCGGCCGATCGTTTTGAGAGAATTAGGTCCGAACCCCTATTTATTTCTCTCTCAACTTCAGTTAGTGGTTATGTAACTTGTCGGGAGGATTTGTTTTTGGTTTCGAAGTGGAATGGGACACATAATCCCTAAAATGGAAGCTTAAGTTATAGGAATTGACCATAGTTCGAACTGTGTGAAGGCGACTCCAGAATAGAGTTTTAACGGTTCCTATAGCTCCGTAGGGTGATTTTGGTCTTAGGAGCGTGTTCGGATATTTAATCAGAGGTTCGTAGGTCATTTTAACGACAATTGGCGAAAGTTGAAAATTTGATGAATTTTGAAAAGTTTGACCGGGAGTAAACTTTTCTATATCGGGGTCGAATTTTGATTCCGAAAGTAATGTCAATTATGACTTGTGTGCAAAATTTGAGGTCAATCGGACTTGATTTGATAGGTTTCGGCGTCGGATGTAGAAGTTTGAAACTTTAAAGTTTATTAGGCTTGAATCCATGTGTAATTTATGTTTTTAGTATTGTTTGATGTGATTTAAAGGCTCGACTAAGTTCATGTGATATTTTAGGAATGGTTGATATGTTTGGTTGAGGTCCCGGGGGTCTTGGGTGAGTTTCGGATGGTTAACGGATCATTTTTTGAACTTAGAAGATTTTTTGGTGCTGGGCTGGTTATGGTGTAATCACACCTGCGCAAGGCTGACTGCAGGTGCGAGTAATGAGGCGCATGTGCGGGGCTAGGCGAATTGGCCAGTGGTCGCAGGTGTGGTGTGAGGGCCGCAGAAGCAGAGTCGCTTCTGCAGGGGATCGATCGCAAAAGCGGACGAGTGCTTGGGGAGGCTTCCGCAGAAGCGGACGAGGGACCGCAGAAGCGCATCCGCAGATGCAGACATTTGCGCGTAGGTGTGGAATCAGGGAGCTTAAGTGAACTCTGCAGATGCGGAGACTTCATCACAGAAGCAGACGAGGGACCGCAGAAGCGCATCCGCAGATACAAACATTTGCGCGTAGGTGCGGAATCAGGGAGCTTAAGTGAACTCTGCAGATGCGGAGACTTCACCGCAGAAGCGAAATTTGGTCCGCAAAAGCGGAAAGCCTGGGCAGACTATATTAAATCAAGGGTTCGTGATTTTTATCATTTTGGACATTTTGAGCTCGGGTCTTGGCGATGTTTGAGAGCATTTTCGAGGGGTTTCTTGAGGTAAGTCCCTTGTGTTTATTTTTTATCAATAATCTTGTTTCCCCATTGATTCTCCCACCTAGTTAGTGTGTATTTAAGGTAGAAATTGGGAGTTTGAGGTTAGGGTGTAACGACCCCGACTTGTCGTTTTAAGTATTTACGCTTGATCAGTGACTTAAGGTCTTGAGCAGCTTCGCAATAGGTATTATGACCTGCGGGTGTGGTCGAGTTTGATTTTCGAAAGATTCGGAATTTAATTAAAAGAACAATTCTTATTTAGAAGCTTAAAATGGAAAGAGTTGACCGGAGAGTTGACTTTTGAGCAAACGACCTCGCCATAGAATTTTGATGATGTCAATAGTTTCGTATGGTGATTTCGGACTTCGACGTATGTCCGAATTCGGATTTGGAAGTTCGTAGGACAATTCGATGTATTTTGGCAAAAGTTGAAAAAATAGAAGATTTTGGAAAATCCTACCGAAGGATGAATTTTTGATAACGAGGTCAGATTTCGATTCCGAAAATGGGAATAGCTCCATTACGTCAATTATGACTTGTGTGCAAAATTTGAAGTCACTCCGGATTGATTTGATACGTTTCGGCGCAAAATATAGAAGTTGAAATATTTGAAAAACTTATAATTCGATTCGATGTGCGATTCATAATTTCGGCATTGTTTGACATAGTTTGAAGCCTCGACTAAGTGCATATTATATTTTGGGATGTGTTGGTATATTTTTTTGAGGTTCCGACTACCTCGGGTGGATTTCGGAAGGTTAACGGATCAATTCGGACTTGAAAAAACGCTACTGGAATTTTTGGGCAGCTTACTGTTTTTTCGCAGGTGCATGAACAGTACCCGCAGGTGCGTGAACAGTGCCCGCAGGTGCATGAACAGTACCCGCATGTGCGTGAACAGTCCCACAGATGCGTGAACAGCGCCCGCAGGTGCGAATCTGGGCAGAATGTTAAGGACCAAAAATGGTCATTTCGCCATTTTCGTTTTGGACTTTTTGGAGCTCGGATTTGGGCGATTCTGGAGGGGGATTCTTCACAACTTTGACATGGGTAAGTGTTCTATATCCTAAAATATTTATATTTCATGAATCCATGATTATATTCATCATTTAATTCGGATTTAAATGGAGAAAATTAAGATTTTTGCAAAATCATCCAACAACGAAAATTTAAGATTTGGAGATCGAGTTGTTATTGGAATTCGATAAAATTAGTATGGTTGAACTCGTATCGGAATGGGTGTTCGGATTTCGTAAAAATTATGTTGGGTTCCGAGAGGCGGGCCCTGCGTTGACTTTTGTTGACTTTTTGGAATAAATTTTTAAGTCAACATATTATTATCCGGAATTATTTCCGATGAATTTTAATAAAGTTATACAATTAATTTGGATAGATTTGAGCGGTCCGGAGGCCAATTCAAGAAAGAAAGCGATTTTTGGAATATGCTAACTTCAAAAAGATAAGTGTCTTGCTTAACCACGAGTGGGGGAATTACCCCTTAGATATCGAGTCTTATGTGCCGTTTGTGAAATGTGAAAAGTCGTGTACGTGAGGTGATGAGTACGTACTCGAGCTTATATATGCAAAATATATTGGGTTTAAGTCTTAGGCATATTGTATAGTAAATTGGATAATTGTTGGCATTTATTTAATCATCTATTTGCCATGCCTAAATCCTTGTTGGTTGAACTTGTTTTTATATGACAATTTGATGTGATTGTTATTTGATTATTTATGTAATTCCGTGAGTTTGTTGGTTTGATATTTCTTGGAATTTAATCTCATTATGGATTTTTTCTATGCAAATAATTAATTAAGCAAGCTTAAAAAGATGTGTTAATATAATTATCTAAATTTAGATTAATAAAAGCTTTGCTTTATGTTAAATAACTTCTATCTCGGTTGATTATTTTTGTGGTGATGTACACATTGTGTGGAGCCTTCGGCTATTATTGTGAAATTAATTGATTTGGTTGTATCTTTGGAACTTTATTTGTGGCCATTGGGCAAGTTGTGATATGAATTGATTTTTTTATGTTATCGTGATAATTTTCCGTGTAAATTATTGTGTTGTGTGAGTGATTATTTTGGGGAGATAAGGGTGACATTTCACTGTTGATATTATGTGGGTATAGGGGTGGCATTTCACTGTTGTTGTGTTTGTTGGAATATTGTTTGGGCGGAGCGATAAGGGTGGCAATAGGAGCGATAAGGTTGGCTATTGATATTGTTTGGGCGGAGCGATCAGGGTGGCTATAGGAGCGATAAGGGTGACTATAAGAGCGATAAGGGTGGTAATAGGCGCGATAAGGGTGGCTATTGTGAGGGACAATATGTGATAATGTGGAGTTGTTGTGTTGGTGATTTTCATGTGATGTTATGATTTTCTTGTATTTATTTTATACCTTGTGCAATTTGTCTTGTTGTTGGTAAAGTGATAACAATCTGATTTATGTTGAAATTGAGAGCCTGTGGCTATTGCCAGGCAGGTTATAAAATGAAATGTGGGTACGAGGTGCCGTGAGTAAATAATAAAGATATTGGCACGTGAATTATCCGTGCAGTTGTGATATGAAATGTGGGCACGAGGAGCTGTGATTAAATAATAATAATATTGGCACATGAACTGTCCATGTAGTTGTGATATAAAAAGTGGGCACGAGCTGCCAGAGAAATATGATGATTTAATTATGGGCACGAAGTGCCGTGAAAATATAAAAATGGGCTGAGACCTGTGTTTACGAAAAAAATATGAAAATGGGCTGAGACCTGTGTTTACGAAAAAATATGAAAATGGGCTGAGGCTCGTATTTCTATGATTATGAAATGAGGTGTCACTTGGTGACTTTTTAATTAAAAGAATTATATTCAAAATATTTATTTGGAAGGATTTTTATTCAAAAAGAATTATATGAAAGAATTGTATTTGAAATATATTTATTTGAGAAAATTATATTTGAAAAAGAGTTTTATTCGTAAGAATTATATGCGAAAAATATTTAATTGAAGAAGTTGATTTAACTGGGTGTAATTGTATTTATCAATTGTTGAGCGATATTAATAGTGATTCTATTGTCTTACTGTGCATATCACTGATTGTTTTATGTTGCCCTTATTATTATTTATTTTCTATTATTTTGTATATTATATTGCATAGGCTATTAGACTAGTGAGTGTCTTGACTGTACTTCGTCTCTACTCTACTGAGGTTAGTCTTGATACTTACTGGGTACCGACTGTGGTGTACTCATACTACACTTCTGCATATTTTTGTGCAGAGCCAGGTATTGGAGATATCGGACTTGAGAAGAGTTAAAGCAGGATCGTAAGGATTCAAGGTAGAGCTTCTTAGTCATCGCAGTCCCTTGGAGTCTTTTCATTTCATTGTGCTGTTAATTTTTAATCAAACAGTATTGTATATTCGATTCTCGTGATCATTCCATGTATTCAGTTAGAGTTCGTGACTCAGTACTACCAGTCTTGGGAGATTTTCATAGTTGTTTCCGCTGTTAGTTTTGATTACCTATTTAATTAAAAAAAGGGCTTGAAATATAATTGTAATCCGCTTACCTAGTTTTTGTATGGGTGAACTCATGGTCGAGTGGTTGTTCGTATTTTGTGACTTTTATCCGATTTCGAGACATGGGCCGGGGTCGACGTTTTGGGCCGAATTTTTGATTTATTGCTAAAGTCATAGTTTCATTATTTAAATTAGTTTCTTGTAGTTATATTTATAGTATGAAATTTTTTTGGCTAGATTCGAGCCGATCGGAGTTGAAAAATCTAGGGAAAGGCATCCTTATCGATTGATTGAGCGAAATTCGAGGTAAGTGACTTGTCTAACCTTGTGTGGGAAATCCCCTTAGGATTTGGTACTGTTGTAACAATTTGTGATATGTGAATACCGTGTACGCGAGGTGACGAGTGCGTACACAGACTGATTATGGAAAATTTGGTTCTTGCTGATTTGTCATCTTTTAAAAATACATTAACTGAGTTGTCTTCTTCTAAAATACATTAACTGAGTTGCCTTAGCATATGTAGTGATCATGTTTAGCCTAGTATCACATGTCTATGTGCCTTAAATCTTACTTGCAATTTGTGCAATATGCTTAGTTGAATTACCTGGTTTACTTGATTTGAATTAAATCTTTAACTGTAAGATTCTTGCTGAAACTTTGTGTTTCCCTTCGATTACCTGCTGCATATTTACTTTGGGACTACGAGAAGTTTACTCAAAAAATCCCCCTGTACTGCATATTTACTTTGGGGACCACGACGCGTTTACTCGGGAGATCCCCCTGTACTGCATATTTACTTTGGGACTACGAGGCATTTACTCGGGAGATCCCCCTTACTGCATATTTACTTTGGTACTACGAGGCGCTACCTCGGGAGATCTCCCATGTCGTGCATATTTACATTTGGGACTACGAGGCGGTACCTCGGGAGTGCCCTTGTTATTTACCTCTATTTACTGTGCTGATATTTTCTGAAACTTCTTATTTTTTTAAAATCCTCAGTCATTTCAAAAATATTATTATATCTTCTGCTTTACTTTTCTCTTAAACCAGTAGGGCCCTGACTTGACCACGTCACTACTCTACCGAGGTTAGGCTTTGCACTTACTGGTTACCGTTGTGCAGATCCAGGTTCTTCCCACCAGATCACATACCAGTGAGTTGGACCGCACGTGGAGACTTTAAGGTATATCTGTCAGCGTCCGCAGACCTTGAAGTCCCCTTCTATCTTTACTAAGTGTTTTTCTTATTTTCTTTAGACTCGGATGTATAGAGACACTTAGTATTTGCTCTTAGAAGCTTGTGACTTGTTTCTACCGGGTTTTGGGAGTTATAATTATTGAATGGCAGTTTTATAATTATTTCATGTGTTGAGAATTGGGCTTCAATTTTATATTATGTATTTTCGCAAATCAGTTTGGCATACCTAGTCTTAGAGACTAGGCGCCATCACGACATCCTATGGAGGGTGAAATGTGGTCGTGACAAGTTGGTATCGGAGCTCTAGGTTCATAGGTATTATGAGTCACAAGTTGGTTTAGTAGATGTAACTACCCAACCGATCGTTTTGACTTTTAGAACCCCGTTCCCCTAAATAAGACTTCCCGTATGTGCTTTTATTAATTTATGACTTGCGGGGATGGTTGGTTCGGGATTTGGATGTGTTTGGATTGAAATCGGAACATTTGGTTCCTTAAGTTAGCCTTAAAAGGCCAAGTTTGACTTCGGTCAATATTTTGAGAAAACGACCTCGGAATCAGGATTTGATGGTTCCAATAATTTCGTATGATGATTTCGGACTTGGGCGTATGTTCGAATCGGATTTTGAGTAACCCGAGAGCATTTTGGCGCCTAATAGTGAAAATCAACTATTTGAAGATTTAAAGTTCTTTAAATTTGGTTTGGAGTAGGTTTTTGAGTAATTGAAATCCGTTTGGAATTTCGAGTTTGGGAATAGTTTCGTATAGTGATTTAAGACTTGCACGCAAAATTTCGTGTCATTCCAAGTAGTTTAAGTATGTTTCGGTGTATTGGAAGTAAATTGAAGAACTTGAAGTTCTTAAGTTTGAATCAATTTGGTTTGGGATATGATTAATAGATTTGATGTTGTTTTACATGTTCCGTGAGTTCGAGCGAGTCCGTTTTATGATTTCAAACTTGTTGGTATGTTCGGGCGGGTCCCCGAGTGTTAACTGGATGAGGCTCGGACCAATTTCGGACTTGGGAGAAAAATGCTGAAGCTTTCTGCTTCTGGTACGTTCGCACCTGCGCTTGGATAGCCGCAAGTGTGACCCTCGCAGATGCGAGCTTCAATCGTAGAAGCGGAAAGGGGAAAGAAGGCCTGCCATTGCAGGTGCAGAACTTTGGGCGCAACTGCGAACGCGCAGGTGTGAGAATTTTTGCACAGATGCGACCTTGGCCCAGGCGAGTGGAACTCGCACCTGCGAGGAATTTCCGCAGGTGCGGTAGCCCTTCGCAGGTGCGAAAAAGCTGTTCGGGCAGAATGTTAAAAAGGGGCGAGGCTGAGCCATTTTTGTCCGTGTTTCCTCCATTTTCGGGTGATTTTGGAGCTGTTCGAGAGAGGATTTCAACTAGCAACATGAAGGTAATTTAATTCTACACACTTTGAGTTAAATACATAGATTATGGGTAGATTATAACTAGTAAATCTTAGAAATCAAAGGCTTATGTGAAAAACTTAGATTTTTATAAAAACGATATTTTAACCACAAAAATGGTTATGGATTTGGGTAGAAATTATATATTTGAGTTCTTGAGATTATGGGTAACATTTTCATCCGAATATTTCTGGATTCCGGGCACGTGGGCCCGAGGTGAATTTTAGAAATTTTACTGTTTTGATTAGGGTAATTTATTTAATAGCCTAAATTCGAATTATTGAACATGTATTAATTGTTTTGTATAATATTTGGATAGTTTCGGATTTTTCGGCATCGAATTGAAGTTTTTATACAACATTTTGATCGGAAAGTGGACTTTGAGACAAGGTAAGTCTCTTGTCTAATCTTGTGAGGGGGAGATTACCCCATAGGTAATTAAAGTAATAATTGTTGCTAATTGTGGGGGCTACGTACGCACAAGGTGACGAGAGTCCGTGCGTAGCTACTATTAATGCTAAAGTCCGGATAGTTTAGGACTCAAAGCATGAATTACTTGTACAAATATATATATATATATATATATATATATATATATATATATATATATATATATATATATATATATATATATAAGTGGACGGCGTGCCACACAAAGCATGAATTACTTGTACAAATATATATATATATATATATATATATATATATATATATATATATATATATATATATTACGAATTATTAGATAAAAATATTTAAGGATGGAAATCTCATATAGTTGATTTTTTTTCTGTTTATATTAATTAATTGTTAAGAAAAATTGTTCTTCCTCCCGAATTTATCTTATAATAAATATACTCTCATTCCGGAGGCACATAAGAAAATGTCCTCCTTTCTTGTGGAGTGGGCCGAACGCCTCGGCAGGATAGATGCATCTATGGATCGTGTCGCACGTCCCTCGGCAGTGTACACGACACTCTGGATCGGGCCGTACGACCTCGGCAGAAATTGTGCCTAATAATAATAATTACACGATACTTTGATAGTTTGTTGTAGCTTGTGAAGCTAATTGATAAATTGGAAATTATTGGGATTTAAAGAATTTATTTATCTCTGCTTGTTAATGAAATTATTGTTATTCCTGTAAATGAGGCTAATTGATAAATTAGAAATTTATTGGAATTGAAGAAATTTAATTAATATATTGAGAATTGTTACATTTGAAGAAATTTAATTATTTCTGCTGGTTCAATAAAAATTATTGTTAACTCTGTGAATCATGTTGATAAACATATTTCTGCTTTTATGTTACTTATTATTATTGACCCTTAGTGAGTGTCAAAGTCGACCATCTCATCTCTACCTTTTCGAGATTAGGCTTGATACATACTAGGTACATGTTGTTTACGTACTCATGTTGCACCTGCTGCACATTTTATTGTGCAGGTACATATATGTCTAGCGGCCTTGTGGGCGCAGAGGTATGGTTAAAATGTGGGAACTTAGGTGAGCTGCATTCTGTATTACGATCCGCAGCCAGCAGAGTCTCCTTCAGAGTTATTATATTTTTCCTGTTTAATTTATATTATGGATAGATGTTGTATTTTATTTCAACTCCCTAGTAAATGCTCATGCACTTGTGACACCGGATTTTTGGGATGATCATGGGTTGCACCGTATTGGAAATTTTCAAAGATATTATTACGGATTTTGTAAACTTCATCTTCTGTTGTTTAATTGAGGGGGAACAACTATGACTTCAAAAATATTAAAATAAGAATTTATTGTTGGCTTGCCTGACAGCGGTGTCCGGCGCCATCACGACCTTTATGGATTTTGGGTCGTGACAATATGGTATCAGAGCACTAGGTTCACTTAGGTCTCACGAGTCATTAGCAAGTCTAGTAGAGTCTTGCGGATCGGTATGGAGACGTCTGTACTTATCTTCGAGAGGCTACAGGGCTGTTAGGAATACTTCCCTTTTGATTCCTCATCGTGCGATTCGATTCCTTTGAGGCTTATGCCTTCATTTCCTTTGAGGCTTATTCAATCTTATGCGACGCGAAGCGCTTATTATAAATTGGGGACCGAGGAAATTTTTAATGGTACTACAGATGTAGTGCAGGATGCTTCTCTCTGTGTAATTAATTGGACTATTGTCGTCTCCTTGCGGAAGGCCACTCTATCGTTTCAGTTTAGTATTAATACTACCTAAGGTTTTGAGATTTGGCATTGATTGTTATGACGATTCATGCGTTGTTATCGCACAGTGTTTATGTAATGGTAGAATGCCTGTTTATGTGTCAGGGCAGTAAACAACTTGAAAGAATGTTTTTCCCAGTACATGATTAAGAGGTTCCATATTTTACTTCCAGCAGAGAAAAGGCAATCAGACTATGAAGGTTCAGATTTGAGGTTGATGGAGTAATGTAAGCCTGATATTTTCAAGCATGGTAGAGTTCTCAACTGTGATGTGGTGTCATCGCCTTGTTAAATGCGATAAGGTTTGTCGGTGTTATGGTCTCATTCAACTCACCTTCACGGCGGGGTGTTAGGAATTGGTGTAGGAGAAGTAGTTGTTAGAGGTCACGGTGTGCAGTGGTTCAGGATCAAAGCGGTGTTCCTAGTATTGATGGCTCGAGAAGGATGATCCTCGGAAAGGTTTAAAGTTGGTAACGACCTATTGGTTCAAGTGCTACAAAAACGAATTTTGAGTTAAGGCAACAACTGAGCAGCAAAAGATGAGAAAGGACACGTGGAAGGTGTCTTGTGGTGGTTAGGTTCCTAGGAGGCCAAGTGTTAGAAACAGAAGTCGAGTAGCTGCTTAAAGGAGGGGGTTTGACCAAAGTGGGAGAGAGGCAAGGTAGCATATGGGTTACGGGGTAGGATAGCTACACATCTTGAGGAAAGTTTAGAGTGATTTGGGATTTATGGTGGACAGTGACTAGGTCTACGGGCTTAATTTGGAATATTGGCTGCTATATTGAGGAAGATTAGGTGTGAGAGGAGGGAGTTGCTTGATATGAAGTAGGATACAACATGACTTTGGATTGGAATGTATTTTCGCACCTTTAGTTGACGTCCATAAGGAGTGAACGGACTGGTGCAGCTGGTGAATGAGCTCGGACTCAGGATGATCTATTAATTTGGTAGTAATTGCACCCAGTGCAGCGACGTTGGAATATGTCAGCATGTAATTCCCACAGGTGGGTCATCTCCTACGAGCAGGATAGCGGCCGCGTGGTGTTGACAAAACTTCTGCAAAGAATTCTACTGGCTACCCGATAAGAGATTTAATATGTAAATATGGCTAGTGGTTCAGAGTGTTTATTAAAGGTTAATAGAAGGATTTCGAGAAAATTTGGCGAGTTGCGTGTGCAGGATCATGTCAACAATGAAGTAAGAATATCGGTGGATTCCAGAATTTTATAATTGTAGCTTCAAGCTAATAGGAAAGCCCCACTGTCTATGGTTGGATTGCGTAGTGTCAACTTATGCAGTTTCTGATTATCGGTATATTGGTGGGTCATCACGGCTAAGAAAAGAAAACATCAGTGGTAAATTGAGCAACGGATTTGAGGAATGTGTGCCATATTTGGCCTTATCGATTTGTATTCAGGCTTTGGGAAGACTCAAAGTTTGTGCTTCGTATAGATGTAATGCACATGAAAAGTGAGACAGTCGGGTGTTTCCTTGATAAAGTGTCTATGTGCTAGCAGGGCCTTGGAGTTGATCATGTTTGGGAACAAGTCAGAGCAAGTGACTCTCAATAACGGTCGTAGTGGGTTCAAAAATTTAAAGTATAGTGCTTAAGGATCTCGAGTCCGTAGTACGGTTGAGTATCGAGCTTTTGCAGCAGATTATGAAACGGGACTTGGAGTACTCTGTGTATTCTTCAGGTTGTGGTGTAGCATTAGAGAAACGAAATAAAATAACTTCAGATTCATAAAAGAAGTATCAGAATGGGTGTATCAATTGAAGATGTAAAAGTGCGCACAAGAAGGAATATGAGATGATTAGTGGGTTTTGAAACAGCGTGGTCTTGTGAAATAAGGTCACTCGGGATGAGTGCGGATTTGAGTTAGTGATGTAATGAATGGATCTATTATTATTTCTAAGGCAAGTTGAGAATAAATTGAGAAAAGACGGATCAGCTAACAATGGTTGAATCGGCATGCTGGTGGCAATGATCAGTTCCTTCAGCGCATTGAGTTATGCATGTGATTTGTGGCGGTACGTGCGAGGATTGATGGCCGCCGTAATTGATTTTATTTGGAGGAATTCAAGTATTATGGCATGTTATGTGTAGATGGATCCCGAAAATGTTATGGTGGTTTAGACCACTACTTGAGGAGTTTATTTCCTGCGGATATGGGAATTCAGTCGCGTGTTGCAATGGTTCTCCTGAATTGAGTTAAGCAAAAGGTTGCTATATGATGAAGTGTTGGATCTGTTAGTGGTTCAAGAGTTATGATGGAATTCTTGTACTCTCGCGTATTGGCATGCTAGGTACAGTGAACGGCATGGGAATTTAGAAGTTGAGGATCGAGGTTGCAGTTCGGTTTTGACAAGAATGTCACAAGCTCGAACGAGCAGGAAAAGGATTTAGATGTTTAAAGTAAGATGGTATTGTTTTCAGCATCATCTAAGGTCGATGTCAGGTGTAAGAGACCTTGTGTATTGATTTATGGATTCTTGATATGCTTTACAGCGTTAGAGTAGCCGGTAGCATGGATGTACAGACTTGTTACCTAGTGCGGAAGGTCGTGGGAGTGTGTCTCATGGATAGATTGTGTAAGAATGGCATGTAGTCACTTAATTGAGTGAATATTGAAACCAAGTATGAAGATTGTGACGATATCGCTAATTCGAGAATTTATGCCTGGAGGGAGCTCGGTTCATTTGGTTGTGGACTGCAAAAGTTTGTTCCGATTATGATGGTTGTTCTTGTGTGTTATGGGAAAAAGGGTCATTATGGATCCTTGAAGGGTTATTAACCTAGTATGGTACGATCAGAATTGGCTTGAGGTCTGTGGATGGATTTAAATATGAATATGGGCTTTATATTGGGCCGGAAGTATTCATTCAGCATAGCACTCCTTATGGAGAAGTATTCGGACGTTGGATGTCGTTTCGTCATCGGCTATTTCATGTAATACTATATTGTGCCGTGTGAGTTGTGAAACGGCTCGATAAGTTTCTTATGTGTTGAGGATTCCGCGTAGCGATGGTGTTATGTGAGCAGGATGACTCTCGAGAATCAGATCATATATCACACCTTAGTTGTGCTTGAGTTTTGTAGCGTATGGCTCTGTCGGTCCTTCCAGGGATGGTATTATACACTTAGCGTGCTTGTGTTCGATATTCGAATATTTTGTAGTAATGAGCATTCTAGCTCGGTAATTAATTCCTTATATAACAGTGTGATGTTGAGTATAGTCCCCTATATTCTATTTGTGTGTTTTGTGTCCCATTTTCTGAGAAAGGTTCATGACACCTTTCAGTTGTTTAATTAGTCACGTGGGTTGAATAATCTTTCCATAGTCCGTTTTCCTTATGTATCGCAATCGAGTACGTAGCTTATTAGCTCACTGTGGCGTCTTATGAGGCTTTTTGCCGTGTTTGAGGTGGCTTATTGCCTGAGTAGCTCATGCTGGGGGAGACGAGATTATTGGATCCGAGATCAGTGCGATTAGATTATATGAAGTATAATAAAGAGCAAATACCATTATTTGGTCTATAATGAGGCAATGGTTCTTGTCAGAAGGAGAAACTCAATAATTTGTTGACTCGGCAGTTGGTTGTGAATTTCTACACATTTCTTCCATCATGGAAGCATTTCAAGAGTTGGAACAGGACTTATATGTATCATAAGGTGTGTTGTGGACATCAGATTCGTGGAATTTCGGCTATTGTTATCGGATGATGTTATTATGGTCATGTGAATGGTGCGATGCATGGTCTAAATTCAACCAAAGTATGCAATCCTATATTGGTGCATCGTGTAGTGATTGATACGATGTTCGTAGATTGGAAATAGGCATGTTGGAGAATTCTGGATGTTAGAATTGGGCTCTAAGGTTTAATTGCCTAAATAAAGGGGAAAATCTTCAGATTGGCTCGAGCTAATGTGCTCAATTGGGTGTGGTAGCACGGGTAGGTGCTCGAAGTGTTAAACTGTGATTTTGGGACAACTCCGGAACAGTCCTTAGCACGTTCGAGGACGAACGTATATTTAAGTGGGAGAGAAAGTAACGACCCAACCGGTCGTTTTGACTGTTCAAACCCCGTTCCCCTAAATAAGACTTTCCGTATGTGCTTTTATTAATTTATGACTTGCGGGGATGGTTGGTTTGGGATTTGGATGTGTTTGGGTTGAAATCGGAACACTTGGTTCCTTAAGTTAGCCTTAAAAGTCTAAGTTTGACTTCGGGCAACATTTTGAGAAAGCAACCTCGGAATCGGGATTTGACGGTTCCAATAGGTTCGTATGATGATTTCGGACTTGGGCGTATGTTTGAATCGGGTTTTGGGTAACTCGGGAGCGTTTTGGCGCCTAATAGTGAAAATCAACTATTTGAAGCTTTAAAGTTCTTTAAATTTGATTTGGAGTAGGTTTTTGAGTAATTGAAGTCCGTTTGGAATTTCGAATTTAGGAATAGTTTCGTATAGTGATTTAAGACTTGCACGCAAAATTTCGTGTCATTCTGAATAGTTTAAGTATGTTTCGGTGTATTGGAAGTAAATTGAAGAACTTAAAGTTCTTAAGTTTGAATCAATTTGGTTTGGGGTGTGATTCATAGATTTGATGTTGTTTTACATGTTCCGTGAGTTCGAGCGAGTCCGTTTTATGATTTCAAACTTGTTGGTATGTTCGGGCGGGGCCCCCGGGGCCCCGAGTGTTAACCGGACGAGGCTCGGACCGATTTCGGACTTGGGATAAAAATGCTAAAGCTTTCTGCTTCTGGTATGTTCGCACATGCACTTGGACAGCCGCAGGTGTGACCCTCGCAGATGCGAGCTTCAATCGCAGAAGCGGAAAGGGGAAAGAAGGCCTGCCATCGTAGGTGCAGAACTTTGGGCGCACCTGTGAACGCGCAGGTGTGAGAATTTTTGCGCAGATGCGACCTTGGCCCAGGCGAGTGGAACTCGCACCTGTGAGGAATTTCCGCAGGTGCAAAAGCCGGAGGTGCGGTAGCCCTCCTTAGGTGCGAAAAAACTGTTCGGGCAGAATGTTAAAAAGGGGCGAGGCTGAGCCATTTTTGTCCGTGTTTCCTCCATTTTCGGGCGATTTTGGAGCTGTTCGAGAGAGGATTTCAACTAGCAACATGAAGGTAAGTTAATTCTACATACTTTGAGTTAAATACATATATTATGGGTAGATTATAGCTATTATATCTTAGAAATCAAAGGCTTAGGTGAAAAACCAAGATTTTTATAAAAACGAGATGTTAACCACAAAAATGGTTATGGATTTGGGTAGAAATTTTATATTTGAGTTCTTGAGATTATGGGTAATATTTTCATCCGAAAATTTCTGAAATTCAGGCACGTGGGCCCGGGGTGAATTTTAAAAATTTTACTGTTTTGATTAGGGTAATTTATTTAATAGCCTAAATTCGAATTATTGAACATGTATTAATTGTTTTGTATAATATTTGGATAGTTTTTGATTTTTCGGCATTGAATTGAAGTTTTTACACGACATTTTGATCGGAAAGTGGACTTTGAGACAAGGTAAGTATCTTGTCTAATCTCGTGAGGGGGAAATTACCCCATAGGTAATTAAAGTAATAATTGTTGCTAATTGTGGGGGCTACATACACACGAGGTAACGAGAGTCCGTGCGTAGCTACTATTAATGCTAAAGTTCGGGTAGTTTAGGACTCAAAGCATGAATTACTTGTGTAAATTTTATTCTTTATTTAATTAATATTATTTGATATATATATATATATATATATATATATATATATATATATTGTGAATTGTTAGATAAAAATATTAAAGGATGGAAATCTCATATACTTGATTTATTTTCTATTTAAATTAATTAATTGTTAAGAGAAATTGTTCTTCCTTCCGAGTTTATCTTATAATAAATATACTCTCATTCCGGAGGTACATAAGAAAATGTCCTCATTTCTTGTGGAGCGGGCCGAACGCCTCGACAGGATAGATGCATCTATGGATCGTGTCGCACATCCCTCAACAGTGTACACGACACTCTGGATCGGGACGTACGACCTCAGTAAAAATCGTGCCTAATAATAATAATTACACGATACTTTGATAGTTTGTTGTAGCTTGTGAAGCTAATTGATAAATATGAAATTATTGGGATTTAAAGAATTTATTTATCTCTGCTTGTTAATGAAATTATTGTTATTCCTGTAATGAGGCTAATTGATAAATTAGAAATTTATTGGAATTGAAGGAATTTACTTAATATATTGAGAATTGTTGCAGTTGAAGAAATTTAATTATTTCTACTGGTTCAATAAAAATTATTATTAACCCTGTGAATCATGTTGATAAAAATATTTCTGCTTTTATGTTACTTATTATTATTGACCCTTAGTGAGTGTCAAGGTCGACCATCTCATCTCTACCTCTTCGAGATTAGGCTTGATACTTACTGGGTACACGTTGTTTACGTACTCATGTTGCACTTGCTGCACATTTTATTGTGCAAGTACATATATGTCTAGCGGCCTTGTGGGCGCAGAAGTGTGGTTAAAATATGGGGACTTAGGTGAGCTACATTCTGTATTACGATCCGCAGCCAACAGAGTCTCCTTCAGAGTTATTATATTTTTCCTGTCTAATTTATATTTCGGACAGATGTTGTGTTTTATTTTAACTCCCTAGTAAATGCTCATGCACTTGTGACACCGAATTTTTGGGATGATCATGGGTTACACCGCATTGGAAATTTTCAAAGATATTATTACGAATTTTGTAAACTTCATCTTCTGCTATTTAATTGAGGGGGAACAACTATGACTTCAAAAATATTAAAATGAGAATTTATTTAGTATTTATTATTGGCTTGCCTGACAGCGGTGTCCGGCGCCATCACGACCTTTATGGATTTTGGGTCGTGACAGTAGAGTCTCGCGGATCGGTACGGAGATATCTGTACTTATCTTCTGGAGGCTATGGAACTGTTAGGAAATGTTTCACTTTCTTTTATTCCTTATCGTGCGAGATATTGACTTCGGACTCTAAACTTCTATCTTTATATTCTCTCACAGATGGTGAGGACACGTACAGCTTGATCGGATGATCAGACACCCGCGCCCCCTGCTAGAGCCACGAGAGGCCGGGGCCGGGGTAGAGGCCGAGAACGTCCACGTGGTGCAACAAGAGCACCCATACGAGCTGCTACAGAGGAGCCACCAGTTGCTCTAGATGGAGGGCAGGAACCTGAGATGCATGTTATTTCACCAGCCCTCCAGGAGACTCTAGCCCAGTTCCTGAGCATGTTTAGTACTGTGGCTCAAGCAGGATTGATACCACTTGTTCCTGCCACATCTCAGGCCGGGGGAGGAGCACAAACTCCCGTCGCCGATACCCCAGAGCATCGAGTTCAGGTAGACCTGGATCTAGAGATCATAATAATACAGCCAGTAGCTCCAGTTCAGCCCGAGGTTAGGACAGCAACTTCTGAGGCAGAGCAACTCAGGCTCGAGAGGTACAAGAAGTACCACCCACCTTCTTTCAGTAGCTTGACATCAGAAGATGCCCAGGGTTTTCTTGAGGAGTGCCACCGTATCCTCCATATTGTGGGTGTTGCGGAGACTAGTGGGGTTTCCTTCACTATGTTCCAGCTTAGATGAGCGGCTTATCAGTGGTGGCGCACATACGAGTTGGATAGTCCGGCTGAGGCAGCTTCACTCACTTGGACTCAGTTTTCATATATGTTCTTGAGGGAGTATGTTCCCCAGAGTCTCAGAGATGCTTGGCGTGCAGAGTTTGAGTAGTTGCGCCAGGGTCCTATGACCGTGTCAGAGTATGCGGTCCGATTCAGTGATTTGGCCAGGCATGCACCAGCCTTGGTTGCTACTGTTCGAGACCGGGTTCATCGGTTTATTGAGGGGCTCAACCCTAGCATCAGATTGAGCATGACCCGACAGTTGGAGATGGATATTACGTACCAGCAGGTAGTAGGGATTGCTAGAAGGTTGGAGGGTATGCTGACTCAGGATAGAGGGGAGAGAGAGGCCAAGAGGTCTCGAGAGTCTGGCACTTATAGTGGTACTCGTGCCCCAGCGGCAGCTCATCATAGCAGGGGTTATATGGGTCGCCCTGTTCATTCAGCACTTCTAGCCGCCAGCGGTGCTCAGGACATACTAATCCCCAGATTTCTTATTATGCACCGCCAGTATCTAGTGTGCCTCCTGTACGGGGTCCTTCCAGTTGATCAGGCCCGAGCCAGTCACAACAGCCATGTCCTTCGAGAGCTTGTTTTGAGTGTGGCGACTCTCGTCATTTGATGAGAGATTGCCCCAGATTCAGGAGGGGTGCACCTCCACAGATATCTCAGGCACCGTGTGCTCCACTGGGTCCTCAGGCTATGATTGCAGCACCAGCTATCAATCCACCTGCACAACCAGCTAAATGTGGAGGTCGGACAGGTAGAGGTCGCCCTAGAGGGGGAGGCCAAGCCAGATATTATGCCCTTCCTGCTAGGACAGAGGCAATTGCATCAGATTCTGTTATCACAGGTACTGTTCCGGTCTGTCATATAGATGCATCAGTCTTATTTGATCCAGGCTCCACTTATTCCTATGTGTCATCTTATTTTGCTTCATATTTGGGTGTATCCCGTGATTCTCTGAGTTCACCTGTTTATGTATCTACACCCGTTGGTGATTATATTGTTGTTGACCGTGTGTATCAGTCGTGTTTGATTGTTCTTAGTGGTTTTGAGACCAGAGCTGATTTATTATTGCTCAGTATGGTGGATTTTGATGTTATTTTGGGCATGGACTGGTTGTCTCCCTATCACACTATCCTTGATTGTTATTCCAAGATGGTGATGTTGGCTACACCAGGTCTACCGCGGCTAGAGTGGAGATGTACCTTGGATCATGTTCCTAGCAGGGTTGTTTCATTTCTTAAAGCTCAGCGAATGGTTGAGAAGGAGTGTGATGCGTATCTGACCTATGTGAGAGATGTTATTATTGATACTCTTACCGTCAAGTCAGTTCTGGTAGTGAGGGATTTTGCAGACGTACATGCCGCCCGACAGAGATATTGACTTTGGCATTGATTTGTTACCGGGCACTCAGCCCATTTTATTCCACCTTGATGTTTGACTATAATTCCATATTTTTTTAGTGCATTACTTACTTTATATTTTGGTGCTTTAATGCTAAACTATACTATATTTGTGCTTAATTAAGCTTATTTTATGTGTAGGTATGTTGAAGACGAAATTGGGAGCAAAGTAGAGATTTTATGTGTATTTTATACACTACAAGAATGGAGTTATAATTATTTAAGTAGTGGATATATTAAGGTTTAACTTTGTGTGGGAAGACAAAAGAGACAAATCAAAAAAGAAGACAAAAAGAACAACTAGAAAGGAAAATAAAACAAAAACGTGACTTGAAGAATTGGAACAACTCAAAAGCAAAGGAAAGGAATTAGAAATGTTAGGCAACAGAATGAGGAAACGAAGAAGAAGTCGGGCGAAGCTAGCTATTTAGCTCGCGTTAGATCAAGTGACCCGAGGGAATTTTTGTGCGGCAAAGCTCGCGTTGCCGGGGTTGCAGCGAGATGGAGCTCGCATTTGAGCTCGCTAGGCGTGGTCTGTAGCGAGCGTGTCCCGGGTTTTAAAGCCTATTTTGTCTCTTATTTGGTTTTTGGACTTGGTTATTTCGTTTGGGTCTCTTCCCTACACATATAAATAGTCATTAAACACCATTTTTAGGGGAGTTTTTTGGTGACAGGGAGACCGACTTTGGACAGACTTTAGACGAAGGGAGAGTACAGAGCCGCCGTGGAGGCCAAAATTCATCAGATTTCATCTTTCTTCCATCAAACTTAGTAATCTTTACTTTTTCTTGATGATTTGTTGTTTTGATACCATGTCTATGTGGAGCTAAACTTTATATTCTAGGGTTGTGGTTGTCATGAATATTGAAGTTTATTAATTATATTACCGTTAATTCGAGTTATCATCTTTGGTTGTTTCTCTAATTCTGTGCATAATTGCTTAATTGTTTGACCAGCAGTTGAGTTCTATTTACTATCTATGCTATGCTTGGGAAAGCCCTGCTTAGATTAGAATAGAATTGGAGAGAGCTTGTTTCTGAACCAGTGGCTCGGGAAAAAATTTCACGATTAGGATAGGAATATACCTAACAACCTTGCTTATTTGAATGCCGTATTATATTCGTTCATGATAGATACAAGACCATAGGAATATAGGGTTGATATATTATGGGTAGACGGATAGTATTGTGGGAACATGTTATTTATATAAACGATCCGGTCAACTAGCAATCATAGATAATTTGGATTAACAAGTGTAATTACGAACTCAATAGGATTGATAAACCGACCACAACCCTGGAATTTATATCTCCCTTGGTTACGTGTTTAAATTTCGCAATAGTAGTTGTAATAGAAAAATAAACTTTAGATCATCTTGGACAGTAAATTGATTTTAGTTTGCTTAGTTAACGGTTAATCTAAGTCTCTGTGAGTTCGACATCCGACTTTCGAGTCACTTTATTACTTGACGGCCACGTATACTTGCGTGTGCTTGGGGAACCAACAAGTTTTTGGCGTCATTGTCGGGGACTTAGTTATTGAATGTTTGTCTAAGTTATGCTTTTAATTGATTTCTATTCAAGTTTTTAATTTTTCTATTTAGTTATTTTTCTAGATTAGACTTTTACTTTTATCTTTATAGTTTTTGTTTATTTTTTTTCTTTTTGTAAATTTTTATTTTTATTTTTATAACAATTTGATCTTTCTCTTAGTGTGTTCATAGTTCTCTCAACATGACATCTGGGGATAAAATATCCGGAGGTAAGGTTATTGATGAAGACGCTTGGTTGACAGAAGACTTTTATGGCCCGTCTTTTTGGGCTTGTCATGACCTGAACACTGGGAGGTCTGAATTTGAATATGGGAGTAGGGGTTGGTATTGGAACGAATATTCATGATTAAGAAAATATGAGAAACGGCGTTATCTTCTAACAAACTTTGTGAATGACTGGTCGAAGGAGAGAGTTGATCTTGCACAAGAAATTGACAAGTTTGGCTTGGCTTTGCACAACTTGGATGCAGATTTGAGTGCAAAGGTTGATGCGTTCAACGCCTAACAATTTAATGATGAGTTGTGTGAAACTGAAAAAAATCTTCTAGACCAAATTGAGGAACTAAAACGAGAATACCAAGCATTAGACCATATTTTTCTTGAGGATGCCAATGCTGAGAGGAGTGTTCTAGAGTCATGTGAGGAAGTAGATAATATTATATTTGAAGACTCTAGTTTGTGTACATATGAGGATGTAACGAGTAATACAATTCTAGAGTTAGGGCGTATTGGTCCTCATTCCATACATTTTTCAACAATGTGTTTGGATGATGACATGGAAATTGAGTCATCTGAGCCTTTGGAGGAGCCAATGGACGAGGAACGGGGTGCCTATATTCTTGAATTTATTGTGCCAAAAGGTAAAAATTACATTCCTCATCTAAAGGTTAAGAAGTGTAGAGGCCTGGTTTTCTTTGTAGCCCCACTGAAGGAGCATAGCCACAGACTGGATGCTCTGTTAGGGGTACAATTCATAAGTTCGAGGTGGAGGAAAAAGTGGTTCAAGTCGTGCCGCGACGTTAAATCAGGCGCTTGTTGGGAGGCAACCCAGTTTTACTGCTTTCGTTTATTTTTTATTTTTTATTTTTATTTTTTTATCTTATTATTGTTGTAGTGTATGTTTTTGTTTTGTAGGATTATAAGCATAGGAAGCAAAGCCATTGAAAGAGTGTAAAAGCGAGCTAGATGGTGAGAACTGAGTGTGGGGTAGCAACACAAAGGACCATACCTGTGGAAAGTCTAAGTACCCCGTGAGATGCTATTACTTCGGCCTTTGGCCTTTCAGGGAGTTTCTTGTCCACCCTCGTTATTATTTTGCTTTATTTGTGCATTAGTGACACTGCACTCCTTTAAGTGTGAGGTGAGAGAATTCCTCTAGATAATTAGTAGTAGTATGTTAGTAAAAATATTAACTTCTTATTTTGATGTTAGCTTCTTATTTTTGTTTTTATAGTTATGTAATATTTAGTAGCTTAATTTTTTTAAATGTGGAAAATAAGAAAAAAAATTGGACTTTTCCCGACGATGGATCTCCTAGATAGTTTTTTTGAGGGATTAAAGTCTAAACAAAAATTCAAAAATATGTCTTTTAGCTTTCTTTAGGTAGTAATAATCCCTTGTGATTTTTTTTGTGCCTCGGTTCTTTTCCATGGGATGTAGTTTGAACCGGGTAGTAGTTTTTCCTTTTATTTTTAATTATTTTTATTTTTAGAGTAGGTTAAAAATTAGGGAATAAATGGAGGAAGAAAGATGAGATTCCTAGGCACCCTTGACTTGTTTAATAGTAGCATATTTCGGCTTTAGCATGCGTAGTATCTTCCCTATGTGCTAAAATTGCTTATGATGCCTTGGTTATTTGGATAGCATATTTTGTGACGTCTATGTCTCATTTTCTTGACTTATGTTCACTTTTTGCTTAATGCTTAATTTCTTGTGGCTCTATGAATACTTGCATTTGTTGAGAGTCGGAATGAAACCGTCCTTAGTAAGTCATGTGCCTTGTGTGGTGAGGAGTTTTTGTAGTCTATGTATTGTAATTGTGTCTAGAACTTGCCCGGTATGTGAGCTGAAGCGAAATTTGAGGTGATGCTCGGTTTGAAAAATGATTATAGGCTTTCTGTGATCTTTTCGAGCGTTATTGCTATCACAAATAAAATTGGTCCTAGTTAACTCTTTTGAGCCTATAGACTTTTATTTGGCACCCACATTACAAGCCTATACCCTTTTTATTCTAAATTGACATTATTTTGATCCTTTTATCTCTTAAAGCACTTTAATTGTGAGATGAGCGTTAAAAGAAGTAAGAAGGGACTAAGTGTGGGGTGGCTTACGAATGGAACTAATGAAGGGAAGAAAATGTGCACTTGTTTTGTAAAATAATACACCACTAGCGGAAATTGAAGAAGAAAATAATATAGGTGAATAAATTGTTGTCTTGTTCTTGCTAGTGAGATATAATTTAAAGTAGTGCTTAAAGAAAAAGGGAACATTGTTGGGAGTGATTGAAGTTGTAAAATTAAAGTGGATTGAGAAATTATGCGCTTAAAGTTTTTCATGTGATGTTTTAGCCACTATTCCTAAATATATCCTTCCCGTCCCTTAGCCCACATTACAACCATAAAAAATCCTAATTAATTTTAGACTGAGTGAGCCTACATTAGTAGAGATTTACATTAAGGGCAAGCCTATGGTGCCAATTGCATGCATGCGACTTCTTTTGTGAGAGTGAGATTTTCTTTGATATATATGAGTCCTTAAAGTATATTTGAGCATTTGATTTGAATGTATGGATTCAACTTACTCTCTTGTTCTTGTTGTAAGGGCACATGGTTTCACGAGGGATAGGTAACATTATTAGACTTCTCTCTATGATGTTGGGTGTTCAAGCCATGAGTGCATTGTGACATTGAGTTGGTTTTTGAGGCTAGGATTGTTAGGAGCATGTTGTCTTTGTTGTGAATATTTGTGAAGTATGGCATAAGAAAAGGGAAGTGTACGTGATTGCATATGCTAGAGTTTAATTGTTGCGATGAACCATGGATATTGGTGTAGTGTGCCACAATTGTGTAAAATCAAAGTGCTCAAGGATAGTGTGAATTGTTGGTTGACTCGAGGACGAGCAACATTTAAGTGTGGGGTAGTGATGTTTGGCTATAATTCCATATTTTTAGTGCATTACTTACTTTATATTTTGGTGCTTTAATGCTAAACTATACTATATTTGTGCTTAATTGAGCTTATTTTATGTGTAGGTATGTTCAAGACGAAATTGGAAGCAAAGTAGAGATTTTATGTGTATTTTATACACTACAAGAATGGAGTTATGATTATTTAATTAGTGGATATATTAAGGTTTAACTTTGTGTGGGAAGACAAAAGAGATAAATCAAAAAAGAAGACAAAAAGAACAATTGGAAAGGAAAATAAAACAAAAACATGACTTGAAGAATTGGAACAACTCAAAAGCAAAGGAAGGGAATTAGAAATTTTAGGCAACAGAATGAGGCAACGAAGAAGAAGTCGGGCGAAGTGAGCTATTTAGCTCGTGTTAGATCAAGTGATGCGAGGGAATTTTTGCGCGGCAGAGCTCGGGTCGCCAGGGCTGCAGCGAGATGTAGCTCGCGTCTGAGCTCGCTTGGCGCGGTCTGTAGCGAGCGTGTCCCGGGTTTTAAAGCCTATTTTGTCTCTTATTTGGTTTTGGACTTGGTTATTTCGTTTGGGTCTCTTCCCTACACATATAAATAGTCATTAAACACCATTTTAGGGGAGTTTTTCGACGACAGGGAGACCGACTTTGGACAGACTTTAAACGAAGGGAGAGCATGGAGCCGCCGTGGAGGCCGGAATTCATCAGATTCCATATTTCTTCCATCAAACTTAGTAATCTTTACTTTTTCTTGATGATTTATTATTTTGCTACCATATCTATGTGGAGCTAAACTTCACGTTCTATGGTTATGGTTGTCATAAATATTGAAGTTTATTAATTATATTACCGTTAATTTGAGTTATCATCTTTGGTTGTTTCTCTAATTCTGTGCATAATTGCTTAATTGTTTGGCCATCAATTGAGTTCTATTTACTATCTATGCTACGCTTGGGAAAGCCGTGCTTAGATTAGAGTAGAATTGGAGAGAGAGCTTGTTTCTGAACCCGTGGCTCGGGAAAAGATTTCGCGGTTAGGATAGGAATATACCTAACAGTCTTGCTTAGTTGAATACCGTATTATATTCGTTCATGATAGATTCAAGACCATAGGAATATAGGGTTGATATATTATGGATAGACAGATAGTATTGTGGGAACATGCTATTTATATAAACGATCCGGTCAACTAGCAATCATAGAAAATTTGGATTAACCGGTGTAATTATGAACTCAATAGGATTGATAAACCGACCACAACCTAGGAATTTATATCTCCCTTGGTTATGTGTTTAAATTTCGCAATAGTAGTTGTAATAGAAAAGTTAAACTTTAGATCATCTTGGACAGTAAAATGATTTTAGTTTGCTTAGATAACGGTTAATCTAAGTCTCTGTGGGTTCGACATCTGACTTTCGAGTCACTTTATTACTTGACGGCCACATATACTTGCGTGTACTTGGGGAACCAACACACCTTATCGGATGGCCCCGACAAGGTTGAAAGAGTTAAAGGAATAGTTGCAAGAGTTGCTCGATAAGGGCTTCATTTGGCCCAGTGTGTCGCCTTGGGGTGCTTCTGTCTTGTTTGTGAAGAGGAAGGATGGTTTTATGCGAATGTGTATCGATTATCGCCAGTTGAACAAGGTTACGGTGAAGAACAGGTATCAATTGCCACGTATTGATGACCTATTCGATCAGCTTCAGGGTGCCAGAGTTTTCTCTAAGATCGACTTGCGTTCAGACTATTATCAGTTGAAGATTCGGGAGCCAGATATCCCGAAGACTGCTTTCAGGACTCGTTATGGTCACTATGAGTTCATTGTGATGTCATTTGGGCTGACCAACACCCCAGCAGCATTTATGCACTTGATGAACAGTGTATTTCAGCCCTATCTTGACTCTTTCATCATTGTGTTTATTGACAACATTCTGGTGTACTCCCGTGGTTGGTAGATCATGAGCAGCACTTGAGGACTGTGCTTCACACCTTGAGAGAAAAGAAGTTGTATGCAAAATTTTCGAAGTGTGAATTCTGGCTAGATTCTGTGGCATTTTTGGGTCATGTAGTATCGAGTGAGGGGATCAAGGTAGACCCGAAGAAGATTAAAGCAGTGCAGAGTTGGCCTAGACCATCCTCAGCTACAAAGATCCGGAGTTTTCTTGGCTTGGCGGGGTATTACCGTCGATTTGTAGAGGGTTTCTCGTCTATTGCATCACTTATGACCAGATTGACCCAGAAGGGTGCTCCGTTCAGGTGGACCGAGGAGTGTGAGGAAAGCTTTCAAAAGCTCAAGACTGCTTTGACTATAGCCCCAGTGTTAGTGTTGCCTACTGGATCGGGGTCCTATACGGTGTATTGTGATGCGTCGCATGTTGGTCTCGGTGCGATGTTGATGCAGGATGGTAGGGTGATTGCCTATGCGTCTAGACAGTTGAAGGTGCATAAGAAGAATTATCCTGTCCACGACCAGCTATTGTTCATGCCTTAAAGATCCGGCGGCACTATTTGTATAGTGTTCCTTGTGAGGTTTTCAACGATCACCTAGTCTCTCCACAATTCATCCAGTATTCCATGTTTCCATGCTCCAGAAGTATCACCACGGGAGGATTTGCCGGCTAGTGGTTATGTAACTTGTCGGGAGGATTTGTTTTTGGTTTCGGAGTGGAATGGGACACATAGTCCCTAAAATAGAAGCTTAAGTCGTAGGAATTGACCGTAGTTCGAACTATGTGAAGGCAACTCTATAATGGAGTTTTGACGGTTCCTATAGCTTCGTAGGGTATTTTGGTCTTAGGAGCATGCTCGGATGTTGAATCGGAGGTTCGTAGGTCATTTTAACGTCAATTGGCGAAAGTTGGAAATTTGATGAATTTTGGGAAGTTTGACTGGGAGTAGAATTTTTGATATCGGGGTCGGATTCTGATTTCGGAAGTTGGGATAGGTCTGTAATATCAATTATGACTTGTGTGCAAAATTTGAGGTCAATCGGACTTGATTTGATAGGTTTCGGCGTCGGATGTAAAAGTTTGAAACTTTAAAGTTCATTAGGCTTGAATCCATGTGTAATTCGTGTTTTTAGCATTGTTTGATGTGATTTAAAGGCTCGACTAAATTCGTGTGATTTTTTAGGACTGGTTGGTATATTTGGTTGAGGTCCCGGGGGCCTCGATTGAGTTTCGGATGGATAACGAATCATTTTTGGACTTAGAAGATTTTTTGGTGCTGGGCTGGTTCTGGTGTAATCACACCTGCACAAGGCTGACCACAGGTGTGAGCAATGGGGCGCAGGTGCGGGGCTAGGTGAATTGGATAGTGGTCGCAGGTGCAGTGTAAGGGCCGCAGAAGCGGAGTCGCTTCTGGGGGGGATCGATCGCTGAAGCGGACAAGTTCTTGGGGAGGCTTCCGCAGAAGCGGATGAGGTACCGCAGAAGTGCATCCGCAGATGCGGACATTTGCGCGCATGTGCGAAATCGGGGAGCTTAAGTGAACTCCGCAGATGCGGCGACTTCACCCCAAAAGCGGAATTTGGTCCGCAAAAGCGGAAAGCCTAGGCAGACTATATTAAATCAAGGGTTCGTGAGTTTTATCATTTTGGACATTTTGGGCTCACGTATTGGCGATTTGTTAGAGTATTTTTGAGGGGTTTCTTGAGGTAAGTCCCTTGTATTTATTTTTGATCAATAATCTTGTTTCCCCATTGATTTTTCCACCTAGTTAGTGTATATTTAAGGTGAAAATTGGGAGTTTGAAGTTAGGGATTTGGAGAGTTGATTTGAGGAATTGAGTGACGATTTGGAGTCGGATTTTAGTAATTTTGGTATGGGTGAACTCATGGTCGAGTGGGTGTTCGTATTTTGTGACTTTTACCCGATTCTGAGACGTGGGCCTGGGTCGACCTTTTGGCTGAATTTTCGGTTCTTTGCTAAAGTCGTAGTTTCATTATTTAAATTAGTTTCTTGTAGTTATATTTATAGTATGAAATTGTTTTGGCTAGATTCGAGCAGATCGAAGTTGGAAAATCGAGGGAAAGGCATCCCTATTTATTGATTGAGCGAGATTCGAGGTAAGTGACTTGTCTAACCTTGTGTGGGAAAAATCCTCTTAGGATTTGGTACCGTTGTAACAATTTGTGATATGTGAGCACCGTTTACGCGAGGTGATGAGTGCGTACACGAGATGATTATGGAAAATTCGGTTCTTACTGATTTGTCATCTTTTAAAAATACATTAACTGAGTTGTCTTCTTTTAAAATACATTAACTGAGTTGCCTTAAAATATGTAGTGATCATGTTTAGTCTAGTATCGCATGTCTACGTGCCTTAACTCTTACTTGCAATTTGTGCAACATGCTTAGTTGAATTACTTGTTTTACTTGATTTGAATCAAATCTTTAACTGTAAGATTCTTGCTGAAAATTTGTGTTTCCCTTTGATTACCTGCTGCATATTTACTTTGGGACTATGAGACGTTTACTCGGGAGATCCCCTTGTACTGCATATTTACTTTAGGATTATGAGGCGTTTACTCGGGAGATCCCCCTATACTGCATATTTACTTTGGGACTGCGAGGCGTTTACTCGGGAGATCCTCTGTACTGTATATTTACTTTGGGACTACGAGGCTTTTACTCGGGAAATACCCCTGTACTGCATATTTACTTTGGGACTACGAGGCGGTATCTCGGGAGATCTTCCCCGTCGTGTATATTTATATTTGGGACTACGAGGCGGTACCTCGGGAGTGCCCCAGTTGTTTACCCCGATTTACTGTGCTGATATTTTCTGAAACTTCTTTTTTTTTTAAAAAAATCCTCAGTCATTTCAAAAATATTATTATATCTTCTGCCTTACTTTTCTTTTAAACCAGTAGGGCCCTGACTTAACCTCGTCACTACTCTACCGAGGTTAGGCTTGGCTGTCACGACCCAAAATCCCAACTTGTTGTGATGGCACCTATCTCGTTACTAGGCAAGCCGATAATTTCAATAAACCACAATTTTTTTTAAGTTTGAAAATTTTAATAATTAAATACAATACAAAATCCCACAAATACTTATACGAACGCTCCCCAAAACCTGGTGTCACTGAGTACATGAGCATCTAATATGAATACAAGTCTGGAAAAATACGGTCTATAATATTCTAAGACCAAAATACGGTAAACAAGGAGATAGAGAAGGAGAGACAAGGTCTGCGAAACACGACAGCTACCTCTAAATCTCCGGAAGATCAACTGTACAAGAGAATCAACACCCGCTATGTCCAGAAGCACCTGGATCTGCACACGAAGTGTAGGGTGTAGTATGAGTACAACCAACTCAGCAAGTAACAAAAATAACTAAGGAACTGAAGATAGTAACGAGCTACACAGTTATAGTTCACTTACAGTAATTCCAGCAAAGAATAGACATGCTTTCAAATCCAGTAGTTTAAGTCAAATCAATTTTATACAGTTCATGTTCATGTAATCCGGATATAGAATCTTTCAGAGAATTTCACAACAATGACAAATAGCAACTAAATGCAACAACAAATGAAAAGCAAGTACAGCCTCTCAGGAAACAGTCACTCAACTCGTCACAATAGCTCAACCACTCGGCTCTCAGCCCTCAGCACTCACACTCAATAGGTACCCGCGCTCACTGGGGGTGTAAAGACTCCGGAGGGGCTCCTACAGCCCAAGCGCCATAATCCGCACGGATAACTCATGTGTTGCACGGACAACTCACGTGCTATAATATCCTGCACGGACAACTCACGTGCCATATATCCTTACCTCACCGACAGGCCCTCGGCCTTACTCAGTCCTCAACCTCTCTAGTCTCTCGGGCTCTCAGAAATCACAAAGATCAGCCCAAACAAAGATAACATAGTAAATCAACAAATATCAATAAAGACTGAGGTATGATGCACAAGTAAAATCATGACTGAGTACAAGACAACAATTAGCAAATAATTCAAAAAGTATGCGACCTCTGTGGGTCCCAACAGTACTATCACATAGCCTAAGTATGATTTTTCACATGATTAACATTCAAATTTCTTCAACACAAAGAGAGCTTATAGCTAACAACAAGTTATTCAACTTTAAAGTTTTACGGGACGGACTAAGTCACAATCCCTTCGATGCACGCCCACACGCCCGTCACCTAGCATGTGCGTCACCTCCAAAATAATCACATGACACAACAATTCAGGGTTTCATACCCTCAGGACCAGATTTATAACTAATACTTACCTCAAAATGTGAAATTATTTACTCTGCTATGCCTTTGCCTCGCAAATCCGCCTCTGAATGCCTCGAATCTAGTCACAAATAATTTGTTTCAGTCAATAAAATTTATTGAAATTAATTCCATAAGAAAATACTAATTTTCCATAAAAATCCGAAATTTAGCTCAAAAAATTGCATGTGGGGCCCATGTCTCGGAACCCGACAAAAGTTATAAAATTCGAAAGTCCATTCAACCACAAGTCTACCCATACCAATTTTACCAAAATCCGACCTCAACTCGACCCTCAAATCTACAAATCTTATTTCCAAACTTCTAAGTTCAAATCTCCGATTTACACCTCAAAATCATGTAATCTAATCGAATTATTCGATGATAATTCAATATTATGGAGCAGAAATGATCACAAGGGACTTACCTCAAGTTTTCCTTGAAAATCTACCAAAACTCGCCTATCCTCAAGCTCTAATTTGTCAAAAATGGCGAATGGGACGAAGTCCCCTGCTTTATAATTGTGCCCTGACAGCCCTCGGTACTGCCTCGATCTTGGCCTTCGATCGTGGTCCTCGATCCTGGGCCTCAATCCTAGGCCTTGATTCTGACCCTCGATCCTGGCCTTCGATCTTGGCCCTCGACCCTGGCCTTCGATCGTGGCTTTGATACTGGGCTCGATCTTGGCCTTCGACCCTGCCTTCGATCGTGGCTTCGATACTGGGCTCGATCATGGCCCCCGACCCTGCCTTCGATCGTGGCTTTGATCCTGGGCTCGATTGTGGCTTCGATACTGGGCTCGATCATGGCCCTCGACCCTGACTTCGATCGTGGCTTCGATCCTGGGCTCGATCATGGGAGATTCTAGGCTCGATTCTGGGAGAAGGAATTTGCAGCAGAAGGAAATTGCAGCAACTATTTTAGTCCACATTTTGATCCGTTAATCATCCGAAACTCACCCGAGGCCTCGGGACCACAACCAAATATACCAACAAGTCCTAAAACATCACACAAACTTAGTCGAGTCTTCAAATCACATCCAAAAATGCTAAAAACACGAATCACACATCGATTCAAGTCTTATGAACTTTGAAACTTTCTATTTCTACAAACAACGCCGAAACCTATCAATTCACGTTCGATTGACCTCAAATTTTGCACACAAGTCATAAATGACATAACAGACCTATTAAAATTTTCAGAATTGGATTTCGACCCCTATATCAAAAAGTCAACCCCCCGGTCAAACTTCTCAAAAATTCAACTTTCGGCATTTCAAGCCAAATTCCACTACGGACCTCCAAATAATTTTCCGAACACGCTCCTAAGTCCAAAATCACCATACCGAGCTATTGGTATCATCAAAATTCAAATCCGAGGTCGTTTACATATAAATCCACATCCGGTCAACTTTTCTAACTTAAAATTTTAAATTATGAGACTAAGTGTCTCATTTCACTCCGAATTCCTTCCGGACCCGAACCAACTAACCCGATAAGTCATAAATCAATTGTAAGGCATACATTGAGCAGTAAATGGGGGAACATGATTACAATACTCAAAACGATCGGCTGGGTCGTTACATTCTCCCCCTCTTAAACAAACGTTCGTCCTCGAACGGGTTTAGAATAATACCTAGAGTCTCAAATAGGTGTGGATATTTGTTCCGCATCTCCTGCTCAATCTCCCAAGTAGCTTCTCCGACTGGCTGGCCTCTCCACTGTACCTTCACTGATGCTTTGTTCTTTGACCTCAGCTTTTGAACCTGCCGGTCTAAAATAGCCACTGGCTCCACATCATAAGTCAAATTACCGTCCAGTTGTACTGTACTGAAATCCAGAATATGAGACGGATCCCCGACATACTTTCGGAGCATGGATACATGGAACACTGGATGAACACCTGATATACTAGGTGGCAAGGCAAGTTCATAAGCCACCTCTCCAATCTTATTAGGTATCTCAAAAGGCCCAATAAACCGAGGGCTCAACTTGCCCTTCTTTCTGAACCTCAACACACCCTTCATGGGTGAAATCTTGAGCAGAACCTTCTCCCCAACCATGTAAGTAACATCACGGACCTTCCTGTCGGCATAACTCTTCTGTCTAGACTGCGCCTTGCGAAGCCGTTCCTGAAACACTTTGACCTTCTCTAAAGCACCCTGAACCAAGTGAGTACCCAATATTCTAGCCTCACCCGGCTCAAACCAACCCATAGGAGAATGACACCGTCTCCCATACAAATCCTCATACAGAGCCATTTGAATACTCGACTGGTAGCTGTTATTGTAAGCAAACTCCGCGAGTGGCAGAAATTGATCCTAAGAACCCCCAAAATCAATGACACAAGCGCGGAGCATATCCTCTAATATCTGAATAGTGCGCTCGGACTGTCCGTCCGTCTGAGGGTGAAATTCTATACTCAACTGAACCTGGGTGCCCAATTCTCGCTGCACTGCTTTCCAAAACTGTGATGTAAACTGCGTGCCCCGATCTGAAATGATGGACCATGTAGGCGAACAATCTTGCGAATATAAATCCCATCCAACCGCTCCGAAAAATAATTAATACCAACTGGAATAAAATGCACAGATTTGGTCAACCGATCTACTATCACCCAAACAACATCAAACTTTCTCAAAGTCCATGGGAGCCCAACTACGAAGTCCATGGTAATACGCTCCCACTTCCACTCCAGAATTTCAAGTCTCTGTAGTAATCCGCCTGGTCTCTGATGCTCGTACTTTACATGTTGACAATTTAAACACCGAGCTATAAATCCAACTATATCTTTCTTCATTCGCCTCCACCAATAGTGCTGCCTCAAATCCTGATACATCTTCGCGGCACCTAGATGAATGGAGTACCGCGAACTGTGAGCTTCCTGGAGAATCAACTCACGCAAACCATCTACATTAGGCACAAATAGCCTGCCCTGCATCCGTAATACACCGTCATCTCCAATAGTGACTTCCTTGGCATCACCGTGCTGAATCGTGTCCTTAAGGACAGGCATATGTGGATCATCATACTGGCGCTCTCTGATGCGATCATATAAAGAAGACCGAGAAACCACACAAGCCAAAACTCGATTCGGCTCGAAAACATCCAATCTAACAAACTGGTTGGCCAAGGCCTGAATATCCAATGCTAAAGGCCTCTCTGCTACTGGTAAGTATGCTAAGCTGGCTAAACTCTCTGCCTTACGACTCAAGGCATCGGCCACTACATTGGCCTTTCCGGGATGATAGAGAATGGTGATATCATAATCCTTAAGCAACTCTACCCACCTTCGCTGCCGCAAATTAAGATCCTTCTGTTTAAAAAAATGTTGTAGGCTCCGATGATCGGTATATACCTCACACTGGAACCGTACAAGTAGTGCCGCCAAATTTTCAAGGCTTGAACAATAGCTGCTAACTCAAGATCGTGGACTGGATAATTCTTCTCATGCACCTTTAACTGTCTGGACGCATAGGCAATCACCCTACCGTCTTGCATCAGTATTGCGCCGAGACCAATACGCGATGCGTCACAATACACAGTATAAGACTCTGAACCTGTAGGCAACACCAATACTAGAGCTATAGTCAAAGATGTTTTGAGCTTCTGAAAGCTCTCTTCACACTCATCCGACCACCTGAACGGAGCACCTTTCTGGGTCAATTTAGTCATAGGCGATGCAATAACGAGAAACCCTCCACGAAACTCTGAATCTCAATAACTGAAGATAGCCTGGGCTAATTCTGAACTGCCTCTATTTTCTTCGGATCTACCTTAATTCCTTTACTGGACACTATATGTCCCAAGAATGCCACCGAACTAAGCCAGAACTAACACTTAGAGAATTTGGCATAAAGTCTCTCCTCTCTCAGCCTCTGTAATACAATACCTAAGTGTTGTGCATGCTCCTCCTGGCTATGTGAGTACACCAAAATATCATCAATAAATACTACGACAAATAAATCAAGATATGGCTGGAATACACTATTCATCAAATGCATAAATCTTGCTGGGGCATTGGTTAGCCCAAAAGACATCACAAGAAATTTGTAGTGGCCATAACGAGTTCTGAATACCGTCTTTAGAATATCTGAATCCCAAATTTTCAACTGGTGATACCCCGATTTCAAATCAATTTTGGAGAACACCCTTGCTCCCTGAAGCTGGTCAAATAAGTTATCAATACGCGGCAAAGGATATTTATTCTTAATTGTAACTTTGTTCAACTGCCTATAATCAATGCACATCCGCATAGTACCATCTTTCTTCTTCACAAACAGAACTGGTGCACCCCAAGGTGACACACCAGGCCTAATAAACCCCTTTTCAAGGAGTTCCTGAAGTTACTCTTTTAATTCTTTTAACTCAGCTGGTGTCATACGATACGGAGGAATAGAACTGGGCTGAGTGCCCTGCACCAAGTCAATACCGAAATCAATAGCCCTGTCAAGTGGCATACCCTACAGGTCTGCAGGAAATACATCAGGAAAGTCTCGTACGACTGGTACTGAATCAATAATAGGAGTATCAGCATCAACATCTCTCATAAAGGCCAAATATGACAAACATCCCTTTCCAACAATACGTTGGGCCTTCAAATAAGAAATTACCCTACTAGGAACAAAATCTAGAGAACCTCTCCATTCAATCTTTGACAACCCCGGCATTGTCAACGTCACGGTTTTTGTGTGACAGTCCAGAATAGCATGACTTGGAGACAACCAATCCATACCCAGGATTACATCGAAATCAACCATACCGAGTAATAAGAGAGCAACTCTAGTCTCCAGTTACCCAATAGTTACCATACACGACCGATATACACGGTCCACAGTAATAATATTGCCTACCGGTGTAGACACACAAACAGGTGAAACTAAGGACTCACAGGGCATGTCCAGATAATGAACAAAATACGATGATATATATGAATAAGTGGATCCAGGGTCAAATAATATAGAAGCCTCCCTGTGTCACACTGAGACAATACCTGCGATCACTGCATCTGAAGCAACAACATCCGGCCCGGTAGGAAAAGCATAGAATCGGGTCTGACCGCCACCTTACTGGCCTCCCCCTCTTGGGTGACCCCCAGCTGCCTGACCCCCACCCCGAGCTGGCTGGGCGGGTGGTGTAACTGCTGGTGCTGGTGTTGTTGGTTGAGAACTCTGCTGTGGAGCCCCACTCAACAACCTAGGACAATCTCTCTTGAAATGACCCAATTCTCCATACTCGAAACAACCCCTCCTCTGACGGAACTGCTGCTCCTGATAACCCAAAGAATTACCTGTAGAAGCCTGAGCGGACGAGGCATGATGAGAACTCTGCATTGGTAGTGCACTGAATGAAGACTGGCCTGAGTGAGCATTGTAAGAACCGTGGCTATCTGATGCACCACGATGAGCTGGACGTCTCGTTTGAGCATGTCTGTAAAAACCACCCCTACCGCGGTAAAACTGACCCCCCGAAGGAACACCGCTGAAATCACCTGAACCACGAGGCCTCTTAGCCTCCCTCTCAACCCGCTCTTGGCTGCAAACCATCTCAATCTGATGAGAAATGTTGACAACCTCATCTAAAGTAGCACTAGACACCCTCTCTCTAGTCATGAGTAATCGTAGCTGAAAAGTGAGGCCATCTATGAACCTCCTGATCCTTTCTCTGTCTGTGGGAATCAACCAGATAGCATGATGGCCCAATTCTAAAAATCTCATCTCATACTGTGTCACGGACATATCACCCTGACGAAGCTGCTCGAACTGCCTGCGTAGTTCCTCTCTACGGGACTAAGGCACGAACTTCTCCAGGAATATACCGGAGAACTGCTGCAAGGTAAAGGGTGCTGTGCCGACCAGCCTACACCTCTCGTAAGCCTCCCACTATCTGAAAGCAGCCCTAGAAAACTGAAAAGTAGTGAACGAGACCCCACTGGTCTCTAGAATACTCGTTGTCCGAAGCATCCGTTGATACTTATCCAGAAAACCCTGAGCATCCTCTGACTCAACACCACTAAATGGTGGAGGTCTAAGTCTCTCAAATCTCTCAAGTCTCCTCTGCTCATCGTCTGCCATAACAGGAACTACCGAGGCCTGAGCAGCTGCAACTGGCTGGGCTGGTAGTACCCCCGGTATATGAAGTCCCTGCACTGCCTGGTCTAGAGTACGGGCAACAGGGGTATGAGTACCTCCCCCGGCCTGAAAAATGGCAGGAGCAGCCTGAGCTGAAACCACCTGAGCAAGACCAGTGCAAACTATCAATATCTGGGCCAAAGTCTCCGAAGTACAGGAATCTCAATGGGCACAGCTGGTGCCTGAGCTGGTCCTGTCAGCTCAGCTATATCTGGAATCTGCTCCAAAGCTAGAGCAACTGGTGGTACTACAGGTGTTGGTCCAACTGTGGTACGAGCTACACCTCGACCTCTACCTCGGCCCCGGCCTCTACCACGGCCCCGGCCTCTCACGACCCTAACTGGTGGCGCTGGTGGTTGACCGTCCAATCCGGTAGTACGTGTTCTCACCATCTGTGAGAAAATAGAATAACAAAAATTTAGTTTCCGGAATCAATAATTTTGCACGACAAAATACAAGAAAGTGAAATTCTCCTAAGGGTTCTGTAGCCTCTCGAAAATAAGTACAGACATCTCCATACCGATCCGCAAGACTCTACTAAACCTGCTCATGACTCGCGAGACCTATGCAACCTAGGATCTGATACCAACTTGTCACAACCCAAAATCCCAACCTGTCATGATGACGCCTATCTCGTTACTAGGCAAGCCGATAATATCAATAAACCACAATTTCTTTTAAGTTTGAAAATTTTAATAATTAAATACAATACAAAATCCCACAAATACTGATACGAACGCTCCCTAAAACCTGGTGTCACTGAGTACATGGGCATCTAATATGAATACAAGTCTGGAAAAATATGGTCTATAATAGTCTAAGACCAAAATACGGTAAATAAGGAGATAGGGAAGGAGACACAAGGTCTGCGAAACACGATAGCTACCTCTAAATCTCCGGAAGATTAACTGTACGAGAGAATCAACACCCACTATGTCCAGAAGCACCTAGATCTGCACACGAAGTGCAGGGTGTAGTATGAGTACAACCAACTTAGCAAGTAACAATAATAACTAAGGAACTGAAGATAGTGACGAGCTACACAGTTATAGTTCACTTACAGCAATTCCAAAAAAGAATAGATATGCTTTCAAATCCAGCAGTTTAAGTCAAATCAATTTTATACAGTTCATGTTCATGTAATCCGGATATAGAATCTTTCAGAGAATTTCACAACAATGACAGATAGCAACTAAGTGCAACAACAAATGAAAAGCAAGTACATCCTCTCAGGCAACAGTCACTCAACTCGTCACAACAGCTCAACCACTCGGCTCTCAGCCCTCAGCACTCACACTCAATGGGTACCCGCACTCACTGGGGGTGTAAAGACTCCGGAGGGGATCCTACAGCCCAAGCGCCATAATCCGCACGGATAACTCACGTGCTGCACGGACAACTCACATGCGATAATATCCTGCACGGATAACTCACGTGCCATATATCCTTACCTCACCGATAGGCCCTCGGCCTTACTCAGTCCTCAACCTCTCTAATCTCTCGGGCTCTCGGAAATTACAAAGATCAGCCCAAACAAAGATAACATAGTAAATCAATAAATATCAAGAAAGACTGAGGTATGATGCACAAGTAAAATCATGACGGAATACAAGACAACAATTAGCAAATAATTCAATAAGTACGCGACCTCTGTGGGTCCCAACAGTACTATCACATAGCCTAAGCATGATTTTTAACATGATTAACATTCAAATTTCTTCAACACAAAGAGAGCTTATAGCTAACAACAAGTTATTCAACTTTACAGTTTCACGAGACGGACCAAGTCACAATCCCTTTGGTGCACGCCCACATGCCCGTCACCTAGCATATGTGTCACCTCCAAAATAATCACATGACACAAAAATCCGGGGTTTCATACCCTCATTTATAACTATTACTTACCTCAAAACGTGAAATTCTTTGCTCTCTATGCCTTTGCCTCACAAATCGGCCTCCGAATGCCTCGAATCTAGTCACAAATAATTTGTTTCAGTCAATAAAATTTATTGGAATTAATTCTATAAGAAAATACTAATTTTCCATAAAAATCCAAAATTTAGCTCAAACATCGCCTATTGGGCCCACGTCTCGGAACCTGACAAAAGTTATAAAATCCGAAAGTACATTCAACTAAGAGTCTACCCATACCAATTTTAGCAAAATTTGACCTCAACTCGACCCTCAAATCTACAAATCTTATTTCCAAATTTCTAAGTTCAAATCTCCGATTTACATCAAAAAATCATGTAATCTAATCGGATTATTCGATGATAATTCAATATTATGGAGTACAAATGATCACAAGGGACTTACCTCAAGTTTTTTCTTGAAAATCTATCAAAAATCGCCTCTTATCAAGCTCCAATTTGTCAAAAATGGTGAATGGGACGAAGTCCCCTGCTTTATAATTCTACCCAGACAGCCCTCGGTACTGCCTCGATCTTGGCCTTTGATCATGGTCCTCGTTCCTGGGCCTCGATTCTGACCCTCGATCCTGGCCTTCGATCTTGGCCCTCGACCCTGGCCTTCGATCGTGGCTTCGATACTGGGCTCGATCATGGCCCTCGACCTTGCCTTCGATTGTGGCCCTAGACCCTGGCCTTCGATCGTGGCTTCGATACTGGGCTCGATCATGGCCCTCGACCCTGCCTTCGATCGTAGCTTCGATCCTGGGCTCGATCGTGGCTTCGATACTGGGCTCGATCATGGCCCTCGACCCTGCCTTCGATCGTGGCTTCGATACTGGGCTCGATCATGGGAGATTCTGGGCTCGATTCTGGGAGAAGGAATTTGTAGCAGAAGGAAATTGCAGCAGCTATTTTAGTCCACTTTTTGATCTGTTAACCATCCGAAACTCACCTGAGGCCCTCGGGACCTCAACCAAATATACCAACAAGTCCTAAAATATCATACGAACTTAATCGAGTCTTCAAATCACATCCAACAACACTAAAAATATGAATCACACATAGATTCAAGCCTTATGAACTTTGAAACTTTCCATTTCTACAAACAACGCCAAAACCTATCAATTCACGTCCGATTGACCTCAAATTTTGCACACAAGTCATAAATGACATAACAGACCTATTAAAATTTTCAGAATCAAATTTCAACCCCGATATTAAATAGTCAACCCCCGGTCAAACTTTCCAAAAATTTAACTTTCGGTATTTCAAGCCAAATTCCACTATGGACCTTTAAATAATTTTCTGAACACCCTCCTAAGTCCAAAATTACCATACGGAGCTATTGAAATAATCAAAATTCAAATCTGAGGTCGTTTATACATAATCCACATCTGATCATCTTTTCTAACTTAAAATTTTAAATTATGAGACTAAGTGTCTCATTTCACTTCGAATTCCTTCCGGACCCGAACCAACTAACCCTATAAGTCATAAATGAATTGTAAGGTATAAATTGAGTAGTAAATAGGGGAACATGGTTATAATACTCAAAACGACCGGTCGGGTCGTTACATTGAAACTTACTAGGTACCGTTGTGGTGTACTCATACTATACTCTGCACATCATTTTTGTGCAGATCTAGGTTCTTCCCACCAGACCAGATACCAGTAAGTTGGACCGTACGTGGAGACTTCAAGGTATATTTGTCAGCGTACGCAGACCTCGGAGTTCCCCTCTATCTTTACTATGTTGTTTTCCTTATTTTTTTTAGACTCTGATATATAAAGACACTTAGTATTTGTTCTTAGAAGCTTATGACTTATTTTCACCGGATTTTAAAAGTTGTAATTATTGCATGGCAGTTTTATAATTATTTCATGTGTTGAGAATTGGGCTTCAGTTTTATATTATATATTTTCGCAAATCTGTTAGGCTTACCTAGTCTTAGAGACTAGATGCCATCACGACATCTTAAGGAGGGTGAAATGGGGTCGTGACATTAAACTTACAAATTCAGCCTACAAAACTGATGGAATAGAAGTAATAATAATAATCTCTCTCTTTTTTTGGCTCAAGGATAAAATTGTCACTTAATGTTTAAAGGATATTTTACTAAAACAACTTCACCTAAAAGTCTTCAGGCTTATAATACGCGCGCGTGCCCCATATGAATTATTGATTAAAAATATTTAAATAATCATATAAATATTATTAGAAATTTTGACTTATAAAATTTTAAAAAGTAAAAAAAAGTGTGAGTTTGTAAAAATGATTAGTGAGTTCGTATTTAACTGACTTTATAAAGGAAGAATATTTGAAGAGAAAATTTTTATAAAATTTAAGAAAGAATGTAATTAGCTCGTATTAAGCAGGACGTGAATTTTGTTTCGATCTGATACCTCAAAGTTTTTTTATACCAAAAGATTGTAAACAACTTTAATTAGCAGAAGATTATATATACTTATGATTATAATAAGTAAGCTAAAATTTTCAAGACATATTTTATATGGAAGATATTTAGTTTTAAAAGATAAAACGTCATTCAACTTGTAATAGACATTTGATGATTCAAACTTTTTACATTGATCAGGCTTCTCATATGTATAATAGTAATAACAAATAGATAATAAATAAATAAATAATAGATAGTGTTGTGGTTAAATACTCGGCAGAGGCAACACAAAGGGAAATTTGAAAAAAACAAATTGCTAAAAGTGAAATAGGGGAAAGAAAGAGTTGCAGATGATAAAGATTAATGTTTGACAAATCATGCATATGCATAACTCACCAAACCCCCCTTTGTGTAATGTGATAAACTTGCAATATCCAATTATCATTTATGACGAACAAATTAACATGAGAGTTAGATAATATGTGTTTAAATACATTCTTACAAATAGTGGGGTTCCTGCTTAAAAACAAAGAACTTTTCTTTTCTAGATTTGAATGAAAGTTCTTGGATGAGATAAATTTTCAATTTTAAATGAAAGTTCCCTAGTTAATTCTTTTTTCCAATACTGTTGGTGCTACTTAGAGACGCGTTGTGCGTGTACCCCATTATCAATGAGTGTAAACTATTTAAAACCAGATAAGTATCTTTGATGATTATTTGACTCAAACGATAAAAATAAATAAAAAAAATAAAGTTTCTGAAAAAGATAAAAATGGTGAATGATGAAGTTATATAGCTAACTTGCTAATTCTTCAAAGGAATAAATTATACCCATGTTCTTAGATATCTTATTGTATTATTCGCATATTATTGAATTTCACTAAAAAAGAATGAATGCCATATTTTCGATCATATTTCTAGTCTAATGGAAATATCATCAAAATATGTGAAAATGATACACAAGTCTAAATAAAAAATCTTACTAAGGCAACAATAAAAGACAAACAAAAAGGTTCAAATTTTTACTAAAAAACACAACTTTAGATCTGACTCCCAGAAATATCTAATGCTATAGATCAGTTAAAAACAAAGTAAAAACAAACAGTTTGACAGAGTTTCATAATGAAATACTCTAATTGATCTCCAAAAACATATCTAATATTAAGAGTCGAAAGAATAAAACAAAGGATGAAATGGGCTTTAGTAAATGGGAAAATATGTGGTATGGCACAAGAATGATCAAAACCTTGTTCATGTCCTGTCAAACAAAGTATACGTGAGAAAATCAGTGGTAATGCCATCAGAACCTTACCCGATAAGCAAATTCTGAACCTTACCCGTAAAGAAAGAAACTTTCCAGAAATCAAGAATTTGGCAGAATTCCAAGTGGTTAATCAAATTCAATTGTGTATATCAATTTACAAAATATTCAACTTAAATAAATTTATAAATACCTCCCACAGAAGACCAGCCCCATTATAAAAAGCTTTTCTTACCAAACCTAAAAGTCTATTAACTACAAGCACACTTGGTGATTTTCAGTTTTCCTCAATTTAAAATTTCTTCATTTGGTGAGCATTCTCAAGGAAAAATGAGGCCTTGATGAAGCAATATACTTCTATTCCAACTGATGTTGATGCCTAGTAAGACCATCTTTTTTTATCATGAAACTTTGGAGGACTTCAACCTGGAGGAGTAGTGCAACATACTCAATTTGTAGAGACTCACAGTATGAATGTTATTTATTTCTATAATGCCTTTAAATTTTTCTACATTGTAACTGTGGAAGACAAAGAATCAAACAATCAAGACTGAATAATGAAAATAATTAAACTTACAAAACAGATGTAGTAAAAATGATCATCTGTGGAAGATGAGAAACAAACAACTAAGACTAATTAAGATAATTAAACTTACAAATTCAGCCTACAAAACTGATGGAATAGAAGTAATAATAATAATCTCTCTCTTTTTTTGGTTCAAGGATAAAATCGTCACTTAATATTTAAAGGATATTTTAGTTAAACAATTTCACCTAAAAGTCTTAAGGCTTATAATATAGTATGATGATATTTGGCAGAGTTATGTTAGCCTCGGATGTTGGTACTTAGGACTATTATGCGATATGCTTAAACTTCTTTCCTACTAGGACTCGCCAAATTTACGACCTCAACCTTGTAGAGAAATATATGAGATAAGAAGTTACAACAGACACAAAATTCAGATTTCATTGTTAGGTGTTCAACTGTCACGATCCAAATCCTAACCTGTCGTGATGGTGCCTATCTCAATACTAGGCAAGACGATAACTTCAATAAATCAAAATTTCTTTTAAGTTTGAAAACATAATATTTGAATTCCATAAAAAATCTCACAAATTACTGACATAAAATACATTCCCGAAACCCGGTGTCACTGAGTACATGAGCATCTAAATGATAACAAAGTCTGACTGATAAAAATACTGACTGAAAATATAAAACAATACAATAACTGAAAGGAAGAGAGTCAAGGTCAACGGACTCCAAGCATCTACCTTGATAGTCTCCCACTAATAACACTCTGAGATCTAACAGTCGCCGTATCCGGAAGCCCCAGGATCTGCACACGAGGTGCAGGATGTAGTATGAGTACAACCAACTCAGCAAGTAACAATACTAAATAAGGAACTGAAAGTAGTGATGAGCTTCATAGCTAAGTCCAATTACAGTAATTTCCAGCATAAGAAAATAGGCATGCTTTCAAGTTCAACATTTAAGGCCAAAACAACAATTTCATGTCAAGTTCAACTGCAACATAGATAATATCTCTCAAAAATTTTCCAAAACAGTGATATATGACAACTGTAGTACAACAATAATGAAATCAATGCATTCTCTCAAAGCAACAATCACTCAGTCCTTCTACTCGCTTAGTACTCGGCACTCGCACTCAGTAGGTACCTGCGCTCACTGGGGTGTGTATAGACTTCGGAGGGGCTCCTTCAACCCAAGCGCTATAATCTACACAGACAACTCACAAGCTGCATGGACAACTCACGTGCTATAGTATAATATCTGGATCCGCACAGACAACTCACATGTTGTACGAACAACTCACGTGCTTGTAACGACCCGGCCGGTCATTTCGAGAGTTATAGCCCCATTTTCTCCATTTATGCTTCTTTACATATTATTTAGCTGCATTGTGTTCTATCGGCTTGGTTGGTTCGGGTTCGGAATAGTTTCGGAGTAGAATGAGACACTTAGTCTCTTATTTAGAAACTTAAGTTGAAAAAGTCAACCGGATCTTGACTTATATGTAAACGACCTTGGATTTGAATTTTGATAGTTTCATTAGCTTCGTTAGGTGATTTTGGACTTAGAAGTGCATCCAGAATGTGATTTGGAGGTCCGTAGTAGAATTAGGCTTGAATTGGCGAAAGTTAAAAATTTGGTGATTTTGGTCGGCAGTGAAAAATTTGATATCGGGGTCGGAATAGAATTTTGGAAGTTGGAGTAGGTTCATTTTGTCATTTATGATGTGTGTGCAAAATGTGAGGTCATTCGGACGTGGTTTGGTCGGTTTCGGCATCAGTTGTCAAATATTGAAAGTTTTAGAAGTTCTTAGGCTTGAATCCGAGGGTAATTTGGTGATTTGATGTTGTTTTGAGTGATTCGAGAGTTCGACTAAGTTTTTATGTTGATATATGACTTGCTGGTATTTTTGGTTGAGGTCCCGAGGGTCTCGGGTTGATTTCGGGTGATTGGAGGATTGTTGAAGTTGGAACTCAACTGTCATAATCGCACCTGCGGGTGTCTCATCGTAGGTGCGAGCCCCACAGAAGTGAGTGGGATGTCACAGATGTGAGGTTGGAGGAGCTGGGCAGAAGGCACAGGTGCGATGAAGTTCCCGCACATGCGAGGCCGCAGAAGCGCACAAGAGGTCGCAGGTGCGGAAAGTGACAAGGCAGGCTGGGTCCGCAGGTGCGAGGTATTTTCCGCACCTGCGTGGTCGCAGATGCGGAAATGGAGCGCAGGTGCAGAGTCTGGGCATTTAAGTGACTTGCGCAGGTGCGGTTGTTTGGACCGCAGGTGCGGTGGCGCAGAAGCGCAAAATTTTCCGCAGGTGCGAAAAGCCTGGGCAGAAACCATAAATAGAACCCTTCGCGAATTTGGTTCATTTCCACCATTTTCAAGTTGGATTTTGGAGCTTTTGGAGTGATTTTTGAAGGGTGATTCAAGGGCTATCAGTGAGGTAAGTTGCTTGAGCCCTAATACTTGTATATATAGTATTTTTTGTTGATTAATCATGTAATTAATGAAAATGAGGGGTTAGGGATTGGGATTTTTGGAGAGTGATTTAAGGATTTGAAGGACCAAACGATGTCGGATTTTGTTGAATTTGGTATGGTTAGACTCGTGAGTGAATGTGATTTCTAGTTTTGTAAATTTTGTTGGATTTCGAGACGTGGGCTCGGGGGCCGGGTTTGAGCCAATTTTGGGTTTTGAGTCTAATTTGGTATTTTTCTTGTGGAATTCATTCCTTTAGCATAAATTGATGGTATTGTACTGATTGTGAATAGATTCAGAGCATTTGGAGACCGAATCGAGGGGCAAGAGCATTCCGGAGTAGGAGTTCTACGTTGTTGAGGTAAGTAACAGTTTTAAATCTGGTCTTGAGGGTATGAAACCCGGAGTTTGGTATAATGTGACTGTTTGGAGGTGGCACCCATGCTAGGTGACGAGCATGTGGCTGTACACCGTGGGGGATTGAGACTTGGTCCGTCCCGGGAGACTGTGAAGTCTAATAGCCTTTATTTGTGTTTATATGCATTCCTGTTTTACTAGAACTTGACTGCCTTTCATGTTAGAAATCATGCTTAGGCTATATTCCTGCTCATGGTAGTTATACTCAGTCATAGTGTTTCCTGTACATATTTACCTCAGTCTCTGTTATTTGTTTTTCCCTGATGATATACTGTAACACTTTGATTTGGGCTGCTTTCCTTTTCTTTATTCAGAGCTATGAGACTAGAGAAATTCATGACTGAGTAAGGCCGAAGGCCTGGTTGTGAGGTATTGTTCTATGGCACGTGAGTTGTCCGTGCAACATGTGAGTTGTCTGTGCGGATCCTTATGTTTATACTATAGCACGTGAGTCATCCGTGCAGTACATGAATTGTCCGTGCGGATCCAGATATGATATTATAACACGTGAGTTGTCCGTGTAGCAGGTGAGTTGTCCGTGCTTATAGTGCTTGGGCTGTAGGAGCCCCTCATGAGTCTGAACACCCCAGTGAGCGCATGTACCTATTGAGAGTGTGTATTAAGGGCTGAGAGCCGAGAGTGTCAGGTTGAGATGGGTTGAGTAACTGCTTGCTTGAGAGGCTGTACCTGCTTTATTTATTGTTGCACTTGGTTGTTATCTGTAGTTGTTGTGAAATTTCTGGAAGATTCATATCTGTTTTACATGAGCGCAAACTGTTTTGACTTATACCACAGGATTTGAAAACACGTTCACTCTTAGCTGAAAACTTTTAAAACGAACTGTACTGTATAGCTCGTCACTGCTTCTTAGTTCCTTATTTATTTCTATTACTTGCTGAGTTGGTTGTACTCATGCTTCACCCTGCACTTCATGTGCAGATCTAGGTGTGTTTGATTACGGATGTCGTTGAGTCCAGGAGGATCGAGTACCGGAGACTACGAGGTAGCTGCCAGAGTCCGCAGGGCCTTGTCTCTCCTTCTATATATTTCTTTCTATCTTGTATTGATACTTAGACACTGGTTGTATTAGTTTGGTTATCTAGATGCTCATGACTTAGTGACACCCTGATGTTGGGCTATTTTTCCGCACTTATATTTTGATTTGGGTTTTTATCCCATATTTATGAAAAACTCCAGATATTTTAAATGTTTTAATTCACTTCTCTTAAAATTTTGAAAGAGTCTTGGAAAGGTCGGCTTGTCTAGTACCACGATAGGCGCCATCACGACAGGGTTAGTTCGGGTCGTGACAGATTAGTATCAAAGCCTATGTTACATAGGTCTCACGAGTTATGAGCGGGTTTAATAGAGTCTTGCTGATCGGTACGGAGACGTTTGTACTTATCTTCGAGAGGCTGGAGAACCTTTAGGAAACTCCATCTTCTTGAATTCTTGTCGTGCGAATCTGTTGATTCTAGTAACTAAACATATGTTATTTTATTCTCTCACAGATGGTGAGGACTCGTGCTACCAGTCAGGAGGGCCAGCCACCAGTACCACCAGCCAGGGCCGCGAGAGGCCGAGGCCGTGGTAGAGGCTGAGGTAGGGGCATTGGTGCAGCCCGTACAACAGTTGGGGCAGTACCTGCAGATCCACCAGTTGCCCCAGATCAGGACCAGGTTCCAGTTGCTGATGCACCAGCTCAGGCACCACCTGTGCCTATTGTGATTCCAGGCCTTCAGGAGGCCCTAGCTCAAATTCTGACAGCATGTACCGGCCTTGCTCAAGCGGTCTCTATCTCGACGGCCGCAGCCACTTCTCAGGCCGGGGGAGGCACTCAGACTCCCGTCGCTCGCACACCCGAGCAGGTTGTTCAAGGACTTCAGACACTGAGGCACCACCAGCCTAGCCGGTTGCAGCTGAGGATGATCAACATAGGTTGGAGAGGTTTGGGAGACTCCAACCACCACCTTTTAGTGGCACAGAGAGAGAGGATGCTCAGGACCTCTTGGACAGGTGTCAGAGGATACTCCGTACTGCTGGTATTCTGGAGACTTGTGGGGTCTCATTCACTACCTTTCAGTGTTTTGGGGCTGCACTCAGATGGTGGGAGACTTACGAGAGGTGTAGGCCTGTTGGCGCAGCACCCCTTACTTGGCAGCAGTTCTTTGTAATCTTTTTGGAGAAGTTCATGCCTCAGTCCTGCAGAGAGGAGCTGTGCAGGCAGTTTGAGAAGCTTCGCCAGGGCGACATATCTGTGACGCAGTATGAGATGCGATTCTTGGAGTTGGCCCGTCATGCTATCTGGTCAGCTCCCACAGACAGGGAGAGGATCATGAGGTTTATAGATGGTCTCACTTTTCAGCTACGGCTACTCAAGACCAGAGAGAGGTTGTCTGGTGCTACCTTTGATGAGGTTGTCGACATTGCTAGATAGATTGAGATGGTCGCAGTCAAGAGAGGGTTGAGAGGGAGGCCAAGAGGCCTCGTGGTCAGGGTGGATTCAGCGGTGCTCCTTTTAGGGGTCAGTTTCAGCACGATAGAGGTCGTCATTTCAGACAGGCTCAGACAGCTCGGCCATTTCACCGTGGTGCATCATCTGGCCATGGTTCTCACTATCATCAGTAGGTTCAGTCATCATTCAGTGCACTACCAGCACAGAGTTCTCATCATGCCCCGCCCGCTCAGGTATCCTCGGGTAGTTGTTTTGGGCATCATGAACAGCAGTTTCGTTAGAGGAGGGGTTGCTTCGTGTGCGGAGATTTTGGTCACATTATGAGAGATTGCCTTGGGCTATTGAGTGGGGCTCCATAGCGGAGTACTCGGCCGATAGCACCAACACCAGTTCCTCCACCACCCGCCCAACCAGTTAGGGGTGGAGCTCAGCCAGCTAGGGGCGGAGCCTAGTCAGCTAGGGGTCGCCCTAGAGGGGGAGGCAGATCAAGGGGTGGCCAGACCCATTTCTATGCCCTCCCTGCCAGACCAGATGCTATTGCTTCAGATGCTGTGATTACAGGTATTATCTCAGTTTGTCACAGAGATGCCTCCGTATTATTTGACCCTGGTTCCACGTATTCATATGTTTCCTCGTATTCATATGTTTTCTCGTATTTCGCCCATTTTTTGGATATGCCCCGTGAGTCTTTAGTTTCATCTATACATGTATCTACTCCTGTGGATGATACGATTATTGTGAACCGCGTATATCGATCATGTGTGGTGACTATTGGGGGTCTGGAGACCCGAGTGGATCTATTGTTGCTCAGTATGGTTGACTTTGATGTGATATTGGGTATGGATTGGTTATCTCCATGTTATGTTGTTCTAGATTGTCACGCAAAGATCGTGACGTTGGCTATGCCGGGATTTCCAAGCGTTGAGTAGAGAGGTTCTGTAGATTATGTACCAAGTAGGGTGATTTCATATTTGAAGGCTTATCGTATGGTTGAGAAGGGTTTCCTGTCTTATTTGGCTTTTGTGAGGGATGTTAGTGCAGAGACTCCTGCAATTGATTTTGTTTCGGTGGTACGTGACTTTTCGGATGTGTTTCCTGCAGACCTGTCGGGCATGCCGCCTGATAGGGATATTGACTTTAGTATTGATTTGGTGCCGGGCACTCAGCCCATTTCTATTCCACCGTATCATATGGCACCGGCAGAGTTGAAGGAATTGAAAGAACAGCTTCAGGAACTCCTTGATAAGGGGTTTATTCGGCCTAGTATGTCACCTTGGGGTGCACCGGTTCTATTTGTGAAAAAGAAGGATGGTTCCATGAGAATGTGTATTGATTACAGGCAGTTGAACAAGGTCACAGTCAAGAACAAGTATCCTTTGCCTCGTATTGATGATTTATTTGACCAGCTTCAGGGAGCGAGGGTGTTCTCCAAGATTGATTTGAGGTCCGGGTATCACCAGATGAAGATTCGGGATTCGAATATTCTTAAAACAGCTTTCAGGACCCGATATGACCATTATGAGTTCTTGGTGATGTCTTTTGGGCTGACCAATGCCCCAGCAACGTTTATGCATTTGATGAACAGTGTATTCCAGCCTTATTTGGACTCATTCGTTGTTGTATTCATTGATGGCATCCTGGTGTACTCTCGTAGCCAGGAGGAGCATGCTCAGCATTTGAAGATTGTATTACAGAGATTGAGGGAAGAGAAACTTTATGCAAAGTTCTCCAAATGTGAGTTTTGGCTCAGTTCAGTTGCATTCTTGGGGCACTTGGTGTCCATTGAGGGTATTTAGGTGGATCCGAAGAAGATAGAGACGGTGCAGAGTTGACCTAGACTGTCCTCAGCCGCGGAGATTAGGAGCTTCCTTGGTTTGGTGGGTTATTACCGTCGCTTTGTGGAGGGATTTTCATCTATTGCATTGCCCTTGACCAAATTGACCCAAAAGGGTGCTCCATTCAGGTGGTCGGACGAGTGTGAGGAGATATTTCAAAAGCTCAAGACTGCTTTGACCACAACTCCAGTGTTGGTTCTTCCATCAGCTTCAGGTCCTTACACCATGTATTGTGATGCCTCGAGGATAGGCAATGGTTGTGTTTTGATGCATAAGGGTAGGGTGATTTCCTATGCCTCGCGCCAGTTGAAGACCCATGAGAAGAACTATCCTGTCCATGATCTTGAGTTAGCATCCATTGTTCATGCCTTAAAGATTTGGTGTCATTATTTGTATGGGGTTCATTGTGAGATCTATACTGATCACCGGAGTCTACAACATCTGTTTAAGCAGAAGGATCTTAATTTGCATCAGCGGAGATGGTTGGAGCTTCTTAAGGACTATGATATCAATATTTTATACTATCCGGGGAAGGCCAATGTGGTGGCCGATGCTTTGAGTCATCGGGTAGAAAGTTTGGGGAGTTTAGCATACCTTCCAGCAGCAGAGAGATCTTTGGCATTGGATGTTAAGGCCTTAGCGGGCCAGCTTGTGAGATTGGATATTTCGGAGCCGAGTCGGGTGTTGGCTTGCGTGGTCTCCAGGTTTTCTCTTTTAGACCATATCAGGGAGTGTTAGTATTATGACCCCCACTTACTCTTTCTTCAGGATAGGGCTCGGAGAGGTGATGCTAGGGATGTGAGTATTGGTGATGATGGCGTGTTTAGGATGCAGGGCCGGATATGTGTGCCTAATGTAGATGGGCTTCGGGAGTTGATTCTTGGGGAGGCCCACAGCTCGCAGTATTCCATTCATCTGGGTGAAGGCAGATGAAGAAGGATATAGTTGGGTTTGTAGCTCGGTGTCTCAACTATCAGTAGGTTAAGTATGAGTATCAGAGACCGGGTGACTTGCTTCAGAGATTAGACATTCCAGAGTGGAAGTGGGAGCGGATCACCATGGACTTCGTAGTTGGGCTCCCACGGACTCCGAGGAAGTTCGATGCTATTTGGGTGATTGTGGATCGGCTGACCAAGCCTGCACACTTCATTCCAGTTGGTACTACTTGCTCTTCAAAGCAGTTGGCTGAGATTTACATCCACGAGATTGTTCGCCTGCATGGTGTCCCAGTTTCCATCATTTCAGATAGGGGCACTCAGTTTACATCGCAGTTTTGGAGGGCAGTGCAACGAGAGTTGGGTACTCAGGTTGAATTGAGCACAGCTTTTCACCCTCAGACGGACGGGCAGTCCGAGCACTCTATTCAGATATTGGAGGACATGTTGTGTGCTTGTGTCATTGACTTTGGGGGTTCATGGGACTAGTTCTTGCCACTCCCGGAGTTTCCATATGACAACAGTTATCAGTCGAGTATTCAAATGGCTCTCTACGAGGCTTTATATGGGAGGAGGTGTAGATCTCTGGTTGGATGGTTTGAGCCGGGTAAGGCTAGGCTCTTGGGTACAGACTTGGTCCAGGATGCATTAGATAAGGTGAAATTGATTCAGGAGCGGCTTCGCACGGCGCAGTCTAGACAGAAGAGCTATGCGGACAGGAAGGTCCGTGATGTATCTTTCATGGTTGGGGAGAAGGTTTTGCTGAAGGTATCACACATGAAGGGTGTTATGAGGTTTGGGAAGAGGGGCAAGTTGAGTCCCTGGTTCATTGGGCCTTTTGAGGTGCTTCAGAGGTTAGGGGAGGTGGCTTATAAGCTTGCCTTGCCACCCAGCTTGTCGAGTGTGCACCCAATGTTTCATGTTTCCATGCTCCGGAAGTATATTGGAGATTCGTTCCATGTTTTGGATTTCAGCACGGTTCAGTTGGAAGGTGATATGACTTATGATGTGGAGCCGGTAGCTATTTTGGATCGGCAGGTTCGAAGGTTAAGGTCAAAGGATATAGCTTCAGTGAAGGTGCAGTGGAGAGATCAGCCTGTGGAGGAGGCCACCTGGGAGACCGAGCAGGAGATGCGGAGCAGATATCCATGCCTATTCGAGACTCCAGGTATGTTTCTAGACCCGTTCGAGGACAAAACGGTTGTTTAAGAGGGGGAGGATGTAATTATCCGGCCGGTCGTTTCGAGAGTTATAGCCCTGTTACCCCCATTTTTGCTTCTTTACGTGTTATTTAGTTGCATTGTGTTGTATCGGGTTGGTTGGTTCCGGTCCGGAGTGGAATGAGACACTTAGTCTATTATTTAGAACCTTAAGTTAGAAAAGTCAACCGGATGTTGACTTATATGTAAATGACCTCGGATTTGAATTCTGATGGTTCCGTTAGCTTCATTAGGTGATTTTGGACTTAGGAGTGCGTCTGGAATGTGATTTGGAGGTCTGTAGTAGAATTAGGCTTGAATTGGCGAAAGTTGAAAATTTGGCAATTTTGGTCGGCAGTGGAAAATTTGATATCAGGGTCGGAATGGAATTCCGGAAGTTGGAGTAGGTTTGTATTGTTATTTATGATGTGTGTGCAAAATATGAGGTCATTCGGACGTGGTTTGGTCGGTTTCGGCATCGATTGTCAAAAATTAGAAGTTTTAGAAGTTCTTAGGCTTGAATCCGAGGGTAATTTGGTGATTTGATATTGTTTTGAGTGATTCGAGGGTTTGACTAAGTTTTTATGTTGATATATGACTTGCTGGTATTTTTTGTTGAGGTCCCGAGGGTCTTGGGTTGATTTCGGGTGATTAACGGAACAAGTTTGGATATTGGAGGATTGCTGAAGTTGGAACTCAGCTGTCATAATCACACATGCGGATGTCCCACAGAAGCGAGTGGGATGTCGCAGATGTGAGGTTGGAGGATCTGGGCAGAAGGCACAGGTGCGATGAAGTTCCCGCACCTACGAGGCCGCAGAAGCGCACAAGAGGTCGCAGGTGCGGAAAGTGTCAAGGCAGGTTGGGTCCGCAGGTGCGAGGTATTTTCCGCACCTGCGTGGTCGCAGATGCGGAAATGGAGCACAGGTGCGGAGTTTGGGCGTTTAAGTGACTTGCGCAGGTGCAGTTGTTTGGACCGTAGGTGCTGTGGTGCATAAGCGTGAAATTTTTCGCAGGTGCGAAAAGCCTGGGTAGAAACCATAAATAGAACCCTTCGCGAATTTGGTTCATTTCCACCATTTTCAAGTCGATTTTTGGAGCTTCTGGAGTAATATTTGAAGGGTGATTCAAGGGCTATCAGTGAGGTAAGTTGCTTGAGCCCTAATACTCGTATATATGGTAATTTTCCGTTGATTAATCATGTAATTAGTGAAAATGAGGGGTTAGGGCTTGGGATTTTTGGAGAGTGATTTAAGGATTTGAAGGACCAAACGATGTCGGATTTTGATGAATTTGGTATGGTTAGACTCGTGAGTGAATGAGATTTCTAGTTTTGTAAATTTTGTCAGATTTCGAGACGTGGGCTCGGAGGCCGGGTTTGAGCCAATTTCGGGTTTTGAGTCTACTTTGGTATTTTTCTTGTGGAATTCATTCCTTTAGCATAAATTGATGGTATTGTACAGATTGTGAATAGATTCGGAGTATTTGGAGACCGAATCGAGGGGCAAGAGCATTGCGAAGTAGGAGTTCTACGCTGTTGAGGTAAGTAATAGTTTTAAATCTGGTCTTGAGGGTATGAAACCCGGAGTTTGGTATAATGTGACTGTTTGGAGGTAGCACCCATGCTAGGTGACGGGCGTGTGGCTGTACACCATGGAGGATTGAGACTTCATCCGTCCCGGGAGACTGTGAAGTCTAATAGCCTTTATTTGTGTTTATATGCATTCCTGTTTTACTAGAACTTGACTACTTTTCATGTTAGAAATCATGCTTAGGCTATATTCTTGCTCATGGTAGTTATACTCAGTCATAGTGTTTCCTGTACATGTTTACCTCAGTCTCTATTATTTGTTTTTCCCTGATGATATACTGTAACACTTTGATTTGGGCTGCTTTCCCTTTCTTTATTGAGAGCTATGAGACTAGAGAGGTTCATGACTGAGTAAGGCCGAAGTCCTGGTTGTGAGGTATTGTTCTATGGCACGTGAGTTGTCCGTGCGGATCTTTTGTTTATACTGCCGATCCTTATGTTTATACTATGGCATGTGAGTCGTCCGTGCAGCACTTGAGTTGTCCGTGCGGATCCAAATATGATATTATAGCACGTGAGTTGTCCGTGCAGTACGTGAGTTGTCCATGCTTATAGCGCTTGGGCTGTAGGAGCCCCTCATGAGTCTGAACACCCTCAGTGAGCGCAGGTACCTATTGAGAGTGTGTATTGAGGGCTGAGAGCCGAGAGTGGGAGGTTGAGATGGGTTGAGTGACTGCTGCCTTGAGAGGTTGTACCTGCTTTATTTATTGTTGCACTTGGTTGTTATTTGTTGTTGTTGTGAAATTTCTGGAAGATTCATATCTGTTTTACATGAGCGTGAACTGTTTTGACTTATACCACAGAATTTGAAAGCAAGTTCACTCTTTGCTGAAAACTTTTAAAACGAACTGTATTGTATAGCTCGTCACTGCCTCTCAGTTCCTTATTTATTTCTATTACTTACTGAGTTGGTTGTACTCATGCTACACCCTGCACTTCATGTGCAGATCCAGGTGTGTTTGATTACGTAGGTCGTTGAGTCCAGGAGGATCGAGTACCGGAGACTACGAGGTAGCTGCCAGCGTCCGCAGGGCCTTGTCTCTCCTTCTATAAATTTCTTTCTGTCTTGTATTGATACTTAGACACTGGTTGTATTAGTTTGGTTATCTAGATGCTCATGACTTAGTGACACCCCGATGTCGGGCTATCTTTCCGCACTTATGTTTTGATTTGGGTTTTTACCCCGTATTTATGAAAAACTCCGAATATTTTAAATGTTTTAATTTACTTCTCTTAAAATTTTGAAAGAATCTTGGAGAGGTCGGCTTGCCTAGTACCACGATAGGCGCCATCACGACAGGGTTAGTTTGGGTCTCACGTGCTATAGTATAATATCTCACAATCAGGCCCTCGGCCTCACTCAGTCATAAATCTCTCCAGTCTCTCGGGCTCTCAGTAATCATGAAAATCAGCCCCAACAGAAATGATATAATGTATCAACAAGGAACAATAAAGACTAAGATAAAATAACAAGTGAACTGTGACTGAGTACAAAATAACAATTTAGCAAATAATTCAACATGCACATGACCTCTGTGGGTCCCTACAGTGCCAACACATACTATGAACATAATTTGTGGTTCAATTTCTCTACTACACGAAGAATGTACAGATAACAACAGATTATTCAACTACACAGTTCTATGGAATTTGACCAAGTCACAATTCCTACAGTGCACGCCCACATGCCCGTCACCTAGCATGTACGTCACCTCAAAACCGATCGCATAACACATAATTCGGGGTTTCATACCCTCATAACCAAATTTAGAACTATTACTTACCACAAACAGTGTAACTCTTTATCCTGCTATGCATTTGCCTCGCGAATCGGCCTCCGAATGCCTCGAATCTCAAGATTTCCCGTGATTTCTCGCTCAAAAATCGCCTCAACCCGTGTTGGAAATGTCCAAAAATGCCAAAATCCCGCAACCCCTCTGATTTTATTCTATCCAGGGGTTTTTGCTTCTACGGCTCACTAAGTCGCTTCTGCAGCTAATCACGCTTCTGCGGAATTCAGTCTGCTTCTCCGGACACGCTTCTACGAGGAGGTGTCCGCTTCTGCGAAGCTGCCTCACCAAGCGCCCTTGCACTTCTGCGATCAAACGCCCGTAGGTGCGGGGCCACTTCTGCGGTAACCTTCCGCTTCTGCGATCACAGCCCCAGCCACGCCTGGCCGCATCTGCGATGGAGAGCTCGCTTTTCCGGGCTCGCACCTGCGATGGGATTTCAGCAGGTGCGATTACACAAGCAGCTTCCAACTTCAGCAATTCTCTAAGTTCCAAACTCGATCCGTTAACCACCCGAAATCAACCCGAGGCCCCCAGGACCTCAACCAAATACACCAACAAGTCCTAAAATATCATACGAACTTAGTCGAAACCTCAAATCACATCAAACAATGCTAAAACCACGAATCATACCCCAATTCAAGCTTAATGAAACTAAGAATTTTCAACCTCTACATTCGATGCCGAAACCTATCAAATCAAGTTCGATTGACCTCAAATTTTGCACACAAGTCATAAATGACGTAACGGACCTATTCCAATTTCCAGAATCAGATTCTGACCCCGATATCAAAAAGTCAACTCCCCGGTCAAACTTCCAAACTTAAATTTCTATTTTAGACAATTCAAGCCTAATTTACCTACGGATTTCCAAATAATTTTTCGGACACGCTCCTAAGTCCAAAATCACCATACAGAATTCTATTTTGGGGTCGTGTCACGACCCAAAATCACACATGTCGTGATGGCGCATATCTCAATACTTGGCAAATCGACAACCTTAATAACACAATATCTTTTAAGTTTGAAAACATAATATTTGAATTCAATAGAAGAACCTCATAATTACATATACAAATCACTCCCAAAATCCGGTGTCACTGAGTACGTGAGCATCTAAATGATAACAAAGTCTGACTGATATCAACACTGTCTGAAAATATAGAATAATACAATAACTGAAAGGAAGAGAGTCAAGGTCAGCGGACGCCAAGCAACTGCCTAGATAGTCTCCAGTGATAACACTCTGAGATCTAATAGTCGCCGTATCCGGAAGCACCTGGATCTGCACACGAGGTGCAGAGTATAGTATGAGTACAACTAACTCATTAAGTGACACGAATAACCTTTGGGCTGAAAGTAGTGACGAGCTCAGCAGGCACAGTCCAATATAGAAATAACAGTACAGAAATGTAGGCATGCTTTCAAGTTCAACAGTTAAACTCAGTACTGTATATGACCAATCTAGCCCAGGGAAGATCCATCCCATATATATATATATATATATATATATATATATATATATATATATGTACACACATCAACTGCCAGTCAGTGACACAGTACCGTATAAGGCTAATCCAGCCTAGGGGTAAATTTATCCCCAAATAAAAATAATTTGGACAAGATCCATGTCCAGAGAAATTCATCACAAATATAAATAAGTAAGGCAAGTCCATGCCCTGGGAAGTCCATCCCGAACATATATAAATAAATAAGGCAAGTTCATGCCCTGGGAAGTCCATCCCGAATATAAATCATCTGCGCTCATTGTGGGGGGTGCAGACTCAGGAAGGGCTCCTTCAGCCCAAACGTGATATAAAGCTGATATGGCCTGTTACAGGTGGGCAGCCCCGATCTATATAATAACAAAGCCTATAAGGCCGGCTGCAGGCGGACAACCCCGATCCATAGAATAATATATATATATATATATATATATATATATATATATATATATATATATATATATATATATATATAAGCTGATATGGCCTGTTACAGGTGGGCAGCCCCGATCTATATAATAACAAAGCCTATAAGGCCGGCTGCAGGCGGACAACCCCGATCCATAGAATAATATATATATATATATATATATATATATATATATATATATATATATAGCCAATATGGCCTATTGCAGGCGGGCATCACCGATCCCATCAATATCCTCACAATGGATGAACATGACTGAGTATGAAATGTATATTTTTAAACAATTAAATTCAACAACAACACGACCTTATGGGTCCCAAAAATATCGGCACGTAGCCTAAACATGATCTTTAATACGAGTCTCAGCTCAATTTCTCTAACACATGGAGAATATGCAGATAATAACATGATTCTTTAATTTTTACAACTCCACAGAACTTATTTAAGTCACAGTTTCTATGGTACACGCCCACACACTCGTCACCTAACATGTGCATCACCTCCAAACAATTTATATAACACCAAATTCGGGGATTCATACCCTCACAACCAAGTTTAGAAAGGATACTTACTTCAAACCGTGTAATTCTTTTACTCCGCTATGCCTTTGCCTCGTAAATTAGCCTCTGAAAGCCTCATATCTAGTCACAATTAATTCAATTCAGTCAATATAAATTATTGGAATTAACTCCATATGAAAATACTAATTTTCCAACAAAATCCAAAATTTAACTCAAAAATGGCCATTTAACCACGAGTCCAACCAAACTAATTTTACCAAATATGAACGCCCATTTAACCACGAGTCCAACCAAACTAATTTTACCAAATTCCGACATCAACTCGGCCTTCAAATCTTCAAATTTAACCAAGAGGGTTTTCAAACATTTCCAACTTAATTCACCAATTAAATGTTACAAACAACCATAGATTCGGGTAATTTGACCAAAATTGAGTTAAGAACACTTACCCCATTATTTTTCTTGAAAATCTCCCTAAAATTGCCTCTCCCCGAGCTCCAAATCATTAAAAATGGAAAATGGGACAGAACTTAAACTCTCTGCCCAGACATTTTCTTTACGCGATCGCGGACTCATTCACGCGATAGCGTATCATAAACCTCCCACTGAGAAAATTAACCTTATGCGATCGCGGATAATTCCACATGATCGCGAAGCATAGTTCCACAGAACTACGCGATCGTGGACCTGTCCACGCGATCGCGAAGCACAAACTCGCGTGACCCCCTGTTACCTCACTTCCTCTACGCGAAGTCGCGAACGCGACATGCCTCACGCGTTCGCGATGCGTGAGCTGCTCTAGCTACGCGATCGCAGACCAATCTATGCGATCGTATAGAATAAATTTTCAGCAGTATCCAATTAAGCATACGTGATCACGAACCTTCTTACACGATCGCGTAGAAGGAAACCAGACATGTGCATCAGAAAAATTTCAGAAAAGTTCCAAGTCCAAAATTCAATTCGTTAACCATCCGAAACTCACCCGAGGCCCTCGGGACCTCAACCAAATACACCAACAAGTTCTAAAACATCATACGTACTTAGTCGGAACCTCAAATCACATCAAACAATGGTTAAACCATGAATCATACCCCAATTCAAGATTAATGAAACTAAGAAATTCCAACTTCTACATTGGATGCCGAAACCTATCAAATCAAGTCCGATTGACCTCAAATTTTGCACACAAGTCATAAATGACATAATGGATCTATGGAAATTTTCAGAACTGGATTCCGACCCCGATATCAAAAAGTCAACTCCCTGGTCAAGCTTCCAACTTAAATTTCTATTTTAGCCATTTCAAGCCTAATTCAACCACGGACTTCCAAATAAATTTCCGGACACGCTCCTAAGTCCAAAATCACCATACGGAGCTATTGGAATCATCAAAACTATATTCCGGGGTCGTTTACACATAAGCCGATATCCGGCCAACTATTTCAACTTAAGCTCTAAATCTTGGAACAAAGTGTTCCAATTCATTCCAAAACCTCTCCGGACCCGAACCAATTACCCCGGCAAGTCACATAACAAGTGTAAAGTATAAATTGAGCGGTAAATGGAGGAACAGGGCTATAATACTCAAAACGACCGGTCGGGTCGTTACATTCTCCCCCTCTTAAACAAACGTTCATCCTCGAACGGGTTTAGAAACATACCTGGAGCCTCAAATAGGTGTGGATATTTTCTTCGCATCTCCTGCTCAATCTCCCAGGTAGCTTCTCCGACAGGCTGGCCTCTTCACTACACTTTCACTGAAGCTATGTTCTTTGACCTCAACTTTCGAACCTACCGGTCCAAAATGGCCACTTCTCGACATCATAAGTCAAATTATCATCCAACTGCACTGTACTGAAATCCAAAACATGAGACGGATCTCTGACATACTTCCGGAGCATAGATACATGAAACACTGGATGAACACCCGATAGATTAGGCGGCAATGCAAGTTCATAAGCCACCTCTCCAATCTTCTTAAGTATTTCAAAAGGCCCAATATACCTAGGACTCAACTTACCCTTCTTCCCAAACCTCATAACACCCTTCATATGCGAAACTCGGAGTAGTACCTTCTCTCCTACCATGTAAGCAACATCGCAAACCTTCCGGCCGGCATAACTCTTATGTCTAGACTGCGACATGCGAAGTCGATCCTGGATCAATTTAACCTTTTCCAAAGCATCCTGAACTAAATCAGTACCAATAGCCTAGCCTCACCCGGCTCAAACCAACCTGCCGGAGACCGACACCGCCTCCTATATAAAGCCTCATAAGAAGCCATCTGAATGCTCGATTGGTAGCTGTTGTTGTAGGCAAACTCTGCAAGTGGCAGAAACTGATCCCAAGAACCTCCAAAAGCTATAACACAAGCGTGTAGCATATCTTCCAATATCTGAATAGTGCGCTCGGACTATCCGTCCGTCTGAGGGTGAAATCTTGTACTCAACTAAACCTGTGTGCCTAATTCTCAATGCACTGCTCTCCAAAACTATGATGTAAACTGCGTGCCGCGATCTGAAATGATGGACACTGGCATACCGTGTAGGCGAACAATCTCACGGATATAAATCTCAGCCAACCGCTCCGAGGAATAAGTAGTACCAACTAGAATAAAATGTGCGGACTTGGTCAATTGATCTACAATCACCCAAACAGCATCAAACTTCCTCAAAGTTCGTAGGAGTCCAACTACGAAGTCCATGGTAATACGCTCCTACTTCCACTTTGGAATTTCAAGTTTCTGAAGCAATCCGCCCGGTCTCTGATGCTCGTACTTCACCTGTTGATAATTTAAACACCAAGCTACAAACCCCACTATATCTTTCTTCATTTTTCTCCACCAATAATGTTGCCTCAAGTCCTGATACATATTAGCAGCACCCGGATGAATAGAATATCGCAAACTATGAGCTTCTTCAAGAATCAATTCACGCAGCCCATCTACATTTGGCACACAAATATGACCCTGCATCCTCAATACCCCATCATCTCCAATAGTAACATCTTTGGCATTACCATGCTGAACTGTGTCCTTCAGGACAATTAAACGGGGATCATCATACTGGCGCTCTCTAATGCGGTCATATAAGGAAGACCGAGAAACCATACAAGCTAAAACCCGACTGGGCTCCAAAATATCTAATCTCACGAACTGGTTGGCCAAGGCCTGGACATCAATTGTAAGAGGCCTTTCACCATCAGGAATGAATGCAAGGCTACCCATACTCACCTCATCGGTGGCCACATTGGCCTTCTCGAGATGATACAAAATAGTGATATCATAGTCCTTTAGCAGCTCCAACCATCTTCGCTACCTCAAATTTAGATCCTTCTATTTGTATAAGTGCTGAAGACTCCGATGATATGTAAATACCTCACAAGACACACCATAGAGATAGTGCCTCCAAATTTTCAATGCATGAACAATGGCTACCAATTCTAAATCATGAACAGGGTAGTTCTTTTCATGTGGCTTTAACTGACGCGAAGCATAAGTAATCACTCTACCCTCCTGCATCAAGACACACCCAATACCAATCCGAGAAGCATCACAATACACCATATAGGAGCCTGAAGCTGAAGGCAAAACTAGAACTGGAGCTGTGACCAAGGCAGTCTTGAGCTTCCGGAAGCTTTCTTCACACTCAACCGACCACCTGAATGGAACACCTTTCTGGATCAATTTAGTCAAAGGAGATGCAATAGACAAAAAACCCTACATGAAGCGACGATAATAATTGGCTAAGCTGAGAAAACTCTAAATCTCAGTAGTTGAAGATGGCCTGGGCCAACTCTGAACTGCCTCTATCTTCTTCGGATCCACCTTAATTCCTTCACTAGACACTATGTGTCCCAACAATGCCACCGAGCTAAGCCAGAACTCACACTTAGAGAATTTGGTATAAAGTTTCTCCTCTCTCAACCTCTGTAGTACAATACTCAAGTATCGTGCATGCTCCTCCTGGCTACGTGAGTACACCAGGATATCACCAATAAATACTATGACAAATGAGTCAAGATATGGCTGGAATAAACTATTCATCAAGTGCATAAATGTTGTTGGGGCGTTAGTCAGCCCAAAAAACATCACGAGAAATTCATAGTGACCATAACGTGTCCTAAATGCCGTCTTTAGAATATCCGAATCCCTAATTTTTAACTGGTGATACCCAGACCTCAAATCAAATTTAGAGAATACCCTCACTCCCTGAAGTTGGTCAAATAAATCATTAATACGCGGCAAAGGATACTTGTTCTTGATTGTAACTTTGTCCAACTGCCTATAGTCGATGCACATCCGCATAGTACCATCTTTTTTTTCACAAACAGAACCGGTGCACCCCAAGGCGACACACTAGGCTTAGTAAACCCCTTACCAAGAAGTTCTTGAAGTTGCTCTTTCAATTCTCTCAATTCAGCTAGTGTCATACGATATAGAGGAATAGAAATGGACTGAGTACCCGGCACCAAGTCAATACCGAAATCAATATCCCTTTCGGGTGGCATACCCAGCAGGTCTGCAGGGAATACATCCAAAACATCCTCACTATCAATACAGAATCAATAGTAGGAGTGTCTGCATCAACATTGCATCTCTCACAAAGGCCAAATATGACAAACACCCCTTCCCAACCATACGTTGAGCCTTCAAGTAAGAAATTACCCTGGTGGGAACATAATCTGGAGAACCTCTCCACTCGACCTTTGGCAATCTCAATATCGCCAATTTCACCATTTTTGCGTGACAGTCCAGAATAGCATGACATGGAGACAACCAATCCATACACAAGATTACATCAAAATTAACCATACTAATCAATAAGAAATCAACTCTAGTGTGATGACCCAAAAGGTCATCTTATGTTCTAGAACTCGAATCTGCACTCTTAAGCCTTAAAAATCTCATTTTTACCCTCCTCGATTTATGTGCGCAGTCCAAACATGTTTTCGGAAAACTTTTATGTTGAAAATTGATGAAAATAAGATTTTTTTGCCTTAAAAGTTGATTTTATTTGACTTCGGTCAGTATTTTTGGTAAACGGGCCCGAATCCATATTTTGACGATCCCTGTGGGTCCGTATCGAATTATGGGACCTGGGCGTATGCCCGGAATCGGGGAGGTCCCTAGCTCGAGTTATGAATTTTTGATAAAAATTAAAAGTCTGAAAATTAATTATTTTTAAGAATTGGTTGATGTTTGGCCCTGTTGATACTGGGTTCGTATTTTGGTTCCGGAGCCCGGTATAGGTCCAATATAATATTTATGACTTATCTGTAAATTTGGTGAGAAACAGAGTTGGTTTGACGTGATTCGGACGTCCGGTAGTGAAGATAGAAATTTTTAAAGTGTCCTTGAGAATTTCATTTGATTTGGTGCTAAATTCGTAGTTCTAGCTGTTATTTTGGCGATTTGATCGTGCAAGGAACTTCGTATGATGTTTTTAGACTTGTGTGCATGTTTAGTTTGGAGCCCTGAGGGCTCGAGTGAGTTTCAGATAAGCCACAGGACGTTTTGGACTTGGGAAAATCTGATATTTTGCTGCAGCAGGTGTTCTGGCATGTCCTTCTTCGCATTCGCGTAGGTACTCTCGCGAACGCGAAGAGTAAACTAGTCAGGCTGAGATTTCTTCTTCGCGAATGCGAAGGCCTGGTCACGAACGCGAAGTGATGGGGGATTTACCCTTCGTGAACACGATAGGCTCATCGCAAACGCGAAGCACTTGGGGACCTGGGGGAGGGTTGGTCTTTCCTTCATCGCGAACGCGAGCAATGTCTCACGAACACGAAGGCCATGGGGGAGTAACCTTCGCGAACGCGAGCAAGGTCTCGCGAACGCGAAGGCTTGACAGCTCTGCTCTTCGCAAATGCGATAGTGGCCTCGCGAATGCGATGCACACTGTCGCCCAGTGCATAAAACAGAATCAAAACGGGACTTAAGCCATTTCTTCAATATTTTCAAGAACCAAACGGTTAGAGGCGATTTCCAAGAGTCATTTTCTTCCCCAAAGTGTTGGTAAGTGATTCTAAATCATTTTCTTTCAATTACCCATTTCATTTCATAAATGTTCAACCTAAAATCTAGAGTTTTCATGGTAAAATTAGGGGTTTGGGTAAAAACTAGGGATTTCAGAAATTTGGGGATTTAGATCTTAATTTGAGGTCGGATTCAAAAACCAATTATATATCCGGGCTCGGGAGTGAATGGGTAAATGGATTTTGGTCCGAACCTCGGATTTTGAGCTAGCGGGCCCAGGGTCAATTTTCGACTTTTTGGAGGAAAATTCGGGAAATCTAAATTTATGCAATGTAATTGATTCCTGTAGCAATATTTGATATTATTGAGTCATTTTTGAATAGATACAAGTGGTTTTGAGGTGAATTCTAGAGGAAAAGTTGTGATTGAGTATTGAGTGGCCTTCGGAACGAGGTAAGTGTCATGGTTAACCCTGACTTGAGGGAATTAGGAACCTTAGATTATTTGCTATGTGAAATTAATATGAGCAGCGTATATGTAAGGTGACGAGTACTTATGCGCCGCCAAATTACCTGTTTTCCCTGTTTCTCCCGATTTTCTTATATTGTCTCTTTCCCATGCCTAATTGCTACAGGTTTAGTCTAATGTTGTTAAATTAATCGTTCTTATCATGTTTACGGATCTTCTGGTGATAATTGAGTATTTATTTCGAAGTTGAGATTGATATTGTGGAATCAAATGTTGAAGTAAAGCTTGTACTTGTTATTCTATCTCCCTGTTGTTATTTATTCATTGCATTATGGTAAGGAGAGTGTTAATGCACGAAGGGTGATGTCGTGCCATATTGTGAGTGTTAATGCACGAAGGGTGATGCCGTGCCATATTGTGAGTGTTAATGCACGAAGGGTGATGTCGTGCCATATTGTGAGTGTTAATGCACGAAGGGTGATGTCGTGCCATATTGTGAGTGTTAATGCACGAAGGGTGATGTCGTGCCATGATATGAGAGTTAATGCATGAAGGGTGATGCCGTGCCGTTTCTATTGATTTTATGGTGAGGTTGAGTAAAAGCACGAAGGGTGATGTCGTGCATTTTTCCTTTACTGTATTCACTATTACTGTTGATCTATAGTATATTGACTGTTCTAGTTATCATTCTGCTATAGTTCTTTACCTCGTACTTCCCCTTAGCATGCTCCCCCCCTCCCCCCCGCGATATTACCTGCCTAGCTTTCATTGTTGTTATTTGTATATACACTGTTAAATTGTACAGGTTGATTTTTGGGTGTCTTGTCTTAGCCTCGTCACTAATTCGTCGAGGTTAGGCTCGACACTTACTAGTACATGGGGTCGGTTGTACTGATACTGCACTCTGCACTTTCTATGCAGATTTGGTACCGGCTCGGGTTGATCAAGATTTTAGCTGTTGGACTCGCTATCCGGAGACTCAAGATAGATCTGTCGGCGTTCACAGACCTTGAAGTCCCCATCTATCTTTTCTGTTTTACTGTTTCTTTCATTCAAACAGTTGTATTTCTTCAGAATATTATTTGTAGTAAATTTTAGAATGCTCGTGAATTGTGACTCCAAATCCGAGTGGTAGTAGTTAATACAATCTTGATGTTATTCCGCACTCATTATATTTTATCTTAGCTAAATTTGCTGTTAATTACTAAATGGAATAAGGATTGGTTTAATGATTCTTTAACGTTTGCTTGCCTAGCAAGTGAAATGTTAGGCGCCATCACGGTCCTGACGGTGGGAATTCCGGGTCATGACATCTAGTCTCCAGTCCCCCAATAGTTACCACACACGACCGATACACACGATCTACAATAATAGTATCAACCACCGACGTGGATACACGAACACGTGAAACTAAGGACTCATGGGGCATATCCAGATAATGAGTAAAGTGCGATGATACATACGAATAAGTAGAACCAGGGTCAAATAATATAGAAGCTTCCATGTGGCACACTGAGACAATACTTGTGATCACTGCATCTGAAGCAACTGCATCTGGCATGGCAGGAAAAGTATAAAATCGGGCATGACTGCCACCTGATCGGCCTCCCCCTCTTGGGCAACTCCTAGCTGACTGAGCCCCACCCCGAGCTGGCTGGGCGGGTGGTGGAGCAACTGGTGCAGGAGTCACAGCCTGACTCCTCTGCTTAACTAGACCTCACGAAAAGCGGGGACAATATTTTCTCACATGACCCAGCTCTCCACACTCATAGCAATCCTTCTCGAAAAATGGTGGCAAGTTATGAGGCGGACCTCGAGAACCAGAATAACTATCAAAAGAACCTGGTACAGATGAACCCTGAACTGATGGTGCACGAGATGAACTCTGAGCTGGCAGTGCACCAAGAGAAGACTGACTCTATCAAGCATTGTATAAACCATGGCTAGCTGATGCGCCACGATAGGCTGAACGAGCCATCTGAGCGGGCCTATAAGGACGACCCTTCCTGTGATAGGGCTGTCCCCCAGAAGGAACACCACTGGAATTAGCCGGACCACAAGACCTCATGGCCTCCCTCTCCTCACGCTCTTGAGTACGGACCATCTCTAGCCGTCGAGCACCTGCTACATTCCACAGAGTCATAACAAAATGGAAATCCTCATTGAGGCCATTAATATACCTCCTGATCTTTTCTCTCTCAGTTGGAACCAACCAAACTGCATGAAGGGCCAATTCTGAAAACCGCATCTCATACTGAGTCACGGACAAGTCCTCCTAATGTAAGTACTCAAACTGCCTATGCAGTTCCTCTCTGCGGATCTGTGGCACAAACTTCTCAAAAAATAATACGGAGAACTCATACCATGAAAGTGGTGATGCATCAACTGGTCTGCTCCTCTCAAAAGTATCCCACCATCGGAAGGCAGCCCCAGAAAACTAAAAAGTAGTGAACGAGACCCCACTGGTCTCTTGTAATGACCCGACTTGTCGATTTAACAATTAGCATCTCATTCAGCAACTTAAGGTCATGAGCAGCTTTGTGATATGTATTATGACTTGCGTGTGCGGTCGAGTTTGGTTTTCGGATGATTCGGGATTAAATTGAAAGAACAATTCTTATTTTTGAAGCTTAAACAAAAAAGAGTTTATCGGAGTTTGACTTTTGAGCAAACGACTCTGGAATGGAATTTCGATGATTCCAATAGCTTCGTATGATGATTTTGGACTTAGGAGTGTGTCTGAATATTTATTTTGAAGTCCATAGTTGAATTTGGCTTGAAATGGCAAAAATAAGAAATTGAAGGTTTGGAAGTTTGACCGGGGAGTTAACTTTTTGATATCGGGGTCGGAATCCGATTCTGGAAATTGGAATAAATTCGTTATGTCATTTATGACTTGTGTGTAAACTTTGAGGTCAATCGGACTTGATTTGATAGGTTTCAGCATCCAATGTAGAAGTTGGAATTTCTTAGTTTCATTAAGTTTGAATTGAGGTGCGATTCATCATTTCGATGTTGTTATATGTAATTTGAGGCCTCGAGTAGGTTCGTAATATGTTTTGGGACTTGTTGGTATGTTTGGACGGGGTCCCGAGGGGCTCGGGTGAGTTTCGGGGTAGTTTCAGACCATTTCTAGGCCATTTTTAGTTGCTGATTTTTGGCCACAGAGGTATGCATCGCGATCGCGGACAAACAATCGCAATCGTGAAGAGCAATTTTGCTGTTTGGACACTGTGAATCGCGATCACAGAAGCTTTTTCGCGATCGCGTAGAGGAAATTTCAGCTGCACTAATCTGACTTTGGAAGCTTATATCTCGTAATGTATAAGGAATTAGGAGATGATGTAAAAATAATAGTTGTATCCCTTTGTGTCTAGTTTTCATAAAATCAAACCATTTGGAATTTGGAGTTATGTACAAAAATTTATGATGAATACACTACAGGCTATCTAGAAAGAGTTTGGAAATTGCGAAGAAGAAATTGCTACTGCACAGGGCAGATTTTGGAAGCTTATATCTCGAAATCTATAAGGAATTGGGAGATGAGCAAAACATCCAAGTTGTAGCCCTTGATATATAGTTTTCAAAAAGTCAAACCATTTGTCATTTGGAATTTTTTAAAAGAAGTTATGACCATTATACTAGAGGTTGTCTGGAAGAGTTGGGGAGTTTGTGCTTCGCGATCGCGATTGGTTTTCCGCAATTACGAAGAGCAAAGTTTGAGCTGGAAAATTTTGCATTTTCCACGATCGCGAAGAGTAAATGCCTGGACATAAGCTATATTTCGAGGTTTAGGCCATTTTAACATATTTGGAGCTATAGAGCTCGTATTGAAGCGATTTTTGAGGCAATTTTCGGGAGATTTTCAAGGGAAACATCGGGGTAAGAGTACTTAACTCAATTTTGGTTAAATTACCCTAATCTATTATTGTTTTTATCATTAAATTAGTATTTTGGGTTGAAAATGGTAGAAATTTTATAGACTTTAAATTGAGGATTTGGAGGTCGATTCGTTATCGGAATGTGATAAAATTGGTATGGTTGAACTCGTATCGGAATGGGTGTTCGAATTTCGTAAATATTTTGTCGGCTTCCGAGAGGCGGGCCCCACGTTGACTTTTGGTTGATTTTTTAATGTGAATTTTTAAGTCGACGTTTTATTATCCGGAATTGTTTCCGATGAATTTTAATGAAGTTATGTAATTTATTTGGCTAGATTTGAACCGTCCGGAGATCATTTCACACAAGAAGGCTATTTTGGAATATTGGCCTAACTTCAAAAAGGTAAGTATCTTGCCTAACCTTGAGTGGGAGAAATTACTCCTTAGGCATTGAATCTTATATGAAAATTATGTAATTGAAAAGCATGTACACGAAGTGGCGAGTACGTACTTGGTTTATATGTGCAAATTACATTGGTTGAAATTCATAGACGCCCTTATGTATTAAACTAAAAAGTTGTTAGAACATAGTAAATCTTTGTTTGTTGAATTTGTTTTTTATATGATAATTTGGTGTGATTGCCCCCTTGACTTTTATGCGAATCCATGTTTTTGTTTAGTTGATATTTCCTGGAGATAATTTTATTATGGATTATTCATTTGCAAATATTTATTAAATAAATTTAAAAGGAGGCATTAATCTATTTGCCAAAAATTTGGATTAAAGAAGGCGTTGTTCCTTGATGAAATTACTTTCCAGTTCATGTTGTTGAAATTGGTATTGAGTTATAAAGGCCATAAATTATATTGAGGCGAAGTGTTAAATTGTAAAATATTATTTTGTTGAGTTGTCCACTCCCGGATATTTTTATTAAGATTTTGTGCACATTATGGTTGAGCCATGGGCTCCTTATTGTGGAAAATAATGTATTGTGATTTTTGTGGCAAGTTTTGATATATGAGCACTTGATGTACAATTTGTGATATGTTGTAATATTTGAGCACTTGAGGTGCAATTTGTGATATGTTTTGATATTTGAGCACTTGATGTGCAATTTATAATATGTTGTGATATTTGAGAACTTGAGGTGCAAGTTGTGGTATGCTATGATAATCGGGCACTTAAAGTGCGAATTGTGATATATTGTGATATTGATACGCATGCGGTAGTGTCACGACCCAAAATCCGACTAGTCGTGATGGCACCTAACCCAACCCGCTAGGTAAGCCAATTATTAACTATCCAATTCCAATGAATTTAGTAAGGCAATTAATTAAAAGAAAATATATGAAATCAATACATTTCCCTAAGAATTGGTAGTACAAATCATGAGCTTCTAAGAATAGAATTTACAAAACTGGTATGAAATAATACATCATCTGTTCGAAATGTACATGAATAGATTGTTATAAATCTAAGGCTACCATGAAAAAGAGGCAGCTACAACTGGAACGCAGGTACATCTTCAGATCCAGCTCCCAACGAACATAGCAACATCAGTAGCCAACATCTGCACGCAAGGTGCAGAAGTGTAGTATGAGTACAACCAACCCCATGTACTCAATAAGTAACAAACCTAACCTTAGGTTGAAAGTAGTGACAAGCTTGTACCAAGGTCGGGTCCCAACTTCAATAACTAACAATAGTTCATAACAACTTAAACAAGTAATACCAGAAGTAACTCAACAATCAAATGCTCAGCAAAAACATGATTTCTAAAAATAGTTCTGCCTTTCAAGTACATCAATAAAAACCCAAATCGTTTACCATAGTTGCCAAAAATATGAATAAGTTTGAAAGCAATAATTTTCCCAAAATCCTTTCAATAATAAATAAGATGTTTCATTTTTCTTTCCAGATAACCAGTGTATAACAAATGCATCACTATGCCCATCTGCCAACATGTGCGAGAAATCATAAATGATGTAATATCGTACAGCATGAGGAAAAATACATCTCTATGTATGTATGTCATATGTGCATGTCAATGCAATGTATCTCAGAGATGAACTCATATGCATACTCTCAGAGTATCAATTCACTCAGTCCTCCCAATCACTCAGTCCTCCCAGTCACTCAGTCCTTACAGTCACTCAATCCTCACAGTCACTCAGTCCTCCCAATCGCTCGGCACTCGCACTCAGTAGGTACCTGCGCTCACTGGGGGTGTGTACAGACTCCAGAAGGGCTCATTCAGCCCAAGCGCTATAATCTGCACGGACAACTCACGTGTTGCACGGACAACTCACGTGCTATAGTATTAATATCTGTATCCGTACGGACAACTCAATAAAGCCTATAAGGCCTGCTGCAGGCGGGCAGCCCCAATCCACATAATAATAAAGTATATAAAGCCAATATGGCCTACTGCGGCGTGCAACCCGATCCCATAATTATCCTCACAATCAATCCCTCGGCCTCACTCAGTCATCAATCTCTCCGGTCTCTCTCTCTTGGTCTCACAATGTCATGATAATAGCCCGAAAATGATGATATGATGTATCAGTAATTATAACAGAGATTGAGATATGATATGCAATGATATGAATATGATTGAGTATGAAATTTCAATTTAAACAAATAATTCACAGCAATATAACCTTTGTAGGTCTCAATAATACTGGCACATAGCCTCACATGATTTTAATATGATTCTCAGCTCAATTTCTTTAACACATAAAACTACATAGAAAATGCCAAGCTTATGACTACAAAGTCCCACAGAACCAATTACGTCATAATTTCTATGGTGCACGCCCACACGCCCATCACCTAGCATGTGCGTCGCCTTCAAACAATTCACATAATACGTATATTCAGGGTTCATACCCTCAGATCCAAGATTAGAAGAGTTATTTTCCTCGAACAAGCCGAATACAATGTCGAGCAAGCTAAACAATGCTCTAGAAATTCCATTCTGCGCGTATCAACTCCTGAAAGGCTCGAATCTAGCCACAATAAATTTGATTCAGTCTATACAATATATATTCATTCCATATCAAAATACTAATATTTTCCTATAAAATCCGAAATTACACTCCAAAAATTGTCTCGGAATCGGGCAAAACTCATAAAATCCGACAACCCGTCCAATTACAAGTTCAACCATACTAATTTCACTCAATTCCGACTCTAAATCGATGTTCAAAACTCAAAAATTTGTTTTATGAAATTATAGGAATTTCCTTCGATTTATCTTGAAGATTCGATAATCTTACACCAAAAATGAAAATTAATTCATGAAATATAATCACTATGGAGTCCAGAACACTTACCCCAAGTTGTGTGGAAAATTTCCTCTCCAAAATCGCCCAAACCGAGCTCCAAAATCCCAAAATGGGTGAAAATGTCGAACCTTTGAACTTAAAAGATTCTGCCCAACACTTTCGCATATGTGGTCAAGAGGTCGCACCTGCGACCCTCGCTTCTGCGGAAAACAACTCGCTTCTGCGAGAATAGCTTGGCCAGCCCAGATCGCTTCTGCGATGCCTAGGATCGCACCTGCGGTCGCGCTTTTGCGCAACAGGCACCGCACCTGTGAAGACCCTCGCTTCTGCATGTATAATGTCGCTTCTGCGACCATCGAACCTGCGAGCCCTTTTCCGCAGGTGCGATCACACCAGAACCAGCAAATCCTCAGCAATTCTTCAACTTCGAGCCTTGGTCCGTTAACCACCCGAAATCAACCCGAGGTCCCCGGGACCTCAACCAAACATACAAACAAGTCTTATATCCCAATACGAACTTAGTTGAACTCTCAAATCACCTCAAACAACTTCAAAAATACGAACTACACACGGATCCAAGCCTAATGAACTTCGAAATTTTCAAATTCTACAAACGACGCTGAAACCTATCAAATCACATCCGATTGACCTCAAATTTTGCACACAAGTCACATTTGACATATCGAAGCTATTCAAATTTCCAGAATTGGATTTCGACCCCGATATCAAAAAGTCAATCCCCCGATCACACTTCCCAAAAAATTCAAATTTTGCCATTTCAAGCCTAATTCCACTACAGACCTCCAAATAATTTTCTGGACACGCTACTAAGTCCAAAATCACCATACGGAGCTACTAGAATCATCAGAATTCGAATCCGAGGTTGTTTACACATAGATCAACATCTGATTGACTTTTCTAACTAAGCTTTCCATTTAAGAGATTAAGTATCTCATTTCACTCTAAATTCTCTCCGGACCCGAACTAACTAACCCGAAAAGTCATACAACAGCTATAAAGCACATATGGAGCAGTAAATAGGGGAATGGGGCTGTTATACTCAAAACGACCGGACGGGTCGTTACATTCTCCCCTACTTAACATACGTTCGTCCTCGAGCGTGCCAAGAGTTGTTTCCAAGCCCTCACATCCCTATTCTATCTTACCACACACGTACCCTGGGGTGGTCCCACGTCACCCTATTCCATATAGGCCTCACAACACAATACAACTGAAAATCCTTAATTTAACCTTAGCCCAAAAACCTTATAATTCAATTGCCAACCTTTAGAATTTCTTACAAGACCCGAATCTCACAGTTACACACTGTATGAGTCAGACCAAGCTGCATCGAGCTATAACTATAACCACGGATATAATCACCCAACATATTACATAACTCGCATGCCCGTAACACCATTCCTAATCACGGTGACTACTCCAAAACCAACCAAATACTAGTATTAAACCCATATCGAACCAAACTTCATCCCAAAACCTTCGTACACTATTGATAATAAAAGAACACGCAGAATCTCGTAACCCTTTATCAGATCCACAAGTCATGGAGCTCTCTCGCCCCAACTAGAACCATAATCACTTTCTAAGCCGACTTTTAATAGTATCCTCCTGAATATACCGTAATCAAACCTGATAGCACCCATTCTAGGTCCAATGTCCTTATATTATTAAACACAACTATCCCACTGACACGCCACATCAGCATAACTCAAGCCACAACTACGCAATCCGTGTACCCAAGTATGGGAGATGTCTCAAGGAAGAGAACCATATTGCAAGTTCAACAAGCACCACCACAACCACAATGTTACAACCAACTCCTCAATTTTCGTGAAGAGGATAACCATAGATGCATGTTCACAATTGTAGAGGAAGGAAATTAATGAATCAGATAAATTATCATAGAAATAAAATTCCCACACACGGCATGGACAACTCACGTGCCAATAATATGAATCACCTAGCATGGTCACATGCCTCCAGTCCCAGCATATCATATATGAGTAATTAAACACGTACACTTATAGTGCGTAGCTATCACAAATAATTAACGCAACTAGTGCCTCCACTGAGTTAAAATAAAATACTCACCTCAAATAGGCCGCAATCCGAAACAATATACTTCTGAGAACACCCAGTCTCCAAATCCATCAAACACATGAATCACCGTAACTGATCCCAACTCCAGCACTAGAATGACTAACACATCTTCCATTTACCATCTTTCCATGATGAATACTTTAATAATTCTTCCGTGACATATAGCAATAATTTGAATATCAACAATCTATCAATCAGGTGAGTGCTGCAATACCGATGAACATCCATAAGTCAAAACATAACGGGCCTTCTAAAATGCGCACCCTTCTCAGGAATTACCGAGCAGTTATAACATTCATCGAAATATCTGAAACTGACCATGTTGTCCAACATTCGTTACCTTCTCTTCAAGACTGAACTGTCACCTTGTACATGTAAATCCTAATCCCGCAAAACACACCACATCTATTACGCCATCATGTGACAAGCACAAGAATCCCACTATCAACTCTGAGTTACCAGCAAATTACATACCTGATTAGTTAGAAACCTTCATCTTGCTTTCTTCCAGGAGGAAATCACAATACACAACACGTTCCCCACACCGGTAGAAAAGTATCTGGCTCAAACCATGGTAGAAACCATCAAGAATAATTTGGAATCCATTTGCACATAACCAAGCCATCAGAACTGAATCTCTCTAACTCAACCAAGTCACGCAGGTAACCAAACCCAAGAATATTGCCACCAAAACATCTGTAAAGTCTTACCACATCGTAGTTACCCAAAAGACAGATCCTACCATTACCATACTGGTCCAGTCTACTACCTAGTTGTCCTATTTCTCCGAGTCCCTTCCGAATTTGTCTTCAGATTGATACTTCTCCTTGCTAAAACACCACGATCTTTAACCACAACTCCCTATAAGACACCCTAACATAAAACTACACCGCCCTAAGGCCCATAAGTCAATTTATTCTTCTTAAGTACCCCAAAAGCACCACAAACGAGACATCCACTCTGAAAGACCTTATGTAAATGTAAAAATTGTCCCCATTTCCTTTCTTATACTGAAATATAGAGTCCCTAGTCATATAGAATTTCCGCAAGTCCAGTCGCCATTAAATGCAAAGCTCAGATTTTATCCATACACAAGTCCGGAGAAATTCTCAATTGCTATATATAAACCTTGAACCTATTGGAACTTTCTCGAGAGTCTCCCCCTTTGTTCAAATCCAAATTACACCGCCCAAATGGGCCAAGAGACACGTGCCCCATTAGCACAACAACACTCAAAGAATTAACTCTACTTTAATACCACCGATCAACTTCATACTCCGTGGGCACTACATCATTCACAAATAACAACTCACTCATCCCACGATTTTTATATACTCATAAAGCGCAATATAACTCGTATCCAAAAATTTCCTTACACGAGTCATTCTCGAACTCCACCTCTGCAAGTCATCACTGATTCCCAAGTAAACCCCAGACCAAAACAAAAATTTGACATATAGCCATGAATTAAATTATCAATAGCAGACTCCCCCACTTGGCTTAAAGCCATAAATCAAAACATTCGATAACTCACAATACCCATACTCTATTACTGCCATGATGCTGCAGTCAGTTCAATGAAAATTCTTCTCAAGCTCATGCAACACCAACCATAAAATATACCTCAATCATCCTCTAAGCTCGCATTTATTCTCTTGACAGTCAAGTCAACTTTCTCAACCAGATTCAAATTCAAATCTCAATGCATATAACCCGCTAGTAGAAAAGAAGCTCTCCAATCAACATTATAAAGAACACACCTACGTAGATTACTCTGCAGGAGATAACCCACATGCTTAGCCTCAAATTGGCATCTTGTTATAGCCTTTCGCATCCACAATTACTATGAAATCACTTAATCTTTCTGAGTCCAAACTCATTAACCAGACACGAGAATTTAATTTTCCCCAAAATTTAACAACGTGAAAGATCTTTCAAAACATTCACACTCGAGTCTGTACGTCACATCAAAACAAAAATCAAGCACCCAATGGCCTTCCTTTACACTTCAAGGAAAAACTTCTCGGTATATTCACATCGTCTTAACACATCCCGCAGTTACATCATACTCATCACAAAGCCATTTCACCGCTCATCAAGCCACAAATTCCACTCGTAGGGACATTATCAGACATATGAGTCCAAATGTACAACTGAAGCTACCGAGCCTAAGCTACGGTCCAAACCTAGCCTCAAGTCCTCCAGACTAGCCTATCACCAAAACACAGAATACACATCTCGTACCTCGTTCATAGAATCACAAGCCGGCGATGCACAGTTGATACCAAGCGCTCATGTGCACATACGAATACGTGGAAGGAATTCAAAGAGTTATATTTCAAACTGAATCAATTCCACACGATAAGGAAATAAAGATAGGAAGTATATATCCTAAATGCCCTGTAACCTCTCAAATATAAGTATGGACGTCATCATACCGATCCGCAAGACTCTACTAGACACTTGCTCATGACTCGTAGAACCTATGAACCTAGAGCTCTGATACCACCTTGTCACAACCCAAAATCCGACTAGTCGTGATGGCACCTAACCCAACCCGCTAGGTAAGCCAATTATCAACTATCCAATTCCAATGAATTTAGTAAGGCAATTAATTAAAAAAATATATGAAACCAATACATTTCCCCAAGAACCGGTAGTACAAATCATGAGCTTCTAAGAATAGAATTTACAAAACTGGTATGAAATAATACATCATCTGTTCGAAATGTACATGAACAGATTGTTATAAATATAAGGCTACCATGAACAAGAGGCAGCAACAACCGGAATACAGGTACATCTTCATATCCAGCTCCCAACGAACATAGCAACATCAGCAACCAACATCTGCATGCAAGGTGCAGAAGTGTAGTATGAGTACAACCAACCTCATGTACTCAATAAATAACAAACCTAACCTTAGGTTGAAAGTAGTGATGAGTTTGTACCAAGATCGGGTCCCAACTTCAATAACCAACAATAGTTCATAACAACTTAAACAAGTATTACCATAAGTAACTCAACAATCAAATGCTCAGCAAAAACATAATTTCTGAAAATAGTTCTGCCTTTCAAGTACATCAATGAAAACCCAAATCGTTTACCATAGTTGCCAAAAATATGAATAAGTTTGAAAATAATAATTTTCCCAAAATCCTTTCAATAATAAATAAGATGTTTCATTTTTCTTTCCAGATAACCAGTGTAAAACAAATGCATCACTATGACCATCTGCCAACATGTGCGAGAAATCATGAATGATGTAATATCGTGCAACATGAGGAAAAATACTTCTCTATGCCTATATACCATGTGTGCATGTCAATGCAATGTATCTCAGAGATGAACTCATATGCATACCCTCAGAGTATCAATTCACCCAGTCCTCCACATCACTCAGTCCTCCCAGTCACTCAGTCCTCACAGTCATTCAGTCCTCCCAATCGCTCGGCACTCGCACTCAGTAGGTACCTGTGCTCACTGGGGTATGTACAGACTCCGGAGGAGCTCCTTTAGCCCAAGCACTATAATCTGCACGGACAACTCACGTGCTATAGTATCAATATCTATATCCGCATGGATAACTCACGTACTATAATAAAGCCTATAAGGCCTGCTGCAGGCAGGCAGCCCTGATCCACATAATAATAAAGTATATAAAGCCAATGTGGCCTGCTGCGGCGTGCATCCCAATCCCATAATTATCCTCACAATCAATCCCTCGGCCTCACTCAGTGATCAATCTCTCTAGTCTCTCTCTCATGGGCTCACAATGTCATGATAATAGCCCGAAAATGATGATATGATGTATCAGTAAATAACAACATAGACTGAGATATGATATGTAATGACATGAATATGATTGAGTATGAAATTTCAATTTAAACAAATAATTCACATCAATATGACCTTTGTAGGTCTCAATAATACTGGCACATAGCCTCACATGATTTTAATATAATTCTCAGCTCAATTTCTTTAACACATAAAACTACATAGAAAATGCCAACTGGGTACCGACTGTGATGTACTCATACTACACTTTTGTATATTTTTGTGCAGAGCCAGGTATTGGAGATATCAGATTCGGACAAAGATTAGAGTGTGATCGTAAGGATTCAAGGTAGGGCTGCTTGGTCATCGCAGTCCCTTGGAGTCTTTCCATTTTTATTGTACTGTCCACTCTTATTCGAACAGTATTGTATATTCGATCCTTGGGATCACTGCATGTACTCAGTTAGAGTTCGTGACTCAGTATTACCAGTCTTAGGAGGTTGTTTGAATATTTCCATGTTAGTTTTGACACTTGTATTAGATTATTAGATAAATTATATGTATTGAATTCAAAAAGAATACGACTTGAATTGTAATTATAATCGTCTTACCTAGTCTTAGAGACGAAGTGCCATCACGACGCTTGTGGTGGGATTTTGGGTCGTGACATCTCCAGAATACCTGCTGTCCGAAGCATCTGCTGGCACTTATCCAGAAAACCCTGAGCATCCTCTGATAAATGATGGAGGTCGAGTTGCACTACCTGCTCTAGAGTGCCCCTGGTATTTGCAGTCCCTGCACTACCTGCTCTGGAGTACGGGCAACAGGCTGGGCTGGTAGTGCCCCTAGTATCTGAAGTCCATGCACTACCTGCTCTGGAGTACGGGCAACAGGGTTATGAGTATCTCCCCCGGCCCGAGAAGTGGCTAGTGCGGCCTGAACCGAAACCACCTGAGCAAGGCCAGTGCAAACTATTAATATCTGGGCCAAAGCCTCCTGAAGGTCTGGAATCACAATGGGCACAACTGGTACCTGAGCTGGTCCTGCCGGCTCAACTATATTTGGAATCTGCTCCTGAGCAGGAGCAACTGGTGGTGCTACAGGTGCTGCTCCAACTGCTGTACGAGCTACATCTCGACCTCTACCTCAGCCCCGGCCTCTACCACGGCCCCGCCCTCTCGCGGCCATAACTGGTGGCACTGGTGGTTGACCGTCTGATCCGGTAGTACGTATCCTCACCATCTGTAAGAGAATAGAATAACAGAAATTCAGTTTCCGAAATCAACAAATTCACATGACAGAATACAAGAAAGTGAAATTTTCCTAAGGGTTCGGCAGCCTCTCGAAGATAAGTACAGATGTCTCCGTACCGATCCGCAAGACTCTACTAAACCTGCTCATGACTCGTGAGACCTATATAACCTAGGCTCTGATACCAACTTGTCATGACCCAAAATAACACATGTCGTGATGGCGCCTATCTCAATACTAGGCAAGCCGACAACCTCAATAACATAATATCTTTTAAGTTTGAAAACATAATATTTGAATTCAATAGAAGAACCTTACAATTACAGATACAAATCACTCCCAAAACCTAGTGTCACTGAGTACATGAGCATCTAAATGATAACAAAGTCTAATTGATATTAACAATGTCTGAAAATATAAAATAGTACAATAACTGAAAGGAAGAGATTCAAGATCAGTGGACTGCAAGCAACTACCTTGATAGTCTCCATTGATAACACTCTGAGATCTAACAGTCGTCGTATCCGGAAGCATCTGGATCTGCACACAAGGTGCAGAGTGTAGTATTAGTACAACCAACTCAATAAGTAACAATACTAACCTTTGGGCTGAAAGTAGTGACGAGCTTCATAGCCAAGTCCAATTACAGTAATTTCCAACATAAGAAAACATGCATGCTTTCAAGTTCAACACTTAAGGCCAAAAAAACAATTTCATGTCAAGTTCAACTGCAACATAGATAATATCTCTCAAAAAATTTCCAAAATAGTGATATATGACAACTGTAGTACAACAAAAATGAAATTAGTGCATCCTCTCAGAGAAACAGTCACTCAGTCCTTCCACTCGCTTAGCACTCGACACTCGCACTCAGTAGGTACCTGCGCTCACTGGGGGTGTGTACAGACTCCGGAGGGGCTCCTTCAGCCCAAGGGCTATAATCTGCACGGACAACTCACGTGCTATAGTGTAATATCTGGATCCGCACGAACAACTCACGTATTGCACGGACAACTCACGTGCTATAGTATAATATCTGGATCTGCACGGATAACTCACGTGCTATAGTATAATATCTCATAATCAGGCCCTCGGCCTCACTCAGTCATAAATCTCTCTAGTCTCTTAGGCTCTCAGTAATCATGAAAATCATCCCCAACAGAAATGATATAATTTATCAACAAGGAACAATATAGACTGAAATAAAATAACAAGCAAACCATGACTGAGTACAAAATAGAAATTTAGCAGAAAATTTAACATGCACACGATCTCTGTGGGTCCCTACAGTATTAACACATAATCTGAACATGATTTGTGGTTCAATTTCTCTATGTAACAACCCGGCCGGTCATTTTGAGAATTTAAGTCCTGTTCGGTGGCATAATACCCTAAGCAGCTTCATATTATGTGTATTGACTTGTGTGCGTAGTTGAATTCAGTTACCGGATGATTCAGGGTGATTTGGGATACTTGGTCCCTAAAACGGAAGCTTAAGTTCTAGGATTTTGACCGTAGTCAGAACTATGTGAAGACGACTTCAGAATGGAGTTTCATCGGTTCCGTTAGCTCCGTTGGGTGATTTGAGACTTAGGAGCATGTTCTAACTATGAATTTGAGGTCCCTAGCTTATTTAGGCTTGAAATGACGAAAGTCAAATTTTTGGAGATTTGGACCGGCAGTGAAAACATTGATATCGGGGTCGGATTCTGATTCCGGAAGTTGGAGTAGGTCTGTAATGTCAATTATGACTTGTGTGCAAAATCTGGGGTTATTCGGACGTGATTTGATAAGTTTCGGCATTGGTTGTAGAAAATTAAAGTTTCAAGTTCTTTAAGTTTGAATTAGAGGGTAATTCGTGATGTTAACGTTGTTTGATGTGATTTGAGGGCTCGACTAAGTTCGTATGGTTATTTAGGACTGGTAGGTATATTTGGTTGAGGTCCCGGGGGCCTCGGGTGAGTTTCAGGCGCTTAATGGATGGAAAACATTTGACTTATGCAATTGCTGAAGATTTTCTGGTTCTTGTGTTTTCACACATACGTAAGGGCGACCGCAGGTGCGGACTCACACATGTGAAGATGGAGGCGCAGGTGCGAGAAGAGCTGGATTTGGTAGTCTCCGCAGGTGCAGAGAATGTGTGCGCATCAGTGGCTCCACAGAAGCAGATTCTGGGACGTAGAAGCGAGAGGAAGCGCATGTGCGGTTGGACATGCGCACTTGCGGTTGCGCAGATGCGGCTAATTATGCCGCAGGTGCGGTCACCCCTAGGCAGAAAACAGAAATTCAAGGGTTTGATCTCATTCTTCATTTTTGGACTTGAGAGCTCGGAATTTGGCGATTGTTTGAGGGATTTTCAGAGGAAGCTTTGGGGTAATGATTCCTAACTCGTTTTTGGTTGTATTTCATTAATCTATAGTTGTTTTCTCCATTTAATTTCGGATTAGGGTTGAAAAGTTAGGGAAATGGGGGAAAAGTTCTTCAACCAAATTTCTTAGTTTTTAATGGGATTTAGACATCGGATTTGAGTAATTCTTATATGGTTGGACTCGTGAGTGAATGGGTGTTCGTATTTTGTGATTTTTACCCGATTCCGAGACGTGGGCCCGGGTCGACTTTTTAGGACGAATTTCGGAAATTTTGTTAAAGTCTTGATTTCATTAATTAGATTAGTCTATTATAGTTGTATTTATGATATGTAATTATTTTTGGCTAGATTTGGGCCATTCAGAGTCGGATATTCGTGGTCAAGGCATTTGTTACTGATTGATTGAGCTTGGTTCGAGGTAAGTATCTTGCCTAACTTCGTGTGGAGGAACTACCTCTTAGGATTTGAGTCTTCTATGTTGATTGTAGTCTATGTACGCAAGGTGACGAGTGCGTACTCAGACTTATTTGTGGAAAGTTGGCCATTTAGGGTGCCTAGGTCCTTATATTCACTAAGTATGAAATTGTTCTTGATATGATTAAGTTCCTATTTACTAGTTTCACCTCTACATGCTTTAATTTGAATTAATTGCTTCAGGATTCACTCTTATTTGACTTAGATGAAGATTTTACCTTTTCTATTGCCATGCTATCTTTTCATATCTACTTATCTTTATTTGGAATCATTATTATCTCATCCTATAATTGTTCAGTCTTAATTGAGGTTATGATTATCTTTACGCTGCTTATCCTTAATTGAATTGTTGAATATCCTTCGTAATTTCTCAAACTTAAATGAAGTTTAGATATCCTATATTTTAGTCGACTTGTTTTATTTGGAATTATTTGACTTGTGTTAGCCTCCCTATTGTTGAAATATATATTGTGGGATCGTTGCTACACATTAATTTTCCCTTGTTGAGCTGTTCTCTTTACGCTTAGCATTCTTTACTATGGTTATTCCTTGTGAATTGGTTTTACCGTTTCTTGTGATTTAAAAGTTCTTGATTTGATTTACTTGTCATACTTTGTATTATTACCACTATTGTTGTTGTACTTGTTGTGGTAATGCGCGAGATTTCTGCCGTGCGGTTGTTATTATTGTGATGCACGAGGTTTATGTTGTGCGATTGTTATTATTGTGATGCACGAGGTTTCTACCGTGCGGTTGTTGTTATGGGGTTGCACGAGGTTTCTGGCGTGCGGTTGTTGTTATGGGGTTGCACGAGGTTTCTGCCATGCTATTGTTACTATTGATATTTATATATATATATATATATATATATATATATATATATATATATATATATATATATATATATATATATATATATATATATATATATATATATATATATATATATATATATATATATATATATATATATATATATATATATATATATATATAGACAAGGTGGGAACATTGTTATGCACGTGTGGCGAGACAAGGCGGGCACTTACTTAATTACTGCACACGTGGCGAGACTGTAACGACCCGGCCGGTAGTTTTGAATATTATAACCCCGTTCCCCCATTTACTGATCACGTTATGTCTTACAGTTGATTTATGACGTATCGGGTTAGTTGGTTCGCGTTTGGAAGGAACTCTGAGTGAAATGAGACACTTAGTCTCATAATTAAAAATTTAAGTTAGAAAAGTGGACCGGATATGGACCTATGTGTAAACGACCTCGGATTTGAATTTTTATGATTCCAATAGCTCTGTATGGTGATTTTGGGCTTATGAGCGTGTCCGGAATATTATTTGAAGTCCGTAGAGGAATTAGGCTTGAAATGCCGAAAGTTTAATTTTTGAGAAGTTTGACTAGGGTGTTGACTTTTTGATATCGGGGTCAGAATTCGATTATGAAAATTGGAATACCTTTGTTATGTCATTTATGACTTGTGTGCAAAATTTGAGGTCAATCGGACGTGATTTGATAGGTTCCGGAGTCGTTTGTAGAAATTAGAAATTTCAAAGTTCATTAGGCTTGAATTGGGGTGTAATTCATGATTTTGGCGTTGTTTGAGGTGATTTGAGGGTTCGACTAAGTCCGTATGATGTTTTAGGAATTGTTGGTATATTTGGTCGAGGTTTCGAGGGTCTCGGGTGAGTTTTGGATGGTTAACGGATCAAAAATTTGGACTTGAATAGCTGCTGGAATTTTCTGATATCTGATAATGTTTTCCTTCTACACGATCGGGTGAATGCGTTTGTGATCGCGTAGGCTTATTTGGTCAGTAGGGGGTTTTGTTCTACATGATCACGTGGGGATATCTGCGATCGCTTAGGGTTAATGTGAGGCAGTGGCATTTTGTGCTTCGCGATCGCGTGAAGCGGGATGCGATCGCGTAGCTCTGGAATTTTGTGACTCGCGAACGCGTAACGAAGGTCGCGTTCGCGTAGAGTAAGTGAAGCAGAGTAGAAAACACGCGTTTTGTACTTCGCAATCGCGTGGACTAGTCCGCGATCGCGTATGTCTGTGATATTGTGCATCACGATCGCGTGGGAAAGTCTGCGATCGCGTAGAGTAAAATCTGGGCGATGGAAAATTGTTCTTCGCGATCGCGAGGGAATGTTCGCGATCGCGTAGAGCAAATGTCTGGGCAGAGAGTTTAAGTTCTTAAAACGGGACTTCGTCCCATTTTTAGTTTTTGACGATTTGGAGCTCGGATTGAGGCGATTTTTGGGTGATTTTCAGAGGAAATAACGGGGTAAGTGTTCTTAACTCAATATTGGTTAAATTACCGGAATCTATGATTGTTTTTATCATTTAATTGGTGAATTGAGTTGGGAAAATTTGAAAACCCTTTTGGTTTAAATTGAAGATTTGAGGGTCGAGTTGGGGTCGGATTTTGGTAAAATTGGTATGGTTAGACTCGTGGTTGAATGGGTTTCTGGATTTTGTAACTTTTGTCGAGTTTCGAGATGTGGGCCCCACGGGCATTTTTGAGCTAATTTCGGATTTTTATGAAAAATCATTATTTTCTTATGGAATTAATTCCAATGAATTTTATTGACTGAAACGAATTATTTATGACCAGATTCGAGGCGTTTGGAGACCAATTCACGAGGAAAGGGCATTGTAGAATAAGAATTTCACGGCTTGAAGTAAGTAATAGTTTTAAATCTGGTCCTGAGGTTATGAAAACCCGGATTTTGTATCATGTGATTATTTTGGATGTGATGCACATGCTAGGTGACGGGCGTGTGGGCATGCACCGAGGGGATTGTGACTTGGTCCGTCCCGGAAAACTGTAAATTCGTATAATTTGTTGTTAGCTATATGCTCTCTATGTGTTAATAAAATTTGACTGTAAATCATGTTAGAAATCAAGCTTAGGCTATGTGATAGTATTGTTGGGACCCACAGAGGTCGTGTACTTGTCAAATTATCTGCTTAAATTGTTGTCTTGTACTCAGTCACAGTTTACTTGATTAATTTGTCTCAGTCTCTATTGTTCATTATTGATGTGTCATATCATTGTTGTTTGGGCTGATTTCATGATTATTGAGAGCTCGAGAGACTGGAGAGATTTATGACTGAGTGAGGCCGAGGGCCTGATTGTGAGATATTGATACTATAGCACGTGAGTTGTCCGTGCAGCACGTGAGTTGGCCGTGCAGATCCTTATATTATACTATAGTACGTGAGTTGGCCGTGCAGATCCTTATATTATACTATAGCACGTGAGTTGGCCGTGCGAATCCTTATATTATACTATAGCATGTGAGTTGGCCATGCGGATCCTTATATTATACTATAGCACGTGAGTTGGCCGTGCGGATCCAGATATTTATATTATGGCACGTGAGTTGTCCGTGCAGCACGTGAGTTGTCCGTGCAGATTATAGCGCTTGGGCTGTAGGAGCCCCTCCGGAGTCTGTACACCCCCAGTGAGCGCGGGTACCCATTGAGTGAGTAATGAGGGTGGGAGCCCAGGGAGTGACGAGGGCTGGGAGCCCAGGGAGTGACGAGGGCTGGGAGCCCAGAGAGTGATTATTGTTCTAAGAGGTTGTACTTGATTTCCATTTGTTGTTGCACTTAGTTGCTATCTGTCATTGTTGTGAAATCTCTGAAAGATTGTTGATATACGGATTACATAAACATGAACCGTATAAAAATATTGATTTGAGATTAATCTGCCAGATTTGATAGCATGTCTATTCTTTGCTGGAATTACCCGAAATGAACCATAACTGTGTAGCTCGTTACTATCTTTAGTTCCTTATTTATTATTGTTACTTGCTGAGTTAGATATACTCATACTACACCCTGCACTTCGTGTGCAGATCCAGGTGTTCTCGGACATAGCGGGTGTTGATCCTTTCGAGTGGTTGATTTTCAGGAGATTTTGAGGTAGCTGCCGTATTCCGCGGACCTTGTCTCTCCTTCTCTATCTCTTTGTTTACTGTATTTAGTCTCAGACTATTATAGACTATATTTTCAGACTTGTATTCATATTAGATGCTTATGTACTCAGTGACACCAGGTTTTGGGGAGTGTTTGTATTGTATTTAAATATTATATTTTCAAACTTGAGAGAAATTGTGGTTTATTGAGATTTTCGGCTTGCCTAGTATTGAGTCAGGCGCCATCCTTGCTATATTTGTGATTTCGGATTTAGGTTGTATTCCATTCACTTTCCTGTGTCATTTTTATGGTATTCCGCTCATACTTGTTGTTTTCTTTCTTATTGACATTACTGTATTGTGAGCCATATTGCATAGTCTTTATGTAGATATCATATTTCTGTTGTTCATATACTTATACTTGTTCAGTTTATTAGACTAGTGGGTGTCTTGATTGTTCCTTGTCACTACTCCACCGAGGTTAGTCTTGATACTTGCTGGGCACCGCTGTGGTGCGATCATTCTACACTTCTGTACATTTTTTTATGCAGATCCAGGTATTTGTTCGTTAGTAGCTGTGCATGTCGTTGCTGTGGAGACTCAAGGTAAACTTGTTGCTGCGTTTGCAGGCTTCGGAGTCACCTTTAAGTTTTCGTTTTGCACTGTTTATTCTTGTTTTTGGACAGTTGTATTTAGAATTTTCTAGTAAACACTCTGTAGAGCTTATGATGTGTACTACTGATTTTGGGAATTGTAAGAGATTCTATTTAAATAATATTGTTGTTTCAATTATTGTTAGGCTTACCTAGTCCCTAAGACTAGGTGCCATCACGACACCCAAACAGAGGGAAAATTGGGTCGTAACAAGTTGGTATCTGAGCTCTAGGTTCATAGGTGCTACGAGTCATAAGCGAGTTTAGTAGAGTCTCGCAGATCGGTACGGAGATGTTTGTACTTATCTTCGAGAAACTACGAAACTATTAGGACAATCTCACTTCCTTCATTCCTATCGTGCGAGTTCATTGATCTCGAAGTTTGAACTTTTATCATTCCATTCTCTCACAGATGGTGAGCAAACGAGCTACAATTACTGATGATGCTGCTCCCGAAGCAGGTATCGCTAGAGACAGAGGCAGAGGTAGAGGCCGACGAGGAGTAAGTGCCGCAGCCAAACCACCTACCAGAGCAGCAGTTGAGGAGCCGCCAGTAGTTCCAGTTGGGGAGTAGGTACCAGAGGCGCCTGTTGTTACCCCCGGACTTCAGGAGACCTTAGCACAGTTCCTGAGCATGTTTGGTACATTGGCTCAGGCGGGGTTGATTCTGGTTGCACCAGCTATTTCACAACCCAGGGGAGGAACCCAGACCCCCGCTGCCTACACCTCAGAGCAGCGAGTTCATGTTGGTCAGGTTCCAGGTGTCATGGTGACACAGACTGTGGTTCCAGTTCAGCTTGTGGTCAGGGCAGTAGCATCTGAGGAAGAGCAGCTTAGACTTGCAAGGTTCAAGAAATATGACCCTCCTACATTCAGTGGTTTGGCTTCAGAGAGTGCACAGGGTTTTCTGGAGGAGTGCCATCGCATTCTCCGCACTATGGGTGTTATCGAGATGAATGGGTTGCTTTTACTACATTCCAGCTTATCAGTGGTGGCGGGCATATGAGTTGGGCAGCCCGGATGATGCAGTTCCACTTACGTGGGTGCAGTTTTCAGAGATGTTCTTGAGAGAGTTTGTACATCAGTCCCTTCGAGATGCATGGCGTACAGAGTTTGAGCAGCTGCGCCAGGGCACTATGTCAGTGTCAGAGTATGTAGTAAAATTTAGTGATTTTGCCAGGCATGCACCTGGTTTGGTCGCTACAGTTAGAAAGCGTTTCCGTAGATTCATTGAGGGACTCATGCATGATATTCGGTTCAGCATGGCCCAGGAGTTAGAGTCAAATGTTTCATTTCAGCAGGTGGTAGGGATCGCTCGCCGCGTGGAGGACATGTGGGATCAGGAGAGAGAGGACAGGTAGGGCCATGAGGGAGAGTATAAACGAGGTCTTGAGAGAGAGGACAGGGAGTCGAGGAGGCCTCGTAGACCAGAGAGATCCACTGGTCCTTATTTTAGAGGCAGGGTACGACATGGTAGAGGTTTTGTGGGTCAGCCAATTCAGTTTGCACTTCAGGCTTCACACAGTGTTTCAGGTGCTCATGGGTCTCAGAGTACCCGTACCGCACAGTTCCCACAGCCACGCGAGCAGAGAGGTTGCTTCGAGTGTGGAGATACCACCCACGGGGTGAGAGATTTTCCTAGACTCCGGACAGGTGTGTCACAGCGGAGTATTCGGGCGAGTAGAGGAAGCCCAAGAGGGGAAGGCCCGACCCGTTGATGTGTTTCATATAGTAGGCTTGAGGCCACTGTGCCAGATGATATCATACAGGTATGCTTTTGATTTGTTACAGAGGGGCACCATTCGTATTTTGATTCAATTTTGCTTATCGGGGCGAGTTCCCCTATTTGTTGTCCCACCTATTGGTGAGTTCATGACTTAGTATTATGTTTATGTATTTGCCCCTGTTGGGAGATTCTATGAGTGATAGCTGTGTCTATCATTTGTTTCTATTCATTATTGAAAGGTACGAGACTAGAAGTGAATTTATGTTGTCTATTATGGCAGGTTTGATGTGATTCCTAAGTAAATTGGTTACGATTTGTGATTTGATACTTTACCGGGGTGAGACTTTAGTAAGTGTTGTGATTTTATTGGCAGAATTGAGTTAGTGGAAGATTTCTATTAGTATGATGTGTATGTGACTTGTGATTCAGGGTTGAGGATGAGACCCTCGTGATTCCATGTAATTTAATATGTTTGAGTCGGGCTACGTGCCGCGATGGAAGTAATATCAAGATGAGATTCTTGTGATTTGTTCATGTACTTTGATTTTTTTTCCTATTTAAATTGATTCGTAGTATGGTACTGTTAGAGAGTTGTGCCTGTCTGGCTTGTTTGATATTTCTCTTACGTGTTTTCTCTTTATGTATTCAGTCATTTTTGTTATGTGCTTCTTGAGTTTTAGCTTGCGGGTGTATGTTGGATATGTACTTTCAGTGATTTGAAAACTTCGAAGCGATTCTTAGCACATTCGAGGATGAACGTTTGTTTAAGAGGGGAAAGATGTAACGACCCGGCCGGTCATTTTAAGAATTTAAGTCCTATTCAGCGGCATAAGGCCCTGAGCAGCTTCGTATTATGTGTATTGACTTGCGTGCGTGGTTGAATTCAGTTACCGGATGATTCGGAGTGATTTGGGACACTTGGTCCCTAAAACGGAAGCTTAAGTTCTAGGATTTTGACCGTAGTCGGAACTGTGTGAAGACGACTCCCGAATGGAGTTCCGTCGGTTCCGTTAGCTCTGTTGGGTATTTTGGACTTAGGATCATGTCCGGACTGTGAATTTGAGGTCCCTAGCTTATTTAGGCTTGAAATGGCGAAACTCGAATTTTTAGAGATTTGGAGCGGTAGTGGAAATTTTGATATCGGGGTCGGATTCTGATTCCAAAAGTTGGAGTAGGTCCGCAATGTCAATTATGACTTGTGTGCAAAATCTGGGGTCATTCGGACGTGATTTGATAGGTTTTGGCATCGGTTATAGAAATTTGAAGTTTCAAGTTCTTTAAGTTTGAATTAGAGGGTGATTCATGATTTTAGCATTGTTTGATGTGATTTGAGGGCTCGACTAAGTTCGTATGGTGATTTAGGATTGGTAGGTATGTTTGGTTGAGGTACTGGGGGCCTCGGGTGAGATTCGGGTGCTTAACGGATGGAAAAAATTGGACTTATGCAATTGCTGAAAATGTTCTGGTTCTGGTGTTTTCGCACCTGCGGAAGGGCGACCGCAGGTGCGTAATCGCACATGCGAAGATGGAGGCGCAGGTGCGAGAAGAGCTAGACTTGGCAGTCTCCGCAGGTGCGGAGAATGTGTGCGCATCAGTGGCTCCGCATAAGCGAATTCTGGGACGCAGAAGCGAGAGGAAGCACAGTTGCGGTTGGACATGCGCACCTGCGGTTGCGCAAATGTGGCTAATTATGTCGCAGGTGCGGTCATGCCTGGGCAGAAAAGAGAAATTTGAGGGTTTGATTTCATTCTTCGTTTTTGGACTTGAGAGCTCGAAAATTGGCGATTTTTCGAGGAATTTTCAGAGGAAGCTTTGGGGTAATGATTCCTAACTCGTTTTTGGTTGTATTTCATTAATCGGATTTGAGTAATTCTTATATGGTTGGACTCGTGAGTAATTCTTATATGGATTCATCGGATTTGAGTAATTCTTATATGGTTGGACTCGTGAGTGAATGGGTGTTCGTATTTTGTGATTTTTACCCGATTTCGAGACGTGGGCCTAGGTTGACTTTTTAGGATGGATTTCGGAAATTTTGTTAAAGTCTTGATTTCATTAATTAGATTAGTCTATTATAGTTGTATTTATGATATGTAATTATTTTTGGCTAGATTTGGGCCATACGGAGTCGGATATTCATGGTCAAGGCATTTGTTATTGATTGATTGAGCTTGGTTTGAGGTAAGTATCTTGCCTAACTTCGTGTGGAGGAACTACCTCTTAGGATTTGAGTCTTCTATGTTGATTGTAGTCCATGTACGCGAGGTGACGAGTGCGTACTCGAACTTATTTGTGGAAAGTTGGCCTTTTAGGGTGCCTAGGTCCTTATATTCACTTAGTATGAAGTTGTTCTTGATATGATTAAGTTCCTATTTACTAGTTTCACTTCTACGTGCTTTAATTTGGATTAATTGCTTCAGGATTCACTCTTTTTGACTTAACTGAAGATTTTACCTTTTCTATTGCCATGCTATCTTTTCATATCTGCTTATCTTTATTTGGAATCATTATTATCTCATCCTACAATTGTTCAGTCTTAATTGAGGTTATGATTATCTTTACGCTGCTTATCCTTAATTGAATTGTTGAATATCCTTCGTAATTTCTCAACCTTAAATGAAGTTTAGATATCTTATATTTTAGTCGACTTATTTTATTTGGAATTATTTGACTCGTGTTAGCTTCCATGTTGTTGCATTGTATATTGTGGGATCGTTGCTACACATTAACTTTCCCTTGTTCAGATGTTCTCTTTACGCCTAGCGTTCTTTACTGTGATTATTCCTTGTGAATTGATTCTACCGTTTCTTGTGATTTAAAAATTCTTAATTTGATTTACTTGTCATACTTTGTATTATAACCATTGTTGTTGTTGTACTTGTTGTGGTGATGCACGAGGTTTCTGCCGTGCGATTGTTATTATTGTGATGCACGAGGCTTCTGCCGGTGCGGTTGTTATTATTGTGATGCACGAGGTTTCTGTCGTGCGATTGTTGTTATGGGGTTGTACGAGGTTTCTGCTGTGCTATTGTTACTATTGATATTTGTACATGCGGCGTGGCGGGATATATATATATATATATATATATATATATATATATATATATATATATATATATATATATATATCCCGCCTGTGGGTTGCGCATGTGGCGAGACAAGATGGGAACATTGTTATGCACGTGTGGCGAGACAAGGCGGGCACTTACTTTATTATTGCACACATGGTGAGAAAAGGTGGGCTATGTCAGGGACTGATTTGTGATGATTGTGATGGCCTGGGGGCATTCTTGTTGTTGATATTTGTGTAGTGGTACACTTACCTATGTGAGCTTTATCTTGTGAAAGCTGTGAGAAAATATTCTACGTGTGCTTATTTGCTGGTATGGACTATGTTAGGACACTTGCACAAGCATACACGCATTTAACCACTCTTATCGGATAAGAGGTGTTCTTGATATTGTTGAGCATAAATGCTCACCCTTGTTTACATGCCTTCTATGTGAGAATGGTTCTATTGGCACGCGAGTCGTCAGTGCGGTTATGAAGTGTAATGAGGGCACAAGATGCCAAGTGTTAGGGTTCAGGTATTGAGACCCATGAGTTGTGATTTGTCCGAGGTTCGGTACCTCGTGGAGCTTGATAACGAAAACCTGATATAAAAGCGGTTGTAGTTGCTGAGTTATTACTTGTCCTTGCTATATTTGTGATTCCGGATTTAAGTTGTGTTCCATTCACTTTCCTGTGTCATTTTTATGGTATTCCGCTGATACTTGTTATTTCCTTTCTTATTGCCATTACTGTATTGTGAGCCATATTGCATAGTCTTTATATAGATATCATATTTCTACTATTCATATACTTATACTTGTTCAGTTTATTAGACCAGTGGGTGTCTTGATTGTTCCTTGTCACTACTCCACTGAGGTTAGTCTTGATACTTGCTGGGCACCGTTGTGTGTGCTTATTCTACACTTCTGTATATATTTTATGCAGATCCAGGTATTTGTTCGTTAGTAGCTGTGCGTGTCGTTGCTGTGGAGACTCAAGGTAAACTTGTTGCTGCGTTCGTAGGCTTCGGAGTCACCTTCAAATTTTTGTTTTGTACTATTTATTCTTATTTTTGGACAGTTGTATTTAGAAGTTTTCTAGTAAATACTCTGTAGAGCTTATGACGTGTACTACCGGTTTTGGGAATTGTAAGAGATTCTATTTAAATAATGTTGTTGTTTCAATTATTGTTAGGCTTACCTAGTCCCTAAGACTAGGTGCCATCACGACACCCAAACGGAGGGAAAATTGGGTCGTGACACTCTACTACATGGAGAATGTACAGATAACAGCAGATTATTCAACTACACAGTTCCATAGAATTTGACCAAGTCATAATTCCTATGGTGCACGCCCACACGCCTGTCACCTAGCATGTACGTCACCTCAAACCCGATCGTATAACACATAATTCGGGATTTCATACCCTCAGAACCAAATTTAGAACTGTTACTTACCTCAAACCGTATAATTTTGTATCCTGCTATGCCTTTGCCTCGCGAATCGGCCTCCGAATGCCTCGAATCTCAAGATTTCCTGTGATTTCTCGCTCAAAAATCGCCTCAACCCATGTTGGAAATGTCCAAAAATGCCAAAAATCCCGCAACCCCTCTGATTTTATTTTGTCCAGGGGTTTTCGCTTCTGCGGCGAAGCAGCTGTGTCTGCGGCTAATCAAGCTTCTGCGGAATTCAATCTGCTTCTGCGGATACGTTTCTGCGAGGAGTTGTCCACTTCTGCGAAGCTGCCTCACCAAGCGCCCTTCCGCTTCTGCGATCAAACGCCCGCAGGAGACAAAATATTTGATCTAATTTATAAAATAAAATACATTCTTCTCTCTTTCCCTATTTATATTGGTCTCGCAAATCATTATCAATTCACACAAAATAAAAGATATATAATAATGAAACAATTACAAGCAACATAGTAAAAAATATATAAGTCAAAAATTTATTTTTGAAATAAAATAGAAGAAAAGTCTAATTGCTTATTTCATATAATGTAGAAAAAAATATTAATAATATTGATATATTTTATATAAAATAATAAAAGAACATAAATTCTGGACAAAGTAAAAATCAAAATTAACTATGAAATTATTCAGTTATAGATTATAGATAAAATTCAAAATTAAAGAAATAAAAGAATGTAAGTAAATAATACTAAATATATTATTTATAAATTTAGACAACTGAAGAATTAAGCAAGCTTGAAAGTGAAGCCAAGTGGTAGTCAAGTTTGATATGAAAAAAATATATTAAAAATTATTTAAATTATATTAAAAGGATAGTAGTCAAGCTTGATATGAAGCCAAGTGGCATATTGAGAAAAAGTAAAAAAAAAAAAAAAACAGAATGATGATACTTATTTAAATATGAGATAAGAAAGTAGTTTTTCTATTATGATATAAAGTCAAATAGCGTATTGAGAAAAGGTAAAAAAAAATATAGAATGATGATGCCTATTTAAATTTTGAGATGAGAAAGTGATTTTTTAATTAAGATGAAAAAAATACAATAGATAATACCACGTAATTAAAATCTTGATAAAATCAAAATCAAATAATATTGAACAATGAGATAATTTCAGTAACGAATTAATAAATAAACTTACTCATAAGAAAAATAAAATTTTATTAAAAATTATTGAGATAAAACTTATTTGAATTTGAGATGAGAAAGTATCTTTTGGATTATGATAAGAAAATTCATACAAATAATAAATATAACTAAAACCATAATAGATAACGTCAAAAATAAAAAGATATAGAACAATGAATAAATTTCAAGCAAAAAGAGTAATAAATTAATAATCAACTTTTTCAAGAGTATGAAATCTATATTATCTATACTGACCAAGCCGCCCGCTTGAGAAGTACTAGTCGCCAGGAAAGAAGCGAGGAGGAAGCGAAGCTGTCTACGAAGCTTAGCTTCTCCCCCTGTAGTCATAATACTCGACTTGTCGCTACTTTGATTCAAAAGGTAATCGTTGGCTCCCAACTTTCTCCGCTTTTCACAACTGTAGCCACTTGTCATTCCGATTATTTCATCCATAAGACTTTTTTTTTATATTTCAAAATAGCAATACGCTCAAAAAACGTAAAGGAGAAGCTTCCATTCTAGAAGATGCCGCTTCCCGCCTTCCTCGGGGTGAGAAGTTCCCTTCCCTTTATGCCTGAGTGGTCTGCTCAGCAAACGTACTAAGTGGGCCGCAGTTTGGCCGACCCTCTTCTTCCCATTCGGGTTGGGTTGACCCAGAAATACACACCCGCAGGAGCTTAAAACCAATATTTTGGGGAAATACCTTTCTCTATAAATCAAGTCTTTCGAGGCACTAGTTTTTTTTTTGTCCCTGATGTAAAGCCCCGTAAATTAAAACAATGAATTCGAGTTTAAGAATGCAACTTAATTAAACCCGAGCTACATAAGATATATTTTTAAGTGGAACAAAATTATATGCTTGGAGATAATTATTTTATTGATGATCGTTGGATTGGTGGTAGTTAAAAGTTAATTAAGAACTCATGGGAATTACACTAATCTTCAAAGGAATTAACGTTAGACTAACCTACATGAAAATATGACAAAAAGTTAATTAGCAATACAAAGAGGAACAAAAATGAAGAGAAGTATTGGAAAGCAAAGAAGCCGAGAGCTGGCAGTGAACTCCACCGGCAGCGCCAACTTTGGTCGTTTGGCGTCCAAAAACTTAAGGAAAGCAGGGACGCGTGCTAAGGCATGTGACGTGTCCCATGGTGCTGGTTTTGCTGATAGCCTTTTAAGGCATTAGGAGGAGGGAGTTTCTTTTATTATTTGGAGCAACTTCTTTGAGGTTAGGGAGAAGGAAGAGCTCTCCACCACTAATATCATCTTGAGGTGAAAATTTAAACTCAGTTTGGTAGATTTGATTCAATTAATTCATCTACTAACTCTCCAATAACATGGAATATATGGATTCTTCGAGAAAACCTCAAGAACATTTCAAGGACTCAAGTCTTAAAATTTTAGGGTAGGGTTTGACAAAGTGGTAACCCTTTATTTGAATCTTATATATTGTACTCCATAAACGTAGTAGAGTATATTTATGAAGAAAGATTTGTATACAAACATCTATTCATAAAATCCAATAAAATTAGTATTTGTTATAAAATAAAGACCGTAAAGTAAAGACAAGTATAGAGAGAAACTGATATATTATTCAAACTTCAAACTTATGTACATAATGAACTGAAAACTCCTCTATTTATAGAAGAAAGGAAGTTGTTGTGTAAGCTGTTTGTAAGCTACTATTATACCAGATATAGATAATCTTCTACCGGTGGTAATATTTATCCATAATGGAGTACTGAAAGAATAAGCTTCTTCAGGAGGCTTATTTCTAATAAAGTACTAAATAGATAAATATATTTACGGCAGAATCCCATATGGATAAGCTTCTTCACGAAGCTTCTTTCTAACAGAATACTAAATGAACATCCATAATATAATATATTCATAACACTCCTCCTTGGATGTTCATTAAAATATAATGTGCCTCATTAAAACCTTACTAGGAAAAAACCTGTGGGAAAAAGATTCTAGTGAAGAAAAAAGAGTACACATATGTAGTAATATGCATAACTAGTTATCTCATTAAAAACCTTATAAGAAAAACCCTGTGGGAAAAAACTTAGTAAGAAAAAAGAGTATAGAGCGTATTTTACTCCCCCTGATAAAAACCTTGTTTCAAATATTTGAGTCTCCACATTCCAATCTTGTATACCATCTTCTCAAAAGTTGAAGTTGGCAAAGATTTAGTGAATAAATCTGCCAGATTATCACTTGAACGGATTTGTTCCACATCAATGTCACCATTTTTCTGAAGATCATGTGTGTAGAATAATTTTGGTGAAATGTGCTTCGTTCTATCTCCTTTTATAAATCCTCCCTTTAATTGGGTTATGCATGCAGCATTGTCTTCGTATAAAATTGTGGATCTTTTATCACATTCCAAACCATATTTTTCTTGAATAAAATGAATCATTGATCTCAACCATACACATTCCCTACTTGCTTCATGAATAGCTATTATCTCAGCATGATTTTAAGAAGTAGCAACAATAGATTGCTTTGTGGAGCGCCATGATATGACAGTACCTCTAAATGTAAACACGTACCCAATTTGAGATCGAGCTTTTATGTGGATCAGATAAATAATATGCATCTACATAACCAACAAGATCTGCACTACCTTTGTTAAAATAAAATAAACCCATATCAAGTGTTCCCTTTAATATCGTAATATATGCTTAATCCCGTTCCAATATCTCCGTGTAGGAGAAAATCTATATCTTGCTAGTAAATTAAAAGAAAATGCTATGTTAGGCCTTGTAGCATTAGAAAGATACATAAGTGCACCAATTTCACTAAGATAAGGTATTTCGGGACCAAGGAGTTCCTCATCCTCTTCTGGAGGTCGGAACAAATTCTTATTCACTTCAAGTGATCGAACAACCATTGGTGTACTCAATGGGTACGCTTTGTCCATGTAAAAGCGTTTTAAGACCCTTTCTGTATAGGCAGATTGATGGATAAAGATCATGTCTGCTAAATGTTCAATTTTCTGACCAAGACAAAGTTTTGTCTTTCCAAGATCTTTCATCTCAGATTCTTTCTTAATATATACAATTGCCTTTTGGAGCTCTTCTGGAGTTCCAACAAGATTTATGTCATCAACATAAATAGCAAGTATAACAAATTCTGAGGTCATTTTCTTTATAAAAATACATGGACAAATAACATCATTTATGTAACCCTCTTTCAGCAAATATTCACTAAGGCGATTATACCACATACGCCCATATTGCTTTAAACTGTACAAAGATTTTTGTATTATGATTGAATACATTTTTCGAGATTTTAAATTTACTTCAGGTGTTTTAAATCCTTCAAGAATTTTCATATAGTGCTAAATTGATGAGATATCGAAATGTTATGGCATCCATAACAGGTGAATATGTTTCATCAAAATCGACTCTTGGTCGTTGTGAGAATCCTTGTGCGACAAGGCGAGCTTTGTATCTTTCAATTTCATTTTTATCATTCCTTTTTCGCACAAAAATCCATTTATGACCAACTGGATTTATACCAGCAGGTCTTTGGACTACTGGTCCAAAGACCTCTCTTTTAGCAAGAGCGTTCAATTCTGATTGAATTGCCTCTTACCATTTTGGCCAATCAGATCTTTGTCGACATTCTTCGACGGATCAGGATTCAAGATCCTCACTATCTTGCATAATGTTAAGTGCAACATTATATGCAAAAATATTATCCACCACTAGTTCAGATCGATTTAAATTAATTCCTTCACCAGTAGAACTTATTAAAAGCTTCTCACTCACTTGAGTCTCGGATTCATTAATTTTGTCACGACCCAAAATTCCCACATTCGGACCGTGATGGCGCCTAACATTTCACTTGCTAAGCAAGCCAATGTTAGAATAATATTAATCAATTTTTAAACAATCTTTACAGTATTAATAATCAAGGAACTAAAAGCGGAAGCAAAGTTTGAAATATAGTGAAATAATTCATAAAAATAACGGTGTCTAAATACCATCCCAGAATTGGAGTCACAAGTGCACGAGCTTCTAGAATAATACAAATAAAGGTCTGAATAAAATACAGCTGTCTGGAAATAAACATACAGCTAAAGTAAAATAGACGGGGACTTCAGAACTGCGGACGCCATGCAGTTATACCTCAAGTCTCCTCTGAATAGCTGAAATCCGAGCAAGTCTATGGCACGCCGCTGGGACCAACTCTGAAATCTGCACAAGAAGTGCAGAGTATAGTATCAGTACAACCGACCCCATGTACTGGTAAGTTCTGAGCCTAACCTCAATGAAGTAGTGACGAGGCTAAGGCGGGACACTTACATTACCTGTATGCAATATTAGTAATAAAAAAAATAATAGAAATAAATCAGGCAACTCATTTATAATAATTGAAGCCAACTCAGCAGTCATAACAAATTATCATTTTCATCAATTCTGTTGCAGCGTGCAACCCGCCCTCACAACATATTCACATTCAATTTTGTTGCAGTGTGTAACCCGCTCTCACAATATATTCACATTCAATTTTGTTGCAGCGTGCAACCCGCTCTCACAATATATTCCTTTAATCAAATATGTTGCGGCGTGCAACCCGGGCGTGCAACCCGATCCTCCAATATGGACTCTTAATACGTCTGTTGCGGCGTGCAACCCGATCCTCCAATATAGACTTTTCATAAGTTTGTTGCGGCGTGCAACCCGATCCTCCAATATATATTTTTCATAAGTTTGTTACGGCGTGCAACCCGATCCTCCAATATGGACTTTTCATAAGTCTGTTGCGGCGTGCAACCCGATCCTTCAATATATTCAATATAATTAATTCTGTTGCGGCGTGCAACCCGCTCCTCCAACATATTCATTTACCAATTCTTTTAGAAGAAATCTCCCCAATAAATGCAATAATTAATATAAAATTATAAGACAACAAGCATACAATAATTATAATTTAATTATGAAACAAACAATGACAAATAGCAGATTATTATAGAAATCGGGGAGAAAATGGGCAGTTTAATATTTAATATGCTATGTCAAATAACAATTAAAACACATAATTCAAATAACATGTAACAATTAATACAGGAATTCAAGAATTAATATTTGACAAAGAATAGGAGAGAAACAGTTATTATAATAATTAATTTATGATTTAAAATAATTTATGATTTTTCAAGTAAGCAGGCAAACAAATAATTTGACGACGTATAGATACTCGTCACCTCGTCTATACGTCGTTCACATGCAATTCACATAACAATTAAATTAAGGGTTTTATTCCCTCAAGTCAAGGTTAACCACGACACTTACCTCGTTTTGCAAATTCCAACCAATTGCTCAACCATAGCTTTTCCTTTTAAATTTGACTCCAAAAGCTTCAAATCTATTCACAAACAATTCGATATATTCAATACTAATCATAGGAATTAATTCCATATGAATTTATAAATTTTTCGGATAAACATCCGAAATTCATTAAAATATTCGACAGTGGGACCCATATCTCAAATCCCGGAAAAACTCACAAAATCCGAACACCCGTTCCGATACGAGTTCAACCATACAAAAATTGTCCAATTCCGATATCAAATGGACCTTCAAATCTTAATTTTTCGTTTTTGAAAGATTTTATAAAAATCTGATTTTTCTTCCATAAATTCACGGATTCATGATATAAATGAGTATGAAATCATGAAACATAATCAATATAGGATAAGGAACACTTACCCCAATGTTTTCCCGTGAAAATCGCCCAAAAATCGCCTTACTCGAGCTCAAAAATGGAAAAGGGTTGAAAATGGGACGAATCTCATTTTCCAGAACTTAAGTTCTGTTTCTCGGACTTTTACCCTTCGCGAACGTGGTCAGTGCCTCGCGTTCGTGAAGCACAAACTTGTGCTGTCTAATTTTTACTCTTCGCGAACGCGAGGGCTTCCTCGCAAACACGATGTTTGCCCGGCTTGGCCTATGCAAACGCGAGATGCCCTTCGCGAACGCGAAGGCTAATTTTCCTGGCCAGCCTCTTTCCCTTCGCGAACGCGAGGCTTCGATCGCGAACGCGAAGCTTCGCACCTCAAGACTTTGCGAACGCGGCACCCTCTTCGCGAACGCGAAGAGTAATTTTCATATGCCTCCAGTTTCTTCTTCGCGAACTCGAGCCCCCTCTTGCGAACACGAAGAAGGATACCAGAAGCAGATTTCTGCAGTTTTTCCCAAGTCCAAAAATGATCCGTTAACCACCCGAAACCAGCCCGAGCCCTCGGGGCTCCAAACCAAACATGCACCCAAGTCCTAAAATATCATACGAACTTGCTCGCGCGATCAAATCGCCAAAATAACACCAAGAACTACGAATCGGACACCAAATCAAAGAAAATTTCCAAGAAAACTTTAAAACTTATATTTTTACAACCAGACGTCCGAATCACGTCAAATCAACTCCGATTCTCACCAAATTCGGCAGACAAGTCATAAATATTATATTGGACCTACACCGAGCTCCGGAACCAAAATACGGACCCGAGGTCAATAAATCCAATATCAGAAATTTCTTAAAAATCGTTAAGCTTTCAAGTTTTTAATTTTTTTTCAAAATTTCATATCTCGAGCTAGGGACCTCGGAATTCGATTCCGGGCATACGCCCAAGTCCCAAATCACAATACGGACCTACCGGAATTGTCAAAACACTGATCCAGGTCTATTTGCTCAAAATGTTAACTAAAGTCAACTTAATTGAGTTTTAAAGCTCTATTTCACATTTTAATCCATTTTTCACATAAAAACGTTCCGAAAAATTTTACGGACTGCACACGCAAGTCGAGGAATGATAAATGGTGCTTTTCGAGGTCTTAAAACACAGAATTACTTATTAAATTTAAAGATGACATTTTGGGTCATCATATTCTCCACCTCTAAAACAAACGTTCATCCTCGAACGGAGTTAAAAAAAGTACCTGAGCTGGAGAAAAGGTGTGGATATTTACTCCGCATGTCCGACTCAGACTCCCAGGTAGATGCCTTTACCGGCTGACCTCTCCATTACACCCGAACTGAAGGATAACTCTTAGACCTCAACTGTCGGACCTGCCGGGCTAGAATAGCCACCGGCTCCTCCTCATAAGTCAAATCTTTGTCCAATTGGACTGAGCTGAAATCTAACACATGGGACGGATCACCATGATATTTTCGGAGCATAGACACATGAAACACCGGATGAACCGCTGATAAATTAGGTGATAATGCAAGCTTGTAGGCTACTTCACCCACCCTTTCAAGAATTTCAAAGGGTCCAATATATCTAAGGCTCAACTTGCCCTTCTTTCCGAACCTCATTACACTTTTCATAGGTGAAACCCGGAGCAATATTCTTTCTCCAACCATGAATGAAATATCACGAACTTTACGGTTGACATAACTCTTTTGCCTAGACTGAGTTGTGCGAAGTCGATCCTCAATAATCTTGACCTTATCCAAGGCATCCTGTACCAAATCGGTACCCAACAACTGAGCCTCTCCCGGTTCAAACCAACCAATTGGCGATGAACAATGGTTGCCAATTCTAAGTCATGAACAGGATAATTCTTCTCATGAACTTTCAACTGCCGCGACGTATATGCAATTACCTTGCCATCTTGCATTAAAACTGCACCAAGCCCAATGTGAGATGTCGCAATATACCGTATACGACCCTAAAACTGTGGGTAATACCAACACTGGCGCCGTAGTCAAAGCGGTCTTGAGCTTCTGAAATCTCAACTCACACTCGTCTAACCATCTGAATGGGACACCCTTCTGAGTTAGTCAGGTCAATGTGCTTGCTATAGATGAAAACCCTTCCACGAACCGATGATAATAACCTGCCAAACCCAAGAAACTCTGGATCTCTTTAACTGAAGTAGGTCTAGGCCAATTCTGAATAGCCTCTATCTTCTTAGGATCCATCTTTATGCCTTCTGCCGATACCACATGCCCCAAAAAGGCAACTGAGTCTAACCAAAACTCACATTTTGAAAACTTGGCATATAACTGATTATTCTTCAAAGTGTGAAGCACACTTCGAAGATGCTGCTCATGCTCCTCTCGACTGCTGGAGTAAATTAAGATATCATCAATGAATACAACCACAAAATAGTCCAAATAAGGCTTGAACACCTGATTCATCAAATCCATAAATGCTGCTGGGGAATTTGTCAACCCAAATGACATCACTAGGAATTCGTAATGCTTATACCGAGTTCGAAAAGCTATTTTAGGGATATCAGAGGCCCTAATCTTCAACTGATGGTAACCAGACCTCAAATCAATCTTTGAAAATACCTTGGCACCCTGAAGCTGATCAAATAAATCATCAATTCTTGGCAGGGGATATTTGTTTTTGATAGTGGCTTTGTTCAACTGCCGATAATCTATACACATCCGCATAGAGCCATCTTTCTTCTTTACAAATAATACTGGTGTAACCTAGGGCGAGACACTAGGTCTAATGAATCTCTGATCAAGCAAGTCTTGTAACTGCTCTTTCAATTCTTTCAACTCTGGCGGGGCCATACGGTATGGTGGAATGGAAATGGGCTGAGTGCCTGGAGCCAAATCAATACAGAAGTCAATATCTCTGTCGGGTGGCATTCCTGGCAAATCTGCAGGAAATACTTCTGGAAATTCACGAACAACTGGTACTGAGTCGATAGAAGGGACATCCGCACTGGGATCGCGAATATAAGCCAAATAGGCTAGACACCCTTTCTCTACCATACGCTGAGCTTTCATATAAGAAATAACCCTGCTGGCAGAATGGCCAGGAGTTCCTTTCCACTCTAACCGAGGTAACCCCGGCATAGCTAGGGTCACTGTCTTGGCATGACAATCCAATATAGCATGATAAGGAGACAGCCAATCCATACCTAAGATGACATCAAAATCTACCATATCAAGAAGTAGAAGATCCACACTAGTCTCAAGATTACCAATAGTAACCACACACGAACGATAGACATGATCTACTACAACAGAGTCTCCCACCGGTGTAGATACACACACAGAAGCATTCATAGAATCACAAGGCACAACCAAATATGAAGCAAAATAGGAGGACACATAGGAATCAGTAGATCCTAGATCAAATAGAACTGAAGCATCTCTATGGCAAACTGGAATAATACTTGTGATCACAGCATCATATGACTCGGCCTCAGGCCTAGCTGGAAAATCATAAAATCGGGGTTGGGCCCCACCACTCTAAACTGCGTCTCTGGGACGGCCTCTAACTGGCTGGCCTCCACCTCTAACGGTACGACCTCCACCTCTAATGGCCTAACCTCCACCTCTAATAGCCTGACCTCCACCTCTAGCTGCCTGACCCCTACCTCTAGCTGGATGAGCAGGCGGTGAAGCAACCGGTGCCGGTATTATGGCACGAGAATCTTGCCGAGATCTGTTACTCGCCAATCTAGGGCAATACCTTCTGATGTGACCAATGTTCCCACACTCACAACACCCATCCTGATGCCGTGGCTGCTGAAGCTGAAGCTGACCCAGATGGGCCGGATAACCACCGTAGTAACTCTGGAGTGGCAGTACACTGATAGGAGCTGAATGTGTACTAAATACTGGCTGCCCAGAGTAAGGCATAATAGGAGCGTGACTCCCTGAAGCACCGGGAGATGCATAAAGTATTGAATGAAACGGTGTGGGAGGATGACCCCTACCAAAATTACCTCTGCCTCCTGACGAGGCATCACTGTAACCACCGAACTGATGAGGCCTCTTATCAGACCTCTGCCCTCTCTCCTGTGCAAGAACCATCTCGATCCTCCTTGCGGTATTAGCAGCCGCCTGAAAAGAAATCTCACTTCTGGTCTCCTTGGCCATCTGAAGTCTAATAGGGTGAGTGAGTCCCTCAATGAACCTCCTCACTGTCTCTCCCTCCGTAGGTAATAAAAGGAGAGCATGACGGGCCAAATCCACAAAACGGGACTCATACTGAGTAACTGTCATACTGCCCTGCTGTAGACGCTCAAATTGCTTGCGGAATTCCTCTCTCAGTGTGATATGGAGGAACTTTTCCAGAAATAGCTGAGAGAATTGTTCCCATGTAAGTGCAGGCGATCCGACTGGTCGGGTCAATGTATAATCTCTCCACCACCTCTTGGCGGAACCCGTCATCTGAAATACAGCAAAATCGACCCCATTGGTCTCAACTATACCCATGTTCCGCAGCACCTCATGGCAGCATTCAAGATAATCTTGTAGGTCCTCAGAAGGTGTACCACTGAAGTGAACTAGAAAGAGCTTAGTAAACTTATCCAGTCTCAATAAGGCCTCAAAAGATATGGCGGGCCTATCACCGATCTGTGCCGCAACAACTGGCTGAACTACCCCAACTGGCGGGGCTGCTGGAGCCTGATTCTGGGGAGCCATCTGCTCCGGAGCGGGAGTAGTGGGAGTTTGTGCTCCTCCCCCAGCCTGTGAGACGGCTGGTGCCACTGGAAATGTACCATTCTGGGCCACGCCCTCCATAAGACTTACCAAACGGACTAGAGCATCTTGAAGTACTTGAGTGGCTATGAATCCTTCCGGGACCTAAACTGGTCAAACCTCCTCCTGAAGGTCCACCTGAGGTTCTACAACAAGTGCAGCTGCTCGAGCTCTAGACTGAGCTCTACCTCGGCCTCTGCCTCGGCCTCTAGCACGACCTCGACCTCGACCCCTGGCCATAGTTGCCACCGGGGATTCTGGTCCCTGTCCATACAATAAAATCGCACAACAGAATACGAAAGAACTGATATTATTCATAAACTTCATAGCCTCTGAGAGATAAGTACAAACGTCTCCGTACCGATCCTTCAGACTCTATTAAGCTTGCTCGTGACTCGTGAGACCTATGTAACCTAGTGCTCTGATACCAACTATCATGACCCGAAATTCCCACCTTCGGACCGTGATGGCACCTAACATTTCACTTGCTAGGCAAGCCAACGTTAGAATAATATTAACCAATTTTTAAACAATCTTTACAGTATTAATAATCAAGGAACCAAAAGCGAAAGCAAAGTTTGAAATATAGTGAAATAATCCATAAAAACAATGGTGTCTAAATACCATCCCAGAATTGGTGTCACAAGTGTACGAGCTTCTAGAATAATACAAATAAAGGTCTGAATAAAATAAAGCTGTCTGAAAATAAACACACAACTAAAGTGAAATAGACGGGGACTTCAAAATTGTGAACGCATGCAGTTATACCTCAAGTCTCCTATGATAGCTGAAATCCGAGCAAGTCTATGGTACGCCGCTGGGACCAACTCCAAAATCTGCACAAGAAGTGCAGAGTGTAGTATCAGTACAACCGACCCCATGTACTGGTAAGTGCTGAGCCTAACCTCGACGAAGTAGTGACGAGGCTAAGGCGGGTCACTTACATTACTTGTACGCAATATTAGTAACAACAAAAATAATAGAAATAAATCAGGTAACTCATTTATAATAATTGAAGCCAACTCAGCAGTCATAACCAATTATCATTTCCATCAATTCTGTTGTAGCGTGCAACCCGCCCTCACAACATATTCACATTCAATTTTGTTGCAGCGTGCAACCCGCTCTTATAATATATTCACATTCAATACTGTTGCAGCGTGCAACCCGCTCTCACAATATTTTCTTTAATCAAATCTGTTGCAGCGTGCAACCCGATCTCCCAATATATATATGTATGTCGACTTTTTAATAAGTTTGTTGCGGCATGCAACCCGATCCTCCAATATGGACTTTTCATAAGTCTGTTGCGGCGTGCAACCCGATCCTCCAATATATTCATTATAATTAATTCTGTTGCGGCGAGCAACCCGCTCCTCCAACATATTCATTTACCAACTTTTATAGAAGAAATTTCCCCAATAAATGCAACAATTAATATAAAATTATAAGACAACAAGCATACAATAATTATAATTTAATTATGAAACAAACAATGACAAATAGCAGATTATTATGGAAATCAGGGAGAAAATAGGCAGTTTAATATTTAATATGCTAAATGTAAAATAACAATTAAAACACATAATTCAAATAGCATGTAACAATTAATGCAGGAATTCAAGAATTAACATTTGACAAAGAATAGGAGAGAAACAGTTATTATAATAATTAATTTATGATTTAAAATAATTTATGATTTTTCAAGTAAGCAGGCAAACAATTAATTTAACGACGTATAGACACTCGTCACCTCGCCTATACGTCGTTCACATGCAATTCATATAACAATTAAATTAAGGGTTCTATTCCCTCAAGTCAAGGTTAACCACGAAACTTACCTCGCTTTGCAAATTCCAACCAATTACTCAACCACAACTTTTCCTATTAAATTTGACTCCGAAAGCTTCAAATCTATTCACAAACAATTCGATATATTCAATACTAATCATAGGAATTAATTCCATATGAATTTACAAATTTTTCGGATAAAAATCCAAAATTCATTAAAATATTCGACAGTGGGACCCACATCTCAAATCCCGGAAAAACTCACAAAATCCGAATACCCGTTCGGATACGAGTTCAACCATACAAAAATTGTCCAATTCTGATATCAAATGGACCTTCAAATCTTAATTTTTCGTTTTTGAAAGATTTTATAAAAATCTGATTTTTCTTCCATAAATTCAAGGATTCATGATATAAATGAGTATGAAATCATGAAACATAATTAATATAGGATAAGGAACACTTACCCCAATGTTTTCCCATGAAAATTGCCGAAAAATCGCCTTACCCGAGCTCAAAAATGGAAAAGGGTTGAAAATGGGACGAATCCCATTTTCCAGAACTTAAGTTCTGTTTCTGGGACTTTTACCCTTCGCGAACGCGGTCAGTGCCTTGCATTCGCGGAGCACAAACTTGTGCTGTCCAATTTTTACTCTTCGCGAACGCGAGGGCTTCCTCGCAAACGCGATGCTTGCCCGGCTTGGCCTACGCGAATGCGAGATGCCCTTCGCGAACGCGAAGGCTAATTTTCCTGGCCAGCCTCTTTCCCTTCACGAACGCGAGGCTTCGATCGCGAACGCGAGGCTTCGATCGCGAACGCGAAGCTTCACACCTCAAGCCTTCGCGAACGTGGCCCCCTCTTCACGAACGCGAAGAGTAATTTTCAACTGCCTCCGGTTTCTTCTTCGCGAACGCGAGCCCCCTCTCGCGAACGCGAAGAAGGATACCAGAAGCAGATTTCTGCAGTTTTTTCCAAGTCCAAAAATGATCCGTTAACCACCCGAAACCAGCCCGAGCCCTCGGGGCTCCAAACCAAACATGCACTCAAGTCCTAAAACATCATACGAACTTGCTCGTGCGATCCAATCACCAAAATAACTCCAAGAACTATGAATCGGACACCAAATCAAAGGAAATTTTCAAGAAAACTTTAAAACTTATATTTTTACAACCAGACGTCTGAATCACGTCAAATCAACTCCGATTCTCACCAAATTCGGCAGACAAGTCATAAATATTATAGTGGACCTACACCGGGCTCTGAAACCAAAATACGGACCTGAGGTCAATAAATCCAATATCAGTAATTTCTTAAAAATCATTAAGCTCTCAAGCTTTTAATCTTTCTTCAAAATTCCATATCTCGAGCTAGGGACCTCGAAATTCGATTCCGGGAATATGCCCAAGTCCCAAATTATGATACGGACCTACCGAAATTGTCAAAATACTGATCTGAGTCTGTTTGCTCAAAATGTTGATTAAAGTCAACTCAGTTGAGTTTTTAAAGCTCTATTTCACATTTTAATCCATTTTTCACATAAATACTTTCCGAAAAATTTTAGGACTGCGCACGCAAGTCGAGGAATGATAAATGGTGTTTTTCGAGGTCATAAAACACAGAATTACTTATTAAATTTAAAGATGACATTTTGGGTCATCACAGATTTCTTCAGGAATCTCAGAACTAATCAGATCTTGGGTCTCTTCGAGAGATCCTTTCATAGTATCATTATCATTTGTCGATTTTCTTTTTCGATGATTTCGATCCTGAGAACCTAAAAACCTACCATGCTTCAGGCGTGCTTTAGGTTCATTATCTCTCATGCTAGTAGATGGTCCTGCTGGGACATCAATTCGGATAGGCACATTCTCTGTAGGGATATGTAACTTAGTTATCCTATTCAAATCAGTAAATGCGTATGGCATTTGATTTGCTATATTTTGTAAATGGATGATCTTCTGGACCTCTTGATTACATATAGGGGTACGTGGATCAAAATGAGATAACGATGAAACTTTCCAAACAATTTCTCTTTTGATTTCCTTTTTCTCTCCCCCTAATTGTGGGAAATTTGTTTCATCAAATCGGCAATCTACAAATCGAGCAGTAAATAAATCTCCCGTCAATGGTTCAAGATAGCGAATAATAGAGGGTGATTCAAACCCAACATATATTTCTAACCTTCTTTATGGGCCCATCTTATTGCGCTATGGTGGTGCTACTGGCACATATACAGCACATCCAAAAATTTGTAGATGGGCAATATCTGGTTCATGACCAAAAACTAATTGTGACGGAGAATATTTATTATAATATGGCGGATTGAGACGGATAAGTGATGTTGCATGCAAAATAGAATGGCCCCAAACAGTAGTGGGCAATTTTGTTTTCATAAGTAGTAGTCTTACTATCAATTGCAAGCGTTTAATAAATGATTCTGCAAGGCCATTTTGAGTATGAACATAAGCTACAAGATGTTCAACTTTTATCCCAACTGATAGACAATAATCATCAAAAGCTTGAGATGAGAATTCTCCAGCATTATCAAGGTGAATAGCCTATATAGGATAATCTGGGAATTGTGCCCTTAATCGAATTATTTGGGCTAATAGCTTTACAAACGCCAGATTGCGAGATAATAGTATGCACACATGAGACCATCTTGAAGATGCATCTATTAGGACCATAAAATATCTAAACAGCCCACTTGGTGGGTGAATAGGTCCACATATATCCACATGTATACGTTCTAAAAATGTAGGGGATTCAATGCCAACCTTCATTGGTGATGGTCTAGTGATCATTTTTACTTGATAACAAGCATCACAAGAAAATTCATTATTTGTAAGAATCTTCAGGTTCTTTTGTCACGACAGAAAAAAAAAACTATCGTGATGGCACCTATCGTGGAACTAGGCAAGCCACTACTCAACTATCTCAACACAGTAAAAGCTTTAAAAATATAGGCGGAAGCAATTAATATTTAAGAAAACCCATTTTTGGAACCGAAATAAACCTGCAATACAATACAATCTATCCCAAAACTGGGGTGTCACCGAGTACATGAGCATCTATGTCATAAGACAGTCTACTACAATATCTAAGGAGTAAAAACTGAAGTACATATAAAGATAATGAAGGAGAGTCAAGGCCTGCGAACACCATACATCTACCTCGATAGTCTCCGAGATCCTGTCTCCTCAATCAGCAGTCGCCGTAACCAGAAGTACCTGAATTTGCACACGAGGTACAGGGTGTAGCGTGAGTACAACCAACTAGTAAGTAACAAACCCAAACTGTGGGCTGAAAGTAGTGACGAACTCAACCGGCATAATTCAATACAGAAAATAACATTGCAGAAATGTAGACAAGCTTTCAAATTCGATAGATATCTTAAAACAGTAAAATGGATCAAATCTGGACTGATATGAAGAATATAACTCCTCTACTTCTACCATGACAATGCACATGTTGTATGTGATGCACCATGCTGACAGCCTCATGTGCTCACCCTCTCAAATGCTAAATCACTCAGTACTGTATATGGCCCAAACGGCCCAGAGAAGATCCATCATGGAATATATACATCACTGACCTCAAGAATCCCCTTGAAAAATCCTCTCAAAACATACAAAATCTGAGCTCAAAAGTGTTGAAAAGATCCATGTCCAGGGAAGATCCATCCCTCAATAATATCAACGGCGCTCACTAGGGGTGTGTGCAGACTCCGAAGGACTCCTTCAGCCCAAGAGCTATCATAAATCAGTATAACCACTGCGGCGTGCAGCCCGATCCTATAAATGTCACTCATAATCAGGCACTCGGCCTCACTCAGTCATCAATATCTCCAATCTCTCTCTCACGGGCTCACAATGTCATGATACTAGTCCGAAAACAATGATATGATGCATCAATAAATAACAAGAGAGACTGAGATGAGATATGAAATGATTGAATATGATTGAGTACGAAATATCAATGAAATCAGTAAGACAACAGTAAGAAACGACTACTATGGGTCCCAACAGTACCGGCATAAAGCCTAAACATGATATCTAGCATGAGTGACAGTTCAAGTTCTTTATCACATGATGAAAACACGGATATCAACAAGATAGAACCACTATACAGTGCCATAGAGTCAACCATGTCACAATTCTCATGGTGCACGCCCGCACGCCCGTCATTTGGCATGTGCGTCACCTCAATACCAATCACATAACACATAATTCGGGTTTCGAACCCTCAGAACCAAGTTTGAAAATGTTACTTACCTCAATCCGGGCTAAACTCTACCCCAAAATGCCCTTGCCTCTCAAATCTGTCTCCAAAAGTCCCGAATCTAGCCATAAGCAGTACAATACAATCAATATAGGCTAAAGGAATTAATTCCACAAGAAAAATACGAAATTATAGCCAAAATCCGAAAGCGGCCAAAACCCGGCCTCCGATCCCACGTCTCGAAATCCGAGAAGAGTCACAAATTCTGAGAGCCCATTCACTCACAAGTCTAACCATACCAAATTCATCAAAATCCAACACCAATTGGTCATTCAAATCCTCAAAACCAACTCTCTAAATTCCTAGCCTCAAACCCCCAAATTACACCTCAAAAACACACCATCTAGGTGTAAAATCAATGGGGAAACATAATTATTGAAGAAAAATGAACACACTGACTTACCTCAAGAATCCCCTTGAAAAATCCTCTCAAAACCTCCAAAATCCGAGCTCAAAAATGTTGAAATCAGTAAACATCGTGAAGTCTCGCATTTAAGGACTCTGTCCAGGCCTTCCACACCTGCGGCAACTTGGCTGCTTCTGTAGTCTCACAGGTGCGCCCCTTGCCCGCTTCTGTGCCAACCGCATGTGCGGAAAAAACCCACGCATCTGCGCCATTATCCGCATCAGCGCGCCTGTGTGCGCTTCTGCACAAGTCGCTTCTGCGCCCGAATGGTCGCATCTGCGGCCCAAGATCAAAGCATCTCTGGCCGCTTCTGCGGCCCCTTTTCTCGCCTTCGTGGATACGCACCTGCGATGAGACTTCCGCAGGTGCGATTACACCAGCTGAGTCCAAACTTTAGTAGCCTTTCAACTTTGAATCTTGATCCGTTAACCACTCGAAATCAGTCTGAAGCCCCCCAAGACCTCAACCAAACATACCAACAAGTCTTATAACATCATACGAACTTAGTCGAATCTTCAAATCACCTCCAACAATATCGAAAACACGAATTACACACAGATTCAAGCCTAATGAATTTCGAAATTTCTAAATTCTACAAACGACGCCAGAACTTATCAAATCACGTCCGATTGAGCTCAAATTTTGCACACAAGTCATAAATGACCCCACGAACCTACTGCAACTTCCAGAATCGGAATCCGACAATGATATCAAAAAGTCAACCCCCCGGTCAAACTTCTCAAAAAAGTTTGACTTTTGCCATTTCACGCCTAATCCCACAACGAACCTCCAAATAATTTTTCGGACACGCTTCTAAGTCCAAAATCACCATACGGAGCTACTGGAATCATCAGAATTCAAATCCAAGGTCGTTTACATATAGATCAATATCTGGTCGCCTTTTCCAACTTAAGCTTAGACTAAGTATTTTATTTCACACTGAATTCACTCCGGATCCGAACCAACTAACCCAATAAGTCATATAAAAGCTATAAAGCACAAATGGAGCAGTAAATGGGGGAATGGGGCTACAACTCTAGAAATGACCGGCCGGGTCATTACATCCTCCCCCTCGTAAACAAACGTTCGCCCTCGAATGGGTCTAGAAACATACCCGGAGTCTCAAATAGGTGTGGATATCTGTACCGCATCTCCCGCTCGGTCTCCCAAGTCGCCTCCTCCACGGGCTGATCTCTCCACTACACCTTCACTAAAGCTATATCCTTTGACCTCAACTTCTGAACCTGTCGATCCAAAATGGCCACCGACTCCACATCATAAGTCAAATCACCGTCCAACTGAACCGTACTGAAATCCAAAATATGAGATGGATCGCCGATATATTTCTGGAGCATAGAAATATGAAATACTAGATGCACACTCGACAAGCTAGGTGACAGGGCAAGTTTGTAAGCCCCTCCCCAATCCTCTGAAGTACCTCAAAAGGCCCAATGAACCGAGGGCTCAACTTGCCCTTCTTCCCGGATCTCATAATACCCTTCATGGGTGAAACCTTCAGCAGAACCTTCTCCCCAACCATGTAAGACACATCAAGAACCTTCTTGTCGGCATAGCTCTTCTGTCTTGACTGCGCCGTGCAAAGCCGCTCTTGAATCAATTTAACCTTGTCCAATGCATTCTGAACCAAGTCCGTACCCAAAAGCCTAGCCTTACCAGGCTCAAACCAACCCACCAGAGATCTACACCGCCTCCCATACAAAGCCTCATACGGGGCCATCTGGATGCTCGGCTGATAACTGTTGTTGTAAGCAAACTCTGCGAGTGGCAGAAACTGATCCCAAGAACCCCCAAAATCAATGACACAAGCGCGTATTATGTCCTCCAATATCTGAATAGTACGCTTGGACTGTCCGTCCATCTGAAGGTGAAATGTTGTGCTCAACTCAACATGGGTGCCCAACTCTCGTTGCACGGCTCTCCAAAACTGCGATGTAAACTACGTGCCTCTATCTGAAATGATGGAAACTGGTACACCGCGAAGGCGAACAATCTCTCCGATGTATATCTCAGCCAACCGCTCCGAAGAATAGGTAGTACCAACTGGAATGAAGTGCGCGGACTTGGTCAGCTGATCCATAATCACCCAAATAGCATCGAACTTCCTCGAAGTCCATGGGAGTCCAACTACAAAATCCATGGTGATCCACTCCCACTTCCACTTTGGAATCTCTAACCTCTGAAGCAATCCACCCGGTCTCTGATGCTCACACTTCACCTGCTGATAGTTAAGGCACTGAGCTACAAACCCCACTAAATCATTCTTCATTCTCCTCCACCAATAGTGTTGTCTCAAGTCCTGATACATCTTTGCGGCACCCGGATGAATGAAATATCGCGAACTGTGGGCCTCCTTAAGAATCAACTTACGTAGCCCATCGACATTGGGCACACAAATCCGACCATGCATCCTCAATACCTCATTATCTCCAATAGTCACATCTCTGGCATCACCGTGCTGAACCGTGTCCTTAAGGACAAGCAAATGGGGATCATCATACTGGCGCTCTCTGATGTGATCATATAAGGAAGACCGAGAAACCACACAAGCTAGAATCCGACTGGGCTCCGAAATATCCAATCTCACGAACTGGTTGGCCAAAGCCTGAACATCGACTGCAAGAGGTCTCTCCCCGACGGGAATGAATGCAGGACTACCCATACTCACCGCCTTTCTACTCAAGGCATTGGCCACCATATTGTCCTTCCCGGGATATTACAGAATGGGGATATCATAGTCTTTTAGCAGCTCCACCCATCTCCGCTATCTCAAATTTAGATCCTTTTGTTTGAACAAGTTCTGGAGACTCCGATGATCCGCAAATACCTCACAAGACACATCGTAGAGATAATGCCTCCAAATCTTCAATGCATGAATGGTGGCAGCTAACTCCAAATCATGAACAGGGTAGTTTTTCTCATGAGGATTCAACTGGCACAAAGCATAAGGAATCACTCTACCCTCCTACATCAACACACACCCAATGTCGATCCGAGAAGCATCATAATACACTGTATAAGAGCCTGAAACTGACGGCAAAACTAGAACTGGAGTTGTGGTCAAGGCAGTCTTGAGCTTCTAAAAGCTCTCCTCACACTCATCCGGCCACCTGAAAGGAGCACCCTTTTGGGTCAATTTGGTCAAGGGCGACGCAATAGATGAGAAGCCCTCCACGAAGCGACGATAATAATCGGCCAAGCCGAGAAAGCTCTGAATCTCCCTAGCTGAGGACGGTCTAGGCCAACTCTGAACCGTCTCTATCTTCTTCGGATCCACCTGAATACCTCACTGGACACCACGTGTCCCAAGAATTCCACTGAACTGAGCCAAAACTCACACTTGGAGAACTTGGCATAAATATTCTCCTCCCTCAGCCGCAGATGCTGGGCATGCTCTTCCTGGCTACGAGAGTACACCAGGATATCATCAATGTATACGATAACAAACAAGTTGAGATAAGGCTGAAACACATTGTTCATCAGAAGCATGAATGTTGCTGGAGCGTTGGTAATCCCAAAAGACATCACAAGAAACTCATAATGACCGCAACAGGTCCTGAATTTTGTCTTTAGGATATCTGAATCCCGAATCTTCAACTGGTGATACCCAAACCTCAAATCAATCTTGGAGAACACCCTCGCTCCCTGAAACTGGTCAAACAGATCATCAATACGCGGCAAAGGATACTTGTTCTTGATTGTAACTTTGTTCAACTGCCTATAATCAATGCACATTCTCATAGTACCATCCTTCTTCTTCACAAACAACACCACTGCACCCCAAGGTGACACACTAGGCCTAATAAATCCCTTAGCAAGGAGTTCCTGAAGTTGCTCCTTTAATTCCTTTAACTCAGCTGGTGTCATGCGATATGGTGGAATAGAAATAGGCTGAGTTCCAGGCACCACATCAATATCCCTGTCAGGCGGCATGCCCAACAAGTCTGCAGGAAACACATCCAAAAATTCCTGCACCACCGGAACAGAATCAACAGTGGGAGCATCGGCACTAACATCCCTCACAAAGGCCAAATAGATAAATAACCCTTCCCAACCATCCGATGGGCCTTCAAATATGAAATCACTCTACTGGGAACATAGTCTGGAGAACCTCTCCACTCAATCCTCGGCAATCCCGGCATCGCCAACATCACAGTCTTAGCGTGACAATCTAGAACAACATGACATGAAGACAACCAATCCATACCCAATATCACGTCAAAATCAACCATGCTAAGTAACAAGAGATCAACTCTAGTATCCAGACTCTCAATGGTCACTACACACGACCGATATACACGGTCCACAATAATGGTATCGCCCACCGGCGTAGAGACATGAACAGATGGATCTAAGGACTCACAGGGCATATCCAAATGATGAGCGAAGTACGATAATACATATGAATAAGTGGAACCAGGGTCAAATAGTATAGAGGCCTCTCTGTGGCAAACTGATACAATACATGTGATCACTGCATCTGAAGCAACATCATCTGGTCTGGAGGGAATAGCATAGAATCGAGCCTGACTGCCGCCTGATCGGCCCCCCCTCTAGGGCGACCCCTAACTAACTGAGCTCCACCCCGAGTTGGCTGAGCGGGTGGTGAAGTAACGGGAGCCAAAATCATAGGCTGACTCCTCTGCTGAGCTGGACCTCCCATAAGGCGGGGACAATACCTCTTGATGTGACCCATATCTCCACACTCAAAACAATCCCTCCCTGCAAATGGCGGTGGGGACTGGAGAGAGCCCCGAGCACCAGAATACCCGTTAGAAGAAGCCAGTGCCGATGAACCCTGAACTGAAGGTGCATGGGATGAACTCTGAGCTGGTAGGGCACTGAGAGATAACTGTCCCTGATGATAACTACATAAACCATGGCTGGATGATGCACCACAGTGAACTGAACGACCCGTCTGAGCGTGCTTGTAAGAGCGACCACTACCGCGGTAAAACTGACCCCCTAAAGGAACACCGCTAAACTCACCTGATCCACGAGGCCTCTTAGCCTCCCTCTTACCCCGCTCCTGACTACGGATCATTTCTATCTGCCGAGCAACGTCGACAACTTCATCAAAAGTAGCACCAGATACCGTCTCCCTAGTCATAAGTAACCGCACCTGATATGTGAGGCCATCGACGAACCTCCGAATCCTCTCCCTATCAGTGGGAACTAGCCAAACTACGTGACTAGCCAACTCAAAAAACCCCATCTCGTATAGCGTCACAAACATGCCATCCTGACAAAGCTACTCAAACTGTCTACACAGCTCTTCTGACTCAGCACCACTAAATGATGGAGGTTGAAGCCTCCCAAATCTCCCAAGCCTCCTCTACTCATCATCTTCCATAACGGGGACTACTGGGGCCTAAGAAGCTACAGTCGACTGGGCTGGTAATGCTCCCGGTATCTAAAGTCCCTGCACTACCTGATCCGGAGTACGGGCAACAAGGGTTTGAGTACCTCCCCCGGCCTGAGAAGTGGCTGGTGCGGCCTGAGCCGAAACCACCTGAGCAAGGCCAGTGCAAACTGTCAATATCTGGGCCAAAGTCTCCTGAAGGCCTCGAATCACAATGGGCACAGCTGGTGCCTAAGCTGGAGTAACTGGTGGGTCTGCAGGTGCTGCCCTAACTGTACCTCTGCCCCTATCGCGGCCTCTACCACTACCTTGGCCTCTCACGGCCCTAGCTGGTGGTACTGGTGCCTGCCCATCCTGCCCAGTAGTACGTGTCCTCATCATCTGTGAGAGAATAGAATAATAGAAATTTAGTTTTCGGAGTCAACAAATTCGCACGATAGAGTATAAGAAAGTGAAATTTTTCCTAGGGTTTGGCAGCCTCTCAAAAATAAGTGCAGACGTTTCCATACCGATCCGCAAGACTCTACTAAACCAGCTCATGACTCGTGAGACCTATGTAACCTCGGCTCTGATACCAACTTGTCATGACCCAAAAAAAAATCAACCGTCGTGATGGCACCTATCATGGAACTAGGCAAGACTCTAACCAACTATCTCAACACAGTAAAAGCTTCAAAAATATAGGCGAAAATAATTAATATTAAGAAAACCCATTTTTGGAATCGAAATAAACCCGCAACACAATACAATCTATCCCAAAACCGGGGTGTCACCGAGTACATGAGCATCTATGTCAGAAGACAGTCTACTACAATATCTAAGGAGTAAAAACTGAAGTACATATAAAGATAATGAAGGAGAGTCAAGGCCTGCGAACGCCATGCAGCTACCTTGATAGTCTCCAAGATCTTGTCTCCTCAATCAGCAGTCGTCGTAACCAGAAGTACCTGGATCTGCACACGAGGGGTAGGGTATAGCATGAGTACAACCAGCTCAGTAAGTAACAAACCCAAATTGTAGGCTAAAAGTAGTGACGAACTCAACCGGCACAATTCAATGCAGAAAATAACAGTGCAGAAATGTAGACATGCTTTCAAGTTTGATAGATATCACAAAATAGTAAAATGGATCAAATCTGACTGATATGAAGAATATAACTCCTCTACTTCTACCATGCCAATGCACATGCTATATGTGATGCACCATGCTGACAGCCTCATATGCTCACCCTCTCAAATGCTCAATCACTCGGTACTGTATATGGCTCAAATGGCCCAGGAAAGATCCATCACGGAATATATACATCACTGACCATCAGTCACCCAATACCGAGTAGGGCAATTCCATCCCGTGAAGAAGATCCATCTCCATGTATAAAATGCTTCGGACAAGATCTATGTCCAGGGAAGATCCATCCCTCAATAATATCAACCGCACTCACTAGGAGTGTGTGCAGACTCCGGAGGGGCTCCTTCAGCCCAAGCGCTATCATAAATCAGTATAACCACTGCGGCGTGCAGCCCGATCCCATAAATGTCACCCATAATCAGGCACTCGGCCTCACTCAATCATCAATATCTCAAGTCTCTCTCTCACGGGCTCACAATGTCATGATACTAGTCCGAAAACAATGATATGGTGCATTAATAAATAACAACAGAGACTGAGATGAGATATGAAATGAATGAATATGACTGTGTACGAAATATCAATAAAATTAGTAAGACAACAACAAGAAACGACCACTATGGGTCCCAACAGTACTGGCATAAAGCCTAAACATGATGTCTAACATGAGTGACAGTTCAAGTACTTTATCACATGATGAAAACACGGATATCAACAAGATAGAACCACTATACAGTGTCATGGAGCCATCCAGGTCACAATTCTCACGGTGCATGCCCGCACGCCCGTCACTTGGCATGTGTGTCACCTCAATACCAATCACATAACACATAATTCGGGGTTTTGGACCCTCAGAACCAAGTTTGAAAGTGTTACTTACCTCAATTCGGGCTAAATTCTACTCCAAAATTCCCTTGCCTCTCAAATCCGTCTCCAAATATCCCGAATCTAGCCACAAGCAGTACAATACAATCAATATAGGCTAAAGGAATTAATTCTATAAGAAAAATATGAAATTATAGCCAAAATCCAAAAGCGGCTCAAACCCGGTCCCTGGGCCCACGTCTCAAAATCCGACAAGAGCCACAAAATCCGAAAGCCCATTCACTCACGAGTCTAACCATACCAAATTCATCAAAATTCGACACCAATTGGTAATTTAAATCCTCAAAACCAACTCTCCAAATCCCTAGCCTCAAATCCCCAAATTATACCTCAAAAACACACCATCAAGGTGGAAAATCAGTGGGGAAACATAATTATTGAAGAAAAATGAACACAAGGAACTTACCTCAAGAATCCCCTTGAAAACTCCTCTCAAAACCTCCAAAATCCAAGCTCAAAAATGTTGAAATGAGTAAAAATCGTGAAGTCTCGCATTTAAGGACTCTGCCCAGGCCTTCCGTACCTGCGGCAACTTGGCCACTTCTGCGGTCTCGCAAGTGCGCACCTTGCCCTCTTCTGCGCAAACCGCTTGTGCGGAAAAAACCCACGCATCTGTGCCATTATCCGCATCTGCGCGCCTATGTGCGCTTCTGAGCAAGTCACTTCTGTGCGCGAATGGCCGCATTTGCGGCCCATGACCAAAGCATCCCTCGCCGCGTTTGCGGTCCCTTTTCTCGCCTATGCAGACACGCACCTGCGATGAGACTTTCGCAGGTGCGATTACACCAGCTGAGTCCAAACTTCAGCAGCCTTATAACTTCAAATCTTGACCCATTAATCACCCGAAATCAACCCGAGGTCCCCCGGGATCTCAACCAAATATACCAACAAGTCTTATAACATCATATGTGCACTTCTTCGCAAGTCGCTTCTGTGCACGAATGGCTGCATTTGCGGCCCATGACCAAAGCATCCCTCGCCGCTTTTGCGGTCCCTTTTCTCGCCTGTGCAGACACGCACCTGCGATGAGACTTTCGCAGGTGCAATTACACCAGCTGAGTCCAAACTTCAGCAGCCTTTCAACTTTGAATATTGATCCGTTAACCATCCGAAATCAACCCGAGGCCCCCCGGGATCTCAACCAAATATACCAACAAGTCTTATAACATCATATGTGCGCTTCTGCGCAAGTCGCTTCTGTGCGCGAATGGCCGCATTTGCGGCCCATGACCAAAGCATCCCTCGCCGCTTTTGCGGTCCCTTTTCTCGCCTATGCAGACACGCACCTGCGATGAGACTTTCGCAGTTGCAATTACACCAGCTGAGTCCAAACTTCAGCAGCCTTTCAACTTCGAATCTTGATCCGTTAACCACCCGAAATCAACCTGAGGCCCCCCGGGACCTCAACCAAATATACCAACAAGTCTTATAACATCATATGTGCGCTTCTGCGCAAGTCGCTTTTGTGCGCGAATGGCGGCATTTGCGGCCCATGACCAAAGCATCCCTCGCCGCTTTTGCGGTCCCTTTTCTCGCCTATGCAGACACGCACCTGCGATGAAACTTTTGCAGGTGCAATTACACCAGCTGAGTCCAAACTTCAGCAGCCTTTCAACTTCAAATCTTGATTTGTTAACCACCCAAAATCAACCCGAGGCCCTCCGGGATCTAAACTAAATATACCAACAAGTCTTATAATATCATACGAACTTAGTCAAATCTTCAAATCACCTCTCACGGATTCAAGCCTAATGAACTTCGAAATTTTATAATTTTACAAACGACGCTGAAACCTATCAAATCATGTCCGATTGAGCTCAAATTTTTTACATAAGTCATAAATGACCCTACAAACCTACTGCAACTTCCGAAATTGGAATCCAACCCCAATATCAAAAAGTCAACCCCCCCCCCCGGTCAAACTTTCCAAAAAACTTTGACTTTCGCCATTTCACGCCTAATCCCACTACGAACCTCCAAATAATTTTTTGAATACGCTCTTAAGTCCAAAATCATCATGCGGAGCTATTGGAATCATCAGAATTCGAATCTGAGGTCGTTTACACATAGATCAACATCCGGTCGACTTTTCCAACTTAAGCTTACCATTTAAGAGACTAAGTGTTTCATTTCACATTGAATTCACTGTGTACCCGAACCAACTAACCCGATAAGTCATATAACAGCTATAAAGCACAAATGGAGCAGTAAATGGGGGAATAAGGCTGCAACTCTCGAAACGACCGGCCGGGTCATTACATCTTTAATGGATGCCCACTCGAATTATCAGTAATTCGTCTCATCATTATTGATCCAGGATGGCCCAAACGGCCATGCCAAAGTACAAAAATATTTGAATCAGTAAACTTCTGATTTACGATAGAGTGTGTTTCAACTGTACTAATCTTTAAATAGTATAAGCCAGAAGATACAATTGGTAACTTTTCTACAATGCACTTCTGGCCAGAAATATTCTTTGTAATACAAAGATATTCCATATTCATTTCATCTGTCGTCTCAACATGATACCCATTTTGGTGGATATCTATATAACTCAACAAGTTTCTTTGGGACTTGGAGGAGAATAATGCATTGTCTATGATAACACGTGCTGATAACGTGTTATAAAATAAAGACTGTAAAGTATAGAGAGAAACTGATATATTATTCAAACTTCAAACTTATGTACATAATGAACTGAAAACTCCTCTATTTATAGAAGAAAGGAAGTTGTTGTGTAAATTGCTACTGCAAGCTGCTGTGTAAGCTGCTATTGTACCAGATATAGATAATCTTCTACCAGTAGTAATATTTATCTATAATGGAGTACCGAAAGGATAAGCTTCTTCAGGAGGCTTATTTCCAATAAAGTACTAAATAGATAAACATATTTACGGCGGAGTCCTATATGGATAAGTTTCTTCAGGAAGCTTCTTTCTAACGGAGTACTAAATGAACATCCATAATATAATATATTCATAACAGTATTGAAATTGAAGGGTTTGTTGGTAAGGATAATGAATAGTGTTGGGTTTTTCTTAAACGATGTCGTTTTGAGTTTCAAATGGAAAGACTAGATTCCATTACATGTTTAATGAAGGATTTGGAGTTGAAATTCAAAAGATTGACCTTCAAATGAAGAAATGAGAATTTTGGTTAAACTTATAAAATTGGACCTAAGTATTAGACACTTAGTTGATATTGTTGTGAAACATTATTGATATATGTGAGCTCGTTTATGTAGATTATGAATCTTTGATGCCGTTGAGCTTTTAGACCAAGATTTTGGAAAGCGAGTTGAGGTAAGTTGATTACACTTACTCTTACTTGAGGGATTTTCTCTAAATATATGATTTCATATAAATTAACTGTAAATATAAATTCGTGCTTGTGGGGACGAGCAAGTGCAAATTCCATCATAGTATCGTTTGGTTTTAAAAATAGTTATTATGAAAAAAGCTCTTGTTTTGAAATTTATTGGAGAAATGACACTTGAAATGAAAATGATATAAGTTTTTAAAAAATAAGTTATTTTGAAGTTAAAAGCAAGAAATGCGACTTAAATAGAGTTTTCGAAATTATTTGTCAAAGTACGATGTTGAAGCGCTATTTGGATTAAATAATATTTTAATGGTATTTAAGCTTTAAAGCGAAATGTGCAAAATAACATTTAGTTTAAAAGGAAATGGGATTTTTCTCATATTTTTAAAAGCTTAATGTGTATCGCTGGATTGATTTACATATTACATATTTTTTAAGGTTTAGAAAGGGGCAATACTTGCGAGGTGTTCAAGAATAGACATTGTGAGGCCTATAGGTGCCGTGTTGTTCTGTTTTGATAATTATAAATGTTTTGCGAGTTACTAATGGAGACCACCGAGATTGGTTCAAATGTTGAGTTCGTTATCATGAAACTACATGTGCAGATATAGGGACGCATTTCAAGGCTAAGCCGAGGTCTGTGGGATAAGTCCCTCAAGCGGGAAAACTGTGCTTTATTAGCACGGTGAGTCAATTTGTGTGGTACTACGATGAGACGACCTGAGCAAGTAGGGTATATGATACTTGCCGTCAGGTTGATTACCTAGTTGACCTTATTCTTATGTCGGTGTCGGTATAGTACTCCCGATGAAAGATAACTTTGAAGAAATCGTATCCTCGTGCACAGGCAGATAAAGGCCTCAACATCTCGGCTAACACCATCGGTACCAAGGTAGCTTGAAGATTGTCGCGGAAGGTTGCCAAGACCACTAGTAATATGTTACTGTTGATACGGCCCCTTCGATGTGGGAATACCTATAATCCCAGCAGTTCCATTATGAAAGTGATAGGCCTGAGGCTCTCCCATGTCGCTTGGTCACATTGAAACTCCTCTGAATACCATTCGCAGCTTATACAGTGCCTAAACCTATTGAACATTTGGTCGAGGCTCACCCACCCATCCTCGATACTTCTGAGACTTCTGCTATTGGTGAGACCTAGAGCATCCAAGAACCGATAACCGGGCATAGTAACTGGCATCACTGACTTTCTTTCGTTGAATGGCAGCTCTATAAATCTTGTGACTTCCTCCAATGTCGGTACCAACTCACAGTTAGCAAATTTGAATACCACTTTAGCCGGATCACAAAATTCTATCAATATGCGAGTGAGTAGTCTTTGCGTATGTTTATCAATGCCGTTAATGCCCCTAGGTGCGTCCGAACTTCGTCTCCGTGTTCCCCACGAATATTCGTCTACCACTATTTCAGCTTATGTGGTGCTCCTATTACCATGCTAATTTCAGGGATGTTCTGGTTGATTCCATTTTCTGAGGTGGGTAGAAGAAAAATATTTGGGGTAAGTGTTTGCTTCGGATCCGTAAGTATCTTATCATGTTTATTTGTTTTTCCACATAAATTGTGCCGTTGGGTACATGACCCGTTGACATTAAGGTGGCTTTCCTAATTGTCTATTGGTGCCTGGGACCAACTCACCTAGGGTTTATGCAATATGACATATTTTACTTGAGTAGAGTGTTTACTACTTTTGAATTGGACTGAGAACTGCGAGAAGTTATGTCAGTTGACCCGACAAAGGCATTCTCTGAAACTAGAGAGTTTTGAAAAGAAGGTTCGGAGGGGTGTAAAAGACAACCCTCGCATGCCATTGTGTGTAATAGTGTATGACCAAGACTCGATTGGAAGAGATGTGATGACAGTGTATATAAAGCAGTAACAAACAAGGGTGTAGCAGCAATAAGCAAGGTTATCATAGAGAGCATGTAATTGTAAAGAGATAATAAGGCATGTAAGCATGTAATTGCAGTTTCGATCATAATCAAAGTAATGTACAAATAAATCTAGAAGCCAAATTAGTCTAAATATGCTAAGGTCAGATCCTAAGTGTGTATCCCCAACAGAGTTGCCATGTTGTTGCATCCTATTTTGCACTAGTCAAGACATGATTCAATTTGTGGTTTCTCTGTTGTTGATGAAAGAGAGTCGCTACCTAATATTTAAAGGTGTACTAGGGTACCTATTTTATTACTAAGTCATGTTCTTTATTAGTCTGCTAACCGATGAGATTATGGGTAAGGGTTCTTGTTCTTCTAAGGGAAAGGTGCTAGGCACCCCTTAAAATCTACCTGAGGTAGCTCCATAGGATTTTGAATAAGTTTGGGATCAATTATTATATAAAAGGCTTTGACTAGTGATAAGGAATGCTGCTTACTGTATACCTAAGTATGATATTGATAGAAAGAATGTGAGGTCCTAAAGGGATATGAGTTTATGAAGAGGTTTATAAGAGATATTAAAAGAGTCTTGAAATTGGTACATAAATGCTCTAGATTTTATAAGTTTAAAAAGATTGAGATATGAAAATACTTTGATTTGAGGGATGGTTAGTTACATAACTCTAAAGGATGTCTTGCAAGAAAGTGACCCTAAAATTACCTCAGAGAGACCATAGAAAAAATAACAACAACATGAAAATCAGAAGATAGATGCAAAGCAAAAGCGATAGCCAGTAATTAGACTCAGCACTATGAGAAACGAAAGAGTAGTAAGACACAATATTACCACTAGCTATCTTAGACAAAAGTCCTACTAGACTAGTCTCACAAAGGTACGAAGTAAGGCAAGACTCAACTATCTCCTAACCTACAACCCTAATACTCGACCTCCACAGCTTCCTATCAACGGACATGTCCTCGGAAATCTGAAGCCCAGCCATGTCCTGCCTGATCACCTCTCCCCAATACTACTTAGGCTGCCCTCTACCTCTTCTCGTTCCCTCCACATCCAGCTGCTCGCACCTCCTTACTATAGCATATGGGCTTCTCCTATATACATGCCCGAATCATCTGAGTCTCGCTTCCCGCATCTTGTCATCAATGGGAGCCACGCCTACCTTCTCCCGAATATCATCATTCCTAATCTTATCCATCCTAGTGTACCCGCACATCCACCTCAACATCCTCATTTCTGCTATTTTTATCTTCTGGATATGTGAGTTCTTAACATGCCAACACTCAGCCCCATATATCATGATCGGTCTAACCACCGCTTTATAAAACTTACTTTTGAGTATCGGTGGCACTCTCTTGTCACACAAGACTCCAGATGCTAACCTCCACTTCATCCATCCCACCCAAATACGGTGTGTGACATCCTCGTCTATCTCCCCTCCCCCCTGGATAACCGACCCGAGGTACTTGAAATTGCCTCTACTTGGGATGACCTGTGATTCAAGCCTCACATCCACGCCTACTTCCCTCGGCTCAGCGCTGAACTTGCACTCTAGGTATGCTGTCTTCGTCCTGCTCAGCTTGAAACCCTTAGACTCAAGAGCTTGTCTCCAAACCTCCAGTCTCTCGTTAACACCGGCTCGGGACTCATCAATCAGAACTATGTTATCAGCGAATAGCATACACCATTGCACCTCCCCTTGAATATGGTGTGTTAACGCATTCATCACCAGGCAAATAAGAACGGATTGAGCGCAGAACCTTGGTGTAACCCCATAACAACCGAAAAATGCTCGGAGTCGCCTCCTACTGTCCTAACCCGAGTCTTTGCCCCATTATACATGTCCTTTATAGCCCCATCTAAATGGAATTGAAATGGTTTTGTATGATTTTTATTAAATCTTGGATTGATATAAATAATTTAAGAAGTTTATATCATGATTTACATTTCACATATCTTTTCACTTAAAAATAATAAAGAGCACGATTGATATAACAATTTACCACTTTATATTGAATATTGGTTGCAATATTTTGTAAAGTCTTGTTCCATGAACTTAAGTTAAAGAGAGTTTATTACACTTATTGCGTACGTGACAATGTACTCAGCCCCCTCCAGGGCTTTGCTTACTTTACATATTTCAGGATAAGGTGTGGTACGTGATGGGAGAACACGACTAAGACGACTCTCTTTCCAAGGTATATGGTGAGACACCACTTCTATTTCGTGGTAGCTGTTATGTTGTTCTTATTTTCTTTAAGTCAGAATTTGTCTCAAGTATTTATTTTATTCTCGTGTCTTAGAGATTCCATAAACAATGTTATTCTCTTGGATTTTATTTTATGGTTATTCATATGACATACATGAAAAAAATATTATTATTTTTATGTATTTTTAATTAATAAAAATAGTTGATTTAAGATTTTGTTTCATGCACGATATTAATCATTTAAAAAAATTATATTTTGAAAAGGCTTTTACATGCATCTAATAGGCAAACAGATGGATATTCATATTGGTTCACTCGAGTTGGATAGTGTTTCGGGTGTTGGTCACGTAATTTTGAGTCGTTACAAACTTGGTATCAGAGTACTAGATTCTAATTCGAGTCCTAGAAAGTCTATGAAATCGTGGCTAGTACAGTTCTCATTATCAGCATGTTGTGCACCACACTTATATGGTGAAGGCTATATAGATATTGAGAATTGTCTCATTTCCCGCTTCTCACTCTAGATCGTATGTTAAAGCTTAAAATAGGAAGTGAAACCTAATCCATATCAAGATCCTGACGAGATTCGTAAAAAAAGGTGATAAGTATAAGGCTATAACTTTAAGTAATGACACTAACTACTAGAGTAGTATTCATGAAGGTGTCGGTAGCCCTTGATGTGAATATAAGGGCTAAGGCCGAAATGATATTTAATGTGTACAACTCGTATGGGTTAGCAAACGCTCCGTTTTAAAGACCATACCCGATCAGAATCTAAATTGATCGAGTAAGTGAATACCGAATATTATATGGTTATAAACCATATAAACAATTTTTATTTAGTTTTATTAATTATATTAGAGAATAGATGGTAATAATTCAACTACACCGATTGTAAACTTAATAAGAAAATTCATATTATGAGAACTAATTATCAAATATCAATAGTAACATGCAGTAAAATACGTAACAAAAAAGTTCTAAAAATTGATATTCGAATTTTCTAACCGCAGATTCAAAAATCTCTTTTGAGACACGAGATTACGTGTTCTATTCTAAACTAAACTTAGGATTTTAAATCCTGTAAAGGTATTCTGAGCCCAACCCACTCAAGTTAATGGGTATGGGAGCTTGTGGGACCAGCCCGGTTCTAAGTTTCATTACGCTAGTTTTTTCCTTAGGGGTTTGAAGTAGCGTTTCTTTATGGCGGTTCTTTACTTTGTCTGCTATTTGAATCGCTGAATATGGTTGCGCTACTTTGGGCTATTTGTTCTCGGCACACCACCACCGTCCATCTAACGGGTCTAGCGGCCGTCCGTCAACTTCGTGGTGCAGGGCATTGTTTTGTACCACGCCCGGATCTGGCTAACCCTTATATGGGGAGCCCATATCTGCTGAAATTTTATGTGACTCCCTCAGAAACCGAAAGAAAAAATCAGCAGCCGTCGACTGGTGAGCTAAGCAAAGAGATGACGGTTTTGGAAGATCCAAATAAGAAGAAATAGCAAAATGGTGCGGCTGAGGACGGCTGGAATGAGTTTCCGCGCCAGATTATTGATATTTTTGTGCTTATTTGTACGACCCAATATCCTTTAAAGGTCGTGATGGCGCCTAACACCGCTGTCAGACAAGCCAACGATAATTAATTAACTTAATTATTCATTTTAGTATTTTCAAATCGTAATTTCCTTCAATTAAATAGTAAAAGATAGGATTTACGGAGTAAATGATAATATTTTCGCAACTAAAATATTGAACTCATAACCACTCTCAAACCCAGTGTCAGAAGTGCATGAGCATTAACTAGGGAGTAAAATAAAATACAGCATCTGTCTGGAATACAAATTAGACAGAAAAGATATAAATAACTCTGAATGAGACTCTGCTGGCTGCGGATCGTAGTATAGAATGCAGCTCACCTAGGTCCCCGCAATAACAGCGCCTCTGCGCCCACAAGTCCACTAGACATATATACCTGCACAAAATATGTAGCAAGTGTAGTATGAGTACGTAAATCAACGCGAACCCAGTAAGTATCTAGTCTTACCTCGAAGAAGTAGTGACGAGGGGTCGACTCTGATACTTACTATGGGCTAACAATAAGTATGTCAAAATTTTAATTGAGCATGAATTACATGAAGAATACTAAAAACCCAATAACAAAAAACAGTAAATAATCCCTTCACCAATATTAAGTCCCAAATTTATTTTTCATCACTTAACAATTTATATCTCAAGCCAAAGAAGCAATATCAATTATAATTGGTTCCAAAGATTTATCATGCGCAAATTATGCCGAAGTCGTGCGGCCCGATCCAACATAATATTTAAATTGTGCATTGTCGAGGGTCGAACGGCACGAACCATAGATGCATCTATCTGCTACCGAGGCGTTCGGCCCGCTCCACAAAAGAGAAAATACATTTACAACAACCAATTCAAGATTTATTAAGGGGCAATCTGTTACATCCCGTACCTTAGCATTAGGATGTGTCGTAGTAAATCCACATGAGTTCGAAGGGATTATGTCTATTAGGAGGTTATAGAGGGTTTAAGACATTATTATTATTATGAGACCCTATAAGTTTACAACCTTGATATTGTTAGATATTATGTTAATGTGGTATTTTCTTTTAAGTGGAGTATTTTAGTAAAAGTTTTATAAGTATAATTTTGGATAGTTACCATTATTACTATTTTCGAATATGGTAAATTAATATAAGAAAGTTTATGAGATTTTCTTTATTGTAAAGATAGAAATTATTTTCTCACAAGAAAAGAAGGTTATTTTTTTTACCATTTTAATAATTAAGCGTACGAGAATTTTTACTCTTTATATGAGATTAGAAAAATTATAAGTTTAGAAAATATATATTTTTTTTTACATGGATATTTTAATAAAATAATAAGTGTATGTATTTATTTTATATGGTACCATATGATCATAATAGTGTGATGTATAAAGCGTGTTTAAAGTGAGTAGTATTTTACGTAATTTGAGATAATTATTAATTAGTGGTTAATTAAGATCTTTTAGATAAAGACCAAAATGTCACGTGGCAGCAAGGCCATGTCCAAATTGTGACTCTTACAATTGAGTGATAAGGTGGCATATTTATTAATATGTGGCAAAATTTGAAAATTTGACAAGTCTTGAATCATATACCATTTTGGAAAAAAGGGACCATTAAATGTCTTAAAAGACATGAATCAATCAAATACCATTTTAGGAAAAATGGAACCATTATGTCTTAAAGACATGAATCACATCACCATTTTTTTTATAACGTGAGATTTCAAGAATTCAAAATATGATAGCGTCTTCAACACTTCAAAAAAAAATTCGAGATTTCAGAGCACCTTAATTAACGTGAGATATTGCAATATTAAAGAAGTACGGTGTAATCTTTCTCAAGAGAATCGACTCAGGTATGTTAAGGCTAATTCTTCTTTCTTTTGGCATGATCCAAGTAACGATACGCAAACGTAATGATATTCCATAAGTGGTTCTACTCTTAGCAGTTAAGGATGTCTATGTTATTCGTTCCCCTACGATCATGCATATCAATTTGAGGACATTAATTAGGTGTAATAGTTGGCATCCTGTGTTCATGACTTTTCTGAGATTTGTTAAGATCACATTCTAGCCCCTCTACGTGTTTTGGGAACGATCTTTTTCTAATTTAATCCTTAATTTTAATACTTTTAATAATATAGAGAAAGCAAGAAAAGGACGAAGACAGATTTGATGTAATAAGATATTATTATGCTCTAACCAGATTCATACTTATTTGCAGCTTACTTGACTTAGTGGGTGAGAGAAAATTGTAGGTCAGTTTGGTTGTGTACTAATTACACAGATTTGGTGCTTCATTTTTGGAGTGTTTCTATAGATATAATTTTTATTTCATGGATATTACTCCGAGCAGAGGGCTTCCACTAAAAAAATAATTTTCATGTCATTTGGTTCCTTTTGTAATCAGTAGCCTAAATTACAGCCATATTTCTACGATTCATCAAAATCCAGAAAACAATCAAAAAAATTCGAAAAAAGACTTTTTTGATTGGATGGGAATGAATGAAAAAATATTAAATCGTCCCATATTGAATCTGGAATTTTGGCTCTTCCCAGAATTTGTACCATTTTATAATGTATATAAAATAATACCGTGGATTATACCAAGCAAATTACTTCTTTTAAATTTGAATACAAATGAAAATGTTAGTCAAAATAAAAACAAAAAACAAAACTTTTTTCAACGATCAAATAAAAAAATAAAGAATCGAATTCAAGAAGAAAAAGAACCCGCAAGTCAAGGAGAAAAAGAGCGTGGATCAGATATAGAAAACAAAGGAAATCTGGGCCCTGTTCTCTCAAAACAACGGAGCTTAACCTGAGTCTCGGTTAAGAACGACGATGATATACGTTTCACACGGCGCACGATTCCATGGATAGTTTTATTCGAGATCATGATGGAGGACATAGCTTACGATCATCGGCTTTGATCATGCCACTAGGCATTTGATTAAGACATTGCACAATGATCCGAACACTTTGTCGCATCTATAGTATTTTTGCCCTGGTGGATTTCTTTCTCAGTTAATAAATGTCTGGAATCTTGAGTTACTAATTGGTGGAATACTGGGCAATCCGAAATCTTTTTGAATAATATTCAAGAAAAGACGATTCCTTGTGGAAAAAAAACGATTTGCTGAGGCGGAAAAAAAGATATCAAATTTCTACCAAGATAACTGGAAGTTCCAACTAATAAGAAGCCAGTATAATAAGTCAATTTGTACTCTTTAACACCAGCTTTGAATCCAACACTTGCTTTAGTCTCTGTTTGTGGTGACATAAATCCCTCCCTACAACTCATGAATTAAGAATTCTCACAACAACAAGGTCTACTCGACACGAATTCCGCGTTAATAAAACTTTTCACAGGAATCTTTCACAAAATTTCCAACTAATACTAATATTATCAACTAATCAGAATGGCAGTCATGCATTTACCACTATTCTACGGCCGGTTGGGTAGTTACATATTTACCACCCAACTACGTCCGGTCGGGCAGTCATGTATTTACCACCGCGCTATGGCCGTTCGGGCAGTTACCACCGGTAGGGCAGTTATGTATTATTATTTACCATCGGTTGGGCAGTTATGTATTTACCACCGAGCTACGGCCGGTCGGGTAGTTACCACCGATCAGTTGAGCAGTCATGCATCATACGATATGGATAATAGTCTCAAAGAGAAGCATTATATATATAAGTATAATGAGTACGCATATACGGTGGCACTCCAGAGATTCAGGTTGATTCTTATATATATTTAATTAATGTTGAATTATGGTTATGTTTCAGTTCTGCCTTACATACTCAGTACATTATTCGTACTGATGTCCTTTTGTTGGGGACGCTGCATTCATGCCTGGAGATATAGATAATCAATTTGACAAGCCCTCATAGTAGACGAGATTGGCATCCAACGAAGAATCGGTAAGACTCCACCTCATTCAGAGTGCAGCCGAGTTTATGAATCATCGTGTCAGGATTTTGCTACAGACTTATGAGTAGGCCGGTACCCTATCCCATTTGATGTCAAATAATCTTAGAGGCTTTGTAGATAGAGGTTCATTTTGTACAGTATGTCAGAGTCCATGACGGCACATATGTATTCATGTTTTAAGAAAAATGGTTCAGTGATACTGTATTGCCCACTTATAGTTACACATTACGAGTTGTGGCCATGTTGGCCCATGATAGTTACCAAAACAAATATAGTTATATAATGGTTCGATCGGGCCAGTGCGATACCGGGTGCCAGCTACGCCTCCCCAGGTTTGGGATGTGATAAGTAGTATCAGAGCGGGTCGCGTCCTAGGGAGTCTACAAAGCCGTGTCTAGTAGAGTCTCACTTATGGATGTGTTGCGCGCCACATTTTTAATTGAGAGGCTATAGGGTATTTAGGAAATATTACCCTTCTTTTATTTCCAGATCATGACATAGAGCTGAGTCGTAAGGAATCAGTACGAAGCTTTCGCTAGATTTTGTATGCACCAGAGGTGCAGGTATTACAGTAGAGCTTTAAGGCGTAATATGGAAGGGAGTTTATGAAAGAAACAGAAGATACAATGCGAGATTGAAAGGTAAGTAAGGTAAAGGTAAAGAAGATACGAGATATTCAAGTACAAGAGATTGTGAATAGTCGAGACTTCAGATAGAGGTTGGGTTTTAGTTTAGTTTACAGAAGAGACCCTAGCAAAAGTTTTAAAAATCTCAAGAGTTAACATTCGAGGACGAATGTTTCTAAAGGGGGGAAGGATGTTACATCCCGTACCTTAGCATAAGGATGTGCCGTAGTAAATCCACATGAGTTCGAAGGGATTATGTCTATTAGAAGGTTATAGAGAGTTTAAGACATTATTATTATGAGACCCTATAAATTTACAACCTTGATACCGTTACATATTATGTTAATGTGGTATCTTCTTTTAAGTGGAGTATTTTAGTAAAAGTTTTATAAGTATAATTTTGGATAGTTACCATTATTACTATTTTTGAATATGGTAAATTATACACATAATATAAGAAAGTTTATGAGATTTTCTTTATTGTAAAGATAGAAATTATTTTCTCACAAGAAAAGAAGGTTATCTTTTTACCATTTTAAGAATTAAGCGTACGAGAATTTTTATTCTTTATATGAGATTAGGAAAATTATAAGTTGAAAAAATATATGTATTTTTTTTACATGGATATTTTAATAAAATAATAAGTGTATATATTTATTTTATATGGTACCATATGACCATGATAGTATGATGTATAAAGTGTGTTTAAAGTGAGTAATATTTTAAGTAATTTGAGATAATTATTAATTAGTGGTTAATTAAGATCTTTTGGATAAAGACCAAAATGTCACGTGGCAGCAAGACCATGTCCAAATTGTGACTCTTACAATTGAGTGATAGGTGGCATATTTATTAATATGCTGCAAGATTTGAAAATTTGACAAGTCTTCTAACATGAATCATATACCATTTGGGGAAAAAGGGACCACTAAATGTCTTAAAAGACATGAATCAATCAGATACCATTTTAGGAAAAATGGAACCATTATGTCTTAAAGACATGAATCACATTACCATTTTTTTTATAACGTGAGATTTCAAGAATTCAAAATATGATAGCGTCTTCAACACTTCAAAAAAAATTCGAGATTTCAGTGCACCTTAATTAACGTGAAATATTGCAATATTAAGGGTGTACGGTGTAATCTTTTTCAAAAGAATCGATTCAGGTATGTTAAGGCTAATTTTTCTTTCTTTTGGCATGATCCAAGTAACGATACGCAAACGTAATGATATTCCATAAGTGATTCTACTCTTAGCAGTTAAGGATGTCTATATTATTCGTTCCCCTACGATCATGCATATCAATTTGAGGACATTAATTACGTGTAATAGTTGGCATCCTGTGTTCATGACTTTTCTGAGATTTGTTAAGATCACATTCTAGCCCCTCTACGTATTTTGGGAACAATCTTGTTCCAATTTAATCCTTAATTTTAATACCTTTAATGATATAAAGAAAGCAAGAAAAGGACGAAGGCAGATTTGATGTAATAAGATATTATTATGCTCTAACCATATTCATACTTATTTGCAGCTTACTTGACTTAGTGGGTCAGAGAAAATTGTAGGTCAGTTTGGTTGTGTACTAATTACACAGATTTGGTGTTTCATTTTTGGAGTGTTTCCATAGATATAATTTTTATTTCATGGATATTACTCCGAGCAGAAGGCTTCCACTAAAAAAATAATTTTCATTTCATTTGGTTCCTTTTGTAGTCAGTAGCCTAAATTACAGCTGTATTTCCTAACGAAGTATGGCAGTCATGCATTTACCACTGTTCTACGGCCGGTTGGGCAGTTATATATTTACCACCCAGCTAAGTCCGGTCGGGCAGTCATGCATTTATCACCGCGCTACGGCCAGTCGGGCAGTTACCACCGGTTGGGCAGTTATGTATTATTATTTACCATCGGTTGGGCAGTTATGCATTTACCACGGAGCTACGGCCGGTCGGATAGTTACCACCGATCAGTTGAGCAGTCATGCATCATACGATATGGATAATAGTCTCAAAGAGAAGCATTATATATATAAGTATAATGAGTACGCATATACGGTGGTACTCCAGAGGTTCAGGTTGATTCTTATATATATATTTAATTAATGTTGAATTATGGTTATGTTTCAGTTCTGCCTTACATACTCAGTATATTATTCGTACTGATTCCAAGGAGGTTACTATCAGTGAGGATGGTGTTATGCACTTCCATGGCCTCCTATGTGTTCCTAATGTTGATGACTTGAGGGAGAAAATTCTAGAGGAGGAGCACAGTTCTCGGGATCCTATTTATCTAGGGGATACGAAGATGTATCGCGATCGGAGGCAGCATTATTGATGGCAGTGAACGAACAATGACATAGTTGAGAATGTGGGGAGATGTATAAACTGCCAGTAGGTCACGTATGGGCACTAGAGGTCAGGTGGCCTACTCTAGCAGATGGTTATATTAGAATGGAAGTTGGAGCGCATCACTATGGACTTTGTTGTTGGGTTGCTGTGGACGTTGAGTAAGTTTGATGCCATTTGTTTCATTGTCTATGGGCATACTAAGTAGTCACATTTTATTCCAGTGGTGACTACTTACTCATCCGAGAGGTTGGCCCAGTCTTACATTCAGGAGATTGTTCGGTTTCACGGTGTGCCTGTTTCCATCATATCATATAGAGGCCCCCAATTCACTTCACATTTCTCGAGATCAGTTTAGAGCGAGTTAGGTACCCGAGTAGATCTCAGCATAGCCTTTCATCCACAGGATGACGAGCAGTAGGAGCGGACAATTTAGATTCCGGAGAATATGCTTCGAGCATGTGTCATTGACTTCGGAGGTCAGTGGGATAAAGTCTTGCCCTTGGACGAGTTTGCTGATAACAACAATTATTAGTCCAATATTGAGATGGCTCCATTCAAGGTTTTATATGGTTGGGGATGTCGTTCACCTATTGGATTGTTTGAGCCCAGCGAGGCTAGGTTATGGTACCGATTTAGTAAAGTATGCCTTCGAGAAGGTAAAGTTGATTCAGGAGCGACTTCGCACGGCACAGTCCAGACAGAAGAGTTACGCGGATCATAAGGCGCGTGATTTATCATTCATGGTGGGCAAGAAGGTTCTCTTAAAAGTCTCGCCGTTGAAGAGAATCATGGGGTTCGGGAAGAAGGGCAAGTTGAGCCCAAGGTTTATTGTCCCATTTGAGGTATTGAGATGAGTTGGGGAGGTTGATTATGAGTTTGCTTTGCCTCCTAGTCTATCAAGAGTTCATCCGGTCTTCCATGTGTCTATGCTCCGGAGCTATCATGCTAACAGGTCGCACATGCTAGATTACATCACGGTCTAGCTAGATGAGAGTTTGGGTTATGAAGAGGAGCCATATGCCATTGTTGACAGATATGTTCGCCAGTGGAGGGATAAACCAGTCTAGGAAGCTACTTGGGAAGCCAAGGAGGACATGAAAAGTAGATATCTGTACCTTTTCAGTACTCCAGGTATGATTCCAGATCCGTTCGATGACGAATATTTGTTTAAGAGGTGGAAAATATAACGACCCGACCTGTTATTTTGCTTTCTAGATCCCCGTTCCTCTAATTAAGACTCCTCGTATGTGCTTTTACTATTTTATGAACTGCGAGGATGGTTGGTTTAGGTTTGGAAGGGTTCAGGTTGAAATCAGAACACTTAGTTCCTTGATAGTGGCCTATAATGGTTAAGTTTTACTTGACTCAACATTTTGAGTAAACGACCTCAGAACTGGGATTTGACGGTCCTTATAGGTTTGTATGATGATTTTGGATTTGGGCGTGTGTTCGGATCGTGTTTCGGAGTACCCAGAAGTGTTTCGACGCTTAATAGTGAAAGTTGGCGCATTAAAGGTTTTCCAAGTTCTTTAAAATTGGTTTGGAGTTTACTTTGGTGTTATCGAGGTCCGTTTGGGATTCCAAGCATAAGAATAGTTCCGTATGGTGATTTATGATATGCACGCAAAATTGGCGTCATTCCTTGTTGATCTGATAGAAATTGACCGCGCGTAAGTGTTTTTAGAAGTTTATGAGTTTCATGTTGAATTCATGCGTTTTGGGCGTCCATTTCGTGGGTTTTAATGTTATTTTGGTGTTTCGATCGCGCGAGCAAGTACGTATTATACGTATTATATTATAGGATGCGTTAATGTAATTCAATGGAGTCCCAGGGGGCTCAGGTGCGAATCGGATTGGAATCGGACTTGGTTCTAGACATGGGGGACTGCTGGTGGCTTTAGATCTGGTGCAATCGCACCTGCGTGGAAATGGCCTCATGTGCGAGCTCACATAAGCGGCCAAGTGGTCGCAAAAGCGGCCTCGAGTGGGCTGAGTAGTGATTGCCCATGCCATTTCCGCATCTGCGCGCCCACACAAGCGATCAAGGTTCCACAGATGCGAACTTGGGCTGGCTGTGGGTCACAGAAGCGGAGGGAATCCGCAGAAGCGGATTCCCATCCGCAGAAGCGAGGAAGTTGGAGGCAGTGCGGGATCGCAGGTGCGACCTTTTAACTGCACCTGCAGTTTCGCAGATGCGATCAAGTGGTCGTAGGTGCGGAAGTCGCTGGTGTTTAATGCTAGACTTAGGACATTTTTTCAAACATTTTCATTTGGTCTTGGGAGATTTGAAGAGCACTTTAGAGGGGGATTCTCATCTACAATACAAGGTAAGTAAACACCACCCACGCTCTAAAGAAGGTTTCGATCGTCGATTCATGCTTTTGATATTGTTTGGTGTGATTTTAGGCCTTGAGTAGGTTCTTGTTATGTTTTGGGACTAGTTTGTGTGATTGGATGGGGTCCCGGGGGCCTCGTGTGTGTTTCAGATGTGTTTGGATGGTGTCGCTCTCTTATATGATGTTTCAACATCGTTTCTTTGGGCATAAAGATAACTATATTGAGTAAACAGTCTTTTATTTGTGATTAGATTAAACCATTAGATATGTATCATAATTACGGAGCCATATCAACAATAATCGTTGAATTCCGATGTCATATGAGAGAGTTATGCCCATTTCCGTGTCGGACAAAATTGTTGGTTTCTCGTGCGAGCCTTTGTTATTTGCGAACGCAAGAGAGGTTCCGCAAACGCGAAGAAGTATTTATGGGTTGGCCGATCAACACGAAAAATTGCTCTTCACGAACACGAAGTTCTCTCGCGAAGGCGATGAAGAAAAATCATCTCTATAGTATTTTAAACCGAGAATTTTAATATTTTGGGCATATCTTGAGTTCTAAAACTCCGTTTGAGGTGATTTTCGTTGTTCTCGTCTTGGGCATATCTTACCTTTATTTTGATATTTCTCCATTATTTTTTTATTGGTTATTATTTTTATCCGTGTTTGGATTGTAGAAATTGGAATTTTGAGCTCCAAAGTTGAAAAATGGTACATCCTTGATTTGAGGGTCGATTCATGAACGAAATTGGATGATGTTATGGATACAGACCATATGAGTTATGGGTAATATTTATTTTCAATAATATTTCAGAAGCGGGTAACGTGGGCCCGAGGGTTGACTTTATTGACTTTTCAGCGGAGTTGGGAATTATTATAAATAAATAAATTTTGATGTTGGAGTATATTTTTATTGGTTTTTCATGACTGTTTGACTAGTTTGCATCGATGGGCATTTTGGTTTGAGGTGTTAGAGAGGTGTTGGAGCCGGTTATGGATCTTCAGAGCGAGGTAAGTCTCATGCCTAACCTTATGAGGGGAAAATTACCCCGTATGTGTTATATTATTGTGCTACATGTATGAGAGCTACGCACGTATGAGGTGACGAGTATCCGTGCATATGCTAGAATTCCTGATTACGTTCGGGTAGACTTAGGTTCACTCCATGCTATAATTATACTAGACTTGCATAGGGTGATAGACTCGCTATTGTAGAGATGTGATGAGCTACTTGATAATTTGTGGAATAATTTGTGCTTACCTTATGATTTTATTCTGCATTGTGCGTATTCATCGTAAGGTTTTCCTTAAAATTTATAACTCACATGTTTATTCGTGAGTGTGGTTAGGATCTATTAAATCTTCTTATACTAATGGGATCAGGCTATTCGCCTCGCCAGGATTATCTACCACACTCTTATGGGAGCGGGCTGTTCGCCTCGACAGTTTAATAGATGCATCTATGGTTCATGTCGTTCGACCCTCGGCAGTGCACACATTAGGATGGGATCAGACCGTTCGCCGTGACATTTTTATAAAACACTCGTTCGCCTCGGCAACGTCATGCATAATATTTGATAAGAAATCAGCGTACCCGTGTATTTGTTTCCTGATTTGAGTTGTGACGACCTATCTGCTGAGGTCCATTTTATATATACTCCGGTTGAGGAGGCAACTGCTAATTGAGAGCTTGAGTTTACCGTCCAGAGGAGGATTTTACCTCATATTTATATTGGTTTATACTGTTTATTTACTCTTCCTCATACTTGTTTACTTCTTACTATACATGATTTATTGAACCACTAGTAAGTGTCGATGTCGATCCCTCGTCACTACTTCTCCGGGGTTAGACTAGATACTTACTGGGTACGCGTTGATTTACGTACTCATAATACACTTATGCACTTATTGTGTAGGTTTACATTTCTGGTTGTTCTTTGGGCGCAGAGGTGCAGCTATTGCGGGGACTTTACGATGAGATGCATTCTATATTACGATCCGCAACATACAAAGTCTACATCAATATTTATATTCTCTTGTCTAACTTGTATTCTATACAGATGTTGTATTTTATTTTATTTCCTAGGTTATGCTCATGCACTTGTGACACAGGATTTTGGGGGTTCCTACTGGATGTTTAGTATGGTAGTTCACGTAACCATTATCATTTCACCTTGGAATCTTCTTTTTATACTATTTAATTAATGTTAATTATGATTTCAGGTAATAAAAATGAGTAACTAACTTGATCAATCATCGATGGCTTGCCTGACGGTGGCGTTAGGCGCCATCATGGCCTATAGTGGATTTTGGGTCGTGACAGCTTGGTATCAGAGCGTTAGGTTTATTTGGGTCTCACGAGTCATGAGAAAGTCTTAGTAGAGTCTTGCGGATAGGTCCGGAGACATCTGTACCTATCTTCGAGAGGCTACAGGGCTATTAGGAGCACTTCCCTTCTTGATTCCTCATCGTGCGATTTGATTCCATTGAGGCTCATGCCTTTATTTCCTTCCTACTCAATCTTATGCGACGTGAAACTCATGTTATCAATTGGGCATCGAGGAGTTGTAGTGGTACTGCAGACGTGATGCAAGATGTTTTTCTCTGCATGTTCGGGCATGCTATCATCGTCGCCTTGCAACAGGATATTCTGTCGTTTCAGCTCAGTATCTGTATTTCCTATGGTTTTGAGGTTATGCAAAAATTGCTATGATGTTCATGCATTATTATCGCACAACGTTGGTGTAATGGTAGAGTGCTTGTCTATGTGTCGAGGCAGTGAATGACTCGAAAAGAGGATCTCGCAGTACGTGGTTCAGAGGTTCGATATTCAATTTCAGCAAAGGAAAGGCAATCGGACTAGGGATGTTCAGGCTTTGGTTGATGGAGTACGAGACTTGATATTTTTGAGCGAGGTGGAATTCCTATTTGTGAGGTGGTGTGCTCTTCCTTGTTTGAACGTATTAAGGTTCTCTGGTGTTATGGTCTTCTTTGATTTGCCTTCAAGACAGAGTATTGTGAAATGGTGCCTGAGAAGTGATTGTCAGAAATGGCGGTATGTAGCGGTTTGAGAATCGAATCGGTGTTTCTAATGTTGATGCCTCGAGAAAGATGATCTTCGAGGGGGTTTAGGGTTAGTAGCAATTTATCAGTTCGGGTACTACATAGATGGATTTTGATTTGAGGCAGTAATTGGGTAGCGAAAGATGAGGAAAGACATGGTGGGAGGTGTCTCACGGTGGTTGAATTGCTAGCATGCCAAGTATGAAAAGCAGAGGTCAAGAAGTTTCTTAAAGGAGGTGGTTTAACCGAAGTGGGAATGGAAGAGTAGCATATAAATTCTGTGGTAGGATAGCCAAGTGTCTTGAGAAAAGTTTAGAGCGATTTGGGAATCGTGGTGGACAGTGACTAGGTCCACGGGTTCTATTTGGGATGTTTGCTACTGTTGAGAGGAAGGTTGAATATGACGAAAATGAGTTTTCTTAGAATGAAGAGGGTTGTAAAAGCTTGATTTTCGTTATAGGATATGACGTGACTTCGAGTTTGGAAATGTATTGTCGAACTTTCAGTTGATGTCAATGGGGGATGAACAAACTTTTATAGCTAGTGGGCGAGCATGGGCTCAGGAGGGTTTACAGATTTTGTAGTAGTTGCACCCAATGCAGCGTTGTTGGAAGATGTCGGTATGGAATTCCACGGGTGGGCTATCTCATGTGAGAAAGTTAGAGGTTGCATGATTTTGATAAAGTTTCTACGATTAGTTCTACTTACTACCCAACAGAAGGTCAAATATATGATCGTGGCTGATAATTAGGAATGTTCATAAGAAGTTTAACAAGAGATTACGAAAAATGTGGTGGGTTAACCATGCGAGATCATGGTAATTGAGAAGGAAGAATCTTTGTGGGCTCTAGATTTATGTGATTGTAGCTTAAAGTTAAGTGAGGGAGCCCACCGCCTATGATTGGATCGCGTGGTTGTCTGCTTGTGCGGTTTCTGATTATCGGTGCATCAATGGATTAATTATGACTAAGAAAAGAAAATATTAGGGGTAATTCGAGCAAAAGACTTGATGAATGTGTGCTATATTTCGCCTTATCGATTCATGTGTAGTTTTGGGAAGACTCAAAGTGTATGCTTCTTGTGGATGTGATGTACAAGGATAAGAATTCAGCGGGTTGCTTCTTTGAGAGAGTGTTCATATGCTAGCAGAGCTTTGGAGTTTGGTTGTACTCGGGACCGGGACAGAGTGTGTGACTCTCAATAGTGGTTCTAATGGGTTCTAGAATGTAAGCGCGGTGTATAAGGATTTTGGGTCTGTTTTGTGGTTAAAGATCGAGTTTTTGCAACGAGTATTGAGACAATGTGATCTCGTGATTTGGGTCACTCAGGATGAGTGGTGATCGAGTTTCGTTATGTTTTTGAATGGAGCTATTATTATGTCTAAGACAAGTCAAGAGTAAATCGGAGGAAGTTGGGTCGGTTGGTAATGGTTTGAATCAGCGTAAGTGAGGCGATGATCAGTTCCTTCGGCGTGTTGATATTATACATGTGATTTGTGGAAGTATGTGCGGGATTGACCACCGCCATAATTTGATTGATTTGAAGGTATTTGATTATAATGGCTTGTTATGTGTAGATGGATCCCAGAAGAGTATAGTGATTTAGACCACAACTTGAGATTCATATTTTCTGTGGTTATGGGAATTCAGTTGCGTGTTTCCATTGTTCCTTTGAAATGTGTTAAGTGAAAGCGTTCTAGGCGCTGAAGTGTTTATTCTATTGGAGGTCCAGGAGTTATGATTAAATTCTTGTACTCTCGCGTAGCGGCACTATAGGTGCAGTAATCGGCATGGGAATTGGAAGTTGAGGATCAAGGTTGCGGTTCGGTATTGACAAGAATGTCACGAGCTTGGATGAGAAGGAAAGAATTCAGATGTTCATAGTAAGCTGGTATTTTCTTTAGCGTCACCTAAGAACATGTCCTGTATAAGAGGCTTTGTGTACTGATTTGCGGATTCTCGATTTGCTTTATAGCATTAGCACTGTTGGTGGTATGGAAGTGCAAACCTTTCTACCTGATGCGGAATGTCGTGGAAGCGTATCACACGGAAAAATTGTATAAGTGTGACATATTAGTCACTTGATTGTTAAAGATTGAAACTAAGCATGGAGATTATGATACTATCATTAATGTGAGAGTTTATGCCTGAAAGATGCTCTATTTCTTTGGTTGTGAACTGTGGGAGTTTGTTCTGGATTGGGACGGCTCCTCGTGTGTGTCATGAATAGGGCCATTGTGGATACTTGAAAGGTTGTTGGCCAGTATGGGATGATCGGAATTGGCTTGGGATCCGTTGGTGGGTCTAATATGAATGTGTGCTCTATATCAGGTCGAATGTGTTCATCCGGTATATCATTACTTGCGGAGGAGTCTTCGGGCATTGGATGTATTCCCGTCGTTATCTATTCCATGTAATACTCTATTGTGCCATATGGGTTATGAGACGACTTGATTATTCGCACATGTGTTGTGATCCCATGTAGCTTGTGGTGTTATATGAGCAGGATGGCACTTGAGATGCAGGTCATTTATCGCACCTTAGTTGTGCTTGGGTTTTATAGCATATGGCATTATCCGTCTCCCCAAGGTTGTATTTTTGCACTTGGCGTGTTTGTGGTCGATATTCGGGTATTTTGTAGGAATAAGCATTATGGCTCGATGGGCACTTCCTTATTATTGTTATGTGTGGATTGGGTGGCACGCCACCACAGGTATGTTGTTTGGATCGGGTTGCACACCACAACGGTATCATGTTTGGATCGGGTTGCACGCCGCAACAATGTCATGATTGGATCAGGTTGCACGATGCAAAAGTGAGATGTTAAGTACGATTCCCTATACTTAATTTCTGTGTATTTTGTTTCTCATTCTCTGAGAAAGGTTCATAGCATCTTTTCATTTTTTTATTCGTTACACAGGCTGGGTATTTCTTTTCTAGAGTTCTCTCTTTCTTTTGTGTCATATTCAAGTTTTAGCTTATTGGCGCATCAATAGCGCTATATGAGATTTTAGACGGTGTGTGAGGTGGCTTATTGCCCGAGCGGCTTGTACTGAGTGAGATGAGGTTATTGGACCAGAGGTCAGTGCGATCACATTTATGTAGGGTATATTAAAGAGAAAATATCGTTATTCAGTTCAGAATGAGGTAATGATTCTTGTTAGGTGGAGAGACCCCCATGATTTATTTATTTGGCAGGTGATAATGAGTTTCTAAGCCTCTCTTTTGCCGTGGAAGCATTGCGAGAGTTGGAACATGGCTTAAATGTGTCATGAGGTGTATTACGGGCATCAGATTCATGGAATTTCAGCTATTGTGGTCGGAGGATGTTATTATGGGCACACGACTTATGTGGTGCATTGTGTGATTTCAACATAGGTGCATGATCAGGTTTTGGTATAGTGTGTAAGTATTGATGCAATGTTCGTACGTTAGAATCGGGTCTCGTGGAGAATTCCGGATGTTGGAATTTGGTTCTAAGGCTTGTTAGCTAAGGTTATAGGGAGAATCTTCAGTCTGGCTCGAGCTAATGTGCTCACATAGGTTGTGGTGGCACGGGCAGGTGCAAGAGGTGTTAAGCATCGATTTTGGACAACTCCGAAACGGTCATTGGCACGTTCGAGGACGAACATATGTTTAAGTGGGGGAGAATGTAACTACTCGACCGGTCACTTAGCAGTTTGAGGCCTTGAGTTGCTTCACGTCATGTTTTATGACTTGTACGCGTAGTCGAAATCGATTTTTGGGAAGTTCAGAGTTGATTTGGATGGAAAATTCTAATTTCGAAAGCTTTAAGTCGGGAAAATTAATTAAGGTTTGCCTTTTGAGTAAACGACCTCAGAATCTGGATTTAAAGGTTCCAATAGGTTCGTATGATGATTTCAGACTTGGGCATGTGTTCTAGTTGAGTATCGGGTGGTCCGGGAGAATTTTTGCGCTTATTAGAGAAAGTTGGCATTTCGAAGGTTTTAGAATTTGATAAGTTTGTTTTGAAGTTTATTTTGATGTTATCGATGTTTGTTTGAGGTTCTGAGCCTTGGAATAGGTTCGTATCGTGATTTGTGACTTGCACGCAAAGTTTGGCATCATTACGGAATATTTAAGTATGAATCGAACGCGTTCGTAAAAGTTTGAAGGTTTGAAAGTTTAAAGATGGTTTCGATCGTCGATTCATGATTTGGATGTTGTTTGGTGTGATTTGAGGCCTCGAATAGGTTCTGTCGCACCCCGTTTTCTCGCGAAAGCAGGCTTCTATGTGTGACAACTCTTTTAAATGGGTGATAAAATAGAAGAGTCGCCACCTAATGATTTTTAAGGCGCATTAGGGCACCTACTTTTAAATAACTCTGTTTGAACTAGTCTATGTCACCAACGATCGGGTAAGGGCTCAAATTACCTCAAAGAGAAGGTGTTAGACACTCTTCGAGGTCCACAACTATGGGTACCGGCCGAACTTTAAACTATGTGGATTATATAATTAGACTAGGTGATCAAATAACTAAAGGGAAATTTAGAAGTCGAAGAGTCTTATTAGGGCACGCGAGAATCAACACAAATCTTAATGACTATAGAGATAAAACTACATTGATATATGTTAAATGACTAAGTGTAAATAACAAATAAAGAAAGGGGAGGGGGTCCTAAGATTTTTAGCCTAAAGGATCACCCGGTGCAACATAAATAATACTTCGCAACTCCTTTGAGGTAGGGGTTGCTCATATTATTCAGCGGGCACAGACTATCATCTCCTGCTACCCGATTATTGTTTTAAAGTTGTTTACCTAAAGGCGCTCTAATTTAATTCTAGGCCGTACCCTATGCATGCACTACACGTCTCATACCTATGGTCCAGGAGGCTTTGGACCTCTATTTGGGAGGTTCTAGACTTCTCCTAGGTTGCTCAAAATGATAAAAACTAGGAGACATTCAAAACAATCAAGACTTGACATAAAGACAATTAGAGGTCCAAGTTAGCCTCCACACATAAACAACAAATGCACGCTGGCAGATTCAGCAATAGACAGTTTTCAGGATTAAGACGCATTATAGTCGTTAAGTCCTATAAGCATGATTTCTATGTGATTATGGATACTAGCATTATACAGGCAGTGCTTCAGTTTCTGGACTATAGTATGGGCATATTAAAGGTATTACCAATCTATAGGCATGACATCTACATTGTTCGTGCGATGAGGCAACAAGGTTGTTCGAAAACTCAGGGTTTAAGACACTGATTTTATAGACATGTTTCATAGGCAGGATTTCTATACAATTGAAATTGATTTTATATACTTTATCTCTATAGGCATGTCGTCTAAGTGTGGCAGTGTAATGAAATGAACGAAAATAATTGATTAAAAGATTAGAATCCTAAAGTCATAATTTCTAGAGGGGCAGTACACTTGAAAGTAATGGAAGCAGTTGACCAATTGATTATTTAAAGTCCTATAGTCATAGTATCTAGATCATCAAAGAATACGTTATAATACCTATAGGCATGTTGTCTAAATGTGCGCAATGAGAAACAAGTACAACAAATGCTTTAACTAACATGCTTTTAGTGGTGTACAAGTATTAGACAAGTAAAATAAAGTGTGTGATTCCATATAGGTATGATTTCTATGGGTGTATCACATACCAAACAAAATAACAAATAAGGCATGCTGAACGAAACAACCAAACATAACACATAGACCCTATAGACATATTTTCTACCCTTTTAATGCAAATATTAGAATATACCCGTTTTTCCAATTTCACTAGTACCCCAATTGTTTGTTTACAAATTATTACAGGCCCAAGAATAAATAATACTGACTGGAAAATGACAAAACATGGACTGGAACGAATACAAGCCCACTAAATTGCAATTACAGGCCTAACACAAAAGTAAACCAGGGTTATCCCAGGCCTTTAATAGTTTTACTCTCCGGACAAACAGCAGGCCCAAACCATAGACTCACAAGTCAATCAGAGTGCACTTAAATCCAGTGCCCCAGGTTCAACAATACAAATGGTTCGTTTCCAGGCCTAATGGATAACTTACTTACCCAAACGGATTCTAAATTGAGCTATGCAAGTGACACAATACTCATAAAAAACAACCTAAACACGTAGCTCTTAAACGCTTTAACCATATAGACAAGACATATAAATGGGATCATATTAAATGGAAAAGCACAGAAGACACATACGAGGCAAGCTTATATTTTGTAATTCCAAAAACAGAGTTTGATAGTGATAAGATTGAACATCATAGGACAGTAAACCATTTCAAAGAGTTTCAAAGTAAAGCATGAACCAGAAACAACCTAAAGACCTTTAGGTGATAGTTTAACAAAATCATGAACAGGAAGCAGGTGGAGTGTCGTCTTTATAGGAAGGTTTTAACATGAGAACCTTGTGAGAATGTGGTGGCAAACAACATAACAACATGCTAGTGGGCACAATTTGGCAAACATCACTTAGTTGATCATGTAACTTAACATGATGGACATTAACTATAGCACAAAGATTCTAAAAAACTCACATGTCAATTATACGCTAACAGGACAAGCAAACTTCATGTCAGTCAACCCCACATGAGATAAAAACTACATATTGGTATTTATCCTAAAATCAAATGCTAAGAATGCAGAATTGACAGGTCAAGGAACATAATTATTAGAGTTACAAATCGCAAACCAAATTGCTTGGCTAGAAATCAAGACAATTCAATAACATGGGATAGTCAAGGATCAGTTCGCATGAAACAAAAGATTACACATAAAGGATCTAGTAGGAAGTGGTTCATTAAAGCAGACTATGGGCACGCAGTTTCTATAAAAGTGCCATAAATCCAAGGCATAAATGTGAACTCATAACATGCCAAAGACACGACATCAAGGCTAACATGAGCATGACTAATCAGATAGAACCTAAGAAGGCCAGAAACTATTTGAATCAATTACACATAGTGAAGGTATACTACACATGTTGAAACCTTTCATGTTCGATACTAGAGAACATGGAACTGCAGAATATGATTGAGACAATAGAATTACAGAAAGCATACAACAATACAATGCTGGGAATTCTCAAATAACAAAGAAGCTTAAGGCATGCTTGTCTAAAAGTTCAAACAATGTTAGAACATAGAACATACATGTCATAGACAAACAGAGAGGGAAATAGTTAAAATTGTAAGAGTCAGGGACACTAACCAGTAGCAAAGTTAAGCGAGCAAAAGAGTGAGAAACTTAGAATATCAGTAGTGATTCAGTAGCAGTAATTGAAAGAGGACAATGGAACCCCAAATCCCCGATGCTTCAGAGTTCACAAGAGCCTCGAGAAGGGATCCGAGCAGTGCTTGCACCGGAGGAGGTCGTTTAACGGTATTATGGCCTTAGCTTTCAGCCGACCAAAAATTCAACAGTTTCAGAAAATATTCGAGTGTAACATAGTAAGTGAGTGAGTGAAAGAGAAGAATAGTGAGAATAGTCGTAGTAATGAGGTCTGTTTTAGGGGGATTGGGGAAGGGTTTATATAGTAGAAAATTTAAACGAACAAATAAGGAAACATAATCAATCAAACATAAAATAAGGAAAGGAGAGCATGCATAATCGATTTAGAACCAAATTAGGAGAAAAAACAGGCAAACCCTAGTTCTGCCTAGAATCTCAGATTGGCCAAAGAATCTTGATAAATCAGACCCATATAATCTTGTCGTGAATGTATATAGACGAAAAATCATCTGAATCTTGAGGAGCGAGTCTAATTTCTATTAATTCAGAAGATTTATACTTGCCAAAAATGGAAAAGTACTATGTAATACCATAGTCTTGTAAGGAACAATGAGATAATCCATAAAATCTAAGTGAATCATGGTAGGAATCCATGAATTAATCGGATTCGGGAGAAGGTTGGTGAATGCGGCTAGGGTTTTTGAAGGAGGGAGGAGGAGAGACGAGGGAAACGGGGGCAACGGTCTTAGGAAAATGAGGATTAGGGTTTGGGGTTAGGTAATTAAAAGTGGTAGGATAATTGTGGGCCGTTGATTTTGAGAGATCAACGACCAAGATTAAAAATCGAGCGGGGCGGGTTGGTTTAACGTGTCGCGATCGGGTTGGGTAAAAAGGGTCGTTTGGTTTGGGCTAAAGGGATTGGGCCATGAATTTAGGATCTCAGGGCTAGTGATTTGGGTTTGTTTGGTCCGAAAATTAGCTCAAAATTGGGCTACAAACTAAATCATCCAAAATAAATTATAAAAATGATTAGTAGATAATAAAAAAATATTATTTATGTAGTAAAATACTTAAAAATAATATCATAATATTATAAAAATATAAAAAAATCTATTTTAGTATAAATAATATAATAAATATGATCATATATAGAATATAGACTGTTATTGTAAAATTACGTAAATAGCTAAAAAATACAAATATAATTATGTAAAATGAAGTAAAAATATTTTAAAACATACATGTGGGTGTAAATAATAAATTTTGGTGATTAAGTCATCACAAAATAATTTGAAGGAGTAATAAATATTTTGAATAATTAAAATGCAAGAAAAAATAATTTTTAAAGCTTTAAAAATTATTGAAAAATACTTATATAACCCTTGTAAATTATCTAATGATGCAAAATAATATTTTGAAAGTATATATACTATTTAAAAAAAACTGAGGGATAAATTGGGTATCAACAGGTTCGTGTTATATTTTGGGATTGGTTTGTATGATTGGACGGGGTCCCGGGGGCCTTGGGTGTGTTTCAGATGTGCTTGGATGATGTCGCGCTCTTATTTGATGTTTCTGCATCGTTTCTTTGGGCATAAAGGGTACTATATTGAGAAAACGATCTTTGATTTGTGATTATATTAAACTATTAGATCCGTATCATAATTACTGAGCCATATCAACAAGAATTGTCGAATTCCGATGTCGTATGAGAGAGTTTTGCCCATTTTAGTGTCAGACAAAATTGATAGTTTTTGGTGCGAAGCTTTATTCTTCGTAAACGCGAGAGAGGTTCCGCGAACGCGAATAAGGATTTATGGGTTTACGGGTTAACGCAAAAAATTTCTCTTCACGAACGCGAAGGTCTCTCGCGAAGGCGATGAAGAAAAATCATCTGAACATTGTTTTAAACCGAGAATTTTAGTATTTTGGGCACATCTTGAGTTCTAGAGCTCCGTTTAAACAGATTTTTGCGGTGTTGTTCTCATCTCAACAAGGGGGTATTTAAATCTGACCTTTATTTAGATGTTTCTCTATTATTATTATTTCCGTTGGTTATTATTTTTATCTGTGTTTGGATTGTAAAAATTGGGATTTTGAGCCCCAAAGTTGAGAAATGGTAAATCCTTGATTTGAGGGTCGATTCATGGACGGAATTGGATGATTTTCTGGATACAAACCATATGCATTATGAGAAATATTTATTTTTAATAAGTTTTGAAATCCGGGCACGTGGACCCGGGGGTTGACTTTATTGACTTTTCGAGCAAAGTTGGGAATTGTTATAAATAAATTAATTATGATGCTGGAGTATAGTCTTATTAGTTTTTCATGATTGTTTGATTAGTTCGGATCGGTGGCATTTGGTTTGAGCTGTTAGAGAGGCGTTAGAGCCGGTTAAGTCTCATCTCTAACCTTTTGAGAGAGAAATTACCACATAGGTATTATCTTTGCTCATTTAAATTCCTTTATTTCGATTTACGACTTGAGACTAGACTTGCATAGGGTGATAGACTCGCTACTTGATAATCTGAGAAATAGTTTATGCTTCCCTTATGAATTTAACCTGCATTGTACATTTTCAACGTAAGGTTTTTCTTAAAATTTATAACTCACACGTTTATTCGTGAGTGGGGTCAGGGATCCGTTAAAGCCTTTTATTCTAATGGGATTAAGTTGTTCGCCTCGGCATGATTATGTACCACACTCTTATATGAGCGGGTTGTTCGCCTCTGCAGTATAATAGATACATCTATGGTTCGTGCCGTTCGACCCTCGGCAATGCACATATTATGATGGGATCGGGCCGTTCGTCGTGGCATTTCTATAAAACACTCTTATAAACCGGGCTATTCGCCTCGGCAACGTCGTGCGTAATATTTGATAATAAATCAGCGTATCCGTGTTTTTGTTTTCTTGATTTGAGTTATGACGACCTATCTGGTGATGTCCATTTTATATATATTCCGGTCGAGGAGGTAACTGCTAATTGAGAGCTTGAGTTTACCATTCAGAGGAGGATTGTACCTCGTATTTATATTGGTTTATGCCGTTTATTTACTCTTCCTCATAATTGTTTACTTCTTACTATACATGATTTATTGAACCACTAGTAAGTGTCGATGTCGACCCCTCGTCACTATTTCTCTGGGGTTAGGCTAGATACTTACTGGGTACGCGTTGATTTACGTACTCATAATACACTTCTACACTTATTGTGCAGGTTTATATTTCTGGTGGTCTCTTGGGCGCAGAGGCGTAGCTATTATATGGACTTTACGGTGAGCTGCATTCTATATTATGATCCGCATCATACACAGTCTCCATCAGCGTTATTTGTATTCTCTTGTCTAACTTGTATTCCAGACAGATATTGTATTTTATTATATTTCCTAGTTAATACTCTTGCACTTGTGACACCAGATTTTGGGGGTTCTTACTGGATGTTTAGTATGGTAGTTCACGTAATTATTATCATTTCACCCTGAAATCTTCATTTTATACTATTTAATTAATAGGAATTATGATTTCAGGTAATAAAAATGAGTAATTAAGTTGATCAATCATCGTTGGCTTGCCTGACGGCGGCGTTAGACGCCATCACGACCTATAATGGATTTTGGGTCGTGACAACTTTTTTAATCTACTGCTTTTATATTAGTTTCATGCTTTATTCTCATTTTGTGAATGTTTTATGGCTAGCTATGATATCGATTCTATTGCTTTGTTCCCTAACTGATTTGGTTAGTTTCACTGTTATTGAAGTCATGGAAATTTAGTACATGTTTTTCTTTTGTAATCAAAACTCAAAGTTACAAAATTATGTGGACTGTTAGATAAAGTTAGAAAAGTTTGTTAAATGTTTAGATTAGCAGCAAAACTTATAGTTTTAATGTGCAAATGAAAATTACATAGTATAAATGACTCTTTTATGATTTCAAATAGCTAAAATCATACATTTCTTCTACCAATAATTATAGACAACCTCAAACTAATTAGGAAAATGATTCATGAACATCGCTAGTTACTTTAAGCGTGCTTTAATAAATAATCGTCACGGTGCGTTTCACATGGCGTGATTTGCAATATATATAAAATAACAAGTGCACGACATCGTGACTTGTTTCAAATAAACTCCTAAATCACTTAAAATATATAATTAAAAGCGATGAAAGATAAAAATGCACACAAGTCTTAAAATTTGTAAATATCCTGATAAATAAGCCGAGTATAATTTGCAAAGCGACCGTGCTTGTCACAACCCTATTTCCCCTATTGGTCGTGATGGAACCCAACATCGCCGCCATGCAAGCCAACGATGAACTAGCCATGTACTTATTCTTTTTTAACACTTTAGAAACGGTTGATTTTAATTATTAAATAAGTGAGAGGTGAGAAATTGAATAAAAATAAAGTGTGATCAATTATAAGGTCAAGTGTAATGAAATAAATACCCAAAAATTATCAAATGTCTACTAGCATAATTTCAAGACGTGGTGTCACAAGTCTATGAGCTACTAGTAGAATATACAAAACACTAATTATTGTCTGAAGTAGAGTAGACAAAAAATTAATACAAAAGAGAGACTTCGGGTGATGCAAAACGGACTGAGAAGCAGCTCACCATTAAGTCTCAGAATATCAGGGGCACGCGTTGGGATAAATACCAGAAGCACCTACCTCAGGTCCTGCACGGTTAGTGCAGAAGTGTAGAGTACATAAACAACATGTACCCAGTAAGTATCCAGTCTAACCTCGAAAAAGTAGTGACGAGGGGTCAACATCGACACTTACTATGGGCCAATAATAAAATGAATGAATTATAAACAAGTATTAAACATGGAAATAAAAAATAATAAATACTACTACTACTACTACTACTACTACTACTACTACTACTACTACTACTACTACTAATAATAATAATAATAATAATAATAATAATAATAATAATAATAATAATAATAATAATAATAATAATAATAATAATAATAATAATAATAATAATAATAATAATAATAACAACAACAACAACAACAACAACAAGGTTCCTTAACTGATGATAAAATCTCAAGAATTCCTCTAGCCAACACCTACTAATTCCAATTTAATTTCTACCGTTAAATGGATTATATCCTCACAAGCCATGAAATAATATTAAGTATAATTAGGTTCCGAGTATTATTATGCATGATTTATGCCGAGATCGTACAACCCGATCCAAAAATATACCGTATGCATTGCCGAGGGTTGAACGACACGAATCATAAATGCATCTATTAATCTGCCGAGGTGAACGACCCACTCTCATGAGGAGTAGAGAAGTTTACCTCGCTCGCAGAAGTACTTGCGACGCAAGTGGACATGTATTTCTTAGAGTTATTATATATATTCCTTAATTCTTCGTAAAAATAAAAAAATCTAAATTGGAGAGTTTCAACCTTACAATCCCTAATCTCAGCTTTATTTTAGACAATTATTATGCATAATAAACATAACAGTACAATCAAGGCATGATGTAAATCTAAGGCTACCCGGACATCTCATGGAATATAGCTACGCACGAACTCTCGTCACCTAGTACGTACGTAGATCCCCACACAAGTAATTCACAACAACAAATACACCTAAGGGGATGAGTTCCCTCTTACAAGGTTAGGCAAGAGACTTATCTCGTTCTCAAGCTCACTTTCAATCCAGAAATATGCTTTAAATCCTCAACTCGGTGCCAAACAACCTGAAACTAGTCAAATGTTATACAAATTAATCAACATGTGTTCAAAAGCTCACAATTTAACTATTAGATTTATTACCCAACCCCAATTGGAAGATTCCTAAAATTCATCCCCGGGCCCACATGCCCGGAATCCGGAAATTTTCGAAGATAATTGATACCCATAACCTCACGAACTCAAATATGTACTTGTTACCCAAATCCATAACCATTTTCATGGTTAAATCCCATTTTTATTAAAACCTAAGTTTTTAACATCTAAACCCAAAACTCTCACAATTTTAAATGTTAAAATCTACCCATACTCTATGTATTTAACTTACATTAGGTAGGAATTACTTATATTTAATAGCTAGGTGGAAATATCTCTCTAAGAAGCTCCAAATCGCCCAAGAAGTGAAATAAATGAACCAAAAATGGCCTAAGTCCCGTAACAAATGGACCTCACTGCCAAGCGACTTCCGCTTCTGCGGAGCAATGGCCGCATCTGCGGCTCCCCTTCTGCGAGCAAAGCCTCGCAGATGCGGACCATGCCTAGGTCTTCCCTTCCCGCTTCTGTGGCACGAGCACCGCACCTGCGCACCAGTTCTCTTCTGCGATCTCTTCCTTGCATCTGCGCCTTCGCAGATGCGGTCCCATTCCTCGCTTCTGCGATCATTGAGCAGTCCACTCCGCCTTGCTTTTGCGGTCATTTGCTCACTTCTGCAAGCTCGCACCTGCGGCTAGTTTCTCGCAGGTGCGATTGCACCAGAATCTCTGCTGCTTCAACTATTCTTTCCAAGTCCAAACGAGTCTTGTGCCTCGTCTGACTGGCATCTGGGGCCCCCGTGGCCCCGCCCAAACATACCAACAAGTTCGAAATCATAAAACAACCCTGCTCGACCTCACGAAAGAAGAAAAATAACACCAAAACTAAGAATTACACTCCAAACTAAATTGAATCAACTTATTAACTTCAAGTTCTTCCAATTTGCTCCGAACGCGCCGAATCATACTTAAACTACTCAAAATGACATCAAATTTTGTGTGCAAGTCTTAAATCACCATACAGAGCTATTCCCAAGCTCAGAATTCCAAATGGACCTCGATAATTCCAAAACATCCTCCAACCCAAATTTAAAGAATTTTAAAACCTTAAATGTGCCAATTTTCAACTTTATGCGCTGAAACGCCCCTGAGTCATCCAAAACCCGATCCGAACATATGCCCAAGTACAAAATCATTATACAAATTTATTGGAACCGTCAAATCCTGATTCCGATGGTGTTTACTTGAAATGTTGACCCATGTCAAATTTAACCTTTTAAAGTCAATATTAAGGAACTAAGTGTTCCGATTTCAACCCAGACCCTTACAAACTCGAACTAACCATCCCCGCAAGTCATAAAATAAAAAAAATCACATATGGGGAGTCTTATTTAGGGAGACGTGGATCTAGAAAGCAAAACGACCGATCGAGTCGTTACATTCTCCGCCTCTTAAACAAACGTTCGTCCTCGAACGGGTCTAGAATCATACCTGGACTAAACAAGTCACCTCCTCGACTGGTTGACCCCTCCACTAAATTTTACCGTAGAAATATTCTTGGACCTCAACTGGAAAACCAGCCCGTTAACAATGGCAATTGGCTCCTCCTTATAACCCAGGCTCTCATCTAACTGAACCGTGATGTAGTCTAACACATGCGACATGTCAGCATGATACTTTCGGAGCATAGACACGTGGAAAACCGGATGAACTCCCGATAGACTGGGAGGCAAAGGAAACTCATAATCTCCAACTCATCTCAACACCTCAAATGGACCTATAAACCTTGGGCTCAACTTGCCCTCGTCCCGAACCTCATGATTGTCGCACCCCATTTTCTCGCGGAAGCGGGCTTCGACATCGTGAAAACTCCTTTTAAAGGGAAGGAATGTTAAAAGAGAGAGTCGCCAGCTAACAGATTATTGTGCGTTAGGGAACCTATTTTTGTAAATAACTCTGGATTAACCAGTTTGCGTCACCAAAGATCGGGTAAAGGCTCAAATTACCTTGAGGAGAAGGTGTTAGGCACTCATCGAGGTCCACAACGGTGGGTCCCGGCCTAACTCGAATTATATGAATTAGTCTAAGATAAGGGAAGCAATTTGGATAAATAAAGTGATTGACTTTAAACAAAGGGAAATAGGATTGGGGGGTACTAAGTTTTTTAGCCTAAAGGATCACCTCGCGCAACATAAATAATACTTCGTGTAACTCCCTCAAGATGGGGTGTAACTCATATTATTCAGCGGGCACAGACTATCATCTCCTGCTACCCGATTACTATCTTTAAGTTGTTTACCTAAAGCGCACTAGTCAATTCTAAGTCGTACTCTATGCGTGCACTACTCGTCCCATGCCTATGGTCCTGGAGGAATTTGGACCTCTATTTCAGGTGGTTCTAGACTTAACTTAGGTTTCTCAAATATGATAAAACTAGGCGACATACCAAACAAGTTGGACTTCATGTGAAGGCAATTAAGGGCTCAAGTTAGCCTCCATACACAAACAAACAAATGCACGCGGGCAGTTTAAGCAATACATAGTTTCAGAATTTGAGGCTTAGAGTCCTATATGCATGGATTCTAGGTGATGTTGAATTCAATATCGTATATGTGGTGCTGCTGTCCCAAGTTAACTGATTTGCAGATTATAAGGGGCTTATGAAACCTATAGACATGATTTCTAAGCGACTATACAGTTTAGGAGTATTTGGTATTACACGCTGATTATCGAGACTACAGGTTATAAGTTATTAAACCTATAGACATGATCTCTAGGTGATTTACGCAGTAGGGACAATAAAACTTATTGGAAATGCTCAAAATTACTTATGCTTCCTAATAATCGCGTGGATAACAACGTTTGAAGAGCGAGTTGTGATGTCCTATAGGCATGATTTCTAGAGATAATAATGACACAGTGTCAAGAACTCGATGATAATTAAACTGATTCAGACCTATAGGCATGTTTTCTACAACTAACCCGATTTTAAATCCTATAGACATGATCTCTACAATTTGTAAATAGGGCAGCATGTAAACGCATATTGAATCATACAATTCTCTATAGGCATGGTTTCTAATAAATAGAAATAGAACACCATTGAATCAAGTATTGAAACCATAGGCATGATTGCTAACATATAATGACTGAACAAAATAGGATATCTATAGGCATGATTTCTAACACACGATGACTAAACACATATTATTGAACCTATAGGCAGGATTTCTACCCCATTTATTGCAAATATAAGATAAAAATCCCTTTTCCAATTTCATCAATACCCCAAATGTTATTACAATAATTATTACAGACCGATAATGAATAGCATGAATTACAGAGAAGAATAACTATAGGGAGCCTACAACAAGCCCAAAATACACTTGGACAAGCTTGGCCTTCATTCTCATAGTTCAGAACAACCCAAAATTACATCTTGATAGACATAAGGCAGCCAGGAATTGAATGGTTCATCCAGTGGGCACAAAACAGAGTTGAGCTTATAGAACCAAAGCCCTAGTGTGTCAGAGTTCCCAAGGGCTTCAAGAACCTAGGGCAGTGCTCACACTAGGGTGGTTAACAAAAATAGTTCATAGGAGGGATTAGGGACCAAATCCTAGTGTGTCAGAGTTCACAAGGACCTCAATTGGATCCCAAGTAGTGCTCACACTATAAAGGCCAACAATAGAGCCTAGATAGCCTTGGCTTTCAACCGGATAAGAATAGGAATTTAGAATGTCAAAGTAACAAGTAAGGAGGGTAGATAGAGATCACTGAACTGAACATACAACACAAATAGTCAAGTAATCCAGTAGGTTGAGCAATGTGCACATAGTAGAGTATCAAATAAATAAACATCATAGGGACTAGGAGAAGAGACAGGTTTGCAAGCATACATATGTTGCATTAGTGGACATCTAAGGGTCTAAATTAAATTTAGTCTAACCTAATGCCACATTAATCAACACTTGAACACAATGGATGAATACACATGTTAATAACCACAGAAAGGAGAGAACAACAGATAAACCAAGACATACTAGGGAATATGTTATCACAAGAGTCTTAGAAAATAGAGTTGGAAATCCAGGACATCATGAAGCGAGTTTGAACAAGTCTTAAAACACTCCAATATACATAGTATTCATTGAAGGTTCATTCAAGTAAAGGGGTTCTCAAAGAGATAGGGCGTTATCTAAGCATTACATGCAAAACAACATACAACCACAATACTGAAGTCCAAATTAACATGTTAAGATGCTACATGGGCATAGAACTAATACCAGGAGATAAGAGATCACATGATGCAGATTATGGTGAAGCATACCATGAACAATAGACTATTCTACGGCATCAATTAACACATAATGATATCAAAGATGAACACCATCACAATTGAACCAAAGTTCAGATACATGTGCAGAAAGAAGGAAAGAAATTAAATATTATGAAGGTTTAAACACTAACCAGTAGTAGAATTAAAAGAGTGCAGAGTGTAGTAACAAAAATCACAAATCCTTGATGCTTCAGAGTTCACAAAAGCCTCAAAAATGTGCTCCGAGCAGTGATTGCACCGGAGGAGGTTGTTCAACAATTTAGAGAGCGTTTGAGTGTGCCAGTGAGTGAGTAAGAGAAAGGAGTAGTTAGAACAAAGTAAGGATTCAGAGGACCCAATCCCTTGTTGAGGGGTTTTATGAGAGGGGTTTATATAGTAGCATATTTCATACATAAAATAGGAAACACGGTAAATATTAAGCACACAATCAATTAGAATCGATTTTTAGTGCAAATGATACGTAAAACAAGGGAGTTCGGTAAATTAACGGAGAATGAGAGAACATAATCATGCAAATAACACTTAAAATAAGGGGATACAACAGATAATAAGGAAAATATCATACAAAGATCAATTAGAGTCAGATTTAGGGCGAATTAAAGTAAAAATAAGGGAAACCGGTGGGTTAAACAGAAATAAGGAAAATATCAGTCAAACACAAGAAAGGAAAGAGTATCAATCATAAATCAGTAAAGAATAAGGGAAAATATCAAACCCTAGTTGAGACTGACGCCTTGAATCAGACCAAAAATACAAAGACCGTTCAATATAACATGTATAGAGACAGAAGATCGTCTAGATCTTCATAGAATAAAAGTGAATCGGCCCGTTCTTGAGAGGTAGTTCTTGCCAAAAATAGGGCAAGAACTAAGTGATGCCAAAACATGCGTATAATGATAGAGTATTATTAAATAGGTAAGTAGATCATGGATTGATTCCAATATTTGAGCCGGAATCAGAGAGGATTAGGGGTTATGGCGGCTAGGGTTTGACAGAGAGAGAAGGGGGTTTGATAGAGTTCAAGGGTGGCGGGTGAAGGGGCAAATGGGTTAGGGATTTGAGCGAAAGAGGGTAATTAAAAGAGGTTTGTTTGTTAGGAAGCTGGGATGGTCGTGTAAACGGGTTACCGGTTGGGTTATAAAATAAAGGGGATTTGTTTTGAGATAGTGTATGGGGTAATTGGGCTAGTGTATGGGGTAATTGGGATGGGATTGGGTAGTTTAGGTCCGAAATTAGAAGAAATTTAGGGCTAGATTTTAAATACCCAATTTTAAAAAATACATAATTTACAAACATAATAAATAAAATAACAAAAATATCATTTGTGCATGAAAATATTTAAAAAAAATTATTTAAAATTATAAAAATATAAAAAGTTATTTTCTGCATAAATAATGTAATTATACATGAATGTGGGCTATTATTGCAAAATGTGCAATTTAGCCCTGAAAATGTAAATGTAATTATAAGAAATACCCTAAAAATATTTAAAACCTCATATTAGTATAAATGATAAGTCTAAATGATTATATCATCATAAAAAATAATTTGGAGGGTAATTATTAGATATTTATATAATAAAATATAGAAATAAATTGATTTAAAGCCTTTAAGAATCATGAAAAATTATGACAATACTTGTGTATGCTTATAAATTAAGTGATGATGCATATGGAAAATTATGAAAGAAATGCTTGTATAGGTTTATAAACTAAATGATAATGCAAATGTACTATTTTGAAAGTATATATATATATTTTAAAAATATGAGGGAAAAATTGGGTATCAACAACTGCCCCTCTTTACCCGGGAATGATGAAAGAGTTGTCGGGTAAAGAAATGATGACCGATTTTGACCGAATGGGGTAATTTAAAATCTATAGGCCGAACCCTAATTTCTGAGTTGCCTACATATCCCTGGTTTTACAGGAATCGGGCCATGTGTAGTTTTGGATCCAACGGTGGAATAAACCGATGGAGTTGTTATAGGAACGGACAAGCTTTTCTGGATAGGATGATATCGGGATTGTAAATGGATGTATCTGGGGGTGGATATGGATATTTGAACGGTTATCATATGGGAATAGGTAACGGATGGTGGATGGTTACGTTTGAAATAATTGCAAGATATGAACGTTGAATGGAGAGCGAAGATTGCTCCCGTTAGGAAAACAGTTACTTCCCGGATTACCTGTAAAACTTAAAACACAATGCATGCAAGTATATATGGATTATTGCGATAATTTAAACACGATGCAAATTTTCTTTGGACCATGAAAGTTGTCTTTGGACTATGGTAGACCATGACGTCCCTGGCTATGAATCATGAGATAGGGGATTCGCAGGCCATGAAATGATGTTCTCGGGCCATGAGGATGGTGCATCTGAACTATGACACCTTTGAATAATGATGTGCAATATTGAGAGATCCTCAGGCCATGGCTTGGTGTCTTCCGGCTTTGAGGATGATGCCTTCGGACTATGACCCTTTCGGACAAAATGGCGATATTTCAGCTCATGAGATGTAAAGACATGATGCTTGGTTATGCGAAACGAAAAAAGACAGAGCTTAGTATTGTGTAGGATTAGGGGCAGAGCTTAGCCCCGAAGTGGAGGATAGTGCAAGGTTTTAAATAGCGTAGCATTTGGGGTTACACAAGGAAAATCAGAGCTTAGCCTTATGTGACTAAGGAGGCAATTCTTAGCCTCATGCGAAATGGGAGACAATGCTTAGTCTCGTGCAAGAGGAGGAATGGCTTAGCCTCATGCTGGTGGGAGACAAAGCTTCGTTTCGTGCAGGGAAAGGCAATGCTTAGCCTTATGCAATTGAGGAGGCATGGCTTAGACTCATGCAAGCGGGAGACAATGCTTAGTCTCATGCAGGGGAAGGCAATGCTTAGCCTTATGCAATTTGAGGAGGTAGGGCTTAGCCTCATTCAAGCGGGAGACAATGCTTAGTCTCATGCAGGGGAAGGCAGTGCTTAGCCTTATGCAATTTGAGGAGGCAGGTCTTAGCCTCATGCAAGCGGGAGACAATGCTTAGTCTCATGCAGGGGAAGGCAATGCTTAGCCTTATGCAATTGAGGAGGCAGGGCTTAGCCTCATGCAAAGGTGGAGACAATGCTTAGTCTCATGCAGGGGAAGGCAATGCTTAGCCTTATGCAATTGAGGAGACAGGGCTTAGCCTTATGCAAGCGGGAGACAATGCTTAGTCTCATGCACGGGAAGGCAATGCTTAGCCTTATGCAATTTCAGGAGGCATGTCTTAGCCTCATGCAAGCGGGAGACAATGCTTAGTCTTATGCAATGAATAGATAATAAGTGATAGTAGAGTATTTCTTAGTTGGAGATATGTTTGCGTTCGATAGCTTTGTTGTTATGAAGATAGTGATTCCGAGGTGTGCCCGAATTTAAGAATATTTCTTGTTCTTGTATCCAAAAGACAATCAAGAGTTTTACGGGGGAAGGTTGGTTCGTGCCTCCGCATGCCTGCTTTACTTCGCTCTGCATTGAAGTCTTGCTTGAGTTACCACGGGTAGCATCTGGTTGTTTCATAAAAATAAAGTTTTTGAAAATGTGTGTGCATATGATGAATACATTAGTATGCAATATCGGATAAACTAGATGAACCAATGACTGTGACACTTTAGAGACATTGCGACTTCCTTAGAATTTTGAGGCCTCAAAATTCTGCCCCAGTTTACTTAGGCGATTCTCTTACCGTTCTGCATATGATGACGTTGGTTGGACTTGCTCCGGAATTTTGAGGGTCCTTCTCAAAATTCTACCCCAGTTTATGGTTGTGGGGAAAAATGAGAATTTTATTGAATTGTGACCGAACCCACAGGGCTGCCTACGTATCTTCTCTTAAACGGGAATCAGGTCGAGCGTAGTTCAATTACATCAATTGCATAAATGTAAACAACTTTAAACATAGTATCTTTTGATTGCGTCTAAGTTGATAGGCTTTGGCCAAATCTCTCCATCCATTTCTACGAGTATGAGTGCTCCTCCTGTTAGTACTCTGTTAACCATATAGGGTCCTTTCCAGTTGGGTGAGAATTTTCCTTTGGCTTCATCCTGATGTGTAAAGATTCGTTTCAGCAACAGCTGCCCCGGTGCGAACTGTCTAGGTTTGACCCTTTTGTTGAAAGCTTTGAACATTCTGTTCTGATAAAGTTGACCATGACACACTGCATTCATTCTTTTCCCGTCAATGAGAGCTAATTGTTCATAGCGACTTCTTACCTACTCTACATCACTGAGTTCAGCTTTCTGTATAATTCTCAGGTAGGGAATTTCTACCTCGGCGGGAATAATGACTTCAGTACCGTAGACCAATAGGTAAGGAGTTGCCCCGGTTGACGTGCGTACTATGGTTTTGTACCCCAATAAGGCAAATGGTAACCTCTTGTGCCATTGCTTGTGGTTGTCTACCATCTTCCTCAGTATTTTCTTGATATTCTTGTTTGCGGCCTCCACAGATCCATTCATTTGAGGCTTGTGTGATGTGGAATTCTTGTATTTGATTTTGAAGATCTCGCACATAGCTTTTATTAGGTCACTGTTGATATTGGTGGCATTGTCGGTGATGATGCACTCTGGAATCAGCAAACAATACGATCTCTGACAACATCTCCGACGACTTTTTTGGTTATAACTTTGTAGGATGCAGCTTCGACCCATTTTGTGAAGTAGTCTATGACCACTAAAATGAACATGTATCTGTTTGAAGCGGCGGGCTCGATTGGTCCAATGATGTCCATTCCCCAATCGGCAAAGGGCCAAGGTGCACTCGTTGCATTAAGTTCATTTGGCGGCACCCGTATCATATCTGCGTGTATTTGGCACTGATGACATTTCTGGATATACTTGATGCAGTCTGTTTCCATAGTCATCCAAAAATAACCCGCCCTCAGTATCTTCTTGGCTAAAACGAAACCATTCATGTGTGGTCTGCAGGTTCTAGAGTGTATCTCTTCGAGCAATTTGGAAGCTTCTTGGCGTCAACACACCGTAATAATCCCAAGTCTGGAGTCTTTATGTACATAATTCCTCCACTTTGGAAGAAATAGTTGGACAATATTCGGAGCGTGCATTTTTAAGTACTCCTTGATATCATGGAACCATGGATTCCCATCTACTTCTTCTTCAACATGAGCGCAGTAAGCTGGATGATTATGAATCCTTACCGAAATGGGATCGATGAAATTCTTGTCCGGATGCTGTATCATGGAGGACAAAGTAGCCAATGCATCTGCGAACTCATTCTGGATTCTCGATACATGTCTAAACTTTATCTTCGTGAACCTCATCATCATCTTTTGCACATGATATAGATATGATAATATCTTGGTATTCTTTGTAGCCCATTCTCCCCGCACCTGATGTACCATAAGATCTGAATCACCAATTACTAGTAATTCCTGGATATTCATGTCGACGGCCAAATTGAACCCCAATATGCAAGCCTCATATTCTGCCATATTATGGGTGCACGGTAATCTGATTTTCCCGGATACCGGATAATGTTGACCTATTTCTAACACCAAAACGGCTCCAATACCCACTCTTTTGAAGTTTGTCGCTCCATCGGAAAACATTCTCCACCCGTCGTAGGCTTTAACGATCTTTTCTCCTACGAATGATACTTCTTCATCAGGAAAATACATTTTTAGTGGTTCGTATTCTCCTCCTACAGGATTGTTTTCAAGATGATCCACTAATGCTTATCCCTTAACCGCCTTCTAAGTCACATAGACGATGTCGAATTCACGCAATAATATCTGTAATTTTGCCAACTTCCCTATAGGCATGATTTTCTGGAAGATGTACTTCAGAGGGTCCATCCTTGATATGAGATATGTGGTATAGCCATATAAGTATTGCCTCAAATTCTGGGCTATCTAGGTCAAAGCACAGCAGGTGCGTTCCAACAAAGAATACCGTGCTTTGTAGGGAATGAACTTCTTACTCAGATAGTATATGGCTTGCTCTTTCCTTTCTGTCTCATCATGTTGTCCCAAGACACAATCGAAATCCCCATCTAATACTGAGTGATAGAGTAGCAGTGGTCTACCAGGTTTTTGGCGGGACCAGGACTCATGGTGTGGATAAATATTCTTTGATTCTGTCAAAAGCATTCTGGTAGTCTTTAGTCCAATTGGTTGCGGCATCCTTCTTTAACATTTTGAAAATCGGCTCACATATCATGATTGATTGGGCTATGAAGCGGCTGATGTAATTAAGACGTCCCAAGAAGGTTATTACATCTTTCTTGTTCTTTGGAGGTGGCAAATCTCAGATAGCCTTGACCTTTGATAGGTCTAACTCAATTCCTCGGCGGCTGACGATGAATCCTAATAATTTTCCTGCGGGGACCCCGGAGGCACATTTTGCGGGATTCAATTTCAAATTGTACCTCCGGAGTCGATCAAAGAATTTCCTCAAGTCTGATATGTGATATGTACTTTTCTTGGATTTTATGATGACGTCATCCACATATACCTCTATCTCTTTGTGTATCATCTCGTGGAAAATAGTTGTCATGGCCCTCATATAAGTGGCCCCAGCATTCTTCATACCAAATGGCATCATTTTATAGTAGTACACCCCACATGGTGTGATAAAAGCTGTTTTTTTGGCATCCTCTTCATCCATCCAGCTCTGATGATATCTCATGAAGCAATCCACAAAGGATTGTAGTTCATGCTTGGCACAGTTGTCGATCAGTATGTGTATGTTAGGTAACGGGAAATCATCTTTGGGACTTGATTTGTTTAGGTCCCGATAATCGATGAATACTCTAAATTTCCATCCTTCTTCGGAACTGGCACGATGTTAGCCAACCAAGTTGGATATTCAAACTCATATCTGGCTTGAACTTTCTGAGATTCTGCTTACCGGCGGACACATTGAGTTGGTAGGTAGTTTATGAGCCACTATGGACGTGCTCAAACTTGTCATATCATCATAGGACCATGAAATGATATCCTTATATTCCTTTAAGAAACGAGTGTATTCTTCTTTCTCTGATGGTGACAGGTGAATGCTTACACGTGTTTCCTTGACTGTTTCGGAGTCTCCTAGATTAACTATTTTAGTCTCATCTAAATTGGACTTAGGCTTGTTTTCAAAGTTTTCCACTTCTCTGACAAATTCCTCGGGTACTATATCCTCTTCCAGATCCTCTGAATCATTTTCCTTATATTGCGTTGTCTCATTACATGTCATAGTCGTAAGTTCATCAGGATAGGTAATAATAATGTTGTAGAGAAAAAATGTAAAGAATAATAATAAATACTAAAAAAAGCAATGCATTTAGATAAATCTTGAAAATGTCAAACAGGTGCGGCTCGATGACCCAAGCAATTATTTCAAAACAAAACATGCTTAAAACAAAATGCTCAAAACGTCTTAAATGCTCATAAAAATTTCTTTTAAAATAAATGATGCTAATTTCCAGGCTACCCAGGAACTCGATGGGCCCTTGATGGTGCAACAGTCCAGTTCTTGAGAACAGCTCTCTTCTCCACGGTTTGAATAATGAGGCCTTCCTCCTCCTCAACTATCGCACTGCAATCCATGTCTTCATTATCCAGAAATAGATTCCTTATACCGGCTAGAACTTCATCTTCTTCGGACTTCCACATCATGTCAGCTTGGTGAAATGACTGGCTCCAATATGATACTGGTTGCTCTAGAGGGTAATAAGGACCACGCCATGGTGGTGACCAATTCTGATACTCGTGCCAGGTGTATTAATACACAAGCCCAAAAGTTGTGCCGTGACACTGTTGTTGTATTGGTTTGGTGATCCCCTTGAGATTCTTACCGAGACCTTTGCCAGGCTCATACCCTGTCCATGCTAATATGCCTTCTATCTTACTGCTCCACCATTTGTCCTTTTCAATTGCGTTGACGCGCTCGATGCGATGGTATGTTTCTCCACCCAACTTCCTTCTATTCTCGATGACCGGATTAGTTTGACTGGTGTAAATGGGATTATTTTTGTCCCCGTGGATAATCACTTACTGGTGGTTCCACTCAAACTTCATGACCTGATGTAGAGTAGAAGCTACGGCCCCAACAACATGTATCCAAGGTCGTCCCAACAATAGGTTGTAAGTAGCAGATATGTCCAACACCTGAAACTCAACATCAAACCAGGTTGGGCCCATCTGTAGGCTGAGGTAGGTTTCCCCAATTATGGCCCTTTGAGACCCATCAAATTCTTTCACATTCATACTTCCTGCTCGTATCTCATGCATTCCTTTACCCAATCTTTTCAGAGTAGTTAGTGGACATATGTTAAGACTAGAACCTCCATCTATCAGGGCTCTGGCAATGAACTTATCCTCAAACTGCACTGTGATATACAGTGCCCTGTTGTGACCTAGTCCTTCTGGGGGTAGCCCGTCTTCATAAAAAGTGATCTTGTGGCTTTCCAACACTTGTCCTATCATATTGGCCATTTCTCCACTGGTAATGTTGTTGGGTACATAAGCCTCATTCAACACTTTCATCAATGCATTCCTGTGTGCCTCAGAATTTTGCAGTAGTGATAGAATAGAGATCTGAGTAGGGGTTTTGTTCAAATGATCAACCACAGAATACTCCCTTGCTTGTACCTTTCTCCAAAGATCATCAGGGCCGGTTTCAATGATGGGCTGCCTGGAAGTAGCTTCTTTACTTGTTCCCCACAAATGCTCGGGCGTGTAAACCCTACTAGTTCTGGTTATACCTTGTGCTCCACCCGTTTCTTCTATTTTACCCTTTCCTTTCCTTTTTGCTTCTACAACATAATCCCATGGTATATCATTAGACTTATAAGACGATGTAGGGGCTACCATCACGGTGAAGGGTATTGTTACTTCAACCTCAAACAGAATTGATACAACTACCTCAACTTTAATTGGTGCCTGAGTTTGTACCATGATAGGTGTGAGAGTGACTGGAGTTGTCTCAGGATTATCCCCTTCTCTAATGAGTCCAATTAACCCCTCTGAGTCCCATTCTTTATCGATCTCTATCATGTTTACCCCTCCGCCCCGTGATCCGGGAGAGGATTGTTACAGATATTGGATGCAACCTCTTTTGCCTGTATGACTTTGGTGTCGATTAATGTCTGAATCTTATCCTTTAAAGTACGATACTCATCAATAGTATGACCCTTCATGCCTGAGTGATAGGCACATGTCTTATTTGGATTGACCCATTGAGAGGAATTTTCCATAACGACAATGGGAATGGGAGTGATATAACCGGCAACCTTTAGTCTCTCCTACAGTTGGTCTATAGGTTCAGCATTTGGGGTGTATTGTCTGGGTGGTCTGCGGTCGAAATTTGGTCTAGGTTTTTGGTAGTTTTGACGGGCTGGCGGTGAGTGGTAGTATGCGGGTTGGGTGTTATAGGTATGGTAAGTGGTGGCAGGTTGTTGGTATCTGGGAGGTGAAGATTGGTATGTGGGTGGAGGTGTTTGGTATGAAAGAGGAGACTTCAGACCTTGGGCAACCATTACTGCACCTACTTCTTTCTTCCTGGAGACACCTCCTGAATGCAGGGCCTTATTTGTGGCTTGGAGTGCTTCAAAATTTGTCACCATTCCGCTTTTAATCCCTTATTCTATTCTCTCTCCCAAGTTGATGATATCAGAAAATTTATGGTTCTCAATAACCATCAATCTTTCGTACTATTGCGTATCCTGAGCTTTGACGAAGAACTTATTCATTTGTTCTTCTTCCAGCACTGGCCTTACATTTGCAGCTTCAAACCTCCACTGAGTAGCATATTCGCGAAAAGTTTCTGTTGGCTTCTTCTTGAGATTTTGAATGTAGAAAATGTCTGGTTCATTTTCTGTGTTAAACCTGAATCGAACCATGAAATCCAATGCCATGCTTACCCAGTTAACCTATTTCTTTGGGTTTTGACTGATGTACCAAGACAGGGCGTCTCCAGTGAGGCTTCTCATGAACAGCTTCATGCAGATTCTTTCATCCATGCCCACTCCTACAAGCTTGTCACAATATATTCTCAAGTGCATATTCGGATTACCTATTCCATCGAACATTTCGAACTTGGGAGGTTTATAACCCTCTGTTAGTCCTACGTCCGGCTGAATACACAAATCTTCATAATTCAAACCCTCACCGCCTTTGCCCCCTTCCTCATTTTGAAACCTGCTGGTAAGTTTCTTGAGTTCCTTTGACATGTTCTTGATGAGCAGGTCCTTCTCGACGAATTAGGGTATGTATAGGGTTTGTTGTGGGGTGTGGGTTAAGGCTTCCACATATATGAGATTGCTTTGGTGGACTACGGATATCTGGGCATAATAGTGGTCATTAGTTGAGTTTTTCGGGTCAGGAGTAGGTTGTGGTGCATTATGAGGAATGTGGTATGTGGTAGTTTGTGGGTACTAAGTCGGATGATGATGATGTTGTGGATGAGTTGGTGCTGGTGGAGGATTAGGATTTTGGGGATGCGTGACGTATTGATGAGGTGCGAGAGGATTTTGCGGGTGTTGGTTTTGTGTGTTTTGAGGAGATGTTGAGTTTTGGGCGTTTTATTGGTTGATGTCAGGAACATTCAGGGTAAGGGAAAGGTTTTCCAACTTACGGACCTGCTCAAGTTCCCCTTGTAACTCTAGTATCTTTTGCTCTAATCGTAAAAGCAAGTCGTTTTGTGCCGGAGTACTCCGACCATCCGAAGTCTCAACATTATCTACATGTGTAGCGTTGTCTTTCCTGATACCGCTCAGACCATCCATCTTAGCCTTTACTTTGTTCTTAGGATCACTTGGAGGAGGTGGAGGACCTTTAGATCTGGTATGATATGCCGATGATGCCAGTATGCACAAACCAACCTTAGGGGATGGGAATAATCAAAAGAAAGGAAAAAGCAAAAGGTAACCAAGTTAGTAAGGAATATTAAAAGAGTGTTTGCGATATTAAAACATGTTTCACAAAGTCATGCAACAATTCACGTCCTAATTTGCGGACCTCATCGTGCCCGAGGTAGGCCTAGAGACATATAGTTTTGGAGAAAACTCAATGCCGAGAATTGCATCATATCATTAATATGATAAATAGACCAAATCTCTACTAAAACGACAATAATTATAAAGAGTCACTAGTGGCATTTGCCTTATTACAATCAAATTCTAAAACAAATCTAGAAAACATCATCCCTAATCTACTTGGTCCCAAAGGGACCTTCCCCAAGCTTGGCCTTCTTAGCCCCGTCAATCAGATTCCCCAGGTCACGCATGTCCAATAGCAGATACGCCCTTGCTAGATGTCCTCCTTCATTGCCCTCTGCGTTCTGACAATCCGAGACCCTTTTCCTCATCTTTCCCTCAAGTTCCATAAAACCCTGCTCCAAATACTCCAACCTTTCTGTTGATTTAGTAGTGATTCCCCTCCATTCATTGATTGCCTCCATGTCCATTTTATGTTGTTCCAAATGCCTGGACTCATATTCAAAGACTCTTTTGCGCAACCTCCTATATTTGTCTTGTGCTTCACCAGCATCGTTTATGACCCTATTCCTCAAATCAACCCCTGGCTTGACCTCTCCTGCTATGTCATTGACCAACCATGATGGGTAGAAGTATACATGACCGGCATTATACATGTCTGGCTCGATGGTATCTTTCTCCACAATAATCTTTTGATGCCTCATGTGTTGTTCCTCGAACTTGAATGGAATGACATTCTCTTGGAAATTTGCTTTGTAATGAACCATCTTGGAGACTCGTGGTATGACCTGTTTTCTCCCAACTTGCCTCATGACTCTAATAAGAGCATAAGGATAGATACCCCTTAATCTGATTAGCACTAAATGAGGAATATCTCTTGACCTGATGATGAATTCGCTAGTAGAGAACCATTCGAACATCCAATGGACCTTGTCGTTAGTCAAATTGCTAAAGAAGTGTACCCAGCCCACAACGTTTCCTGATTGTGCAAACCTATCCAAGAAAAAAGTTATTCTTTTCGGATGGTGAAAAGCTACGTGGTCATTCCATGGTCGCTGCGGAAATTCTTGACGGTATTGTCCCCTTTGAAGATGTTCCAACAACCATATTTGCAGTAACATATTGCAACCCTCAAAATGCCTATATCCTTTCTTGCAACGGTCCAAGGCTAGGTATATCTCTGCTATGATCATTGGGATAATGGTGTAAGTTTGTCCCTCAATTCCTTCCATTAGGGTCTTAGTAACCATAGCTAAGCGAGTGTGAATCCTTTCTCCTTGTATTAGGAATACCAGCATCCCCAAAAAACAGACAATGAACACAAAAACCCGGCGATGAGTCCAACCCAGAGAGGTGATAGCAAATTCATGATGCTAAACACGGTAGGACTTGCTGTGCCATAACGCTTGTAAAGGAAGTCGAATGGTATGTAAGATTTCTTCAGACAGACTAACTCATCAATTTTCCTTAAACCCATAATTTTCAGAAAATCTCGAGAAGTGCGATTTTCCGGTACCAACAGACCAGGGCTCTCCCAGGAAAGCTCAGCAAAGCCTCATATTTCCTCTAGAAGGGGAGTCATTTCTATATCACCAAAATGGAAGACGACCCTCTTCTCATCCCAGAACATAGTAGCGGCCTTGATCAGTACATTGTTTAGCTGAATGTCCAACAAAGAAGGTAAATTTCAAAGAACTCTTTTCACATGGTTTTTGTCGCTTGGCGAGAGATTTTTCCACCAATCTAGCAACAAAGGTGGGATACTTCGAACCATGCCGAACCTGGGGACTCTCTGCCTCATTTCTGCAAAACAAATAAAGTTAGCCCTTTTTCCCTCTTGATTTGACTATTTACACATTAATGATTAGCATATCGGCACGTTTTCTCCAAAATAATGCACATATCATGATTGTACCAATTGGAATTTAAGGAAATCCCGGCGGGCTTTGGACAAGGCTTGCCTTAGAGAGTTATTACGCGGGCAGCGTTCTAATCCATACTAGGTTTTGACATGATGCATGCACAGTTAATATTAGAGTGGGGTTTCTACGAGAGTCCAGACCGGTACCCTCAAGTGGACAACTTGAGAGGGAAAGGCACGAAACCGTCGATTGCACCGCTGATCGACTAGCTTTACCGCAAATAAGCCTTTTCAAGTTTAAAAAGGGTAATATAGAAAGAGCGCGGACACTCATCAAGTGTCGCTATGGTATAATTGCGCATGAGTGGAATATGATGTAGAGCATGCTTCATGCAAATATAAAACAACACACTGTCAAGTATTTTGCATGATAAAAGCGATAAATGCCGTATTTAATAAATGTAAAGACAAAAAAGAAAGAAAAACATGGAAGAAGTTAGTTCGTATATAAAAAATAGTAATAAAGCAATAAAGAGGTAATGATTGGGAAAGTCATGATATAACAAAATTTAAAAAGTTGAAGCTAGTGGAATGCATATTGTAACCAGATTAAGCGAAGAGTTGCACGTAAGTTCATATAAAAGGGGAAATAAGGAAGGGGGTGTTCATGTATCAATAAAAGGGAGGATGGGAGTGGGATGTTCAAGTTTCAGCAAAATAATAAAGACACGCTTATCGAGAGAGACTAATTCATATATACCAAGTTCGCAATGTAAAATCCTAAATATATCCCCAACAGAGTCGCCATGCTGTCGCACCCCGTTTTCTTATGGAAACGGGATTTGACGTCGTGACAACTCCTTTTAAAGGGAAGGAATGTTAAAAGAGAGAGTCGCCACCTAACGGATTAAGGTACGTTAGGGCACCTATTTTTGCAAATAACTCTGGATTAACCAGTTTACATCACCAAAGATCGGGTAAGGGCTCAAATTACCTTGAGGAGAAGGTGTTAGGCACTCCTCGAGGTCCACAACGGTGGGTCCCGACCGAACTCGAATTATATGAATTAGTCTAAGAGAAGGGAAGCAATTTGGATAAATAAAATGATTGACTTTAAACAAAGGGAGGGGGTCCTAAGTTTTTTAGCCTAAAGGATCACCCCGTGCAACATAAATAATACTTTGTAACTCCCTCAACATGGGGTGTTACTCATATTATTCAGCAGGAATAGACTATCATCTCATGCTACCCGATTACTATCTTTAAGTTGCTTACCTAAAGCGCACTAGTCAATTCTAAGTCGTACTCTATGCGTGCACTACCCGTCCCATGCCTATGGTCCATGAGGCAATTGGACCTCTATTTCAGGTGGTTCTAGACTTAACTTAGGTTGCTTAAAAATGATAAAACTAGGTGACATACCAAAACAAGTTGGACTTCATGTGAAGGCAATTAAGGGCTCAAGTTAGCCTCCACACACAAACAAACAAATGCACGCGGGCAGTTTAAGCAATACATAGTTTCAGAATTTGAGGCTTAGAGTCCTATATGCATGGATTCTAGGTGATGTTGAATTCAATATTGTATATGTGGTGCTGCTGTCCCAAGTTAACTGATTTGCAGATTATAAGGGGCTTATGACACTTATAGACATGATTTCTAAGCGACTATACAGTTTAGGAGTATTTGGTATTACACGCTGATTATTGAGACTGCAGGTTATAAGTTATTAAACCTATAGACATGATCTCTAGGTGATTTACGCAGTAGGGACAATAAAACTTATTGGAAATGCTCAAAATTACTTAGGCTTCCTAATAATCGCGTGAATAACGGCGTTTGAAGAGCGAGTAGTGATGTCCTATATGCATGATTTCTAGAGATAATAATGACACAATGTCGAGAACTCCTGAATAACGAGCAAGATGATAATTAAACTGATTCAGACCTATAGGCATGCTTTCTACAATTAACCTAATTTTAAATCCTATAGACATGATCTCTACAATTTGTGAATAGGGCAGCATGTAAGTGCATATTGAATCATACAATTCTCTATAGCCATGGTTTCTAATAAACAGAAGAACACCATTGAATCATGTATTGAAACCATAGGCATGATTGCTAACATATAATGACTGAACAAAATAGGATATCTATAGGCATGATTTCTAACACACGATGACTAAACACATATTATTGAACCTATAGGCAGGATTTGTACCCCATTTATTGCAAATATAAGATAAAAATCCATTTCCCAATTTCACTAATATCCCAAATGTTATTACAATAATTATTACAGACCCAGAATGAATAGCATGAATTACAGAAAAGAATAACTATAGGGAGCCTATAGCAGGCCCAAATTACACCCGGATAGGCTTGGCCTTCATTCTCATAGTTCATAACAACCCAAAATTACATCTTCATGGACATAAGGCAACCAGGAATTGAGTGATTCACCCAGTGGGCATAAAACAGAGTAGAGCATATAGAACCAAATCCCTAGTGTGTCAGAGTTCCCAAGAGCTTCAAGTTTGGTTTTTTAAAGGTTTTAGAATTTTATAAGTTTGGTTTGAAGTGGATTTTGATGTTATCGATGTCCATTTGGCGTTCTGAGCCTTGGAATAGGTTTGTATCGGGAATAGATTCAGACGCGTTCGTCGTTGGAAGTTTGAAAGTTGAAATAAAGGTTTCTATCGTCGATTTGTAGTTTTGATGTTGTTTCGTATGATTTGAGGCCTCAAGATCGTATCATGTGTTGGGACTTGGTGTGATTGGACGGGGTCCCGGGGGCCTTGGGTGTGTTTCAGGATAGTTTCGGGTCATTTCCCCTTGTTTTGCTGCTGCTGATACTGGTTCTGGTGTCGTTCGTCCCAAATGCATGGTGGTTATCGCGTTCGCGAAGAAGGATTTTTGGGACACGTGGAAATTGCTCATCACACAGAGGTCGCGAACACGGAGAAAAGCCTAAGGAACCTACGCGAACGCGGATAAGGATCGAGAGCTGTGCCTGGAGCCGTTTAACCTTCGGGAACGCAACGCTTCCTTCACGAACATGAAGGATGGGGGTCAGTAGGCTTCGCGAACTTGACATGGAGGTCACGAACACGAATAAGGATGGGCCTAGGCATATTGTTTAAAATCGGGATTTTGCTCATTTCTCTCTTGGTTTGGGCGATTTTTGGAGAGTTTCAAGGGGAGATTTTCATCATCCATGGAAGGTAAGTTATTCCCACCTATTTTAAGTTAAAAATATGGATTCTATAAGAATTTAAACATGAAAATTAGTAGAGATAGTGGGATTTTGGTAGAAAACTTAGAATTTAGTATTTTTGGATTTTGACCACGAAATTGGACATGGAATTTGAAATAAATCATATATTTGTGTTCGTGGCGTCATGGGTAAAGTTTATCTTCGAACATTTTCGGAATCCAGGTACTTGGGCTCGAGGGTTGACTTTATTGACTTTTCGAGCGGAGTTAGAAATTATTATAAATTGATTAATTATAAGCATTGAAGTATATTTTTATTGAATTGCACATTGTTTGGCTAGTTTCGGATCGTTTGGATTTGAATTGAAGAGTTAAGTGAGGCATTGGAGCCGGTTATGGAACTTCGGAGCGAGGTAAGTATCCTGTCTAACCTTGTGAGGGGGAAACTACCCCCTAGGTGATATAATTGTTATGTGCTGCTAGTTTTGGGTGCTACGTACACACGAGTTGGCGAGGGTCCGTACGTGGCTAAAGCATGTTTATGTCCGGGTAGACTTAGGATTTTATCATGTAATATTTGAACTCATTCTACTGGCTTAATTAATTGAATGTATAATTGAAATTGATTTGGAACTTCATATATTACCACTTGTACGTGTGATCGGAATTGAATTTTGGGAAGTTCGGAGTTGATTTAGAAAGAAAATTCTAATTTCGGAAACTTTAAGTTGGAAAAATTGACTAAGGTTTGACTTTTGAGTAAACAATCTCAGAATCGGTATTTGAAGGTTTTCAGTAGGTTTATATGATGATTTTCGACTTGGGAGTATGTCTGGGTTGAGTATCGGGAGGCCCGGGAGCATTTTGGTGCTTATTGTGAAAGTTTGGCATTTTAAAGGTTTTAGAATTTTATAAGTTTGGTTTGAAGTGGTTTTGATGTTATCGATGTCCGTTTGGGGTTCTGAGCCTTGGAATAGGTTTGTAACGGGATTTGTGACTTGTGTGTAAAGTTTGGCATCATTCCGGAATGTTTTGATCTGATTCAGACGCGTTCGTCGTTGGAAGTTTGAAAGTTGAAAGAAAGGTTTCTATCGTCGATTTGTAGTTTTGATGTTGTTTGGTATGATTTGAGGCCTCAAGCTCGTATCATGTTTTGGGACTTGGTTCGATTGGACGGGGTCCCGGGGGCCTTGGGTGTGTTTCAGGATAGTTTCGGGTCATTTCCCCTTGTTTTGCTGCTGCTGATGCTGGTTCTGGTGTCGTTCGTCCCGAATGCATGGTGGTTATCGCGTTCGCGAAGAAGGATTTTTGGGACATGTGGAAATTGCTCATCACACAGAGGTCGCGAACGCGGAGAAAAGCCTGAGGAACCTACGCGAACGCAGAGAAGGATTGAGAGCTAGGCCTGGAGCTGTTTAACCTTCGGGAACGTGACGCTTCCTTCACGAACGTGAAGGATGGGTGTCAGTAGGCTTCGCAAACTTGACATGGAGGTCGCGAACGCGAAGAAGGATGGGCCTAGGCATATTGTTTAAAATCGGGATTTTGCTCATTTCTCTCTTGGTTTGGGCGATTTTTGGAGATTTTCAAGGGGAGATTTTCATCATCTATGGAAGGTAAGTTATTCCTACCTATTTTAAGTTAAAGACATGGATTCTATAAGAATTTAAACATGAAAATTAGTAGAGATAGTGGAATTTTGGTAGAAAACTTAAAATTTAGTATTTTTGGATTTTGACCACGAAATTGGACATGGAATTTGAAATAAATCATATATTTGAGTTCGTGGCGTCATGGGTAAAGTTTATCTTCGAACATTTTCGAAATTCAGGCACTTGGGCTCGAGGGTTGACTTTATTGACTTTTTGAGTGAAGTTGAAAATTATTATAAATTGATTAATTATAAGCATTGGAGTATATTTTGATTGAATTGCGCATTGTTTGGCTAGTTTCGAATCGTTTGGATTTGAATTGAAGAGTTAAGTGAGGCATTGGAGCCGGTTATGGAACTTCAGAGTGAGGTAAGTATCTTGTCTAACCTTGTGAGGGGGAAACTACCCCTAGGTGATGTAATTGTTATGTGCTGCTAGTTGTGGGTGCTACATACACACGAGTTGGCGAGGGTCCGTACGTGGCTAAAGCATGTTTATGTCCGGGTAGACTTAGGATTTTATCATGTAATATTTGAACTCATTCTGCTGGCTTAATTAATTGAATGTATAATTGAAATTAATTTGGAAATATATGTATATATTAGGCCGAGCCTTATCGCGTTGAGTTGTTGGCAAGTTATCTGACAAACGGTAAATGTTATATTCACTTTGTGCTCATGTACTATATTATAAGCACGTGTCGCGTAATTCGATAATTTCCTTCCTTTCTTGTGGAGCGGTCGAACGTCTCGACAGTATAATAGATACATCTATGGTTCGTTTCGCTCGACCCTCGATAGTGTATACATTATTTTGGATCGGGTCGAACGACCTCGGCATAATCATGCGCTATATTGCTGGTAGTCCGAATATTCACGAGATTATCTTTTCACTTATGCCCGACATTTTATATGGTACTTCTTATCCATTTGTTACTGGTACTTGATACATCTGAGCTGTTTAGGTAGAATACAAGAATGAGAAATTCATATCTTAAAAGAAATATTTGGAAGATTAGGTAACTTACAGATTTACCCTATTATTGTTGTGTGTTTCACAACTGCTTATGATTTATTATATTGCTTTGTTGGACCTCTAGTAAGTGTCGAAGTCGACCCCTCGTCACTACTTCTCTGTGGTTAGGCTAGATACTTACTGGGTACGCGTTGATTTATGTACTAATGCTACACTTCTGTACTAAATGTGCAGGATCTGACAGGTTCAATTGGTGGTCATTACCATTTACTTTATCCTGTCTTATTTACATCCCGGACATAGGTTGTATTATTTTTATACTCCTTAGTAAATGTTCATGCACCAGTGACAGCGGGTTTTGGGGATGTTCTAGAATTTGTTATAGATTATTTTATACTGATTCACTTTCACTTATTATTTTAACGAAACTGTACGTAACTACGATTCATCCTGATGCACTAACCTCGTTATCCAAGAAAGACTTATGATTTTAAATATAATTAAATGAATAATTAAGTGTTGGCTTGCCTAATGGCGATGTTGGGCATCATCACGCCCTATAGTGAATTTTGGATCGTGACATAGATGGTTCGCCCGGAGTGTAATGGCTCGTTTGATGTCTATTACGGTCTAGATGCCAGATTTGGGTTGCGACACTACCGTTATATACTTTATCCAGTTTGAAACCAAGAAATTGACATAAACTGATTTTTTCAGTTAAGAAATGCTCTCCACATGCTTGTCTTAATTTTCTTCTAAAGTAAGTTTATAAACTAGTTATAAAGAATCATATCAAACGTTAGCTACTTTAGTCGTTGAATTGAATCAATACCGCACACTTATCTAACTGAATCAAATATGACTTGAACAACACGCAGATTAAATCAGAAAAAAGTCGATTATTCAAGGATCAATTTTACTAGGTAAAAAAGGAAAATTAACAACGGAATCTCTCACCTAAACAAGTGCAAGGTAGTAGTTAGGAGGGTACGCAAGTTGTGTCGTATTTACGTAAATAATAATAATAAATAAATAAATATGTATTATCTAATATTAGTTTTTCTTAAGTTGAAAGCCTAAGCCCGATGACTTAATTAAAAATTATTGCAAAAGGAAGTACACAACAACAACAAGTGTGGTCTGAGAATGATAAAGTGTAAACAGATTTTACCGCTACTTTATGAAGATGGAAAGGGTCTATTCCTGAAAGACTCTCAAAAACAACAAAAATAAGCAATAACCAATTAATAGATGTGAGTATCTAATTTTTTTATCATATTCGAATTTTTTACTACTTTTTAGTATTTAAATATTTTTAAAGTTTAATCTTGATATTTTGGCTTTTGTTTCACCTTTATAGGTTTTATTTAATAAAATTAAAATCACAAAAAAAGGAGTTATTTTTAGAAGTGCATATTTTGTTTTCACTTGTAAAAGAAAATTTATAAAAAAGATTTCTTTTAAACTTTGTAGTATTAAATTAGCTAGTGGTTTTATAATTCTTGTTGAGTGACTTTATTTATATGTTCTTGATTTTAAAATCTTTAGCTAGTATTTTAAACTTGGTATTTTATTTCACCTTTGAAAACAAAAAGGAAAGAACAAGAGCCAATCAAATTATGCACTCACCCCACTCCATCCACAAGTCACTTAATTTCTTTTGCTTTCTAATTCTTAACCCACAGCACCTACACACGTAAATTAGTCATCCAAATATGAAATATTCCCACAGCAGACAAAAAGACTTTACAGCTGTAGAGTAATTGTTATCAAAACACCTTACTTTAGGGATAGAATGGACTTCTCCACTATTCTTGGAGAGATATAGAGCACCAAAGAAGAATAGAGTTAGCAGCCCCAAATCCTCCATTAAAACCAGCAGTGAGCACCAGGCCACTAAAATCCAGCTGAAACAACATCAAAACTCCTCCATCAAACCACCAAAAATCAGCCATAAAAACAGTCCCAAAACGACCTGCCAAACTCCCGTCAAAAAATGACCTCAAAACAGCTCCAAAACGATCTGAAAAACTGTCCCAAAACCAGCTCAAATGAAGCTCCAAAAACGCAGCTAGAACAGCCCGGAAACTAAGCTCAAAACTGACCCTAAACCAGCCCCAAAACAGCTGTGTACGTTACTGCTGGAGCCTGGAAAATCAGTCGCGAAACACCTCCATATATAAGGTTATCAAAATCCCAGTCCAAAACCATAGTCAAACCAGTCTCATTCGAGTTTAGGTGAGGCTTCCGATGCAAGGTTCTTTCTTCTTTGTTTGCGGATCTGAAACAAAGTTTGCTTGAAGGTCCGTTTTCTTGTTTCATTGGATTTTTCAATTCATGAATCTTAGGATTTGCTTTTGGATGAATAATTCTGTGCTTGAATGCTTGTTATTTTGAGTCTTCTTTATGTGTTATCTTAACTGATTCATGACACCAATTTCAGTAGATAAGTTGCTTCATTAGTGATTATTAGATCTCTGTTAAGTAGTACGTAATATTTAACTTTTGGATTCTTTGAATGATGATTAGTGATTATTGCTTGGTCTTAAGAACACTGAATAATGCGTTATGGTTGATTAACGTTAAAATGTAATAATATTGTTCACTAGTTAATTAATAGTTTATCGATTTGGATTAGCCGACATGGCTTTGAGTTGAAGATATACATTTTGAATGTGGAATTTTATAATTGTCTCCCTTTTTTTTCTATTAAACCGTAAACCCCTCACAAAGAGCTAACCCTTCTATATTTACAAAAGTTGGCGCAATTTCAGAAGACCCAATTATCAAATAGCCATTAGATATATAAAATGTGAAGAAAAATCGATTATTAATGAGATCCTAGTATCAAAATAGTTTTCTTTCAATTCTCCAATTGGGTTATTGATCTTCCTACAAAAATGAATTTTTGGTGTATTTAACTTGGTTCTTATTAGGTTCCAATTTGGTTTGAATGTGAAATATTGTTGAAATTGAATCCGTGTAAATTTTCCTGTTTTTTTCCTTTTCACTTTTTGCTTCTATATTTTTTACTTTCTGATACATGATGAATAAAAATGGTGATGGTGGATTTGGACAGTAGTTTCCATTGTTGGTGGACCGTGGCCTTTTTTATGGTTCAAAAATAATGGGAATAGTGACTATAATAGTGGAGGTGGGGAAGATGGTGTTGGATATCGTGTTACGGTAGCGTAGGGATGGCACTAGGTGACAACACATAACAGGGATGAGTAATTTTTTAGCCTTCCCCTCTTCGCCGCTCACTTCTCTTCTTGTTCACTGCTTCCCTCTCCCTTTTTCTCCTTGTATTTCTTCTTCTATTTCTTCTCTTTCGCTCTCATAGTTTAGCAAAAATTCTTACAAATTATGCAAAAATATTATTGGGATGAAAAGGTAAGGTTGATCTCACATCAGAGAAAATCAAAAGCAAAAACTAAAAAAAAATACATTTCAACAATGTTTTTCTTTTCTCTTCTTTTTCTTTGGTTGGATTGAATGAGTGTGTGATTGAAATTGGTTGAAAATACCTAAACGAGGCTATTTTTAAAATTTGAGCAAGATTAGAAGTGATTTAGACTGATTTTAGGTAAAAACTCGGACCTAAAAATCCAACTGCGACATGTGTATATCACATTGTATATCGTGTACATAAGTGTATATCATACACAAGTTTTAAGGATGTCTAAGTATATCACTTTATATATCGTGTATACAACATAATTATTTTATGGACGCCCGTGTATATCACATTGTATATCATATATATAACACAAATTTTCATGGATATACACAGGTACACATGATATACATGAGATATCACTGTTGTACATAGAGATATACACGGGATACAATAGGGGATACATATGTGGAGTCGTCTTGAACCTGAGTTTTCAATCTGAAATATGTTACACAAAGAAGGAAAATAAAATTTTAATATACTTTTAAAAAATATTTGGGAGTTTTTCGGATACTACTGAAGGAAATAGAACCTAATTTCTAGGATGATGGTTGCTATGAGAGAAGAGAGAGATGGGGTTTTAAATATTTTTTGCTATTTTTATGAAAAATAATTTTGATGGGGCTTATTCTTAGGATGAACCATTAGAAGAGAGAGAATAACTTTAGGCTATTATATTCCAAATCCTAAAACGTTTATTTTTTTATGCCAATTGTTGGACCTAATTGTTATGTCATGCCAAATCACCTTTTAAGAAAGAGTTAGAGTTGGGTTTGACATTACTTTGAAAATTTGGGCTTTAAAACGATGTTTCATATTAGGGACAATTGGGCCAACGTTAATAAATGATCAGTTGAGCCTAATTTTGTAAATGAGAAATTTTCAGAAATGACTATTGTTTAGTGGCTATTATCTTTTTATAACTATCATATACATAATTACTTTCCGTAGCTACCTTTCAGTTGTTATGGTAATATATTCGGTGTATTCGAGCTACTGTATTCATGAATACAGTAGCAAAAATCGGCTAAAAAGCAGGGTAGTCCAGCTTGCCAGCCGTTGAATTCACATGTATTCATGAATACAACGTAATAATAGGTCTCTTCAGTTGTTTAATAACGGAAAGCTACTAATTTAACGGGATACACTCCTAATATAACTTATCTAAATCAATTATAACACACAACATTGTCAATCCAATTAATGAGAAGATTTATCAGACGCTAAACATAAAAAAAAAAAAAAAAAGCATTGTTCAGAGTTTCAGTCCCTCTTTCTTTTTTGATACAGTTCGAGTTTTTTTTTTTGACATTGTTTGAGGTTCTACTCGGAATTGATACAAGTATCTACAGAAATACTTTGAAATTCGATTTTCTGTATATGAATACATCATATATTTATGCCGGATATAACCTGTAATAGTAACCTATTGCATGTATATTTCATAATAAACCTAGTGCTTGTATTCTGCTGTATCTAACAGTTGTGTTCAATGTATTCAAGTTTATTTTTGTATTTACAGTATTTTATTTATTCCTAATATATGGTATTACTGCTTTATTGAGTATATTTCATTGGTTGTATTCATTAATTTTCTATTTGTATTGAGAGTATTTTTACTGTATTTCATTGTATTGTCGTTTTAAATACAGATGGATATAATTAGGTTAAAAATACAGATGAATACAGTTAGATTGAATGCATAACTAATTGATGAATAACATCAAAATGATAGAACTAACAATGTATTTAAAAATGTTATTGTATGAACTCAAATACATATAAATACAACAATCAAAAATTACTGTACAAACTAAAAATCAGTCTATGCCTTATCGAATACATCTAAATACAAGAAGAGAAACCCACTGTACAAACTAAAAATCAATATATGCAGACCCGAATACATATAAATACATCTACAATTAAGGTCATTGCGCATTTTTGATCTCATTTGGGCTTCAATGGTTGCTGATGAACCTACAAATACAATTCCATTATTATATGTGAATGGTTTAACCCATTTCCCCAAACCTAATCCTAATCTCATTAGCCGTTGCCACCCTCTCCTCTGTCCTTTCCTCTTCCATGTCAACATTCAAAATCAATTCAGCTATGAACTGACCATGTCAGCTCCACTTTGGGAAAAGATACAACTCATATCAGAAAACTTTGATCAAGACATTTTGAAACTCATGTTAACAGAGATGAAATCCAGCAAATCGAGATCAAGAGTTTGAGAACAATCTAGAGAGAGAACTGCAAATAAAGGAGAATCGTGGTTCAACAATGGGGAAGACAATGGCGCTGTGAGAGAGAGATCGTGCAGAGAGAAATAAGATACGGTGATTTTGGGAGAGAATAAACTAAAAGAATGAGAGAGAAATATTAGATAGCGTATTTAATGGCTTAACGGTAGGAAGTGACCATAAATACATATTTTGCTATAAAAAGCAAAAGGGAGCTATAGTAAATAATATTTTAAAAGAATTTTTATTTATAATAAATAGGGTGTAAAACTTTGCTATATGAGGTAAACTTTCCTTGGTAAATAGATAGAATAGTAAGAACTTTTAAGTTGTAAATAATTTTTAGTGATTAAATCTATATTTTTCCACAATTTTACTTCCATAATTCTCATGCCTCACAATAATCTCAAACTTAGAAAATAACTCATAAATGCGTTAGAATGCTTTAGGCGTACTCTTAATTAATCAAATCATCGTGATTATGTATACGTTCGTATGACATAATTATGACTCCCAAAATTAAAATCAAGGTATGCGTTCGCGCAACTTTAGGCGAATCAATCTTAACAATAATAAAGTGTTATTAGTTGTGTACACGTACACATGACGTGACTTTGACATACCAAATTAAACAAATACACACATGTGATTCGTTTCAAAGATAATTCCATAATTATAATAACCATGTAATCTAAAAGCTGTAAAAGATAAAAATACGTAAAAACCCTTAAAACATATAAATCTTCAGACTAATCAAGCCAAGTATAAATTGTTAATTGACCGTGCTAAAATCACGGAACTCGGGAGCGCTTCACACCTTCTCCTGGGTTAACAGAATTTTTTACCCGATCTTTTGTGTTTCACAGACCGTAATTCAGAGTCAAAACTTCCTTGAATAGGGATTAAATAAAACCACTGGCTTGGAATATCGTAATTAAATAATTTCAAGTGGCGACTCTTTAAAATTAATTAAAATACAATTCTATTTTAAATAATGTCACTTTAATTGAAAAAACTCTTTTCTTTTCACAATCCTCGGAAAAAAGGAGGCGTGACAATAGCAACAACAAGGTAAAAGGCAGTGGCAGCAAATGGCGAAACATGTAATAACCAAAATCGAGGAATACGAGAATACAAGACTAGTATCAACTATTGGTAATAGTGACGCACCGTGTAGTAATAAGGAACTAGGAATAGAAAAATACAAGACTTGTGCTAATACTACTAATAGGACAAGGAGAAATTCTTGACACATAGTTTGACGAGGGCAAAACACAACACATAATTAATACTCGCTAATCAAAGATAGTATAATAAATTATTATCTCCACAAAGATTGAATTCAAACAGTGTTTGAATAATCTTTAGTTAAATACTATCCAGAAAAATTAACACTTGATTTGAATGATTATCAACTATAATTAGCTACTAAAATTTAAGCAATTATCAATTGATCACAGAGGACAAAAGTTGAGCAACACAAAATATAAGTGAGAGAAATAGATAAATGACTAGACAGGTGCAAGATAATTGATTCGGGGTCCAATTCTTAAATTAGTTCACTCTATAATACTGTCGATTCTCACGAATTCACCAGATAATTAAATTACACTCGATGTTAAGGTTCCTCTTTCGATTAAACTTTAATTTCTAGAAATAATCCAATTGAAGCACGATGAATAATTGTAATGAACATAATGATGCTTTCTGTTCAAAGAGTAACTTCTCACGAATATTACCCTATTTTTTGGTTCAATTAATAATTCAAGAGGCTCTTTCGATTACCTAGTTGAATCACAAATTTAAACTAGAGCATAAGAAGTAAAGAAATTCGATATAAAACTCCTCTTTCGATTAAGCCAAATACTGAACAACTTCACAATATAATTCAAACTCCATCAATTAAGTCAACCAATTGTTTAGAATCGAATCCCTAATCGAATTATTAATACACCATGTCTGTTAACACCCAAAGAAAAACTACTCCATGTCAATGGAAAAATTCATCTCAAGAAGGTTTAAAGACATTGAAAACATCAATGCTAATAATTCGATACAAACTCCCGTATTGCACCGATTATAGGTTGAAATCTTGATGAATTCTTGTGTCATCTTGCCTTAGTTGCTTCTCAAATCTTTCGTAGGTCAAAAGTCACCTCAAATCATGTTTTGGTGTATTTATACCATGTAGAAGCGGGTCCAGACGGAACTACCCTTTCCTAGTCGAATTGAAAAATTACTCTAAGGAAAATACACGGGTGCGGAGCGCCTCGCGGCATGCCACGCGCCGCGTTAGTGGGCATCTTCAGAGAACAGATTCTGACAAGCTTTTCCCAATTGAATGTCGCGCCTCGCCGCGCCCCATGCGGAGCGATAGTGCTTTTTTCTTAGAGTGTTCCTTTTTATTAATTTTTTGTTATCCATACTTGGTCATCGACCCCCGAACGCGATTCCAGTTTAATTCCTTGGGCTTTTACTCAGACTTCAAAGCTCTAATTTGTTTGATTCAGCTCCAAATTAACTTTTTAACTCAAAATCAATTCCTTCGAGGCATAAAACACGTAATAAATGCAAATCACCATCGTTTAAGCTCAAACACAAGTAAAATGCAGTAATTAGAGTGTAAAATGCAGCTAAAACACGAGTTTCTAACCTACCATCAACTAAATGTCAACCCACAACCTTAATTCTAGACATTCACACTTTTATGTCGAGGGTCATGTCCTCGGTAAGCTGAGGTAGTGTCATATCCTTCCAAATCACTCCTCCCTTATATTTTTTAGGCCTCCCTCTACCCCTCCTCTGACCCGTCACGGTCAACCTCTCACACCTCGTGACCGGGACATCGGAGCATCTTCTCTTTACATGTCCGAACCATATCAGCCTCAATTCTCGCAACTTGTTCCACAAGAGCGACACTCACCTGGTCCCTAATAACTTCATTCTTGATCTTGTCTTTCCTGGTATGCTCCCACATCCAACTTAACATCTTCATTTCTATTATTGCCAAGGGAAGTGTAGGTTCAATTCTCTTTAGCCTCAAAGGTTTTAACAAAAATTGCTCGCTTAAATATGTTCAAGAAATACAATGTCTAGGTCGAGCCTTGAGCCTACGGCCTTTATAAGCCCAAATATGAGTTTGACCAGTGGACCAAGAAGTACTATTTTCTAGGAATAAGCGGTGCCATTATTATATATTGCTTCATTTTTACAGAATATTAGTATAAATATTTATTATTTTTCCCGGCGAAGCGACGTCAGATGACACCGCCCCCACCTTGTGCATCTGCCCCTGGTAGTAGTACAATTGAAATCTCATTCACTACTGTGCTCTTGCGTTGAACCAAGCATAGGAGGTATACTCTGTTCATGTCGAAAAACATTTAGTGGATCAATTTGTGTCTTAGCTTTAACCAACCTATCATAGTTATGCAAGAAATACATTTCACCCCACGCTCTAGCTCTCTCCACAGCATCAACAGAGGAAGAAGAACTACGACTACTAGCATTTCGCAGTAAGTAGTCGTCGTCCATATTCACTCCAAGATCCATATCCAAGTAGTTGATATAAGCTCCCCTTGGCGAGCTTGAAACAAAAGGCGCCATTTTATTGTAAAATCCCCTTGTCCACTCTATGTACTCGTTGCTCTTGGCATCGTCCTCTTCGTTCCAAAATGCATAATATTGAACCGCGAAAAGGTTACCCTTTCGATGAGGGAAAGCAATAGCTTGATCACTAATCTTGTCCATGACTCCGCCATAAGGATCGAAGACAAGGAATGACTTGGGGTTTTTCTCGAGTTCAACAAGAGCTGTCATCATCGCGTCCATTGAAAATGGAGTCTTCACAAAATCTGATTTGCCTTTGAAGAAAGTTTTTGCGTCCATGTAGCGTTCTTTCAAACGGGAGATATCGTCAGAGGAGTTCCCGAATACGTTATCTAATTCGGAAAAGAAAAGTGCTGACTCAATCCAAGTCATTTCTTTGGCGTCATCATTCTTAGCGTCCAGCTCTGGAAATGCCTCATTTAATATGGAAACCGCTTCAGTTTTTGGACCCAAATAAAGTGCATTGAATTGGGGAAATGTTTCAATAGGAGTAGTATTTCCGTAATTCATATCCGCCCGCAGATCTATAGGTCTCATGAGTACTCCTAGAGTAAAATCATCGGCCAAATTTGGAGTAACTATTTGCCATTTCTGAAGTAGTTGAGCCACGTATTGTTTGGATCCAGGCCTATAGATCATACAAGTTGTTACGATTTTAGGCACTTTGAGTAATCGAATTTTCCAGGCATAAATAATTCCCCAATTTCCACCGCCGCCACCTCTGATTGCCCAAAATACGTCTTCTCCCATGGCTTTCCGGTCTAATAACCGTCCTTCAGCATCAATTAGAAGAGCATCAACGACACTATCAGCAGCGAGTCCGAATTTTCTGGACATTAGTCCAAAGCCGCCACCTGAAATATGACCTCCAGATCCTACTGTTGGTCCCGAACCTGCTGAAAATGCATGAACGTCACTAACCCTGGAAATGGCGTAATAAATTTGGCCAATTGTTGCGCCGCCCTGAGCCCAAGCTGTTTCGGAATCCAAATCTACTGAAACGTCGTCTAATTTCATCAAGTCAACGATCACGAAAGGGGAACCGTCAAAGGAAACGTAAGAAGTTCCCTCGTAACTGTGTCCTCCGCACCTTACTCTGATTTCATAAGATGTTTGTCTGCAACAAAGAATGGTACTCACGAGCTCCTCTTTGCTGTTTGGTAGGATAATGACCGTTGGTTTCGGCATGTAAGATGCAGCAAATCGAAGATTCTGAAGGGAAAAATCGAGCAAGTTAAAGTAATTACTACTACTTTGATCATTCTTTGTGGGGTAAATAGAGAAGTTATGGACATTGTGGTTGATTAAACAGGTGGAAAGATTTGTAACTCCTCCTGCTCCACTAGTAACACTAGCAAAGAGGAAAGTAAATGAAAAGCTGATCAGAATTATGATTGGAAACATGTTGTATGTATCTCTTCCAACTATTTTCCTTTACTTCCAATTAACTTGGCATACATATATATAGTAGACATGAGCAGTTTGAGAACAAAAAGATGGGAGTAATATTGAAAAGTTCAGGTGGGCTAAAGGGGCATCACGTGCTTTACGGAGTGCTTATAACTTATCCTTACTCAAATCTTGAACACTTGACATATGTGACATATATATAGTCCTATCATAAAACCATAATTAATTAATAAATAATTTCACCTTAATTTAAGGGGGGACAGCCATGCACCGTGTAAAAGTTTAACTGTCCACCCAATATTTACACTTAAGTATATTAGTAGTAATTTATTATTGTACAACAACAATAACAAACTCATTTGTAGGATTATACTTTATTTCTTGTTGTTGTTATTGTACAATAATAAATTACTAATATGGTAAATGTTAGATGGGCAGTTAGATTTTAACCACATGGTGCATAGCTTTAGGGTCGGAGCCACCTTATGGGAAGTGATGTCGCGTGATACCGCTTCAGCGAAAAAATTTATTAAATATACATATATAGACAATAAGTAAGACCAAATGAATTCATATAAATTGATACCTCTAACAAAATTAAGGACTAACAAAATCCACTTGAGCTAAATTGCATTTGTTTGTCAAGTTGACAATAAATATAATCAAATCATTCTTAAGAAAAAGACATATTTAGTACTATTTCTAATAAGACTATCATTTATACATCTCAAAAAACAAAAACTCGTTGTAGAGAGTTATAGTGATATTCTGAATTTTGTATTTTTTTAAAATATGATATCATTATAATAGTTATTCTCACTTTTTTGTTTATCTATTTAAAATTGTGACACCGCTTATAAAAAATAATTTTGGTGATCACACTTGTGCATGTCCTACCTTGATTAAGGATTCCCCTTAGTCATCCTCGTACTATTTAATTTGTCGCTTTCTTTGCCTGATTGGTCTGAAAAGATTGATTTTTTATTTTTTTTACCTATTTCTCTTTTATTTATTTATATTATATTTTATCCTATTTAATTTATAATAGTTATTCATTTGTTCACTTCTTTGTTTACCTATTAAAAAAATGTGACACCCCTTAAAACAATTATGCTTACACCCCTGCATATCACAGTTGTGCATGTCTTGCCTTGTCTGATTGGTCATCCTCGTACTATTTAATTTGTCGCTTTCTTTGCCTGATTGGTCTGAAAAGAGTGATTTTTTATTTCTTTACCCACTTCTCTTTTATTTATATTATACTTTATCCTTTTAAATTTATAATAGTTATTTATTTGTTCACTTCTTTATTTACCTATTTACACCGCTTAAAAAAACAAATATGCGTACGTCATTGCATATCACAGCTGTGCATGTCTTGCCTTGATTAAGGATTCCCCGTAGCCATCCTCTTACTATTTAATTTGTCTCTTTCTTTGCCTGATTGGTCTGAAAAGATTGATTTTTTATTTCTTTACCTATTTCTCTTTTATTTATATTATACTTTGTCCTTTTTAATTTATATAATATAGTTAATTTAGTACAGAGTTTAAACATAAAATAATCTTTTTAAAATTTATTATCTTAAACCTGCAATAATATTTGTGTGGATACAATTAAAACATTGTCATAAGGATAAATATGAAGTTCAAATAACATTATTTTAAAATTTAGAAGATAATTTTAAAGGAAAATAACTTATGCCCAAACATAAGAAAGTTTATTTTGTTTAATAAATATTTTGTGACAATTAAACATCAGCAACTTGATGAATGCAAATTGCAATGCAAGAGTCACAAAGTCACTAACTAGAGTTATTTCTTTAAAAAATCTTGTCTCTAATCATAAGCACGTGTTAAGAGTGCTAATACAATAATGACTTATTATATTCTGATAAGTATTTTCCTAATTAAATATAGTTTTTATCACATCAAATACACCTGCATTTGTTCTTAACTTTTGAAAAAAAATATCAAGTTAGGTATATATATGCGTCTGCTCGATTAATTACTAGATGTTAAATAGAAGATGCGAGTAAGCTTAAAAATAAATATTATCTTTTCATGGTTGCCGATAGCAATCATATAAGAAACATGAGAATCAACAGGAGTGATTAATAACTAGTTGAGTTGTATTTGTCTTGAGTAATTACTATATAACTCAGCATCTACGTGTAAGTAAATTTCAAATTTACACTTGAACATTAATATAAACTTATGAGAAATGAGCTCATATATTACTAAATGTTATGTTTCTATGTGAAAAAATTTGAGCATTCAATCTAAAACCTTAATATTGTGAATAAAGTAATGAAGTACTTTTATTTAAAAATAAAAACAAATTATTGGAGTTCTCGACCCATCAGATTTAGTGTCACCTAATTACTTACATTGGAGTTCTCGAGCTCAATTAAAATACGGAAAAGAGTCAGAAATGCCTTTAACATATTAGAAATGGCTCAAAAATGCTCTCCTTCCACCTATGGGTTCAAATTTGCTCTTAATGTTATTTTTAGGCTTAAAAATGCCCCTCTCTTAACGGAAAGATGACATGGCATTGATGGACATTTTAACATTAAGGGCAAATTTGAACCCATAGGTGGAAGCATGACATTTTTGAGCCATTTCTAATATGTTAAGGGCATTTCTGACCCTTTTCCGTTTTAATTCAGCCTCTGTAATACAATACCCAAGTGTTGTGCATGCTCTTCCTGGCTACGTGAGTACACTAAGATATCATCAATAAATAATACGACGAATGAATCAAGATATGGCTAAAATACACTATTCATCAAGTGCATAAATACTGCTGGGGCATTTGTCAGTCCAAAGACATCACGAGAAATTCGTAGTGACCATAGCGGGTCCTAAATATCGTCTATAGAATATCCAAGTTCCGAATTTTTAACTGGTGACACTCGGATATCAAATCAATTTTGGAGAATACCCTCGCTCCATGAAACTGGTCAAGAAAATCATCAATACGCGGTAAAGATACTTATTCTTGATTGTAACATTGTTCAACTACCTATAGTCGATACACATCCGTATAGTACCATTTTTCTTTTTCACAAACAGAACCGGTGCACCACAAGGCGACACACTAGGCCTAATAAACCCTTTATCAAGAAGTTCCTGAAAGAAACTAAACAAACCTATCAACTATGAGTTACAAGATTCCTATCTATAAATCTTCTAAAACTTGATCTTGAATGGTTCTTCACGCAGACTCTGATATGAACCTTGATGCTTGCTAAGCTGCAGGTGCTAGTTCATTCTTCTACGACTTTTTTTGTTCATCTAGAATCCTGTACCTCGAGGTAAAACCCGCCCAGACATCACAACAAACAAACGAACAAAATTTTTCTGCCCCAGTTTTCACTAGAAAAATTTCGTGAGTTATTGTAACAAAATTCTAAACTACTTTTTTTATTGAAAGCAATAAAAAAAAAACGGGAATGGTGTACCCTGAAAAGGTCATGATGATTTTTTTAATTGTTCCAAAAGAATATCTCAACTAAGGATTGGTGTACCTTATATTGAGAAAATGTGGCGAGGGAATGGGATACCCTATATTGGCAATGATATCATGAAGTGGTGTATCCTGCATTTAAAATCAAATCAAGTAGGGAGTAGTGTACCCTATGTTGGAGAACAAAGATAAGGATTGGTGTACCCTATACTGGTAAGGAGATCTGGGATTGGTGTACCCTATACTGGTAAGGAAATGTAATCAGGGGATGACGCCCTGTATTACTGAAAAAGTTTTATAACCAGGGGTTGGCACCCTGTATTACTGAAAAAGAAATGTAACCAGGGGTTGGCTCTCTGTATTAATGAAAAGGAAAATGTAACCAGGGGTTGGTGCTCTGTATTACTGAAAAGGAAATATAACCAGGGGTTGGCACCCTGTATTACTGAAAAGAAAATGTAACCAGGGGTTGGCGCCCTGTATTACTGAAAAGGAAATGTAACCAGGGGTTGGCGCCACTGTATTACTGAAAAGGAAATGTAACTAGGGGTTGGCGCCCTGTATTACTAAAAAGAAAATATAACCAGGGGTTGGCGCCTTGTATTACTGAAAAGGAAATGTAACCAGGGGTTGACGCCCTGTATTACTGAAAAGAAAATGTAACCAGGGGTTGGAGCCATGTATTACTGAAAATGAAATGTAACCAGGGGATGGTGCCCTGTATTACTGAAAAGGAAAATGTAACCAGGGGTTAACGCCCTGTATTACTGAAAAGGAAATGTAACCAGGGGTTGGCGCCCTGTATTACTGGAAAAAAACGCTGAATCCCTTTGGCGAACAGGTTCTACTTAGGTTAAACTATGAAAAGCAAGCCTGGATAAAGTGTACTTCTACCCGGATTAAGCTACATTAAGCAAACCTAGGCGAAGAGTACTTATACCCGAAAATATGAGTTGGATCCCCTAGGTGAAAAGGTTCTACCTGATTTAAGCTACGAAAAGCAAGTCTGGGCGAAGAGTACTTCTACCCGGAAACTATGAGCTGGATCCCCCTAGGCAAAAAGGTTCTACCTGGGTTAATCTACAAAAAATAGCATGGGCGAAGAGTACATCAACCCGGAAACTATAAGCTGGATCCCCCTAGGCGAAAAGGTTCTACCTGGGTTAAGCTACGAAAAACAGCCTAAGCGAAGAGTACTTCTACCCGAAACTATGAGCTGGATCCCCCCAGGCAAAAAGGTTCTACCTGGGTTAAGCTACGTAAAACAACCTGAGCGAAGAGTACTTCTATCCGGAAACTATGAGCTGGATCCTCCTAGGTGAAAAGGTTCTACCTGGGTTAAGCTACGAAAAACAACCTGAGCGAAGAGTACTTCTACGCGAAAACTATGAGCTGGACCCCCCTAGGAGAAAAGGTTCTACCTGGGTTAAGGTACGAAAAACCGCCTGGGCGAAGAGTACTTCTACCCGAAACTATGAGCTAAATCCCCCTAGGTGAAAAGGTTCTACCTGGGTTAAGCTACGAAAATAATCTGTATTAGTGATGCATGCTGAAAATAAAAGAAAATAGTGATTTTGTGAAACTCACTTTTGGTGACATTCGTTCTTTAGGAATCGCCATTCTGCACTGCTTTGTTCCTTCTGCAAACAAAGAAAAATTGTGAGTTTTAAAAAGTGATGGTCAGTTTGTGGCCTTGATGTCTTTGGCAGCGTGGCTTTGTGCCCATCTTCTTTTGATGATGATTTCAACCTACCACTAGATGTTTCGTGAATACCACTTGCATTTCTGGCCCCGGAGAGCCTTTGAATTTTCAAACTTTTATATGACAGTTGGTCGCGTGGGACTTAACCTTTTCAACTTTATTTTGCCTTTATGGCATCTCACTTTTGACTTCTTTCCTCCATAACTTTCAATTTCAGAGCATTGGGGAACCTTTGGCTTTACAAACTTTGCCAAAACGGTTAGCCATTTGGGACTTAACCTTTTCAACTTCATTTTTCCCTTGTAGGCACTTTTAATTCGATTTTATCCTTTTGAGAGTTTTTGATTTCAAAGCATCAGCCACCATGGCCAGTCAGGGATGACTTGATGCCACTGCAGAGGCTGGGTGCCTCTTGAATATTAGCTTGCGGCAAATGAAAGTCCTGTAAATCAGTCTTGCCATCTCTTCTTTGTCTCAGTTTTCAGAACAAAATTAGACCGAAAAAGATTCAAAAAAAAAACAAACAATGGAATGAAGAATGAGTTTAAAATAAAAGGTATCCCTTTCAGGGAAAGAAAAACAAGGACTTATCTGAAGTACATGCGGACTTCAATAAACATGACATGCCTTTTGGACTGGATGCCTGATTTGTGTCAACTGTCCGACTCTCAGAAATTCATCACAATTTTTGCTTTGAAACCGAGAAACCTTGCCTAGGACCGTGTCAATGCCAATGGCTGTGAAGATCCTCTTTTCGATCAATGGCGCCCTTTGCGGGTTTTCACCAGCTAGCCTCTCTCATTTCTCTTCTCACCATCGCCTTATAATGCTCTTTGCAAATTTTCACTAACAAGACTCTCTCATTTTGGTTTCTTTACTCACCGTCGCCTTGCAGTGCCCGTGAGGGTTTTCACCAATAAGACTCTCTCATTTTATTTCTCTCATTTTGTTGTATCAGATCCAAGTAACTGTATCTCCAATTCTTGAACATTCTCGTTGATTGATCGGAAGGACTTGAATAGGATTTGGGTAAAAAGGATTGGGATTGAATTATAACTTTAGAACCTTTCAGGTGAAACCGTAGCTGAACCAATGTGAAATCTGCCCCAGTTTCAATTTTTAGAGGAATGTGGATTTTTATTTTGGTGTGACTGAACCCCAGATAAAGTCTACCTACGTATCCTTTCGGAATCAAGTCAAACGTAGTTCAATAACTTTGTTTTATTCTCCTTTGTCTTTCTTTTTTTTTTCTTTTTTCTTTTTTCTTTTCCAATTATTTTTATAAATAATAACTTCTAGGTTCCAAAGAGGGTAATCAAGAAAGGGAACCGACTCAACGGGTTTGCAAAGGGTTGATAGTGTTTGGGTAGCGAGAAAGAAAGCCTTCGTCATCCCAATCGGAGCATGTTAAAGTTGGGAAAAAGGGGTCAAACATAATACCTTTTGACCACGTCTGCATCTACAGTTGTCTCAGGGTCATTTCCCTCGATGTCTCCCAAATACAACGCTCCCTTCGGCAACGCTACCTTTGGCTTCTTCGTGATGAGGGAGGATACGTCTTAGGACGAGTTTCCTCACTTCAAACTTTCTGGGCCGCACTTTCTTGTTGTAGGCACGGGCAATTCTTTGTTGGTATAACTGCCCGTGGCGAACTGTGGCCATGTGCTTTTCATCAATCATAGTCAATTATTCCAACTCGGTTCTTGACCCAATCTTTATCCTCAATCTCAGCTTCAACAATGATCCGAAGAAAGGGAATTTCAACTTCTTCCAATTTCATTTGGACTTGGCTTAGGCCTAGTGTTCCAATTCTTTGTTTATTTTCTCACAAGCCTTATTTTTAACACATTCTGCTTCTTGATTCATCATTTTGAGGTCTGATAACGTTTTAGGATCTGGGCATGAAGTCCGCAAGTATGTCATGTTATTAAAATTTGCATTAATAGAACTGAAAAGAGAATAAGAAAGCTGACAAGATTAAGAAAAGAGATATCCCTGAACAATGAAATATTAATTTCATTTAATTAATTTTTTTTTAATTTGATTTTTTTTAAAGATAGAAGAGTTTATATCGGAAAGTAAGACAATAAAGTTAAACATCCGGATTACACCCAGAAATAATCTGGACACAGAAAGGATAGCAAGACTGGCTACCGTGACTCCCGTCTGATGGGGGACTTTCAGGCTTGGCGACCCTTTTTGGCTTTTCTTTTGTCTCGGCATTGACTGCAATGACCTTGAGCGCCGTATCAAATTCCTCATCTTCACAGATCATTCTGACTATTCGCCCATTGATATGAGTAGGCACATGATTGTTCATCATATTAGGGGCCTCTTCATCCCTAAGTACTATTGTCTTAACCTCGATGAGGTTTTCCACTACTCTCTTAAGAGTCCAACAGTCTTCCGTATCATGTCCCACTACTCCAGAGTAGGGGTGGGCATTCGGTATTTAAAAATTTCGATATTCGGTTTATCAATTGTGTATACCAAATACCGTACCAAAATATTTCGGTACGGTTCGGTATTGATTATTTTGGTTCGGTACGGTTTCGGTTTAAACCAAATCTTCACTATCTCCCCCACTTCATTAACTAATGTAATCCATGTTGATCATTGTACTAACACATGACTATGTTCTTTTTAACACAGGATTACTTCATTAGGAGTCTATCTAAAGAATTACTACTGGATCTCATATACCAAAGCCAAGTAGATTACATTGTGACTACAGTTTATATTTCAGAAGTTGTCGTAGCTTTTTCAAACTCCCATAGAAGCTATTGTTTCTGATATCGAGGGAAATGAGAAACGAGAGATCTCATTTCCAAGTTGTGGTGGAACCATTCCTTTAAGGTTCATATTAGAAAGATTTAAGGGAGTGACTCTTTGGTGGCAAAAGCCACAAGTAACTCCAATCCAACTACAAGTAGGGGTGAAAGTGGACCAGTTTCTTGCTAAGAGGTGGTGAGAATTATAAAAAGAAAATTGAGATCGCAAGCTAAGAAGTGTTGTTTGATCAGTAGTGATATTGGCGATCGACAAACAAGTACTCATTTGGGGAAGCAGCAAAAGCACAACAGTAATATGAATACAACCTTTTTCCATTACACTAAACTATTTCGGAATTTCGGTATACCGAAATATCAAAAATCCAATACCGTATACCGAACTGAAATACCGAAATATCAAAATTTCTGTATCGAAATAAATCGAAAAACCGAAAAAACTGATACCGAAATACCAAATTAATTCGTTTCGGTTCGGAATTCGGTTTTTCGGATTGTATACCCACCCCTACTCCAGAGTGGTATTCACATCTAGTATTAGCCCGATGCGAGGGGGACTCGGGACTTGGCCGGTTCAGGGCCACTAGCTGCAGTAGACCTAACTTGACTAGCTTTTGGAACAAGTTCGAGTATGATTCACTAATAGGGGTGAACTGATTCTTTCTGAAAGGCTCTCTTGGGCAAGGATTGTATTGGGGATCATTTGGTTGGGGGACTATATGGAGCTTGGTAAGAACGAGCATTTTTGGGAAGTGGATCTCGGTTATGTGTATAATGCAGTGGTCTTGTGTAAGGTTGTGCGTTCATCACCGCATAGGGAGGCAGTGGAACGACTTGTGTTGTGGCCTTAAAGGCAGCATAACCATTTTCGATCATCTCCCCAATTGTGATAGCCTCGACAAACGGATTACCCATAGCGAACATCATGTTCTGGAAGTAGTCCGCCTCTTGGGCCTGTTGGAAGACCGTAACCATTTCTGCTTCGTCCATTTGAGGCTTTACATGGCGACTTGTTCGCGCCATTTGGCAGCATATTCACGGAAACATTCCGCCGTTTTCTTTGTCAATCTAGACACAAAGTTCTCTTTTTTGGATTTTTTTACTGTTGCTTTCTTTTTTCTTTTTTTTTTCTTTTTCACTCTTTGTTTTCTTTGTTATTTTTGTCACTCTTTTTTTTCTCACTCAGTTTATTCGATGGCAATGGTCGAATCCGATGGGTATCACCTACGTATTATGATGCCGCATGAATCAGATCTTGCGTAGTTCGGGAATACCGGGAACAAAGTACATAAGCTAGCTCTTTTTTTTTCTTTGGGAATGTTTGAAAAGAAGACTTCTTAAAGGAGAAAGAAAATATTTTTTGAATTTTTTGGGAGAAAGACTTCTAAAGAAGGAAAAAATATATTTTTGGATTTTGATTTTTTTTTCAAATGAAAGACTTCTAAAAAGAAAGAAAAAATATTTGGGATTTTCTAAGGAAAGACTTCTAAAGAAGAAATTAAAGGAAAATAGTTTTTTGGATTTTTGAAAATTGGGGCCCGGAACCGATGAGGTTGGCCTACGTATCTCACACCCGGTGAGAATTAGACCCGCGTAGTTCGATGGATCAGAAATAAAATAGATAAACTAACTCTTTTTTTTTTCATATACAATTAATCTGACAAAATCTCCTAGTAAAGAAAATATTTTTAAATTTTTTTGGAAATTGTGAAAGAAAGACTTCTAAAGAAGAAAGAAAATATTTTTGAATTTTGATTTTTTGTTTTGTAAATTTCAAAGGAAAGAAAATATATTTTTGGATTTTGATTTTGTTTTTTTTGAATTTTTGGAGAAAGACTTTTTTTTATAAAAGGAAGAAAATATTTTTGGATTTTTGGTCTCAAAAAAATAATTTCTAAAGAAGGAATTATAGGAAAATATCTTTTTGGATTTTTGAAAATTGGGGGCCGGAACCGATGAGGTTTGCCTATGTATCTCACATCCGGTAAGAATCAGACCCGCGTAGTTCAGTGGGTGTTGACATAACAGAAAAAACATAATTTTTTTTTGTTTGAAAATATTTGGCTTATTTTTGAAATGACTCTTTTTTTCTTCTTCAAAATTTAGGCAGAGTTTTAGGATTTTTCAGAACCGGGTAAGTTTCTCTCTCCTCACTCATATTTTTTCTTGATTTTCTTTCCCTATTCTAGAAGATGGTCAACATGCAAGCCGAAACAAATAAATGCACAAGTAGCATGTTAAATGCATCAGGATGGTCTTTTGAATTGGGTACTCCTGTCCTAGACGGACTCAACCCCTGTGTTGAGTCCCCAAAGTCAAATGCATTAGATGCAAACAAACATACTTACTAGGGATCAGACATGAGGTTTGTTCTTTTAGGTTTAAATCCTGGTGGAGAATGTATCTAGACTGGCTTACTCGAGCAGACAACTCGAGCCGAGGAGGGTCAGCGTACCGGTAGCATTGCTTTCCGATTTAGCTGGTGATGTTCTCCGCCTAAAATATGTGTGACTAAAATCCTTCACCGTGTGACAAACACCTCGGCTATCTGAAAGAAAACGGGCTATGTCAAGCAAATGCCCAATTTAAATTCAAGAAGACCTAGAGAGGTGCGAAAGAAAAAGTTTTATAAGTACAGTTCAGCAATATCAAAGTGATAAAAAGCGGACAAATAGCACATTAGGCCCAAATAAATCACAATATATACAAAAATTAATAAAGCCAAATAAAGTCAATGTACAAGCTCAAATTCTTGAGAATCCCCTGCAGAGTCGCCAGAGCTGTCACACCCCTTTTATACCCCCCCAAATGATGTGTATGTGTGGATTGTGGATTAAAGAGTTTTTCCAATTAAAGTGACAAACTTGAATAAGGATTATTTTATTTACAGAGTCGCCACTTGGAATTGATTTTTTGGGTGTTCCAAGTCACCTTTTATTTGAATCCCTAGTCAAAGAAAGATTTGACTCTATTATTATTGGTCTGCAAAAATAAAGTTTGGGTAAGGAATTCTGTTGACCGGGGAGAAGGTGTAAGGCATTCCCCGAGTCCTGTGGTTCTAGCACGATCGCTTTATGGACTACAACTTGGCTTAAATTAATTTTGGATAAACTATGATTTATTGGTTTTCATATTTTATCTATCTACTTTTAAAATATAGAATTATCTTTGAAACGAATCACGTGTGTGAATTCGTTTTGTTTATTGTTTCAAAATTATGCCACGCGTACGTGTACATAATTAATAGTATTTTTTATTATATTAAGATTGTTTTGGCCAAAGTTGCGCGAACATATACTTCGGTTTTAATTTTAGAAATCACAATTATGTCAAGTGAACGTATACACAATCGCAATAGATTCATTAAAAGCACGCCTAAAGCACTCTAAGAGGTATTCATTATTCTTCCTAAACTTTGAGATTATTATAAGGTCATGAATTATGAAATTATTTGTGAAAACTAATGTAGTAGATTAGCTATGGAAAGGTGAGCTAGCCTAAGAATATTTAACAATTGGGACAACTAGAGCTCTTATGTGTATTAAACAACTAGACATAAACATTTGGCCCATTTACCTTATCGGCTTCAACATAAAAGCTTTTGACAAGTATCTTTCTTAACTTTCACTAGACCAATTTAATAATGAAATAATACTAACTTAAAGACACGCTAGATCAAAACAATAAAATTTTCGGATTATAGTGATATAAACATGAAAAATAAGAAGATCAAATTAAAAATAAAATCGTGCTTATTAGGGACAAAGAGAAGTTTATTCATGCTCAAGGATTCACAACCATAATCAAGATAATGTATTAGTCAAGTATAAAATGAGAGATGGACCTTCAGGCATTAAACTTTCTTCATTACATCAACGGACCTCTATAAGAGCTCGAATAGCACAGCTACTACATCAACAATAGACCCACGATCGGAATCTCAATAGGAAACTTGAACCCGACCTCGACTTGAGTAGAAGATTTTGGATTTTAAACTCCTACCCCACTGAACACTACCTTGAAATGGTGATGTTTGGATAGATTTTCCAACCTGTTTAAATGGAGTTTTTGGCTAGGATTTTTACTGAGTTTTGGAGGTTGTTTTGGGATGATTATTGGTTTGGACAGCATAAGTTTGTGCTTCGCGAATGTGAGGTACCTGTCGCGTTCGCGAAGAAGGAATGCCTGGACGGAATATTTAAGTTTTGAAAATGGGACTACCCATTTTCTATTTTTGACGGATTGGAGCTCGGGAAGGTTCGATTTTTGGGAGATTTTCAAGAAAAATAACAGGGTAAGTATTCTTAACTCAATATTGGTCAAATTACCCGAATCCATGGTTGTTTTTAATATTTAATTGGTGAATCAAGTTGAAAGATTTAGAAAACCCTCTTGGTTTAATTTGAAGATTTGAAGGTCGAGTTGATGTCAGAATTTGGTAAAATTTGTATGGCTGGACTCGTGGTTGAATGGACGTTCATATTTTATAGCTTTTGTTGGGTTCCGAGACGTGGGTCCCACAGGCACGTTTTTGAGTTAAATTACGATTTTTATTGGAAAATTAGTATTTTCATATGAAATTAATTCCAATAATTTGTATTGACTGAATCGAATTAATTATGACTAGATTCAAGGCATTCAGAGGCCAATTAACGAGGAAAAGGCATAGCGAAATAATGAATTACACGGTTTGAGGTAAGTAACACTTCTAAACTTGGTTCTGAGAGTATGAATCCCCGAATTTGGTGTTATATAAATTGTTTAGAGGTGACGCACACTATAGGTGACGATCATGTGGACGTGCACCATAAAAATTATGACTTGAATAAATTCTGTGAAGTTATAAAAGTAAATAATCATGTTATTATTCGCATATTCTCTACGTGTTAGGAAATTGAGCTGAGACTCATATTAAAGATCATGATTTGGCTACATGTAAATATTTTGGGACCCACATGGGTCGTATTGCTGTTGAACTATTTGTTTAAAATATAATTTTGTACTCAGTCACATATGTCACTTGAATATCATATCTCAGTCTTTGTTGTCATTTATTGATACATCATATTATCATGTCGGGTAGATGCTTTTGTCATTGAGAGCCCGAGAGACTGAAATTCTGAGCGATATTTATGTTTATTTATTTATGCATGGATCTGGCTATTATATCGCTTGGGCTGAAGGAGCCCCTTCGGATTTGATTCCATGAGTCGAGCATGCATTATATATATATATATATATATATATATATATATATATATATATATATATATATATATATATATATATGGGATGGATCTTCCCTGGGACATGGATCTTATCCGAATCATTGATATTTGGGGATGGATCTTCCTCTGGACTGGATTGACCTTATACAGTACTGAGTCACTGACTGTCAGTTGATGGATATACATACATACTTGGGATGGATCTTCCCTATGATGGATTGACCAAATACAGTACTGTGTGATTGAGTATTTTTCGATTGCGAGTACACGAAGTATTCACTAAGGTGCATCACATACGGTATGTGTATGGGCATGTAGATACATAGATCTCATAATCCTCATATCATTCAGAATTGATTTATTTTATTTGTACTGAGTTTAACTGTGAACTTGAAAGCTTGTCCACATTTCTGTACTGTCATTTCTATATTGGACTGTACCTGCTGAGATCGTCACTACTTTCAGCCCAAAGGTTAAACTTAAAGAAAAACAAATGTGTTATTGATGTTGTCGGATTGCCTAATATTGAGATAGGTGCCATCACGATAAGTGTGATTTTCAGTCGTGACAAGTTGGTACCAGAGCCTAAGTTAAATAGGTCTCACGAGTCATGAACAGATTTAGTAGAGTCTTGCGGATTGGTACAGAGATGTTTGTACTTATCTTCGAGGGTTGTCGAACCCTTAGGAAAATTTCACTTTCTTGTATTCTGTCGTGCGAATTTGTTGATTCCAGAAATTAAATTTCTGTTATTCTATTCTCTCATAGATGGCGAGGACATGTACTACCGGATTGGACGGTCAGCCACCAGTGTCACCAGTCAGGGCCGCGAGAGGCCAGGCCGTAGTAGAGGCCGAGGCCGAGGTAGAGGTCAGGGTGTAGCTCGTACAACAGATGGAGCAGAATGTATCACTAGCAATTGCTCCAGCTCAGGAGAAGATTCTAGATATAGCTGAGCCGACAGGACCAGCTCAGGCACCAGTTGTGCCCATTGTGATTCTAGGCCTTCAGGAGGCTTTGGCCCAGATATTAACATTTTGCACTGGACTTGCTCATGTGGTTTCGGCTCAGGCCGCACCTGCCACTTTTTAGGCCAGGGGAGGTAATCATACCCGTGTTGCCCGTATTGCAGAGCAGGTAGTGCAGGAACTTCAGATACCTGGGGCACTACCAGCCCAGCCGGTTGCAGCTGCTCAGGCCCTGGTATTCCCCGTTATGGCAGATGATGAGCAAAGAAGACTTGAGAGATTTGGGAGGCTTCGACCTCCATCATTTAGCACTGCCGAGCCACAAGATGCTCACGATTTTCTGTATAAGTGCCAGCGGATTCTTCAGACAACAGGTATTCTGGAGACCAGTGGGGCCTCATTCACTATTTTTCAGTTTTCTGCAACTGCCTTCTGATGGTGAGAGGCTTATGAGAGACGCATTCCAGTCGGTGCAGCACCACTTACATGGCAGAAGTTCTCTGTTCTCTTTTTGGAGAAGTTCGTGCCGCAGTTTCACAAGGAGGAGCTGCACAGACAATTTGAGCAGCTTCGTCAGGATGACATGTCTGTGACCCAGTGATGGGTCATCCAGTTCACCGTGGTGCATCATCCAACCATGGTTCATACATTTCTCACCAGGGTCAGTCATATCTTAGTGCCCTGCCAGCCCAAAGTACGTCACGTTCCACTTTAGTTCAGGGTTCATTTGCACCAGGTGCTTCTAGCAGTTATTCTGGTTTTCGAGGTCCGCCTGAGAACTTAACAGCATTTTCAGAAAGGGGTTTCTTTGAGTGTGGAGACTTGGGATGCATAAAAAGATATTGCCCTCACCTTACGGGAGGTTCATCTCAGCAGAGGAGTCAGGCTACAACTTCTGCATCAGTTTCTCCACCACCCGCCCAGCCAGTTCAGGGTAGGGCTCAGTCAGATAGGGGTCGCCCAAGAGAGGGAGGCTGATCAGGTGTCCGTCGGGCCCGATTCTATGCTTTTCCTACCAGGCCAGATTCATATTTAATGATCACACGTATTGTCTCAGTGTGCCACAAGGAATCTTCTATATTATTTGACCCTGGTTCTATTTATTCGTATGTATTATCATACTTTACTCATTCTCTGGATATGCCCCGTGAGTCCTTAGTTTCATATGTTCGTGTATCTACACCAGTGAGCGATACTATTATTATGGACCATGTATATCGGTCATGTGTGGTAACTATTGGGGGACTGGAGAGTAGAGTTGATCTCTTATTGCTTAGTATGGTTGATGCCGTGTTTGCTGAAGGTCGAATGGAGAGGTTCTCTAGATTATGTTCCCAGCAGGGTAATTTCTTATTTGAAGGCCCAACGTATGGTTGGGAATGGGTGTTTGTCAAATTTGGCATTTGTGACAGATGTTAATGCAGGTACTCCTACTATTGATTTAATACCGGCAGTACGAGACTTTCCGGATGTATTTCTGGCAGATCTGCCGGGTATGCCACCCGACAGGGATATTGATTTCGGTATTGACTTGGTATCGGGCACTCAGCCTATTTCTATTCCTCCATATTGTATGGCACCAGCTGAGTTAAAAGAATTGAAAGAGCAAAAAAACTACAAAAAATAATTGCATGTTCTTAGAGTATATGTTTTGTTTCTATTTTTAAATAGAAGAAAATTTACAAAAACAATATGTTTTTTTTTAAATTAGGATCTTAATAAGTAGACTAGTAACTTTTAATTTAATTTTAGTGTCATTTAAATCATAGTCCAAGTATATATTTGTATTAGTCTAAAAATAGATAATTAATATTCTTATCTTTATATTTTATTTTATATCTCTTAACAATAAAAATAAAATAGAGAAAAAGATCTTAATTTAATTACTAATCCCACATCTGTAACCTCCAAAACTCCCCACCAGCCTCACGTTTCTCACCTCCACTCCCTAACTTTCCCGTCTCTCACCCCACACACAACATCACATGCACACGATCTCATCAACACCCATATCTATGAATGCATAATCTCCTTTCATTTATATATAAACACAAAAGAAAGAACAAAAAAAGAAAAACGTAAAAACAAGGAGAGAAAACGGAGGCAGAGAAAACAAAAAAGTGTGCTTCTGTGCTTGAAGCTTTCCATAGCAAAAGTTAAGAAATTTCAGCCATGAAAGCATCTCTATTTCTCACGCCAAAACTAGTTCTTCCCCCTTTTTAAAGCATCCCCAAATCCCATGAAAACGCAGCCATGAAGAGCTTCCAATCTTCACATTTACCAGCCCAGTTTCCACCATTAAACTCACCTAAAACCAGCTCAAAACATCCATAAAGCTCATCCCAAAATCACTGAAATACCATGATGTTTGTCCAAGGTTCAGTTGGTTGAGTTCGATCGGTTTCGAGGTCGCCGATGCGGTTTATCAGTTTGATTCAAATCTTGTTGTGTTTTGCGCAAAAGATTCATGTGGAGCATTTTGTTTATAAAGTCAGAAAGTTTTACGTTATTAAAGATCCATTATTTCTACCAATCTTTACTATTTTTAGTTGAATGTTGTTTGTTGTTTTCTTATGTTAAACCATTTGATTGTTTCATTTGGTTAAGGATTTTGAAGGAATATTGTATTGTTTGTTCCTTGTTTTGTTCATGAGATTTATTTGGTAAATGAGTTTATTTGTTTAAGATAAAATATTAAAATTAAATTAAGTGCAAACTTTGTGAAATGGACACTAAGAAATTCGGCTTGGGCTAGTATTATGTTTAATCGTTCTTATGTCTTTCTTTCTTGTTGTTAATTGTTTGAGTTCATGATTGTCTCGAATACATAGTTGTTTGTCTGTTTATATTGGTCATCTGATATGAAGGGGATTTGTCTAGTAAATTAAAGAAAGAAAGAGTGAAAATAACAATTCTGCGAGGGAGTGAGGCGAGTCGCGAATTAATTCAAGATTCGTCGCAAAAGAAAAAGAAAAGAGTAAAATAAATAAATAATTAAAGAAATATCTCAGATCTATAAAAGTAAATATTTGAAATACTCTAAAACGCTAGAAAAACTTTAGCTGTACTTTAAATATTAGCCCATGTGCTCATACCCGAACCTTAAATTGATATGCTTAAGCAATAAAAAGATCATGTGCGCATTCCGCGTCTCGACACCTTTAATTCTAAAATAATTATATTTTGACCATGTGTACATTCCGTACCTTGGTTTAACATTCTATTTCAAAGAAGTACCTTGTGTGCAACCCGCATCTTGGTGAACACAATTAATAAAATATAATAATTAATTAGGCGGTAATAAATAATCCATAATCAATAAAATACAAGAATATCTAGAAATTAATTTAAGCCTTACATTAGTCAATAAAGCGACCGTGCTAGAACCAAGGGACTCGAGGGGTGCCTTACACCTTCCCCTCGATCAACAGAATTCCTTACTCAGTCTTCTATTTTCGTAGACCATAAATTAAGAGTCAAATCTTCCTTTTGATAAGGGATTCAATGAAAGGTGACTTGGAACACCAAAACTCAATTCCAAGTGGCGACTCTAAATAATAAATAATCCATTTTCAAAGCGTCACTTCTATTGGAAACACTCTTCTAACTCAATCTCGTAATAAGGGTGTGGCAAAAAGGAGGTATGACAGTTCTGGCGACTCCACTGGGGAACAATTAATAAGAATTCGAGCTTTGTATATAGATTCTTATTTGGCTTTTATCATGTTTTGGATATTATTGTGTTTGGGAGCCTAATGTGCTATTTGTCGCTTATTTACCGCTTTAATATTTATGTGAACTGTGATATAAATTGTATCCTCTCTCGCACCCCTCTGAGTCTTCTGATAGGTAGTTATGTTGTGTTTGCCTACCAGCATCACAAAATTTCTATCTTGAGATAAAGCCAGTTAGCCTACCAGCTTCTGGTGAAGGATTTAGTCACACATATTTAGGCGGGAGAGCCGTTAGCTAGCCAGTATTATTCTATTACTGGTGACGCTTGACGCTCCTCGGCTCGGGTCATCCACCCGAGTAAGCCAGGTCTAGATACCATCTCCTTTAGGATTTGAAAACTTAGAAGAACAACCCACCAGCAATGAATATCCCTAGTAGGCTATGCTTTATTTGCATCATGTGCATTGGACTTAGCGGGACTCGGCACAGGGGTCGGGCCCGTCTAGGGCAGGTACCAATTTTTCAGACCAACATGTTCATTTTTCTATGCTACATATAACATTATTTGGTAGGATTTACTGAAATGTTGACCGGCTTTAGGATAGATTGATTGAACAGGGAAGAGAGAAAGAGAAAATTTCCTTAAAATTTTCATAAAAAAACCCATTTTTTTAAAAATAAAATTTTGAAGGGTTCTAATGTGTAAAATCACAATTTTTAAAATATTTTTTATTATTTATTTAAACCGAACTACGTAGGTCTGATTCTCACCGGATGTGAGATACGTAGGCAAACCGCATCGGTTCCGACCCCTGATTTTTAAAAAATCTAAAAATATTTTTTCTTTGCTTAATTCCTTCTTAGAATTCGTTCCTTAGAAAATTCAAAAAAAATCATTAAATCAAAAAATATTTTTTTCCCGAAGTCTTTCATTCGAAAAAAAATAAATTTGCAAATCAAAATCCAAAAATATATTTTTTCCTTCTTTAGAAGTCTTTCTTCCAAAAATTCAAAGAAATATCAATCTAAATCTAAAAAATATATTTTCTTTCTCCTTTAAGAAGTCTTCTTTTCAAAAATTCCCAAAGAAAAAATAAGAGCTAGCTTATGTACTTTATTCCCAGTATTCCCGAACTACGCAAGATCTGATTCATGCGGCGTCATGATACGTAGGCAATCCCCATCGGATTCGATCATTGCCATCAAATAAACTGAGTGAAAAAAGAAGAAGAAGAAAGGAGTGACAAAAATAATAAAGAAAAACAAAGAGCGAAAAACAACAACAAAAAATAAAAGAAAGCAAGAGTGAAAAAATACAAAAAGAGAACTCTTTGTCCAATTTAAAAAAGAAAACTGCGGAAACTTTCCGTGAATGCTGTCAAATGGAGCAAGCAAGCCGCCAAGGTAAAGCCTCTAATAGATGAAGCAAAAATGGTTACGGTCTTCCTACAGGCCCAAGAGGCGGACTACTTCCAGAACATGATGTCCGTTATGGGTAATCCGTTCACCGAGGCTGTCAAAATTGGAGAGATTGTCGAAAGTGGTTTAAAAGGGGCCAAATCTTGAGTCATGCTGCCTTTAAGGCCACATCACAGACCGTTGAGAATGGTTCGGGGAGTTTAATAAACAGAAACAGGAGGGAAGAGGGAGCCATGATGGCTTTGAGCTCGAAGGGGGCCCGCAGGTCATTCAACCAATCATATATGCTTTCTAAGGTCCCACAACAATATTATCCCCATCAAGATATTGTTTATGCCGTGGAACTTCCTCTCTATGCGGTGATAAAGGCGCAACCTTACACGCGGCCACGACATTATACACAAAACCGAGCTCCACCTCCCAGAAATGCTCGTCCCTACCAAGCTCCATATAATCCCCAACCAAATATTCCCCAATACAATCCTCGCCCAAGAGAGCTCCTCAGAAGGAATCAGTTCACTCTTATAGGTGAATCATATTCAAGTTTGTTTCAAAAGCTAATCGGGCTAGGTCTGCTGCAGCCAGTGGCCCTGAACCGGCCAAATCCTGAGTCCCCCTCGCACCAAGCTGATGCTAGATGTGAATACCACTCTGTAGTAATAGGACATGATACAGAGGACTGTTAGACCCTCAAAAGGGCAATTGAAGAATTTGATCCGGCTCTAAAAGCCATTGTAGCCATTGCCGCAATAGAAAAGAAACCTAAAAATGGACGCCAAACCTGAAACTTTCCCTATCAGGTGGGAATGTTGGTAGCAGGTCTTGCTATCTTTTCTATATTTCGGGTTATTTCAGGGTGTAATCCGAATTCCTTTACTTTACTATCTTACTTTCTGATGTAAACCCTTCTATTTTGTTTACATATAAAATTCAAATAAATGAAATCAATATTTCATCATCCATGAATGTCTCTTTTATTAATCTTGTCACGTTTCTTATTCTCTTTTCAATTTTTGTTAATGCAGATTTTAATAACATGACATGCTTGCGGACTTCATGCCCAAATCCTAAAACGATGTCAGACCTTGAAATAATGAATCAAGAAGTAGAATGTGCCAAAGATAAGGCTTGTAAGAAAATAAACAAAGAAGGGACAACAAGCCTAAACCAAGTCTAAATGAAAACCACCCTTACCTGATTAGTTTATGGCACTGTAGCCATGATATCAGTAGAAGTTGAAATTCCTTCTCTTCGGATCATTGTTGAAACCGAGTTCGAGGATGAAGATTGAGTCAAGACCCGATTGAAGAAAATGACTTTGGTTGATGAAAAGCGATTGACTGTAGTTTGCCACAGGCAGTTGTACCAACAAAGAATGGCCCGTACCTACAACAAGAAAGTGCGGCCCAAAAAATTTAAAGTAGGGCAACTCGTTCTGAGGCGTATTCTTCCGCATCACGAGAAAGCTAAAGGAAAATTTGCCCCAAATTGGAAGGTCCATACATTGTAACAAGAGTGCTAACAAAAGGAAGTACTGTATTTGGGAGACATCGAAGGAAATGTTCCTGATACAACTGTCAATGCAGACAAGGTCAAAAGGTACTATGTTTGACCCTTTACGCAACTTTAATGCTCTCTGATTGGGATGACGAAGGCTTTCATTCTCACTACCCAAATACTATTAACCCTTTGCTAACCCTTTGAGCCAGATACTTTTTTCTTGGCCACCCTCTTTGGAACCTTGTATGTAATGAGAAAGAAAAAGAAAAGAAAAAAAAAAGAGAGAGAAAGAAGAAAAAAAAGGAAAAGAAAAAAGAAAATAAGCAAAAGAAAACAAAACAGAAGAAAAAACAAAACAAAAATCCACATTTTCCCAGTATTCAAAGAAATTGGGGCATGATTTTATTATATTTTCGATGGTTGTTCCATCAAAATGGTTCCAAAAGTTATAATTCAGTTGAATAGTTCTTTTTACCTTTCCCTGCTAAGACCTTCTGATCAACTTTCGAGAATGCTAAGTCAATATACTACGGGTAATGCCTCAGCCATTGAAGAGAGAGAAAATAAATGAGAGAGTCTTATTAGTGAAAATCTTCACGGGCACTATAAGGCAATAGTGAGTTGAGAGAAAGGCAAATGAGAGAGATCAATTAGTGAAAATCCACAAAGGGCATCATTGATCGATTTAAGGCTTCGTACATCCCGACACAAGCATGGTCAAGACAAAGAACTAAGTTTCAAAGTTAAGTTTACAATAGATTTTGAGAATTAGACGGTTCAAACGGATCGGGAATCCAGTCCAAAGTGCATGTCATGTTCATTGAAGTCACCATATTTCCTCCAGATAAGTCCTTTCTTATTCTTTCCTCTAAAAGGGACACTTCTTGATTAAGTTGTAATACCTATTAGTTCACCTTCTTATTTTCTTTCACATTACTTTTTTGAGTCCCTTTTAGTCTAATTTTGTCAAAGCAAAGCAAAGAAAAGGCTGCAAAACTGGTTACAGTTTTCCCGTTATATAAAGCAAAGATTGCTGGGCATAAACCGTATGGGCAAAGGCATAAAGCCATCTGTGATTTTTTCTGACGAACAAAAGGCTTGAAGGATTGAATAATGTTTCAAGGGTCAACAAAAGTTACTCAGTTAAAAGTTATTTTGGGAGCAATGTTGTTTGCACCATGAACACAAATGGTGATAGGCGTAAAATGGTTAGGTTTTGATGTTGAGAAAGAAGATCTCCAGAAAGAAAAGACAGAATCTCCCGGCAATTTGTACAATCATCGACGGAGTCAGTTTTTCTAACAAGTATAATGGACGTAAGGTCAAGTCACCCAAGAAATCAAGGCCACAAACTGACCACCATTTTAAAACTAATGAATCTTTCTTTGTTCAGAACAGGAACATAACAATTTTAGGAAACAGTTCGTGAAAAGACGAATACCATCTAAGTGAAGTACTCAAATCCTTGATTTTCTTCCAATATTCATGTAATCATGTTATTTTTAGTTTCATTATAGGGAATCAATACACTATCTTCAACACATGGTACTACATCCCCTGGTTGCATTACTCTCTGCCAAAATAGGGTACTACATCCCTTGGTTGCATTTCTTATTGCAAACATAGGGTACGACATTCCCTAGTAGCATCCCAAAGTGCCACGAGCCTCATCTTATTGCTAACACATGGTACTACATCCCTTGGTTGCATTTATTTTGTGCCAACATGGGGTACGACATTCCCTAGTAACATCTCAGAACGCTGCAAGCCTTATTTTATTGCCAACATAGGGTACGATATTCCCTAATAGCATCTCAAAGAGCCACGTGCCTCATTTTATTGCCAAACACAGGGTACTACATCCCCTGGTTGCATTTTATATGCCAACATAGGGTACGACATTCCCTAGTAGCATCTCAGAGTGCCACGAGCCTCATCTTATTGCCAACATAGGGTACTACATCCCTTGGCTGCATTACTTTTTTCCAACATAGGGTACGACATTCCCTAGTAGCATCTCAGAGTGCCACGAGCCTCATCTTATTGCCAACACAGGGTACTACATCCCCTAGCTGCATTACTTTTTGCCAACGTAGGGTACGACATTCCCTAGTAGAATCTCATAGTGCCACGAGCCTCATCCCATTGCTAACATAGGGTACGACATTCCCTAGTAGCATATCAGAGTGACACGGGCCTCATCTTATTGCCAACATAGGGTAATACATCCCCTGGCTGCATTACTTTTTGCCAACGTAGGGTACGACATTCCCTAGTAGCATCTCAGAGTGCCACGAACCTCATCTTATTACCAACAAAGGGTACTACATCCCCTGGTTGCCTTCCATCTTGTTAACATAGGGTACGACATCCCCTATTATCAAACAAAAAAAAAACAAAAAAAGAAATCTCATTTATTTTTCAATTCTTTATTTTGCAATAGCAAAGATAGTTTATTGTGTTTTTAAATACTCGCAAAAATTTTCTAGTGTAAACTGAGACAGAAAATTTTTGTTCGTTTTGCTTGTTTCTGATGGTTTGCAGGTTTTTCTGCAAAGTACGGATTGGATGTGCAAAAATAAGATTCCATCTCTCGCCAGAGAAAGTGGAACGTTAGATCTCAATACCAGCCGACCACCAGCCGAACCAGCTTTGACATAATGCATGCTGAGACATAGAATTTCAACATCCATCTTTTTATCACCTGATCAAGAAGCAGGCCTGTGAGAATATTTCATAGTCTTTTACATTGAGAGCATCAAGTTTCAGTCTAAAGTCAATGGGGGAAGCAGGTCAAGAATCAAGACAAGATTCCAGATGGCATTTAGATAGGAATTTTGTAACTCTTAGATTTCAAGAGTATGTGATTTTCTTTTCATTTTGATGTAATAGTAGAACCGTAGATCGGAACCTCGACGGAACTTCACTCGACTCTCCCTCTAAGCATACTCCATCACTCTTCTTTCACTTGAACTATATGTGACCTGATTCCCTTATAACCCGGGATATGTAGGCTGCCAAAAATCAAGGCTCGGTCGCACCTTTTTCGTTTATCTTCTTTCCTTTTTTAAATAATAGTGAGGTTAAATATCAGTCACCTTGTTCATTTTCTTTGCCTAAAAACTCTTCATGTTTCCAAGCAAAGAGGGGCATACTATGAACAACAAATTTTTGACCCCACCCGAGTTCTATACTATTTTAGTATAAATATTTCTTTTAGGTCTAATCTTAATATTTTAAATTTTTATCATACTCTTTATAAGTTTTATAAAAAAAATTAAAAATTAAAAACTACAAAAAATAATTGCATGTTCTTAGAGTATATGTTTTGTTTCTATTTTTAAATAGAAGAAAATTTACAAAAACAATATGTTTTTTTTTTTTAAATTAGGATCTTAATAAGTAGACTAGTAACTTTTAATTTAATTTTAGTGTCATTTAAATCATAGTCCAAGTATATATTTGTATTGGTCTAAAAATAGATAATTAATATTCTTATCTTTATATTTTATTTTATATCTCTTAACAATAAAAATAAAATAGAGAAAAAGATCTTAATTTAATCACTAATCCCACATCTGTAACCTCCAAAACTCCCCACCATCCTCACGTTTCTCACCCCCACACTCCCTAACTTTCCCATCGCTCACCCCACACACAACATCACACGCACACGATCTCATCAATACCCATATCTATGAATGCATAATCACCTTTCATTTATATATAAACACAAAAGAAAGAACAAAAAAAGAAAAACGTAAAAACAAGGAGAGAAAACGAAGGCAGAGAAAACAAAAAAGTATGCTTCTGCGCTTGAAGCTTTCTATAGCAAAAGTTAAGAAATTTCAGCCATAAAAGCATCTCTATTTCTCACGCCAAAACTAGTTATTTCCCTTTTTTAAAACATCCCCAAATCCCATGAAAATGCAGCCGTTGAAGAGCTGCCAATCTTCACATTTACCAGCCCAGTTTTCACCATTAAACTCACCTAAAACCAGCTCAAAACATCCATAAAGCTCATCCCAAAATCACTGAAACACCATGATGTTTGTCCAAGGTTCAGTCGGTTGAGTTCGATCGGTTTCGAGGTCGCCGATGCGGTTTATCAGTTTGATTCAAATCTTGTTGTGTTTTGCGCAAAAAAATCCTGTGGAGAATTTTGTTTATAAAGTCAGAAAGTTTTACGTTATTAAAGTTCCATTATTTCCACCAATCTTTACTATTTTTAGTTGAATGTTGTTTGTTGTTTTCTTATGTTAAACCATTTGATTGTTTTATTTGGTTAAGGATTTTGAAGGAATATTATATTGTTTGTTCCTTGTTTCGTTCATGAGATTTATTTGGTAAATGAGTTTATTTGTTTAAGATAAAATATTAAATTGAATTAAGTGCAAACTTTGTGAAATGGACACTAAGAAATTCGGCTTGGGCTAGTATTATGTTTACTCGTTCTTATGTCTTTCTTTCTTGTTGTTAATTGTTTGAGTTCATGATTGTCTCGAATACATAGTTGTTTGTCTGTTTATATTGGTCATCTAATATGAAGGGGATTTGTCTAGTAAATTAAAGAAAGAAAGAGTGAAAATAACAATTGTGCGAGGGAGTGAGGCTCGTCGCGAATTAATTCAAGACTCGTCGCAAAAGAAAAAAGAAAGAGTAAAATAAATAAATAATTAAAGAAATATCTCAGATCTATAAAAGTAAATATTTGAAATACTCTAAAACGCTAGAAAAACTTTAGCTGTACTTTAAATATTAGCCCATGTGTTCATACCCGAACCTTGAATTGATATGCTTAAGCAATAAAAAGATCATGTGCGCATTCCGCGTCTCGGCACCTTTAATTCTAAAATAATTATATTTTGACCATGTGTACATTCCGCACCTTGGTTTAACATTCTATTTCAAAGAAGTACCTTGTGTGCATCTTGCATCTTGGTGAACACAATTAATAAAATATAATAATTAATTAGGCGGTAATAAATAATCCATAATCAATAAAATACAAGAATAGCTAGAAATTGATTTAAGCCTTACATTAGTCAATAAAGCGACCGTGCTAGAACCACAGGACTCGAAGGGTGCCTTACACCTTTCCCTCGATCAACAGAATTCCTTACTCAGTCTTCTGTTTTTGTAGACCATAAATTAAGAGTCAAATCTTCCTTTTGATAAGGGATTCAATGAAAGGTGACTTGGAACACCAAAACTCAATTCCAAGTGGCGACTCTAAATAATAAATAATCCCTTTTCAAAGCGTCACTTCTATTGAAAACACTCTTCTAACTCAACCTCGTAATAAGGGTTACGGAAAAAAAGAGGTGTGACATCTAGTGAAAGTTAAGAAAGATACTTGTCAAAAGCTTTTATGTTGAAGCCGACAAGGTAAATGGGCCAAATGTTCAAGTCTAGTTGTTTAATATATATAAGAGCTCTAGTTGTCCCAATTGTTAAATATTCTTAGGCTAACTCACCTTTCCATAGCTAATCTACTACATTTATTTTCACAAATAATTTCAAAATGCATGACCTTATAATAATCTCAAAGTTTAGGAAGAATAATGAACACCTCTTAGAGTGCTTTAGGCGTGCTTTTAATGAATTTATCGCGATTATGTATTTGTTCACGTGACATAATTGTGATTTCTAAAATTAAAACCGAAATGTGTGTTCGCGCAACTTTGGCCAAAACAATCTTAATATAATACAAAATGCTATTAATTGTGTACACGTACGCGTGGCATAATTTTGGCACAATAAATAAAATGGATTCACACATGTGATTCGTTTCAAAGATAATTCCATATTTTAAAAGCGGATAGATAAAATATGAAAACCAATAATCATAGTTTATCAAAAATTAATTCAAGCCAAGTTGTAGTCAATAAAGAGACCGTACTAGAACCACGAGACTAGGGAAATGCCTTAGACCTTCTCCCCGGTCAACAAAAATCCTTACCCGAACTTTATTTTTGCAGACCAATAATAATAGAGTCAAATCTTCCTTTGACTAGGGATTCAATTAAAAGGTGACTTGGAACACCCAAAAGATCAATTCCAAGTGGCGACTCTGTAAATAAAATAATCTCTATTCAAGTTTGTCACTTTAATTGGAGAAACTCTTTAACTCACAATCCACACATACACATCATTTGGGGGGGGAGGGGGGGATAAAAGGGGTGTGACACTATTTTCCCTTTCGCAAACGTGGTACCCAATCGCGAACGCGATGAACAACCTCGCCTGACCGTAGCCCCTCTTCGCGAAAGCGAGACCCCTCTCGCGAACGCGAAGATCAAATATTACCTGCCTCAAGTTTCCCATCGCGAACGCGAGAACCCACCCGTGAACGCGAAGAACGAAACTAGACACAAGTATCAGAAAAATTCCAGCCAAATTCTAAGTTCAAAATTTATTCTGTTAACCATCCGAAACTCACCCAAGGCCCCCGGGATCTCAATAAAATACACCAACAAGTCCTAAAACATCATACGAACTTAGTTGAAATCTCAAATCACATCAAACAACGCTAAAATCACAATCACACCCCAATTCAAGCTTAACGAAAACTAACGAATTCCAGCTTCTACATTTGATGCCGAAACCTATCAATTCAATTCCGATTGACCTCAAATTTTGCACACAAGTCATAAATGACATAACGGAGTGATGAAAATTATCAGAACTGGATTCCCACTCCGATATTAAAAAGTTAACTCCCCGAACTTCCAAACTTAAAATTTGTATTTTTAGTCATTTCAAGCCTAATTTACCTATGGACTTCCAAATAATTTTTCGGACACGCTCCTCAGTCCAAAATCAGCATACGGAACTATTGGAATCATCAAAACTCTATTCCGGGGTCGTTTACACATAAGTCGACATCCGATCACTATTTTAACTTAAGCTTTAAACCTTGGAACTAAGTGTTCAAATTCATTTCAAAACCTCACCGGACTCGAACCAATCACCCCGACGAGTCGCATAACAACTAGAAAGCATAAATTGAGCAGTAAATGGGAGAATGAGGTTGTAATACACAAAACGACATGCCGGGTCGTTACATCGGCGTGTCACCCAATCTGCACATAATAATCAAGAAGAAAACACATATCAAGTCGTAACGCTCATAGTTACGAAATGCCCAAATATCGACCACAAACACGCCAAGCGCATAATACAAATCTTGGGGAGACGGATAGCGCCATACGCTACGAAACCCAAGCACAACTAAGGTGCAATGATGACCTGCATCTCGAGATCCATCTACTCATATAACACCACAAGCTACACGGGACCTCAACAAGTATGCGAATAATCAAGCCGCCTCACAACTCACATGGAACAATAGAGATTTACATGGAATAACTGATGACATGCATAACATCCAATCCCTGATGACTCCTCCGTAAGTAATGCTATGATGAATGAATACGTCCGACCTGACGTAGGGCACACATTCACATTAGGCCCACCAACAGACCTCAAGCCGATTCCGATCATCCCATACTAGGCAAAAAACCTTTCAAGGATCCACAATGGGCCTATTCATCACACACGAACAGTCGTCCAATCCGAAACAAACTCACAGGGTCCACAACCCAAGGAACAGAACGCATCTCAAGCATAAACGCTCGCATTTGTGATACTACCATAACCTCCATACTTGGTTTTAATCTTTAACAATCAATGGACTAACATGCCACACTTATACAAATATCCCCATGGGGTTCACTCACATGACCTTCTGCACCAGGTAGCAAAGTATGCACATCCATACAGCTAACCGCACTAATTATGTAAGGCAAATAATAATCCGCAAATCGATACACAATGCCTCTTCCATATAACGCCATTCTCAGGCGACACTAAGATAACGCCAGCTTACTCTAAACATCTTAATTCTTCCCTGCTCATCCAAGCTCGTGACATTCTTATCAACACCGAACCGTAACCTAAATCCTCCACTTTCAAATTCACGTGCCTCTCACTGCATTTATCGTGCCGCTACGCGATAATACACGCATTCACCATAACCCTTGAACTACTAGTAAAATAACCACCTCATTGGCTAGAAACCTTTCACTTAGCTCATTGCAAATGAACCAATGCAACACGCAACTAAATTCCCAAACCGCAGGAAATACAGCCCTCAAGTCATGATCTAAACTGTCATGACTCTTCCGGAATCTATTTACACCACAAGGCCATTTGAATCAAATACCCCCCCCCCCCAAATCAATCAAGTTATGGTGTCAATCAAGCCCATATGTACAACCACAAACCACATGTATTGCCACAATCATGTTGATTCAACTATTACTAACTGATCCAACTTCTTTCAATTTACTCTTGACCTGACTTAGAAATAATAATATCTCCATTCACAACATAATGAACTCAATCCACACTCATCCCGAGTGAGCCAAATTGCGAGACCACATCGTCTCAATGCCCATGAATCATCTCATACCCTTCTCAAGCGCACAATAGCATCTTCAATTGGTATGCTCATTTTGCAAGACCTTCCGCGAATTCGAAGCTATTTCTTCCTTTACTCGAATATTGTGTCGCATACCCGATGATGACATAGAACATTCCAAGTTCCGTTCACAATCCACTGCAAAAACTCGATCCTTAACCACACAACAGACCCGAAATTCTTAAGCAATGCACTTAAATTCTTGAATCCACTAGGACCGTGGTTGAGAGTCACCCACTCTGACCTGATCTCGAACATAACCAAACTCCAATGCTCTGCTAGAGCATGAACACCCTCTGAAAGAAGCAACCGGATGAATTCCTTTATTTGTACATCACATCCACAAAGCGTAAACTCTGAATCTTCCCAAAACCTACACATGAATCGATAAGGCGGAATATAACACACATTTATCAATTTCTCTGCTCAAATTACCCCTAATGTTTCCTTTTCTTAGTCACAAATAATCCACTAATGCACCGATAACCAGAAATTGCACACGACGACATCCACGCGATCCAATCGTAGACGGTGGGTCTCCCCCACTTATCTTTAAGCTACCATCACATAATGTAGAGCCCACAACGATCCCTCCTTCTCATTTACCATGATCTCGTACCGTTAACCCGCCAAATTTCTCGAAGTCTTTGGTTAAGCTTTTCATGAACATTCTGAATCATCAGTCACAATCACATATTTGACCTCTTACCGGGTAGCAAGTAGTATTATTCGCAGAAGCTTCGTCAATATCACGCAACCGCTAACCTACCCACAGGAGATAACCCACCTGTGGAATTCCATGCTGACATCTTCCAACGATGTTGCACTGGTTACAACTACTACATAATCAGTAAATTCTCCTGAGCCCATGCTCATCCACCAGTTGTACAAGCATGTTCCTTCCCCGCTGACATCAACTAAAAGTTCAACAATACCTTCCAAACTCAAAACTATGTTGCATCCGTAACGATAATAAAATCTTCACACCCCTCTTTATTTCAAGCAAACTCCTCTCTGCCATATTCAATATTTCTCTATACAGTAACCACCATTCCAATTATAATTCGTGGACCTAGTCACTCCCACTATGCCTTCCAAATCACTCAAATATTCCTCAAGGTACGTGGTTATCCTTCCATATGATCCATATGCTACTCTGCCACTCCTACTTCGGTCAAACTATCTCCTTTAAGCAACTTCTCGACATCCGCTTCTCATACTCGACCTGCTAGTAACTCATCTGCCGCTAGACACCTCCCGACATGTCCTTCCTCATACTTCGGTTCCCAAATGTTTCCTCAAATCAAATCCATAATTATAGCACTAGATCTAATTAATTGCTACCAACTCTAAACCTCCTAGAAGATCATCTTTCTCGAGCCATCAACACTAGAAACACTCTTTCGATTCTAAAACCGCTACACCCTACTATCTCTCACAACCGCTTCTCAGGTACCATTTCACCACACCCTGCCCCGAAGGCAAAATCAAAGAAGACCATAATGTCGGCAAACCGTAATGCGTTCAAAGAAGGACGAGGAAACCACATCACAACGAAATATCCACCACGCTCAAAAATTTCAAGTCTCGTTACTCCATCAACCAAAGCATAATCATCCATAGTCTAATTGCCTTTCCTCTGCTGGAATTAAATGCTGAACCTCTAAATCGTGCATTGAGAAATCCTCTTTTCAAGTCATTCACTGCCTCGACATATAAACAAGCACCCTACCTTACACCAACATTGTGCGATAACAACGCATGAACATCATAACAATCTGTGCATAACCTCAAAACCATAGGAAGTACCGATACTGAATTGAAATTACAGAACACCCTTCCGCAAGGCGACGATAATAGCATGCCCGAACACGTATGGAAAAACATCATGCACCACGTCCACAGGATCAATACCACTACTCAGCGCCTAATTGATAACAAGCGCTTCACGCCGCATAAGATTGAGTAGGAAGGAAATAAAGGCACAAGCCTCAATGGAATCAAATCGCACGATGAGGAAATCAAGAAGGGAAGTGCTCCTAACAGCACTGTAGCCTCTCGAAGATAAATACAGACGTCTTCGTACCAATCCGTAAGACTCTACTAGACTTGCTCATGATTTAAGAGACCTAAGTGAACCTAATGCTCTGATACCAAGCTATCACAAGCCAAAATTCACTAAAGGTCGTGATAGCGCCCAACATCGCCGTCAGGCAAGCCAACGGTGATTGATCAACTTAATTATCCATTTTTTTGAAATCATAATTTTTCCTTAATTAAATCGTATGAATTAGAATTTACACAACTACAATAACGAACAACCCATAGGAACCACCAAAATCTGGTGTCACAAGTGTATGAGCATTCTTTTAAGGAGTACAATAATAATACAATATTTGTCCTGAATGTAATTAGACAGAATAAAATAAATAGTATAATGGAGACTCGGTGGAATACGCTGCGTAGCCTAATATGCAGCTCATGTGAAGTCTCCTCAACAGGTGCGCCTACGCACTAAGGTGATCATCAATGAACATGTCAGATCCTGCACATTTAGTGCAGAAGTATAGCATGAGTACGTAAATCAACGCGTACCTAGTAAGTATCTAGCATAACCCCGGAGAAGTAGTGACGAGGGGTCGACATCGACACTTACTAGAGGTCTAAATAAATAGTATAATAATTCATGACAGATATGAAGTGCAAGGCAATAGTAGAGTAAATCTGTAATCTCATGGTTTCCCAATTATTTCTTTTAAAGCATAAACTTTTCGATCTTGTACTCTACCATAATATCTCAAAAAATGCCAAGTGTTAATACCAAATATATAATAAATACCATAAAATGTCGGGCATCCGTGGAAAGACTCGCTCGTGAATAGTCGGACTACTAGCGATATAACGCACGATTCTGTCGAGGTCGTTCGGTCCGATCCGAAATAATGTGTACACTGCCGAGGGTTGTGCGGCACTAACTATAGATGCATCTATATACTGCCGAGGCATTTGGCCCGCTCCACAAGAAAAGGAAGAAAGTTACCGAATTACGAGATAAGTGTTTACAATACCGTACATGGGTACAAAATAAATATAATCTTTACCGCTTCTCAAATAATCTGCGCACTACTCAAAGTGTTAAGGCTTGGCCTGGTATACAAATGTTTATTTCTAAATCAATTTCATTTATAACCTCAATTAATTAAGCTAGCAACATGAGTTCAAATAATTCAAATATTACAAAATAAGATCCTAAGTCTGCACAGACATAAACATGCTTTAGGTACGTACGGAATCTCGTCACCTCGTGCGTACATAACACCCGCAACTAGTTTCACATAACAATAAATATCACCTAGGGGTAGTTTCTCCTCACAATGTTAGACAAGATACTTACCTCGCTCTG